>NW_026635973.1:687500-2110704 GCF_028554395.1 Pezoporus wallicus
AGGGTTAGAACTATTTTTATGGTTAGGTTTAGGGTTAGGGTTAGGGGTTAGCATTGGGGTTAGTGTTAGTGTTAGGTTTAGGCTTGTGGTTGTGGTTTCGGTTAGTGTTAGGGTTAGGGGTTAGGGTTAGGGTTATGGGTTAGGGTTATGGTTAAGGTTAGGTGTTACGGTTGGGGTTAGTTTTAGTGTTTTGTTTGCACATCCATTCTTTTTTTCTTGGCAAACAGGAACATCCTCACCGCACAATTCACACTGGTCACTCCTGGCACAAGAGAAAAGCACAACTAGCCTACTGGAAATGCATTCAAGCTAGCATGGGGATTCTGGAAGGGGATTTGTTTTCCCTTGCTTGTCTTAATGCTGTAGAAAGAAGCAATGAATGTTATTAGATCTCTTTTCCTTCCCCAGGCTGTAACAGGCTCTCCCTTTTCCCCCCTCTACTGCCCAAGTTTAGGATTTTTCATAATCCAAGCCAAGCTATTCAAGAGACAAAGCAGATTGCTTTGCCTCCAGCCAAAACTGTGACCTTTTTAACATTGAGGTGAAATGGCAGCATTTTGATTATCGTGGTACTTTTGGTTTGGAGCAAGGAAAAATGTTTTTCTCTCTTTAACAACCAAGTGGCTTTTTACCTTACAAGTGGCTGCTCGTCATGGAGAAGAGTAGCAATTTTGTCCAAAGCTGGTGACAAGATATTCCGTGTTTTTCTCTGGCATTCATGAAATGTTTTGTCAATTCCTCACAATTCCTATTAATCATTCCTTTTAAAAACTATTGCTGGATCTTCAAATAGCACTGCTGAGCAGTGCAAAGAAACCTACAGCACCCTATGCCTACTTATTTCGAGATGCATGAAGCATTCTTTCTTATTAACTTTAAAAACTGAAAATTCATTAAAAAGGAAAAATCCCAATTAAAAATGCAAACTTGTTACAGTCTGTGTGATGGAGGCTGATCTGCAAAGGACTGCACACTGATAAAGGCTTTCCTGTTCTGAAATAGCAATAGGAAGAGGTGGAAGCATCAGCTTCTTGTTTGTTTCTCAGCTCCAGCTCTAACGAAGGCAGTCTGAACCATGTTGCAGTCTCCTTTATTTTGCTGGCTTTTGACAGTTTTATCTTAAAGTTTTTTAGCACAGAGTCCACCTATTCCAGAGTTACCTCCCTCTGAAATGAAGGATCATGAGCACAAAGGTTTTCCAACAGTGCAAGAGGGATTCTGAGCTAAGAAGGGAAACTGCATATAGCACATAGCTCTGCCTCTTGACTGCTAATGCAAATATTAACTTAAAGTGTTTTGAAACATCTTATCTCACTTGATACTAATATCCGCAGAAAAACATAGGGTTACATCATACAAATACTCATCTAGGCTAACTTTCAGTCTGCAAGGTCAGAATCTTCTTGTTTATACCAAAACTAAATGCACATTCCGTACTGCAGCAGCAGCTTTGGATACCCACCAAAGGACGTGCACACCTATCTGGCAATAGCTTTGCAGGGAATGAAAAACCTATGGCAGTTAAAAGAGCGAAAATTCCTTAAAACTTAGGGTCATTATCTCTTGGTTTTTACTCTGTAGAGATCTGGAAATGAGGAAGAAAGTATTGGAGGTGCTTGCTACCCTTCCTTTAAGGTATGTACATTATTTGCTAACGCAGGTACAGAGAAGTGTAACAAGTCCTAACTCTTTAGGAAGGTAAAGCCCACCCTGCGCAATATCACATGTAGTAGCAGAGCTCTTTTTATGCAGGTGTGGACATCTGTCTCATCTTCTGCTCTTGTCAAATCACCTTTGGTTACTTTATTATTTCCAACCTACTGCCCAGTGGAGGAGGTGTTTATAAGGAGGATAGGTGCCAAGCTTCACAAGTCAACGGCATAACCTGCTGGTGCGTGATTTCTCCAAAGAGCCTTCCGTCTCTTTATGGTCCCCCTGCCAATCAGTGGTGCTACGGAGAAGGTGTTTACAGGCAGAGGTGCTGCAGCACTTCACCTCCTCTGGCAGTGTTGCGCAATTGTAAAAGTCATCATGTAATGTCTCACTTCTGCAAAGCAGGAGATGTCATGCAGCATGATGAAGATGCTGTCTGGTGCGTACTCCTTCAGCAAGCCAGGAAGAACATCTGTCACCAATAGTTCTGCTTCAGCTCCACCTGCACCTGGTTGTTCTTTCTGCAAGTTCCTGTGTTATTTTTCTTCTGTATACTCAGACACCCTGGGGTAGGTTTGTTGTCTTGCATGGATTGCCATGGTCAAAGCATTTGTTCAATGGACACAAGGAAAAGCAAATAAATTAGCACCAAGTGACAACACTCTTTTCCAGAAGAGGAAACATAAGCTTCTTCTGTGGCTCACAAGATATTCTACGCACTGTATGTCTTGATGGTTTCTTCTTACAAGGGCCTGGCAGGAAAGACTCAGCTTCTGGTCATTAGAAAGAGCCATGGTAGCATGCTTCAGGGTGATAGGACAGAATGAATACACATTTGTTCCAAATGATGACAAATCAATTTTAGTACTGGGGATAGGAAGGAATTGTGCTGCAAATGAGCTTAAAAATGGGAATCTGTAAGAAAACATCAGAGTCAGGATGAGCTATCAGATTGGGCTTGTGATGCGTACTGCATAGAGGACTTGTCTTTGTTTCATCTCTTCCTATTTCAGTTATAAAATAAGATTTGAAAGAAAGCCACTTCCCTTCAAAAGGAGTAATTGCTAAGTATTGTGTTTTGTTTACTTACTCCCTCCTTGTTTAACCCACAAGAGAAGCTTGCACATAGTCCAGTTAATGCTTTATCATTCATGTCCCTTATCATGCTCTGAGAGCACGTATTCTGCATGAGTCATAATTAGCTTGTTTGTATAATACCAAAAGGAAAACAAACAGCCCCATATCTCTCTGTCCCACTGACAATAAGCTGACACATACTTAATCAAAATAGAGGATGCCGAATTAATTCAAAGAGATTGACTTTCAAGAGGGACAATTGGAAATTTCCCCTGAAGCAGTTACTCACTCAGGCGGAGTTCAGCCAAACACAAGATGAAATTTGTCACATTTGTTCCAGAATTAATCATTTCCCAGATATTACTACAGTTAGCTTTAACCTATTTCTAGACTTCATCATGAAACTGATGATGAATAAAAGAGTGATGCAGCTAAATATTAAGAGGCTCAGACATAAGAAAATAATGTGGAATAACTTCCTTGCTCACACTTCTGACACAAAGCTAAAAGCATCTGCCTGTGCCCTGGCAAAGACTTCACCAGTGGAAAAGTTTGGGGGAAAAAAGACACCCAGTTAACCAGTTGCTGAGGAACAAAATGATGAATAGTACCATTTATCAAAGAGCCTCATTTCCACATCTAGTCTTTTGTTAAAGCTTTACAGGCCGTGATTGCTGGAACAGGAAAACAGCAATTGCTGGCCCTTTGGCTACTCTGCAAGTGTTTGGGATGGGACTGGCTGTCCTATAGAGATTTAGGTATTCCAGAAATCACTATCCACTGAAGCAATATGGGACACTTCGTTGGACTGTACTGGCAGCACTGCCAGGTGTAGAAATGGGGTGAGCAGATTGAGACACCTTGTTAAAGTGTGACCCAGCTCAACAAAAGCCTGCATTATTTACCTGTATCAGATAAACGAGGAGAAGAAAGATCTTCCATTTACAAGGCAGAAAGAGAAGAAACATGTTATGCTGGGACCCTACGATAGTCCATTCTGACTAATTCCTTGCACGTGAGTAGCTACATGACCTCCTTTTCTATGTGCAATGCTTGAGTACCCATAGGATCAAGAGAAAGCACCAGCTAAGGCACCAAGACACTAAGATCCAGAGGCTATGCAGGCACCCTATACATAGACATCTAAGTTCAGCATGAAATATGGTATTGAACAAACATCCCCTCACTTTATATTCAATATTGTGCCCTGAAAAGGCAACCTGTTACTTTCTTGCCCAGCAAATAGCAATTTTGTTACATGGCATCAAATCAAGGTAGGTTCCTAAAGAAAGATATAAAAAAGATGAATATTTAAAAGTCTGCTGGAAGCATCCTTGATTTATCACATTAACAATACACACATTTTTTCTTTCAGGTAACATGAAAAAAAAAAGGGGGAAGGTTTACAGCTTGGGTAAAGTCACTCACATGTCTTTTGATTTAGGTGAGTAATAAAACCATTACAAAAATGCATTTGGAACAAGTCACACTGCACGTGCCTTGATGGTATCTTTCAAAGCTTAATGCTTTTCCTCCTTAATTCTGCTTCCTTTCAGACAGTCTGACTTTTTCCTGCCAACGTACTCATCAGAGTTCTGCTTGAGTTTACAGCACCACAATTGAAAACCTGCATGGACTGAGTCATGATCATCTCACCCATACGATATTCTTAAGCACAGACTAGCCAAGTCTTTGGGAAAAAGCAGTTCAGTGTCAGATGATTAATCATGTTAGCTTCATACCTCTGAACAATGAATCACTCATATCTTCAGAAGCAGAAAAAAGAAAGAATGCAACTTATGACTTAAATCAGCCTCTCAAGAGTAGGCAAAGATCCAAATTACTTAGTGGAAGAATCATGCAATGTCAGGAGTATTGGATGCTGCTGCTTTTATTTGAGATGCCATCACTGTTTGGAGAGGATTAGATGTGGAGGGTAAGCAGTCTTTTCTAGCTCTGCTTGAAAAGCTATGGCAGCTGCAGACATCGTTTGACTTCAGCCTACCAGGGAATCTTGTGGCAGCTTTCAGGCTGACCATCAGCCCAGCTTTGAAATGATTAATTTGTTGCCAAAAGGATATGATGATTTTTGGTAGTTTGGAGGTTGGCAACCTATGCCCAGAGGAGGACATTTTTAAACTGTCTGTGCACAGAGCTCATCTCGTTTTGTGGCCATCTGCTGACAAAACCAGGTAAGCCACTGTGTGTCAGAAAAAGCTGGCATGTCCTTTTCTGCGTTATGGCCCTTAACTGTGGAAGTTCAAGTGTTCCTGAAAGTAACCCTATATTTATGCAAATGATAACATGAAGCAGAGTATTTAAAAGAAAGCAACATATTTTAAGCTAACTAAAACAAAAACCTTAACATAAATCTATTTCTGAAATACTTTTAAGAAAAAAAGAGCGCAAGTGAATTCAAGGAAGTTTTAGCATGTTACAACCCCCCTCAAGTGTAGTGACAGCCAGAGCCTTCATGGTCATTTGTCATATGAGGGTTATGGTTCAACTTTCATATGTGGCAGAGAAATGAGAGCAGCAGCTACTGTGCCTTGGCAGCCCCAGCTGCTTTGTCTGCATCTTGCCCTGCACACTGCTCCTTGGATGTTTGCAATGCCACTGATGCAGATCAAAGTATCCATATGCAAACAGAAACGGTACAGAGGAGACCACAATCTTCACATGTGCCTCTTTGGCCATGCCCCTTGCCAGAGTACACCAAATCCAGGCATAGTGCTGGGAAATGCTGGAAGAAGGTGCCTGAGCCACACACAGTCATCAACAACAAGCAGCACATGGCTCAAGTTGTGTCCCCAGTTAAACCTCCTCTTGGTTTTGTGTGCTCACACAGCCCAGCCTGCTTTGGCATCCTGTCCAACAGCCCTGGCCCTGAGAATATCTCCCTGGTCTTTGCTGTGGAGTCAGAGAAGAGCAAACAGCGTTCTTAGCCCCAGCCCAGTGCCAAAATTGCTTAGCACAGTGCTCTTGCAGTGGTGGATGTCATCAATTACACAGCAGCTAGGGAAGTTCATCCTCTCAGTGCAAATATATATATGAGGAGTGAATGGCAAACGTCTTCGCTCTTGACACTTCTCTGTATTTACATCCTTAAATAAAACTCCTCAATAACTCCCCAAAATGAGCCACACCAAACACACTGTTGGATTTTCCATTATTGTCACTTGTAATCCTTCTCCTCTGAAGCAAATCCTCAGCATCCATTAAAACCACTTAAACCATCCATTAAGAACAGCCTTAAAAGCCTGTCCTCAAACACCCTGCTCCCCTAGCTAATCATTCCTCCTGTGGTCCTCCGTCCTCCTGACCAGCAGAAATCACTTATGAGACATGCTTATATGCCTGGCATATCATTCCAACAGTTTTCAACTGATCCCATTACTTCTGTGCACATCCCAGCGTCACCAACTGTACTGTACCTCAGGCAGATGCTCTTTCCCTTCTTCCACAGTCTTCTCTGCCTAGGGTTATTTCAGAGTATGCAGAGAAGAAAAAAGATGAGAATTGAGAATAGGGGTAAAAAGTCATACAGAGATTAGCAGAACAGAGGTGGTCCCTGGGTGAGGCTTTGCTAACCAGCCTGTGACCACAGGCCCATACATCAGGCATCAACTGATGGCATGACTTGCACAGAAGACACATCTGTGACTGTAAGAAAGCCTACAGCTCTGAGAAGTAAGGGCCCAGCAGCAAGGTCATAGCAAATGCCTTAGAAGAAACCAGAGGACAACAAGGTATCACCATAACCAATGCAACACCAGACTGCTAGGTCCTGATCCAGAAAAGTAGACCCCACAGCCCTTCACTTAGGTCAGATTGGTTTCTGCACTTGATCACCAGATGCTGAGACATAACATTCATGGAAAAGAGGAAGGAAGGGGTTTTGTGTTCTGTATTGCTAAACAGAGCAAAAGCAAGCTTGGCTAAAGAGGTATGAAAGGTAGAACCACAACTACATGACAAGAATTCATTTACAACCTCTCTGTGCCTCCTTCCAATAAACAGCTACTCTTACTTCAAAGTGGTCCACGCATTTGGAGTCTCCTGTTTTTATGTGCGCCACTCAAGAAAAGATATGGAGTAAAACATGGGAAAAAGAAAAAAAGTTGACCAGATCCAGATATTTATTAAGAAAGAGAAGGTGGGTTTTGTTTTGGTTTGGTTGTTGGGGTCTTTCTAATTTATTTTTTTACAGAAAAAAAGTTAAATTATTGAAACTTTTTTTTAGCAAGCACAAAAGTTTCAACCACATTTTTGGAAACAAAGGTTCTTAATTCCATGAGGGAAACAACGAATCAAAGAAAGAGAACTGATGTTGAGGGCACTAAATAGGACATGAAGGTCCCCCACTTAAACTCCACCTCAATGAGAGACTCACTGGTTCAGAATCAAAGCAGTGTTTTGAAGCATGCTAATGAAAGGAGGGAGGAAAGGCAGGGAAGGGGCAGGCTTGAGACCCTGAGTGCAAGATGTACTTGTACTGTTGGCAGTCAGAAAGGGTGAGTGAGAAGACATGGTACCCAAGAGCATTTCTTTTCTCTCTTTATCTCCCTCTCCCTTTTATTCTAATCAAAGTGCATTTATAGCTTTCTTCCCTGGGTGGAAAATTAAGATGAACTGAAATGTCCTTTGCAGGAGAAGAAAACTGCTCTCTGTCCAGCTCAAAGGAAAATCCACATTACCTACAAGATCTACACATGCACACTCAGGAAATATGACTCTACCTAGAGCTTATTAGTTCAACTATAAATGTATTGTTGAGCTCCCAGTAGAATTTATGTACCTGCTTGGCTTGCTGACTTTGGCAGTTTCTTCTATATTCCAAGCAATAAGAATTATCTGCTGCATTTCTTTTTTTTTTGCATGGCTAGTTTAATATAACTGAAATATTTTCCTGCATTAATTCTTTGTCATAGATACTGGTCAGACTTCAAAGAAATAGTCAGAGAACTATATTTGCAATTTCTCCCACAAAATCCCTTGTCCTGGTTCAGCAATTGGCATTTTCCAGTCTCAATCATTTTTCCTATTCTTTATAGAAAGTTTCTGTAACATTATTTTAATTCTTCTTACCTAAAAATAGACAAAAAGAAAACCCACAATAAAACCGTTCACCTTTCCCTTCCCAAGAGAAATAGTCTAAAAGAGGAATATATATCCTTTATATAGTGAACTGGATTAAAGGCATTTTGGAATCACAAATTTATTTGGCAGAATTTGATCCCCACAACTATTTTCTTAGCTGCAAAGGAAAGAAGGAAGTTTCTACATGCAGCACTGAGAAGACTGAGAGCCTGAAGGTAGAACCATCCTCAGTCTAAATGAAAAATCATTAAAAATCTTGGCTACAAGACACAACACATACCAATGCCACACATTCTTAATGGTACCCAGGACCTGACCCATCCTGACTGACATTAAATCAAAGCCAGTGATGCTGTGGGGCTGCTGGCAGCATGGCAGGGAAAGACATGGCTGTGGCCATATGGAGACTGCCAGGAGACCTCCTGCTGCATCCTAGGTTCTAGGCCCTGGGGAAGTAGGACCTGAGGTCTGATCAAAGCGTTTGCAGTGCCCTGGGCATGGTGACAGAGCACCCTCATCCTATGGAGCCAGGTAAGGCTGACCAGAGGGGCAAAGCTCTTTCTCTGCAGCCTGTGCCCAGTGATGAGCTGTGCACACCCTTCACCTGTGCACGTTGTGGTTCACAAGGAACAATCTCCCTTTCCATTCATATAAAACCCGAGGACCTGGGGCCACTACATGTCCTACGGGACAAAGGAGCCATGCAGATGCAAAGTAGGCACTGACCGCTCCCATCTCCACAAGTCACAAGGGGAAAGAGATGGGAGCCTTCCTTATGGCCTTTCTCACATACAAGTCTGACTTGCTATGGGTGGCCAGGGGCTGGGGGATGCTAGGTATAGAAGGCCACCATCACCCTCTTACTCATGGTGTGCTGTTGGAAGAGAGTGGTCACGCACCTCACGAGCTTAGCTCAGCTCCCTGTATTCTTGTCCCACTTAGGGTCATCCTGGCTTTGAAGTAGGACTTTTCTCTGCCCTTTTCAGCTGATGATGATTGTCATGTGGGTCTCATAGAAGACTAGCATGAACTTCTGGGAATGCCAGGGCATGTAGGGTTAGCTGGTGGTTCAGAACATGCAAAATGAAAGGGCTTGTAGCACAGGGCTGCTGGGCTTGCAGCTGATTTCTCTTCCACCATCCTTATTCTTACTATTGCCCAGCACATTAGAGGAGAGTGGATGGTTACTTCCTTGGCCCACACCAAAAAGCAGTGTTAAGAGAGGGAGCAGGATCAGGGTAGAAAAGCTGCTTTATGGCTTCCAGGCACCTGCACATACTAGGGCTTTTCCAGCAGCAGTTTATCTACCTGTAGTTCACAGAAAGATAAGTACCAACAACTAATGCAAAGATACCTGGTTTCTGTGTTCGTATATACAATATACGTGTAACCCCCATACCAAACACAGAGTCAGCTTCCCTGCCATACCCAATACAAAATTATTCAAGCCTACAGGCCAAATAAATGACTTATAATTTGAACTCTTTTATGGTATAGGTCTTCTCGTGTATCACATGTGCAAAGAACCATCACTGTCTCCAGTGCTTTTCTGGCAGCTAATCATGCTTAATCTGCCCCATGAGTTCTGGTCTGTGAAAATGACATTTCTAATTAAGATGTTCAGCAGAGCTATTCTCACGAGAAGTTTCTGGGTCACAAAAGTCTCATTATGGAGCTGCAAAAATACAGGGAGGGGAAAGAACTGCAGGTACAGATCATATGGTTGTCTTTGGCAAAAGAACAGGAAAGGCAACCATGGGAACCTGTTCCCCAGCACAGACTTCAAGTTCAGAGCTGCTTCCCATGCCAACGTCACAATTGATGTTTCTGTGAAAGTAACTACTCTCTGGGTTGAAGAATAGCCAGTAAAACAGGTAACCAACACGTAGCTGAAAACACAGAGATACACAGAAATATCTATGGCATCTTTGTTGAAGAGTGAAAAACTTAATGCTTGTCCACAAAAACGAAATAAAATCCCTCAACAATGAAAACCAGCCCATGGGACAGCATGCATGTGGAACATAGCTTGAAAAAAGACGCTAAACATATAAGGACACCTGTGTCTAAAGTACCTGATTGCTACAGCAGAACAAATATTCTGTGCTGCTGCTCATCCTAACTGCAATGAAAGAGGAAAAAGAAAAGGCAGATTTGGTAAGAGTAAAAACAGAGGTAAAGAAAAAGACATTGCTTATTTGTTTCTGCAAGGACTCTAGGTGGACATGGCAGAAGAGAGGATGGGCCTTGGCTAACAAGTGTCATTGGATAAAAATCATTCCTCCACAGGGAAGTTGATAATGATTAAGAGCCTGATTGCATGATGGGATCAGCAGTGAGATGTGGCATATATCCAAGTCAAATCATACCATCTTCTCAACAGCCCAAGTGAGATGATACGGCCTGCATCAGGCCAAAATTAGAGCTTGGCATGTTTTTCATTGCAGCCTTCTGCTATAAAGACCTGAAGGTATTGAAACCTAGACTGAGGTAACATACTGCAGGCTCTCCCTCTCAAAAGGGAGGAAAGAGAGGAGTTAATCCAAACATGCCAATTCTCTTTCGCCCTGATGTAGCTTTTGTAAATTCACAGTTCTTTTTTTGTTTTGGTCCTGTTTAATATTTTGAAGATGAGGGATAGGGAACAGAGATTACCATTATCCACATGGGAGTCGCATGGTGTCAGCCTGTAGCTCAAGTTAGCTTCATCACACCCACAAGAGCATCCTTGAAGGCATCTCACTCCAGCTTAGGAAATCATGGGGAAGGAGCATGAGAACAAAGCACTGCCAAAGGGACTGGGTGGCCACCATGGAGCTGAGACCAAGCACTGCCACCCAGCTCAGCCCATAGCCTCAGGGGGTGCTCCAAGGTCACAAGTTCTCTTAGTTATGTAGAGAATAATTTCTAAATACTTTAAAGAGCTACCCCTGACTATTCTTGCATGCTATTTAAAATTCTTATCAAGGAAGGAAAACAGGAGACTCAATGCACAGAAATACATCCCTCCACCTGGAAATTATGCTAGAAAAAGGAAGTAACTTAAAATAGGAGGTAGGATGTAAAGACACCCAACATCCAGCTTCCCAGGCTCTGCGAGGATCCAGAGCTTGCACTGTAGTCATCAGTCCTGTTTCAGTAACACCATGAGACTTGAACTAGTACATGATGGCCTTCCAGGTGGTTGCTTAATATTTAATGGCAGAGCAGGACCAGTACCTACATCTCGGGACCCCCAACCCCATCTTGTGCCTGCGATACAGAAGCCAGAGTGCCCATGTCCAGTCAGCTATCCATCTGTGCTGCTTAGTGACTACCCAAAGCATCAAGACAATTTCTGCTACAGACTTCCAGCTGTGCTCTGCCTGACTCTTTGCCATCTGCACAAAAGGGAAAACACACAACCAGAATTTAGCAGGAAGTTTTGCAGGTACTTTGTATATTATCATGGAACCAGAACATTAATTATGGTCAAATATGTTTTGTTTCCATTCGCATACTCCTTCTTGGTCAGTCCAAATTAACTGGGTAGCTGTAGCAATGTGAAAGGTCCCCCTGCCCTTTTGGGCAGTCACTTCTATTGGGATTCTGCAGGATTTAATGAACAAGTGCTTCTCTGTGTTTATGGTATTCCAAGAGGTAAAAAGCTGGCTGAACTAGTGGCCTGTGACTGAAGTCACACAAATCTTTCAGGCAGACTGGACTCCTCGAGTCCATCTCTGCAAACAAACAAGTATCTGGAACAGGAGACTGCCAGAGGCACAAGGAAGAAAAGGCATAAACACACTGTTTGGCTCAGCTCTTGCAAGCCTTTGTATTACATGCTTGTGGTCAGGGGAAGCAATTTTATTGGAAAAAAATGTTTCAGAGTGAATTTTCTACATAAAAATAACTCATTAATGGAGGATAACCCTGGCAACCAGATGGAAATGTCTGCGTTTAAATCTTGACACAAAAGGAACAAATTAAAACCCAGAAGAGATATGGTAATATGGGTACTTGCTCATTGCCTAACTGCATGCTAGTGTCAGTTGCCCCACTCCAGTGTTTACTGAGATTGTGCTTGTAGATGCTGAGATGTCAGAAGTACAAAAGCTTGTTGCACCACATCACTAACTAATTTTGCTAGGAAGATTAAAAGAGGTATTTTGTCCCTTGTGTGATTTGGAGAAATTGAGACGAATCAAGAAGACTCGATTTTGAATCAAGGGAGCAAACAAGAATGTGGACTTCATGTTTTTAAAAAAGCAGTTAAAAAATAGGTGTGCTCAGAAGGGAATCCTTCAATTTTCCATCTCTGTGTTATTTTAACTCAAAGTTGTCTTCCTTACTGTGGTCTTTCTACTCAGAGGTGCAGCAAACAAACCTCAAAAGAACATAATACTCCTCTGTATCATCTTCTTTCCTCCCTTGGCTGTTTCTCTTACAGGGAAATAAATACAGTAGGATCTGTTTGAGGCAGCCTGGTCATGTTGACAAGCTGGTCTTCAACCAGAAGTCACACAAGAATTATAATCAAAACCACATGGGACTATTTCAGGAAAGCATGTGGGCTGCTGGAGTGAAGGATGTACTGTATATGGAGAAACTGGCGTATCTCTCCTGTATTCCTCCAAAATGACACATATGCCTCAAAGAATCTTCCATGGTTGGAACCCAAATATGTTGGCTTGGAAGATTTGTTTACATTCAGCCCTTGTCTACATAACAAAGAGTTTGACCACCTCTCATCTCAACATCAGTGAGAACATATGCTGCTTTCTTTAATCCAGTTCTTGGAGATAGTTTCTCCTGAATAAACACAGTAAGAAACAGCAAGCAGGGATCTTGCACGGCCTCTAGGCTACAAATGCATCATTATTCACACAGTGTTTTTCCCCTTAAACCCCACACATTGTCAAGGGTATTTATAGGACTCCTCCCAGCAGTAGCAGTTAACAACATAAGCAGCCAGTAAGTTTCAGGGGTGCACTGGATGCAAAGATAATCCTGGTTTTGCACTTTCACTGGGTATTTTGGGAGATTTTGTCTATCAGCTTGGAGCCTGCAGGACCTTCAGAGCCAAAGTAATAAAATTCACACTGTTCAGCATTATTCATTGAGTTGAGAGGTTGCAGCATCACATCTGAAATTGTGGGTGGCTTTCCAGCAAACACCTATTGCTGCTGAACAGGGGGGCAGGCTCCAAACTGAAACTCGCCTCGTGCCTTTGTGAACTTACAGCTTTGCTAAGAGAGATTTTCAAAGGTGTTGCTGACAGGTAACTGCTTAACCGCCCCTTGGTGCTCTTGAAAACCTCTTCTGCTTTATGAACCAATTCGCAGGTCCAGCCAGACACAGCTTTGCACCACGTGCGGGCTGCTACCAGAACAGTGTGGTGGGGCCACTTCTGGCACAGGATGTCTTGCAGTAAAGCCTAGAACCAGCTTTTAAATCCCTTTTCTCCATGTTGCCCAGGACTTTCTGGGGGGTGGCTGCAAAAGCCTAATGCTTCATTTCCTCTCTTCCACCAGCTTTTAAAAGTGGGAATGAGCTGTTTTTATTCGACCACTTGGCCTTCCTTGCAGTAGTCCTTGGGAAATGGAGTCTGTACACTGCCTTCAAAGCTGACTGAGCAAACAGATAGGGCACAGAACTGGAAGTCAGTAGGTTAGAATAGAATAGAGTAGAATAGAATGGAATAGGATAGGATAGAATAGGATAGGATAGACGGGTTGGAAAAGACCTTTAACGTTAAGTCCAGCCATTACCCCAGCACTGCCAAGGCCACCACTAAACCATTTCACTAAGGCCCTGGGCAGCCTGTTCCAATGCCTGACCACCCTTTGGGGAAGAGATTGTTCCAAATAATCCAGTCTAAACCTCCCTTGGCGCAGCCTGAGGCCATTTCTTCTTCTCCCATCCCTTGTTCCTTGGGAGAAGAGACCAACCCCACCTCACTCCACCCTCCTTTCAGGCAGTTGTAGAGAGTGATAAGGTCCCCCTTGAGCCTTCTCTTCTCCAGAGTAAACCCCCTAGGTCCCTCAGCTGCTCCTCATCAGCTCCAGGCCCTTTCACACCTCTGTTGCCCTTCTCTGTTGCATTTCAATCTCTCTCCCATAGCGAGGGATGCAGCCCTGCTTCTATCTGAGTGTTACCTGCAGAAGGCAGATTTACCTCTCATTCCTGTGCCAAATGTTTGGGCTGTGAGAACTTTGCAGTAAGGATAATATCTCCTTGCAATTTTGTGCAGCATCAGCCTTACAAGAACTCTGATTTTAGGTGACTCCAGTCACAATAGTAAGAGGCAGCCCATAGACAGACACCAAGGGCTAAATCTAATAGAGTTAATGAACACCTTGTACAATGCAGCAGCTTGAGTCTTCTTTAATATTTTCACCAAGTCATTCCCTCTAACATATCTATTAAAGTTTGCTAATTACACAGTTATGCAGCACTGATACTAAGTTAAAGTACTCCAGCTGTATAAATAGAGAAACACTTAGGCAATTGCTTTTATTTGGGTAATAGTTTCACTTGCTACTTCAGGGCTATTTAAAGAAGCTGCTCTCCCTACTAATGGCTAAAATAAAACAAGCTGATGGATCTGTCATCATTCCTGATGGATGGATGCCAGCATCACAAATCAATCCTCCACAGTCAGCTCTTATTAGCACCTTGCTGGCAGTATCCCTCTGAAGATCCATGCCTGAGTCAGGGAGAAAACAAGCCTTCCACTGATTCTATCACATTTGGAGCCTGAAGCACACAGATATCACAGTCAGGTCAGTTGTCCTGGGTATAAGCAAAAATGAATGGGAAATTCTGATGCCTGACAAATTTTTCTGCCTACTCTGAAAGGGTTTTGTTAACTCAGCACCTTGTTCCCAAAAACCTGTGGTGTTGATCCAAAATGATGCAACAAGCAAGGCTCAAAACAGGAAACAGAAGAAGGAAGTATGATGGTGATAATGAGGCCAGGCAGTTCATCAGCAAGAAACAAGCACATTTTCACTTTTAGTATTAACTTACTATTAACTTAACTTATTAACCCTTCTCCCTGATCTGGTGTCTTCCCTTCATGACAGCGAGTATTCAGGGTTGATATAGAGTCATCCATGAAACTGTGAAAGTTATTTACTCAAGAATAGAAGTTGCAAAAAGGTGAATGGAAAGGCTACAACTTTGGCCCAAGCCAGGACACAGCAAGAAGCACAACTCTGGCAGAGGAAAGTGAGCAGAGTGGGGTAGAAATGCAGCATAGGTAGCTCTTTCTTGGGATGGATTACAATGGTACTGTCTAATGCACAGAATATACACCCTCTATGCTTGTTTTCCACCATTAAACTCCTGGGTTTTATTTGCAGGGTGAGCAGAGGGAGGAAGGAAAAAAATGGTAAAAAAGAAAAAAAAAAACAAACAACCCCAGGGAGCTAAAGTAAGCTCACTTCAAAATAATTTTTAATGGTCACCTATGGCTTGAAATAGAAAATGTATAGAGTAAGGTAAGTGCAAGATTTAAGCTTCCAGCCATTAGGATACACCTGAATGCACTGTTGCTTAATAGGGGTGCTCAGATGGTAGCTAAAGGAAGAGTATAGAAACATGGAAGCCCATCAAACCAGTATATGTCAAATGCCTCTGTGACATGATAGGAACACAGAATTTGAGAGCAATAATATAGTCAAACTGCTCATACACTTCTCACAGATGTATTGAGAACCTTTTAAAAAACGTGAATATCTTTTACAAGAATGATCTTTAACAAAGATTTGCTCCATGGAATTGGAAGACAGCTGGGAAAAGGACAGTTTAACTATTGGAAATCAAGTCCCGTTGGCAAATAGGTGTTAGAGGTGTTTGTTCTCTTTCAAAAAGAGATCAGTTTTGAGGGGTACAAGTGTTTGGAAATCAATAGTTAGATACCAGTGTTTAGAAGCACAGGAGGAATATGCTTCCAAATAAGATGCACACCTGTGTTTGCATAGTCATCCAAATCTGGTGAGAAGGTGGCTCTTCCTGAGTTTCCACAAGTATTTTTCAGTGTGAGCAGTGCCTATAAGCCAAAAGAAAAAGAAATAATCAGTTGAATGAAGTCTTGCAAGATTTTACTAGATAAATATGAAAATGTATCTTCCAAAATGAGACTGGGCATCCTGGGGTGGATGTCAGCCTGGGAGCTGTGCCGTTTAGGCTGGGCTTTGCGGTAGGATGAATTTCAACTGGATGCTTTTAGTTGTAACAGCATACTGCACTTAAATTTGGTTACTTAACAGTATTCATCAAAGCGAGCAATGTGCCCGAGGAAGAGAAGCAGATAAATCTAATCCAAGCACCTTTGCTATATTGACAGGAAAAGGACAGGTCACATTTGTGTGACCTTTTTTTCTCAAAGTCCAATCTTTGCCCAGTCGTGCGCAATCACCGCACAAGTTCATTCCCCACTGTCAGCAGGACAGGCAATATTGAAATAAGTGCACGATGACATCTACTCGTGTTAAAAATAGCAAAACCAAAACAAACAAAACCCCCTCCAACTAACCAGCAACAGCAGCCTGTTCAGTAAAAAACAACATGGTATTGGCCCCTTTAAGTGGAGGAGGTTTAAACCTCTGGGAGTCTCTGGGATGAATCTCCCAGGCTCTTGCAGCTAAAGGGTCTGTGTCACTTGCCGCTTTCCCCTTTTCCCTCCATGTGCAGACTCACACTTGCCCCGTGTGGCTGAGCTCCAAGGCATCATTCCTAGCCAATTGCCTGTGTTGTATCCTCATGGGGGGAATAAAGATCCCTTTAAAAATAATTGTGTTTCAGTTAGGAGGGAGGCAGAGGGGTGTGCTAGACCCAAGCACAAGGCTAGAGAGCTCCAGCTAGGGAGTAAAGCTGGTCTGGTCTGTTTGCCTCTTTGAAGGGCTGCTTTAGGGTCTGCCTCCAAGTTCAGGATTTTCCATCCTGAACCTGATTTGAACCTGAATCAGAGCCCAAGTTTCCGTTGGACATAAATCAGTTTTGGACAGATCTTGTCCCTGAGACACATGTGAGCAACTCCCGTTGAAGTTAAGGGCTGATGTGTGCGTGCACGTGTCTGTGTAACTGTAGGAAGGTCATAACTAAGTGCCTATTCTATAAACTTTGGGTACTCGTTTGATGTGTTTCTTGCCTTTCATTGCCTCTTTACTCACTAGTGATTCTTGTTTTTCAGTATTTGGAAAGAACAAGGCTTCTCCTGATGGTGGCTGTTACTCTCAGAAGATATCATACACAGTCTTAAATGTCCAGTTAACCTGCAGGCATAACAAGGCAGGGGGAAAAGATGATCCGCCAGGGAAGCTGTATGGTACATGCACGGAGCACATGGGAAATTTCTCAGAGAATGTGGTTTTGGGTCTTTTTTTCCCCTGTCAAAGGAGGCTGCTCAAGAAGTGAAGGAGAGTTTCGAACAAGAGTGGAAGCCTCACACCTGGAATAAAGAAAATATCTGAAGCAAACACAGACTCGATTACTTCTCTAGTGTCAGATAGAAAGCTACATATCACAGGCATGTGAGCAGTCTTGTTAAACATGTAAGAGATGGTTGATCTGTTCTGGTCCCTCTCTACAAAGGGCCATACCTGTCCCCAGTTGTTGCTTCCATGACAGATGTGACTTAGAAAATGACAGTTTGTTTCTGGTTATAATAACCTTAAATATTTAGAGATTATCTTTGCTGCATTCAAGAGACATTTTTCTTGTTTGTTTTTCTCCTGAAAACTATACCTAAATTCAGTTCAGCATCATGTATAGAGTTGCTCTGTGCATGGAAAAAAGCTAATAGCTCCAAGTATAGCAGAGTATGAAGTGGATCTCCATACCTTCAAGCTCTCAGGGAGAATGGGAAAAAAACACTGGATCAAATTTAGCTTTGGCATAAGCGGGTGCAATTCCCAGAGGGATTTGCACCCGCTTATGCCAGGATTGAGTTTGACTCATGGAGCTTGCAGGGTGGTCGCGTAATTAAATTCTATGGTGGTTCAGTGTATTGCTACAATGCCAAATGATGCAATATTTTTCAGAGAGGACAGCTGTGCATTATTTAAAACAAAATCATCTACTACCTTTATTACCAGCTTGCTCTCAAGGTTCAGCAGTTTTTCAAGGCATCACTGAGGCATCTTAAGCTTTTGTCTTCAGACAGGAACACTGACAGTCTGAATTATATGCTGCTTCCTCCTTATTAGACGCTGCTTATAAAAAAAGTACTGCCACTGTGGTCTACAGTTCAATGAAGTCCATTGTAAACTCCCCAGTATAACATAAACCTCCCTAAAACACATAAAATTATTGGCTTCCAAGACCAGTCTCACTGAAAGAAAGCTCTGTATTTAGTCTTTGCTTAAAACACAGGTATTTGGTAGGATGGAATTCAAAATCCCAACTCAGTTTTAAAAGGTTGGGTCCAAGGAAAGTTGACACAGACCATGTAATTTTAATTAAAGAAAGATTTCGCTCCTTTATAGCCAACAGGGGCATTGTAACATTGACATATTGATGCTAAATAATTATGAGTCCATAAATAATTCAGTATATAAAAATGCTGTATGGCTGGTGCCAGGTAGCGAAGGGAATAGCATTGAAATAGCTGACCTGCCAGGTTACTACTACAATGCCAGGGGATAGACAGGCAATGTGACCTAGCAGCTATCAAAACAGTGAACACCACAGGCTACACTACCCACAGAGAGCACTTGAAAGTGGAAAACCTAGGGCTGTCCAGTTTTGTCAACTCAGTATTTTAGCGCCGCTGTCATAGAAGAGGATAAACTTTAAGGAGTGGTACCAAGGAGAAAGGCAATAGGGGAATCACATGAAGAAAGAGAAATATTAAAAAGCAAATTAATGATGAAACAGGAACACCTTTACTTTTTTTTTTTTCCAGGAGTTGGGTGAATACCACAAACTTATTTCCATAGATAACTATTTACCTTTAAGACCGAATTCAGTTCAGATGTGCTCACTTTCCATGAACTTTCAGAAGTCAAACATTCATTGGCATAGATAACTGGGAAAACAGACTTCAACCTCTCGCTCCAGGGTATTCATGCCAGCAGGGACATATTTTAAGAAAGATGGTATTTTAGTGTTTGATTTATTTAAAAGCTTGATAAGGAGTCTTATCTTTCCCAAATGAAACATGTCACACAAGTTTGTGATGAGAACCATACCCACAGAGCTTTCCAAATACGTTTCTGGTCTGTGCTATTAGCCGTACTGACATTTGAAACTGCTCTGCCCATGGATGCTGTGAGATCAATACATCTTTATAAGCAAAGAACACGAGGATGAGGGTGAATCAGAGGCCTCAGGCAGGTACTGTAAATCAATCTCCTTAAAGCTTCACAAACAGGTGCACAGAGATGAAGATTGCATTGAAACCTTCCTCAATTAATTAACTACAACAACCATGTGACTGGGCACCTATGAAAGCTCCATGGCTTGATAAAGATAAAAAAAAAGGTTTTCCATTTTATTTCCCAAGATGAACCTGGAAGGACAATTCTGTTCCTTACCCTTTGGAAAGGGTCAGAGGCTTCAAGTGCCTTCTTTGATTACAAGCATTGTATTGACCAAAAGGTAAACAACTAACAGCTTGTCAGCTCAAACAAGAATATCCTATGGAACCCCCTTGTGTTGGATTAAATTATCAGTGTGAAGACATCTGCTAACAGCAGCATTAAGAGACTTGATAAAGTCAGGGCTTGCTGGAGGAGCAAGTGCTAAATAAGAATAAAAAGGAAATGTTGGACTTCTCCTTACATCTACCAAAATTGAAAGACTACACCAATCCAAGAAAACCCTTGCAGTTAGCAAACTGTGTGGTTTTACTAATTTACCCCTGCAGATTTAGCTTTCCATGCTTGGGCTTGGTTCATTGCCCCTCTCCCACCTACCCTAGATCTTTCTACATGCTCCATGCTTCCCTGTGAGTGTTTGATTTTCATTAGTAAATTAGAACAGAAAAAAGAAAAATAAAGAAACTTTTTCCCTTAAGGAAATAGTCTTCGAATATCTGTGTGCTCACTTCTGTGTCTGCACATATGGTGGCAAAGACACAGCCTGTCTCTTGGAGGGCCAAGCCGCATGATGGCTGCTGTGGGAGAGCCAGGTCTACCTCCAGGTTCCTACACACCAGCTGGTGGGATGCAAGCAGCTACTCCGCCAGGTCCTGGCAACTACAAGGGGGTATGGGCCATGGAAGTGCAAAATAAATCCCAGGGACACTCTTATGTGCCAATCCAAGGTTGCTGAGGGGTTTGCACTGGTTCCACGCAACTCTTGTCATGACTCCACTGCAGGTGCAGCCCGCTTTCATCCTCTAAATCAAGACATTTCCTTTCCCATAGTTTGGGAAAATAATAGACTCTTCCAGCTCCAATCAGAATTGAACCTCCCAGTGAATGATTTCTTCCTTCTTTATTCTTCTTCTCACTGCCAATGACAGCTGCCTTATGGTTGCCATTGCAAGAACCAGTGTTAAAGGCATTCCTGAGAGCTTGCTAGTGCAGTTCGCTCTACTCAAAAGCTTCATCCTCCTTTTTATTTTGAAAGAGGAGTATACCCAGCTCCCTGACCTGGGTCCCTAGTCTCACTTCAGAGGTGGAACCCATGCTTCAGTTTTGGAGTAACAGAAGACCCTGAAGCCTACTAGTGGACCGCTTTCACAGAGCTAGGGAATGGTCTACACAAGTGGCCATCAGCAGTACGTACCCCTGAATCTTCATCAGGACTCGGAACTTACAGCGGTCACTTATCACCACATTTATTTAGGAGGGGAGCTTTGCTAAGACCTCAGCATTGGCTGAATTTTATCCCCTCCAAACCAATCAGGCTTTGGGGGATGTTTTCAAATTCAGGAGGACCAGAGCAAGTCCAGGCCAGAGGGAATGAGCTCTTGGTTCACTGCAAACAAGATGCAAGCCACCCACCACAAATTCACATGCACACTAAGCATTGGGAATTCTCATAAAATTATCACTCTCCTTTTTTGCTTAATCCTGGCAGATGACAGAAAACCAAGACAAAAAAACAACCCCAAACAGCCTGACAAATCATCTCATGGGTGAAGAGCCTAAAGCGTTCAGTAATGAGGGATAAAATTGCACAGAGAGGAGGCAGAACAAGTTATTGACTGCAGCACACAGGCACAGAGACAAAGCTTAATAAAGAGAAACTTAAAAAGAGCAAGTTGGACCGTGCAGTCAACAGCTTACTGTTACAAACCCAGCCTGGGCTGGCAGAAAGGCATCTCTGATTTCTGGGTGGCTTTTCCAGCAGTTCTTGGCTCCATTTCCCTGATGAAGCAGGAACATCCCTGTGAGGAAAGCTATGGCATGGTCATTGCCACCTTGGTAGAACCAACTTTGACAAACACATGTGTCTGTGCACATTTGCTACCAGGCCAGAATTAATTCCCAGAGCTTTCATCTCATCTTGTACTACCTTTCCCAAAAAGCCTCATGATCCAAACCCTTCCCTATCCTTATTTCCATGGCTGACAGCCCGATATGCTCAATCCACAAGAAAGAGCAACGTGTGCCTGCACAAATGGTTTACTTTCCAAAAGGCCTTTGTGATTTGTCAAATTAACACCTGGAGAATGACACAAGAAGGAGTTCCATCCCCAGACAGAGCAGGCCATCCCCCAAGTTTCCTCACCACCTCTTTTGTAGAAGTGGTTCCCAGAATAAGTTGCTGTACATTTGCTGCGTGTGGCCTAGCTCCTATTCCCAAGCTCTTAGCTCCTTAATTACCCTCCTTCCGAAGGGTCAAGCTTTGGCTAAAGAATACCCTGCACTCAGTTATCCTTCATCCTAATGAATGCTAATAAAAAGCATTCAGTTGACTAATGCAACATAAAACTCTGCCCCGTTTCATTGCATCTGCTTAATAAGAACCTCATTTAATATCAAATTACTGCCTGCTCAGCCAAAGACTTGTATTTGTGGTAACGGGGCTGCGAGGCGGGAATATCAAGAGCTGCAATATGGAAATTCCTCACTAATATTCTCTGCAGGGCTGTGCGATTACTTAATTCATTTAGCTGAGCAAGTCTGATGGCTCGGCCAACTGTTTCACAACACTGAGCACAATGCTAGGCAACTGGCCTCCCCATGGGCTGCTCCTGCCATATCGCTTTTCCTGGGACCCAGCTATTAACAGTTGCTTTGGGGATTTCAAAGAGGGTCACAGATAGTGTTACCAAATGAATGAGCTTGTAGTAGTGAGCACGAAATCCTGCTTTTTCCCTGTCAATCAAACGTCAGTCAGAGGATGCCCTGTGAGACAGCAGCCGCAAAGAAAGAGCATGGCTGGGAACTCTCCATCTGTTCGTACTAGGGAGCACTGGCACATGGATAAATACCTGCATTTAAAGACATTCCCTCTTTCAGTTTTAGAGGAACCTGCCCTAAAACTCGACCTTGTTCTGCTTGACTCACATGCTCCTGTAGAAAACAGTTTCCGCACTGCACATCAAAGTTTTTTGGGGAATGTAAAAATATGTAAACAGTAATGATTCCCAGCTCCCATGAACAATCACTTACCAGAACCATTTTTACACACATTCCTCAACAGCTTTAATCAAACCTCAGACAGTAATGTTTCAGGGGAAAGGATTTAGTCTGTATACTTGAGGTAGAAAGAACCATACTGAGGAAGAATGCTAAATGTTATCCTTCACAGACCACAGGTTTTTAAAACAATTAAAAATATCCTATCGTGACTTTAGCTTTGTGCAGTTTTGGCAAAAACAAATACTGAAATATTCTGTCCTGGTTTACATTTTAAAAACAATATTGAAAAATTAAAGAGGGAGAGGGAGAGAGAATAAAAGAAACACAACCCACAAATGTGATTCAGCAGCTGCAGAAGTGGCCTTATAGTGGAATTTAAAGCATTTGATTTGCTTAGTTCAGTAAGAAATGACTAGAATATGGAGTATGTGTGTCCTCACAGGAGGAAAATGGTCTAAATAATGTGATGAACAGCAGCAGAAAAATTATGAGTGGCCCTGAAGTCAGGCCAGCACAGTATATCCCATGATGGGCACAAGCTAACAAGGAAAGCAATAGCTCTGCCAGTACAGTTTTCAAAACAGATGTCTGTCTCAGGGATAGTGTTTCGTCAAGTAAGTTATTGAGCTCAGGAAAAGATGTGGGTGGAAGGCAGTGGTCAGCAGCAGGTCAGCTATGAGTGCTGTTGGATGGAGTATGGTGCAAGCACAGAGACGGGTGAGGGAAGAGAGATTAAAAACCCTGAGGAAACCCACTGTTGGGAGAAAACTGCTCAACTCATGTGAGAAGAAACCCCTCTCCACACAAGGCATTGCTGAAACAAAATAGCTTGTCCGTACATATCCCCCTTTAAATCATCTTACTGATGGTTTTCCACCATTACAGGCTCCCTTGCAGACAGACTGCACACGTGCCAACACCAGGACAAAGCAACCACTAAACAGTGCAGATATTCTAGCATCTATTTTCCTATAAGAGGAAAAACCACATAGAGGGCCAGGAAACCTGCATTGTTTCAAGACTCTCCAGGGCCAGCAGATGTCCCGAGAGCTGCAGAGAAAGGCGTTTGTGGGAAAGGTCAGTGCCTGCGTTACGCACCGCACACCACGTCCACCTCTCTGGCAGAGGGGAGATGGATCATGGGCACAGGACAGCAAAGCAGCACTGGGAAACTGGATATACCTATGATGGCACATTAATGCAACCGAGTGCCTGCATTTGGTAGGAAACTGATCCCATCTCTTCCTGCTTCATAGGACTTCTGCAAGTGGTTTCTGTGGTGTCAAAGCAGGAGCAATACAACAAGTTTCTGCCTTCACCACCGTTACCTTGTGCTCAGGTTTGCCACTTGCACAGTTTTTACACTGCTGCTCCTCACAAAATGCTTGGAATACAAGGATGGTACCAACTTTGGCAATTAGAAAAAGCTGCTATGCACAGGAAACCATTGCTTTCCACATCCCGCTCTCTCTTCCCTCAAAATTCCAAGCTAGACAATCTGAGGAAAATTGTCATCCTTATCTGCATGTAAAAAGTTCATTTCCCTTGCACACCCGTGACCCCCCCATCTGCTTTCATGCTCTGCAGCCCACAGTCTGTCACCATCAATATACAGAACCCAAAATTCAGTAGCAAACTGGGGTCCTATCTTGATTCATCCTTTGGTATCTCTTGCCTGGCTTCGATTTCAGCGGCAAGTTCCAATGGATTTGTGATCTCACTGTGACACTCTGGGAAAGACCCTGAGATAGTTCAGATTTGACTTAAAGCTGGAGATGCACTTCATGGGAAGGACAGAATCTGTGGGAAGAACTCAGGTCCTTTTCATCCATGGATGCATAAACTGTGGCCAAAGTTTGGCATGGAAGAGAAATCTTCCTCCTCCAGATTGGCCTACATTTTTATTCGATTAAATAACCTTATTCTACTGTTAGCTTTGCCGACCTTCAGATTCTCAAAGTCAGGATATTTCTTCACCTCAGGGAGCATCAGAAGACTTAATAAAAGCCTTGACAATACTGAGCATCTAATAGTATTTATGCACATGCTGAGAAGGGTCCACCTTCATGTTCAAAGCTGCTTCTGGTGGTTGCTACCATTGTGACCTCCCCAGTTGCCTGCCTGGCATAGAAAAATCATGATTTGGCTCTTCTGATGTGTGCTTCTGGGTGGTCAGCCTTAAACAAACTATTGCGTGAAATCTGGAAGGACTTCAAGGAAGAGCAATGTGCCTCCAGGACACCTATAGCACAAGCAGTATGGAGCCATATTGCATCATCCCCAGCATCATTGCTGCTTTATGACCACACACTTAACTATCTACTCCCAGGTAATATTCCTACTCCCGACCAACCACTATCACATTTTAAAATTCATTCTGCTTATGTACTCCATATCTCTGTTTGTCTATTGTAATGCAAAATACCAGAATGAGCTGGTGTGGAGTGGATAAAACCAAACCCATCTAAGTCATCAAGGCTTGTGAACAGATGAGAAAGCAGCCTTACAGTACAAGAAGACCTCCTTGGGCTTGTGTTTTACCATTGGTGAGGGGAACAGCCGTGGGATGAAAATGGAAGACCCAGAAGGAAGAAAATCCCTGCAGTGGACTGAAAAGGCAAAATATAGAGGATCTCTGGACAGATGTGTGCTGAGAACAAGAAAATGTCCCTCCACACCTAAAAAGCACTTCTGAGCCCCTGCTTCATCCTAGGCAGCCCAGCCTCATGGGTTTACATGAAGAGGGACAAGTGTCCCTCACACTCAGAAGCTGGTGGCAGAGCCACTCAAGCCTGCACTACCACCATCCCCTTCCCCAACCTAGGTATGATGGGACCACCAAGGGCTTGTGCCATCTCTGCTGCTTCCAGAGCACTGCAGAGGAGTGAGCATATGGAAGGCCACAGTGTCCTCTAGAGGTAGAAAAATACCTTATAGTTTGGTGACAAGGAGCACAGGAGGGCATTGGGAAGCAGGATTGTTCCACCAGGCCAGGAGGACTGCTCCAGGCTGCCAAGGGCAAGGGGAGAGGACCACTGCTAGGCATAGGCACAAGAGGGAAAATGCACTCACACCATCTGGCTCGTTCACAGGGGACACTGCCCCCAGCACAATGGAAATAGTCAAAATTCACTTACTCGGATCCAAACCACGTAAATGAAACAGCTCCTCAAGGCTCCCAGATGTCAACCCCCAAATTTGGCAGCTTTACTGCCCATCACACCTCTTCTACTCCTGGAGAGGGTTTATAGCCATTGAGGTTGCCAAGCATAATCAACCTGATGCTGGGTGGGCACAGTGGGAGGGAGCCCTGCATGGTGGGGTGGCCACTTGATCTGGGCTCTTCAGGTCAGGTAAGACAATCTTTATGAGGATAAGGAGGAAAAAACATATGCTATTGCTCTATGGACTAGTGGTTTGGGCCAGGACCTGTTTCTGGTGCTCCTAAACATGAGGAGCTCACAAGTTTGAGTAGTCCTGTGAGGCTTTGTACAACTGTGGAAAATGAGGCTCTTAAGTGCTCTAACACTTGCTTTCAGCTGGTATCCTCAGGAAACCAGGAAAGCCTCCTACGTACCTTTCAAAAATAGCTAAGAATATATATATATATTGATGGGAAAGAGGAAAACATTTAATACCCATGAAATGGGCTTGATATACTCTTGCCAGAAGCAGTATTCCTTGAAAGACAGATGCTCATGCAGAACATTGTGTCTGTACCATTGCTGGGCTGTAGCTGCTGGTAAACATCAGTCACCTCAGGCAATGCAGTCACACAAAATCACTGCACAAAGAAGAGCACACTGAGGGAAAGCAGAAACCAAGCACCTGGAGCAACACAGAGGTAAGGGGCTGCAAGGCCTGCTGGAGTCCTGACTAGTTCTGTGCTGCCCTCAGTGCTGGAGCCAGAAGTCAGCCTAAACTCAAAACACTTCCTTGCAAGCAGAAGCTGTTACAACCAAGGGTGAATGCCTGATGTCTGACAAATCAAGAATCGAATGAAATACCCCCCCCGTAAACACAGTCAGACCCTTGCCCTGAAGCTCTTGCCTTGCTTTGCCTTCCTTATCCTCTCTTATCTGTAGACTGCTGCTGCTATTGCCTCAAAAATAGATATCGCAGAGCATTCTAGCATCCACTTGCCCTAGGAGTCCCAGCAAAGCCTCACTTGATCAGCCAGGTCTTGTAGGTCCATCTTTCAAGCACCAAACTCTATTATTGTGAATATTACTAAACAAAAGAGCTTTCAGCAGCTTCCTTTAGTCCAAGAGCGAGGACAGCTGTTCCTCCCACAGCCCTTTTGGCTTGGCCCTAGACCAGTCCAGAAGTAGCTGCAACACAAAGAAGCTGGAGAAGTCAACCACGGTATAAAAAATTATTTATAAACTGGTAATGGCTGCAGAGCCATGGGTACTAACCAGCTCTGCTTTGTGGAAGGAATGCTTGAAGTGCCAATATCCTGCTTGCTCACCAACCAGTGACTGAGAAACCAGATGTCCACAAGTGGACTGAAAACCTCTGGGAGATTTATAAAGGAATACTTAATCTCTGCATCCCACTCTTGCAGCCCTAGTTGCTAAACCAGCCTGAAAAGTACAATATTTCCCCAATTCTAGCCTAGGAGAGAGAGGAGAATGACAAGAACTGTTTTTTCAGTGTGTTTTTAACCACCACTGACCAGTGGCTAAGCTTGACCACTTGTGGCACTGGCTGAACTGATAGTAGGTGTCCCATGGCAGAAGCTTATTTCTCCCATTGCATCCCAGCTCCAGCAGAGGCAAGGTAACAGCTCTCCCTACTCAGGGTGTATGATCAAGGTAACCTATAGGATCAGCTGTTGGCTCAACACCCTGGGCCCTACATATTGCCTACGTTTTTAAGTAGCAAAATGTACCAAGAAGTAAAAGAACCCCTTTGTGTAAAACCACAGGCAGGGTTTCTAAGCATAAAAAACCAAACCAAAACACAAACCAACATCCCTCAGTACTAAGTTCACCCGAAGACACCAATCTTCAGCTCCTGCTGGACTGATCAAGCCAACGGATCTGTCTTCTTTGGTAGAAAGTCAGAAAAGTCTCCAAGCCAGAAGAGCGAATGCCTTGCTTGTGTAGGGAGAGCCCCATTCCTTGTGGGAATAAACGGTCAGACGCTGCACTGCTGCAGAGTGCCCAGCAGGTGGTAATATTTGTTAAAAGTTTAAGCAATACGGTCCCTGAACTGCAGCGAATTGCACCTGAGCGTAACCCAACAATCCCGCTACCCGAAAGTAACATTATTGAAAGGAAAAAATTAAGTATAGGGGAATAATTGCATCGACTTGGTCAGACTTCTCCTTTCAGAATAATCCGTCCTGCACAAGCAGTAAGCACTGCCCACTGAAGCAAAACTGATTTCCATCTTGTTGTCTATACATACTGAAGTCTGCAAAAGATTACAAACTAGGAGACGTGTAGATGGTTTTGTACCTGTCCCCAGCATTCCCCATTCCCAGGGACAGGTGGTACAAGTTCATGGCTTCTTTTTCTTGGCCTCCACTTGACTTTAGATTTCTTCTATTTGTGTTTTTTATTGTACGCGCAAGTTATTATCTGATAACTCAAGCACTTGGGAGCTGGCAAAAGAAAACCACTTAAACTATCTTCCCTGAAAAGCTGCTGTATTACACAGCAAGCAAGGCCTTTATGAATACACATGGGAATGTGTGTTTCTGAACCCCACATTGCTCACAAGTCCGTATTGTGCGGCAGCATCATCACCCTGTTTGGTCAGTCTTTGGCCTACACAAGTCACCACCTGAAATACCAAACAACAGGACCAAACATGAGTGCTTACCTCTTCTCAGATAGTGTACAAAGTCCTCCAGCTGCTGAGGAGAGAAAGAGATCACTTTCTGTCCAGGATAGGACTTCCCTGCAAGTTGTAAAGAAGTGGTGGTCACATTCCTGTCCCTCCTCAGAAAAACATTAACATGCTGCACAGAACAACTCAAGGAGCAGGTTATGGTCCAGTGAGAAAAGCCAACAGGCAAGTATTAGTGTTCGAGAAACCCTAGACCAGCCATGCTTGGCACATTTGGTGTTAATTTTTAACTCTTCGACCTGTCTTAGCAATAACCTGGGGATTTTAATTACTTTGTTTTAAGCACTTCATCAGTGCAGCCAGAGTGGTTTCTTTGGAGGTTTTCTGCCTCGTTCTTAGAAATCTGGTATCCTTGAAAAAATATCCAAGAGAACACTTGGATTTCTATGGCCATATGACTTGGATTTCAAGGCCAGGTTGGATGATTCAAGGCCAGGTTGGACGAAGCCTTAGGTGGCCTACTAAACTTAGGTTTAGTGTGAGGTGTCCCTGCCCATGGCAGGGGGGTTGGAAGTAGATGATCTTAAGGTCCTTTCCAACCCTAACTGTTCTATGATTTCTATTGTTTCAGACTTTCTTCTATTTGTCTACATCTCTTAACTGGTGACTCTGAGTACAAGCACATTAAAGTGCTATCTCAACTGTTTTGCTCAGTTTATTTCAATTTTTACATTCCTTTACTCTCTTTCTTGGAGAGCTTGAAAATAACACAGTGGTTTTTAATTTTGGTCAAAACCACAGAGTGATTAACAACTGTAAGACCAGATTTCAAGACTGGAGAGGAGCATTGCTATAAGCTGTTGTAACCTGCTCTGATCCCCTGCATAATACAAGCTGAATAGTGTCCATACTTGGCTTGCCTCAAACTCTAATGGAGATTTGTTTATTGTTAGCCAGCTGGAGATGACCATAAGTGTAGTCTGTATGTGTAGATGACACATTTATCATTAACACCCTGGTTTAGCGTGACTATTTCCCCTCTGCCATCCCCCAGTAACTTTCCAGTATAGAGATCAAGTTAACACATTTTTGGTGTTAAGTGACTTAATAATTTGCCTTTATAGTACCAGAGGAAAAGGGAAGATATTCTAATCAGAGTCTGTAAAATAAGGCAGACTGCCTTGTCTGAAAGATTACACTGTACTGCAACCCAAAGCCCAACTGCTTCACTGAAAGCTCAACCTGATAAAAGAAGACTCCTGCTACAAACTCTACAATCAGTAACAGCTCCTCTAACGAAAAACAGAAGAGAACATCTCTTTGAACCTCAGTAGTCCAACTATCCTCCAGCAGTGAAACAGAAACAGCACCAACCAACTTGCCATCCTCATATAACATATCTTCTCCCAGGTGTTTTATTTAGGACCCTCTTACCTCTATCTTGTGATCCATATAGTAAGATCCAGCTGGCTTCCTTCTCTAAACAGCTATGCTTCTCTACCTGGGGCTATTCCCTGGATTTATGGTATGTGTCTTCCTTCCTCCACATGAGAAGCTTGTTCCTGTTGCATCTTTCTGATAGCATTGCAGGTGTTGGGCAACTTTGTTAGGAGCAAAATGATCTCCTAACCCCTCTCCCACTAAAGCTCTATGGAAAAAGGCAGCTTCTCTGCAGTGCTCTGTGTATGTAACTGTTAAGCTGTGTGACTTGTGTAAAAGGTGTTAGGTAGTCTCCATCTCTTTCGGTGTTAGCTCTGTACATATGCTGCATGTCCTCACAAACACACCTGCAAAAGGAACCTACTGTACAGCTGGAGGAATGACCTGCCTACATTCAGTACTTGCAGCCTTTTCTCCTCCAGGAGACCAAGACTTTTATATTTCTCTTTTACTCCCTTTCAAGAGTAATTTTCTATATGATGGGATGGGCAACAAAGCCTGAAAGCAGTATCCCACCCGAAAAGGAGGGCATCAACACTAAAGACAAGGAAATGTTCAAAACAGTTTTCTCCAATAGAAGTAGTTCTACCTTAAATACTCATATATCTGCCAGGTCAGAAAGACATGCCAAGCATAACCATGTACCCATGACATGTGGGGCTAGGGAAGTCCTGGCATAGACCACTTGGGGTGAAGGTTGGTCGAAAGTCTCTGAGATGGCTGCCACCTTGGACACCAGTATTCCTATTCCCTCTCTAACTTGACTCCACAAGCATGAAGACACAGGAGATGAACTAAGATCCCTCTCACACTGATAATTTGCCTTTCAAATGACTCTGTAAGATCATCTTGGGGCTCTGAACTAGCCATCCACTCCTCCTCTGAGACCTCTCAACACTTCACACACTTCCACAGAAACCATGACTCAAACAGATGGGTTTAGGTGGGCAGGGACAACCCTGGCTCCCCAAATGTGGGGATTATGACCCTTCAGAAAGGAGCCTTCAGCCTCCTGAAGAGATCAGGAATCCCAGCTTTCAGTAGGTGATCCGGCAGCAGTGGGACTCTGTCCCAAGGATGAATATCCTCCAAGGGAACAGATGTGGCACAGGAGCCTTTGGAAAAGACCCAGGAATCCTGCTTGCTCGTGGGGGAGGGGGAAAAATCCTGCTTACAACGAGATGTTCATCTTTTGCAGAGGAAGGTGATGACAGCTGGGATGAGGGAAGGGGAAAAAAATTCAGGGCAGCACCCTGTGTGGGAAAAGATCTCTCCCCTGCCTGCCCCAGCTAGCTTGCACTTGGAGCCAGCCAAATGGGGCACTGGCTTCAGCCAGCCCGCAGCATGGCAAGGGCTCACCCCATGAACCAATATCTCTTGGCAATTTCCATCTATTCGTATTCTGTGCTGGCTCTAGGGATAAAAAACAGCTTTTTCCTGGAAGGGGTGGACACAGGATGCAAAAAAGAAGTGGGAAAGGGAATACCTACATCTGCCTGATACCACTGCCTCTGGGCTACAGCTGAGCATCTTCAAGAGCACATGAGTAGGATGCTACTGCACCTCCCTGGTTCAACATAGCAACCTCTACAGAGCAAGTATCCCACCTGCTTTTAATGGCTTCCTTGTCTCCAGTGTTAATGCTTTCCCCTTCTGGTGCTTTCAACCTTTCTTGCCCATCCCATCTCATTTCAGAGAAGAAAAGTGAAATGTAGCAGAGGGAGATACTAATAAACCAACATGTCATTGCTGTTTATTAAGTTTTACCCATTTGGCAGTAAATCTGTGCTGTGCCTGTTCTTTTAATTAGTTGTCTCTCAGTCAGGAAAATCAGGGCTGCAAAGTGCTGATATGGTGCTAAATAATTACCTGGAACAAGTGCTTGGGTTTGGACCAGGAACTTTCACACTGCTATTAGCCGATCCCTGCAAGGCACTGGGAAGAAGCAGGGCTGGGCAGGGGTGGGAGCCACAGCAGTGAGAACCCACGCTAAGGGATGTGGGGAAAGGCTGCCACTAGCATGCAGCTGTGGTGGCTTAACCCTCCCTTCCCAACGCTGTAAGGCTTGTGGGGAGTGGGGAAACTAAGGCAAGAAGGGACAAATTTGGTCCACAGAACATAGGGGTGTCCTAGAGTAAGTGAATGACTATCAGGTTGTTTTCCTTCCCTGTCCTTCTAGGCCACTAAGAGAAGGAAGGCCTTGCCCAAACATGATGTGAGAGCCCACTTGCATCCATCTGTCCCTATATAGATGCAAAGAGCAAACCATACCTCTTCCTTCAGTGTAAGGAGAGAGGAGAAGAAAGACTACACCATACAGACTTACTTCAGAGGCAGATGTCAGGCAACATGACTCTGTCTTATTTTTTGCAATGAATATGTAACACCACTTGACATTTGCTTTTCAGCTAGGTGGGTGGCTTTTTACCTTTATGTGCACAATACACACCAAAGGTTCTGGCCACACACAGGGAGACACTGAACTTGAGGTAGAACCTTGGAGCAAAGTGCATGGCAGCAGGAGCAGCCCAATAAGTAGACTTTTCACTGAGAGCTGTGAGAAGGGAGCAAGCTGCGTACCAAAAGGTTAGGTGTTTCATCATGTGAGAAAACAGCCCACAACCAAGCCAGGAGTAAATCTCTTGTTGCTGGGTGGCTTAATGCCTCCTTACAATTGAATCATATATTCACAGCTTTCTGGAAATTGGAACAACTTGAGCTGCTGTGGGTTAACCCATTCGTATACCCATGGCCTCAGTCTAATGCAAATACCTACTTTTATTGCCGGAGCCGTTACGGGGCACTAATGTGAAACACTTCTCAGGAGAGAGCCAGCCCAGTTTCTCGGCCCCCAAAGCACAGAGCAATTTAACTGCGCACAGGAGACTTCAAGTGCATACCTGTCCCTTTACATCCTGGGATGTTAACCAGGCTCAGCATCGACTGAACTTTTGTTTTGCACCTTCAGAGGACTTGTCCTCCAAGCGCTTTTCAGCCAGACACAAAGGATTCCCTGCAGAAGTGCAGTGAGCAGGAAAATACTGTCCCAAACTCAGACAGACACCCTGAGATACGCAGGGGCTGTACCTGTGGGTCTGGTGAGTGGCTGGCCACAGCCTGGCTCTGTGTTCTATATTTCCCTGGTTTCTTTGGGAGGGAGCTGAGATGCACAGGCAGGGAAGGAGGTGTGAGATGCTGCTGGAGATCTCCTATTGCCGCCTGCTGAAGGGCACAATCACGGGATACTCTATGGAGCTCACAGACGGGTTCAGCTAAGCTGTTCGTGCTATGACCAGCACAAAGATGTCATCGGACATATCTGCCCCACAGCAATGACATAGGCAGAGGAACCAGCTCTGAGCTGTCACTGTCCAACATCACCAGATGTCTTGACACATCCAGTCTGAGTAAATTGAATGAGGTGATCTGATGCGCAGCTCTCTTGCAGATACACCTCCATCACCGTACTCTACCTATCTGCTGCTGTGTCACCTAGTCATGAGATTTATTTCTGGGTGAGACTAATTGCCCCTTTAGTTTATTACTACTTAAAAATTTGTCCTTGCATGTTTGTACGCTGCAAATAAACTCTTTTAATTGAAGCTTCATGATCTTCCAGGCTCACACTGTTGACACACAGCTTCATTCATCGTGTGTGCCAGGCAGTGAGTTGACATGTTTTGAAACAGGCAACTAAAGACTGCACAAGCAAACCCCCAGCCAGGAAAGGAGGTGACCTACTCAGCCTGAAAATCATTGTTTTCTATTTTCATGCATGCATTTGAATCCATGCATTCAATGCATGGATTTTTTTCAGACCTATGCAGCAACACACTGGGTGGGCTGGTAATCAGAACCAAATCCCACTTCTTCAAATAAAAGATGTAGAGGGAAAGACCATCTCACCTTTACATCAAACACCTTGACTTTCTGGTTACATTTTGCACCAGGATTCAAGTCAAAAAGGCATCTCCCAGCATCCAGAATAAAGATTAAATTTAAAACCCACAAGAACTGGCAAATTAACCCCAGCAGAGCCTGCAGATGTGTACTTAGCCTGTGTAAATGTTAATTCTGCTGTTTGACTGATACCCATGGGATGGTCATTCCTCACATCTCATTTATGATTTCACACAGGATGGTGCCCTCAATTAATACTGCAGTTTTCTTAGCAGGAGGTGACAGTTGATTCACAGTACTTACTATCTGATAAATGCAGCCAGCATGAGGATTCACATACTAGTGTTTAACAGATGAGTTGCAATGAGTAGACAAAAGGATCATCAGAGGCCATGCTAGAGCCAAATTTGTGTGTGTGCACACATACTGCAGACATGAATGAACTGAACTCCACCAAGAGAGTTTCGGCCCAAAGCCCACTTCCCCAAGGCAAGGGGAAGTGCAAAGACATTTCTGCGGTCATCCATCCCAAGGTGGATAAGCCAACAGGCTGTCAAGTTACAGCACAACTGCCCTTGCTGATCAGCCAGCCTCTGCATACTGAGTCTCATCTTCGTTAATGAAAGTAAAGATCATCCTGGCCCTGCTATGCAGCTGTGCTTATTCAGGGGTCCAGGACTGTTCACACATGTATTGAAATCTCCGCATGTCTATTGTGGCCATCAGGCTCTTGGAACTATGCATTCGTCTCATGAACCTGACTAATTTCATACCTCTGGGGGTCTGGTGGCTTTTACAAAGCAGGCGCATTGAACAGGATGTCAAGAAGAACTGTAGGAGCCTAATGGCACTGTTTTTCCTGGTCCCATCAGTGCCTCTCAACCACGCAGCTCACAGTTTCTCCTGGCTGTGAGATTACCCAATTCATTGGTTTGGTGGCTCACAGTGCCCCAGTCCCAGGTCTGGCAGTTTTTCACCCTGTTCCTTCACCAGCAAGGCACTCATGACCCCTCTCCCTCTTTACATCCCATATCTTTCAACTACAGCAAAATATCCCTTGCCTAAAAAACATTGGGAAGTGGATTTGTATGCTTTGCAGGAACAGCTGAGTTTGTTTATACAGCTGAGCCCGTTTGTGAAGATGCGGAATTGAATTATTCACTGCATGTCTCAGACCCTGATGACTAAATTGGGATTTGCTTCTTTATCTTCCAGGGGAAGAGGCGGAGTGGAGGCTGAGGGGGAAAGTCAACAGAAAGAGGCCATGCGCTATGTCCCTCTGCTCCACTGCTGGGAGCACTCTGGATGCTATAATTAACCACCTATAGCAAGAAGAAGCCAAGCGGTACCACAGGAATTACAGCCTCACAAAGCCTGTTATTAAACAGTCACACATGGCAGTACCTGACTTACATCTCTCAGGGTTTGTTTTCCTCTCTTAATAAAAAGGAACAAAACCTCCCAGGCGATTTCCAGAAGATTTTAACACATCTGTGTTAAACATCAGACTGGAGCCTCTGGATTAAAAACCCCTCACTTCTATGTTACTGGCACAGTGTCGTGAAGGGAAAGGCCTGGTTATGCACAGGCTGTGTGATGTGCTGTGGTGGTCTGTGCTCCCAACAATGACTTTGGTCTCCAGAGGCAACTTTATGGAGCTCATTTGGCAGCAGGGAAAATAATAGGGACCTTCAAAAAACTGACTTCTATAGGATATCTCAAGCTGAATATGCAAAGATGGAAGTGTCTACGTCATCCTAATGCCCTCGGGATGCTTTTGAATCTTAAACAGATGAATCCTTGAAGAGGTCCCACTTGGTACAGTTAAACTAAATACGTCCATTTTCCCAGTCCTACTGTATTTCACACTGCTATTCAGAGCAAAATGACCAAGCTACTAACAGTGTGAGAGGAAAGGAGAAAAATCTGATGCCATGCAGGTGCTTCTCTGTACACTATATGGAGAACCTGAGAATATTCTGTACTATTTCTGCAAGCTTGCTGTGCACCCTTCAGTTTCTCCATCTTTTTATACATATCAGTGGACAAAATGGACTGAGGTGTTTTCTTTAGCAGAAAGGCAGAGCTTGGAGATACTCTTAATTGTCTGAACTGATGTGGAGCAGTCATTCAGGATTTAAATGAGGCAATTACCTGAAAGAAACAAAAATCCAAGACAATAGGAAGTCTCAGCCACCTGATCTTGGTTTTTAACATATTCTCCCCCCATAACTCCTCATGTGGAACTCAAATAAACTATGTAGAAATAAGGGAAAGTTAAGGAGAGATCACACAGGTAAGGGAGAAGATGAGAAACTCCTCAGAAGACCCAGAAGAGGAGAAGGGCAGTTGATGGCACAGCTAAGGGCTGACACAAAAAGGTTTTACAAAGGTCCCATTCTCATTCCAGAGCTTTGCTTCTACCACCAGGCAACTAGTGACCTTAACATCCCTTAGGAAAGCTGAGGTGCCTTGTCATGGTCTGTGCCAGTGGCTGGGCTGTCCCTGAGTCCTGCCCTCCACCAGTATAAGAGTGCAGGTCCCCAAAAGCACATGAACTGCTCCACACCACTACCCTTATAGGGCTACACCAAAGACTTCAAAGGTTCTCTGAGGGGACCATGAAAAACCTCCCTTTGGCCAAAAATTCATGATACACACTGCATGTATAAAACTGCTTGGGAATCAGAAAAACTACATGAATAAAGGTGGATAAGAAAGGAGAACACAGGAAAAGGGAAAATTCTGAATTATTCACATTTTCCCAGCTGAAGTACAATAGCCAGGAAAGCATTCGTTTTCTTGCAGAGGTACCAGAGTAAAAGGTTTCACAATTCCTCAGTACATCGGTGCTAATTCTGGAGTGACGGACTGGGGCAAATGTGAAAACAGGTATATTAAAGAAGCCTATTTGATTCTGGGTTGCTTCTAACAAGTCCCTTCCAGCAGTGGAAGAACATCGTTAGTAAATTTTACTCCTTCACTTCTACAAGATTAAAGATGTTCACTCCTTGTTGTGGCTCAAGCACTAATATTTCCACCCAAACCCATTTCATTTATTGGTAAAATAAATAAAGCTGTCTGTTTTGTGTTTTCTTCTCTATACAGTGAGCATAAACCAGTCTGGATGTTCAAAGTTGTAAAGGCAGCAAACCTTACTGGAATACCTTTATTAACACAGAGAGGGTTTCTCTCTGCCCAGGTTGGTTGGAGTGTGTAATTTTGTATTTCAACATCTCTTGAAAGTTTAATGAGTATGAGGAATAGACATCCTCTGTGTTTCTTGCTAGGACTTAGATCCCAGTAATCCCTTCCTAAAGTTTACACAAGGGCAGGTGAGTAGTGTGACTGGTCTCCTGAGGAACAGCAGTACTTCCTCAGTAAGCATCCCGTAACACTGCTAGGATCCTTACGGTCGTTTTGAGCCCCATGCTTAATTCATATATGAGGTCAGGAGAAGCAGAAGTTAACTAGACCTTCCCTCTCACCTTTTTCCTTTCCTAACTCTCCTTTGATGCTTGAGTCCATTTGACAAGTTACATCCATGAAGCGGTCACCATCTGTTGGGAAACAGTTCAGCACTGCCTCCCGAGACCAGACACACAGAACATTTTGTGGGTCTCATTCATCTCCCAACATCCTGACAGGACATAATATGGAGAGAGAAAGCTTTATGAGCCTCAAGTCCCACATCAACAATGCAGTCAGTCAGTAACTCTTGATTTCCCTGGTTCTTTTACTTCTTTGCCAGATCCAAGCTGTTTCACAGTCTGCAAGGCAACCCCAGGGATGAAGATCAGACCTTGTAATCTCCTTCTTCTCTTCCCTATGTGAACTTTACAGCTGTTTTGGGACAATGTGTGTCACATCAACACACACATTGCTGCAAACAAGCTGGAGTATCATAAAGTGAAGGTTGAAAGAAAACTGTAGATGAGCTACAAGGGGATGCCTGGTTAATAGGCCTGCCCAGCTGAGGGGAGTTTCATAGCACCACTGGTCCCTACTGAACCAAAGACCGTTCCCCTTCAGATCCCACAGCAGTGCGCAATGCCCACTTTGGTTTGGGATGTACTGACTTGTCCCAGAGACAATATAAAGGATTTCCAAAGTATCCACAACACAAGCAGAACCCAGACTGCACAATTAAACTCTAGATTTGCTATAAAAATCTTTTTCTTCCCCCTGCCCCCATATACAGCTCCTAAGCCCTGCTGCAAGACGTGATATAAGTTGTTCGCTAAATAAGTTGTACTCTTTTTTGCTTAAGAAAGAGGAGTTAAAAGTATTTTTGTGTAAAGGGCATGAATTAACAAATTTACCCATCTCTGTTCACAGAGCCCGGAGTTTACAACAAGGATGTTCTTAAGGAAGGCATCTCTTAAAATATTGCCAGCGCTTTACTGAGGGAGAGCCTTCAGAAGCAGCTACCATTCGCTTGCAATCCCCACATCATGCTCCAGTTCCCCAGTGTGTGCAATACCTGCCCTCTTTACAACACACACTTTCAGTTATAACTACAACAGCTTTAGAAATGAGCAGTCCTGAACAATGAGACTTGTGTGTATGATTCATTCTTTTGTGCTGTTCATCAGTTTTGTCCCCCATGCATCCATCAGTAGTTACGTCACTCTCCTTTCCTCAGGCAGTACACACCTCGCAGGCTAATGCCTTTAAATATAAAGCACATCTTGAGTTAAGCATTAGCTACACACTAAGTGGGGCTTGCTTTCCAACTGAATAATCTCCTTTAAAGGAGAAGGTTTTCTGCAGCTCAGTTGAGAAAGGTACAAAGGAACTGCTTAGCAATCCTCTCGAAAGAATGCATTCAGTGCTGGAAAACAAATTCTATTTTATCTATTTAGACTTGTCGCTAGTAATTACTTGAAATCTCTATCAGCTTCTAGCTTTAATGTTGTAGTAACTGCAAAAGGCCCTTTGGAAAGGGGAAGCAGATTGTAACAAAACCAAACAGTTCTCTGGAAGCTGGGGATGGTAAACTCTGTCATGAAAAGTGGAGTGCGCTGTACACCTCATCGTCATGACCTCAGAGCCTTACTGAAACTGCACTGGTCCCATTAACCATCCGAAGGATTGTGGAACCTCTCCCTTCCTATGTCACATGGTTACAACAGTAGGAAAAATAACAGTATGCAGATTCTTTTCCTTCAATATCAAGATGAGCAGAAGTTGCCTTTCATTCCCCAGGCATCTTCTGGGGCACGGGTGTGTGACACAACCTTCACCCCATTTAGCACAGGGTCCATGTAGTACAGTGTGATGGGTGAAAACTGTCTGACTTGGAGAATGGGACTGGTCCTGTATATGCGGTATACAGACCTCAAACAGAGTGTGCTTCCTGTGCTTAACTCCTGGAGGACGACTGGTTGATGCTTGAGGTGGCCTTGGATATAACATGTCTGCAGACTCTTTGAAGCTCTGGCAATGAACACCAATGCCTAGGGTTACTTCAGCAAACTTCCTCCTGAGCCTGACTGAGACCAAGATCCATTAGGAACTTCTGATGAAGTCCACCATGACCTTACTGTGCTAGCCACATGAGGAATGGCCATGACCACGCCTTTGAAAGCTAGGTGGCTTTGATCACACTATATGCTGCTACTTTGATATGAAAGAGTTGTTGTGCAGAGCTTCTTTCCAAAACCCACTTCTATGGGCATGATAAAAACAACCATTATAGCAAGCAGGGATGTAAGTGACATAAGACAGAGAGAGATTAAAAAAAGACAGAAAAGACCAATCCTTCCCCATGTTTTCCTTTTTTTCCCCTCTGTATCAAAACCTTTGCCAAGTGCAGGACAGAAAGTTCAGAGTTGTTGATTTTCTGAGCTGGTTTCAGCTGTCCTCTCTCTCAAGACTGATCTCAGCACTGAAAAGAGAGGAGCGTGTACCTCTGAGGTCCTGCGAGGCTGAGCACAAAGAATAAACATTTCCCCTCACTCCTTCCCCATCTCACTTCTGCCCCACTACAAGAAGGCAACAGGCAGGTCTGGTACCTGCAGCTGTACTTGTGCAGCTTGCAGGTGTATAGGAGCCCTGGACAGTGGTGTGCCATCAACACCAATCAAAGCAAGGGAGGAGAGAAAAGCAGAGTGCTGAGGGGAAAAACAAAATCTACTTTTCTCCTTGCTGCTCTTCAGCAGGGTCACAGCTGGTGAGGAGAATGGACATAACTTTTACCATTAGCAATGGGGAAACAGTGCCATTCCCTTCAACATCACAGCAAATCAATGGGAAAATTATCCAGCTGAAGCATTAAAACAAGTTCTGCAAAAGCCAGGATGATAAAGTGCACAGGTCAGACAGAGAGGAGCATGCAGGCACTGTTAGCAATAGCTGCATCCCCATATTTCTCAGCCTCCTAAGATCCACTCAAAGAGGCATGCTGAAGTGGCAGACACATGCTGAGATCAGAGCAGCTTTCCTTTAACAACCAGGGCAGAACTTAGCGAAAATCCTTTAAAAAGAGTTATATAGACAGAATGAGGAAAAAGCCTTTTACTCCATAACACTCTGAACAATTCACCAGGTTTTAGCTGTATTTGAGATATTACACTGCTCTTCCAGTCTCCTCTTACAAAGTGCTTCAGAGGCACAAAGGTGAGGAGGGAGAGCAGCACACAGCAAGTGTTGAGGGGTTTGTGCTTTCCCAATCAAGCTGATTTGTCAAGGGGCTGCACAGCTTGCTCTTCCACATCCCCCGTGGGATGTGGAGCTCTTCTCAAGGTGGATGGTGACACATGTCACAGAAGCCTTCTGTAATCAATTAGGAGGGAAAATGTCTCATGAGCTTTTTATACAGCTCATCAATTCAGCGAGCACAGTTTGTGCCTGGCTACCTTCCCTCACCTAAACCACGGCTGCTTGAATGGGCCAAATCTGGAGGTTACGTAAAAGCTATTAAAAAAAATCCCTCTAATGTGAAGTGCACAGTGGGACTTTTTATTATTATTGTTATTTTAAAAGGTGGCAGCCACTTTGCCTTCTTTCACAGCAAACCAATTGTTAGAAACTCCTGCACAGATGGTAATTTTTGATGCCTTTTTCTGCCCTAGAAATGGGATTTGTTCATCAAATTCTCATCTGCTCTCCCTGTTTCTATGATTTTCACTTCTGTTCCCTGCAGTTCCCTTCCACTACAGGCATCAGGTGCCCTTTTATGACATTTTTTTCTTACATGTCCCTCTCTTGAAGAGAAAGAAGTGGCATTGTACTGCCCATTTCCACCTTCTTGGGCAAGCTGGTCCTAAATGATCCCAAAAAAGAAGCTACTGCCAATTCTCGGCTTTACCAGAGCTGTAATCCCACAGCAGAGGATGAGACCAAGCTAACAACCCCTCTGCTCCAAGGCCACAATAGCTGTGAGCAGCAGCCACTACAGGTAGAACTGATCAGACCTTGGTCTACTGTCACCACCTCCCTCCTGTCATGCTCTAGCACATCCTGGCCTTGGGAAGAAGGAACTCTGCTTCCTGACCCTGTTCACCACTCCCATGTACCTTTATACTGCTTATCCCTTTGTGCTGCAACTCCTTGCCTGTTCTCTTCACTTTCTGATGTGTTGCAGTGAGAAAGTCACCAGTGCTCCTGCAGTTTATAGGCAGTGTTTCCTTCTTGCAGCAAACCTGTCTTCTGTCTGTGGAAGATGAGGGTAGGTTGCCCTTTTGCCACAACAGCAGTGGTGCTCCTGTCCTTCCAACTACAACCAGGGCTCTACAAAGCCCCCCTGCACACTGGGGCTGCATTGCAGCTTTAGATGCCAATTTTCCCCCTTTGATCTGTCTACAGATGCCACTGAGGACCCAGAGAGACTCCTCTGAGGGGGGTATGCCCATCAGGGTGTTCTGCTTCATAGTTGTTGGCTGCAGATGGCAGGCCAGGGAACAGGATGCATTAGTGTGGAGTGTTCTGCTTTTGCTATAAGTGAGGCCATACAAACCACTGATATTCTTGTGGGTGTTGGGTCTTACCTCACAAACTGAGGCAAATGAAATGCTGCTCTGTTTTCTATCAAAGTGCTGGAACAGGGAGTCTCCTGCTATGCTCTGCATTAGGGTTGAGGCTTCAGCTCAGGAAAAGTGTGGTCAGCCAGATGCAGAACAGCTCAAGCAAGGCCTGGGCAAAATACATATGTATGGCAGGAAATGCTACCTGAAGAGCAGCATAAATACTGCACACACTAACCGCTACACTGACCATGAAATTGGTCAATTTGTCCACTGGTTTTGCATGAATTGGGCTTTAATGCATTTTCCACCTACAGTAGAAAGATGAGCAGATGCTCATCTCCTTGGCTGATGCCTTTTAAGCAGGTTGTGGAAAAGATGGCAGCCAGGCCACAGGAGCGAAGGAAGAACTTCAGAGCTCCTGCTCCTTCCATGACCAAGCAGTCTTCCTGAAGCTTGGCATTGGGTGCCTTCACTGGAGAAGTTTAATGTCACAACAAGCTCCCTGTAAGTGAGAAGCTATGGTGTGCTTTAACAGCAAACCCCATTGTGCTTGGATGCATGACCTCTCTTCCTCAGCTGTGGGTGTAAGCAGTGATTTAAACAAAGCATTAAATAGAGGGGAAAAAAGCCAGCATGGATAAGCCCGAAGCATGCCTACGGAGGCAGTAGAGCATTGAGATCAATCTATTTGATGGTTTTCTGCAGCAGGGGAGACAGCACCCGAAATTTATGTGATCATTAAACTTTCATGCGCAGTGGCCCCATGAATCTCCAGCAGCGTCACAAAGCCATCAACACCAGAAGCTTCACTGCTGTTTATTGAACACAGCTTTTCCCCAAAAGTGGATAATGGGACAGGGCAAAGAAGGTCACAGCTGAGGACTCTGGCATTGATTCTTGTATGTAGTCTATGGCAATTGCAGGCAATAATTTCATTGCTCACCAACTGTTACGCTTTATAAAGAAAAATTGAAAATTAAACTGATCAGGCATGAAGGCGTTATTCAACCACTTTGAGAGTACTCTGCTTCTTTAAATACAAACCCACTGATTCCCAAGTACAGCCAGATATGGCACAGCACCAGCCGAGCCCAGAGCTGAGATGGGACAGGACATCACACTTTCAGAAACTCAACTTTAAGACAAACTATGGCCAAAGCCAGCCTGACCTGGGAAATCGCTAACCTTACTAAAGTGCCTCTGCCAGTAAGGACTCTTTATTCTTTCAAATGTTTTATTCAAAATGACCTGCCACTGTTGTTTTATTTCACCCTAACCACACTAGAGATTAACCTGTTCAGGGACAGAAGCCAGTTTTAGCAAGTTCCTGAAACCAGTGCATACTTTTGTCTGGAATGGAGATGGACAGAGATACATGATACATTTTGGGCATCCCCAGCACCTTTGAAAATTAGGAGCCAAAGGCAGAAATCCACTCCAGATCCTCAAAATGACTTTCACCAGTGTCTATAAAATTACGTGAACCAGAAAGAAATGAAATGAAGTTGGTGGAAGGGAGCAGCTGAGTAGATAAAGTCTGAACAAAAGCCTGCAGATTTCCAGTGCAGAGAGGGTTGATGATCAATCACGTAGGGGCTTGCAAGGGTAAACTGAAGAGCTCTGATCTACATCTATCATATGTATTTTTCTGACATCTGGCAAGCATGAACTATGAAATCCAGAGATGAGGCTGGACAATGGCTCCCTTTGGTGAGGTGATTCACTTGTCAAGATCAGCTGATGTATACACGGATATGACAAAACCTCTCTCTTAGAAGCCCAGGGAGAGAAAATTTCCCATGATTGCACCCGATGTTAACAACTGTGTCCACCAGCATCTAAAGTTACATCAGTAGAGTACATATTTAGGAAGTATCTCCAGGTGGTTGCTGGGAGAAGCCTAGGTTATAGTTAAGGAGTCCGCATTTCTACCCAGTTTTGTTTTATACAGCTGTGTCTCTGCTTGACTGCCTTGCCTGATGGCATGGAAGGAAGAGGCCAAAATCTATAGGCTTACTATTACATTTTCGTTTCTATTGTGGACCCTTAGGGCTCAGCTATCCCCAGTGTTGTCATTGAATTGTGTCCCTCTGAGTGTGATGACTGAGTTTTGGTTTAAGCGAGATGTTGTAAGATAAGGATGGGAAGGCAGGAGATGCAGTGTGCAACCTGACTGTTCCCTGTCACGAAGGGGTACCAGGAACACATGTTCTCTCTGACAAAGACTAAAAGAAAGGCATCTCACAGTCAGGCTGCTTCTCTGTCTTGGTATTCAAAGGCAAGGGACAGGATGATAGTGGCAGTGAATGAGGAGATGTGAGTTGGATCAGCTGCCCAGGCACACATTAGAGGTCTGGTTCTGATCAGGATTTTAAACTAGAAGGTCCTCAAACAATCCCAGCAAGAAGTTCAGCATTACGCATTTGCAGTTTAACATTTAGGCTATAGCTTAAGTTGCCATGTAACTGCTGATTTGTTCATTATATTAGCTTAATTGCTGTAAGCCAAGCGTGCCTGAATCAATCAAAGTTAAAACAATAGCATTTTGTTTTTATATAATCACTTTTGACTAGAAAGCAAGCTGTGGAGAAGGAGATTCCACATGGTGTTCTCGGTTATCTTTACAAAGGAACGATTAATTCTGCACTACTGAAGGGATAGAAGAAGATGGGAAAAGATAATGGTCAGTGGTGGTTGTATAATTCCTGACCATACAGTTTGCTGCAGTATGCTGATAATGAACGATCTGAAGTATAAAGCTACTTTGAGCCCTAGCCCAAGGAAAGTTCATCAGGACAAAATACACATCTCCATTTTCTGGGTCATTTTTATCCTGGTACACAATGACAACTCAGACCCATTGGTGATGGCTCTGTGAGGCTGACTGCCAGGCAAGCAGATTCCCTTGGTAAGCATGTCTGAGTGCAGGGTGAAGATGAATTGACATGCACAGCAGACCAGCTGAATAATCAGCTCACCGTGCCCAAACTCAGGTTTTCAATTCAGGGTAGCCACTTGAAGTTGAAGTTTACTCCCAGTTCTATCAATGGGTTAAACTAAACTAAAGTTCCTGATAAAAGACAGTTTCTCTTTTCCTTGCTCACCCTTCCTCTCCCTGTGAAATTTTCTCTACGATCCACAGATGTTCTGTCATCTCCACTGAGTTGAAAATTGCTTGGAGAATATCTTCTTTTGCACTTACAGTCACATGTCAGGTTCCTCTTCTCCCTCCTTCTGAGCTCATTCTGAGAAATGGAGGAACATGTTTTTAAGGAACTAGTGACATACAACTAAGTGCATGTGAAGTTTCAGAAAAAATGAAAATGTTTTGGAAATCCTGTACTTTGGGAGATTTCTGAACTTTCTGAGTTTCTGAGCAAAGTAAAGGTATGCTCTTATTTGGGGAAACAATAATTTGACAAGACAACGGAAAGACATTTGATGAGTAAAACTTAGATGTGGCTCTGAGCTTTGTCCTGTCTAGTAGTGGTTGAGTACCAGATATCAGAGATGGCTAGGAGGACACTTCTAGACAATATAAGGAAAAAGTAGTATTTTCAGATTGACCCCCTGCAGAAAGCAGTGGTTACAACTGATTTGTTTGACTATAGGGTTTAGATACCTATACGAAACAGAAATGAGGTGATGCTTCTAAGCCTGGAAAAAAGCTAAGGCTGGATGGAAGGCCCAGAGTGAGTTGTCTCCTGCTTTATCCAAGTTACTTCACTCTTTTCTACTTGTACTGCCGTCCTTCCTCTCTTACCACACAGTATTGTACTTCCACTTTACTTCACTCCTTTCTACTTGTGTTGCCATCTTTCCTTTCTTATCACACAGTATTGTACTGACACAGAGAGTGACAATGCATTAGCCATACATGAGCAAACTGCAGAATGAACACACGCATTACTCACCAAAATACCTGTTTTTAATTCTAATATGACCCAATTATATTCCTCAATAGCTGGCTCATGAATCATGCAGAGAAATGGGTCATTTCAAAACACATGGAAAAAATTCTCTGAATCTACATTCTGTAATATTGCAATACTCGCATATCTGTTATTAATTATAATTCATTCTTACTGCACAACCTGGACTATGAATTGCTTGCATTTTATCTTGTAGAAGGTCCCTCCGTTTTGAAACATTCTTAAATAGAAAAATGAAACTGTTTTAAAAATGAATGAGTTGTAGGGATGCTGACACTACATCAGCACCAGTGAAGGCTCTTGCTGGAAATGACAACCATTCTCCTGAACAGCTGGAAAAAATGGCTGCAATTTCACAGGAGTTCAGAAACTTGTCTCCTTGGAGCTAATGCCTTAAGTGACTGGGTAAAGCAACCTAACCAGCAAACTGTGATCTGAAAGCCAGCCTGAAGTTTTGCATTACTTCAGCAGAAGAATAAACACAGAGATGCTGTGAGGGACCTTGCTGTGGTCAGGAGCTATGCACGTAGAAGCTCAGGGAAACCTAGCCTTAATGCTGGCAGATCCACATGTTATAAAACCTCACCCAATGCATCGATAGCAAACAGCAGCACATTTCCAAGGATTCCACAAAAGGACTTTCATCTCAATCCCCATTTTAAGAACAGGGCACATGGGGCATTGTGAGAAGAAAGGATTTGCTTAACTTTAGTTGGGCGGTACCAGGGAGAAGCAAAATTGCTCTGTCTCTCTCACGCTGTCTTGTAACATCCATACATTTCTTACAATGAGGGGCATGCTGATGCCCCACTGAGGAGCAGGATGCTGAGAACCGTACATTAGACCAGACCCATGCTGGTTTCCTACTCTGGGGAGATGCAACATCATGCAGAGGTACCAGTCTGTGTCCTTACTGCAGGGCTTACAGCTTCAGGTATGGTACTGTGCAAGGATTCACTCTGCTTTCCTGTGCAAGCAACGTGCCTTACATGGGCACTCATGTTCAAAGCTGGGGTCTCTAGATACCACAGCAGTGCAAATAACATTCACAGCATAGCAGGTGAAGCAAAATAGAGGTCTCACAACAGGAAAGGTGTTGCCAGTTATACTTTGTCAGGAGGAGATCTTTTTCTTGAAGCTGGCAAAGCTGACTGAGTTTTGGGAGGAAGGGCTCGCCACATTAGCACATATCTTCTAGGTACTGATGTCTGCGGATTTACAACATCATGATTATGAGGAGAGCAGACACACACCTACTTAATGTAAATTTGTTAACGTGGTATGTTCTTCTTGTAGCTTACCTGCTATTAATTTATTCATGTGCCCAGCCATATATACCTGTGTCAGGATTTTGCCATTGCTGACACAAACCCAAAACATATACTCCCACACACAGCAATGCTAGAGAGAGCAGTAAACAAGAACTTTTTACAAGAGCATTTTCTAATGCTCTGAAGGAAAACCTGTGTCATTTGGGGTTTCAGTATTGGTACAGCTAATTTAGACCATTAAAACAGTAGTAAAAGACAAAGTATCTTTCAACCCAAGCAATTACTTCATTTGTTATCTGATGCCGCTGAAGTGTAGATAGAGCTCTGGTTACTTCCGCATAGATTCTTCCATTGTTTTCACTATATGTCACTATCAATGTAATAATCAGAGTAACAGCCACACCAGAGAAAACATGATTTCTGACTAAGGACTTCTGCCACTGGCGCCATATGGAAAGCACATGAATAAAAGAACTAGGGAGAGCCACGGCTATGGAAAATAAGCCATATTCCTAGATTCTCTTTTCCTTTCCTCAATCTGTTAATGGAGGTCATCTCTGGCTGGAGCTTCCCAGGAACACGGAAACAACAGACATGAAAACACACCTCTTCCTTCAGTGGGTGGGAAGAGAGCTACAATACCTGTGGCAGGAGTAACTGCACCAGGGAGTCAGATGGCAAACCCCACTAACCATCTAAGTTAAGTCTCTGATGTTATGTTTAAGGTATTTTAAAACATATAGCACTGTGCTTGTAGACTCACAAGGGTTGAAAGAGGCTGTAGTGAAAAAACACACTGCTTCAAGTCAGGAGAAAGGAATGGTATGTAAGCCTGTAACATAGCCTAGATTTGGCCTGGCTTACAATGCTGGAAATCTGTTTTGCTAAGCTCTTAAAACAAAAAGAGAAACGTTTCTAGTCAGGAGGTACCACAACACCTTCAAGACAACAGTGAACTAAGAAACAGCCTCAACAATTTGGAAATTTTGCTTTCAGATTCAAAAGGAGCAAAATGGAACTCTCAAGTTGGCAAATTATACAGAAAGTCTTAGTTTGCTCTGTCCTTTGACATATTTTCAGCTTTTGGAACATAAAACATTAACAGTGATTAATGTGGAGCTGGCACTGGCTAAGGCAACTTGTCATAATTCAATACATAGTTATTATGATATACTCCAGGGACAAGTGGATTGAAGACAGCTGGCTTTGCAAATTTACACCAGAACTTGTCACAATACTATGAGGAAAATAAGATATTAATAAAAATATTCTAGAAATCCCAAATCTATACAAATTCATGCCAAATCCTCATACAAAAGAAAATCATTATTCAATAGTCATTACTCTGCTATTTCTAAAGTTTCTTTCACTCACTGGCAAACAGACTTGAAAGACAAATCACAAACTGTGGAAAGTGGAAAGTGAATTGCAAGTCATCAGCCCAAGCATGTTGCAAGCTGAAAACTGTTGGTCCAAACTATTCTGAGAATCCTTATGAATAACAAATACGCTTGAAGAAATCCAGATCATTTTATCCACAGCTCAACCAGAGAAAAACAGGCTAAATTTATGAGCATCACTCACAGTGGACAAATTAATCAGCTCTGCAATATGCTGCAACTACGGCCAGAGAAAGCATCAGGCATGAGTAAAATTTCAAGTAGCATTTCCCAGTAACAAACTGCAACTCCTTTAACACAGTTCCAGGCTCATTTTCTTTCCCAGGGATGAAGCTGTAGAGATGAGTTGTCTCAGCTTGTCCATATGAACATCATACCTCTGGTGTTGGATAGGTTCTCTAGAGTGTGTACTTCACATTGCCCTTTACAAAACAAATGGCCAACAGTTGGGAATGTTGGCAGGACATGACACAAAGAGGAGGCCACTTTCAGAGATGGAAATGGCACTAGGACAAGTGTGATTTATGGCAGTGACTTTGGGGTTTCCATATCTCTTTTGGGTTATTCTTGACACGAGCACACTGACTCAGAGGAGCTAAGAGCTTTGAGTTGGAATAGATACCGGATGTTTGGCTTTAGGCTTGGCAATCTTGTTGTGACCTTGGCAAGGAGAGCCAAGGGAGAAGAGATGAAATGGATGAACCAGGCAATGGAAGCAGGAGCCCAATCAGAGCCAGGTTTCCCTCATAGCCCTGTGTGGGACACCATGCAAAACATGTCCAAATCAAAACCTCAGAGTAGTATTTGTGGAGAGGAAAACTTCGAACTAATTCATAATGAAGTGAATAAGTGTCATCATAGAATTTAATGTGCAAAAAACAAGGATTCTGCAGCCTTACAGCCCCTGCAGCTTGGGGGTTATTTTTACTCTTGTCCCTTGTTGTCTTCACATTCATGGTCTCTCAGCCCTCTGCCTTCTCTTCACACAGCACCTTCTTGACCTGGATTTTTCTGTCCTCAATTTCTGCAAAATCTCTGCCTTTTGTCTCACCATCTGCTCCTTTCTTTTGATCACATCCCTAATCCTTGCACCTTGCTTAAGGGAAGGTGATGCATCCATAGATGCATATACACACACACATGCACACAGGCTTTCCCTTCGCTGTCCTCATCCACCACTTTTGGAAGTATCACCCTGGCAGCATGCTTCTGCAGGGGCCATAGGGCCCACTCCACAACGCTGCTTAAGCTGCAGACACAGGAATTCAAACACCATAAGGAAGAAATGTGAAAATCTTCCCTCAGACAAAGCAAATTGTGGCACACAACCCAGTGAAGCTACAGTCAAGATTAGCCTTGTTAAGGCCATCTGGTTAGTTTGTGTAGACGAAGCTGTAGGTTTGGGCTGTTTTGTTTTAAATTGCATCATGCAGAAATGATCCACCAATACCCACAAAAAGATGCACGGTCAAATAACCCTGGGAAACAGAAAAAGAGACAGATGGAGAATTTGTCTGGCTAATTTTCTCCCCTGTGGCTACTGTGCTTTTTCTGCTAGCAAGATGTGGAAGGAGGCAAAGTGAATAAATATACACTGACTTTGTGGGATGCATAGATAACCGTAACATTTCTTTAAGTCAACATGAAAAGCACCAGTGAAAAGAAAAAAAGGATTAGTAAGAGCCAGAAAAGAGACTTTATAGCTCAAACTAATGGCAAATTGGGTTGTGTTGTTTTTTTTTTTATCCGAGTAAAATTCCTTGTTCAGTTGTGCAAACAAGGAACACTTTCTGTTCTTAATACTTTTGAAAGGACCTAACCTCTACACTTTAAGTAAAGTTAGTGACAAAGCATTATACCAAAAAGAAAAGAGTTCAGTGTTTGCTTCAATGAGGACCAACAAGATTCTTTGTATTTGCCACGCTCCTGGTTATGACCAAACCCAGAGGCTGCTCTCTTTCTTTGCAGAGCTGGGAAGGTACTGCCAAGGGGATGAGGCACATTAGGATGCACAATGCACAGCAGGCAGCAAACAAACCTCCTAGCCACAGAGTTACCTGGCGATGGGCAGGAAGGTCCATCAACACCCCAGAACCAGAGCAACAGTGATGAAATATTAGCGGCCATATCCTGCACATCACATAACCACAGACAAGTCTATTTTCCACCCTGTCCTCTGAGCCATCCCCCCCCAGGCCAGGCAGGTGGTGCTGAGAGAGCAGGCAGGCTGCACAGAGTGAGGGTGCCCAGAATGGTCACTGAGCTCAGATGGTACGTGCCTGGTTGATGCAGTGTGCTCTGCTTTCCCTGCAGTTACACTCAATGGAAGGATGAGGCAGCTGCTCACGTATCTCCCCTAGGGATGTTTCAGTCAGTCCTTTCCCCTTCCATCCCTCCTTTCCCCTCCTCAGGCAAGGCTGCTGCCTGTTGTCACTTGTCACCTCCAGTGATTTCCAAAGGGTGGTCATGCCATTTGAACAACTGACTTCCTTTTCCCAAGTCTATGGGTTCCCTAGTGCTGCTTTGGTCCCTATGGGCAGTTGCAGTGATCTGACATCGATCAGACCCAGGGCTGCAAGCACAGGGTGCCAGCCAGGAGAGAGACATCATATTCACAGGAGCATGTGGGTTTGGGTCTCTTCTTGTTCTGTTTGATTTACTGGCTTGTCCCATCTCTTTTTCCTCAGACAATAGGAAATGCCTAGCCATAACATGAATGCATTTTTCTTTGCATCTCTGGCTTCTCAGGCAAATGTCAAAAATATGATTACTTCAGAGAACTGCTTTCCTTTTATGTACAAAAAATGAAAGACAGAGAAAGAGAATTCTGTCTATGCTAAGTATTTTCTTTGCTTTTTATTCACAAAGGGAAGGGATTAGGCAGCTAAAGTAATAATAAAACCTGTAACATTAATTTTGAATGTTGTTTACACTGGGGGGTTATTCTTAAGGCTCCTGTTCCTCCTCCTCCCTTTCATTCTCTTACTGAATAGAAGGGAAATTGCCTAATTTAGTTTGGTTGCTTGGTTAGCTGTATTAGTGCATTTCACTCAGAAGAGCATCCCCAATAATAATGGCATGTTTTTAATGCCCACTTAACATTAGTCTTTGCATTTCTGCTTAGTGTTGATTAGCAAAGTTGCTCTGAATATGTGATTTACAAGCTATTCTTCTGCTCTCCTGAAGAATGTTAGGTATTTATCAGCTGCAGAATTACTGTGCTTGTAGCCTGACCAGATGTAAACATCTGCTCCAATCATCCCTTGTAAGGGTAAAATCGAAACATTTTCTTATACGCCAATTTTTGTCCTCCAGCTGCATCTGTCCCAGGAAGTTATGTTTGCTTGTCTCTGGTCAATGGCTCAATGTCCAGCTGGAGACCAGTAATGAGTAGTGCCCCTCAGGGGTTGGTGTTGGGACTGGTCTTGTTTAACATCTTCATCGCTGACATGGACAGTGGGATTGAGTGCGCCCTCAAGCAAGTTTGTCAATGACACCAAGCTGTGTGGTTCAGTTGATACCCTGGAGGGAAGGAATGACATCCAGAGGGACCACAACACGCTTGTGAGGTGGGCTGATGCCAACCTCATGAAGTTTAACCATGCCAAGTGCAAGGTCCTACACCTGGGTCAGAGCAATCTCAGGCACAGCTACAGGTTGGGCAGAGAAGAGATTCAGAGCAGCCCTGTGGAGAAGGACTTGGGGGTGCTGGTTTATGAGAAAATGAACATGAGCCGGCTGCAGTGTGCGCTTGCAGCCCAGAAAGCCAACCGTATCCTGGGCTGCATCAAAAGGAGTGTGACCAGCAGGTCCAAGGAGGTGATCCTGTCCATTTACTCTGCTCTTGTGAGACCTCACTTGGAGTATTGTGTGCAGTTCTGGTGTCCTCAGCATAAAAAGGACATGGAACTTTTGGAACAAGTCCAGAGGAGGGCCACGAGGATGATCAGGGGACTGGAGCACCTCTCGTATGAAGACAGGCTGAGAAAGTTGGCGCTGTTCAGCCTGGAGAAGAGAAGGCTGCGTGGAGACCTCATAGCAGCCTTCCAGTATCCAAAGGGGGCCTATAGGGATGCTGGGGAGGGACACTTCATTAGAGACTGTAGTGATAGGACAAGGGGTAACATGTTCAAACTTAAACAGGGGAAGTTTAGATTGGATATAAGAAGGAAATTCTTTCCTGTTAGGGTGGTGAGGCACTGGAATGGGTTGCCCAGGGAGGCTGTGAATGCTCCATCCCTGGCAGTGTTCAAGACCAGGTTGGACAAGGCCTTGGGTGATATGGTTTAGTGTGAGGTGGCAGGGGGGTTGGAACTTGATGATCTTAAGGTCCTTTCCAACACTAAATATTCTATGACTCTATGATTTCGTGATTATGTGAATCTGCATTAGACAGAGTAAAACCTGTGCACATAATGCATTTTGGCTTCTGCAGGTATAGTAGCAATTAAAGGACCAGTGAGTGATATCAGTGGCCATTCTGACATTCAAAGCAGCAAGAGAAGTGACTTAGCAGAGTCAAGTTCTGCACTGGCAAGGGGCACTACATTTAAACAGAGCACTTGGAAGATGAAAATATTTGTATTTGAATTATCTCCATCCAGAAGCATGATTACTATCATGGAGCAGTGCCTAGAGACAATTTCTCCTTGACGGACCATTAGAGGGACAAAGTTTTGTCTCCGCAGGACCGAGTGGGCCACATTTACAGTGTGTGTGGTTATTGGCCCAATTCAAGATCAGTTTCCGTATCTTAGCCTATAGCAAAGGGCCAGCACAGACAGGCACTTGGACTCCATTATGGCTATTGGTCTATTGTGCAGACACTGTGACCTAGAGAGTGTGTGCAGTTAACCAGAACTAGTCTGTTTTCAGCAAGCTATGTATTCAGTGTACATCCATCCTTTCATGTTTCATCTTTCAGCAATTATGATACTTCCCAATTGCAGCAGTTTCTCACCAACATCATGTGTTTTCTCAAAGAATGAGACATGTTTTGAAAGGTTAACAAACCATGTTGATGGAAAGCCTTGTCTGACAGCTCTTGCAGAACAGTTTCGCAGGAAGTGAATAAAGTGGGGAGCATATTAATTACCTTTCTTCAAACAAATTATTTCAAACCTATTTCCGTCCTCCATTAGCTGAGTTCTCATGCTGATATGGGCACTGTCAGTCATGTGCTGGCGTTGTTGCATATGGCAAAGCTGGTGGAGAGCAGTATGGCACATCACTGAACACATAACCCTCCCTATCGCTGACCTGACTTACCCTGGCGACAAATTCAGACCTGACATACGTGAGTGTTGCTTCAATTATAAGTGTTTTGCAGAGGTGAGGGACACAGATGTTAAAGGAAGAGGGCTCCAGAGCTATCTTTCATCCTTCTGTAATCTATTTTTCTTATTGCATTTGTTGTATTAGCCTGCAAGGCTCATTTCTCATCAGAGGAGGTGATGCTGATTTGCCACTCACACCCATTTTGTTACAAACCCAATATGCAATTTACTCCCCCGGTTATAATCACATCTGAAATCATCACAGAGCCTTCCTAGGTGTTCCTTCTTCAGTGTTTTCCAAGCTCCTGCTCCTCTGAGTTTGGCATATCCAAAGGAAGATCCTTCCATTGAGGTAGAGGACCACTACCATGCTATAATGGAGGCATTGCACCACTACACCTACTAATGCTGGGGAGGTTCAGTGACCAAGATGTGCTTGGTGGGAAAGCAGTTCCACTTGGCTTGAGAAAGTGTATGAACAGTAAGTAACAACAATACAGAAAACAAGCACAAATACCTCTGGTTCTCTTCTAGCGCTTAGCATGAAAACACCCTTGGAAACAAAAAGATTGCTCAGTCTTTACGACAATGAGTGCTACTCCCTAAGTACATCTAAGCAGCTCTGGAGTGCAATTTTATCAACCTCCTAAACATACAGAAAGTATCAAGGCACCTATTTCCTTACTAAAATTTACAATAGGTAACCTAAAGTGTCAATAGCCTACAGCCAAAGCAGGGTTAGACCTGAAACAAACTTCTAAATCAGATTGGATAACATTTTCAGAACTACATACTTTTTCCCTTTTTTTTTTTTTTCCCAAAAAGGGAAATTTATCCACCAATTCCTTCCATTTCAAGTTACCACACCACAAACATAGGGCAAAATATCAGTTACTGTATGAAGTGCATTGCATGCTGCAGGACTGATGGCTCCACAAGGAAGAAGGGGATAACCCAAGTGCCAGAGGTGATCAAAGGGAGAGCAGTAAGCCAGCACAGTCTTTAATAGGTTTGAATAATAGCCTACACATGGTGCTGCCTAATAGCAGACTAATAGACAGGGAGAGATTGGCTACCCCTGTGCCAATCTGCCTGGAGAGGCACAGAGGTGCAGTCCCTGCAGGCAGATTTGCATAGCAGTTGGCTGTGGTGGGTACTTGCATGACCATTTATTCTGTTGCCCATGAAGTTCCCTTACCAGGTTATCAATACATACAATAGTTTTGCAGTGCTAGGTTTCTATATGTGCTGCTGTACTCCAGAAGAACAAGCCAGAACTTCCCTCTGTGCTCAGGTCAGAGTGTCAGGTCAAACTCATTTCTCTCACTTCAGCTTTCATAAGTTTCAGTTCAGATTCTCCAGACTGATCCTCACAGGAACTGATAGGAATTCCTGATATTTTTCCTGGGCAGATCCGTTGCAGCAATGGTCAAACTTTGCACTTTTTTCATCCCTCTGCTGCCGTGAGTGGCTGCCCTGTGATCTCTGCCTCTAAGCTGGGGGTAATGAGACATTGACATGGTGGGGTAGGCAGGATCTACCTGCACATAACATAGCAAATCTGGCCTGTCTGGAAACCTCTGTCTGCTGTGTTATGAAAAAAAACAACACAGTATGTCCAGTGCTGGTCCACAGAGACAGAAGCCATCAAAAAAGATGAAGTCACAGAAAAAGAAAACTGTGGATTTTGTCCCAGAATGAAACATTCTATGAAAATTTTCCAACAGGAGCACTTTCCCTAGCCTTTCCTACTGTCTTTGAAGCTTTCTGTGGGAAACACTTCATTATCTACCCACTCCAGCCAGAGCCGCACAAACTCAATGTGACAGTGCCCTCCCGTTGGCTTATAAATGTCAGAAGAGAAGGCTCCAGGGGACCTTATCGTTCTCTACAACTGCCTGACTGGAGGTTGGAGTGAGGTGGGGTCGGTCTCTTCTCCCAGGTAACAAGTGACAGGACAAGAGGAAATGGCCTCAAGCTGCCCCAGGGAAGGTTTAGATGGAGATAAGGAACAATTCCTTCCCCAAAGGGTGGTCAGGCATTGAACAGCCTGCCCAGGGCAGTGCTGGAGTCATGGTCCCTGGAAGTGTTCATACACTGTGTAGACCAGGCCCTCAGTGACATGGACTAGTGGAGGCCTTTGCAGTGCTGGGGAACAGCTGGCCCTGATGATCTTTTCCAACCCAGCTGATTCTATGATTTTCCCCTTATGGGCACTGGCAATTCTGAGTGTGTGAGTGAGTGAGTCTGATCTCCCCACTCAGATAAGATGCACGTGCAATACCAACTCCGTGTTATCTGTACAGCCCCCAGTGCTGTCAGACATGATAAGGACCCAACACAGGATGGATGTCATCAGCAGAGCAAGAAGTGGGGCTGTCAGAGGGAAGGAAGAAGGGAGATGCACTTTGCAGGAGCCATACACCTTGCCTCCCGATGATTCTATTCTGTAGACCTTGAGTTGCTGCTCTGCAATCTCACTGCCTGGGGATCACAGATGACAAGAAAACTTCTCCTCTTACCAGTTATGCTGTCTGCAAGCACAGCTATCAAGTGTTGGGTATGAGCCGGCAATCTGAGCCTGACCTCATAATAAAAGGGATCCTGGAAAATTGCCATACCCTTGCAATTTGTTTTAAGTAAATCTAATACAAATGGTATTCAAAAAACCCCTTGAAAACCAAACTTCAAAGGCCAATTCTTTAACGGCAGGAGATGCTAGGATTAAATACCCCTTTCAAACGTTATTTTGCTCCTTTTTGCACATTCATTCATTATTATGCAGCTTTTAATTACACCCTACATTTTGCAAAGAGCTCATATCACTGAACACGTTGGATGGAACAAAGCATGGATGGATATAAAATATCTGCATGGATAAAAAATGTAGATTCCTGACAAGGACATGCTGAAGTATGGCAGACTATAAGCAAGTGAATGTAAGGTTGTCCACTGCAAAGTATCTGGTAAACTTAACTGTGACAACAGCCCTAACAATAGTAATGCAGAAACTCCCATGGGAAAAACAATTTGATTAAAATACACTTCACTCCCCTTTAAAAAAATCTGTTTACACAATAAAGAGCTCATAAACAGATATGAAATGAGACAAGCAAGGCTGCTGAGGAGGAGGAGAGATAGGGAGGCAGGGTGGGAAGACTACAGATGCTTTTAAATCAATGGGAAAAAAACAAAACCTTTAGGAAGCTGGCCAGTGGGAATGTCAGATAATGTTTCCTATAAGCCTTATGGAAAAAAAATACATATTTATGCAAAAGACACATAAACTGTGAAATGGAAAATCTGCTTTAGATTATGAAAAAGGTCTATTTACTTGCAAATCTCTTGTCAGCTGCAGAAAAGATATCAGAAAAGGATAGGACGGGAAGTCAATTTGTTTGAAAATCCTACAGATAAAGGCAACACTAGGTTACAAGTGGAGAAATAACATGCCCATCTTTTCCTCATTTTGTCATTTGGAGTTTTTTCTGGAGCCTATCAGCAAGTGAGTTTTAAGGGGTAAAAAGAAAGCTGGGTTGTGTTTATTTAAACGAAGTTTAGATAGCAACTTGTCTACGCTTTGGCAAACTCTCAGTTATGTGGGAGCAAAAATAAACTGTTTAATTTTACTTCCAAAGAAAGAATGAAAGATAATAAACTCAAACTGCAGGAAACAAGAGTAGTCACTGATTTTGGAACAGTTAGCTTTGGCCTAAGTTATCTTGTGTTCAAAACCCAACAACAACCAGAAAGGTTATAGTCACAATACATATACAATTTTCCCCCAAACTTCTGTCTTTTCTGCTTTGTTATTGTATTTGTTAATAAAAGCTCACAGAAGCAGAAGAACATAATATTTACTTTGCAGATCATGTGTCAAGTAGACAATTATATATAAGTGTCTCTTCTCTATATGTAAATGAGCTGTTTTTATAGAACACCAAGGATACAAATGCAAATTACTCAGAAGTGTTTTCATCACGTGTTTTATAAAAAAAAATAGAAATAAAAAGGATTCTAATGGCAAGATCAGCAGCTGGTGTAAATGCAGCTCCACATCTCCTTCTCCTTCTGCCAGACCAAATACTGTCTTTGCTCCGGTCACACATCTCCAGTCCTTGTGTTTACACTCGCTGCTGCCATGGCATGGGCTGGATCTCACTGGCAAGCAGCCTGCCACCATGCAGCACCGATGTATTTTGTCCCTTTGCACACATTCAGCTCACAGAATCACAGAATCAACCAGGTGGGAAAAGAGCTTTAAGATATCAAGTCCAGCCATTATCCCATGCAGGCTTTCCTGCAACCTTCTTTGCACAGGTACTTTGCACAGGGACTGTACTTTCACTGTGGGGCTTTGGTCCATGGCTGCAGGGTGCACATGGTCTGGTGAAAGGAGGTAATATGATGTCTGAAAGAAAAGCTTTACCAGGGCAAGCAGTGGACAAAACGGTCCATATCACACATACAACAAGGAGGCTGAAGCTTTAGCAGTCCTGTCACAATCAACCATATCAGCTGAACAGGTCTAAGGAACGACACAGGCAGAATATAGTAGCACAAAACTGAGTAGGTGAAAGAGATAAAACCCTCAGATCAGGACGGTTATAGGTGGCAACTGGATCATACGTGGTCAGTATTGCCATTCAAAAGCCACCCCTTCACCCGGCTCTCACAAAAGACCCCTCAGCAGTTTCTATTCACTGGGGCTATTTCTGTTTACCTTGCAAGTCTTCAGCATTCAGGCTGCAGTTTTTAAGGTGAAAGATGAGTAGCTGCCCCATGATCACACAGCTGCCTGTGGTCCTCAGGGACCACGTGCCATCAGAGCATTTCTGGCTCCGTTCAGTCCCTTCCTCGCTGACGTGAGCCCTGGGGTTATTTCTAGTGAACCAGGAGCATGAGAGATGAACCCTCTGAGCATACTCTGCTAGGTCCAAAACACCTTCCCTGCCCATTTAAAGACCTCAGTTCTTATTATAAAACTAAAAGAGTTGTGGTTTGGCACCAAGAAAAAAAAAAAACAAGGGAAGGGCACAAACTCCATGAAACCTCTAAAGGAGATAGCTGTTGCCTTTGTGTAAGAAGTGGGCAGATACTCAAGTGAATGGTGCTCAGTAAAAGGCCAAATTCAAGAGGCAGGACCATCCCCCCTGCTCCCCTTCAGTTGGCAGCCCATCCCATCCCCACTGGCTTGGGCACACACCATGCTGGAGCTGTCTGCGTGTGGAGCCAGCACAGAACCTACTTCCCGAGTGACTTGTATATGTATACACTGCTGTGATTGATTTAGATTGTCTGAAAGATTGGGCCTGACTGGGCAAAACCAAGCCTTTTCCTCCCAGCAGCCTCCAAGACATGGACATCACTGGCAGTGTTAGCTCCTAAGAAACATTTGTTTCCATGCTGCTAAACCAGCAAGGAATCCAGCAACTAACATAAGCAGTGGGCACTGGCGTTTAGACTGATAGAGCTTCATTAAGCCGTTCTCATTGGCTGTAAAGGAACTGTAGGATGAACTTTAGCATTCATGGCTCAGTGTGAGGAAGTGTGAAGAATTACTGCAGAATGGAAGCCCAGGCAGGGAAAGGCTGATTCATTCTTTCTGTGTGAAAGCACACAGTCTAATTGAGCATTTTAAAAGCGTTCTAATTTTCACAGCTATTTTACCAGTCAATGTGGCTTGAAGAGACTGTTGACTGTATGTCTGCTTTCCAACAGGAGAAGAATAAGGGTGTTACTGATGATAAACATAGCATTTTGCTTTCTTTGCTGAATTTAACACCACTACCAACTTCACATTTTTGCAAGAGCTGGATAGGCAGGTAAACCCCAGCATGACTTTGTCCTTCCCAGTCGTAGTCTCACCCAAGTATGTGGGAAGGACAGTATTTTTTTCACTCACTGCACACTATTTCTTCCATTGCCTTTTTGTTAAAGTAATATAGGCTATACCAAATCTGCAGGATTTCACATGCATGGCTGGTAAAGACACATCTTTTCTGTCCTGAGAGTCAGCTCAGGGGACATCAGGCCAAACAGCTTTGCATCCTGAAGAAGAGGGATCTACATACAGAAGGGAATGTATTTCTGGCTTAGGCACTGCATTAATGCAAGAGAATTGAATTTAATTCCTGACCATAGGCATTGCCTTGCCTTGCAGCAATTCCTTTACTCTTGTTGTGCTCCAGCTCTTGAAGAAGCTGCCCTGATACCTCCAAGTCACAGAAGTTATGCAAAGTCAAACTCATTGTGTTTGAGTGCCAGAGAAAAACAGAGGCACAAGTAACTTCCACTTGTTTTTATCCTATGTTACACCCATAACTGAGTGTTATTCATAGAAGCAGATGGGTAGGCAGCAGATTGAAAAGATTTATCTTTTCATCCCAGAAGTACACATCAAGCAGCAAGGTCCTAAGTTAGCTGCAAATTCAGCCAAATGAATTTTGGGTGAAAACTACCCCAGAGGTTGGGATATTTGCCTCCAGGGTTACATGTCTGGCAGATGTCACACTCAGTTGATTTTGTCAAATACACAGCCTTAATCCGGGAGTGTAATAAGAGGGTTAAGCACAGCCAGATCACGAAGGAATGTACTGTGTCCAGAGTAGTAACAAAAGATTAGCTCTTCAATTCAGCCCCCGAATTTTGAGGAATCTTCTGTTTTAAGTTAAACTACAGGCAGAATAGATGAGGCACTATCATGAGAAAACACTAATTTGTTTCACTGCAAGAAGAAATCTCATTTACATAAAATGAGAAATAATTAAACTGGAGGTGAACTGTGTGCTCTATAAGTTTAATTGTATCTGAGCTACAATGTCTATGGCTGGTTTACTGGGGCTGGTTCCTGGAAAGCATTTGTTATTAGTCAGTTTTGTGGCAACAAGATGAATCAACATTACTTAACTGAGCAAGAGAAATAACTCCTGGAATAAACTCCTGCTGAGCACCATAGATCAATACAGATAATAGTGATGTGCCTCTAGAGCAGTGGAGCGCTTACTCAACAGGGAATTTAAAATACTGGTGAAGAAAGCCTTCTGTGTGTGCTTGACTGCTACAGCTATCCACTGGCCCTTTTAACAACTCAGGACATAGGATTTCATCACATAACTGTCTTCCTTCCTACTTCCTTACTACATGAATGAACACCACTAAGTCCCACATATCTTTCAGGGCTTGAGTTTCCCCATCAAGTGGGTCCATCCAGGTTATTTCATTTTGAAAAGTGTTCCAGAGCTGCCTGATGTTAAAGCATGTATTTCTTTTCTTATTTGCTTTTAATTTCAATATTCACTCATTGGATGACCCCCTATTTTTTTCCTGTTAAATTATAAAAGCCCTCAAAAATCAGATGCATCATCTAGGAAAACAAAGACCATCCACAAATGGTCTTTCACCCTTTTCTAATAGATTGAAACTCGTGCTTCCTTGCTATAAGGCACATCCCCTAGAGCTTTACACTATTTTACAGTGTTATGTTTACATCCCTCCAAATCAGTGCAGACACTGACTACATAGCGTTTCCAAGTGTGACTTGATCTCACTTCTTTGTATATGTGTGACTCTTTCAAATTGCCTGAGCTTTAAGGGAAGGTTTCCAGTATATCCACCTACATGATAATGTCCCCAGCCCTTCCCAGCTGCTTGTGGAAAAAAGATTTTCCACTTCTTAAGCTGGGCTGCAACGCTGCTCCTTTCAATATCCCAAATCCCAAACAGCTACACCTGGAAAATCACCTTTTCCCTGTCTCTGTTTGACATGAGAGTTTTAATTTCCTTACTCACAATGTTTCATCAACAAACCCTGACGAAAAATGCTCAGACTATGAGTTGGGTATGATCTAGCCTTACCAACAACATGTGATGTACATCAGTCCTCTGGGTCACACAGTGTGATCCAAAGCTAGGATGAGACTGTAAGTTTGGGACTCCACAGATTGACTGGTTTAGGAGTGACCACAGAAGGTTTATCCTAAAAGGGATGAAATCGGCGATCTCATGCTGTATTTCAGTGAGCCCTGGCAGCTGCAAACACACTGTTTGTTCCAACAACATGCTGTGCTCCTTCTAACGCATCCCTGGAAATATATGTCTCAACCTCCCACTTGCAGACCTCTGCTTCAGGTGTGGTCTTCTTTGGCAGGTCAGGGCAAGAGCAGGCTGGAAGAGCAGAAAGAGCAACCTGCAGTACTCGGTACGCGTCTGCCTAAGGAATTCGGGGAATCACAGATTTACAGTTCATACAAAAGAGATCTCTTGCACTATCAGCGTCTTGGCACAGTTCAAACACATGCTTGGGACTCAGACAAAGGAACTGAAAACCTGGTGGTGTGCTATCACCACCACACAATAAAGGCTTTAGAGAGTTCCCAAAAAATGATGTGAAGAAGTATATCTGAAGCGCCTGAAGCACTCAAAGCTTGAGTGACCTGTTAAAACTACAGAGGAAGTCTGGGCAGAGAGGGACATGTGTGTATTCCCACTCTATACCAATGCCCAAAATCTCTTGACTGCAACAGCAGCATTTCCAGAAGTTCATATGTGTTACTCAAAAACAGTCAAAAATCACCATCTAAGAGCACAAATATAAGTCCCACACCCACCAGCAGGCATCTTCATCCTGCGGAATAAACATAGAAAACCCTCAGGGGTTGCAAGTGACCAAGCTAGCTCCACACAAAGATGAATGTCAGAAAAAGGCTCGCACTTGTGAACTCTTGGCTTCTAGTTTTGGGGTTAACTCATCATGGCCAGGTCTAAAGAGCACTTCTGCATGACATCAAATTCATTTTGCCAAATTATTTACTGGAAAATATCTTTGCATATTCTCCTTGAAACATGTGACTCGTATAGTGAAATTTCAGTTTTAAACAGATCGTATTCCAAAGTTTCATTTCCTTTCAGTTATAAGAAGAAAATGTTTTTTAAAAGAACATACAAAGGACATATGAATTTTCAAAATGTATTACATGAGGATTCTCCAACCTTTGACTTCTTAACGCTACCAAGAAACACTTGTTCCCAGAAGAAAAGAGTGGACAGCTCAGCCCAGCCTCTGTTGCTCCCTCACTAACTGTCACCTCCATCACTAGCATAGAGCTCAGACCATATAAAAACCATATTAGAAGTCAAAGAGAACAGCAAAAGAACAAGCAGAGGGTAGAGCAGAAGTCCTGTTTCCTACTATTTGTGTCCCTTTCCATACAGCTCTCTCTGGGGGGGGAGGAAACAATTATAAGCATATATTCCTTAATTTCCAACAGCTATTTTTCCTTCATTAGCTCTTCCCTGGCCTCCATTTCTCATCAAACTTCTTTTATGTGGGGAAAAACATTAGTGGCAGCTATCATTTTATTAAATCTAGTTGATAATGAGCATTGATTCAGAAGTGACTGTGAAAAGGCAAGAACTGGTAGACAACCCTCTCCCTTAAGCCAGATTTCCTATACCAACATATTTTCTTAAAAGCTTATGAAAGGTCAAGGAAATTTGAGGTTGAAAGAAGCAAGAGGGAAAAAAAAGAAGGTCATAAGAGACATGGGTTGAAGGCTCTGACTTTCCCCCTTTCCCTGGTAAGAGAGTCCCTCCAGAAAATGTTTACCAGAAACAGTATGATGTTCCACAGTTCATTTGTTAGTAATGAACAGGGACATTTGATTTGATGGCTTGGCTTCGTGAGCGAAGATTTGGGAAGGGCTTTAGCCACGCTTACTACAAGCACGATGAGGCATTTGGCCTTGACCAGATCATACCTAAGCACTATCTTTATCCTTACATCTACATTGGTTTTGAGAGAGAGAAGTGGAGAGGGGCACAGTCAGGGAGAAGAACTTGGCAGAGCTCTGGATAAGGAGTTCCCACATGCCCCATGCTTCTGGTTTCAGCGGTGCCACAGCCCCTACATGTCTCCTGATGCCTGTCCCCACCAAGACCAGCTCTTGCTCATGGCAGAGGCTGCCATCTCACAAAATCTCTGCTTTTGTTACCAAGGTATTTTTGTCTTTCTAGGTCAAAGGCACATTGGAGGTTAGGCTCCCTGACTGTGCACCAGACGCCAAGCCCCCAGGTAGGACATGCGGTGCCAGCAGTTTTGGGAACAGGTAACTTACCAGGAACTGAAGTTTGTGCCAGACTTAGCCCCCTCGCACAAACCACTTCCAGCATTCCCTGCTCCATTATACAACTTGGGAAAAGGTCTGTAGAGGGTCACCTTCATATGTGGTACAGCAACAGGCAACGGAAACAGAGCTTTTCTCTTTTTTGTTCCAAGTGCTGAATGCCTTGGGCTTTTTGGCATCATGACTTTTTGCAAGCAGCCATTTGAATTACTTGGTTAGGCAATGTGTTACTCCAGCCACGTACTTCTCAAGGGGAAAACTGTAATTAAGCCAAAACAAATAAGTTTTACAGGAGTTTTACTGCTCTGTGAACCTGTCTTATTTAGGGTAGAGGCTATTTAGGAAATCTTTGTCTTTAAATAGAGAAATAAATAAATTTAAGCACCTGTCTCTTCAATGCAAATATTGTTTCTATAGAAGATGGGAACCACCATCTCCAAATATTAGCCTCCCTTTCCTGAAGACAGTGCAACTTTAGCTTAATAATGGCTACACATATAGGCAGGAAATGTTTCTTCTCTGATTTGTAGTTAATCCTGTGCTTATTGCCATTCCTCAGCTGCATAACCTGCATGTGCACACAAAAGGATTAAGCTGTCAACCCACACCCATAGATGTGCTGCAGGAAAAGAGCTGTATTCACACTGAAATCTGTTTTGCGGTGAGGTCATGGTTTTGTAGGAAAGGCAAAACATCCCACACGTTGACAGAGCTCTGCCTGTCATCCCTCCTGGTTCACCTAGTTCGCTGAGCCCAGCTCCAGCCAAAAAACATAAATGAGTAAGTTAACACAGTGAAGACCAGGAAAGATGCATCACCCATCCATTCAGCCATGCATCATTCACACATTTTTAAAGGTGAGTGAATGGAACAAACCTATGTCCTCCTTCTGCCACTTGATTAAGCAGAATAAATACAGTGGATTGCCATAATGGAAACAAAATAGCACCTGCTTTTGAAATCAACCCCATGAGATATAAACAACTGTTAAGCTAAACACACCGATCACATCGCACTCATCTGAATAAAATCTTGACTAATTTTTCCCCCTGCTTATGCAGCTGCCACCCCTTTCTCAAGCTCTTCCGTCCTGCTGGCAGGACCCAGGTGTCAGGAAGCTTACCAGGAGGATGCTTTTGACACCTCTCCAGCTGTAGAATGGGACCTGTTTAAGATTCTCTGGCCTTGCATCTAATTAGTGTGTATGGCAGTGGTGGGGAAGCAGCACCTCAACACTCCAGAGCAGATGAGAATTTACTGCATGTGTGCCTTGCAAGCTGTCTCCTGGAGTACTGGCATAAATCAAGATGAATTCATAGAATCCCAGACTGATTTGGGTTGGAAGGGACCTTAAAGCTCACTCAGTTCCAACCCCCTGCCATATGCAAGGACACGTTCCACTAGAGCAGGTTGCTCCAAGCCCCTGTGTCCAACCTGGCCTTGAACACTGCCAGGGATGGGGCAGCCACAGCTTCTCTGGACAATCTGTTCTTCTTACAGCAACCTGTCAATTCAAGGCTCTTGCTGTACACCCTGGAACAGTCTGCACAGGCAGAGAGCACTAGAAGGTGGAATAATGACTAATACTTTTAATAGACATAACAAGGCAATGGATGATTGTTGCACCTTTCCCTCAACCATCCTTTCATTCATCCAGGAACGCTGAGCTACAGCCTGACCCTACAGTTTTCTTCATGCATTCAGCCCTACTGAAGTTTAGGACTAGCAACTTCATTCCCATTTTCCCCTCACCGGATTGTTGTGAAGGAGTTGAAAGAAAGCAAATTAAAAAACAACCCCAAAGATCTAATTATGCACATGGTGCATAGGGCCCAGGCAAAGACTCAAGAGGAATTTTTCTCATAAACTGGGTTATTCATTTTGTTCTAACCAGATTAGTTTCAAAATAAGGCTGTGTGAAGGCAAGTTTAGACTCTGCCAGAGAGAGCACAGTTGTGCAGAGGCCTCCAGCGCGGACTTGGCACCTACAGTAGGAGGTGAATAAGACTTCAGTACCTACAGGCTTTGCTGACCTCTCTGGACTGCAAGTTCCCTCATAAAATAGAAATGTCAGAACTTATTTGTATTTACTAAAGGCTGCAGGAGAAGTGCCCTTGTTTGGTCTCATGTTTTATTTAATTCAGAATGCCCTTTCCAACAGCAAAATGGTAACCTTTCACAGCTAGAGCAGTGAGACCTAATTCATAGCCTTGCTTTCAAATGTGTGAATAACTATGTACATGTCAGGTATAAGATGAGGCGTGATCATTTTAATACACTGCTAAAAGCATTTGGTGCTTGCATCTGAAATGACCAACTGTTTATTGAACAACCCAAAGAAGCAGGGCAGGTAGTCAAAAGCCCTCACCACTCTCTTGCTCAGCTTTTGTACTCCCCTATGTGCCACTGCATGCGCAACAAAAGCCCTGCCAGTGCTGCCCTAAAGCTGCTATGGGAAATAGCAAGGATGGTAACAGCAGCAGGGCAGTAGTGGCTCCTGCAGAACTGACCCTGCAGCTGGGTCAGGGCAGGCACACGTGGGTGCTGGGCAGCCAGGATCTGAAAGTGCTTCCACCACAGCCCCCAGTGGGTGCAGGGGCAGTGCTGAAGGTAACATGTTCATATTTGAAATGCAATGTCACTTTAAAGCTCCTTCACTAGAATGTCAAATTAAATTACAGCTCTGGGAAAATCCCTGCTTTATAATTTACCAGGATGCCTAAAGAGACAAAGACAGTACACAGTATGCTAGAGATTGGAAGGGACCTCAAAAGATCATCTAGTCCAATCCGCCTGCCGGAGCAGGAACACCTAGATAATGTTACACAGGAATGTGTCCAGGCGGGTTTTGAATGTCTCCAGGGAAGGAGACTCCACAACCTCCCTGGGCAGCCTGTTCCAGTGTTCCGTCACCCTCACTGAGAAGAAGTTTCTTCTCAAGTTTAAGTGGAACCTCTTGTGTTCCAGTTTGTACCCATTACCCCTTGTCCTATCATTGTTTGCCACTGAGTAGAGCCTGGCTCCATCCTCGTGACACTCCCCCTTTATATATTTATATACACTAATAAGGTCACCCCTCAGTCTCCTCTTCTCCAGACTATAGAGACCCAGCTCCCTCAGTCTTTCCTCATAAGGGAGATGCTCCACTCCCTTAACCATCTTAGTTGCCCTGCGCTGGACTCTCTCCAGCAGCTCCCTGTCCTTCTTGAACTGAGGGGCCCAGAACTGGACACAATATTCCAGATGGGGTCTCACCAGGGCAGAGTAGAGGGGAAGGAGGACCTCTCTTGATCTACTAACCACCCCCCTTCTAATACACCCCAGGATGCCATTGGCCTTCTTGGCCACAAGGGCACAGTGTTGGCTCATGGTCATCCTGTCGTCCACTAGGACCCCCAGGTCCCTCTCCCCTACACTGCTCTCTAACAGGTCGTTCCCCAACCTGTACTGGAACCTGGGGTTGTTCCTGCCCAGATGCAGGACTCTACACTTTCCCTTGTTATATTTCATCAAGTTATTCCCTGCCCAACTCTCCAGCCTGTCCAGGTCTCGCTGGATGGCAGCACAGCCTTCTGGCATGTCAGCCACTCCTCCCAGCTTAGTGTCATCAGCAAACTTTCTGATAGTACACTCAATTCCCTCATCTAAATCATTGATGAATATATTAAATAATACCGGTCCCAGTACTGACCCTTGAGGCACTCCACTAGTTACAGGCCTCCAACTAGACTCTGCCCCATAGACTACAACTCTCTGGCTTCTCTCCTTCAGCCAGTTCACAGTCCACCTCACTACCTGATCATCCAGTCCACACTTCCTCAATTTAGCCGTGAGGATGCTGTGGGAGACTGTGTCAAATGCTTTGCTGAAGTCAAGGTAGACCACATCCACCGCTCTGCCATCATCCATCTACCGTGTTATTTCCTCATAAAAGGCTAAGAGATTGGTCAAGCATGATTTCCCCTTGGTAAAGCCATGTTGACTGCCCCTCATAACCCTCTTATCCTTGATATGCCTTAAGATGGCACCAAGGATAAGGTGTTCCATCACTTTCCCAGGGATGGAGGTGAGGCTGACCGGTCTATAGTTACCCGGGTCCTCCTTCTTGCCCTTTTTGAAGACTGGAGTGACATTTGCTTTCCTCCAGTCCTCAGGCACCTCTCCTGTTTCCCAAGACTTGGTAAAGATGATGGAGAGTGGTCTAGCAATGACTTCCGCCAGTTCCCTCAGCACCCACGGGTGCATCCCATCTGGACCCATGGATTTATGGATGTCCAGATTGCTCAACTGGTCTCTAACCCATTCCTCATCGACTAAGGCAAACCGCTCCATTGACCTGACTTCATCTAAGGTCTCAGGGGTACAGGGCTCTTCAGGACTGCCTGCAGCAGAGTAGACAGAGACAAAGAAGGCATTCAGTAACTCTGCCATCTCTGTATCTTCTGTCACCAGGGAACCCATCCCGTTCATCAGTGGGCCTACATTGCCTCTGGTGTTAGTTTTATCTGCCATGTATTTGAAAAAGCTCTTTTTGCTGCCGTTGACCCCTCTCACCAGGTTTAATTCTAAGGAGGCTGTAGTCATCCTAGCTGCCTTCCTACATCCTCTAGCAGCAGCCTTATATTCCTCCCAAGTGGCCAGCCCCTCTTTCCATGACCTGTAAACTCTCCTCTTCCACTTGAGCATACCCAGCAATTCCCTATTTAGCCACGCAGGTCTCCTGGCCCTCTTCCTTGACTTCCTACATGTCAGGATGCTCTGATCTTGAGCTCGGAAAAAGCAATCCTTGAATGCCAACTGTCTTGGGCCCTTTTACCTTCAAACAGCCTTGCCCATGGGATTTCCCCGAGCAATTGCTTGAAAAGGCCAAAGTTTGCCCTGCTAAAGTCCAGGGTTGCAATTCTACTTGCTATTCTACTGGTCCTACCACACAAGATCCTGAACTCCACCACCTCGTGGTCGCTGCAACCAAGGCAGCCTTCAACCCTTACTGCTTCGACCAGATCCTCCTTGTTAGTGAGGATGAGATCCAGCAGTGCTCCTCTCCTGGTTGGCTCATCCACCATTTCAGGAGGAAGTTATCCTCCATACACTGGAGGAACCTCCTGGACTGTGGCTGGGTTGCCGAGTGATCCTTCCAGCAAACATCAGGGAAGTTAAAATCCCCCACGACGACCACGGCCTGTGACTGTGAGGCCGCTCTCAGCTGCCTGCAGAAGGCCTCGTCAACTTCCTCACCCTGATCTGGTGGTCTGTAACAGACACCCACAACAGTATCACCCCTGCCAGCCTGCCCCTTAATTCTCACCCGCAGACTCTCAACTCACTCGTCATCTGTCCCTGGACAGAACTCAGTGCATTGTAGTTGCTCCCGCACATAAAGAGCAACCCCACCACCCCGCCTGGCTGGCCTGTCTTTCCTGAAAAGGACATAGCCCTCCATGACTATATTCCAGTCATGTGAGCTGTCCCACCACGTCTCTGTAATTGCCACCAGATCATAATCTCCTGACTTAACACAGGTTTCCAACTCCTCCTGCTTATTTCCCATGCCGTGCGCATTGGTGTACAGACATTCCAGGGAGCGAGCTGAGCACACCGATTTCACCCTAGGATTATAGGAGGCCTCCCAGTCTTCATTAATTCTGGAGCGCTGCCCACTGGGGCAAGCCCAGCTACAACCCCATCCCCTTTCGAATCTAGTTTAAAGCTCTCCAAATGAGCCCTGCTAATTTGTGCCCCAGCATCCTTTTGCCTCTGTGAGATAAACCTTTCCCACTTGTCATTGTCCAGACTGGTGTCCTATAAAACAAGCTGTTATCAAAGAATCCAAAGCCCTGCCTGTAGCACCAGTCTCGAAGCCAGTCGTTTATGGACTGAATTTTCCCATTCTGTCCCACATCATCAGTGGAAAATGGAAGGAGTGAGGAGAAGATCACTTGAGCCCCAGACTCTTTCACCATCCGCCCCAAGGCCCTGTAGTCTTTCTTCATCCCCCTCAGACTGTGGGAAGCAGCTTCCCCCTCACCTGTCTGGAAGACCAGCACTGGGTAGTAGTGCACCAGGTTGGGGAGCGCCCTGGTGATATCCCTGATCCGGGCTCCAGGCAGACTACACACTTCCCTATGATGAGGGTCAACTCTGCATATCAGGCCCTCTGTTCCTCTCAGAAGGGAATCCCCTACTACAATGACCCTTCTTTCTTTCTTAACAGAGGCAGTCTTGAGGTGCAAAGTCGACCTCCTTTTCCTATGTGGCCTTGTGGGCTGGCCTTGCCCCACATTCTCACCTACCTCTCCTTCAAGATCCAGGGCCTCGAACAGACACGTGGGGAAGCAGGGCAGGAAGGGAGGAGGGTTTCCCACAACGCCAAACTGGAACTCGCTTCCAACCCTCGTCGTCTTTTTGGTCCCCTACCTCTGCGCAGCAGCTACAGGGCAGGGGCTGCCTCGGGCCATCCCCCTCTGTGTGAGAAGGCAGGGGGTCCTTCCCCTTTTGGGGGGTATCTCCCTGGAACCGTTCTGACTGGCACGCCAGGGAGTTACTCCACCAGTCTATCTCCCTTTCACACTCCCTGATGGTCCTCAGCATCTCAACCTCCTCCTTAAGTTTCGCCACCAGGCTAAGCAGATCTCCTACCTGCTCACACCTCACGCAGGTGGAATGCTGTCCTCCCTCCCCCGGCAGCAGCAGGCTCTGGCACTCCCTGCATCCAGAGACCTGAACAGCCACGGTTTGGGACGGGGTCTCTGTCTGAGTTACTGCAGTCTTCTTACTGCAAGATCTCTTTCTGGAGGCGACCATATTGGTCCGCAGTCGGACACCAGCAACAGGGTCAGCAACACGACCTGCTTGCTCCTCCCTGCGCCTGGCGGGCAGCCGCTGCCCCCTCAGAGGCTCTTCCAAGGCAAGGGGCAGGGGGGTGGTCACCGTCACCGTGGGAACGGCCCCCGCACGTCAGCCGCTCTCCCGCAAGGGCTGCGGGGGCTTCGGGAGATGGTGGGAGTCGCGATGCCTCTGCGCTATCCCCTCTGATTTTCCTCATCTCCCTTGACCCTCGCGGTCGCCGAAGCGTGTCGGCTGCGGCTCTAGCTGGGCTAGCTCCGATCAGCTGACTGAATAATAATAAAGCACTTATACCCAGTTAAACACGATATTCTAACATTTCCTTTTTTTTTCTTTCCTTTTGTTGTTTTGTTTTAAGGGCATAGCTGTAAGGTCTGTGGCTCTGAACATCCCTTTCTCTTCTTTAATCTGAGCAGAAAGACTGAAGTCAGTCTACTACAGCCTAGCCAGTTTCTCTAGGATGTATCCACAGCTTCCCAAGTCAAGGCTGTTGTTTATCCTTTCCCCACTCAAAAATCTTGCAACTTCTGCAACATCTTCCAGTAAAAGGTGGCAACATTCTGCACACAAACCATCTCTTCTAATTCCAGATATATTAACATTGGCTTAGCTGGGGAAAGCAATAAAACCCCACCGAAAATTAAAGGAGACAGGATGTAAGCCATATGAAAGGAAAGAATCACTGCAAAAGAGTAGAGGAAAGCCATTTCCCTTACGCAGGTCAGGCCAAAAAGCGATGGTCTAAAAAGCCAACTCTGAAGCTAAAGCCTTTTAAAGCCAAAGCATTATTGCAAGGGTAGCAACAGGAGGCTGCATCAGAACTCAAGGGCAGGTAAAACAATTGCTTTTTAAGGATGGTCCTAAAATGCTAATCCTAGGACAGGCAGGCATGAAATGTCAGAGTCCCTTCCACCTCCTTTCTTCTGATTTCTGTAACAGCTGCACTGAAATCAGTCATACTGGCTAAGGATCAGGCTTAGAATGCTAAAACAACACTCCCCTAACTTCTCTGCTGTGTAAAACCTCGGCCTGAAGATCTACTTCAGGCTTTGTTGTTCCTGTTACGTGTTCTCCAGCCTGCGCCAAACCCAAATTCTCACTCCAGCCCAAGGGCAGGTCCCACTTCTCTTTTATGTAAGCAAGTGAACATTTCAGCTGCACCAGTGAGCTAGCAAAACCCACTTAACACTTCCCATCATGATGCCCACCTGCTAGCGGTTTATGCCAGAACTGATAGCCTGCTATGACATTTTCCTAAACCAGAGTTTTCCTGCAGTAAAAATACCCCAGTGATGGCTCAGCATCACTTCCCCAAAGACTAAAAGTATCCACTTCAACACTACTGTACATTTGGTATTTCAAAACTGTTTAAAACAGCCTCTTGAGAACTGAGTTCTGTAGGAATGTAGGGGGCTGTGCTCCTTCAGACTGCAAAACTCTGCAGCAGAGATGCTCCCAGCTGTGTGTGCAGCACTCCGACACCAATCATGGACCTACAGAGCAGAGGCAAGAACAGGTTCTGAAAAGGAAATGCAAATATTGCAGTCTTAAAGAGCCTGAAAGAGAATTCTTCATCTCAACTTCCTCTCCCAGCCCTTCCTCCTCATCCCCTTGCTTTAAAATACACAAATAGAGAAAAGCCTGAAACAGTGACTCAGTGCTAAACTGTGCTGTTTGTTTGCTGTTCCCTCTCCTTTCTAAGAGATGAGATGAGTGCTCAGTGATGGTGAGTCTCAGAAAGACTCAGCTGTGCTTATTTACTGATGAACAAATCTGGCAGCTCCACCACACTACTGCATGAAGAGATGTTCACCTTATATTACATCTGAACTCTGGAGAAAGGAAAGTTTAACCATAGTTCTGTGCTCACACAGAAGTGGCCATGTAGTCCAGTGTTTCAACAGCTCCTGAACAGGAAATAGTGGTCCTGGATCTAGCCACTGCTGTTCAACCTATGGGGCATTCCAGCCCATATGGTCCTACTCTTCTACCATCATTTCTCATGCTGGCCATAGAAGAGTCATACAACATGTATCACTTCCTATTTTGCTAGCTAAACACACAATTGGGGAAGCTCAAGGAAACACAGATTCCTTGGTTTCAGTCTTTGTTGAAAAATCACAACTGATCATTCAGCACCTGGGACACAGAATTCAGGTGCCAGAATTTTATACTTCTCCAGAAATTCCAGTTTATTTCATGCTGATAGAGTGCCAGTCACTAAATAGCAGCATTTACGAGATGGGTTTAAAGACCCATCTAGGGAAATTTTGGCCACGCTGTATATGAAAACCAGCATTCTCCACAGCTGAATCACTAAACAGCACTTCTTCATTTTTTAAAGGGTGACTATAGTAGTAATCACAGTGACTATGAATGCAGTTGGTGTCTGCAACAGAAAAACCCCTCCACTGGCAGGATGTTCCCCAACACCATCACTCTCAGCAGATTGGTGAAAAACGCCACCCCATTTCCTCCTCAGTTCAGCAGTTACTTACACTTCTTGTATTCTTTTCCCAATAGTGCATTGCTGCAAAGGGTGTTGTAGAGAAGACAACTTGCCTTATGTCGACTTCACTGCTCCATGGAGAAATATCAGCCATCCAGGTGGCTCAGTAGCAATATCAGTGGCAACAGCCCAGACAGTCATTTATCCATTTTGGCAGCCTGAAATAGAACTAGTTATGACTTGGGATGTGCGCAGAAATGGCAATTTTCTGCTAATGGAAGAAAAGAATAATGTGTGATGGCTTGCTTCTCTTACTCATGAGTGACTACTCACGCAATAACAAGGATGGCACTCTTGGAAAAACTGCTTCGAGAGCCATGGAAGCAGGTAGTATGAGCAGGAGTCTGCCTTTGATAGATCATCCAGGAGGAAAATAGACTATGTATTCTTTAAAAGGACGCTGCTATGAAGCTGAGTATAGGTCTGTTCATAGTATATTTGCCTGGGATACAATGAAAACTAAATACATCTTACATACATAATATATGCAGATAGATAGACATTTACAAACATATACTCACACATATATGTCAACAAAACTGACTTCTATCATGTGCAGAAAGAATTTCAGAACCAGGCAGAATCAATGATGAGAAGAATGAATACTTCCAAGTTAATCATCTTTATATGAAGTTGCGAAGCTGCTGGCCATCATATTTGAGAAATCATGGCAGTCAGGAGAAGTTCCTGATGACTGGAAAAAGGGAAATATAACCCCCATTTTCAAGAAGAGAAATGGATGACCCAGAGAACTACAGACCAGTCAGTCTCACCTCTGTGTCTGGCAAAATCTTGGAGCAGATTCTCCTGGATGGCATGCTAAGGCACATGAAAATCAACAAGGTGCTGGGTGACAGCCTGCATGGCTTCACTAAGGGGAAATCCTGCCTGACCAATTTGGTGGCCTTCTATGATGGGGCTACAGGGGTAGAGCAGTTGATGTCATCTACCTGGACTTGTGTAAAGTGTTCAACACTGTCCCACACAACATCCTTGTCTCTAAATTGGAGAGACATCAATTTGATGGATGGACCACTTGGTGGATAAAGAACTGGCTGGATAGCCTCACGCAAAGAGTTGTGGTCAACGGCTCAATGTCCGGCTGGAGACCAGTAATGAGTGGTGTCCCTCAGGGATGGGTGTTGGGACCGGTCTTGTTTAACATCTTCATCGCTGACATGGACAGTGGGATTGAGTGCACCCTCAGCAAGTTTGCCGATGACACCAAGCTGTGTGGTTCAGTTGATACCCTGGAGAGAAGGAATGCCATCCAGAGGGACCACAACACGCTTGTGAGGTGGGCTGATGCCAACCTCATGAAGTTTAACCATGCCAAGTGCAAGGTCCTGCACCTGGGTCAGAGCAATCTCAGGCACAGCTACAGGTTGGGCAGAGAAGAGATTCAGAGCAGGCCTGCGGAGAAGGACTTGGGGGTGCTGGTGGATGAGAAAATGAACATGAGCCGGCTGCAGTGTGCGCTTGCAGCCCAGAAAGCCAACCGTATCCTGGGCTGCATCAAAAGAAGCGTGAACCAGCAGGTCCAAGGAGGTGATCCTGCCCCTCTACTCTGCTCTTGTGAGACCTCACCTGGAGTATTGTGTGCAGTTCTGGTGTCCTCAACATAAAAAGGACATGGAACTGTTGGAACAAGTCCAGAGGAGGCCACGAGGATGATCAGGGGACTGGAGCACCTCCTGTATGAAGACAGGCTGAGAAAGTTGGGGCTGTTCAGCCTGGAGAAGAGAAGGCTGCATGGAGACCTCATAGCAGCCTTCCAGTATCCAAAGGGGGCCTATAGGGATGCTGGGGAGGGACTCTTTATTAGAGATTGTAGTGATAGGGTAACGGGCTCAAACTTAAACAGGGGAAGTTTAGATTGGATATAAGGAGGAAATTCTTTCCTGTTAGGGTGGTGAGGCACTGGAATGGGTTCCCCAGGGAGGTTGTGAATGCTCCATCCCTGGCAGTGTTCAAGGCCAGGTTGGACGAGGCCTTGGCTGATATGGTTTAGCGTGAGGTGTCCCTGCCCATGGCAGGGGGGTTGGAACCTGATGATCTTAAGGTCCTTTCCAACCCTAACTATTCTATGATTCTGTGATTCTATATGTACAAGCACAGGGGCTGCAGACTCCTTGGGCCACTATAGAGGGATCCAGATGTTCCTCCTTGACAGAGTGAGATGTGGGGGGACTGGAAGCAAACATGTGACAGGCTATGATCACCAGCCAATGCATGATCACCATGTGTCAGCCCCGAAATCCTTTGCTACATTGCAATCCTTTACTTTGAGCAAATGCATGGCAGAAAGGCAGTGAAAGAGTTAATCTAAGGGCTGCTGTGCCCTAAGAAATGCAACCCACTGTCTATTCATACTCAGCCCTCAGTAACTGGTGTGCTGTTGATCACACTGCGCTTTGAGACTTGTGATTACACATAAAAAACAGCCCTATCTACTTGTCAAGTAACTCTATTTGATGTAGAAATCCCTAAGAGACCATAAAAGAAACCTCCATTCATGTTTTCTTCTTATACCACACTGATTTTACAAGAATGGTTTTAAAGGACTTCCAGGTCCAAAAAGGCAGCTCCTATTTTCTGCCAACTTTTATAATTCTAAATAATGCAGGATTTCCTATTTTGGTAAATACTTTAACCCCTTCTTGCTGAGGGAAATTCTGCAACTCCTGCTCTATGAAACGAGCAGTATGAGCAGGACTGGTTAGAGTTTCTCACTGACTGAAGGTCTCACTGGACATAAAAGAGAGAATGGAAGAACCCTTACACTACCTACAGACAAAGTCTCAATACAGGTGCAAGGCAAAATGGGAAATGAAAAATGGGATCACAGGGGACGTAATCAAGTTTCTTATGTTTAAAATAATAGGAGACAGCACGATAATTACCCAGTGGAACATGTTCACCCATTCCAGTGGTAGATCCATATGTTATGTATCAGTTCAGCAAGTGCCACAGAAAAGTGCAAGGCACAGAAGATGGCCGAGGATACTTTTCAAGTATTCAATATGTAAAGATTATTAGGGAGCTCAGAGGAGTCATTGGAGAACATTTTGAAGGGTAAGCTCATACCAGTCACATCTTTTACTGTCAGGTAAAACTACATATGAAATACTGGCAGCCTCTGCTCAATTCTTAGCCTGCTTCAGCTTTTATTTCACTCTATGCTGCCTTTACCTGAGATGTTTGGTTTAACCAAGGCCAGACCCCTCAAGCTCTCAGGCTATGTAAGGCACAGTCAGGCTATCTTTCTGTGTGTGTCTGCTGTATCAGGACCTCTGGCTGCCAATTCTGCAATGAGGGCAGACCCCTGTGCTGGCACAGAGAGAGTACTCATTGACAGCCGGGTCTCGTCACATTTGCTCAGCATGATTAGTACATTACTCTGTCAGTACCCTCACCAAACCCAAGAGGAATAGGGAAGAACTAGTAATACAAAGCACCAGAATTTGGCTCTAAAGAGGGGGCATACTTTTGAATCAGATGGTTTGTCACGTCTTCCATCAGACTAATCGCTATACAAACTCATCTACAGCATTACTCAAGGAAGGAACAGGCCAGCAGCAAATGAAGAACTATCTCAAAACAGCAGATTAGAAAATAAATCAGGAAGTCTTGGGAAAAACTCTGCCTCTCTTAAGGGGAATAAAAGGGGGAAAAAAATGACAGTGCCTCATTTTCATTGAACAGATATCCTGTGTGCATTTCAGATGTAATCCTAGCTTGACTTTCCATCCCGCATCATGCCCTTGCAAGAAGGATCTATCACATACAGGTGCCACCTCACCCCTAGCTGAATCTGAGTGTACAGGTGCCCTGAAACATTGGACTTCCACAATCAGTGCTGCTGATGTTGCTATTTTACTCTTCTGGTCATCTATGACCTACTTATAAGCCTCCCTGGTAGCCAGCACTTCCAGCACCTTCTACATGTACACTATTTTTAGAAAGCACACTTTATACTTACATCTGTCATCAGGAGATCTATGGCCAACATCTTATTTATGCTACTGTACTTTGACACATTGTCAGGCCTGCATTTCAGCTGAAGTTTGATGCTAATGCTGAAGGTCATCTCTTTGGTAGCATTTGGACAGACAGGCTCTGAACACCAAACCCACCCAGCTTCAAGTACACTGTCTATATTGCCACCTTCCCAGCACCAAAAGGATAGGTAAAGGAATAGACAAAAATCTCTCTTTTAAACAGTGAAATGTGATGGGAAGGGCTGGAGGATGCTTTGGAAGAACTAGAACTGACCTTGGATAGCCTTTGAACAGTTAGTGAGGACTGACCGGTCAGGAAGCTGTCTTTTTAATTAAAAGCATGTTTTAAAAATCCCAGAGCAAAAAATAAAACAAGCCTAAGGAAAAGTTAAACAAAATTCATCAGTTTTAGGCAGAACATTTTCCTTTCAACAGAAAGTGCAGTCCTTCCCAGAGGTCTCGCAAGAGGGGGAGTGGGTCACTCATCACAGCTGAGCGAGAGGCACAGATTTGACTTTCCTGCAAGTAAGACTGGTGCTATGTGGCCATCCATTGTTACTTGTATAATTCAGAGGGGTCTGTCCTTTAATGTTTTGCCTGAGATTGATGTATAAGGCTAGGTACAAGCCAGAAGGTTGTACAGAAAACCAAGAGGGGTCTTTCATTTGCTTCATCCCTGTAAGCAAAGCTTAGTGCTGCTTTGAGACAAAGAGGTGCCTCCAGGAATGAGTTACGCTCTTGCTAGGAAAAATATGGTGTGCTGAGAGCAGACCCAGCTCCTGGCATGTCTGTCACAGCTATCACCTCCTTAGCCAAGAAAGCCCCAAATTCCTCCCACTGTGTGATACATCCCTCATCCTGTGGCCACCACAGTAACAGCGCTGCCTTACCCTCTTCTGAGGCCAGTAAATAGAGGACAGTGTAATATGTGACTGCTGCCCCATAAAACATACACACAAACCAGAGATATGTGAGCTCTGATGGGAAGACTTTATGCCCTTTGGGGTGAAGAGGAGCCCTTCCTACTCCTGGTTTGAGCATAATAGCTTGTGCCAGGCTATGCAGGCTGACTTCAACTGAAGGGCTGGTTATCACAAAGCCTCTTGCCCCCCCTTGTTAAGGATGTATGTTCTTACTTACAACTTTTAATGCTTTAATATCCCTCCTAGTGAGTGCAAGATCAGCAACCCATTTGCTGAGCTATGTAACAGGATTGACACAATCAGATCTCCCTGGGATAAAAAGAGGAAAGGGAAATCATCCGAGCAGTGGACATACATGGGGACTGTAAACCCTGATGAAAACAGGCAAGTCAGCTTGCTTTGAGCATTAACCAGAATAGTGAGGACACAAAATTCATACCGAGTCCATGGCCTGGTTGCATTTTAAATGAAACTGTATGTCTTCCACTGAAACTGAACCCCCAGCAAGCAAAATGTTTTCAACGTGGATAATCTGTGTCCCCTGTATGAGTCTTCTGTTCATGACTCCTACTGCAGTATGGCCACTGAGGAGGGGGAGGATTACAGAAAATACCATGAAGTACATTATCTGTGTTGTTGCTTTTGGAGGAGGGAAAAGGCTAGTCTTTCACAGCTCTTTGTAGATGTCACAGCCCCTTGTTTCAGGATCATCTGTCTGCTAGAGAGAACTGGAAACCCAGATCTCATATTTTCATGAAGAGCTAAAGCATCTCCCAGAGGAAATACAACTGCTTGCATCTTCACAGATGGGCAGATGAGCCTGGGAGCTGCTCCGAGATCAGGAGAGCTGTCATTCTACATTACAGACTACCAAGAGCACTAGCTGGACCTGATTTAGGGTGAGCCTGATATTTCCAGCTGCAGGTAGGGACTCTAGGTGTGCCTAGGCCATTAGAGTTTTCCTTAGGGCCTTTTTTGGTGAGCCCCAATGCATTTCCTAACAGAACTCTGACCTACTCTACGCCAAAGGACAGAAGTCAAGCAGGTCCTGGAACAAGCCTGGACCTGGGACGAGGAATGCAAGCACAGGTTAGCTAGTCCCAGGAGCCTCCTGTGACACATGGGGTGGCTAGAGCCGCATACTTCACTGCAAAGCAGTCATAGCATTAACCCCATTCCCAGGGGAGGAAAAAGAAGCAGAAAATGATGTTTAGAGCAGCCGCGCTAGATCAGACCAAGCGCCCATGTAATTTTCTTTGGTACCCCTTATGTTTTTGAGTTTTGGAATCACAGGACAGCAATAAACCTGCCCACAGGATTCTAAACCATACTGATAATTCCAATTAGAACTAGCAGGCTTAGACATCAGTGCAGAAAGGACACCAAGAACTGCCTACATAAGACGAGTTCTGTTGCATTGCCCAGGATTTCATAATAAGTTCTGTAAAAACATACAGAATTAATGCCTGTTCATTTCTATGCTTTTTTTTTTTTTAAATTGCTCTGTTCTGAGTGTAGAAACAACTAGGCAGCGTAACTCTAACCAATAGCATAAATCACAACGCTGCTGCTGTCTGGCCATCGGTGCATTCGGCTGAAGGGAAGTGGCAAGATTTGCCTCTGAACAATTGGCCCTTTTTCTGGTTGTTGCTGTTGAACCCTCAGCTCCCCCTCAGATGACAGGCTTTGGAAATTATCACGCCTAGGACCTTGCAGCCTGGGAGCTAATGTGCGTGGCTGCTCTCCTGGTAGGGAATCTGACAGCTGTGGGATTACACCATGATCTTCGTGTAAATCACCCCATATAAAAATAAGGGTGTTTCATCCAGTTTTTGGAAACAATGCAGCCCGTTTTAGCCATGATGACTGTTTGGATGGCTGAGAAGGTTTCTTGTGTCAGGCCTGTGGGTGGAAGTGTGGGCAGAGGTGGGATTACAGGGTATTTTTTCCATTGTTCCTGCCTGCAGCATAACCTCATCGTGGACATCCCCTCGTGCCTGGATGCTTGGCAGAGCAGCATCCCCTATGGATCTCAGTTCAATCTCTCTGTAATGCTGAGTAAATACAGCAAGCATGTGTGCTGGATCAAACCACTTCTCTTTTGCTCCAGGTGGCTAGTCTTCACCAAAATCTATTCCCGCCCCAAATTTAGAGTCAGCATCTGCACACAGCAAATCACGTCCATCCTCCACAAACATACCCCAAGCATTCAGTGCCCTGGGGACAGCTTTTCCCCATTTTCTAAAGGACAAAATGTTCAGGTGCCAGTGGACCAGGGGAAAATAAAGGAATGCATAAAACCTGTGTTAAATATCACCAAAACTGTTGCCCCTGCCCTTTCCATAGCATCCAGCACTGCAATGGCTGCATCATCCCTCAAAGCGTTTTGCAGGCAGGAGAAATTCATGTTATTGTAGCATCAGGCAGGTTCCCATGAATTGTTGCCCTTTTATGACATTTTATGACACAATGCAAATGACATCATTACATTTCCCCAGATTCTTTTGTCTGTTTTGAAAGGCCAAACCAAAAAAATACTCACTTGGAAGAGATGTCATGGGAGAGAAGGGCAAAATCTGCCTGACTGGTTTAAAGCCTGGGTTTCCCTAGAGCTGGAAACTCTTTTTGAAGTGGAATTGCATCATGCTAGAAAACAAACACCAGGGGATTCAAAAGCCAGGACAAAGGATTGTCAAATGGAGGTCTTTTTGTGAATCCCATAAACATCAAAGTGGGCAAAAGTTATTGTCCTCTCCTGCTGTACGGCATTTCACAGCTTTATTGCATCCCCAAATATCTACCAAAAGGCACTGAGGCTAAAAAGTCAAAAACTCAGAAAGTTCTTTGGAGGGAGAGATTAATCTTGTTTACTATAGCAGAGTCCTTAATTATATGATGCTATGCTATTTTTTCCTAGCCTCTGTTGCGTTCAGTAAGGAGTTATTGAGGCAAATCTTCCTCTTCTCCCCATGCTGTGTCCCATATCTCAGCTACCACATGCTGTGACAATTTGCCTTCACCAGGTCTCTCCACTGAGATTCAGGAGGATGCAGATACCCAAGGAGATCTCTGTTCTTCAGTTACAGAGGGTCACCCCATGACACTCAGCTAGCAAGGTCTTCACAGCAGGCTCTGCAGATGCTTTCTGGCAGTGCAGGGAAGAGGCTTAGCTACATTTCAGATCCATGCTCCAGTGCTCAGATCCTTCCTCCCTGCTCTTTCCCAGCCTCTTTCTAGAGCAGGTTTATTTATCCTCAGCCTCTCACTTGCTGACTCCTCGCTTACCTTGGCTCCTTTTCCAGTCTCAGTTTTCCCCCACCTTCCTGGGCTCCCTCCATTTCCTCCAAGTTCACCATTCCTGTGCCACTGTCCTTTCTCCACTGTATACCAGTCTCTCTCTTCCCTGCCAGGTACTTGTCCCACACCACCTCCACCAGCCTTCCTAGAGGAATTCTTTGCCTGCCCCACTTAGCCTGTAACTTTGGCTTATAAAAGGAGAAATAAAAAAATATTATTTTGGGGTGGGTTTGAGAACCTTTTCTTGGGTAATGTGGCAGGCACAGCTCAAAATAGCCTTCCCTCTATCCTCAAAGGTTCACATGGGGGATATCCTGTAAGCTGGCATCCCTTCAAGTCACTACCAATAATAGATGCAATGTATTCCCCTTCCCGTGGTGCTGCACATGGCCAGGCGTGATGGGTCTACCTTCAACACAGGAGGCTGATCCAAGTCCAGCCTTTCCCAGACCAGAGGGGTTCTTGTTTTAGCATCACCAGCCAATACTCCCACTGACTGCAAGAACTGCAGAATGAGCCCACAGGAGCTGCACAGAGCTCTGACAGGCATAATTGGCATCCCTCAGAGCACAATGCTCTGCACTGCATATCCCAATCAATGCAAGGTCCATGATAGGTGAATGCTTAACGTTTGAGGAATCTATCCCCACACAAAACTTGAGCATTTTCTAATCTGATAATATGGTATATCTCATCCCAGAAACTTATGAAATATTGGCTTTCCAACTAATCACTTTTAACCATCTCTGTTGCTGTGAAGCAGATGTGAAGGCATCTGGCTCGACTATGCAAGCCCCCTCATCAGCTTTATATTTACAGACAAAACATAAAAGCAGCAGTGGAAGATTAAAAGGAGCATATCACTGCAGACAACAGAATTTCCTTTAAGTGACCAGATCACATCCTTTTCTCTCTCCTACCACTCAGTTTCCTCATGCAGACAGAGCAAAATAAACCCCTCCTCTCTCCAAGCACCAGTCTCATTTGCTTCTGGATTTGACAGAATATGGGACTCCGTAAGCAAACAGTCCACACTTTTCACCCCCTGCCCCTCCAAGACTGATTTTATTTGGCAGTTTGACTTCCAAAGCCCCACATGTCCTCCCTGTAGTCTACATTGTCTTGGGAAAAATATACTATTTTCTTTTTGAGAAACTCATATAAGCATCTACAAAGCATCTCTGTTGCAGTGCTCTCTTGACAAGTTACCCGCTGAGAACCTGACAGCTCATAGATTGCCAACTGCCCTAGATCCTCTGTTCGTGGTGCTGACTAGCATCATTTTGTTATTTCCTTGTCATCTACTGCATGTCTTGGACTATTTCTTCTCAGATTGTGGGGTTTCTTGTGGGGGGAAATGGGTTTCATCCACACAGCACCTAGCACTGCTACGGTATCAGTAGGAAACAGGCACTGACGTTAGATCTCCCCAGGTTTTACATGGAAAACACTATAAGGGAACATTGCAACTCTTCATTACTGCAAAGTGACACTTCTCCATCAATACATTTCAGATTTTATGTTCAATTCCATCTGAGAGCTCACTGACACAGAGGAGCAGGTAACAAACCGCTATCTTCTTAATCTCTAACAATGCAATGGAGCCGGCTGGCTCCCAGGAGGGAGCATTATGCGAAGCAGCTCCCACCTTACCTGAGCTTTGTTATCAGAGCTGTGTGCTGACACTGCACCTGCTGTTTCTCAAAAGTGGTAGAGGAAATCTTATAATATACCCAGCTATTACATTACAACCCATGTGGCATGTAGCAAAGAATTGCACAAAGCCCCCAGCGACAGATTGCTAAGTTATAAATAGGTGCAGGACCTACATAACTGGAGTGACTCGTAGCTGCAGAGCAGGCCTCCAAATTAATGACATTTATGAAGTTTCTTGTTACAGCTGGCTTGCTGGCTGCTGAATAACTGGTTCTGCTTCCCTCCAGCAGAGAAAGTGAGCTGGTAACAGGCACATCCAGTCAAGGCAACTTGGTGGAACATGTGCAAAGAGAGTTGAAGGCATACAGGTGGGGGAAATGATTTTATGCAAAACTCTCCACTTCCAGGGGGTGTTACATTCACACGCAACCTGTATGCAATGCCAAAGCTTGTATTATTTATCCACATAAAGCCATGCAAGTGAGATAGTCCCAAGAACAATGTGAACAGAGGAGTTTGACCTATTTACTCTCTCCAATTCTCATCTCATCTTCTTGCCCAAATGGTTCTGACTCCTCCTCATAAGTTAATTAAAAATAGTGATTTCTCCATGGCTTCTTAATCATGTTTACACCAGAAATGCCCACGACCCATGTTCAGGGCATGCATTCCCTAAATCACTGCTTGAGCCTCAGCTTGGTGCCCTCCTTCAAACTCTCATGTACATTTGTCACCCCCCGCATGATGGCTGGGCTAGGAGAACAAACCCATCCTGTGTCTGATGGGGCATGCTGGCCAGGAAGCCACCTACTCTAATCCGCTGGCCTGTTTTCACATGAAGATTTGTTATAGACTGGGCAACAATAACACAGATTCACAGAATGGTTTGGGTTGGAAAGAACCTTAAGATCATCCAGTTCCAACCCCCTGCCATGGGCAGGAACACCTCACACTAAACCACATCACCGAAGGCTCTGCCCACCCTGGGGATTTTTTTCTTTTTTGCCAGAATAACAAAACCAGAACATGTTTTAAGTACCAATATTGTCACATTTCAGAGTTTATAATCCACTAAAATATGGATTACTCTATGAACTGCTCCCAGTAGCCTGCAGGCTCCAACACAGAGCAGTACGGCATACGAACTGAACATTCCTTGAGCGCACTCTCTCCTCAAACAGCACACAGTGTGTAAACTAGATTAACCCTCCATTGAAAACAAACAAACAAAACCCAAAACACAACTAAACCCCCCCACTGAACTAACTTAAACCAGCTTGTGTTTGCTGTGAGACAACAGCAAGCCAGCAGATGGCTATGACAGATTAGCCAAGGAAAGGCAATCTGCACTTCTCCAAAGCTAATGCAATACAGCTTCATATTTTGGCTGAGGTTTTAACACCTTCCTAACTCCAAGGGTTTGTAAGAGCATTTTCCTTCCATGGGACACATCCCTCGAAGCCAGTTCTCTGACTGAGGGAAATATATCTTTATTCTGTCATAGTACTGGGAAGTCTTGGATAGGATTCAGTCACATTATGCTGTTTCTATACACATTTATCTTTCTGGCTGTGGTCCATATCTTTATATTCTTACCCTGAAACACTGATTGTCAAAATAGCATGCCAAATATACTCTGGTTTCTAAGAAAGTCTTCTTTAGGTATTTAATTTTTCACATGTTACATAGGACTATAAATGGCTGAATGGCAGAGATTTCCCATATGCCATAGATATGGGCACTGGAAAAGGCCAGGACATTTTCACTGAGTATTTTGAGTTGCCTACCAATTTTGGCTGTGTCCAGCAGGCTGTGTTAGAGGAGACAGTGCAGAACTTGGCATTGCACTTAGTGAGAGTGCAGGCAAGAGCCATGCTGTGGGTATGCTTGACCAAACCAGCCCAGGAGCTGGGCATCCCAAGTCAAGTACATCAAGCCAACACTCTACAGGTTTTCAGAAAAGCTTAAATGCTCACTGGAGAGCTGACAGGCTAGAGTTTGCAGTGTTAATAGCATGACTAAAAATACAGCACCCCCGCCCCGGAATTCAGAAAGCATGGCATAAACTTAGGACTTTTGATTTCTACTAAAGTCAGAAGGTGTTTTATCTATAAAAACCACCTGATCTCATGAAAGTTTTCAAAGAAGTCTTCTGGCAGTTCCAAACTGTTACTGAAGTGATTTAGATTAGGTTTAGATTAGGTTTCATACAGAATGTAAGAACAGAAATACACACACAAGCCTCAAGCCTTTCCACAGAAATAGCACCCGCAGTGTCCCGTGATACATACCATCCCTCAGCAGCCTCAGCTCATTCAATTCCTGCAATATACAACAAAATCGCTGGTGATCTGGGAGTGGAAACTGGGAAAATTTCACACAGAGCAATTATTGGGAAGGTTAGGATGGGGCAGACAGAGTTTTGCATCCCAACTGTCCCCACAGCATTGCCTCGTGGCAACCAACCACATCCTGCAGTGGCTGGTCTTTTTGCTTCCCATAGCCCACTGGAGAGCAGCTCTGGGTATGCAACTGTTGGGTATACATTAGACTGGCAGAATACCTTTTAGCCTCCTCAAGGTAAGGCATAAAGCAACATTTTAGACACTGGGATTAGAAAATGTGACCCTACCTCCTACTCTGCCACTCATCTGCTGTCTAAAGTTGGTGATTTGGCTTCCATGCTGGTGACATTTCTGTTCTCTTTTAAAAGCCCTGAATTGCTGAGAAAAGTAGCCAATGAGAGCTAGTGAGCTGCTAACTGGAACTAATGCCAGAAAGAAGTAAATATTTCTTTCATTACTGTTTGCCCTGTTGCTTTTAAGTCAACGTCATTTCACACATCTTGATTAAGATGCAAAAAGGCTGAAGTGAAACTGTTGCTTAATCTGCAGCTAATATATTTAGTGGGAAAAACCCAGCTCTTTTGGGAGTCGTTGCTGCTAACATCTCATTGCAATCTTAAGCAGATAGGCCCCAGTGAACAGTATACCTCAAAAGTACAAATCTGTAATCATTTTGGCCTCAGGCAATGCCGGCTAAGAAACCTGGTAGCAAGAGCTGACAGAAGATGTCGTGCTGCTCTGTGTAGGGAGGACAACTAAAAATAAAGCAATATCAAAGCTGCAATGACTGCGTCATGCTCTTTGCACATTATTTTGATATTTCAGTGCACTGGAAGTGAGGCTTATACATTATAAATGTTATTGGGAGCAGCATGTAAATATCACAAGACAGAAACAGGTTATTAGAGAGAAAGGAAGGAATAAAGAAGATAGAAAAAAAGATCTGTGACAGCCTGGGGAAAACAGTAAGATCTGTTCTTAGCTACAACTGTGTATACAGAGAGGTTTTAATTGGAAGAAGTAGCTTTTTCTGTCAAATACAGTGCTATGTTGTCATTGACATCGCAGCAACAAATACAAATATGAGTCAATGCTCTGAAATAATACAGGACAGATTAATGAGTCGTTATCTCCTACAGACCTCCACATCATGTGAGCGAACAAAGGCAACGAGCTCCTGAAGAGTCCCTCTCTAATACATGAGAAAGCTGTAGCATTGCAACCAGGATTTCAGCATGAGGATCTTGTTTTGGAGGTGTCAAACTGCCAGAACACACACCCATATTTCTGAAGTTATCAACAACAATTCAAACCATTTCCTGACTCAAAAAGGCTGTATCTTGACTCGATCTGGCAGATAACAAAGAAACACAAGACCAAAACAGAAACCAAGTGTTTACATTTTGGTACATGCAAGTGCTTGGGCTGTTCATTTTGAACATCACAACCGTACAGCCCAAACCACTGATATTACTCCACTTCCTGCCACTGTACGCAGCTGAAAATATTTGACAGTGAGATGGGAAAAAAAGACACATAAAAACATGAGTTATCGTTACTTAAGAGCATTTTACTAAATAACCTACAAATGAAGATTCCACATTCCCTCAAAAAAAGCCTTTGGCTTAAAGAGAAGTGAGCAACTGTACACTTGAAACAGTATAAAAACTCCAAACTGTAACACATAGCCAAGTGAGGAAGTTGTTAACTGGTAATACAGATTTAAATAGAAGATTATAGACAGTTGAAAAATGAAACTGAATTTAGCACTAAATAAGGAGGATTGGGATTTTCCGAGGATGCTAAGAAAAGAAAACGATACAGAAACAGTGGAGTTATTAGTAGTACCAAAGAAAATACAGCAGTAGTCGATAGCTATTTCTCTGCTACAGAAAAACATTGGCTTGTTTCGTTTGGTGATGAAATCACCTGCATTATAAAATAACAGGAAAAGGTTTAACGAAAGCTTACGTGGTTTCAGGTTTCAAAGACAGCTGTCACAGGGGTTGTTTAGATCACTGAAGCTGAACTTTCAAACCTTTAAGTGTTAGGGAAGCTCCAGGAGAGTACAAGAATACATATGTGGTACCAGAGCAGTCCAATTTTGGCCAAGACAAGAGGATAACTGGTGTAAGACTTTATAACAGAGGTAATATAGTTTTTACCCTTCCGCAATAGTTTGCTTCTGGACCAGATAACACCACCAGATATCCATATGGCACATGTCAAGCAGCTTTTAATCTAGACAGCACTCAGATCTTCAGCTGCAGTAGTCACTGAGAGATCATTTCCAAACATAGGTGGGGTTTTGTGGGTTTCTGTAGGAAGCAGTCCTCCTCCAGTATTATTTAGTATCTTCTGTCAGTGACCACGCAGCACAAGCAAAATCACTCTTGATCCAGGGTTACAAATGAGAGAAAGCTCTAAAGAACAGTAAGGACAGCCACTGATGCTTGGTGACCTGAATTGCTGGTGATCCAAGTACAAGAAAACAGCTCCCACTCCAGAACACCAAAGGAAGGAACCAAGGCCACACACCAAGGAACCAGCAACTGTTAAAAAAGGCTAATGTTTATGGCAATTGTCAAATCCACTGTGACCTACTGTGATCAGTATATTTAAAGCATGCAACTAGGGGAATATCAAGAAGCCAAACAACCTCTCATTTGGCTCTGTTGCAACTACTGCTGTGCTCCATTATGGTACCCACATGCTTAGAAAGCAGCTGAAAAACTGTAAAGGGATCAGTGAATAATGAAAACAGTTAATGGATGAGGGGTGTACACAGTTCAGCCTATTTAATTTAGGAAAGAGAACATTACAAATGTTTTCATCACAGTTTAATCAACAACTCGCACAACTGCCATAACTAATGGCTCTTACATCCAGCAACCAAAAATATAGCTGGAATCAAGTGACAAAAGATGCAGCTAGGCAAATTCATCCTAGAAATAGAACACACAGCAAAAGTGGAATAACTGATCATTTGGATTCTGTATCCCATAGTTTGTGATGGATATTCCCTCATCAAAAATCTTAAATTAAGAAGAAAAAAAACCAAAAAGAGGTCATCTGAAAGCTATGCTCCAAATCGGCTCTACAGTGGACTTTGTGTTATAGTTACCTCTGGGGAATTGTCTTGACCTTTGCAAGACAAGAGCTAATCACTTACATCCATATATATGCTCCAAGCAATTCTGCTTGTAACCCAAAAGTTAAAAATTGAAATCAATATAATGCCCTCAAAGTTATCCTTTTAACCCATTTCTGAGGCTACTGTGCTACCCCATGGCCTCACAGTAGCTCCATATGGATATATCTTTGCACATCTGCTATGCTAATTGCTGAAAGAGTCGTTTCTTGGAAGCAGCAAACATCCACATTAGGATTCAATACATGGCTCAACTCCTCCTCAGCAATGATATCTGAAAAGGCCAGGGCAAAAAGGAAAAGGTGAACTGACACATATCATAAAATGCCCTTTCTCCCAGTCTCCAATGTTTTGAGATCAAGTGGGGCAGGTTTCTGAAAGCATGATGTGCTGCTCCCTCTGAAGACAAGGGGCAGCTGTGGGGTCCTTGGGAAACTTTAGCCTGTGGCCAGCAGTTGTACTGTGCCGTGACTAGAGTTGGTCCCAGCACCCTCTGAGCTGTCCTGTCCTGCTTCCCCACACCTCCATGCCCTGATGCTGGGTGCTTGTGGTAGCTTTCCTATCCATTTCCCCTGCTCTTACAGGTTTTAACTGCCAAAACAGCCACTCCCCACCTCCCCATTGCTCCCCATAAGGGTATAATAGAACATCTAAGCTGATAGACACATTTTGAACCCTAAAACCCTCCCATTTTGCTCTGGTGCTGACAGACAAAGCGTGAAGGAAGAGACATTCCACTTTGATTGTGGATTTTCCCAGGAAAAAGATTTTTAATCACAATCTTTAAGAACTAGGTATCACAGGACCAGCAAGCTGTGCACCTGAAAGCCAGGCTCTGTATTAACCTGCTTGTTGTAGCCTGGCCACACTTAGTCTGTTTAATCCAGCAGAAATGGTAACATCAGGGAAATTAAGACAATAAAACTTCCTTCTTTCTGTTCCTGAGGTAGGCTGGCTTTGCTGTGCCAGTCTATCAAACTCAGGTCCTGCTCCCTCAACAAATCTCTAAGATAGGATATCTTCTTTTCTTTGGTACCTGAAAGAGAGACCTAAAGCTCACCTGAGACATAAAACACACTCAGGGCATTTCTGAGAGTTAAAGGCAAGCCCAGGGTTGCTGGGATTGATGCTCTGCCTCCTCCTCGGCTCCGATGAGCCAAACACTTGGCTCTCCAGCCAGCTGAACTCATCCTGTTGTACAATGCTAAGATCTTTCCCCAGGGTGAACAGCAGAGGAAGAACTGCTGCCTGCTGGGGGGAATTGGGGCTCCCTAAACTCAAGCTGGGATAAAGGAACTGAGGGAAAACTCCAGGAGCCTCCTGCCAGCTGCATCACTCACTCATAGCATTTCCACAAATAAGCCATTAACACTTTGTGTCTCGCTTTAGTCATCTCTGAAATACAAGTAGAAGGTACTGTAAGGCAAAATGAAAAGCATACATCAAAATGCCTAAGGTTCTCTGACATTCAAGTTAACTAAGCACAATACACTCCCAGTTTGCCCCTGTCTACACAATGCTATGCCCAACTCAAGGACTCTCAGAGAGAAGTTACTGCAGAACTCTTTTACCACTGACTGCCTCGGTGACTGCAGTGTCAGTAAGTCAAAGTTAAGCATGAAATATTCAAGCAAATATCTTGGAGACAACAGCCTCTTTAAAACATCAACAGCAAAGCAGGTCATGATAAAAAACACGGGAACCCTTCATTTAAAGGGTTGTTCTATAGCAAAAAGTCAGAGATAAGTGGCCTGGCAGAGAGGTGGGAGGGAAGATCATGCCATTCTCTGAAAGATAAGCATGAGATGAAGTAAAAAGCTCTGGGACTGCCCATAAGACTACAGCCTTACTTCTGAAGGAACTGAGGCTTGCAAATGTCTTTATTAATGTCTCTGATCTATCATATTCCTCAGTGCAACGATGAAAAGAGCAATTTGATTTTGAAGCTTGAGAAAATAGTGTAGATGTTCATCAAACCTTATCCATAATTGCTGCTGTCTTTAACTGTGGTTATTCTAATGAATGGTGAATAAACTACCTTGCAGTAGGAAAAGAGCACATTTCAGGTGGACTGACCCTGAGAAAGGTACTTTGAAATTAGGGTAATTCAGCAATCCCAGCCAGGCAATGCCTGGATTCAGGTTAGAGTCAAGAACCAGAATACACACCAAAAGAAAATGAGTAAGTGACCATCTCTCCTTCAAAAGTTCCACAAGGGAATTGCCAAGACAATGTTCGAGCTGTCATTCCACTGTTAAGGATTTGTCCATGGCAAATTTGTCCACATCTCTTTGTCCATGGCAGCCTCATGTCCCAGCCACAGTTTGCAGCTTTTGGTCTGATTCTCTGCTGACCCCAGCATTTGTCTTTGAGTTGCTACAAAAAATAGGACAATAAAGCTCCTGTATAACTGCAATCAGTTAAATAATAAATAAAATTGTCAGTATTACTACTTGCCTCTAAAGGGATAGTTGGAGATCTTAAACATCAAGGCTTGGCTGGCAGGAAAAACAATCTAGTGAGGAAGACTCTAACTGCTTTATTTCTATGTGTTGAAGGGAGAGCAATGTCTTTGGAGGCAGTCTAAGAAGTGTTCACTAATACATGTATGCCTCACTGCGATTGTAGGTCATGTATGGACAGTCTGAATGTCAAGGGTAAAGGTTTCATGTTTACACCTACCCTACTGCATAAAAAGCTCCTTGAACAGTGTAAACACATGGGAAGGGACAGTGTACAAGTGACTGCTGATCTTTTCTTGGCCTATCAGTTCAAGATCTTACATCATGGGTTGTTTTTTTCCTTGGTAAATACATATACCTATGTATTTTATGTGCCCAAGCATGCTGTTTCTTCTTAGCATATTGAATGACTGCCATTCAATCACTGGGAGTGATTTACCATGACAGACCAGGCAGACAGCTCTGTAGCCTGAAGAGAAAGACTCTCATCTGAAGCTTGGGATTCCAGTTCTCATCTTACAGTGATGCTTCTGCTGTGATTTGGGAAATGAGGAAGAGCTCTATTATTTTCTAATAGACTTTGAAGCCCAACATAACAAAAGATGACTATGAGCAGAACTTTTCTCCGAGTGTTTGTGGAGGCCCTCTCCCTGTTCTTGCTGCAGAACCAGAACAGCCACTGCCATATTTGATATCCATTAAATATCCTCTGATAGTTCAAGTGAATTAAGTGCCAGTTTGGGCAAAAGGCAAATACAGCAGTCAGAAGAAAGGAAAAAAAAAAATGAAGCATGCATCTTTATATAAAGCTTCATTTAACATCCTTTGAAATCAATGTAAACCCTTGCATTGACGTCAGTGAGCTTTCAATCAGACTCATACCACTGTAAATGCAAATTCAAGCTTTCCAGTAGTAGAACTCGTGTAATAAAACACATTTTTGATGTATTGAACAGCGCAATCAGACTTCCCTTTGATCATCCACAGCAATCATCTTCTGTGGGTTTTAAAGTGTGTTACAAAGGGAGGCGAGCATCATCAGCCTCAATTTACAAGCGACAAAGAAGAGGCAGAAGGAGACGAAATGATTAGCAAAGGCTGCCTAATACAATCAGGTGAGATTATAGCACATGCTTCCCAACACCAAACCGGGCTCTTATCTAATAAGTCAAACTGATAGAGGATGTAGTTTGTTACCAAGATATCAAAACAACCCTTTCTCTTTATCTTCCTAGGCAGAGCTTTCAGAAAGCATGAGCTCAAAAAGCTTCAGGCACAAATCCCAGTCAATTTGGAGATTAAAAAAAAACCCAGCCAACCAAGCGAAAAAAAACACCCCCAAAAGTCATAAACAATAATGAAATGGTTCAAAGTTCCTATAAAAACCTCATGTGACCTCTGCATGATTCAAAATCAGACCCAGGTCCACAGTGGAATTTCACATATGAGGCTTGCATTTAACTCGGCGAATATTCATGGGAGCTATTATATGTGTATCCCCTGGTTCTTTTCTCCTCCTAATAAGATGATGTCTTCCAGGACATACCACTATGTCCTTTCTTGCTGAATGGGTCATCTCCATGCCTCATCATAGGTTCTCCCAAGAGGAGCTGGGCCTCCCATTCCAGTCACCTGGCTCTGTAGGGCAGCTGCAGCTCCAACTCCCATGCAGAGGTTAACCAGAAGTCAGAGAAGGCAACAGCTATGTGCATATTAGAGCCCTGCCCGGCTGGAGTGTCTCCCCCTCCCAGTTGCTCCTCTGTGGGCTTGCCTTCATGGTGCTCCTACCTTTTGGGCACCTAAAACCTGCCATTGGGCTAGTCAGTGATGGCACTGTGCAGCACCCCAGGGCCCTGCATGCCCTCAGAGATGGAGGGGGGGAAGAAACAAAAAAGAAACGTGAGAATTCAGTTTCGTAGTTGAAATTTTTCACATCGCTGTGGTCAGGTATAACCCCATCTGCTGACCTTCCAGTGCACAGGTGTAAAAGGAAGAAAGTCTGACCAACTCGTGTTGGGTCAAAGCAATCACAGAATTATTCAGTCTTCAATCAAAAATAAATCAGCTTCATTCAGACAAAGCACCTGTCTAACGTCTTGCACAATTTCCCCTGCTCAAAAGCTGTCTTGCACCACTGACAGTGATTTCCAAGTAGTTTGTTTTCCCTAAATTTCAATGGACAGCATGAAGACAGCAACATCAGATTGCTTGCCAGAAACTCTCATCATTCAAGCAAGGAAAAGCCTGATTAATTAATCAGTCTTTAAGCACAGAGGAGGAAAGGCAAGTGGAGATACAGAGCCACTCCAAAGGAGACTCTGTAAGGAGATGCTATTTTGGATATAAAAGATAGGCTCGCAGCACAGTGTTCAAAGTCAGAACGGCTTAAAAACTGTCTTCTATTCCTGTTAGTAGAGCAGTCACAGTTAGGAGCCTGCTGCTCCCTGTGCATCAGCAGCAAGCCTATTTCTGTAAGGTGCCAAGTGTTGATACATACAGAATCACAGTGTTAATACATAAAGAATCACAGCGTGCAGCCTGAAAACAGGCAGACAATACCGGTGAGCTGGGGACACAAACACACACATGCTTCATCCCCTCTCCAAGAAGAGTGGGAAACACCATGCACTCCACTACCCGAACCATGCATTCAGAGGTGCCTCCACAAGTCAGATCTGAAGCTGCCAGATAAATGTCCTCTTGAATGCACCTGTGCACATCAATGTGACATCCTGTGGCAGGTTCAATTAGTCTCAAGCACTCGCTCTTACCTATGCATCCCCCATGTAGTACCACAACTTGTGTCCTTCCCCCCTTTCCCACCCCAGGAGAACAGCAGTGCACATCACATCACCTTGTAATATTTCACACATACATCCAGAAACAGTAGTGCATTTTTCTCTGTCATAGGACATACAACACAGAGGCAAGCTGCTGTTCCAGACCCCTCTGCTGTTATGTTTAATCTCAAAATCCGGTCCCTCATCTTACATATTTCCCATTCATCCAAAGGGCCACAAGCAATAGCTTTCCTCTGTGTCAGAGGAAAAACCTTCCTTTAGGTTTTTGAGATGTGCCTTGCCCCAGAGGAGGTCTCAGGTGGCTTGGAGACCTGGCTGAAATACATGAGGATCCTTTATGCAGATGGAATTTAAGATAGCACAGCATGGTTGACTAGGTCTTTCCTAACGAGGTTACCATCTTAAACTACTGTAGAGGCTGTTGAGATGTAGCTGGTGAGCTAACAAAGTCTGGGGAGCAGGGCTGTGTCCCTTCCTCTCTGGGTGGTGGTGACAGGGCCTGTTCACACCTCACAGATGGACAGTTTTTCCATTAAATATAAAAGGCACCTGTATTTATTTGCAGCAGCACTTTCATAAGAGCTGCCTGCAGCAATAGTAGGACTGTGTCTCCACTGAATTTACCAACCATACACAACATTCTTCTCCTGGGACTCTTTAAGGGGGCTAGGGACAGACAGGGCTGGGACCCCAGTTCTTGATGGCTAGGTGGGAAAAGGAGCTTTTCCTACTTGAAAGGCTCAAGAATTGCTGCCATTATGTGTGTGATTTAAGGCTAGGAAAAACTGCATCCCCTCAGTAAATGTACTTGGACTAGATTCTATGTATATAAACACAGAAAACCCTTACTCATTCTTATGTCACTAATCCACATACCTCATAATTTGCACAGGGTGGGGGAGGAGAGGAAAATCAGCACACTGCTGCTTGCCAGCCAAAACATAACGCTGATTTCTCACTGCTCAGATTTCATTAACTTTCTAGAAGACAACAGCAGAATATGTACTAATACACACAAAGCCACACACAGACCCCCGCAGGTATTTATTGCCTTTGCTCTTCTATACCTACTATATATAATTAGATGTCTAGGCAGAGGCACAGCACTTTTTGGCATGCTACATTTTAATGGCAGGTGTGAAATGAAAGTATGCCAGTAGCTGTTATTTGGGGGCACCATCCCTCTAATTCCTGTACAGTTGAAGCCCAAACATTTTACAGATCAGCATGTAATCTCCTAATGTATTTTCAGGGCAAGTCAATCTTTCTCTGCATCCTTGTGCCTTCTCCGCTCTTGGAAAGACAGCATAGTCATTACCTCCTTCCTCTGCTTTTCCATCCTTCCCTCTACCCACAAACACTCCAGAGGCATTGAGTAATTCTGTCACTGCTTCATCACAGCTGCCTCCTTATCCCCTGTGACAGTGCACCTTTAAATGAGGGCAAATAATGAAAGAGCATCTTTGAGGAGGTGAAGGAGCCTGAATGCAGAGCATAGTGTCCCTTGACCAGTAGGAATACATACACACCGAGCCCCGTATGTCCCAACGCACGTCAGATCAACTGAGCCAGACTCAGGGACTTGGTAAGCTTCCACTTCATGAAGCAATGGATGTGCTTTAATCACCCTTTGGCAGTACCCAAAAGAGCATCCGCATAAGCAGAAAAAGAGAATTAATTAGTTACTAAACCTTTCCCAGGAACCACATTACCCTCAGACTTAATGATCTCATCTTCTGGTTGCTGGCTTTGGGGTTCTTAACAACCTCCGATTCTCCTGGTCTTCTCTCCCTGGGAACGCTGCCTTTTGTCATACACAGGCACATAATTGTTAAGGCCAAATGGTAACATCCACTCTGCTCAAAGTTATTGCTCCACAAGTACACCATCAAGTTAAGAAGAGTCCCAGTACCTCCAAATCTGCCTCATTCCTCCTTAATTGGGCTCTACAAGACTTTACCACTGCAGACAGCATGAAAGAACTGAACAAACACATCCACTGAACAAGCCACACCAGAATCATTTACCAAACTGTTTCTGTGTGTTCTTTCACCTGGAAATTTTGCTGCCAAGTACCTTGTGGAAAGGAAAAGAAGATGTCCTGACCTAACTGCCCCAGCAAGTTGTGTCTAGTAGGAGAGTCTCCCTGCCTCTTCAGCAAGGAGCATCCAACCACCCAAATTTGGCTCTAGCGATCTCCCTCAACCAGCATCGATCTCACCCTACCCAGCAGTGGGAAATGGCCCATACCATCAGTCCTGATAGGTCCTCTTCACAGCAGCACTTCCACACAATGTGGACATCACCATACTCATGCCAAGGAGCCAGAGGCAACCACAGCATTTCAGTTAGTAACCACACTGCTCTGCTGCCAAGAACAGAAAGATCTCCTCCCTGCAAGGAAAGGGGAAGAGGAACACGATGATTCCTCACTCTGTGGTCATGCTCTGTTGTAACCCTCCAGGAAAACACAGTATAAGCTCAGGGGAGCTTCAGCCTGCATGTTTACCTGTTTAGTCTCTGCAAAGCTGGGGAAAATGTGGATTCGGGATGAAAGCTTGCAGGCACATGACCAGTGCTCACAGCTCTGCCTAGCCACAGCCACAACCTCATCTTCTGGAAGAGAATCATAGAGTGGTTTGGATTGGAAGGGACCTTCAAAGCTCATCCAGTCCAACCAGCCTGCAATAAGCAGGGACATTTCAACTAGGTCAGGTTGCCCAGAACCACATCCAGCCTGGCCTTGAATGTCTCCGAGAGTCATTCTGGAGACCATCCTGGGAAAACAGCTCATTGTTTCCTGTAAATAAGCCACTGGTGTCTAATCAAAGCCCAAACGCTTGTGAATTGCCCACATCTTTCTGTCAGGTAGCTCTAAGACAGCTGTTTCATTACAGCTGCTGCTTCAGCCACCTCTATCAGAGCACGTATGGAAACTATCACCAAGTTTCATGGGTTTCAGCCATTCTACAAGTCACACTCTCCTGCAATTACTGCCATTTTATGACTTTTAATTGCGATGTTTTGATCCTATTACATCTAATTAAATATGATTTTATGATGAGTCTGTACTTTGCACTAGTCGCTGGCTGCTTTTTATTTGACATCCAGTATTTAACGCATTTTAGTTCCCATTTAATTTCTGCTTTACTCCAAGTTCATGCCACATTTATAATGAAAGGCTGGATTCCCATATGCCCTTGGGACTCCCAGCCTGTAGGCTTGGGGAATGCAGCTGCCTGAGAACAGAGGCACATCTCGCCATCCTTGTGTCACTGAGGTTCAGGTCAGGAATGTCTGCAAGCCTGCCACAGGGACACAAGCACATGGCAACACAGACTTCAGTAACTCAGCACTGGCACTTCATACGTGCATAAAACAGTATCTCACTTCCCCTGAGCACCTCCCTTTATAAGGCAAAGCATCAGGAATGCCAGGATCTCTTGGGAACACATACTTCAGAATGAACTAGAACAGTTATCCCAGTATTTGGTGCATTTTCAGGCAAGGTGAATATGTCCCAGGCTCCAGACCATTTCCAAGTCACTTTCTAAGCACCGCATAAGAATTGTTATCAACCCATTATTTCCTCTGACGGAAATTCTCATTTCCAACTGCCTATTTCTACCCTTTCCCACCAGTTAGAAAATGCTACTTCTTGTGCAATCCCAGTCCTAACCTATGTCCTCTTAACCAAGTCCCCCCTTCACGATCAACCAGGGACAGATGAGGACAGAGGACCATGGTAAGCTTATTATTCAAAAAAGCTACATCTTTATTTAAATGTCTTAGATGTGCTTAGTTCAAGTTATTCACTCCAACTCTTTCTCACCCCTAATGTTATGCCACGCAGAAACACGATTCAGCCCTGGCTGCCAGCAATTACTATGGCACAGGTTTGCTTCAGGATTTATGAAACTATAGATTCTGGCAGCAGATTTGTTTGTTATTTTTATGGAACATTTATAGACTGCAAATGATGACTGAGGGTGAGAGTGCAAGAGTGGTACTGCTGAAGAACTTCCTCCAGGTTGGCAGTAGCACAATATTACTTTACAATAAACAAAAGGAAAGGTAGCTCAGTTTCCCTGCCCACGCACACAGCCCAAGAACAACACCACCTTTAAATCAAAACTCTGCAGGCTGATCCAACACTCATTAAACTGCTTACATTTATATATATACACATATAAAAAGCAGCATATTTTTAACGGAGGACTGTAGGTTCCAGCTTACAGTTGGATTTTACTAATGTTGAAATCCATTCGTAACTAACTGTGAGGGTGGTGAGGCACTGGCACAGGCTGCCCAAAGAAGTGGTGAATGCTCCATCCCTGGCAGTGCTCAACGCCAGGTTGGACAGAGCCTTGGGTGGCATGGTCTAGTGTGAAGCATCCCTGCCCGTGGCAGGAAGTTGGAACTGGATGATCTTAAGGTCCTTTCCAACCCAAACCATTTTATGATTCTATGAACTGACTCATTTCATATATGCCACAGATATCTCAGCTTTTGGAAACTACCTGGCTGGACTGGGTATGATAGGTGACCTAATATAGATGGACTTACCCCATCATCCTTCTGTTGAGCCACCCAAAGCTACAGAGTTAACAATCAAACTCAAAGCCAAATTACTTTCTCAAGTATAAACTTCAAGACCATGACATGCATTAAGAAGGGGGGGGGATAACAAGAACATGGTGCTTCAGAAACTGCGTTTGTCAGGTCAGAGTAGCTCAGAAGCAAGGAACAAGGTTTCTTTCTTTCAAACTTAGAAGTTAGGTTATTCACTGGGATTTCAAATCCCAGTGTTGCTATCAGGATTGCAATGCAGTAAGGATACAAAAACCTCGACACAATTAAGGCAAAAAATGTTGTAAAGTACATTAATAAAATAGCTGCATTAAATAATTATCCCCTTATTGGCATTCAAAAAGAAATGCTTTAAAGGATTACTGAACAAGCTTGAAATACAAATGGTCAATCAGCCATCTCGTATGTGGTTAGGATGACAGAAAGCAGCCTAACTAATTGTTTGTGGAGGGTTATTCAACCTCAGGGTCAGTCAAGGAGAAGATGATGAAGGGGCAAAGCTGAGCAAGAGCAAAACTAACAGCATGAACTACCAGTAGAGGGAAAAACATGCTATCAGTGGATTGAGGTTAGTTGGATTGGACCATGTTCACCACCATCCATGAAATCAGGGACTAAGTAACCAAGGGACAAAAAACTGGTGTTAAACATGACAAGGCTTAGATATCTGGGTTTATAAGTAGCCACTTCCAAATAGATGCACAGATTCTGGCTTGACCTCCCAAAATCAGTGAGTAATTTTACAAGCATGGGTACAGAGAGGCAGACTTGTTTCGTAATCACTCCAACGTTGCGGGTTTGATAACCAGACTGGAATCTGAACTTTCAACGTTTTTTTTTCTGGGTTAGAGTGGGGCTGCTAAGGAAGAAGAATGACCACCTTTTCTGGGAAATACTGCATTCTGTCTGGAACAGGGCAACCGAGAGGTCAAAACTTCATAAGGAGGGGAATCTACAGGGGAAAAAAGAAAGAAAAATGATCTTTTTCTTCCAAATTTCATCTCTAAATTTCCATTTACAGAACACAGCCAGAACCTGAACAGAAGAGCAACAGGAGTTGTGCAGAAAGAGCATTAAAGCTTCCTTTAGCAAAGGAACAGGCAGAGTTCACTTTTGAGATCAGCAGTTTGAGAGGGTTCCACTTTGCTTCATCTTGGAAGCTTTGGGGACTTCAGCCCTCAGGCAGTAAAAAGTAAAATAAAATACAGGTTTACAAACTCATCCGTCACCTGGACTTTGATATAGGATGTGGAAGCACCAGGCTGTCTTTCTAGCTACATCACTTCCCACCACCGAGTCTCAGGGGGGTGAGAAACCATGTCTCTTGGACGGAGTCTTGGGTGACATGGTTTAGTGTGAGGCATCCCTGCCCATAGCAGGGGGTTGCAACTGGATGATCTTAAGGTCCTTTCCAACCCAAACCATTCTGTGGTTCTCCTGGGGAGCTGAGGATGCCCATGCTCCCTTCACTGGGTCACCAGCACATGAGGTGTCCCACATCTTCCATCTTCCTGGTTCCTGAACTCATGTTTGCTCAGCTATGCCATGCTGAATACTAGACAAGTGCTAACTGGGGTCTTCAAGAAACCACTCACGTCTTTCCTGAGGCTGCTGTTCAATGTTCACGTGCAGAAAATGCCACGGCACAAACATTGTGTGAGTCTTAATTTACTCAAACTGCTAATTGCAAGGGTGCTTTTGAGGAAATCAGATTGCTAATGCTGTGTTCACAGGTCTGTAAACACTTCGGTAATGGCTTTTGAAAAAATCTGTAAACTGCTATAAAGGAGATCCAAGTTTCATCCACGTGAAACTGAAACTGTACAAACAAGACACAAAATTCTGAAATTTACATCTTAATAGGGAAATGTTGCTGGCAAATTATTTTAAATGATACCTTTTACCTCATCAGTGGAATTATATGTATGAAATGAAACAAATGTCCCTGGCAGCTATCCTGCAAACAACATGCAGATGCTTTCTAAAGGAATAAGAGGTAAATTACCAACTAAAGAATATATATCTGAGTTATCAAGATGTGAAAATCCCTTTTGGGCATACTTTGCTTGCTTCTAACTCGACCTTAGATAGCAGCTTCTCCACAGGACTGTTTTCATCATAATTATGAACCATTTTCCTCTTTTCAGAACATTTTTAGTTGATTTTCTTATATTGTATTGCAAGTCTTTGTACTAGCTTTTACTGCTTGTTTTCTTTTATCACAGAGAAACAAACTTCAGCATGCTTCTTGCTTGCTTTCACAATTTCCTTGGCTATATTAAACAAGCCTCGTTTAATGTAGCATTAATCATCCCTAATGAACACCTAAACCCTTTTGCTGCCTCTCTGCATGGGATAATTGTGCACAAAGGCATGGGGGGGTCATACAGCTGGAAAGATGACAGGAACGATTTCCCCCCAAGTTGAAATAATGCTCTGAATTACGAAGTCATGGGTTGCCTTTAGCCTGGTATTCAGGAGTACCTTGATTTCTTACTAGCATCTTGCAATATGAGGAATATGCTTTCGTCCAAGCTCAGAACAAGCACGACACTTGAGGCACAAAGCTGTTGGCATGGCCAAGCACTAGGAAAGATCTGAACAAGTCAACCATGAGCAATCAATTGGCTTTCAAGCATATGAACTTTGATACTCCCTACATCTTGAATTGCTCTTTGGCAAATCAAAGCATGACATTGACTTCAGTTGCATAATACTCTTTCACAAACATATTAATGTTCCTGCTCTCGTTAATAAGCATTCCTATCCCCTGAACACATGTAGCACCAAGTGCTCTTGGGTTGAATCCAGAGAAGTGCACCAGCATTTACTCCTTAGGCCACAGCTCCTCTTTGACAGCCTCCAACCTTACTACTTCCATCCAAGCTTCCTGTGAGGAGCCCTGAGAGGTAAACCATTCCTTCCATCATTTTACAGGCAAAAATGCTGAGGATGAGCATATAAATGCCTGCCTGCCCGGAAAGAGGACCAGAAACCAGGAAACCATCCTTGACATAGTTGTCATGGCATTGCTCCAGCCACAGCACCAACCTCAGCAGCATGGTTTGTTCTCGATGTTAGCTTAGACTCAACAGTTTCCAGGGGTCCCATCTGGGCTCCCTCATGTGGAGACCCAACACTGAATGGCCAGCCCAAACACATGCCCGAGTGCATAGCAAAGGAGGAGTTGCACTTCCCAAGGCTACAGATTAAAGCCCTAATAAGGCCGCCTTCTGCTTCTTTAAGCCCATTAAGTGAAGGCTTTTCCCAGTAAAGATAGCTGAGTGCTTCTAGTCTGAGTGTTCCAAAGGGGATCAGGCAAACAAACATTAGGAAGAGAGAAAAGAAAGAAGAGAAACACTGGCATAGAGTATGTTGTTGGAAACTGCCATGTAGAAGGAAAGCTCCACTTCCCTCTAAGTCCAGCAGGCTGAAGAGACTGAAGTAGTAGTTTGGGAAAGCTTTAAACTTTGGGGGTCCTCTGTAAGTCAATATTTTTTAAGATCTTTCATGAGTGTAAGAATACATCATTATTCTCTTTATAGAGAATTTCACCTTCACGGTAAGACTCAGCTCAGGGATACGCGTCTATTTGGTCACCCCTCTGCAGCCACACAGTCAATACATTGTCAACCCTCCAGGCAAGACACAGAAGTCTTGCAAGTTTTATCAGCCACTGATACAGACCTTCCTTTGTCAACCATAACCCCCATAAAGCCTGGATTAGCAGTAGCATGACCAGGAGTCGATGATGCAGAATGAACAGCCTAAAGACAGTACAAACAGGGTACAGGAGCATCTTTCTGTGGTCTCTCTCTCACGAGGGCCAGGCCGGACCCTTCTCCTACCTGGCTCCAACCATGAGTGAACACTTGGACTCATCTGGAAGAGCAGGAGACACATTAAAGGATGTCAGCACAATGACTGATACCATTAAAAGGTCTGTGTTACACTCATGATGCAGGTAGTGGAGGTGCTGTGCACCAGTGGTCCCACCAGTGACCCACACCGACCATGGGGAAGCACCTCCACAGCCTGAAGGTGCTTCAAAGTCTGTAAATCAAACAAAGCAAAGCTCCTCTCTCTGCTCACATTTACTACTTGGGACTATTATCCACCAGGAAATATTGACATTCCTTATTGGAAGAAATGCCATCATGTCAAAACCTGCCTGAACTGAGCCATTTATAAAAACAGTTCACTTACAGATGACCCAAAAGTTGTGACTAAAGTCAAAGCATTTCTTTACAACAACAATTTGATTTCACTTCAGATATGCATTCAGAAGATGAAGTCCTTGTTTGGGGTGAGCAGTTGAATGATTTCATGGCTAAAATGCTTAAAGTGACACACTCTGACCTTATCAAAAGGGTTTCTTTCCAGTTGTTTTCTAAACAAAAACCTTATTAGGATTATGCCTTCCCTGCAATGCCTTGATGTTAATTAATCGTTTTCCTAATGAAAACTAAATTATTTTCATTTTCCCAATACATAAAATCAAAACATCTCATTCTTAAATTCTCAAGTCCATTCAAGTTAAAGGAGAATTACCTAAGAATGCAACAGACACGGAGTAAATCAGCTTCAGATGAGCGCAAAAGGGTGCTTGACACCCACCCAGCATGGAAAATTTTAGCCTCAGATAGCTCAAGTTCAGTCAAGTTACAAGGAACTGAAACCTGAGCCTTCTCACAGTCAGTGCAAGGAAACCACAGTGAGACTAACAGAGCCAGCAGGGCAATGACAAAGTGCCCGGGTCCCCTCCATGAGGCAGCAGAATTTAACCTTCACGGTGAAAGGGCTGCAAGGGGTTTAAAGGTGGGTAAAGCTGCCAATGGGCTGGACGTCCAGCCTCATCTCCCAGCATTAGGACGCCATTGGACCCAACCAGCACCAGGATGCATCCCTGAGGAGATGAGGACTCCAGAAGGATCTCAAACCCTTGGGGGGGTCACACAATGCCTCTGTTGTCTTCTGCAGGTATCCTACATCAACCCAGCCCTTCCTGCCACCCAGAGTGGGGACTAAAGGGGACTTTAGACATGTAGAAACCCCCCATGTCACTGTTTGCTGCTCTCTGAGCCAGGGCAATAACACCTGAAGGAAAACTGTTGTTTTGCTCCAGCCCAGTTCCCAAGACCCATCTCTTTCCCTAGTCAGCAGCTCACCTCAAGAGGTCCAGCTACCCACTGCCAGAGGTGGTGTTCCTGATTCCTCACCACTCAGCAGAGACCCACCATCATCACTCAAACTGAGCCAAGGAGGGACGCACTCTTGCACTCAGTTCTCCCTGTGTGCCATCCTCTGCTTCTGAGCATCTGCCACAAGTGGTCCTTTTCACCAACATGGTTATGCCTTTTCCACCATACAACAATCATTAAAAGCCTGATTTATTTTACCTTAAAGGTGAAAAAGGAAGGAAAGTGAAATACCATCTCCAGCTGAAAAAGAAAGGCAAGGCATCATTATTCTGTGGGTGTAACCCATGTGCTGGGAGTGCTACTGAAGGCATCTGGCAAACAGAAACACAGAACAGGAGAGGTTAAGGAAGCAAACATACCATAGTATATTTCCTTGGGATCTTTGGATGATGCAGAAATCCTTTTGCCCAGTTTCCCCATACATGACCCTTACACTCTGACAGATGGCACTAAGTCATGGCTCCTCTGCTTCCTCATGTACCATGTGCGGTCACCCTAGCGAAAGCAAGGCAAAGGTAGCAGGAGTTTATTTCCTTACTCCCCAGTGGTTTATCCAGCCATATCTCAGGAATTCAGCTGGGAAGGACATGAGGTCTGGTGTAACCTGAATTGGATGGCTTGCAAGAAGCAGCTCTTTGTAAGGTGGTGAATGGGAAGGGTCTCTGCAGAAGCCTGCTTTGAACCAGGCTGCGACATTCCCACCAGGTCCACATCAGGGTATGCTCTAAGATGCTGCTGCCTGGCCATTCAGCCTTCAAAGCCAATTGGATACACACAGTTAAAATGAAAAGAATAGAGATGGAGAAAACATTCCTAGCTTTCAAAGTGTCCCAAACCCAAATCTCCTGCCTGCACAATACGTGGTGATCTGCATAGTTCATGGGTGCAGAAGACTAAATCCCTATTTAGCAGCCAAAACAGTAGTACCAACACATCTGCACTTGCCCTGTCTCTGTGATCCCTGTCTTTGCACAACTTTCCTCCATCCTCTAACACCAGGCAGGCAGCACTTTGCATCCCATGATGCAGTCGCTGCCCCAAGCAGGAATATCACCCCAGCTTTGGCTTTCTTGTCCACGCAAAGCCCCTTGTGCCCTGGGTCATCTCTGCCACCGAAAGGCAGCCCAGCCAAGTGGAAGTCCCTTCGGGGCTGTGCTGGAAGCTTGTCTTTTCCAAATACGTCGAAAACAGAAGGCCAGGGCTGGATGCAGGTTTGCTGAGATCAGGGCTATTCTGGTGCAGACAGGCTATGTGCTGCTGATAGGGAGGATTAATGAGCCAGGCTGCTCATCCGTTGCAACTAGAAACAACACTACAACTATTTTGGTGCCATTTCTCTTAATGGCAGAGAACTCAAAACAGTTTATCAGCCCCTTCTGTATCTCCATGTAATCATGGCTTTGTTAAGGATAGGACAGTAAACTGCCATATGTATGCACTGCTCTTCATTTAGAACCACAGTATAGAGGACCATTCGCTAATGCTCATACAGCAGTGGAAAGGGTTTAGTGAATGACACTTAATGAGACTTCAGTGTTTTCAGTGTATATAGGACACCTGGACACAATAAGGATCTGATCTGCTCCAGCTACAAGGAGAAGAGCACCTGAAGCAAATCATATTTATCACCAACTAGCTGAAGCTTTAAGAAATGGATGGCTCTGTGACATTGGTAAAGCAAGAGAAGTTCTAGCTCCTGGGCTCTGTTCCTCGCTCCAGTGCGCAAGCATGGACATCCCTCTCATCTGCCCCAGCTACAAAATGGGATGGATAACACCCATGTAAAGGATGAGGTCCTGCCTCCTGCTTCCACAGTGTCGTTTACAAGTATGGGTGATACACAGGGGCAGAGAGAACTCCCAAAGAAGCCCAATCCTGTCTTATAGCCAACATACTATGTTACATACAGCTCCTATAGAGCTGTAAACGTTTTCTCTCCCTACATTCGCTGACATAGGTTCCATATCTGTGATTGCGTACCAAATCCTCACGCAATAAAACAGCTGGAACACAGCTGGACTCCACACCATGACCTGCTGTTCAGTGGAGCCCTCACCACTCCAGGATGAGAGCTGAAAACCAAGGAAGGTTTGGAGAAAGAGCACAAACTGTCCATATTCTCATCAGCTGTTTGCACCCCCCTGGAAACAGATCCCTACAAACTGCTACTGATAGCTGTGAGAGTTTGGTCTCAGGAGCTGAAGTATCACAAGACAGAGCAAAGCAATGTGAGGCAGATGCACAGCACTGCATTGGACATGGATGCCTTGAGAAGAGCTTTCAGATGGATGCTAGCAGGGCAAAGCTTTGTCAGACCTTGTTCAGACCTCTGAAAACGCAAACAGCTGCTGGCAAGCTCCTCAGCCAGCTGCCAATATCTCCTGTTTTTCACACCAGCATCTTCTTCCATCACCCCAATGGATTTAACAAATGACAAACATGCTCTCACAGAAGCTGCTGCTTATGCCTCTGGCTACATGTTTTGTATCTATCTGTACACAATCAGGACCAGTAACAAATCCAGTGTCTCTCTACTTAGAGCCCACAAACCTCTGTCCATCCTTATAGCAACTTACTACTCTGCTCTACAATGTGATCTTCTTTAAATGCTCCACTGGCATCTGCCAGAAGTGCAACTTGATATGAAAAGCCCAAGTGCCAGACAGCTCCTTCATCTCTCCATGACAAATAAATCTTCATGATAAATCCAGGCTCTCCAGTGTCACCTCTTATATATAGACAATCAAAGGAGCTAAGGTACAGAAGTGTGAAGACAAGGCATACAAGTCAGATTACACTTAACCTCTGGTTTAGTGCTTTTATCTATCAGAACTAGTTTGTTCCATGTTTTAACTTTACTCCCTGATTCAGGTTAGGGTTTTTTAAGTGTTTATGCACTGCAGTGAACTCTCCTCTCCCAGATACAGCAGTCCTTATCCCCTGGAATAAGATTTCAGGTTATTTTTCCTTGTCACTTAGATGAACCCAGACCTGAGGCAGGAGCTCACAGGCTCACTACTGACAAACTCACACTAGAGCTGAACAAACAGGCATCTCACGATGGAAGATTTAAGCCAGACTGGATCCAGCCAAACTCAACATGAGCTCAGATAGCTTCTGAGGCAAGGGACCACATCTCTGCATACTCCAGGATACTGGCTCCATAAAGATACTAAGAACAGATCAGTCTCTGAACCAGCAGCAGCATTTCTGTCTGCACACTGGGCAAGTCCTGGTGAACCAGCCTCCCACCCTGGGCAGCACCAACAACACACCCAAGTGCTACCCACAGGTGAATGAAATACCCGCTTTGTCATCCCAGCAGCATCCCGTGTTTCTGGAACAAGGTGGTTGCAACCTTTCAGGCAGGAACTGCTGCAGGAGAAGGTATTGGGTCTGGCCTACCTAGGAGAGATGCTGCCTGGATAATACCTGAATCAAACCAGGAGCCCACCAGAGTCACTGAAAACATTCATCCCGCTGGAGTATGGCTTGAAAATGACTGGATTTAAATTGCTTGTCTCTAGTCTAAGGAAGTGCGGGGTTGGGAAAGATGCAGAAGACAGCTAAAGCAAGACAAGAAAGGAGCCTGCTCCTCCGTCTGCTGCTCCACTGGGACAAGAGTCCAGTAGACTGGAAAGAGCAGAAGAAACACCTCAACAAAAGCAGCACCTGATTGAGCAGAGATTAACATTGCACCCAGCAGTGGGAGGATGCCCGGGGCTGGCAGTACCCAGGACCACTCCTGGGAACACCTCCCTTTGCTGCATGCTCAGGAGTAAAACCATGGCTCTATTTATCAGCTCCTGAAGCCAGGCTGTGCTGAAACCACTCAAAACCTCTGCACCACCAACCTCCCCTGTGCTACCTACAGAGGCAGCAGGCAAACACGCCACAGGAAAGCAGATACCTGCTAATGAGACAGCCATCAACCGCTTGTTATCTTTGATTACCCCCTTAATTCAGCCGAGAGACAGCATGCTTTATTTTTGTCCTCCCTCCTGAATCAGCATCTCCAGTTCCCAGAGGCTTCCCTGCTGCTGGGAGCCAGCTCCACCATGGGCTGAGGGGGACCTGAGGCCAAAACGTTCCCACAAGTGTGCTCAGCACTTTCCCACCCTCCCTGTGGCTCCTATCTCAGCCTCACTGGCTCCTGTGTGTGCTTTTGAACACATCTCCCTACAACAAGTCGGTGGCGGATCCTGTGACCATAAGGTAACAACACACATCCTACACTACTGCTTCATCTCGAAACACTCCTGGCCTATATGTGTCAAGCGGGTAGAGAAGGGACCTCTGATTCGTGCTTCCCTGAAGGATGTTAGCACATTTGTGAAAGGCGAAGTCATAGGAAACCTCAGAAAATCAACTGACTTGACAAAAAGGGGGATTTGGTTCAATCCCTGGTGCGACCCAGAAGGATAAAGCTTATGTGATACTGAGCACAGAAAGCTAAACCAACCTCTTGATCTGAAAGTCCAACCTTAAAATTGAGCTAGCCTGCAAGATCAATGAATTGACCAGTTTTAGCTTTAACAGATTTACAGCGAGCATTAGCACTCTCACACACTGACAGCTCACCATTTGGTTGAGGACCCAGTTTGTAAAGAGAAGGAAATTCCCAGCCAGAAGCAATACTTGCTCCGAACACCCTGATACTCTTTGCAAGCTGCATCTCGGGGACCTGCTCACAAGACCCAGGTCTTGATGGAAATGCTCTCAGAAACAAGCACTCAGGGTCTGCCCCAAGCTCCCAAAGGGAACAAGTGGAAAACAAAGTTATGAGGTAATCCATTCTCCAGGACTGTACCTATTGCAGCACACCTCACACACAGTGCTGACACTGAGCGGGGAAAAGCAGATCCTGTCCATGCTGACACCCATGTGCGCACATCAAGGGCTATGGAATGATCTTCCCAGTGTGGGCTTTGATTTAACAGTGCCTCATCTTGGAGAGGCTGGGAATGCACTGCAGCCAGCAATAAGTGAAAGGGATCAGTGACCAAGCCTCAATTCTGACCTTGAAGTCAGAAATAACCTTTCTGGAGGTTTCTGTGGTGAAGCAACACCAATATCTGCTTAGCCCCTTCACAACTGTGGCACTCACCCTCCTTTCAGCCTTGCTTCCTCCTAGAAATGAGGACAAATCTGTTTTTCTTTCTCCCTGACTAGGAGCATGATGCTCAGACAGGGGTTTTCTACTGATACACAGCCACGTACTTGCAGCGCAGTTATCAGGTACCCAACAAGGAGGCATCCCCAACACACGTGTATACAAACAGGGCTCCTAGGTCTCATACAAACCCCAACTGAATTTCTCCTGCCCTCAGGCATAAAGATGTCAAGTGATCCATCACTAACTTAAGTAAATTCTGCCTCAATAAAAGCATTGCCTTCAGTGGGACATAACCCTCCTGAGCTCCTCTCCTCCAGCCCAGCTCCAGTCCCTCCAAGGGAACAGGTCTGCACAAAGGAGGGTTTCCTCCAGCCCACCTCTGCTACTGCCAGACCCCACAGCAAACTCCACTCACTCACACCCTCACATTGCCCTGCTCCATCATCTCCAAGTTTATGACACTGGAGAACGAAACCAGGCACTACTTCTCACCATGAAAAGCACAAAAGCTGACAAGTTTTTTTTGAGCAAGGCTTCCAAACTCCCTATCTATGCATGCAGCACCAGCGCTGCTCAGCCCTACCAAGGCAAGCACATCAGATCCTCCTCTACTGGTAACTTACTCAAGGCTGTGAGGGATTTACTTCGGCTTAAATGAGAACCAAACACAGGAACTTACATAGCTGTGAACTTGATCCTGATCCAAGGCAGCGTGTGGTGGCTGAGGGTGAACCAGAGGATGCTCTGAGTCACACTGGTGTGGTAGTTCCTTACTCCTGCTGGAGATGTTCACATCAGGCCATTTAGCCCAGGGACAAGAAAACAGTAATAATAGGAAAAACTGTCCTCCTTTGTGCTTAGGAATAACCTGTTTTCCTGGTAGAGCTTATGGCCATGAACACATGCTGCAAAGACCAACTTTTCATCCATCCCTCAGCCCTGCTGTAACTACTTTTACTTCTCTGTCAAGGAACAAAGAAGTTTTTCTAACCTCCTCAAACAAAGAGGTCCTAATGAAAGTAAAGGGGGAAAGAGGAGAACCATCCTTCCTCCTGGAGCACCAAGACTCCAAAACAGCAACTTCCCTGTCCAACCACTCAGCCCCAGGAGCTATCATAGCCCAAGAGGTTTTGCCACAGGGCACTATGTTGCCAAGTGCATCTCAACAAAAGGACCAACACTGTATTAAAAAGCAATTAAAAAAATCAATTCCAGTAGAAAAATAATTTAATAAAGGGATAAGTTTCAAGAAAATATCTGTGTAGTAACAACATTTTAAGTAAAATGTCCACAAAAATATACATGTCTAGTGTGATCATACATAAGTTTTCCAGCAAGTCCTGTTTTAAACTTGGTTCGCCCATCTAAGTTTCCATCTAGGAAAAACCTTCACTGCTACCCGATTTCCCGGGATATATCAGTTTGCACAAACAGAGTGATACGAGAAATGTTTTCTAAGTGACTTTAGGCTCACACAAATAAACTTCAGAGTTGGTAACAGTCCAGAAGAGATCAGGTTATACCATACCATGAAAATAAAGAGAATACAAGGAAAGCAAAAGTCAGGTGCCTCAGGGACACCGCCAGGCATAAACATCAGCCCTACAATATGCACCACACAACACTGACACAGCTGGAAAAGGAGGGGGATGAAGGAAAAATAGGCAAGAGAAAGGGGAAAATCCCAGGAGAAGGAATCACTGAACTGCTAGAGGAAGGCGCTATAGAGAGGCCAGGGAAAAGCACACACGAGACTAACGGACTTCCAGAAACCAGACAGTGTTGTAACAGAAGATAAGCTAATTGCAGGAATATGAACAGGAATCGGTGGAGAAAGTTTATTTCTTATTTTTCCAAATGGCTACTGAGCTGCAGAAATAACACATCTGTCCCAAAGTCCCTCACCAATAGTGCTAACTCAGCTGAACAGCTCCAAAACTGATGCACTTCCAGCAGACAAAAATCCGGTTACAGAAAATTAAGGATGCAGGAGTACAGGAGGAAAAAAAGAGAACACATTCCACCGGCAGAGGACAGGAACAAAACAGGGAAGAGGAGATGCCAAACAAGAGATGCCAGTTCTGTCAAAGGGAGATGTACACTGCAACGAAAAAATACAACAGAACAAAAGTCCATCCCATGGAAAGAAAATGGAAAACTGCTAAAGAAATAAAAAGACACACATTTTCCAAAAGATTTTTTGTTTTATAATCAAATTTTTGGGTTTTTTTTTACATGGACAACTAAAACACACCAATACTTTGTGCGAAAAATAGTTTTAAATAAACTTTGCTCGTTCTTTGTACATTCTGATATACATATGTAACAAGGTTTATGGCACTGTAACCAGGATCAAAATCATATAAAGGAACAAAATAATTGCTCTCATTTATCCTTTCTGAACCAAGCCGCTGCCATTGCACTAGTAGACTTCAAAAATTATTAGTAGGCAGCCAACAGTATGTGGTTTGAACACTCAAAACAAACCCCAAATTATTATTGCACAAGAAGCCAGTGAAGGCATATGGCATAGAATGATCAAAGTCCCCTTACTGTTAAAACCTTACACCCCAAAATAGAAAAATAGAACTGGAACATGAAACACGCCAAATAAACCTCTCTTTATTTTGTCTTTAGGTTGAGTCAGGAGTGTGAAAAGTGCCTTGCAGACTTTTGAAGCTGCTCCAATTTCCTTTGCATCGGTGAGCATTTTGCTAGGTTATCTTTAGCAAAGCCTTTGCAGAACGAAGGCCCTTCTGTTTCAGGGAGGGGTTTTATTTCTGCTCTGTTTTGGCTGTTTGTGTTTCGTCTTCAACTTAGGTTTCTTCAGTCTATGAACCTGCACAGACTACTTAGCCATAAACTCTACAAGTAGCTGGAGAGAAGGGAAAAATAAAAAGGGGGGGGGGAAGCCCAGTATTTCTTCTTCATCTTGTTTTGATTTTAAAAAGTACTCCTTTTGCTCCAAAACCTCCCTGCTCTGCCAGCATCTGGGAAGGAAATCACAACAGCATCCCAAACACGGCAAAGTTCTTGGATCTCTAAAAACCTTTCCTTACAAAAAAAAAAGGTTTTTATTCACAAAAAGTTTGCCACAAAACCCCCCTTTGAAAGCTAAAAAGAAAAACCCACCTCCCACCCATCACTGCCCCCAATCAGGTGAAGAATAGGTTAAGCCCCTTCCTTGACTGCATCCTCGCCATCACACCACAGTCTCTACGCCGATCAGCTTTGGTGTGAGGATGCGCGGTGTGACACCATTGTTTAGGTCTTCTTCAAACTCCAGTAACTGCCCCATAAAGTTAAGATTTGGGGAAATGATTGGTCGTTTGCCTTTCACAAATTTATAGGCATCCGTCATGGTCATGCGTGTGTGCTTCATTAAGTACGCGATAACAATGGTGGCAGAGCGGGAGACACCGGCCTGGCAGTGGATGAGGAGACCTTTTCCACACTGATGAGCTTCCTCTGGAAATGAGAAAGACAGGAGAAAGTAAGATGTCTGCCAGCTTCTAAGTGAGGAAAAAGCTCAGTGCAATTAAGAGTAACTTAATGTGAAAAGTCCCTGTATTTGTTTGATTACAAGCACAGCACTGGCCCCTTCTCCTCCAGTCCATCTTCCTTTGAGGCTTCAGAGTTATTGTACATGAAACACTGGAAGTCCTCATGTACCCTTTTATCTCTTTATTAGGCAAACTGCACATTGAGAGACACTGCTGAGCTGACAGGGAACATGAGCAGCTTGACATAGTTCAAAGCCTACGATGCGTCAGCTCAGGCTCAATCTCCACCTCTGTCACAATGCCACTGCGTTACTTGGGCACTACCTTTTCAAAAACCAGGTATTTTCAGATTCAGTTCCTAACGATACCTGTTTCAAAGCCCTGTTGTTCTTTGAGTCTTTTGCAAAGCTACTCTCGAAGCAGCTTCAGTGGGGCACTCTACTGTGGTGTCTCTGCAAAAGCAGGAGCTGGCTACACACAATCATGCTATTCACCATGATACATCACTTAGAGGTATGCAACCTGGGCAGGATAAGGGAGGACAGAGCCCCTGGAATCATGTGCTAATAGAACACAAGAAGGAGGAGAGTTACTACCACACCATCCTCATCTTCCACAGCTTGCTTTTGGTATCTCCCACAGGATGTGACACTTCAATCTATTTGTTCTGTTTTAACCTGCAGGAGAAGCATGAATTTCGTTTGCAAGTTCTGGCATGAACCCAACCCCACCAAGACTATGGTTCATCCTGAACCCCACATGCTCAACCTGTATTGCGAAAGCATAAATGAAGCCAACTTCCCTCTAGGGAGTTTTGCCAGTTACTTTTTCAGAAAGCTGAAACTCTCTAACGCATTTTGACACACTTTCCCAAAGAGTTTTTGATGATTTCACTTCCTATGGCTTTAGTTCGAGCTAAACCTGGGTTTGGTTGTGGTTGTTTCAAGACATATTTAAAGAAACATAGGCCAAGGATGTGCAGTTTAAACATTTCCAAATCTTCTCAAATGCAATTTAAAGCTTACCCCGAGGAAGGGAAAGCTTTGACTAGTTACTTCCCCAGCTGGCTCAATCTGCTATGGAAGAAAACTCTCAGTGGAGAAATATTTGTTTATTAAGAACACAGACAGACCCTCAAGCTGTAATTATTAAAATGGAAAGTAAAATGGGTTTTGGAACACTTTCCAAACCTTTACAGAGCAAGGCTGCTTTCTCTGCCCTTGGTAAGGTCATAAGCCAAACTCTATCTTCTAGTGGTTTCAAGAGCTCTAACCCTGCAGTTCATAGGATCCCAAAAGGACCTCCACAGAGCTTTAGAATTTCTTTATGTAAGCTTAGCCTATTGCACCTCCCCATCTTGTTGAATTCAAAGTTTAAGGTTTTACTGGATTTCTTTACCCACCTTTTCTTCCCAAAGGATCAAAGTGAGGTTCCCTCTCCCCTGCCCTCAGAGAGGGCTTCTCTTCATCCAAAAAGGGCTGTTCACCTTCCCACGCACATAGCAATCAGCAGTTTGGGGAGCTGACAGCACTAGGGTTGTGTTAGGAACACTAGGAAGATTTGCTTTTATGTAGAGATCCTTTGGTCCTCTACACTGTATAGGACAAGCCCAAGGGCTCCTGATAGAAGCTCTCAGTGGTAAGACTCAAGCTTTAGTGCTGCACTCCATCTGAGCTGCAGTGTCAGCAGTGATCTGCCTTGTCACCTTTAATGAAGTAGCATGGCTACAGACTGCGTGCATCGGCGCACAGTGAGCCCCTGCCAACCCAACCTCAGAAATACGGCAAGCTGTCTGCTTGAGACCAGAGAGCCCATGCCAAGGCATATGGCAGGGGCAGATGGGCTCAGAAGAATATGCTGAGCTTGGACATCCTGCCCTGGGACCTAGTCCCACAGCTGGGGCACAATCCTTGCTGAGCCCAACAGCACAAACAGGCTTGAGTTTCAGGAGCACTGTAACTACGTGCTGACCCAAGTGCCACAAACACAGGGCAAGGCATAAAACAGCTCTGCACTCACTTCAGCATGGGGTCAGCTAAGGACCTAAGCTGTGATACAGCACAGAGGCACACTCCCTTAGTTTAGTCCTCCAACATCAAGCCTGAAGTATTGGTAAAGAGGTTAGCGAAGCCTCAGCACAAGGAAGTAAAATTATGTACCAGGGCATATATATCTCCCCAGCTCATATATTTCAGAAAACCTCTCAGGACACATATTTGTGCTGGGGAAGCACAAGTGGACATTGATTATACTGCAAAAGCTGTGCCTACAAAGACTTAGAGAGGGACAAGGGAAGGTCCCCAAAAGCTTTCAGTATCACGAGCTCATGTCCTCACTGACCAACCTTGCTTAAAGAGGCCACCTGGCTTTAGCCTAGATGACCAAACAGAGATGAATGAAACCCCTAAAGTTGGAGAGAGTTGTGCTGTGTGGATTGCAGTGAGGTTCAGAGCAACACGGGTAACGCTGCTGTGTCATTTCTTCAGCAACCTCCCCAATTTGCTATGGACTCATGAGTTCTGTGGTGAACCCTCTTACACAGCCTACACATCACAATCCACTCACACACTCTGAAGTCATAAATCTAATGGTAGAACAAGTGAAGTGTGAAAGTTTGTCAGTGTTTTCATGTAATAAGTTAGGAAAGACTCAGCCATCATTAAGAACAGTCACTGTGAAAAACTGGCTGGAAGCCACTGTTGGAACTAGGAATGCAAAGGAATAACGAAAAGGGGATGACAAATGTGTCAGTTTTCTGGTGTTTCCTGAATTTGGCAGCCTGGAGGCAGGCATCACTATTGATGATGTACCCCCAGACTACTTAACTGGATATGCCAGAGGTGAGAAGAAGGAGAAACATAAGGTGCTGCTCAGCATTTCTGACAACCTAACCAAAAGCAAATCTGGCCTCACAGAGCCTTCAGGGTAGTCAGCAAAGCACGAAATTCACTCTAGATCCTTACAACAGGTAAAAAAAGAAATCACCAAGAGTATTTCCAGTGAAGGGTAATTACCAATGAACTCGAAAGCCTCTTCAAAATACTGCCTGAGATTCTGCTTGTTGCTGTCAGTGGCCGGGAGCCGCTTGTAGTTGAACATGCCTTTCTCGTAGTGGTACAGGGGCAGGTGGGTGGTCACATTGATTACGTAGCCGATGTTCATCCTCTGCATCTTCTCCAAGTCCTGAGCATCGTGCTCGTTTCCGAGGAAGAGGAAGGGCAGGATGGGGGTGAGCTCAGCATTCTCGATGTCCGGCGTGGTGGGGATGGACTGAGGTAGCGTGGGGGGCACGGCGGATGCACCGACCCCGCCTCCCCCCTCTGGGCACTCTTGGAGCTGGAGGGAGTTGTCGCAGAGGTTTTCGTGGTTCTGCCTGAAACCGCTGAGTCCTCCTGGGGAGAGAGACCAAGCAGATATGTTGGTTACACACCCGAGGTCAGCGGCACTTTGGAGACACCTTTCTTCAGAGCAAAGGACGGGAGCTGGCACTATTGTCCCTACCACCACTGTCATGATGACTGCTCAGAGCATGGCTGCTGGCAATGAGGGCACCATGAATCACATTGGCACACATGAATCACATGGCACACATTGTTCTCCCCGCCATGAGGCTGATGATGCCAAGGAAGAGGCAAACACATCTTTGTGCAACATCAGACAGGACCTGGGGGAATGGTTTTAAGCTGACAGAGGGGAGATTTAGGTTAGACAGAGATTTAGGTTAAGCACTCTTCATCAGGGACTATAGCGATAGGACAAGGGGTGATGGGTTTAAACCGAAACAGGGGAAGATCAGGTTAGATATAAGGAAGAAGTTCTTTACCGTGAGGGTGATTAGGCACTGGCACAGGGTGTCCAAAGAAGTGGTGAATGCTCCGTCCCTGGCAGTGTTCAAGGCCAGGTTGGACAGAGCCTTGGGTGACATGGTCTAGTGTGAGGTGTTCCTGCCCATAGTAGAGGGTTGGAACTGGATGATCTTAAGGTCCTTTCCAACCCAAACCATTCTATGCCTCTACAATCAGTGTGCTAAGGCTGCCTCACCTATGAACCTGTGGGAGAGGCAAGGGGACAGGACAAAAGACATTTTTTCAAGAAGGAAATAATCAAAACCACAAGCAAACAGGCTAGCATCACACCAAAGCAGCACAATGAGCCAGCTGGGACAGGCTTTTAGCTTTCCCTGTCCATAGCAGACCTGCCTGCCAGGAGCAGCCCTGCAGGGCATTCTCAAATGGGGTTGGAACTAGATGGTCCTTTATAACCCAAACCCATTCTGTGATTCTATGATAGGTGGGCACAGCTCACACTGGCATCGCTCCAGGGAACAGCACATAAGCATTTGTGCAGGAGAACAAAAGAAAACCTCTTCTCCTAACCCAACAGCACCTGAGGTGCTCACTTCACATGTGGTAAACAGCTCTCCTTTTTCTGCTCTGGTTGCCCAAAAATATCTAGCAAGAGTTATTTTTAGGACATTAATACGGATTGGGAAACGGATCTGAGCAGGAAGGGAGAAGTTGCTTTACTCTTTTGGCTCGTGCTTCCCTGGCTCTATTGCACATCTTGCTGTCTTTTTTCAGCAGTATTTCACCAGCCTTCCTTTTGCCAGCTCGGCAGAGCTGGAACACCAGGACCAGACCTTCTTTCTACACCTCATTCTGCGATTACATCAGGCTCCCCACCTGCCCGGTTCCCATAGCGATCGCACAGAGCACACAATGACATCAGCTGGCATGACATCAGCTCTTTGAGCACAAACAATACAAGAAGAACCACTCTGTGTTAAGGCCTTTTTGGTAGGAGGAGAGTTCCTGGGAGCCGCTGATGTAATGCTAACAGGTGGCTCCTCCAGCAAAAAAAAGGCGGAAAGAGGAGCAATGCAGTGATATATCCATCCCCCCTCCCTCCTCGCCCACGAAAGTGCACGTTTCTGCTGTACCAGGATACTTGGAGTCCTGCACCGCATCGGGACGGGCCAAGTGTTCAAACTGAATTGCACTTTGTTAAACGCAAGCCAAAAAAACGCAACCCAGGAGGGGGGAGAGCTACACTGAAGTTACTCGAAAGAGCTACACTAGCCAAAATAAATGTGAATGTCACCATCCCAATGTTATTTTAAAGTAAATAAATAAAGGGTTATTTGTCTTTTCCAGGCTCTTTCACAGTGATTTAGCAAAGGGATATTTTAAAACAGAGGAAGACTTGCTGTCTCAAGGACTCCAACTCAGACACAGCAAAAGGCTTTGATGTCTATGTTTTGAGTGCTGCATCTCACTGTGTCCACACACCTGCCCATAAGGTGGGCATCTCAGTGCTCTGTGCAGTACTCAACGGGCACCAGGCACCCAGGCTAAGTTACAACCAAGCCCCTTTAACACTGCTGCTCTTCACACGCTGTTTGTAACTCACTGTCCCAGAAATCCTCGAATTGCCCACAAAATGCAGAGTGCTTCCCCCACCTTAAAAGCATGCTTCTCTTCAGCTGTTCCGGCTGTTTACAAGACACAGAGCAAACACATCTACTTTAAAGATCTGTACTCACAAAGTCGTTACAACAGGGGAGAAGACAGAGAGACGAGTAAGGATGAGAATCTGAGCTCCACTGCCAACTGCACCAACCGTTTTTGATGGGGTCTGAAAAGTCTTCTTAGTCCACTCAAGAAAACAAACAAGTCTATGGTCTGAAGATGCCTGAGGTCTCACCCAAACCAACAGCTCCAGCCTAGAGCCTGCGCTACAGACTAAACCTAACCCACATCCATCCTTCTGCATGTGCAAGCAATCCATTCAGCTTAAATACTGTGCTTTAGACAGCCACCAGAGCATGACAGGATTCCCAAGAAAACCCCTGAAAAATAAGCTGCTTTAGTGAAACGAGAGACAATACTCACTTTCCACCTCTTCAGCATCCTTCTAGGAGTAAGTGGCCACAGACAGAGGTACGATCCCACTGGTTCATCACTCGGGTGTGGGCACACTAGTGGTGTAGCAGACACCATCCTGTTTCACCAGCTGCCTTGTAAGATACAACAGAGCTAGGGAGTCCAGACCAAGCTCTTTCCTCACCACCTATGTCCTCCCTTCAGGGCCTCTGCCTGCCCTGTTGGCCAGAAGACACCATTACTCCTGTTACCAACATTTCCTCAGTGTGAGCTTTGGTCCAGTATATGAGAATACGGAGAGAGGACGAGACCATTACATCGTGCAGAGTCAGTTCAAGCACTTTTTAAAGTACCATACCCAAGCAGCTCTCAGCATGTCCCTGGAACAACACATTACTGGGAAGATGATTGCTAACCTGAGCCAGCTCAGGCACATGAGAAAGGGAGGACTGGACAAGAATACTGGTACCCAGTGAGAGGATACAGCAAGATACAGTCACAGGGAAGCTGAACTCTAAAGCCAACAGCAGGATCTTAGCTTGGACCTGAACCGCCATACGAGTCATGCAGGTCCCAAACCAGGATCCAGACATCTCATGAGTGCCATTCCCTTAATCCACTCTTGCCATGCTCACCACACACACAACCTTTGCTCCTAGCTGTAAATACAATGCACAGGGTAATCAAGTGCATCTGTATTCCCTTGTCAAGAACCTCCTATTTTGGCATTTAAAAGTCTTCATGCAGTAGAGGAGAGGAGGTGGGTGGGAAGAGGCTATAGCTGGAGAGGAGGCCAACACGTAGCTGCTGCAAGGCTGGTCTAAGAGTCAATTCACTGAACTCAACAAGGACCAAAACATATCACTGCTATCGACAGCAACTCCAGATTACAAGGAAGCTCAAGACAGACATTGAGTTGCTGGAGTGGGTCCAGAGAAGGGCAACAAAGCTGGTGAAGGGCACAGCGCACAAGTGTGATGAGGAACCGCTGAGGAACGTGGGGACCCTTAGCGACATGGTTTAGTGGTGGACCTGGCAGTACTGGGGTAGAGGTTGGGCTTGATGATCTTAAAGGCCTTTTCCAACCCAGCTGATTCTACGATGCAGAGACTCCACTCTGTTGTAACAGAAGCTGCTTCATGGTTGAAGTTGCTCAAGCCTTCCCAAACCAGGGACATGAAAGAAGCATTACAGGGGTCTGTAACAAGGAGTGTGGAGAAGCACAACCTAGTAAAAGCCTCCAACTTACACAGAAGTAAGCTAGGCTTTAAAAGCAGTTTTTTAGCTGCTATTTGCATCTGCAAGTTTTGAGGTCTTGGACAATCCAAATCTACTGTCACTTGCTGTTCTGGCAGGGCAGGATGCATCATACACAGGCAGCATAAGCAGAGAGGCAATATAATATACCCACCAGGAAAGAACATTAGCATACATAGCAGTACAGTTTGAGCACCAGCCATGAAACCTAGATTCAGCTCTGTAGCCACCTTCAGTGATAAAACAACTAGATAAGCTGCCAATGTCCACTTCTACAGAATGTCATGCTTTAAACATACCACACAGCTTTAATAATCAAAGAACAGCAAAAAGGCTGATGTCCAGGCCAGTTTGACACAGCCCACACATGGATGCAGGTTAACATCGAGTGCTTTTGTGCACACTCTGCTGCAAAACAGCTGCTGGGCAGGCTTTCAAGTGGAGGCTGAACCTACTCAAATCCTAATGAAGATGGACATGCAAGGATGCCCAGCACTCTGGGGAACTCAAGGTATTTGTTCCATAAGGAAATGACTCAATGAAGCAGGACACTTCATGTGGCAGACGGCTTTGCCTATGCAGCAAAACACAGCAGAAGACTGAGAGCTCTTGCTTGCCACTAATGTGAAACAGATATTTTTGCAGTTCTTCTAGCATCCTGCCCTGCCAAAGCAGCAAGTGACAGCAGACTTTGGGTTGTCCGAGACCTCAAAACTTGTAGGAAGTTTCAAGTCAGCACTGCACATGCTCCAGCTATTCACACTTGTTTGTTAAAGCTCTTTGCAGCCATCTGCCCATAAATATCTCTCAATGCTCCTCAAAACCCCCTGCTGAACAGCACCAGGGCAGCAGCTGGGCACAGATCTCCCAGCTCCAAAGCCACCCAGGAGCCCAGGGCTCATATCAGCGCTACAAGGCCAGGTGAGCAGATGAACAGGAGCCAAAGCAGCTCTGAACAAACAGAACACGACAAGCAGCATGGTGCTTGCACAAAAAACGTGCCAAACATGGTGTCTGTCATCTGCCGTCAGAAAGAGGGCAAACAGGATGCAGAACTGACACAAAAAGTATGGCAGGAACTAGGCAACCAGCTTTTACAAGGAACCATGACCTTTGAAGAAAGCAAGAACAACAACCCTTACCTATACAGGTATTACAGAAGTGCGTTGTTTTTTTTGTTGTTGTTGTGATTTTTTTTCCTTGTTTTTATTAGAATATTGAGAATTACAGTACAAGGAGTACAGTACCACCTGCCTCTCCTCTGTATCTTCTTTGGCACCTCTTTCAACCATCACTGCTGCTCTGTGGCGGTGTGACTACAAGCAAATAGGATGTGGGTTTACAGTATATTTTGGTAGATCTGCAATATGTTTCCTACCTAGAAACAGGCTCTAACCCCACAATAAAGGGAGTAAGTGACCTTGTTCCCCTCTGTGAGAGTGCTCTAGTGAGGCAGTTACCATGCAATAATACCCTCACCATAAAGCAATACCTTTGCATTACCTCATCGGCACGGCCACGCTTTGTTCCGAGCGTGGCAGGTACTGGGTGTTCCCACTACAATTGCAAACAGGAACATATTTTTAATACATGACAGGCTGCAGATGTGGGATCCACATTTAGACAGAACACGTGGTCCCGGGAGACAAATAGACCTTTTATACCGCTTTCAAAGCTGTCCAGGCGCATTTCTGGATCCACTCATCCTCGATTACAATACCACAAAGCCAGCTGGAAAAAAATAAAACCAACACACACACATATGCACATGCGCAGCAAGAGCAGAAATTGCAGGATGCTGTGAAGCATCAGCAGAAGAGATGTTTGGTCTGTAACTTCCCTTCCTCTTGCACTGCCGGGGTCCCACAGGAGGAGCAGCAGAGAATTCAGGATACTGGGGTTCTGGCCACCAAAAACTTCACTCAGGAAAAGCCAAGGGTTAAAAGACCCACTAGGCATGAACCCTGTCAGTACCAATAGCAAACTGAGCCCCTAAGGCTGTGTTGGAGTGTTTAAGGTCGACATGTTACAGTGAGCATTTGGGGGGACGGAGTTATCAGACAATTGGTGCATATCTGTTTAAGATGACGCTTTCAATTTGTGCAAGTACAGCCTGTTCCTTTAAACCTGTGACCTCATTTATTTACATTACTGCAGAAAAGCACTGCCAGAAGCAACAGCTGATGACAGTCTCATGTATTTTTCCACTAAGACAACAATTAAACTGCTCCTGTGTTATTAATGAACAGATGACTTTGTGTCAAGTTGATTCAAAGTGCAGGATGCCTCGAGATTAAGCAAACATGACTCCAGCATGTAAAAATAGAGGCTAGGTACTGCCCACGTGCTTTGCCCACCAAGGTGCTGTGCCTTCCCTTAACCTGGCAGGACAGTACAGGGCCTGCAGGCACACTCCTGCTGTGCCATTATCAATGCCCAGAGGTCCTGCTGCAGGGTGGCACGCTGATGCTGAGCCACCACTGCTTTAATGCCAGCATTCGGGCTGCTCCTGTACTATGGGCAAGGGAAAGTAGAACCAAGTGAGATGCACTTACCTCTGAACACCGTGTTTGCTTATCTTTTTTCCTTACTGTCTCATATTCCCCTTTGCCTCGGGCTACAGTCTCCACCAGCTTCAGCAGGTAGGCAGCATTGCTTTCCTTGTGCTGACCTTCACACAGCACGTTTATGGAGGGTGAGGCTGGCTGAGCTTATTTGGAGGCAATGACTTGTCCCAGGTCACACATCTATGGTAGGAGCACTTTCCCATGCAAGGTGAAGCAGTGAGCTCCAGCACAGGGATGTCCCAAGGGACACTGCTCCCTTCCAATATGGGCAGGCTTGAAGTACCACCACTTGCTTCCTTCCACCAAGGGAAAAGGAGCTGTACAGGCTGAAGCAGCATTCACCCAATATACACCAAATCCACTCCCAGGATATGGGGCATCCACCCAGACCACCTCTTCATACCACTGAACAACACAGCCATGTCTGCAGAAGTTTGTGGCTCTGCACAACAAACCCTGTATCTCAGCCAAACCAGACTCCTTATCACCTTATGTCCAACAACACCAGATAACATGGAAAGAGTAAAAGCAGAAGAAAAGCACCTAATACTCCCTCTTGAGCAGGGGTAGGACTACTGGGTACTAGGCAGGGAAAGGCATGGAGATAGTGAGGCTGTACCCACAGAGCACAAGAGACAAGACCACCTTTCAGTGAAGCACCTTCCCACTGCTGTTGCTGACAACCACCTTAGGACGGTTCACAGTGCACACTGGAGATCATCCTGTGCCCATCCTGAGGTACCGAAAGAAGAGATGCTCAAATTCCCTGAACAACCCAAGACAGCTTCTTTCCTTGTTCAAGCAGGGCTTTGCTTTCCACACCTCTTCTAAAGCAACGGGGTTTATCCAAGCAGCTCGCTGTAGGAGTGTTTCTGCCCTCCAAGGCAGATGTCCTTCTCACCACAGCTGCCGCTGAGCAGCGCTCAGGGCTTGCCCACACCAAGCTCTGCATGGTTGAAAATGTTGTATTTGGCCCATACAATGGGAAGCTGAGCTGAGAAGGGCAACTTCCTTCTGTCAATAGAGGTGGGGACCTATCAGGCAACACTCACCCAGGTGACATCAGGAGTTGCTCCTTTGATTTCAAGGAAATTGTGGTTTGGTGGTTCTTGTTTGCTTGGATTTAGAACACTGGAAGGAGATTTATGAGAGGTTAAGCCCACAGCAGAAGGAAGCCCATCCTCTGCAGTACAAGGAGACCACAGTGACACCAAGACTGCTTTACACATTACCTTTCCCACTGCTAAAGAAAGGGGGCAGAGGGAGGAAGGACAAAAATAAAATCCATCCTTCTACAACATAAACCTCCATGCTTTCTTCAACAACACACATTACACCCATTTCCACAATCAAAGGCATAACTGAAGGTTCTTCTTCTTCTATTGCTCCTAGCAAGTAAAACAGGTCTGACTTCCTGGTTCTATGACCGTATTCCTCACCTGTCTGAGGGAGGTTTAAAGACCCTGCACAGGGTTTCCTTCCCTGCTGCCCACACAGCATTCAGCATCAGCCTTGCCACAAAAGATTAAGCTTTAAACAAACATAAAGAAGTAAAAGTAAACATAGCTCACAAAGAACAGCTTCTACCTCGACACACTCAATCTAATCTAGGCTCTCCCTCTAATCAAGTTGCCAACGGCACTTCAAAAACATGCAAAACCCTGCATTCTACAGAACGTGCAAGGTCAGTCTTTTTTCCATATGGGAACTATCCCGAGAGCTTGGTTTGTACACCAATTCTGCCCTAGAGGAGTTACAAGCACACCCCTGACACAACTGCTTTGAGGTCCCTGCAGAAGTCAAGAGCGTGACGCCGGATAAAGAAGCAAGGTTTCTCCTCAGCACTGAGGCACACGTCCATGCATTTGCATGCTGTCTCTGATGCTCATACCCCCTGTCACAACACACCCTCTCCTGTTGGCCTTTACAGCCCCTTCCCCTGTCAGGCTGTGCCAGAGATGCTGGCTCTACATCAGCTCCCAACCCTTCACTCTTCTTCCTCAGAGGACCACCACATCATCCAAATTAGTTCCAGTTAGAAATAAATAATATTTACTTTTTTGTTTCCCAAACCTGCCACTAAGGAACACTTCCTGAGATCCATTTCTACTTTTGCGCCTTAAACTTAAGTTTTTCCTCAGATCCTAAGTTTTGGACCCATACAAATCACACACGTCCCTTCCCTAGGTTACTCACCAGTTTTCCCAAGAGATGCCACCACCTTCTGGACTACTCACCAGCCTCCAGAAGCTGCTGTGAATACTTCTGGACCACATTTGTGAGTTCAAGACAGCGGTTCTAGCCTGTAACTGGAAATTCCCCTATGCTGAGTCTGCCCATTTGAAAGGAAAGGAAAAATAACACCAAAAATATATTCACAGGAAAATAAAACACACGTCAGCATCCTTCAGAGTGCTGCGTTATCACTGGGGAGCAAGTCAGGAAGGTCAAAGGAGAAGGCCCGCTCTCAATTTTGGTACAAGGATTAAGCTATACAAGAATGTAATTAGGAACACGACAAAAAACCCCACATCCCAAACACACTGTGGTGACAATTTTGCAGCCACAGACAAGGACTGGACTTGCCTTCCCTGGAGGGCAAGCGTTTATAGCAGAAACTCAAAATTAGACACGTTACAACTTCTCATAGCAAAAGTATGCATTCCCATGGGGATGTAGGCTAACATGAAGTCCAATTAAATAATCACTGGAAATGTCAGCATAAACCCTGAAGGAATACATACTTCTACTGTGAAATGCTCCCACTGGAAACCATATTAACAAAAAGGTCATCAAGAAATGCTACAGCTATGTACAAAGGAGCCGGGGAAGCGAGGGGGAGGGGACAGAAACTATTTTAATGCTATAAAGATACTACAGATGGTCTTACATTGAGAGAGAGCTACAGGTCTGCTTTCAGACAGAGGCAGAGCAGACCAGATCTGCCCAAGACACCAGTTTTGTTTTGTTTTTAAATCTATTCCCAGTTCTCTCCCTGCCCATCACCACGCGCATCCCTCAAGCAGCTGGAGACAGCCAATAGCCAGTGCGGTGCAAAGAGCTTTGGCTCAGCATATCCAAGGAGGAAGGATGGTCCCAGTAGCATGTCAGACATGTGTAATCCTGGACGTGTAGGACTGGACGTTTCTGTTTAATTCACATGTTTTAGAGAACACTGACATTTTCATGGCTCAGCCATCCATTTATTCATTTTACCCTTTTAAGGGCAACCTCTTCAGGACACATTACCATTGTTTCTGACAACAAAGAGCAGGCTGCTTTCATTCTCCTGAAGATGAACACAGGCTCTTTCCCGGTCTAAACTGCTGCCCCTCTACAAGAGAAACGCCAGCAACATTTGCATTAGTATGAAAGGAAAATAGGGTGCTGATATACCACACCAGCGTTTGAGAGTGCCATCCATTCCTGATGGATCTATGCTTTTTAAAATGAAAAGTTCCTATCTTTTTGGCTAGAAATAGTAACAGTATCTGGCTCTGATATGACCCTTTCCAGCAAGGTATTTCAGAGTACATGAAGAAAACCCAGAGAAAATAAAGGGCGCTGTCTTCACATAGCAGCAAATTACTGGAACTAGCATGGTGCCAGCCAACCCCCACACTGACAGACTTCAGGACCAACCCTGCCAGAACTTAAACCCCAATTCTAATGGTCAGGGAGGAAAGACCCTAAAAATCCCCCAGGGCAAGAGAGAGTTGACCCAGTTTGCACCCACATACTCCAGAGTCAAGTGAAGAAGAGACACATTTACAGAATCCAGAGCTAAATAACAATCAAACAAGTAATCTGTTCAGCCAGATTAAAAGCAGCCCAGGTCTCCTTGCCTCCACAGGCAAGTTAACACTAATGTTTCCTAGGAAGCATAAAAACCCTGCTATCCTTCAACAGCAATGCCGTGCTGCCTTGAGGACTAACACAAACACTTATGAACCTAAGACTGATGTCATGTTAAACGATCACATTAAATGGTTTTGTACTTAAAACATGCCAGCAAATTCTAAGTGGCAGCAAAAGGTTTGTTTTTAGTTTCCACTCCCATTATTTTAGCAAAGACCAAGCAGAATCAGAGCCCATCACCAACACTGTACATGTTAACTGCTCTAACAACAGCTTTTCCTTTAAAACATTGTTGGTCAACTGCTTACATAAGGCTTAATATCACACTTTGGTGTAATAAACCTAAGACAACCAATTCAACTGCTATGACAGAAGCTTGCAAGTTATCTTCTAGTTCCCAAATCTCTTTAAGCCATTGTCAAAAAATATATATGTATGATAATTTATGTGTGTACAAGGAGTAACATTCGTTCTCTTTATCACCCTTAGCTAGAAGCAGTTCTCTGTTTCAGTGAGTCAAGTGGGAATTAACCCAGGCACGCTGTACACTTTTTAAAGCTAGATCATAGTAACAGTTGCAGCCAACATGTTCACATCACTTTATTATTATTCTCTGAATTTATGTTTCCCAATTTCCTTCTTCAAATCCATCATCTTGGAAGCACAGTAATGCACATGTACAAAGCAGCATAGAATCATAGTATGGGTTAGAAGGGACCTTCATGACAACAGGGACCAAGTGGTACCAAAACCTACAAGGTCCCAGTTGCTCCCCCCAGACTTGCTGGCTCAGGTCTCTCTGCACACACTCCCCCCTGGGACATGCTCTATAGGGCATCTCTAAAAACAACTGCCAGGAGATCATAAACATGTGCCCCTTCTAGACCTTGATCTCTTCACTGGCAGTGTAGAGCTTTCCTTCAGAACAGAGATAGCCTGCTCACCCAAGAAGACACAGATAAGAAAATAAACCTTAAAAGAACAAAAACCACCTAGAGGCAAAAATCAGAGCCTGCAGTTTATCACTGTAGCAAAAAGGGAAAAGAAAGGAGTGCTCCTAAGTCTGTCTTCCACTTTCTGCAACAGGCAGTTGTGTTGCTCCCAGGGAACACGGTGATGGTGGATGAACCTGGGTCAACCACACTTCACACTGATGGCAACAAGAGAGATAAGCTCAGTGTAACAAACAGTGCAAAGGACAGAAAAAGAAAACCCAGACGGATTAAAATAACTTACCCATGGCCTCACAGCAAGTCTGCTGTGTGTGCTGTCACAGAGCAGGAGAATAACCACTGCATAGCCTTGGCCAGAGTTCCCCTGGCCCCAAGACTGCGCTGCTATCTAGGCACAGTTATCCCTCTAGACGGATTACCCCCTTTCTCCGCCACATGGGAGACACGCTTACTTCTCCCATCTCCCCCTCTTCTCCTTCCAAGACCTAAAATGCTGCTGTACAGTTCCAGAACCACCTTCTGGAGGGACACATGCTCCTGGGGAACCAACAACTCCCAGAGCAGGGGAGGACACATCAAAACCAACTTCCAGTGGGCAGATATGCTTCCGGACAGGAGGATGCCTTAATCACAGAGACTAAGTAACTGAAGCAAAGACCTTCCTCTAGCAAAAAGTCACAAGGCAGTACAGGAAAAAGAACTACAAAACCCCAGCTTACTTGGTGATAACGAGAACGTTAACAAGAGTTTAAGTTTTACAGTGCAGAGGTGTTCAAAAAGCACTGAAGACAGGTTCAGGTGAGCCCCTAGAAACAAAGCTCCAGCCCAACAACTGCTCACGACAATTCAGCCTTGTGATTGCTGTAGCCAGTGCTCTCCCAGGCCCACCAGACTTCCCAATAAGGCTAAGGACCACACATAATCTTATCTCACATGCAAAGGGACGATGCATTAGCTCATCTTCATGGATTCCCGTAGTCTATTTCTTTAAACAGTGTGACTTCCATCACCCTGCAAGCCTATACTGAATACTTGAGACATATTTCCCTCCTGGTTAGCTGCTAAACCTGCAAAACAGACAGATGTTAAAACTGTGTACATGCCGCACCTATTTATGGCATTTCTTCACTTCAGAGTTGCTTGAATAAATAAAACCCTAATTATAATGTGGCTTTCCACACAGTAAACAGTCATAGCCTAAAGTCAAGCGGCTGATCCCCACTTCAAATGCATCGTAAAGCCAAGGTAATCTCACTACAAACTTTTGTGCTCCTAAGCACAGTAAGAACATCGGCTGCTGCTTTGGAAGGCAAACAACTCACATCCACGTCTAGGCAAACAGGTCCATCTGCATTAGCTAACACCCAGTTTCCACTCAAACCTCAAATACAGCTTTCTCTATCACCCTGAGCCTCCCAAAAAGGCTGTGCTCCCCTTAAGAATAAAAAGCCAGAAGACACACCAGCAAGCAACGCTATAAAGATTTTACTAGCAAAGTGTCTCACCCCCAGCAGGCATGCACGTGAGGCATCCAGCTAATTAAAATCCCAACACCTACCTATCTGGAAAATTGCAGGGAATGTCCCTCCAGTTTGAACAGAACTGGGGTCAGATTTTTCTTTACAAGCCTCAGAGAGATTTGCCTAATGTAACAGTTTGTTTCTTGACTCTTTGCTTGCTTTCCAAGGGTATGAGAAGCTGAAGAGCTTAAAAAAACCCACAACCAAACACCAAAACAAGCCTCTTTCCTGTTCCTTTTCTTCCAAGGCAGTGTCATTGCCCTCTTCCCCCCCCGAGGACAGTTCGAAAGTGACAGGCACTCTGGAAGCCAGCACTCCCAACTCTCAGATGCCATCATCTGGGAGGAAATGCCACATTTTCCATTCTGTTACTGTTGAATAGGCAAAGTTTAGAGGTACACTCCCCTGCAGAAGCATCCCTTCAAAATACAGAAAAGCCTGTGGTCTACAATCACAGTATTGCTCCAGTTTATCTACATGCAAAAGGTGCAGACATACACAACTGATTTTCAAGTGTTACAACCAATGCAATTATCTATTCCAATGGAGAAAGATACTTTTTTAAGCTCTAGCAACCAGAGCCTGAAAAGTGAAGGTGAAATCTCAGCCTTAATAGAGCCAGCAGAAGTTTTTTCCCCAGTGACTGATGGGGCCAGATTTCCTCTGCAGCGCACGGGGAACGCGCTTTAGTTTGAAGCACATTGGACGCTTCACACGCATTACTTAACACTTAAAAATACACACTTCCCTATTAGAACCATGACCTAATAATTATTCAGTGGAGAACTCTGGTGGAAATAGGCACCAGGCACGTGTTTTGTTGGTCAGCTGGATTTGTTGACCATTGCGTCAAGTTCTAGTCGCCAATACACTTGTGCACTGTCATCCAGTTAGGGCTTAAAGTAACACTAACACCGTTAAGTTATCCAATTACAATCATAATTAATGATTGCCTTTGCAACAGATTATAACCAGGTCAGGTACTTCGGAAGGCAGTATTTTGCATGAACATGGGACAACATAAGCCAGGTACCTATTCCTTTTACAGCTGTCTCAATCTCTTTATAGTTGTTCCAACTTGTGATATGCAACTTTGGTGTGGTAAGAGATCTGAAGCTATTCTTAGACCGTGGCAGAAAGCACGAAGTGGTTTGCTGGCAGGTCTTATACTCTCTGCTGTAATGAGAGCAAGTCACTTCATTTATTTCCCTGTGAGATGAGCTATGAGAAGACTGAAAGCCAGAGCATAAGTGAGCTCCTGAGACCCAGAACAAGAATAGAGAAGCAGCCAGTTGTTATCACCATCAGCCGGTTGCTCCCTACCCCCTTGCAGCAGTCTAGCCATTGGTTTAAAGCACATGGCAGGGGGGAAATGGATTATTTGCCTAATTGCAATTTGCACCTCTGCTTTTGAATTTGCTGTTTCCCTGCAGTCAAATACAGAAGCCTTTAAAAACTAACCACAAGACTTCAGCAGGTCCACAAGGCTCCTCTGCTGATGGGGCTCGGAGGCAGAGGAGGACGGGCAGGATGAAGACAATACCACGACACCAGCCAGGGAAACAAAGGCAAATCCTCTTGTGCTAAAAGCCGTTGAAATGCATGGGCACAGATGCTTCAGCTTTTCATTTGTTTCATTTGCAGATTCTATTTAACTTGGAAAACAGAGATGCTCAACTACAAACCTACGCATTTCATTCTAGGAAAAATACTACTTTTCATCTGAATGCAAATGGATTTCCCACTTCCTACTTTTAAATCCAGTGGCAAACTCAAGTACACAAACCCCCAAGGCTCCAGCCCACTTTTGCTACGAGCTGGGGTGCTCAGGGAAGGCAGAGACACCTCACCATTGGGTTTGCAGAAAGGAAATGGACACAACTCCTCTGAGGAGAGCCAGGGCTGCATCGCCATGCTCTGCCTCCCCAAATTCAGCAACAGCTTTGCTATTGGCCTCGGGCAGAAGGGATGCTGGGCTCACATCACTGGTTTTTTAACTCCTCTCCTTCCCTAAAAAGGAAAAAGCACCCACAAAAAGGGAGGCCTCTAAGCTTCATGCAATACCATGGTCTTGTATGAAGGTGTGTGGGTACCGGGGAAAACTTGCCTTCTTCCTGTTTTGTATCCAAACAGACTGAGGAGCAGCAGCTTCGGCCTTGACAGCTTAGCCTGCTGCAGCCCATTTAGCAGCACTGTGAAATAGATGTTTGTTTCTTCGTGTATTTAAATAGGGGGTTTATGCTTGCTTCAAGTGCTATTGGCTGTGAACAAAGAAATGAGCAAATCTTTGCTTCTAAGGAGCTTAAATCAGAATTACGGAAATATTTTATTTATGACAAAAAAAGCACTCCATGATAAAGGAAACAGCCAGAGACACACAGGATAGGAAGGGAGGAACACAGGTCTTAAAATACCCCCATACCACAGCATACATAAAACCCCAATGTTCTCTTTTCACAGTGCTAGTTTATATACTGGTCTACTACATTAAAAATAAATCAGGCCACCTCTCTTTAACTTGAGCCTAGTAAGGTGCCCCATACATACATTTATCTGTAGATCACAGCCTGGCCTTTGGAAGCAGCGCAGGGTTTCTCTGCTGCTTAAAAAGACACAGGCACCCAAACCCAAAATGCACATGGGGCCACATCGCTCCCCTCAGCATGCTGTAACTCAACCCTTGGCTTTGTCGATCGGATTCACCCCAAACGGCAACGGGGCTGACAGGCAGCACCAAACATGGAGAAGGTGGCACCGGATCAGGGGGACATAAACTTGGACAGGCAGGCTAGCAACCAGTGTTTGCAAACACAACACAGGGGGGGATCAGATGGGCTGGCAATAAATTAGGACCAGATTGCAGTGAGTGAGAGAAAGCGCTGGAAATAACAGAAGCAAAGAGGGCTCCCCAGCTACCCCCAGCTTCATTTCGGAGGCTGAACCCAGGCGTGTGCTGAAGCATGATGGAAAAAACCCTATCTGACAAGTGAAACCAAACAATGAGCACTTCCAGCACTGCTCCTCAGCTTGGAAACTTCACCACAGCCTTCCTAAATGCTGCTCTGTACTGCGCTCAATTCCATCCAACCTCAGAGGGAGCCCCGCTCCAAAAGAGGGGAGGAGGGTTAAGGTGACAGGGATGCTATTCTCTCCATGCTTCCAGAGATGAAGCCTGCTCTGACCCAGCCAAGAACTAAATCCAAAAAGCAAAGGGTTTGGTTGTATTCTCATCCGTATGTGTCAGCAGAACAGTTTGGGGAAGGGATTCCTGCTAAGCAGGTCTTTGAGGCAGATCCTAACATTTCTCAGGGTTGAAAACCAAAAAGGGCCCAAGCAATCCCGCAAGGACTCTGTTAAACCCAGTGGTGGGTGGTGGGAGAAGGGGCTGCCCACAGCCTGCCTACAGGCCCAACAGCAATGTTCTGCCCAACAACAGCTCTGCAGCTCCATCTCAGCCAGGATCTGACTTTAGGAAATAACTGACAGTTTGAGGTCTACACAAGTTCCAGTGTTTTCAGAGAAACACAGGAAAAACACCTTCAGAAACTCACTTTTCTAAGGATAGGAAGGTTCACAGACTACAACCATACACCTGGTGGCAAAGGCTGTACAACAGAATGATTATCACCAGAAATGCAGGACTTCAGCGGTAACCTCACACTGCAAAGAACCTCCTCTCCCTCTTTTATGGATGAAGGGCACCATCATGACTCAATAAGAGCATACTGGGAACTCCTAACAATTATTAAAGCAAGCCCAGAATCAAAATATACTTACTGGGAGCAAAGATAAAGCTCAGTGCAATTTTAAGCTTCCACAAGATACACACAGAGGAGTATCTCACAGGACCCTTAGCGCCTATAAAGCTATGAGAAATGGGGATCAAGTATCAGCCTGATCAATTCTCTTGCCACATAGTGCAGCCTGGAACAGAAAAACTGAGTGAATTAAATACAGTAAGAGCTGGAAAGAGAGAAAGAGCTCAATCAACAAATCATAGAATCACAGATTGGTTTGGGTTGGAAGGGACCTTAACCTCCCATAGTTTTCCAGTGCCACAGCCAGTCTCTGCCAACCACGCACGCCTCTGAATGGCATAAACACCCAGGGGAAAAGAGACTCAATCTAGAGGGCAGCATTGTTATAAACAGGAGCTACAGAATAAAGTGAAAAAGGGGAAGTGTCTTTGGATGCTGCCTGAATGGGCTTGTTTCCCCCAGAGCATTAAAGGACAGACCAAACACCACATTAAAACAGGAGTCTCTACAGGAAAAGACATATACGCACACATAAGTGTACACACAACACTTTCAGATCACTTTTTAGATGAATTATCTCTCTCTGTCCATTATTCTGACCCCATACCACCAAAACAAGACTTGAGTATTCCCCAGGTTTTGCTGACTGGTCCATGATGCAATGCCTCAGACCAAGTGGCTTCCTGACTCCTTCCTCCTCCCTTCTACTACTCTCCCACTGTTCATCTCCAGCACCTATGAGTCCAGTTTTATATGGACTAAAATAAGGTTGCTAAGTAAAGGTCAGTCTGACAAGCTAAAAGAGAAATATACCCTCCTGGACCTCTGCCCCTTGGGTTATAAATACTCAGAGCAAACATGGGGGGGGGGAATTCTTTGTCTGCACAGACAGACACCAGGAAGCACGTTTCCTCCTCCTTTCAGCTCCCACCCCCTCTGCTACTCAAGGACAACTGAGAAAAGCAAGTATCTCCCTGCTACTGGCTCCATGATTTATCCATTGGTGGCTCGAGGCATGCAGGCCTTTCTAGAGGTAAACACAAGCTTTCAAAGCTCAACCATCAGCAAGGCTAACACCAGAAGACACGCACTGCAAAGGGAACCACTACAGGTGGGCAAAGAGGAAGATTACCTTTTAGGACTAGGGGTTCCTTGCCTTCTCGCTTGAGTGACTCCAGCACTATGTGGAGTGGCTGGGAAGGCATTACTCTGCTTGGCTCATTGGTATTCTCATCATAGACTATGATTTCTTTGGAAAAGATCCTCTTGAAGGAGTCCTTGCCTTCCCGGCAGGAGATCAAGTCCAAGACGGTGATCTTGCCCTGCTGAAGCCTTCTCCGGCTGATCTTGTCAGAACAGTTAATATGGACAGCCCCTTGAATGTGGCTCTTATTATACTCCATGAATGGCCTGCAGTCAATGATGACAGGCCCTTGGCTCTGCTGGTGGCTCTTGCTGCATTTGGTCATCTTCTTCGCCAGGTCGTTGGGGTAAATGATTTTGATGCTAGCGAGTTGTTTGGTGGAGCCCGAGACCGGGCTCCCCACGCTGCCCAGCGGGCTCAAGCTGCCAGCGTTCTCATTGCTGTTGACCATTTGGTTGGCAGGGCAGGCAGTGGAGGCTCCGGCGCTGCTGGTGCTCGCTTGAGTTTGGGCCTGAGCGTCCTTGTCGTACGTTGCCACAGTGCAGCAGCTGGCACTGCTGCATCCACAACTCAGGGAGCGTGCAGAGCCGTTAGATGAGGGCATATACGTGAGATTAGCAGTCTTTAGGGACACGACAGCTGTGCCGAGCAGACTGGAGTGGCTCTCACTGGCAGAAGAGGCAGATTCAAGATAGCTAGAGTCTAAACAAAGGTTGAGATCCTGAGGTCTCACTGGCCTTGAAAGTGCCACTACTACCCTGTCGTCTAAAGGAGATGGAGGCATGAGGAGGCTGAGCACTAGCAAGTTAAGAAGAACTCAAGATCACCCTGAAAAAGAGAAAAGGGAGGGGGAATGGGAAGAAGAAAAAGGTGATGAAAGCAGATCATGAAATCACATAAGCCCTCATATACAGCAACTTACTTTACCAACACCCCTCATCCGCAGGTAACAACCGACCAACCCCTCTGACAGTTACCAGCTCACAGCAGTTACCAAAACCCTTTTTCCAATCCTACAGCAAATACTTGAGCTATCTGTATGCATGCACATGGCATGCAGAATACACACTCCTAAGCCTGGGCTGTGCAGCTACACCCAGGAGGAGGCATTTGTCTACATGCAAATGGTGCTGAGCTATTCTGAAACCCCAGGCTGCAAGCAAGGCATGCAACTGATAATGACAGAGAGGCACGTTCTCTTGTTCCCCCGCTTACTGCAAGGGAAGCAACCACAGGGCTGACTCTACAACTGGGAGAAACGCATAGGAATGGAATGTGTCAGTGGTGATATGCAAATTTTCCACCAAGGTGGAATAAAACTAGCTGGTGAATAAGTTGTCAGAGTCGGTTACAAACTTGAAAACATAGAGCTAAACAAAAAACACCCAGGAGAAAACGGGAAATTTAGGTTCTGGAGTTCTTTACAGAAAGTAAAGCTTCCATCCCCCTGTTAGGGGTTAATCCAGCCTCAGTTAAGCCCCCAGCTCCAGGAAGGCTGTTCTCCATCAGTCCCAGAGAAACTCGTTCCCTCCTCCCCAGCACATCTCACAGCTTCTAGAAAGAGGGGTTCCCTGCGCCCCAGCAAGGTCACAGCCTGCCCAACCTTTAATAAGAGACAGCACACGGGATTAAAACCCCCTTTTCCACCCGGGCAGGAAGCAGGACGGCAAGAGCCACACAACCCAAGAAAGCCCAGGCACTGTCGCCCCTTCTCCGGCAACTTTTGGAGCAGCGGCGGCTCCCGCTGGAAAACATCCCAGCACCAACTTCCCGAACTCCGCCAAATCCCCAACAGCGGGCGGACACTGGCCCGCTCCCCATCCAGCCCCGCTGATACGGGGCACGGAGACACCCCATCCTGCCCAGCAACACCCCGTAGCGGGGCGGCCCCGAAGCAACCTCCGCTCTCGGGGCAGCGAGAGACGCCGCGATCGGCGAGCTGCGGAGGGAGCTTCGAGGAGCCGAGCGGGGAGGTTTCCCATCCCGTTTTCCACGCCACCGCCGAAAGCCTCTCGGGGCACTGATAGAACCACTGCAGGCGCACAGAGCCCGGGGACAGCGTTTACCGCAGGCAAAACGTGTTCCATCGACCGCCTTCGAAGCAGGGCAGGGAGAGCAAAGCCCTTGCCCCCGGAGTGCTGGGCACTGCGGGACAGAGGACTGTCGTCCCCCCCCCAGCCCCACAATAAGCACTTTGGTGCTGTACAAGTGGTGTCACATCAAGGAGGTTGCTGTTCAGAGGCTTTTCTGAGCCATCCTCTAGCAAAAACAAGCTTACACAGATACTTTCGATAGAAAACGACTTCCACAAATAAGCCTGCGCAAGACATTTTAAGTACAGAACAATTAACCTCCCTGCACAGCAGCTCTAAGTCATGGGATGGGTAGCAGACGCCTCTTACATGCAGCTCAGGGCTGGCCAGGTCTGTAGGTCTCCACCTGCCTGACTTCTCCATTGTACAGATGGATGCAGTTGCTCCGTGTTACGCGAATTCAGATCAAATCCATGCTGCCAGTCCATCCTTGTCTGGCAAAGATCATGAGCTGGTTAGACTGGACTCTCCCAGTGTAAAAAGGGAAGCAACACAGGCCTGAGGACAAGATTAGGGACCTGTTATGAGGACAAGTATAAATCCCTTTCATCCTTTCTCTCAAACCTTGACCTGGGTGAAATAATAATGAGGTCTCACCCATGCTACAGATACACTACAAGGCAAAAGCTGAAAATTGATTTTCCAGCCATATGGATTAACTCAGCAAACACTAGGAGGGTACATGGCAGCAGCAGTGCAAGATTTCTGCACCTCTTCCTTCTCCATTGTGCAATCTATTTGAGCACTTCCTGGTTCAGCAACCACATGCTATCATGTATCAATCCATTAATATCAATTCACCAAGTCAGAGACAGGCAATTGGCATTGCCAGAGTGATGTGTCCCACCATGTCCTGCCTGATGGAGGGTATGCCAGAGAGTTTCACCTACAACAGCAAATGCAAACCTTTTGAGCTAAAAGAGGAACAGTGGAGCTAAAGCAGGTAAGATGTTGGCAGGATGATAAGAGTCTAAATTAGCTTCCAAACATTTTGGTTCTGAGGCATACCTGGAGAATTCATCTTTCAAGTGGGATTTTCAAGCTGTGTCAACCAAACCAATGGGGACTCTTACAAAAAAAAAGCGTAGAATGCAGTAATATCAGCATTCAGCAACTCTGAGTAAAAAGATCCCATGAAAACAGATAGCAAGTTTTCAGAAGCATTGAATATTTGATTTTTTGATGAACAGTTCTAACAAGCATGTTACTAAACAGCAAGTTGGGTCTTCCTCACAGCCATCCCTCAAACTAAATGTTCCCTGCCGGACAGTGCCTCATCCAGCACAAACTGAGGCTTTCGGTTTCCAGTGCTGCAATGCCCCAGCAGGGCATCAGTTCTGCTGCATGCTGGAGAGGAAAGGGGAGCCAGGGGAAGGCTCTCATATGCAACAGCTTCACCTCCTGCTCCCACTGAGAGCAAACATGAAGGCAAAGACTTGGAGCAAGTCAGTCACGGAGTGGCTTCATCTTCACACCAGTAAAGACCACAGTCTGGAGATACTGCCTTTTGAAAGCTTATAGAATGTTAAGTCACCATGATACCCAGCATAAAGGCAAATCAGGCTTCTCATACCAGTGTGAAATTGCTACATAACAGGGAGACAGCAAACAGATTGATGGAGAAATGCACTGGTGTCGGACTCTCCCCACAAGCATGGTTCATTTCCCTAGAGGTGTCAACATGAGACACCACATTTCCATGCTCTCTATTCCTCTTTGTCCATGGATTGCTGAGGTTGGCACTGGGCTCACTACAGAGAGAAGGGTTAGCTCATGCTTCTCTCAAAACAGCCCTTTCAAGCCATGCTTGGGCTTGGGGAAGGAGCTCCCCATGGGCTTGTGTTCAATTCACCACCTGAAATGGTCCTCCCAACCAGGGGAGCTGGAAAAGATGTTTCTGTGTTTGGGCGTCCTCCCAAAGCTAGATGTGTCCTAAAGCAAACATGTGCTAGAAAACACTTGGAATCATTGATTTAGCCATCTTCTGCTTTCTGACCAAATTTCTCAGTACTAGCAGTGTGCTGAGGAACTGGTTTGTGACTTGTTTATGGAGGGGCTCACCTTGCAGAGCAGCCGTGCAGAGCTCACCCAAGGCAAGCAGTGCTCCCTTCTGAAGGATACTCAGCCTTTGCCAAGTTTTCTTGCAATACAAAGGGAGGCCAAATGTGATTTTTGTCTCGTATTTGACTTAACTTTCTATTTCTCTAAGAATGTTGACTACAAGTTACTATTCATCCCCAGTTTCAGAGGATTTCCTGCAGAACTTTCACTGACTTCATCTTTAATACATTTTATTAGCCTATGACATAAGATTGGCCTTTTTCCTGCTCTCAAAAACCACAACTCACTGTGATTTCTTTTTTTGCTTGAGCATATCCAATGAACAGCTTTCTAAATGCTTTTGCTTTCTGTGATTTAACGCCCATAAGAGACACGACTTGTCTATATCCTAACAGCTAAACTTCTGTTTTCTGAAAAGCATACAGGAATTCTTACAATGAAAGCTGACAGATCTCAGTTAAATTCCCATTTCCCACACTGGATTTTGACTTCCATTTTCCTCAAATGCTTTTGCCATCAGGGTGCACTTGCTCAGTTATTTGCAGAAAACCACAAGCAGACAAAGAGAAATCATCTCCGAATGGAAGCAAATCCTCACAGTATACTAATTGCATGAAATCCAATCAAACCCGTTCAGCCTCGCAGAAAGGGTAAAGATTGCTGAAAACATGTGCTGAATATTTAACAGATGTGGAAAAGAAGACATCAACATTCTCGCCAGTAGCACAGACATCCTTTAAGTGCTCTCAAACCAAAGAGTCCCTTGTTATTGAAAGATGTATTTCACATCGACCATTCTTATCTTCTGCTTTACAATCAGGGGCCTTTTCTCTTGTTTAGGATGACAAAAAGATTTTATATATATATATATATGATTACCTTCACCAACACAGCCATGTACAGCATGCACCCCATGTCTGAACAGAGGGAAATCTACTGTCCTAAACATTGGAATCTCCTTCAAAGTGATGTGTAGAGAAAGCATTTGACCCCATGTATGAGATGGTGAATCACTCCACCATGACCACCGCATGCTCTGGACTAGGCACCCCTGCTGTCAGCACCACCTTATCATTAGTAGTATTACTTTAATTTTAGGAGCAGAGTAACGACCAAAGGTAGGCGTTGAGCACAACAGCCTGTGGAACAACAATAAAAGACAGTGGCCTGCCCCTCCTGAGAGTGAGATTTAAACAGAGCAAAGAAAGTTCCCGTTTTTACCGGCAGAAATGGGAAGCAAGAGGTTGAATGACTTGCCCAAAGCTACACAACAGCTTACACCGTGGAACAGAAAACTGGGAAACCTAGGGAAAGCAAAGGTGCTAACCAGCACGGTTCTTAAATTGCAAACCAGTATCTTGCACTTCAGCAGGTATCACAGGCACTGACTAAAAGCAGATCTCCCCTCCCAGTGAAGTATCTGTTAACTACTTAAGCTCGCCCATTGTCTTTTTTTTAAGCACTCTTATTCTCGGTAGGTTTTAATGCACCGCATCAGCCTTCCTCTGTGAAACACAAACTTTCCTCTTACCTGATCCTCTAGCACATGAGGAAACATAACCCCTTTTAGACAAACTGTTCATCTTCTGAAGAAGGGGGTGGGTTTAAAACTGTGCACAAAATGAGTTTATATGGAAAATGAGATGCAGTAGTAAATATAAAGATGCATCCCTGCACTCCTGCTTGCTTTTTATGGTTTAGTGCCTGCAAGGAAGCTGCTATAAAATAAAAGGTGAGAAATTAAAACACAATAGCTATGGCACTGTAACTCCAAGCTAACCCAGGGGAATGCCCTGCGAGCACCCTGTGACCCTTGTGCCAGCACAGCCTGGGGATGGCTGCATGCTGGGAGAAGTGGGAAGTGGTTCAACACCTTCAGGACATGGCCCTCAAGTGAGAAGATGATCTGTCCTCACAGCCTTGTTTATATAATTCCATTAAACAAATGCAGCTACAGATTGACATTTTCATTCCTCTACATGGCATTTACCCAGGGCTCCAAAATAAACATACTTCCACTTACCTGGCAGTATATGCCACCTTGAAAGCAACAAGGGAATGGTTAAATAAGAGTTTGCTTCAGTAAAGTTGGCTAGCTTTCCAAACCTGCCTGGGTCCAACTTGCTCATTTGTATTTAAGCTTCAAGACACCCCTGGCTGCAGCCCGGCCAGGAACACACGTAGACCGTTTGTTTTACAGTCCTTTTATTCTTATGATTTCCCTGTTGGGTGAGCACAGTTGCCAAACTCTTTAGGGTTCATGTACAGAACAGGGAGCAGAACAGACTCCAGTCACAAGAAGTCCTCAGGTGTGCTCCTGGAGCTCCCATACCACCAGCACACAGCAACACCAGGAGCATTTAGTAATAGGACAAGGGGTAATGGGTTTAAACTTACACAAGGGAAGTTCAGATTAGATATAAGGAAGAAGTTCTTTACTGTAAAGGTATTGAAGCACTGGCACAGGGTGCCCGGAGAAGCTGTGTCTGCCCCATACCTGGCAGTGTTCAAGGCCAGGTTGGGCAGGACCTCGGGCAATATGGTCTAGTGTGAGGTGTCCCTGCCCATGGCAGGGGGTTGGAACTGGATGATCTTCAGGTCCTTTCCAATCCAAACCATTCTGTGATTCTATGTTAAAAGGAAGGGACAAGCATCACACATGTGGCGCACAGGAGGGGACATGAGGGCCAGGGAGGGGAGAGGTAAGAGTGTGAAAAGAAAAAGGGAACTTCTTACTGAAGGTCTTTATTCATAAACTGTGTTCAGGCCAGACATGGTCTAACTTCCTTTTCTTAGAGACTGGTGAGATCCCTCACCCTGTCTCTCCTTAGGAGAGCCAAAGGGGAAGACACCAGTGATGGGGAGCAGAGCGAGAAGCCCAGCTGGAGTCACTCTTACAGCTCTGTTCAGCAGTTTGGGGTCATAAAGCCTAGCTCTTCCTGGCTTCACAAAGAGATCAGGGAAGGTGAATTACTCACCAGCTCTATTGGAAAATAAGCGCATGAATAATTGCTGCCCTGACAGTAACTGTGAGCTGAGAAAGCAGCAGTGGTATTGACAGCCAGCTCGGCCAAACACTGCTCTCATAGCACCCAAACTGCCCTATCGACACATTGAGAGCATGCTGGTACAAGGTCTCCTTCCCAGGGGCGAATATCCGATTGTCCTGTCCGGGCAGGCTGGGAACTGCAGATGGACATGCACAGGGTAGGTGAGGGCATGCTGCAGCTCAGACTGTGGGACAGGAGGCTTCTGGTGGTCCTTCCAGGCCCCTGGTGAGAGATGCTGTAGGTGGGCTTCTGGGCAAACCTGAGCCCTGCAAAGCCTCCTGTGCCAGGGAGGACAGCTGTGGGCCTGCCAGAAATGACAGCTCTTGTCTTTTGCGTGCTCTCCGTCCATCTTCCATGGGCAAATGCGGCTCCCTCTGTCCCACAGGGGTGAGAATACCGTCTTGCTTATTTCTGCCTCCACACCCAAGAACAAAGGGGAAGCAGGATGTGAAGCAGGACAACAATATGACCTTTATGGCTTATACACACTTGGAAGTGTACCAGAACAGATCTTCAGAGATGCTTGTTTAAACTGTCACTGTAGCTGCTTCAGCAGGTCCCTGTAAGGCCCCTCTTCATGAAGGGCAGCTCTTGTCTTACGTGAGAAGGTTCTTGTCTTCCAGAGCAAGCTTTCACATCAGACCTTCCACCCAGACCTCAGTTTTGGTCCTGCTCGGCTTCAAACACCAGTCAGGCTCTGTAGGTCAGGGCTCTGAATGCTACACAGCCTGATGAAGCCCTGCTAAACAGCAGATACACTTCTAGGAGAGCTGAGCTCTTACCAGCCCCACTCACTGCCATGAGTACCTGATTACCGGTCAAATCACAGCCCAAATAACCAGTACTAGCAGCCCAGGTTTGCAAGCAACTTTTCAACCCATCATTTTGTGCCTGAGTCACCTCCAGCTGTGTGCCGGACATGGGGAGCTCATCTCACCAAGACAAGAACCAGTAGAAGAGGTATGAACCCCTCTTCCTCTCCTCACACCAGGTCAGTTCTTGCCTTTGCCCTTGTGCCAAAGCAGCAGAGGGGCAGTGGTGAGCAGAAGAGCTTCACCCGTTCAGGGAAACCATCAGCTTCATTCCTTTGCTCAAACACCACCTGAGCCTGCACCAGCCTTTCTCAGGGGCATGAACAACACGGCACACTTGTCAGTTCAACCTGGGGTCCCATCCCTGCTTCCAGCCCAGGGGCTGGAGGACACACACATGCAGGTAAAGCATACCAGTCATCAGTGCTGCGTTTTGGCACTCAAGTGTTTCGGAGGAAACTAATTGAGTGATCATAAAACCACTCCAAATGTTTATCCTAAGAGAACATCCTAACTAATCTGTTTACAGCAGAGGCATTGTATTGGAGGTTGCTGCTCATTTAGATTAGTATTCAGTGCCAGCTTCCACCCCACCCTATTTCCCTCTGTATTCGATGGAGCTGTCAGCATCTTGCCTCCAATGAAAGGAGCATCAATATTCCTTGGCAGCAGGCAGGGAGGCTCCGCACAAAGCCACAGTTTTTGCAGTTTAGTGGATGTGCAGACTCATGAACCTGAGAACAGTTGCTCATACAGACTCGATGGTTCAGCCCAACAACCTCCCTCCTTTAGTGTGGCCACCAACAGAAAGGAAGAACAGGTCCTGGTATGACCCTTGCTGCTTCTGCATAGCCACACCTGTGACTGGATGGGAACAACTCATGAACCACATAGGTTCTCTTCATGGGCTAGAGACTCATTTCTCAAAGTACATCTTCAAGCAACACTTGTCTTCATGCCTGGGCTTCAAGCAACTTGCCCTCCATGCCAAAATGGCCTCATCCTCAGCTTGGTAACAGAAATCCTGAAACTGGAACTTAGAGGGAAGAAAGAGCTGGGATCTTATTGAGATCAACTCTATTTCTGTCACGTTGACTGAAATAGGCAGTTGACCTTGTTCTACTTATGACTACCACAGCACAAGCCACAGCTTGCTTTATCACCAGCACAGGGCAACCCAGGTACAGCAGAGGCTCCTCAGCACCCTCTGGCTGTTTCACAAATCCCATGCTTCCCGCCATGGTTGGTCACTCCTGTGCAGCCAAAGTCAGGAAACAGGGAAAGTGGAATTCACATGAATGGTCTCCAGACTTTCATCTCAAAGTGCTCTTTGTTACAGGACAAGCTTGTCTCCCTCCTCCTCTGCTTCCCTGGGGCAGTGAGCAGTAACTGCACTCACCATCTCCCTTACGCTGATAAAACAAACCAGTTTAACTACAGAGGGTGCTCCCCATGCCACTCCATTGTACCAAAGTGAGCCCCATGCAAGTTTATGCAGCTTTCACTGCAGAGATTTCCCCCTTGAAAGGGATAACAGTTTAATAAAAGCATATCCTGGCTCCACAGAGCCTCCCTCCCATTGGAAAACCACTCCTGGCTTCCTTCTGCTCGCACAGCTCCGGTTTGATCCCACAACATGCCTGGGATCCCCCTTAGTTTCATCCCATTGACCACAGTGGGTGATGGGACTTCCCACAGTGGGTGCAGGAGGCCAAGCCCCTGCTACTCCCTGCAGGGGAGGTGATGGAGGGGACACCAGCTCACAGGTTGAATGTGCCAAGTTCTTTCCTGGGAGGTCACTAATGCTTTTCAGTGCCAAGCACTGGCCTTGCTAAACCTCTAGAAAGCTATTGTACCAAGGGCAACAGCACATTCTCTCACTGTGGTTCAGGTATCCCCTCTTCTGAGGTGAAAAAAAACACTGGGAGATGAAGGAAGGACATTGAGGGTTAAAGACAGTAGGAGAAAACTACAGATCAATTCAGCTCTTACTGGGTGAGCCTGCCTCTGCGGTTTGTGCTTGCGACCAAACTTTGAGCAGGCAGACTACACTCAACACACAAATCAGTAACAGAGCAGCGAGACAGTATAATCAGCTAATCAGTGTAATTGATGCTTGCAATTGATAAAGATTTTAAGGCAAATCCTGCTCAGTTGGCTCATGGGATTGAGGGACTTCCTAAGAGACTCGCACCGCTCTTGGTAGAAAGAAAAAAAATGTGATGTAACCAAGAGAGAAGAGGAAGCTGGCTTCTTTGTGTCCACTTGTGGGAATACAGCAAGCAGTGTTTGGCCATAAATACAGATCTTGCGCAAAATGCTTGTATTTGCTTAGGAGGTAGATTACCCACGCTGGGGTTAGGCTGGCTGCTCCTAATAGGAAATGGCAGTGCCCTTCTCTTACATGGCAAGGCACTAAAAATGAAACCCAGTTTATTTAGGATTAATATTAATGGCCCAGGCATTACTTACAACTTCTGTTTTCCCACGCTGATCCTGCAACGGATGGATTGTGAAACCACAGTAAAGGGACTCACACAAGAGATGTCAGCAGCGGAGATTGCACACTGTGGGCTTGCTGCCTCAGCCCACTGAGAATTATCACCACACCTACCATCTACTTACATACCTCCTTGAGAGATTCATTTGCTGGCTGGACCAATAATCATTTTCCTCACTGCCACCTGCTGAAAGCAATTTGGCATACAGCTAACCAGTCTCCTTTTTATTTCAGTCCAATTCCTGCAGTTCTCCTCACCTCTAATGAGCTCCTTGAGCCTTTATACATATCCCATTCTCACTAGGAAGCCACATGGCTACCAAATCCCTACCAGCAAGCAGTGGCCCTGGCTCCAGATTCTGGAAGCACCTCACCCTGCAGCAGGTGCTGTGTATTGGGAAAACATCTACCAGTGAGACATTCATGCCACAGTTATGTGGCTCTGCTGAGGAATTCTCTCAAAGAGCATCCCCATAGCTTCACTTGTGTCTGCTGGTGGCTTTGATGAGCTCAGCCCTTGTTTCTCTCCACAGCAACAAACTGCAGATATTAGGAACTGGATGGGCAAGCTTTAATCACAGTCCCCTTCACATTCTCAAAGCAGCATCTGAACTTGTGGATTCAGGGAGGTGTGGGACAGGCTCAATATTATAAGGATCACTAGCACACAACACCATATTGCTCCATCACTTCACCATGGTGGCCTTTTGCTGTAACACATGGTCATCCTTTGAGCTCTGGCTGGAAAGAATCATTCCAGATGAAAGCAGTGGTAGTGCCAGTCCACCATATTTCAGCACTGCCCACAGCACCCACATGGCAACAACCCCACCAGCCCCTAGGCTGGCCTCCTTCCTCGCCACTGAAGAACAGTTTAGAGTGAGCTCATAGCAATGGACCTTGTGTGTCCTCACAGCATTAGTAGCACACTGACCAGTGCATGAGGTGAGGAAAATAGGACCCAGCACTCTGCAAGCCAGTCAGATGGTGCCATACTCTGGAATTGGCCCTATGGGCTCCAGAGCAACCATCTGAGAGACAAGACCCCATCCAAAGGGGGGGTCACTGCTGGTACAGAGATCCCAGGTGTCTTAAAACCAGACTGTTTAGGACATAAAAGGGTGAAGAGCAGACCCAGAAAGAAAAATCCAGGGCAGATGTCTCTCATCCCCCAGATCAAACCAGTAAGAGTGTTCCAAGACATCTGAATTTCAGTTCTTTGTGAATCCTGCATCAGCAGCAACATACTAGGAATGGCTGACGGCATAAACAATGCCTGGGTGTGTTTTTTACCAGTGTTTCCACATTCTGCTCTTCTTCCTAAAGCCCCGCTGAGTTTTGCTTTTATAAACATGCTTAAAGAACACTGCTTCCCCTCCCTCTTCTCCAAAATAAGGCCACTAATTGCACAGACCTAATAATAAAGATACAGTAAACTTGCAGGGCTTTGTATGTTATTTACGAGGTGGTGACTCAGCCTTGAAGCACCCTGGAAGCCAGTGTAAGTGGCTGTAACCTAGCAGAAGAGAAAGGTTTGATAGCAAAGGCAAGTAAAACATTCACCTGTACACCATGACAGAGCACTGTGCAAATATTTCTAAGCCATGCTAATCATTTGTGGTGCATCAGACAAGTCAAGCGGATTTCCTCAGAGAGAAGGGTTGCTCCTGGCTGAGCAAGTACATTTACTATTAGTCTGATTAAAGTAGTTTTCAGCTATGACTAAGCCCATCTGGCCAGCAAGAAAGTAAATAACAGCTTTTTTTCACCCTCTGCCAGATGCAGCAATACTATGGCGAACACCATCACTCCAGGTATCACTGGGACCGCTCTGAATCCTACCAAGGGACTTTCATTGAGGATTTTAGTCCTCTTCCTTTCTAGGCAGCAATACCGTGTGGCTGAGGCACCCAAACCACCCGGATGAGGCACCCAACTGTGGCTGCCTAAATTAGACACTGCCCCCGGATCACTCCCCTGCTCTGAGTCAGCGCCCTGTCCACTGCTTATCTGCATCTACAAGGAGATGCAGAGTCAACACAGCGAGTAATTACTCATGATGTTAATCAAAGGAGTGTAAAAATAAAAGGTGATGATAGAATGAAGTGTAAGATTCTTTCTTAGTGAGTGCTAAATAAGTCACGGTCACGCAGCCCCTGTAGGAGCTGGGAGTAGATCACGGTCTTCAGGTGGGGCAACAGATATGGGTGTGCTGAGCCTACATCCATTGTGGAATTCATGTTCAGCAAGAGGCAGTTACTATCCCTTTCAGAAAACTCTCTCACCATCTCCCTGATCCTTTTTGGTTCTTCTCCATCCCAAAGAGAGGATTACACCCTTCACCTGGGGTAAGATATCCCAGTTCCCCTCCACATCCTAGCCCCAGTCTATCTATCCAATAAGCAGCTATCAGGTAAAAACAGTGCTTCAGAAACACCACGGAAATTCACTAAGGAAGAACAGCTCTTCCAAGAGGTATTTCCAGAGGCATTGCAGTAAACATATGCGCTGACAACAGTGGCTACCACATCCCTGCCTGTCTGTACAGGCACAGCGCATGTTCAGGAAGATTTATCTTCTCTATTTCTTTACTTCCTACAGTGCAGAATGACCTCTTCAGAAATAAACACTCCGAAGGGACTTTTCCTGATGTATTACTGAAGATGTACTTCCGTGCCCACATGGGCTGCCTTACATCATGATTCTGCCTCTATTTGCAGCAGCGGCACTGCCCCGGGGGCTGTTGGAGGGCAGAAAGGGATGGGAACTGGAGTTTCATTACCCTTTTAAGGGCACAGATCATTGACTAAACAGGTTCTAAAAATGAAAATGTAAAGGATTGAAACTTATGGTAAAAAAATAAAATTTAATAAATTATTTTTGGCATCAAGGCTAAACAAGGACCAGCAACTGTCACAGCTCAGCCTGGCTGCATGTCCCATTAGGCACAGCTGAGCACACCAGTGCTTGTGTGCTGCTCCCTCTGGCATACATGGAGAAGCTCTAGGATGTGTTATGCGCTCAGCCTGCCCATTCTGAGAGCAGAGAATAAGCTCTGGGGCCACACCTGCATAATTTCCCTTGTAGCTCTATGCCAGGTATCTTCAAGCTGCATCCGTAAGTCTATGCAGAGCTAATAGATGGGGGCAAATCTATTTATGGTAAATTTTGTCAAGAATAGGGAACTTACACTCTAAAAACTTTACCTTGTGTGCGTCCAGTGTTGGAGACGAGCAACTCCATGTCAGCTTTTAGCTACAAACTAATTTTAATGGGTGAACTGTAAGCACTCGAACAAAGGGTAATGGGAATCATCACAAGCCCTTATCTCAGCAGCTCTGCCAGCTGCTGCTGTGATGCTCTACCTCGCCTCTAACATTATTTTTTCTCCAGAGTCTTTGCCTGTCACCTAGTTATCTGCAGGACGAGCAGAACAGGGACTGAGAAATGTGCAGCAAAATTGTTTCAGCCCCATGGAGGCTCTGATAATGAATCACCAAAGCTGAACGCATTTCTAATCCCAAACACTGCCTGAGCACTGCTTCTCCTCTGCCCTCATCCTCCAGCTGCTCTGTCATCAGGGTGTCAAGCACAGAAGAGAACAGGGGTCCTGCAGCTCCCAAGCATCCTGGGGTTTTGTCCTGTCCACTGGTCCCCTATTGAACCACACCTTAGTTCCCAGGAGGGGCTCAGGTAGCACAGGGTGCCTGTAATAGGGATAACTCTGCTCCTCATGAAGGAAACAGTGATGTCCCCACCTATAGTTTTAACAAAATCAGCACCCCTTTGGGCTTTTGATTTAGATACCACCAACTTACTAATTGTAAATGTCAGGGGAGTGAGCAATGTGTCCCCCCCACCCCGAGCAAATACAAACAATTAGCACTTAATACACACATAAGGAATTGCTTCGTCAGGCGAAGGATGTGTGCAACTGGGCAGACAATAAACAACGGATCTGTTGGGCAGATGTGTGCAACTGGGCAGGCAATAAACAATCATCTGTTCCATTTGTCACTGCAAATATAAGTCATCCACAGCATTTCTTAGAAGACTGCACTGTGGTGTAAAATTATACATCCTTTAAAAACAGATGAAATAAAAGCTTAGGAAGGCCGCTGTGTGATCTTATGGATATTTCATTCATGACTAATGCTATTCTGGCAAACTTAGTGTAAATAAAACTTCAGCTTGGGCTCAGGAGAGTGATAGGAGCTTCCAAACATGCTGTCATCCTGGCTGCATAGATGTCCTTCAGCCTGGCCTCCTGGGCAACAGCAGGAACCTCTAGCTCAGAGGACTGGGACATGCATATTCCACTAAGGTATTCCAAAGAAACACGGATATCAGGAAAAGGTCAGAGATTTTAGTTTCAACTGCAAATTTTGGTGTATCTTACACAGTGCAGAGAGCAGGAAGGGGAAAGGAGGTTGTTTTAACCTGAATGCTTGTTCAGCCTATTAGAAAGAAAAGGTCTTGCAAAATTCAACCCTAGCTCAGCGCAGGATTTGGGAACATGCATGGGTAAGCAGCTGGGAGGCTTTGTTTTCAGTTTTTTCCTTGATACTGCTGTCTTCTTTACTGTATTTGCTGAGGTCAGTATATAAAATGAAGCCTGCAAGCAAAAAGGTGATAAATGCAACTTTTCTCCTTGACAATGTCATGCCTTCAGACTTCTCAGCCATAAAACTCAGTGAGGTCTGAACAACGATGCATTTTAAATAGTTTCAATTTACACGCTGTGTATATGTGTGCAAACAACCAACACACACACTGATTTTGGTGATCCCCTCCACGCTAAACAAACACGTTGGTGTTGCAGGCAATCCCAGTGACCCTCTGATACTGATAATGAGCCTCTGAGAGCAAATAGATTCAGCAGAATGAACCCCTCAGTGGACAGCCAAGGCACAGCTACGTTATCCAAGCCTTGGCAACCGATCCTAAGGGCGACTCATTAGTGCTTGTGATTCCTTCTAACAGAGTTGTTAGGAGCAGTCTCATTAGCCCTTTAAGTGTTTCATTCACTCTCTTGATCCTGCTTGCCTCCTAACCCCTCTAAAAGGAACTTCCACGTGTTAATGATGCCCAGTGTAAAACAGAGTGTTATTCCTCCTCACACATTGGTGCCTCCTGATTTCTCTGGGATGCTCCCACACTGTGAGAAGCACTGTAAAAATCTGGTGACCTAACTTCACGTGCCTGTTAGCAAGTGAAAAGGGCTGTGATAATCTCAGGCGGGTTTCAGTGAGCCATTTCCTAATCTTCTGGTTTGATCTTTCCCATTACGGGATCCTTCCTGCTCCTCTGTGACTTTATTCCCGTGCTAATGACAAAAAATGCCTGCAAGAAGAGTCACCTTCTGGTCCCAAAATGAGCTCACTCATCTCCATCAAGGGACAATGTTGCACAATTTGCAGTCATTCAGGATGGTACTGACTGGAGCCAATCACTCATGGTCAGACCTTTGCAGCACAGGAAACACTTTAAAGGAAAAACATTCACTACCACATTATGGAAAAGGGAAACAAAAGGTGATTCATGAGGTTTAACCATTTATAAATTAAAACTGACAGTGAGGTAGTAATTTATAGAATCACAGAATGGATTTGTGTTGGAAGGGACCTTAAGGTCATCCAGTTCCAACCTATGGGCAGGGACGCCTCACTGGAAAAGTGGTGCAGCATATAAGAAGTGAATACTTTCAGTACTCCCCTCCAACCCGCATGCAGCTCACACCCTGCCAGCTCCCAGAGAGAGGATTTTCTATATATAATATAGAAAATACTATAGATAATAGATAATACTAGATATATACCTATAGATATAGATAAATAATATAGAACTATACCTAACCCTTCTGGGGCAGTGGAAGAGAGGTTTTGATGAGGTGCCCCCACCAATAGAGGGTATAACGTGTACTTAAGGGCTTCACAGTGCCATGGTTTAACAGCAGTCAGGTGAATATGCTACAAAACATGGTGATGTCCTATGGACACTGCAGTATCCCCTGGGTCCTGAGAGATTTCAAGAACACTCCTTCTGCTGTAAAATACCTTCTTGGTGGTGCAGTACCACAGCTCCATCACCCCTTCAGCCCGTTGCTTAGAGAAAGGATCTGAGCGTAGGCTATGGGTAACTATAAATGCATAGGCAGGATAGAGGTCTCTCAACTTTTCAGCTGAGATCTACTTGCCCAAATCAGCCAGTTTAGTTTTGTTTTCCTCCAAAGATATCTCTCTGTTGGCAGAAAAAACCAAAGGATTCATACACTTCTATGCTGATGGACTGTCAGAGGAGCATGATAACCCATCAGTAAGTAATGCACACCCTCCGACAGCGGGGAGACCAGGGATGGTATTTCTTGGGACTGTGAGTGCTGCCAAATGTCTCAGGATGCTCCTTTCTGCACCAACATCAGGAGCTAAATATCACAGTGCATTTAAAAACCTTTTTTGCCTCCCAGTTTCCTTGGTGCATGATTTTGCATAGCCCTGTGGAGCATTAAATCCAATTCTATAGAGCTGCATGGAAAATAGTAAGCCTGAAAGTTGATGTGGTATTAGGAGAGATTTCTATATATAGTAAAATACTCTGTCTCCCCCAATATATACACTATTCATAAATCAGTACATTAAAAATAACAACACGTGTTAGTATAAAGAACTATGTTAGACTCATCCAACCCTGCTTAGTCACCACACATAGCCCATATGAAAAACTGGTATGAGTAACTCTGAGCGGAAACCTGAAAAAATGAGTAACCAAGGCCAACGGTAACAATGAGGCCACTGTCCCCTGTCACGCTGGTCAGAATAGCCCCAGTGACCTCAAGGGAGTCCTCCATCTTTATGCCACTTGGGACATGCCCTTAATTACAAAGGGAGAGTGGAAGCTATCAAGAAATCCCTTTACTAATCCCAAAGAAGGTATTTTGCTATTACTACCAGACCTACTGGTAGGTAATAACCTACTAATTGAAGGCTTCACTCCACATAAGCACATGTCTTGAGCATTTGTGATGAACCAAGGACAGAGCCATTGCCTCCAGCTTACATGTTCCATTAGTATCTGCTCAGGATATGTGTATCCTGAGAAGACAAGACCTGGGAAAATAATTACAAGGATTATTCAATGGTGCGTGAGTGGTGCACAGAATTCAAGAATCTGTCCTCCAGGTCTGGCAATGAAATAAACACCCTGGCCCTACTGGAGATACCACAGATTTGCCACTGGTCTCCACCTGAATGGAAGAACTGAACACCACGCAGGAGCAAGGCAAAAAGGAAATGTTACCAACAGTCATGCTGCAGTTGGAACTAGGTGATGTGGAGGTCCTTTCCAACCCTAACCGTTCTATGGATTGCCATGCCAGAAGCCTGGCTATAATCTTGACTTTCAAGTGACGCTTTGTTAGCACTGTGTGGCCCGCATTACTGAATTACTGCTTACCAGAACACCAGGACCAGCAGCACCCTCCTGAATGAATGAGACTTGGAGGATGGCAGATGAGTAAGCGGCCTTCTAAAATAACTCTTTATATATAGATTTATATGCATGGGTGCACAGAAACCAGGGGGGTGGAGCGCTGACAGGTCTGTTCTTTAATTGCAAAGTTTCCTTGAGTACTTAAAGCTCAGCATGACCCAATACTCACTTCACATCCTCCTCCAAACCTCCTTCCACATCCTGCATGTAGCTGATCCACATGGACTCTTCAGGCTCACAGAGTTCCCTGTCATGTAGAGACCCAGCACGAGGTCCATGCGGCACCTCTGTCTCACCTAAGGTTTCAGCTACATCTAATGTGAATCTGAAAGCATGACAAGGGCTCCCAGCCACCCAGAGGAGTGGGATTTACCTGCAATCACCACCACAGCCCATCCTTATCTGGGAGATATTAATAAAGCTGTCTACAAAGCTCAGTGCTTCCTGATACATGATGCACCAGACGTGCAAGAGTCTTGCAGTGCTTGCATCACCCAGGCTCTTGTCACATCTTCCCCCTTATATCCAGAGTAAAACTCCTGCTAGTCCCACAACACCTCCCTGATGTGGTCATGGTCTTGGGACACCCTATGCCTGAGCCTTCCTGGCCTGAACAGTCACCTTGGGGAAGGTTCACTACAAAGGAACAACCTCTGAGTCCATCAGATGTCCTCCAGCCCAGAGAACAGTCCATTAAAGCAAGTGGGAGGTGGCAGGGACATGCAGATGCATCTCTCATCACTTTCCCTAGCAAGTACATTAGCTCCGTAGCTCAGCTGACTTTCCCCAAGACAGGTCTTTAGAGCAGCATAAAAACAGGGGTGCCTGCATTTGTAGGCAGAGACTCTGCACCCATTTATCTCCTGGTGAGGATGTGGCCCCTCTCTACTTATCCCTGTTTTCACACAGGACATTTCTACATCAGCGCTTCAGTCATCTCTTTGCACCAGCATCGAGCAACCACGAGCGAGCATACCAAAGAGGGCAATAAAAGGAAGAAATATACCTGAGAAGAAAACAACACTAAATCCAGAACACTAACTTTTTCCTGCAGTGCCTTATGATACACAGGCCATGCAATGCAACCTAGCCAAACAGATGCCATGAGGTCTACACAAGGTTCCGCTTTGGGTCATCCTTCTTGGAAAATCCCCAGTAGCTGCAGCTGAACCTGCCTCTGGAAATCCCCTTTTTACTGCAGCTCAACCCCTTTTGTCTATGGACAAAACCCAAGCTGTGTGCTTCACTCTGCTACATGCGCACTGCAAGGCCAGTCCTTCATCCTGCATGAACAACGTTTGGAAAGGAGAGAAGGCAGAGGTTATTTTTGGGCAAACAGATAAAGAAAGAAGTACAGGCTGAGAATGATAGCGAAGAATCAGACATGCCTCAGATGGTATTTATTGTCCTACCAGGGGCAGGGGGAAGATCAGACCAAAGAGGCAGCAAGCAATAGATTCACATGCATCAGACTCAGCTCTTCACCATGCTCCCAAGCCCTTCTGCAGCCTGAGCCAGGTAAAGGGGACATATCCTGGCCACGGGGACCACGCTAAGTTCTCTGCTATGGAGAGGTGGCCTTCACCAGCACAGTGCTGGCAGGATCATTCCCTCATCTCACTGGGCTGGGTGGAAGGAGCACTTGCAGCCCTCCATGTCCTGATGTGACCAGGTCCCTCCTGGGTGACCTGGTAGCTGCAGCCACCAAGTGGATGTAATGACCATTCACAGACCAGCTTTAAAAACTACCAGCAAACCTCAGGCATAGCTACAGTCCCTGATAAATGCCCCTCTACCCTGTGCCAAGCAGACCTTGGCACAAAAAGGAGCTTGGCCTGATAAACTGAGGGCTTCCCTTCAATGAAATCAATGCTGGCAGCCACGATGAGGATGTTTGAGGGCAGACACGCGGCTGGCATCACGCAGCACTAATGTGCTGGCCTTCAGTATCAAGGGGAGCTGCCTCCCGCCCTCACGAAGGGTTAAAACGATGTGACCTCATCCATGGATGAGGACCCATAGTGGTGCCAAAACCCAGGCCCCTGCTGCCAGCCTGACACTGCCCTGCGTCGTCAGGGACCCAACTCCTCCTTGGCCAAGTTGCTACAGAAGTGGATCTGCAGGAAGCTTTCCATCGCAGCATCTAATGGGACATAAGGAGAAGCAATTTTCACTTAGGACAACATCAATCACGACTCATTTGCCAAAACTAGAGGAGCAGTGGCGTTTCTGATGCCCACTGCAAGGAGCTGCACCACAGGCTCTCCTCTTGCTGCCTTATCAAAGTGGGAGCTGAAAAAACTGAAACAGCCTGAGAACTTCTGCCCCATGGCCATGTGTGCAGGCACACCCACAGACCTAAGGGCTTGCAAACTGCTGAGAGTATCCCTCCAAATCCTGGGGAAGAGGGCTGAGCAAGAACCCAAACTGCTGTGTCCTTCCCTGTGGGGTCTTGCTGAGTGATGGCATGAATGCAGCTTCTGAGCACTACATGATGCTGCCCCTCTCCAAGCTCTTTCTAAGCCTCAACTCCTTGAGCTATTTAATACTTTGATGAGATCAGCCAGTACAATAATTCCCGCTTTCTAACGGGAGAAAAGGGGACAAAAAACGGGAAGCGTAAGTCCATGACAGTGGAAATGGGTCTCAGCAAGACTGAGTTACACTTTAGACTTGCCATAGCAGGAAGTCCAGCCTTTTCTCTGGTGCTTCCCACAGGTCTGAGCTTGGATTTCTGAAGGTAAGTGAAAATGAAAGGAGGCTGTGGTCCTGTAACTTGAGCAGAAAGCGGAAGCAACTCAACAGACAAAGCTTTTATTAAATAAGCTCTAGGTCAGACCAAATTCTGCATCATGTGGGTGTTTTAATAGCACCATTTCCTTTATCAGAGCCGCATCAGTCATAAAATAACACTGGCAGTTTTACATGACTGATGGTGGGGAAACACTAACACTAGTCATTTACTGGTCATCTAGCAACTAATGAGGATGCAAGTGAAAGGGGTGAACTCTGATCGAGGCAGTGCACAGGCAGTTGGGCACACCTGCAGCCAGCCCCGCAGTAGTGTGCATGATACCACCACCACACTGCTATAACCCTGCTGATTTTGGTGATTGAGGTGGGATCTTGGGCTTACCCACTACAACCACCTGCTCACCATCTTGCCTAAAGGTACAGCTGACCTTGAGGCAAGATCCCACGGCTAGTAGTAATTATAGAGGGGAAGTGGATGGGAAGTTAGAAGCAATTCCCAATCCAGCCGTCAAGCTGCAAGGACTTCCAGGTTCTCCATTCACCACCCTGGAAGGGATGTGCTGAGACGTTGGTGCTGTACAGGCTGTTTCCTGCTGAGCTGCTGCCTGCGCAGTCAGCAGTGTGTAAAACCCACCACTGTGGATCTGGGTCAGCATCTTGACGCACCCTGTGGAAACAAATCTCCCTTCCTTCCACATGGGATCTAGGGTGTGCATTGGCATTGCCTCTTCTTCATACCCCCCAGTTTGACATGGATTTCCACCCACTAGCCGTGACACACACCCACCACCACTTTTTGGATGCGCTCCCAAATTCATTCCCAGACCCCAGGAGCAGACATTCTGAAATGCAGAAGAGAATTCACATGGCACAACATGCCTCGGAGCCAGCATCTCAAGTGAAGGAAATCAGGGCGTGCTCCAGATTTGCTGCAACTGCCCTGGGAAAGGCTTTTCAAAAGCTACCATTGTGAGAGTGCTTCTGCTGCACTGAGTTTGTTAAAGCCTCCTCCCAATTTCCAGTGAACGTTTGCCCAAGGCCCACTGTCTGTGTCTTAAAATCAATGTGAGACTGGAAGTCTCTGAGAAAGGAACACACGAGACAGTGGCAGATCAAAGGTCAGAGTTGAAATATATTGCAGGTCCAAGCAGATTTAGCCAGTTCATTTTCAGCCACTTCCCATGAACATACCACACTTCCCCCTAAATACTACACATAGAAAATAGACACAGGCAAGGTCAGTGCAGAGCGGAGACTCCACTGTGGCTGTGCCTCCCCTGCAGCAGCCTCGGGGAGGATGCGCTGGAGCATCCCAATGGACATCCAGCATCAATGCGCCAGGGATGCAAAGGCTTCCCTGCTCCCTTCCCCAGGGTTCAGAGTCTTGTGGCTCCACTGCCATGGAGCATTTTCTCACTCAGCCAAAGACCTGATGAATTCATTTCTCTCTAAACCATCTCACAGTTGGTGAAAGATCTGAAATCTTTCTTCCAAACCTCAATGTCCTCATAGAGTAATTTTCAGCTCACAGCCATTTCCATCTCTTGTCTCCCTGCTCTGCAGTTTCATGGGCAACCACCTCCCTGCCATTAAGAGCTCCATCCTGCTCAACTGGGAAACACAAATGGCCATGCCTTTGATCCTGCTGGGCTAATTATGCCTAGATAGTAACAGGAAAGGAAAGCTATTCAGGAAAAAAATGTACCTCATTCCCCACTGTCCCCGATAAGAAGTCACCACTTCAGGTAAAGAAGGAAAAAAGCAGAGAAGCACCAAACAGATCCCCTCTTAAATCAAAGGTAATGAGTAGAAGCCCATAGATGCTAGCAGACAAGAGACCAAGTGCTGTACGCAAAGTGGGAGAGATTTATTCCTCTTGGGTTCAAGGAGCTGAGCTGTACCATGGTTAACAGCTTATCCCAAAGAACTTGACGTAACTGCTCCCAGGAAAAATCAATTCTTTGAGTTGATTAGGCATGACATGATCGAGGGTTTTGAGACATTATTCTCTCCAAACTGAAACTTTTTTTAGTGTTAAATGAACTAAAACAGTCCTTTAAGGAATATTTTGGTTTGTAGAAAGTAGGAAACAAAAAGGAAACCAAAACCTGCACCAAATTTCTGCCTAGCATGACAGCCTCCAAAGCCTTATTTCCCCATTTCCTAACAAAAATAGGACCATGACAATGTTTAAAACCTTCAATATCCTGCAAAGATAGGGTAGCAGGATACTGACAACGCTTAATTCAAAAGAATCATACCTGATCATTTTGAGCCATCAAATTTACACTGAAAATCTTGCCAAAGCAGGCATTTTGCAACACGTTCATTATTCTGCCCCTGAAATAAGCCTTTTTAACAGGAAGACTCTCGGCAGCACCACGACAGCCTGCTGCATGAAAGTTAATCAGGAGGAGCTAATTTCAGATCAAAATCTCCCTTACCATTCTGTGGCCTCACTGGAAATGTTCATCCTCATACAGCCGTTTTATAAAGCCCCTTTTAAAGAAGTTAGCTGTCAGCTTGAACCACATTTGTGATTATGATTTGTCCCACTGAGGAGGACAGCCAGTTTGTCCACCACAGAGGGCTAGGGAAGCAAAGGGCTCTCACACAAGACAAGTCCGGATGAGATTCCTGAATCCATTTAAAAGGCCTGCCTGACTATAATTTCCTTCTTTATTTGGGAATTGCTAAAAGACAATCATAGGTATGTAGCCCTTTCTTCCATTTTAGCTTTGGGGCTAAGGAAGAAAAGTTGTTCTTAGCACAGAAATCCATCCAAACAGGACACGTCTGAAACAATCCCAAGCACTAACACTATTTTTATTAAGAAGTTGAAGTAATTCACTCTCTCTTGTTGGATGACATTAGTAAGACAGTAGCTCGTGGCAGGGCAACAATCTAAACACTATGGATGACTAAAGATTTCTATTATTAGGAAAGCTGAGAACTGATCTGCTCCAAATGCTTTCATCTTCACCATGGCAGAGGTAGCTAACGAGGAAGAAATGAGGAGACAAACCATAGCTTCCCCCCACTTTTTTGGTCTGGAAATGTATTTTTTCAGACATTGGTATCTGGCATGAGACAGAGCAAGAAACGATGTGAACTCAAGGACACATTCAAGTTAGCTAGGAAGCTGTAGTCACCTCCAATGTTTCCAAGTTTGTGTCATGATAACCCCCCAAAATCCAATTTTTAACTTTTCCTGCTAGCTAGAAATGATCATAAAATAAGTGTGGAAATACCTCACTTCTACAACGATACCACAATATACAGTGCTGCTGTCTTTGATGTGTTTTAATATTATCATTCCCTTCAATGTAAATAGGCTGAGTGAGAATAAGAGCAGGTTGAAATGAAATACAAATACCTTTGTCTCATCAAATCAGTGCAGTCTGACCAGCACTGATCAGAACAAACCGAGTATGTCCTAATGATCACCATCGCTCCCTGCTGCCCCCCCCCCCCCCCCCCCCAGTGCTGATGTACTCCCACAACACTTGGGATTCCCTTTTCTGATGCAAATGTGGTTTGGAGACAACATCTGAGCCATCTCTGGGGAAAACAGCCCCAAAGCCTCCATGCTGAGGCAGGCACATGCCCAGGCTGAGCGCTCTCCAGTCAGAAAATAGGTACAAATTCAATGCAAGGAGGGACAAAAGACATTTTACCAGGGGTGCAACAACCTCTCCGTTGCTTCTTATATCCCTATGTAATGACTTCATGCTCAGATTGCAAAGGGTTCCTTTTTGTTCCCCTTAGCTGTGCTTCAGGCTGCGCAGACACTACCACAATGTACACATTAAACAGTCGTCGTCAGTATACTATAATCACCCAGGAATGCACTGCTTGTCACATGAGGCTTTGCTCAATACAGCTGTTAGCTGGCCCAGCTGAACAATAAACATTTAAAGTATGGCAAATGTTCTTCAAGAGGGAAGGTTTGTTATTAATGTAAATACAAAAGGACTCTTGAAACAGCCCCAAGGTTTCAGCTTCACTTGAGGAGTGCCCAAAGTTATAAAGCTGAAAAATACAGAAGTTGAAAACCGAGATGTTATTTCCCTGTTACTCAAGCAGTGAGAATTCATTTAAAAATATCTGTATGACCTCAGGGGAGTCACAGCCACAAACCCCAGAAGATTAAAGAAAATAAGCTTAAAATACCTTCCTCACAGAGTCATGCATTTCTTTCCTGATTGTAAGAAGTGATGGGCAAACCTCAAAAGGTCCAGAGGTTTGGATTCATCTCCAGAGCAGCTGATGCCTTCTCAAAATCCCCCTCAGGGAAGATTTCTGCTCACATTTATTGGGAACAAGAAAAATGAGAAGGTTTGAGCTGATTCCCTTGCACTGCCAACCCAAGTCCTTCATTACCTACTTGCCCACATTGATTCTCACTAACACAAATAATCAAGCCTCCAAATCCAATACCACTGGCAGCAATGTTGGCCAAACCACAGAGGATGTCAGAAGCTGTGAAGAACCCACAGAGAGTTGTTCAGATGGCATTTTCTGTGGATAAAGAGTGCTGGGAGAGATTAAAACCACTGAGAGCCATAAAATGAAAGAAAATGCAAGAAGCTGGCTTTCTCCTAGGGTGCAGTTTACCCCACCAGAGATACTCCTCCCATCATGCCAGCTTACCAATAGCTGATTGCATTTGCACAGCAACCAGCCAGCAACTTGCTTTTTAAAATGTATATTTACTCTGAATTACATGTTTTCTGGCGTCAGTTTTAGAGGCAGATAAAACTTAGCTGCAGCAATAGCTTTCAAATCAGCTATCACCCATGCCTCAGTCAACAGAAACCTTTAATTAAAGCATTGAGTTACACAGGTCCTGGTTACCATATAACTAGCAACATCTTCAAATATTTGGATTGTAAATGATCTTCATAACTTGGAGACAGGCATCATCTTTCCTACTCCATGTCAAAGGCTTTGCAGGCATTTTGTAGGTGTCTGGCAATAGGGAATGACAGAAGGAAGTGCTGATAAGGCGCTGCAGCTCAGCAATAGGGTAGTGCAGGAAAAATACAGCAGATACGCAATGATTTGTGATCTCTTTTTCCCTTGGTTTTGGAACAAACTCTAGGATCTCTGCACTTAAATTATCCCAGACCTGGATTTGATGGTACTCCCAGCCATGAAGATCATTTATGCTTTGGTTGAAATCACAAAAAGATGCTGATTTTACAGTACTTACTAGCCAGCTGCTTTTAATAGTGTAGAGCTATTTATTTATAAGTGATATCTTAAGCATCCTATTTAATTTTGCTCTTCGGATTCAGGAGAGAGGACTTGCATATTAAAAAAAGAGCACTGGACATTAGGAAAAGTATTTATGGAGGAAAAGAACAACTAAAGAGATTCCTATTAGCTAGATGAAAAACATCAAATGTGCTAAATCAGTAAGTATTCTGATTAGTATGCAGTAAGTATCTGCTCAATCTAAACAGGCTGAGCCTGCTAAAACACTCCACAGGCCAGATGTAAAATGGTACTTGGCCTATTAAGTAACTTTAAATTCTTATTTGTATCAAAGCAATAGGTATATCTATACTTTCTTTGTAAGCATCTACTATGAATGCTTTCTGCCCCTTATTCCTTTACGTTCAGTCACAAAGTATAAGCCTGCTGTCTATAATCCACTGTTAAAATACAGGTCAAACAGGACCCCTCATGAAGGAGTGGACAAGAGAAGCAGCAGAGCTAAAGCCCATCAGTGCTCATGGAGCAAGCAGCAGATGAGGAAAGCCATATTCTGTTACCAGATCCGAAACCTGCCTTCTGTTGGGTTCTGGGCAAATCCCCCGAGGCTGGATTCTCAGATTTCTCATATACCTTAAGGTACAGATAAATACTCAGTGGGATTCAGGTTAATCTTCACTGAAAACCTCAAGCACCTACCTGTTTAATCACTGTGGGGGAAAACACTAAAGGCTTCCCTGCCTGGTACTAGACATATGGCTATATTTAGAAATCCTGCCTACCTCATCCAAAGTTGTGAAATAAACAGAATTATTCTATTTACCCACCCCCAAAACCACTTTGAGGTCTCTGGATTTAGGTTTCATTTCAATAAAGCATTTTAGCAGAGGAGGAGCATCCAAACCAGAGCCTCTACCTGCCACCGAGCCCTAGAGGAACACATGTTCATGAGATCCCCGTTGGACCCCAAGTTTATCAGGTTCATCAGAAAGTCTCTGCATGATGAGAGCTAGAGTTTCCCTAGGGAACCTACTAATATCCACCCTAAGCCTCAGCTGTAAACTAGAGGTCTCCTTCATTTTCCACTTTCCTTGAGGGATGAATCCAGCAGGTCCTCTCCTATGGTCATCATCTCTCCAAAATGAAACTTTAGGGATGTCACCTCCTGCCCTAGCCTTTGTATAACTGCATTTTTATAGCATGTCAGCCTATTGCCTGCCTTCTCATGGGGCATTTAATTGCCAAATGCAGTCCAGATTAGAAACAGTATTGGTGAAGAAGGGAAATAGAGATAAGAGGAGCTCTCCACCTCTCCCGTTGGAGCTCTGTCACCATGAAGTAAAAAATTCACCATTCAAGGCACTAGATAAAAAGAGGGAGAGAATGAGCATGGAGGGGACATCAGGCTGGTGCCTGGTCAGGACGGACTGGTCCCTGCTTGTGAAGCTGTGTTTGGGTTTTAATCAATGAGCACTCAATGTTAAGTGTATAAACAGCCACTGATAGAGCGCTGATCTGGGCCAATGCCTAAGAGGATGCTATTAAAATGCAGCAGACATTGCCTCATTAAGAACCACACAACACAAAGTGCCCTGTTTTGCAGGGCTAGGCATGAGGCACATAGGTTTACCTTGGAAAGGTTATAAAGGGTTAGGTATGAAACAAAGCCCATTCATCTCAATGGGGAGGTTTTCACTGATTCAGTTAAGGTTGGATCAGGTCATTATGGTGATCTTGTTCTATGCTGGGACTCACCCCAGTTCTGTAACAGGTACCCTTCTGTTGGTTTGGGGTTTTCTTGTGGCCTGTGCTTTTAAATCCTAAATCACTGTATTGGTTAAAGAAGCAAGAATGCATTGTGTGTTCAAAGCAGCGCAGATACAGCTAGGAAGGCCCCCCTCCTCTAATTAAAACCATTCATTTGCTCTTTGTGTACTGAGAAATATAACACAACAGGAAACAACTGTCGTATCAAATACCTCTTTATGGTAATTGTGGTTAAATGCTGACTTTTTAATGGTAACATACTTACACAGGTTTGGCAACGGATCATAGAATCACAGAATCAACTAGATAGGAAAAGACCTTTAAGAACATCAAGTCCAACCATTCCCCCAGGACTGCCAAGCTCACCACTAAACCATGTCACTGAGGGCTTCATCTACACAGTTTGTGAGCGCTTCCAGGGATGGTGACTCCACCACTTTCCTGGGAGCCACGTTTCAGGACCTGATTACCCTTTGCTCTTTAATAGTCACACCATCCATCCTTGTACTCCTCGTGGGGTGACTGTCCCGTGTTCCACAGGTGAGAGATTCTCTTTTTTCCCAAGAACAAGCACTATCTCCCTGTTCAGCCAGCCTGGTCTCTTGCCCACTAGTTTGATTTTTGGGACATAGGGACCACCTGCTCCTGCACCTTGAGCATTTCATTCTTGAAGAGCATCCAGCCTTCCTGGACCCCTCTGTCCATAAGTACTGTTTCCCAAGGGACTCTCAACCAGAACCTTATACAGGCCAAAGTCATCCCTCCAGAAGGGCAAGGTAGCAGTTTTGTTGACCTTCTTCCTGACCTCACCAGGGATAGAAAATTCAGTCATTTCCTGATCGCTTTGCCCAAGACGGCCTCCAACCATCACGTCACCGACCTGTCCTTCTCTGTTTGCGAACACCAAATCCAGCCACGCATCTCCCCTAGTTGGCTCACTCACCAGCTGGGTTAGGGAGTTATCTTCCACACCCTCCGAGAACCTCCTGGACTGTTTCCTCTCTGCGGTGTTGTACTTCCAGCAGACATCTGGTAGGTTGCAGCCCTCCATGAGAACAAGGGCAAGCGATTGTGAAACTTCTCCCAGTTGTTTGGAGAACACTGCATCTGTAGCTTCATCCTGGGTAGGTGATTTAGAAGCAAAAATAAGTAATCGCTTTTCCTGGAGGGCCACCAAAATGGCAGGTTTCCCAAGTCAATCAGTCCACCCAGGGACTGGGAATGCAGAAAGCAACTCAGTGCTGCAAGCAATATGACAATCTATTTATAATGGCACAGTGTGTGAGGCTGAGAGGAGAAACTGCAGCTGTTGTAGAAGGATTGTGAGTGACTGGTTGTTTCTAACAAAATGTATTGATAGCTCAGAAGGAAGCACAAGTTTAGTTGCCTGGCTGAATCTCTTTCCATAGTACAGGTGTGGTGCCAGCTTGAAAGAAATCAGGTGCTACAGCTAAAAATGCCATATTACAAGGCTAGCCTCGTTTCAGAAGACCCCACGAGAGCATCCTGAAGGATAGAGAGCATCACTAAGTGCTGAATAATAGTCCTGCCTCTTCAGTTCTTGGAAGAGCTTTGCTTCCTGTTTCCTTATTTACTTCTTTTCCAGCTGCTGTATGTATTTCTATGGGCTGCTAAATAACAGTCCCTCCATCCTAAGGGAAGGCTGCTTGCCAGTGCAGAAAAGCAAATGATTCTTGCATTCTATGTACAGCACATTACACATGCCAGATGTTATAAAGACCATTATATTTAGGATCAAGGACACAAAAATTTGCAAACAGCAAAATTATCAGAGCACCCAAAGCCAAAGGACTTTGGAGAACCCATGATCCAGCAGCTGACCCACTCCCAGGAGACTCAGGCCTGTGCCTTCCCACCCCAGCTTGAAAGGGCACAAGGACCACATCCTGCAGCAGCAGGATGGGGCTTCCTTAGCAACATGTTCAAGGCCCTACATCCTTTGTAAAGACAAACAGAAAACACACCTAGTGAAATGTGCTTTATCAAGTAAGATGCTAAGCATGATCTTTCTGTTAGCATAAGCAAGGGGACTTTTTGCTCATTGATGTGGTTAACTGTAGTCTACCTCCTAAATCTGTGCTCATGCTTTCCCTGCAAGAAGATGATAATCTAGGACTGATGGCTTCTTTCGTACACTTTTATCTACTACATAGTCAACTGAAATCTGGGGAACAGAGAAGAGTCTGATGAGAAACCTCTTGCATGTAAGTAGATGTATTTTACACCCTTTACGTCCTTGGACTGTGCATTTTCCATGGTCACACTCACCCCTAGAGCAATGGAAAGAAACTTAGTCCTCAGCTTATGCATCCCACTACGCTGACTTCCTTAAAGCTGAATATCAGCAGACATTTAGGAACCCTTAGGACTCTTGATTACAGAAACTCAGAACTGAAAAAGGCACCTAAGCAATTCCCTTGTCCCCCCACTGCTTTGTCTTTCCCCATCTCCTCTAGATCATTCTCTGATACATGAAGATCTGATGCACACACTCAGACCATGACCAGTACTGCTGATTCCATTGGGTTGCTTTCAGCTAGAACTGTACATATGGAATACATATCACTTCTACATATTTCCATGCAGCTGGAAGAACCCCCTGATGCTACGGCAGACCAGTTACAGTGGCACACAGAGATGACACCACACACAGTGGTGCTCTTCATGTCATGCATGAAGTGCTCTTCATACAAGAAGTGCTCTTCATGTCATACAGAAATATATGTATGTGTATATATATATACAGTGAGATGATGCTACCTGCTCTCCCAGCCCTGCCCAGTAGCACAGAGTGGAAATCATCTTTTGTTACCTCCCAGATGTGCAGCCAAGGCATGGCAATTAGATAAATCTGTACACACGCACATAGTCCTAGCAGATCATATTCTTCCTGTGTAAGAAAAGGTGCATTTATACAGCACCTTTCATCAGGGATCTTAAAGCATTTCGAAAACCCAACATCACCAGACCCCTGTAAGTGCTGGGGTAATCAAGGGAAACTGGAAGAGAACTCTTAGAGCGCCTTGTTTCAGCAGGCTAGTGTCAGAACAGGAAGCTATCTAGGCATCCTGAGAAACAGTGCGTGGGGCTTCAGGGGATTTTTGCTTTTAGAAAGTTTCCACTTGCATCTTTCAAAACTTTCTCTTTTAAGACATCAACTGAACAATCATTTAAATGATGTCAGAGAAAAAACCCTAATTCTGGTGCCCTCTGGAAGCCTCAGGTCAGCTCCACAGCTCTGCTGCATGCACTAATGCTCTCTAGCCATTGCCAAGATATGCCAGCATGCACATAGATGGTCTGAATATATCAGCAGTGATAACAAGAAGCCAATGCAATTATATTTCACTCTTCAACACTAAAGAATGAATTAAAGCAGTGCTTTAAAACTGAAATTAATTTATACCATTAAGAGGTACCTTTACCTCTTCAGGTTAGTGCAATATGGCCTTACTTGCAATTAAAATTAGACCTCATGCGTTTTCAGTAACTAAATGCAACTAAATGAAAGACTTTAGTATTAGCTACTCTTTGGCCTTATCTAAACTTTAGGACCTGGGAGCTTGCAGGACCACGGATGACCCAACTCCATGCTGGAAGGAGGACAGCTATGTAGGGTTTTCTCTCCTTCCTCATCTCTACAGCCTAGTTAATATGTGAAAGAAAACCAATCAACATAGGCCAGAAGGCAGCTTCAGCATACTCCAGCCGGGTTTATGGGGGACCAGCAGAGCATTTCTGCCCCACAGTTTAGCCACAGTCCCTCTAAGTGGTTGTGTCAGACCAGAAGCTGAAAGAGCACAATTTCTCCAGTCCATCACAATATGTGGCAAGAAGACATCACTCCAGGAGGATCAGAAGCAAGAACACACAGCAGCTGGGGACTGCTATAAGCACACTGGTTCTAGAGCCCCCAGCAATCTCTTCTCTATGGCTCCCTCCCCAGACTGCATGCACCCATTCCACTGGGGTGAATGGATGCAATGAAGCATGGGCATTTACAGCAGCAGGTAGGTACCCCATGGATTCAGGTTTACATTGCAGCTAAAGATACTGATAGCTACTTTATGTAGCAGTTATCTTGCTTCTGCACCAAGTCAGCAGTTAAAACCATGTAGAGAGGATAAATAAGGCCCCCTATTAAGAAACCCAGAAGCACCCTGATAAGGAATACCCACACTAAGATGAAGGTGACTTCCGTTTTGTAGCTGGATCCTGCACACATCTCTTCCAGTGCAGTCTTTTTATTAGTCATATTTTGATGGGTGCCAAGATCTGGCTACAAAGAGCATTGTATAACTCAGACATGGAAAAAGTTAGTTCTTTGTGGCATCGCATTTTAGATGAAAAACCACTTCCCCTCCTGCATAGCGAAGCAAGAAAGCGTAGGCTTTGGTTTTATCAGTCACTGCATCTGCGCCTTCTGAACAAGCTGAAAATCTGTGAGCCAGAAATGTGCAGTTTATGGTCTGAATCTTTCCCTCTTTTACATTCATGTAAATCTGAAACATCTATAGCTTCACTGGGGTTTACAACGGTGGAAATGATGAATGCCGGAATTTTGCCTTTTTCTGTCAAGAACAATTTGTTTCATAGAATATGCTTTCACTCGAGGAAGTTATTTCTCAAACCATGCCAACAAAGTACATTGAGTTCCACTGTGTTGCTGCACGCAGGTTCAGGGTAGGTTGCAGGCACGTTATTTGCTCTGGGGTATCAGCATGGTTCTGTAGTGACAGTGGTCTCTAGAGAAGAGGAAGCATTTGCTGTTGCTCACCATCTTTCTAACGGGTCCCTTCTGGTCACAGCCAGTCTGGCTTGACCATTTAAAGAACCAACCTTTGTCTCTTCTGGCACTTGTTATTACTTCCACTTACTGTTATTACAGCAGGAAAACAAAAGTATTTATCTTAAGGTTATCTTTATACCCTGAATTTTCACTAGGAGAATAAACAGTGGGCAGGTGTACCTTTCTATCCTTTATCTCATGCTACTTCTTACACGTTCAGATATCTTCAAGAGGGACTTTACTTCTTCAGTGCCTTTTCCCAGTTGAGCTAAGTATAACTCTCAGTGTATTTCCGTGGTCATCCCTATCTTTTTTATCTGCCTATCTGCTTAGCTAGCTGTCTGGTTTGATATTTCTAGTTCACATTTAACCAGGCTGGATATTTCCCCTTTGTCTTTCCTCATAGTCACATGCATCAATCAGAGTTTCTTCTTGCTTTTGTGGCAGATAGGAAAGAAATACAGATAAAGCCATGCTTACTAATACTTCCAGATTAGAAATGTACACCACATAGGTTGGCTATATCAGTCTTAAGATGTGATAATAATTTGAAAGAGAATATAGGTTTGTAAAGTATTATAAAGAAAACATAACATCTTGTACTTACGTTGAGCTCTTCACAGGAACTGCAGTATGGCTAATACCAATATATCCCTGTGAGCTAAAGGCTTGGGTTTTATTATAACCATTTAACAGATGGATAATTTCAGTTGTAGAAAAGACAAAATAATTTATACAGAAATTACACACATTTTGATAGTAATTCACACATAACACTTCCCTCAGTGAACTTCTTTAAGAATAAGATTCACACATTCAGAAGATGTTAATAACTGGCCTAATTGTTGAGGGTATTTAATTCAATGATTTTAATAAGGTATGACAATAGCTGATGAACATGTCACCGGAATGTCACTGCTATCACTTTCCCTGTGGCTTCTCAGCTTCTCAGCGTTCAGAAAACAGCTTCAGCATTCCCATTTCAGTTTTTCAATAACAAATCTCAGATCTCTAGCCACCCTCAGATATTATATTACCAGTCCTTTTCAGAAACATCATCATTCATACATCCTGCAGTAAATGACTAAGTAGAAGGCAAACCCATTCATCACTGGAGTTACTGTCTACCACACAGAGCTGCCACTAGTAGGAAAGGGAGACCCAATGCTTCCTTCCCAATCTTGTAATTTCCATCTCTGGTTTCTGACAATGGGACAGATTTGTTGGACGATACCTTCTAACACTCTTTACCCCAGAATTTTGCCCTTAGAAGCCTGAGACACCAAAGCCTATGATTACAGATCAGTCTCTACACCATGCTGGCGATTTTTCATACTCAAAGTTGTATTCTATAATAATATTTTATATAAAAGGTTGAGCTCTGGGGAAGGTTTAAACAAAACCCCTCCAGGAATTACTCAGTTTGTTGACTGTGAGGAGGGAAAAAAAAACACAAACCCACAAATTTTCCAACTTTTTAGAAGCATTTTAACAAGTCCAACTAATTAGAGCCTGATCAAAGCCAAGTGGAGCCCTCTGGAGCAGCTGCATTCCCTATATTTGTGAAAATCAGGCCATTTAGAGAGTTATTTAAATGAGGAGTATTGAAATTAAGCCAAAGCCTTTTGAAATCAGTGGGACTTCTGAATGACTTCAATGCAATTTGTATCATAGCTTTAGAAAATGACCTTTTTTTATTTAAGTCATAGTTGCTGCTGACTGGTGCAACACGGATTGAGAGGTTCTTCAGTTGCAAAATCTACAATATCAATTGTTGCAATCACAATCAAGTTGTAATATCAAAATAGGGTACATAAATTCACACAGAACTGTTTAAGTAAGTTGAAAGAAACCTCTTCAGATCATCTAGTCAATGCCCCAGCTCAAGCCGGGCCAATTACAGCAGGTTGCCTGAGACTGTGTCCAGTTGGGTTTTGAGTATCTCAAAGGATGGAGACTCTACAACCCCTCTGGGCAACCTGTGCCAGTGCTTGACTACCCTTACAAATAAAATAAGAGAAAAACCCAAGCATTTAAAGTTTTCTGCTTGTACATAAAGCTAGTCAACTCAGTGTAGAAGGCAATGTGGCCACTCAAGCTCATCTGTTATCTTATCCTTTTCCTGTTATTCTCCTGTATTCTAATCTCCTATTCTACCAGATATTGGGTTGGGTCTCCCCTGAGGGCCTATGAATGTGAAGTTTCCTTCAGCTGTTTGAAGGCCTCATCTATTACTTCTTATTCAGGAGGTCCACAGCAGAGATCCACAAGAGTACCCATATTAGACTGTTTGCTAACCTTGACCCATAAACCCTTGGCTGACTTCTGGCCCATTCCAAGGCAAAAATTGTCAAAAAATCAATTCCCAAGTCCCTGTAATTAAGAAGGCCCATAGGTTTGTAGTGTTTTCCACTTCAAAAGAAAACCCCAAACCCAAACCAAACACCCCAAAACACAAACATGCAACTCCACAATTGAGTGCACTGTTCCAAATGACAAAGGTACACCACAGAAGTTCACTGTGCTGGGCCAGTCTTCAGTTTTGGAATGTCCTGCTGGGTAACACTTGTGCGTGACTAAACACTCAAAGACTGCTTAACTCAAAGGTTTTCTATCTGACCTTCAATGACAAAGACTTAACAGTGATGCTGCAGGCCCAAATTAAGCGCCACCAAAACGTTTCACACGTTAGAATGAGAAGTGAGTTTTGGAGAGGTACAGACCATGAATGAGATAAATTGGGAAGGAGCTCTGGAGGCAGTGTGCTGAGCAGTGGCAGAGCTGGTGATTTCACAACAACTCCAACGTGTCCTCATGCATTGCTGCTGTTGTACGTGCCACTGTGCTGGAAGATCCTGCACATGCAGTGTGCCACCCATCCTCTGAGGCCAACAGTACCAAGACAACACGCAAGACTCCAAGCCCTGCTAGCTATTATCCAGAAGTTGTAACCAAGGTCTGCAGAGAGTCCAGACCACCAAGCCAGTCCACAGTGACAAGGCAGCTCCAAGGTCAAGCTAGAAATTTGAGTCCAGGGGTCAGGATCACTTGGTCAGGCAGGACCAAGGGCAACAGCAGGCTAAGGAAGTACTCCCAGACAAAGGCAGCTGAGGGCCTCCAGCTCAGCTCAGGGTTAGGAAACTCACCCGCAGCCAACCCACTTGGAGAGGGGGAAGGTCAGGGCAAGAAGGCCCTTGAAGGAGGTAGGCAATGCAGAGATGTCTGGACATAGGACAGCCTTCCTATTTGTGAGGCAGCATTCATAGAACAGAATCATAGAATCATTCAGGTTGGAAAAAGACATTTAAGATCATCAAGTCAGCTGTAAACCTACCACTGCCAAGTCCACACTAAGCCATGCCCCTAAAAACTTATTTGCCCCAAGGGAAGATTCCTCTTTTCCTTTAATTTTGACATGGTGAGGTCCTTCTCAGGTCTTGTTCCTATGCTTTTCAGCTTCTTCCTTACTTCAGAGGGCTATTTCTGATACTCTAATAATAGATCATGCTGTAATTCTCATGACTAACACATAATTCTTGATGCACTCCAGGTCCTACCTCTGCTTGTCTGGAGTTCAATCTTGACTGTCTAGCAATTGCTGGAAATGAAACTCAGACAGAAACTAAGCAATGCTTGACTGAGCATAGAATTTATGATTCAGCTCTCTGCCGTTACATAGTGCTCAATTATCTCCTGCATCTTTCAGAGATCTGGATATGCACAATGATAGATATTACCAAGACCACACAAGAAACAGTCATACTGTCTCTGAACCCAGTGCTCTTTCTTTGGTTTCCCGTTTAACTCCTGCATGACAGTCCCAGTTGGCTGATGTCCCCAGATGTTGCCTTGGTTAAAGACCCACCATAGTACCACTCTACAGAGAATTTGAATCTAAACCTTTCTACTGCATATTAGTCTGATGCCTCAGTTTGTCCATTTGAATAGCATTTTGAAAACAAGCCGGTTTACTGCATCATGATCAGGAGGTTTGAGAAGAAAGAGCTCCACTGCTTTCTCCAGCCAGGAATAAGTGGGATTTGGGCAGTCCAGCATTTACACAATGATGGGGGAAAAAAAAGGGCAAGTAGAGGATTCCATTACAATGGTATGTGTTTTATAAGGTTACACATATTATATAAAATCTGACTATCCATTTACAGACAATGTATAATATGACATATTGATACATATATAAAACCTGTATTGACTACTCCCTCTCCAGCCCTCTTGTTTATGTAAAGATTTCACAGGGACATCTGTATTTTCGGAAAGTGCTTTAAGGCATTTCTTGTAAATATGCTGGAAATATGGAAATTGATTGACTGACCTCATTGTGAGGCTACTGTCAATAAAACATATTGGCAAGTTATCAAGAGACATAAACCAATGCCATCTATGCCCTTTCCCCAAGAGGCAGAGGCACTTTCCCTGACTTGTGATAGCTCATTTGCAAGTCTCAAGGTCACAGGGGCTAAATCTCCATCACCCAATACCATCTATCCTTGATGTGCCTTCCTGACTGCTGTTTAACCAGCAGTGATGGAAGCTTGTGATCAGAATATGGAAGCTTACCAGCAAAAGCAGGTCTGGTGTGTACTGAGGCTACACAAAAATCAGGTTTGTTCCCACTGTTTTAGAAGTGGCCCCTTCCTGTTGTGACACTGACAAGAGGCTGCTCAGCACCATGCAACATCAGGTTCGGCACTACAGGGACAATGCTGCAACCCCTCTGGCACCCATATCCCATTCCTAGGCTAGCCTGTAAACCATTACAGTTCCTTCAGATTCACTTACATATTCTTCTGCTAAACCCACTAATCTGTACGAACTGGTATATATTCATTTCCTAAAAGATAACCTGTCTTCTTATGAAGACATCCAGAGATGAGAATCCACTGCTGCCATTAACAATTTTCCCAGTGATTGATCAACACAGACCAGTAAAAACATCCCTTAATTTTTAGTTCAAATGGCTTCGGCTCTCAGTCAGCGGTTTCTGCTATAGGGTTTTTCCTACTAAATTCAATATCCTTTTAGATTCAGTAACTGCTGTATTTCCCGTGTATTGGGTATTCCATCATAGCTAAGGAACGTCTAGATATTATTTTTTGATAAATGAAGTGTGATGAGTTCTTCAAAGTCTTTTTGAACAATATTTTGTCCAAACACAAGGATCATTTCCTACATTTTTTTCTGACCATCTTTTTCAGCACATTTTCTTTAAAGGAGATCAACACAACCAGACTGTTTCACTGTTGTGCCCACCAGTATTATCAACTAATGCTGCCAGGACAAGGAAAAACTCAATAAACAAGAATAAACAAGAATAAGCAAGAGGAGTTAGAGACAAGGGCACACCTGCATGGCTAAAAACTTACTGGCATCATGAATACATGGTTCTCTATGACTGGAGTGTTGGAATGGAAAGATACAGGCTTTTCAGGAAGGACAGGCGTGGTTGATGAGGAAGGGGTGCCACTCTCTATGTCAATGATGCCTGTGTGGATGAACAAGGAGCTCCTGGACAAACTCACCCACAAAAAGGAGGCCTACAGAGAGTGAAAGCAAGGACTGGTAGCCTGGGAGGAATACAGAGAAATTGTTTGAGAAGCCAGGGATCAGGTTAGGAAAGCTAAAGCTCAACAGAATTAAATCTGGCCAGGGACATCAAGGGCAACAAGAAAAGCTTCTACAGGTACATGGGTGATAAAAGGAAGACTAGGGAAAATGTGAGCTCCCTCTGCAAGGAAATGGGAGACCTGGTCACCTGGGACATGTGGAAGACCGAGGTACTCAATGGCTTTTTTGTCTCAGTCTTCACCAGCAAGTGCTCCAGCCACACTGCCCAAGTCACAGAAGGCAAATGCAGGGACTGGGAGAATGAGCTACCTGCTGTAGAGGATCAGACTCAGGATCATCTAAGGAACCTCAAGGTGCACAAGTCCATGGGATTTGACAAGATGCATCCAAGTGTCCTGAAGGAACTGGCAGAAGTAGTTGCCAAGCCATTATCAATCACAGTTGAGAAGTTGTGGCACTCTGGTGGCGTTCCTGCTGACTGGAAAGGGGGAAAGATAGCCCGCATTTTTAAAATGGGAAAAATGGAAGACCCCTAAATCCTTTTAAGGGTTACTGCTTTCTATGATCTCATTATTCATTCTATAAGGCTTGCTTGCATTTCTCCATGTTCATTACTGTGGAAATGGCTGTAAGTATATTTACTTTGTTTGGGGCATACTGAGAAAGCGATTCCCACTGCTCAGCATAGCTGAAAAATCCTTAGCATAATTTACCAGTGCTAGTCAGAGGGAAAAAAAAAAAAAGTGTTGAACTGGAATTTTCCTTGGAGTTTCCCTAACCCAAATGTTTTGGGGAAACAGTTCATTTTCAACAAAACTGTAATAGAAACCAGGCACAAAATTGGAGAAATGGGAGCCACAGGTCTTCCAGGGGTCTTCACCCTCGTCTTCCTGCATGGGAAATATAAGAAGTTATGAATTTCATTCCAAATCGGAGCATTCCAACTCCATTAGCCTACAACAAAACCTCACTTGGAAGTCCAACTCCTCTGCAAAAGAGGATCACCTTTCTCCAGAGCTTCAGCACTTGCCCCTCTACCAATCTTTGTGTCATCTGCAGCTTCTCATTACCAAACTGGAAAAGCCATTGTTTATATGGAGAGTAACATAAGGAACATCTGTAATGTCTTTTTAATCTGTTCTGAATGTAGTTTAGCAGCTGGAGACAAGGAGCTGAGCCAACCCAAGGAGCTCAGCCAATTCTGTGGACCATCAGTGAGTGATGATTCTTGTTTCCAGAAAGGGAAATCCTACACTATTTGTCTCTGTTTACTTCTTCTGGTTGTGCCTCCTCATTAACACTCCTCAAAGTGGTGACAGTTAGCTTGCCTTGTATTCCAGTATCCGCAGTATGACAATGCCTAGGGTTACATTCTCCACCAGAATAAATCAGTATATTGTTCAGTGATGCTTTGTGTTAACTTTACCAGTATCGTGAGATTCAGGGAAGAAAATGGACAGCAGCTATCTTTTTCTTTTCAAATAAAAGACTATTCAGAATGGTTCCAAGTTCTCCTAGTTTGAACACAGATGCTAATCAGCATGCATTTTGACATGTACAACCATACCACACAGGGCGTGAAATAAGGATCAGACAAGGCCATGAATAACTCATCCCTCATAACAGTGGAGTGTAATCTGTGAGGCGGAAAAACTGATTTTGTGATTTGTTTATAGTAGGCATTTTAGAAGTCTTTTTCCTCTCCTTTTCTTGATTCCATCTTTCCTTAGTATATTTCCTTTTTTACCACTTGATCAGAAACACCCTGGAGCAGAAAACTTAATCTGCTAAGAAGTCCTGATGAGAAACCCTCCCCTATTCCCATTATATAGATTAACATGAGCAGGACTCGTTAGATGGTAGTTGTTCAGGATGTGAGAGCCCAGAGTTAGTTGGGGCAGGCAGTAAGGCTGACAATATGCAAAGTAATCCTTCTTCTCCAAATGAAGATGAGGCTCAGGATAACTATGGCTAAGCCACAGATTTGTGACAGACCTCCTATGTATACTGGCATCACTGGTTGCTCTCAGCCAGGGAAGGGTAACAGGATTCCCAAGGTTCCCTGAGAATCCCCTTCCAATTATCAGCTTTTGGAACTTCTGGTGGGCTTTCACTACACATTTATTCACATGTGCACAGTGGGGCCTCTAGCAGATTCATGGATCCCATGCAACCTCTGGTCCCCATTGCACAGAGCATTACAAAGGTAATCCAAAACCAGGGAAAATCAAAGGCAGCCTAAAAGGGTCCTTCCGATCAGGCCTGAATAAAGAAGATTAAAGAAACAAACATACACGACTTACAAAAACGATGTTACCATTTCTAGTCCCTGTTGATTTAACAAGTATGTAGAAAGGCTGTGCCTGTGCACGCAGCATAACCTACTGCTTGAATCCCAAAGAGCCTTTAACTCTCTACTCTGCTCTAAACTTGAGCTACACACCTCAGCTCTCTCTGGGAACACTAAACCACTGCTTACATTGAGGTCCCCGAGGAGCAACCAGCACTCAAGTCCTGAGCAAATGTTTCTTTGTGTTTGTTGTTTGTTTACGTAAACCCTTGTCCTGGATGACAAACATATCAGCAAACTGCACCCCTCTGCTCCCCTAAACACCCAAGCCAGCCTTTTAAGCAGTGTCGCTTACAGAGGCTACCTCAAGCTCTGCACTCAGTGAACTGCTGCAGCCCCCTGGATGGCTTATGGACCCTCTCTGTAAAGGAGAGAAGAGCCCCAGGAATGAGTGTAGGAGGTGGGAATGTGGCATAAGGATGACAAATATTTGTAAGCAGTTTCATTCATCAGGCAGGAGATATGCAACAGCAGGAGCTATGCCAGTTCCCTCTTCACAAGTGCTTGCAAATAACACTTGTCTCACCCCTTGCCACCTCCCAGACCAAAGCCGCTAGCCTACTCCTTCACATCAGCTGAATCCATGCACGGCAATAATGCTGCCACCTCTCATATGTTCCAAGACTTCGTTATTTTAAAATACTTAAAGCTTAATCTCTTCTATTTCCCCCGAAAGACCAGCAGGAGGACTTGTCAGCTACTTAATGTGGGAGAAAGAAGTGGATTGTTAACACCGATACCACTTGCTGTGAGGTTACACTTAACGTGAATAAGATGCGAGCTCTGAATGCAAATACGTGGCTCTGGCTTCTGCGTCAGAGAGCTCAAGACCAGCCACTCATGCTGTGACTGTGCGGAATGATGTCTTTATTGTCCCAGGTACCCGAGGCTTGCTTCAAAGCCAAGAAATCAGTATTAGGTCCTAAAGGGATCAATAGACTCAATAGCTTTAACCCAACTGTTGGGAGGGTACGGGGGGTGGGAATGTGAACAGCACCCAGCTCTTGCTCTCTTTAAACAGCCTCTCTTTTTGCTACTGTCAGGAACCAAATACTGGGCTAGACGGTCCCCACAAGGCACAGCTCCTCTGTCCTTCAGCTTGAAGAAAGGGAGACAACTCTTACCCACCAACAGTGCCCCCAGCGTGGCTTCCCTGCACTAGTGAATGTGTGCCTGATCACAAGCAAAGGCTCCAAGCTTGCACATCAGCATAGACCACATAACAGTTGAGACTATACAGCACTGTCCATCTTACGGTACCAAAGGGTGCATCCTCAGCTTGGGCAGCACCAGGTTTCACCCAGAGAATAGCCTGGAGCAGAAGGTCACCATATCTCAAGCACATCACAAGCAAACACTGGGAAGCTGCTCCTGGTCCCTAGAAGGCCAGCCTGACACCACCTCCGTGTCAGTGCTTCCATCCAGTGCCCAGCACACTTCTGACGTGTGACATGACACCACTGCAACCAGGCTGCATGCAAGTTGTGAGCAAGGAGAAGAGTTCCTCTGGGGCTGGTGCAAATACTTCTGCAGGATAAAATAAGACATTTTTCTTAACTCAAACATCCCCCAGATCTACACCCACCCCCTTTTAAAACCTGTTGTCCTGATCTGCAGTACCATGTCTGAAATGGTATTAGCCTAACCTGGGAGAGGAAATCTCCAAAATGATTGCTATCATTATTGCTCAGAAACTCATGAAGTAGAAATAAAAGATTCTGGAGTTATAACACATGCCACATACCTCCTAGGGTCTATCGATTTATGCCATTAGAACCTCACTTTGCTTTGACCTCTGAGCTACATTTGCATTTATTGCGCAATACCTGTGAAGCAGCACCATGCATTAGGTGTCAGCTACTCATTGGAGCAAATATGAGAAACAAAGTCACCCGATGGCAGTATGGCAGTTGTGTGGTGTGAAAAGAACCACGTTTGACTCAAAGGGAGAACAAGATACAGGTTAAGGTGCGGAGTGAAAGGAGGAAACAAAGATCTATGACACTTAAGAAGAACAGTCTGAAGAATGGGAGCACTTTGCTTCGAGTTCTTGCAAACGAGCTGCAACACAGTCCTGGCACAAACACTGGGAAAGCATTAGTTAAGAATATCTGTGGATATTTACTCTCCATCAGTATTTTAAAGACAGGATTTGCAAGTCACTCTGAAATACAGTCAACACAGCCAAACAGTACAATTCCTACAGGCCTGCTTATAGTTACTGAGTAGTCAAACTAAATTTGCTGTATGATCCACAAAACCATAAAAAGCAAAAAGCCAGATAAACCCCAAAATAATCCTGAGCTCTTCAGTTCAACGCACAGCTTTACACCATTACTTTTAACTAGGGCAGCATTGCCATGAAAACGTGCTTGGCTGTCTTCAAGAGCAGTCACACCGTGTCGGGCTTTCATGGGAGTAATGGTTAAGGAAGCATGAGCGCTGTTGGGTTCCCGCATCCCCCATATTGGCTAGGGAGCTATCCTTTCCCCTCACCTCCCTGTAACATAAAAAGGATGAGGTTTTGTTTGTTTGTCTGTTTTGAGAGAAGTCCTTACAGAGGACTTGCTTCAGAGGCACAGCTGCCCCCAAGATACCTCTTATCCTGTAAGAAACTCTGCAGGAGGACAGGACAGTGTTTGGCTCGCTTTAGGATGGGTGTTTTCACAGGTACCTTCACAAACCCAAGGAAATGTGTCAGATTACAGCCTCTGCACTCACCGTGTTTTCAATTTCTTTTTTTTATGCAGACTATAAACTGTTTTAAACTGCTTTTAAAACAGGCAAGGCTGCTTGGGAAGCTAACAGAGAGATAAAGGAGATGAGCTCTCTCTTACAACCGCTGTCTTGAGGAGGGGTGTGGGTTTTCCTCACTACCATGCCCTGGCACCCATGTGAGCCATGCTGGCAGCCCCACTGGCAGCATGGCTGTGATGGCCATGGGGACCATGGGTGAATCAGGCAAAAGGGCAAGGAAAATGCTGTGCCAAAAGGAGACTTCAGGTCTTGGTGGCTGAGCCACAACTGGTTCCAACAGTGCTGCCCCTACAGAGGTCCCAGGCACTTTACAAGCTCACCAACTGTCCTCCCAAGGCCACTGGTCCAGGAACAGAGTGGTGGCTCCATGATCCCTTCTCCTGCCTGACTGGGCAGGGTTGGCTGCACCCCCTGGATGAGGGATGGGAGCCCCAAAGCTCCCTTTGAAGCCACTTTCCACAGGTACAACCCCATCAGCATGGAGATTCTTAAGCACCTTCTTCAGCCTCGGAGTATCTGCTTCATTTTTCCTCTGGCATGAAAGAAAAGGCTTGAAGAGAGAGCCTGGAAGAGGAGTACTATGGGGAACACATCAGTGACTTTAGCAGTCTTTAAGCTCAAGAGTGCCTGCTTAATGCAAAGGCCCAGCAAATGAGCAAAAATGTAAGTTACACTCATAGACAGGTGGTTGCTCAACCCTGCCAACATCAATGTACTTCTTTTTATGTCCTTTTTATTAAAATATGTAAATTCTCAGCTTAAGAACAAGAACCTCTTAACAGTTATGCCATTTGTGAGACACTTCAGTAAGTTCTTCAGCTTTCAAGCCTTAGCTGTAGCACCAAAGATGCAGAGTGGCCACAACCACTATAAGTACAGTACATCTCACTTACCACGCCTGTGATCACAAGCTAAAGAGAGCCTGCAGCGTGGGAAGATGGTCATTTGAATTTGTGAAGCCCTTCTGGGGTGTCTAAATGTAGTGCTAATTTTGTCTCCTAGGTTTTTTTCCCTGCAGTAATGTATATCCTTGTCAGAGTCCTCCCTCCACCCACCCACAACATTCCAGGAGGATTTATGGCCAGTCCAGAGGGATTCCCAGGAAATCAAGGACAATCTGGAGCTAGTCTTTAACGCTGAATGACAAACTGGGACCAGTGTGAGATGGGAGGTCACCACATCACTTATCACACCACCACCCTTATGTGCTTTCTCACTGTGGCTTTGTCAGACTCCATGTATTCACTTAAATGTTCCCATGGGCAGAAATGAGTCACGGCAGAGCTTTTGGCATGGCCATACAAAAGACAGTAAAGAAAGGAGGGAATGTAATTTTTATGAAAAAAGAGGTATTTTTGTTTGGGGTTGTTTTTTATGTTTTCCCAGTGTTGTTGAAGGTTGTTTCATTTTTAACAGCAACATATCCCACGTACAATCCCCAACATAAACATCTACCCAGCAAAGCATCAACTCTTGTGAGGGCAGTAGGGGAATCATCCCTGGAAGTGTTCACCCTGTAGATGAGGCCCTCAGTGACATGGGTTAGTGGTGGCCTTGGCAGTGCTGGGGTAATGGTTGGACTTGATGAGCTGAAAGGTCTTTTCTAACCTAGTTGATTCTACGATTCAAGCACACATTTTGGCAGGTTTATAGCACCCAGTAGCTGTGGTACAGTGGACACTGACAGTCTGCACACAACAGAGACTTTCCTTCCTTTTATTTGAATTTTGTTTGCTTGGGTTTTACATGGCCTGTTACTTGGTTCTGCTAAAGCATCAGCATTGTTACAGACTCTGTGCTTTAGGCTAGAGCCCACTTCTGGCTTCTCACACAGCTCAGTTTTTCTTTCACTGGGGTTTACATATGTGAACTGCAAGTTGTAACTTAGAGAAGTGGGGGGGGCATTCCACACCCTTCTCCATCTGCATGGCTGTCCTCTCTCATCTTTTCACCTTGGTTTAGGTCTGTTTTGCACAAGAATGGTTTTACTTATACCATATTCAAAAATTCATAAAGATGCTTCCTGGACTGGTGAAAAATAAGTAGGGAAGGGCCCTGTGCTGTGCCATAGCTCAATGGCATCAAAGCAGAGCTTGGAAACCAGAATGGACATACAAGTCCCGACACATTGCAAAGCCTCTTGTGGGGATCGTGGGCTTAAAAACCCATCTCCCCTCTAGTTCATCTGGGAAACTCAGCATTAAGGGCTGGGGACTCCTCTGGACCCCAGAGGCTGCTTGCCTTTGCTTTGTCAACTACACACTAAACCCAGCCACTTGTTGGCTGGGTTGAGAAGAGGGGACGCTGAGGCCAAACACTTCCATGGTCCTCAGGGCCTTGGCAATCTTTGTTACAAGTCACTGGGCACCAAGCATTCTTCAGCATCCACTAATGTGTTACATGGCTCCTGAACCAGAAAGAGCACATGCGCTCCCTGCTCCACATCTCTTGCACAGCAGAAAAGAAGAAACGTGTGGAAGAACAGTATGAAAATGGGTTATGGCAATGACAGAATGTGAGCATTTAGCCGTATGCCTGGTGTTGTTCAACAGAATCCATTATGCGGTTTGCATGTTCACAAGCCGTGATGAATAATGATAGTTAAATGGAACTATATAGGAAAAGAAAGCATGTGAAAAACCACAATTACCAAGAAAGAAATGCACCACCACTAAATATGATTAGGCTGAGAAAGTTGGGACTGTTCAGTCTGGAGAAGAGAAGACTGTGTAGACACCTCATTGCATCCTTCCAGTATCTGAAGGGGGCCTATAGGGATGCTGGGGAGGGACTCTTCATTAGGGACTGTAGTGATAGGACAAGGGGTAACGGGTTAAAACTTAAACAGGGGAAGTTTAGATTGGATATAAGGAGGAAATTCTTTCCTGTTAGGGTGGTGAGGCACTGGAATGGGTTGCCCAGGGAGGTGGTGAATGCTCCATCCCTGGCAGTGTTCAAGACCAGGTTGGATGAGGTCTTGGGTGGTCCCTGCCCATGGCAGGGGGATTGGAACTACATGATCTTAAGGTCCTTCCAACCCTAACTATTCTATGATTCTATGACACATCAGGGCCCAGGAATCTGTCACCTGAAATGCATGCCCTCTCCCACCTCCCATCCACTATTTATCTTTGAAAGCTTTTTCTTTGTGCCTGATTAATACCACAGAGGTTTAGGAAGAAAGCTTTCTAAAAAAACATACCCAAACTTCTTCTGCATGAGAGACAATGCATGAAAAATTCACATTAATAATAAAAAACTCTTTCTCTTAGAAGAGAGGGACAGGTTGCATCTGCCTCTGGCTTGCTGTTGGGTGCTCACTAAAGAAGTAGAGGCAAGAGGAGGCTGTAAGTCACCTACTCTCTGGTAATTTTGGCCCACTGTGGGGTCCTCAGGGGCAGAATTTAGCAGCCCCAAGCTGTGAACAGAGCTCTGTGTGACATCCATCAGCAAGTCACTACATGCGCACAGAGCAGCAGGCAGGACAGTGCCAGCCTGCCCCTGCAGAGGAGACCACACAGCCTAGATGAAGGACTTAGGATGGAGCTCTTTTCTTCTCCCACTACTGACGGCATTAGAAGGACCAGAACACGATGCAGAGAAGCAAGCAATTTCATCCTAATATCAACTTATTTAATACATCAAGTATAAGCAAATGAGAGGATCCTACCCAGCCAGTCTTGCATAGAAAACTCTTCAAAAGCTCATTTCTGTGCTTTGTCTTGGTGCCTTCTTTGCCTGCCAAAAGCAAAGTCTAACTTCCCCAGTTTGGCCACTGCTTCACACATGATGTCATTTTTTGAGTGCTCTGCAGTGTGCTACAGCATTTGGACTATTCAGCCTGGGTTCAGTGTTTACCGCCAACATCGCAACCTGCAGAGAACATCGCCTCAAAGCATCAGGTGTCCCATCAGCATCACAGCACAAAGGCAAAACATCATGTGGCAGGGTGGGAGCTGTGCCAGGAGCTCCATCCCAGCACCACCTGCTGAGCTCCCTGGTCACATCGCATCCCAAAACAAGGAAAATGACCCATAACATTGCTCAGGCACACCCTCAGGAAACAGACAACCCTGCTTCCCTGTGTGGCCCACAAGCAAAACCCCATGGCTGTGGGTGCTCACAATTTGGAGGGCCTTGGGAAAGAGCCCTACCTCTGTTCAGGACACAGCAGGAACTCAACCCAAGACTGAGGTGACCCTTATGTTTCGCTTTGAATAGCTGAGTTAGGACAGATTTCCACATGCCCGCAAGGGAGCTAGGTGCACAGAGACTTCACAGGGGCGAGGGGTGCTACCTTTCTTCACACATGGTGCCTACTGGCTTTGTAAGACATGAGGGTTTTGCCATTGTACCCCATGTGCACACAGGTAACAGTCTGATCTTTTTCTCCTACCCTCCCCACTGGCTGACTTCAACCAGGTTTGACAGATACCTTTGGGAGGGCTGTGCTCCTACATGGTTTGTGGAAAGAGGTGTCAGGATAGAGAAGCATGACCCGAGAGCTACGCCTGCAAAGGGCAAGGCTAAGCGGGCAATGAGTTAACACAGCCTCTCTGCCACCAGATAGCACCACCAGATTTACACCAGCATAAGCTTAAGGTCTTTCAGTGTTCAAGGCCAGGTTGGACAGGTCCTTGGGCAATATCATCTAGTGTGAGGTGTCCTTGCCCATGGCAGAGGTTGGAACTGGATGATCTTAAGGTCCTTTCCAACCCAAACCACTCTATAATTTTATGATTCTATTGTTCAGCAAGGCTAAACAATGAGAAAAATAACCTCAGCATGTTGTCCTTTTGCCGAGAGAGCCAGAAAGCAAGCACTGGTCTGCTTAGCGTATACTGACCTGTTAAAGGAGTAGCACAGTGGGCATCCCAGTTAAGTCACTCCTACTTCCTCACTGAGTTGGTGGCACATCACAGAAATCTCCAATCACACAGCATGAAGCTGATCCAGGGAATAACTGTACTGAGGTAAGTGGCTGCAGTGTTAGGGCTAAGAGAGAACAGCAGGATTTGGCCTTCTGACTCCTGACACTCCTCCTCTGTCATTTACCACTGTGCCTTAAGTACAGCAGTGCACTAATTGTAAGAGAAGATTGGCATGGTTGGATACTCTGAGAAACATTCAAGTCTCATTTACTCAGACAGGTGCCTTTCTGAATACTGCTAGTTTACTCACAGCATTTGTCTGTCATTTTAAAAGGCAACGCTTTCTAATGCCCATTAAAACATGCAGCGAGGCAGCAGCTTTGTTATACTTTCTTCATATGCAAATTCAGCCTCTCTGCAAACCCTACAATGTCCATATGCAGTCAAACTGAGGGCAGACAGCTCACACACAGGTCAATGGCACTGAAAAGCTCATCAACACAACTCTCACCTGGGCAGTTTTGGGGTAAATTCCTCTATTTGTTTTTTTAGTACTGAATTGACACATCCTCAGCTGCTGAACCAATGAACTGACATTTTGGAAAGGGACCCACCATCTGTCACAGCCACGAGGCCTGACCTGCGTGCTGTCAGCTCCCCACACAGTGACAAGTTTCAAAGTACAAGCCACTAAGCCATTCCCATCACTTGCCAGGTGCCTGGACAGCAAACAACCATGGAAAAATCACCTGGAATTCCATGGGATTCAGAGGACGGCTGCCACAGATCTGCCATGTGACACCAGGGAGCTCTGCTCATCCCATCATCTCTGAAACACAGGGATGTAATGTTGGCTCATCTTTGCCTGCGGAGCATCATTCCCTGACCACACAGCTGGCCAGCAGCAAGCCCAGTGGGTAACACAGGTTTGACATGCACCTCTTAGGGCAGCTCTACCCCAAACCAGTACTTAAGAACAACAAGCCCATCGGTATTAACCAAACCCTGGCCATTTCAATACAGTTATCACTTTGAAAGCTATGCAGCAAGCAAATTAAACAAGCTTATTACACAACTCCAGCCAGAGTCGAACACTGCCAACACACATCAATGAAGACAACAGCAGGATTTGCCCTTGGCTTGGCTTTTGCAAGACAGGCATTGTGCTCTTGATTTATTCTTCAGTGATAACGGGTATCAAATGCTGTGCAGGTGTCAAGTCTGGAGGGGAAAAAATCACTATTCCTCAAAGGTCAGGTAATCCATTGCTCTTTGTGCCCACAGGGAAAAGGCAGCATCAGTGCAGCCTTGCTCTCCCGATGCTTATTCAGCCATATGCTATGTTAATAGGGACCTTGGTATTGTGTGGCTAGTACACAGATGTATTTTATGTTCACAGCCACGTTGTTGGTGTATCAACTGACATTTACCTCGGTTCTCTTCCTCTCCTTTATTGTGATTCATGCTCCATGCTAATTAAACAGCACATGACAAATGCATCGTTATTAACAGCAGCTGAAGAGCTAGTAAATCTTGCAGCAGCTTGAACAGAGGAACCACGCGGTTTGATGGCATCCTCTGGGTACTGAAACAGGGCTGATGAAGAACGGCTGCACCAAGGCAAGGCATAAACACCTCTTCCCAAGCACCCATAAAGCATTCTCAGACCCCAAGTGTGGAAAGACAGTGTGCTGTAGTAATACCAAACCCTCACCTAGCAGCTTGTGATGTGCTAGACCTGTTAGACAAGGGTAGCCTGGCTGAAGCTGTTTCCCCTTCAACCAGGCTGTGGTCATGGGGACCCTCTTTTCGTGCTGGGTACTGTACTTGGCACCAGGATCCTGCTCTACATCTACCTCTCTTAGCCCCAAGGCACTAACAACACACCTTCATTTCTAGCCTCAGCCTAACATCCTCCCATCCTCCTCAGGTTTTGCCTTTGGCTCTAGGGCACCGTGGTGCAGTGAAGTGGCTTGCACTGATATACACCATGGGAAGATAAGAGCAAATTATCAGCATCGTAGGACCCAGCAAAAGAAGCCAAAGTGACACCCGATACACTAACATAGTTTAAATGGCAGCCAAGAGTTAAAACTCATGTGCATATGCTGTAAAGTTATTCCTTCCAGAGGGCAATTGCTCAACAGACTTTCAGAATCCTGTATAGTTATTGCTTTTTTTCTGTGCATCTTCTTTTTGTCTCTATAAAAAAAATATTGTTGTCAGACAACACAAAAATGAGGAAGGCATAATGATTTGTGATGATTTGGTGGAGGAATTCTTTAAGAATAAGAAGTAGCTGATGCACTTTTACAGCAAAAGTCTGCATTTTTCATCACTGTTGTCACGGGTTTATTTATACAGAGCAATTCATGTAGAAAACCTCCCCCCAGCACTGGGCAATCCAGGGCACAGCCATGCTGAAAGTCACAGCCCATAACTGCAAAATAAGCTTGGGTAAAAATGAAAGGAAAAAAGGAATAAATAGTTTTGACTGAAAGACCTTCAGGGATTTTGCATTCTTAAAGGCCCTGGGATCAGAGGATGCTCCTGAAGCTCAGGTGCTTGCACAACATGTGGTGGTGACCCAGCATGTGAAGGGTGTCTCTGGCAAAGGAGGTTAAAGCTTGGAGAAGCAGAAAGATCTTGACTTGTTTAACTAGAAACTACAGATTTTGGTTTTGCTACTGACAAATACACAGTATGAAAGCACTTGCATCAGATTTAGGGAATGGTTTCATGAGTCAGGCAAGCACAAGAGGAACAAGCTCTTCATTTCAGTCTGCCTTAAGCGTCCCCTGGTTCATGTGCACATTCTGGCACTCAGACCATTTGCAGAGGCTTCTTTCCAGTGTCATTTCCTCTCTATGAATACCTACATGGGCCATTTCCATGTTTACTGTTTGCATGAGCTTCAAACACCAGCCTGGTTTCTCAGCACGGATGGAGAGAGCAAACCCACCAAGTGTTCTCTTGCACCTGAACCCAATGAAGGGGACTGAGCCACAGCAATGGCTCCTTCACCAAGCCACATCCCAGCCCAGAGGACAGTTTACAATCCATCAGCTAAACAAGCGTAACAGAGACCCACAAAAAGGGAGAAAGAGCTACCAGGATCAACAGCATACGCCACTTCTTCACTCTCAGCCCCACTGCAGTGCCCCCAGGAGCTCTCCATGTGCCACCTGCCCCTGAACGTGCTGGGGCAGCCACAGCCTGGCCCTTATGCCACACCACAGTTGCATCTCTGCTGCATCCATTCTGACTAGCCAGCTCCTGTCCTTAGAGGCATCAGTTTTTCACCTCCCATTTCACCAGGTCTAATGAACTGCGCTTGATCTGCATTTCCTGTGCCTGGACAAGGTCTGCCCACTCCAGCACTAAGCCCTGCACCTTACCTGAGGTCATGCTTCTCTCAGTATGGGTACACATTACCCTTGTCCTGACCTTTTCCATGTTCACCTGCTCCCTGACCACTCACAGCAAACCCCAAGTACTATGGCACCACGTTCCCTGCTCTCCTGCCCTCTACATCCGCACATCCCAAGTATCCTCATGGACACCTGTGTCATGCAGAAGCTGCTGGCTCTGCTTGCATGATCAGTACACACTGACTGAGTCACTGTGGCTCCAAGCAAGCAGCTGGAGCTCTGCTGAAGCTATGTTACTAAGGATGGTCCATGGCTAAGTATCCCAGCCCTCTAGCTGGAAAATCAGCTCTCCATCATGAGTCATCTGATTATCTAGTACCAGGGAACAAACTGGACCAGACGTGACACTACCCCCATGCCCAAGGACACAGATCAATGTTCTGAGACACTGCATCTGCACCAAGCTAACGGTGAGCATCTGAAGCCTGCCAGTGTTCTGCACAGCAAACAAGCTATACTGCTGCTGGTAATCTTACAGCATCTTTCCACCATCCCCCTGCATCTGAACAGAAGGATGAGCACAGAGTCCTGCAATTCACCCTGCAACTTAACTCCAGGGCAACAAAGACCACTGAGATGGCAGAGGAGGGCAGCATGGATGCTGCAGAGGTGGCCAGCTCCTGGCATAGCTGGTTATGACCACCTCAGGAAGCCAGGCAGTAAGCTGATGCTGTAAGACACGCTTTAGGGGAAGGAGGCAATGTCAGCATGCAGAACACTCGCTGTCTTTGAGAGACCTCTGCACAGGAGGTCAGTCATCTCAGTCATCATGTTAAAGGCAGCACAGTGTTAATTTGTTCAGCACAAATGACATTTCTGTTATCACTACCACGTGACTCAGCACTCTGCATTTCTCATTTACTGCCATTACAAATGAGTCAATAGCTAACACAACAGGGGGAGAGACAGATGTGAGTGTCTCAAAAGGGATGATGGAGAAGTACGCTGGTACCACTGGCACAGCATGAGAGCCCTGTAACAGCTGGGAGAGGAATGAGTACAAGTGATGTGTAACCAAGCAGTTAAATTCATCATGTGTACAAGGGAAATCTCCTTGCATCTGCCAGCACAAAGTGCATCACAGCTCAGACACAGAGCTCAATCTCACAGCTCAAATTCACAGCCACTCAAGCTCCCATGGACGAGGACGTGTTCCTTAACACTTTCTGCAGGTAAGAGCCAGGTTCTTCACACAACTTATTTATACTCTCCAATCATGGAGAAGGCAAAGCTCACTTGCTTGGAAAAGAAAATACAATGAGTCTCATATGATGCTAAAGCAGCTAGCTCATGAACACCATGCTTATGATATCAGGCAATGGTTTACATCACTGAAACAGCAGGTCCCGTGTTGCTGTTCCTGGTTTGGCCAGGAGCAATAAGATACAGCAGGGTAAGAGACAGCTTTATTCCAACAAGCCTGCCCTCACCTTGGTGCTTTTGCAGGTCAGGCATCCCACAGGCACAGGCTTCTTTCTGACCTGTCAAAGAGTGACAGCATTCTCAAAGCGAAATCAGCAGCTCTCCCAGGTTGCTCCAGGCATAATTAAAAGAAACTGATTGACATTTTAATATTCATTGCTCCTGAATCAGTGATGGGGCTGCTGAAAATACACCTTGGTCTTATGTGAGCCCATCAAAGAGCACATTATGCATCTGGACAGTATTCAGAGGCCAGTTATAAACTAATGCAGTTCAGGACTGGTTTGTGCTCCAGTAGGGTGTGAAGAAAGAGAAGCTGAGTAACTCCTATTTAATTTCTACATATAGAGATAAGGCCAAATTCTGACCCTTTCTACACTGATTTAGACCCAAATTCATTGCTGCTGGTGGAAGCTGTCCCAGGGAAACCACAGATGCAATATAAAGTGCCAAAAGGCCTGGAGGGGGAGAACATCAGCTAAACCCATCTGTCAAGGTACCTTCTTTGGGGGGTCCTGACTGCACTATAAATGGGTTTACCCCAGCTAAGCAAATCCCACCCCCGGTGAAAGATGGGGCTGCAGCTCCCTGGAGCCCCACCACAGCAGGTTGCAGGTAGAGAAGCAGCAGCTCCTGGCATTGTGGTCCCCCTGCCTCACAGAAGAAACCATTGCAGTTTCCCCCACAACAGCACCCAATGTGCAGGATAATTCATCACATGTTACAATGGGGCAAGATTAAATCCTTAGGACTGTACCTCCACACCCGCCAAGGATCAGCAGTACACAGCAGGGCCTATTTATAACTTCATTCCAGAACAAGATAGATTTCTCAAGACCAGCTACAACAACGATCTATTAAATCAATCACAATCAAAACCTTGCTTGCCTTCAAGTGACTTCCAATTAGGATGCAGTAACATTATTAAAAGGCTGAGACAGGCAAATTAAACAGCTGCACTGAGGAGGAACTGCTTCCCAGAGAGCTAAGTTTCATCATCGTGAGAAATAAAAAGCTCCAGAAGTTCAGATTTCTGATTTTAAAAAACCCCAAACAACATATTATTAAATAAAAAGCTTGTTAATATTATGTCAGTATTGTTTTTTTCCTTTTTTTGGAGTTTTCTTAGGTTTTTCCCTACCCAACTTCCACCAAACCAAAAGGGTAAACTCACAAAGCAGCGCCTTCATCACATCTGAATACCCACACTTGATTTGAAGGCTTGATAAAGAGAAGGACGTGATGACAGGAAAACAGTAACTGCAGCTTTGTTGAACTGCTTGTATTTTTAGCAGGGGAACAAAGAGAGGAAACCTACTTGATCATTCAAAGAATCAGGAGCTGGCCTGAGACAGAAGGATGAGCTTGGATTAAGGGGAAGATTAGAAAGTGGAATTCTGCAAATCAATTTCAAAACTGGGAGGGCAAAGACAACACGATCCATTTATCTGTGTATGGATGTAAGGAGCAGCCACCTCAGTAACTGCCATACATTCAAACTGAACCAAAGGCAAAAGTACTGGTTTCCCATGCCTGGGAGGGGAACTTGTCGTTTTTCATATATGTACATACAAAAAAAAATATAGCTAGATTAATTAAAATAATAGTGTAAGTTATTAATAATTTTATATTAAGATATTTTTATAGGTGTATTTACATATATATAAATATGGAATTAAAATTAGCTAATCAAGAGCAATATTTGCCCAGCCTGAACGTTTAACTAAGAGCCTGAAAAAGCCTTTGATGTGTTCTTGTATCACATCAGAGACCTCATCAGATACAAGGCAGACAGTGGAAAATTCATTTCCAAGAAGCTACAGGAAGAAACATCCATCATCTTCCACACTGGAGTCAGGCGATGCCCTAGCATGAGGCAGGGATGTCAAAGATTTTCTCATTTTCCTCTGACAAACACTCCATTGTACAAATCATCTCTGAACCAAGATCCCTACAGTCTATATTAGTGCAAAATAGGGCATTTTGGTGGAAGAGCCAGTAAAAAAACAAACCTGAAGACCCAACTTATACTACTCTTGACCTAAAATAACACTGCTCTTACCAGCCCCTCCGCACTCCTCACTCTTGGCTCCATCATTTTTCTCCATCCCTACCAGCCCTTTTTCCCTTTTACATTGTAACTGCAATTAGCTCAACTCCTGAACAAAAGCCATTGAGAAACAAAAGAGTTTTGCTTAAAAATCTGAAATAAAATGCTTGAACTTTCCCAAGAGAAACTCCACTCAAACAGCTTGCCACATTTGACTAGCAAAGTCATCTGCCTGACCTGGAATTGCTTCCCATTCCCTGCAGTTTGAGTTGGGGCTTCTTTTCCTCTTGCTCTCCCAACCCCCTTGTTGCTTTTGTTTGCTTGTTTCTTTCTTTCTTTTTATAACTAACTGTTCACACTAAAATGCCACCCAGCCATATTTTTATCCCTATCCCTGGGATGACAGCAACAGTCAGCTCAGGGCAAGTATATAGTCACTATGGATGTATTTTCATACTGGGGGAAACCCATTCCTGTTATGGAAAACCTCATCCCAGTTCACACATCCACTGCCGAAACCTGTCAGATACAAGACGTGTTGGAGTCGATGCCTGTTTCTGACTACACAGTTCTCATCTGAACTGCACTAGAAGTGGAGCTGAGGAACCAGGCACAGAGCCTAAACACATCCCTAAGTGGCTGCGAGAGCAACCACCCCATCCCCAGGCTCACTTGGCCTCAGCCAGCCCCTTATAGCTACAAGCAAAACACATAAACACCTTGAAAATAGAGGGAGAAGACACCTTTCTTCCTACACCATCTATGAGCTGCATCTGAAAGGAAGACATGGATGATTCCACCTGGCATCTATAACACCTTCCCCATCTCCTTGTTTTTTCTAGCTCTGCTGAAGTAGCAGGACGGGGTTGAAATGATTTGGGAAGTGACAGAAAACATTAAAACAAAAAAGAGCAAGAAAACAGAATTCAAGAGGACTGGGTCTGCTCTCCAAGTGCAGCTTTGGCTGCTCTGTGACCGTGGAGAAAGCTGGCTCCCTCTGTCCACGCTCCAGCCTCCCCATCTCCCTAATGGAATGGAAATTATTCTCCACCTCTCAGGGGTCTTCTTTCACAATAGCTGAACAAAAAGAATGACTAGACTGAAGTATTTTTCCATAGCAAAGAGATTTCATATTTAAAAAAATGATTTTTTTTTTTTCCCATTGGATTTGGCAATCAACCAAACCCGAGCCTTCCTCCTTGTGTGGAGACACAAAGGTGGCTTGGGCAAGGTTGCGTTTTGTTGTTTTGATTTTAATGTCTAGTTGGGGGGTTTGAAAGCACCTTATCTTTGAGGCTTTTCAGGAGCCCAGGCACTAGATCACACCTTGCTGCTTCTGCAGTTCTGTGTAATCCCAACCTAAATGTTAAACCAGAATGGAAACCAGCCTGCATGTTCTCACATGGGGCTGCAGGAAACACCTACGCCTATGTCATAAAACACTGCTGTCAGCAGAATAAGCATTGATAATAGCAACTTCATAGCTAATGCTATATATTCATAGCTAATAGCTAATTTCATGCCTCGCTGTCTAATTGCAGAGGCCAAACATGGTATGGGTGCAGGACAGTGTAATTCCCGGCACAACAGCAACTGGCTTATTCCATAGCTGCCTGGGCCAGTGACTAAGGTGGGTGTTGGTTTATCTGGGCAGAGCATGCGGCTCCACAGCACAAGGCTGAAAAAAAGGAATAAATATTGTGCACTAAATCAGCACTGGTTTATCTCCACTGACAGCAAAAGGCAACAAATGAATTTGGCAAAGTGCAACAGATGAAAGATATGAATGTCGAGGCAGACAGCACGGGCTCATGTACTTTGTCCGAGAGCTCTTATGTTTATGGATCTGAAAAGCATGCCAAGTTCTTTCTCTAGAAGTACATGTCTTTAACATAAAATATGCCTGAAAGCATAAAACTGTATCACAAGGTCATTAAGTGTTTTGTGTGTAGAAATATTTTTGAGCATCATTATATGGCATTACCATACTTCTATGAATAGCAAGTCTGGCAATTACAACTTTTACACCTTGCTCCAGGCTCCAGATATGGTTTTATTGGAGGTGAGATACCGTATGTGCACATCACAGCTCCAACATTTGGAAAGCTGTGCTACAAAGTGAGGCTGACAGGTTGGTGCTTCTCTTTCACATGCAGCCTGCGGATAGCTCTCCAGCAGCTGCAGCTATGATGGCTGGCTTTTCCTGTAGCATTTTGCTTGGAGAAGGGATGGCGTTTCTCTTGGTACCCTGAAGCAGTGATCTTCAAACACAAGCAACAACACTTCTATAGTACAGTTGCATGCATGGGGCCCAAGCTGACAGTTGTTCTGCTCCTTCTACAGAAGCCAAAGTCAATTCAGTGAAGTCAATGCATCCTCCACTCTTGTAAAGCAAACCAATGTAAAAGATAGAATAATGTTCTGAAGATAAAAGAATTCTTATGCAAAGGGTGGATTTGGTTTTTATTCCCAAGCCCCTTGATTATTTCTCTCCTGGAGGGCATCATCCTCTTCCTGACCAGCCTCACACAGCAGCAGTTTGTCACTCCCAGGTGCTTGCAGGGGTGCTGTGAGGCTGCCTTGCTGGAAGGATGTGAAAGGCCAGAAGAGGAGTTTGCTTAAGAACCCCTTATTGCAAGGGCTTGAAAAGATCTGTGGAGGTGATGATGGGTGGTAGGGGGAAAGAGGCAACACTTCTGCAGCTAGCGAATTTGTTTGCAGCAGAAAAATGAATGCATATGATGTTCTACTGCTGGGCCATCACACTTTTGCAACAGAGACACCCTTTCCCAAATCACTGACACTCACTCGGCTTACCAAGACAGACTCAGGAGCTGCTCTTCCCCGGGAGCAACACCAGCCAACAAGGATTTCTCCTCTATTTGGCATCTTCCTCAGGAAAACACTAAGGACAACCAACACACATGGCCTTGTCACTCAGAACTCTGGAGCTCCTAGCTCTGCCATGGTGCCCTTTTCACCACCAAATTCTTCTTGCCACCATTTGGAGAGAAGCAGGAGGGTGTAAAGCAGCTAAGGCTGGGGCAGAGCACAGACAATAGCATCCAGATGGCTATGTCAGCAGAAAAGGCTGTGAACAGACCAGGTTAAAACTGCGACAGTGGCCTTTAGAACAAAGCAGTTGTGGTTAGGCAAAATGTGCGTCACAAGCACAGCCGAGAGCTGGGCACATCCTTTCTCACCTCCAGTCTGTCACACACTGATCTGCTCAGTGGCATCCAGATCAGTTCCCTCCTATGGGGACCAACAGTGAGGTTGGGAAACAGCATGCTAGGTCAGTGCCGTCTGGCCAGATCCTGCCTCCTCCAGTGCTCTGGACAAGCACAGCTCTGTCCTGCCACACTGGTGGGGTTTTGGCTTCTGGTTCTCTCCCTACACCCCACTGCAGAGGAGGAGTGAATGGCTGTGTGGCGCTGAACCCCAGCCAGGGTTGAAGCACAACAACCTGTGAGCAAAATAGTTACCTACCAGCAAGGGTGAATGCTCATCCTTTCTCCTATGTCCTGTATCACACTGGGATGCACAGAAGACTCGGCACCGACCTGGTGTTGGAGCTGCTTCAAAAGCTTTTTGGGTAAGATGATGCATTCTCACTGGCTGAAACGGAAGGCAACCTCTACAATTGTCATGGGTCTCTTAAGCAATAGCACAGAGCCACCCTTCACTGCCTCAAAAAATGCATTTAGGACAATGTAAACACACGTTTTAAAGCAATGAGATAAACTCGGAACTGTGTATTTAAAGTGCTGCAAGACTCAAAGGAAGGACACACCTTTCCTCTCTCTAGTCAACAGACCAAGAAAGTCTTGCTTGCCCAGGCATCCCAGCATCCCCTCAGCGACTGCAGACACTATGGAGGGGGGAATAATTGGGAAAAGCAGCCTTACAGCATAGATATTGTGCTTGGGCCATCATTAATGTCCTGCAAGAAGGGAAGGGGATGAGGGTGGAGGAGTGGTGCACCTGCAGAGGCAATGCATCTGGGGATCCATTTCTTCTAGCTGCTATTAAAGGCAGGAAGAGGACAATGAGTCCAGTTTTGCTGCAGCCCTGAAACACTCTGTGGTTTGCCCAACCCATGGACAGGGATCTGCATGACTAGATTTGATGAGATGCTCTTGGCATCGGCCTTGGCTGCTGGTCTGAGCTCCCCCATCATAAGAGCAGTAAAAGAAACAGGAATTGTACAGTGCCAGTGCTGAGTGATGGAGTAGCAATCAGAATGGAAACAAATGCCCCTCAAACTAATAGTTTGCAGACATGCCATATCATTTACTATCATTTCACTGTAACCTTTCCCCATGAGGAGAAGCAATATTGTGGAACAGGGGTTATATACACTGTGTGGAGCTAAAGGCTCCTGCAAGGATTTGACTGCTGGCTTTCACAGACAGGCCTCATCAAATAAGAGGCTCTCCTACCAGTTCAAAGTCACCACAGGATGCAAATGGGATTTTTCAGCCTGAGAGCAGAAAAATCAAGTTCTTTTGGGCTTTCTTTTCACCAGTAATAAATATCCCCATGAATCCAAGTCAAGTCTCACAAAGCAGGAGGCCTGTTGCTGATGCAGAAGTTGCTGTTTCTCCCTCCTCCATGTACCTCCTGGTCTGATCTCCACTCCTCAACTTGGTCTCCAAATATCTGGAGGGATCAGGGAAGGCAAATGCACCTCCCCAAGGAACCTCCCCATGTGCTGCCTCAGCCAACAAACTGCCTGGGGAAACATTAAACTGAAGTTTGGTATCTGCATTGCAGAAGATAAGCACCTTGGCAAAGCAGGTCAAGCAGTATCCAAGGGCAAATCTCTGCTTCAAGGGAGGTGAACTAAGAGCAGGACCAAGGGGAGTGTAAGTGGATTGAAAAAACCCACAAAGGCACTGGAAGCAGAAATAGAGATGCTAACTGTATTAGGGTAACACAAAAGAAGCCTGAACCATAAATACAGTCAAATACATCCGTACTGAAGAGGGACACCACTGTCGGGGCTGGCTGCTGCCTTCCTGAAGTTTTCCATATGTGCTATGGGGGAACTTTAACCAACCAGGACACGCAGAGATGGCAGAACTGTGAGTGTTCTACACAAGTCTCTTCCTTTACAACAATAACGACTTTTTGCTCACCTGAAGGGTAGCATCCTACCACACCTTAATGCTAAGCAACATGCCACTTCCTAACTTGCTCTTTGAGGTATTTTCTAGAGCCTTCTGGTGGGTGTAGTAAGGAAATGCCCTGCTCCATTTACCCCATGCCACAAAGGGACCTCCACAGGCAACTCAGCACATAAAAGATTCATCATTCAATAGGTGGTTCAAGACAAAAATCATAATGCACATCCTGAAAGAGACATTTCTAACCACCCTCACTGCACAGAGTGCTCTAGAGATGGGCTCTAGCTGTGACAACTATGGGTTTGAGCCTCAGATGTTACAGCCACCAAGAGAGCTGCTTCAGTAAGCCTGGAGCTTTTGCCACCTCCAAGTTACCAAAAAACACAGGGTATGAAGGAGCATGACCATAAACAAATAGCTTTCAGAATAGGAGACAAAGGCTGTGACTTAGCAGTCAAACCTCATCAGAAGAGAAAAAGCAAGTACAGCAATGGGACTGAAGATGTTTTCTCCCAGGCTTATGCTGTGATCTCAAACACAGTTGCTAACTATGGCCTTCCTGCAAAACCCCCTGCAATCCCTGCTCAAATAAATGAATAGAAAACACCTACTCATTCAATGTGTATCTCTGGCACTTAATACAGTTAACTAGTAAACCTAAAGGTATTAATTGCATTTTTACTAGACGTGCATGTTCCTCAGAAGCGGAGCTAAGTGGAGTGAGGAACACAGAGTAATTACTACCTGTCCTGCACAGTCCCACACACTCACTTATTGTTTCCACTGTGGTTTGGGTTTGCTCTCTGGCACACTCTGTGTGAAGCAGCGTGACAGAAATGACTTACCAGCAAGTAAGACCTTCTTGCTCTTTTATGAATGATCTCTCTCTTTCCTCTTAACCTCTTTGCACAGCGGGAAGCCCAGGTTGCTAAACATGCCGCCCGCTGTGGTTTGTCACTGGCTGCTGTCAGCCTTTCCTAATGGCGTGTTTTTCCAACCAGCATTGCTACCACCCCCTCGTCATTTCTAATAGGGCATTAGCATCTTGTTACACAACACACAGAGGCACTAACTGAAACTCAAAGGACAGAGAGCCCCTGCATTAACTTGGTAGCGGAGGATGGATCCATCACCCAGCCCTCTCCCCTCACGGCTGGTTTGAAGCTGTGATGAGGCTTTTGGTTGTGATTTAAGGTCAGGCTGTGCTTACAGCTGTTCTTCACTGTACCAGGAAGGACAGCCTGAGGCTGGGATTTCTGGGCAGCTAATGGCCTGTGGAGGAGTGATGGACTGCTGGCAGGCACCCAGGTCGATGGTTAACAGCTCTGATGCCAGCCCTTGATGGAGGGGGCTCCTCAGCAGGTAGATGGGAAGGAGGTCCAAGGGCAACAACAGTGTATAACACAGGAAAGGTCATTTTGGGGAAAGGCTGTGTAATCTCAGCTTATTTGCTTCAGTATTTTACAATCTAATTTGATTCCTCTTGACTGAGGGCTAACTCATCCCTGCCAAGCCATGCGAGGAAACAGCATGGCTATTTCTAACCGTGGGCTCCATTAGCTCCATCGTTTATTCCACCACCTGCCACCATCTGAAATTGGGAATGCATGAGGTTTATGGTGGCCTGTTTCCTTGCTGAGGAAGCCCACACTGAGGAAGGGAACCTCAACAGAAGGAGGAGGATATTTTATCTGAAGCCAGAGCCTGATACACACAAACCCTTTTCTCCAGGGCTATGGCTTACCTGCATGCCCTGTCTTTTCTCACAGTCCTGCATGACTGCATGAAGGTAGGCAGCTTTCCCAAAGGCTAGTAGATGCACACTGTTCAAATCTACCCATGGACTTCATATGATCTTTATCAACACTGCCACTGCCATAACAAAGGGACATAACCAAAAGGGCATCACCCAAGAATACTACTCTTAAAGAAGAGCAGCAGCCTGCTGAGGCTGAATCATCACATGTGGCACTGAGGCCATTTGAATTCAACACCATAAACCCTGTGTTCTCTATCTAAGTAAGCTTTCTTGCCAAATTACTCTTAAAAAGCCAGGGCTACTTAATTGCCCTCTTGTTTATGCTTTTTCCAGACTGTACGGTATGACAGATTTTGATGTACTCTGAGTTGTTAGCATCTCTTTTCTGATTAAATGAGGGGAAAACAGAATTCAAGTAAACCCATTCCGAGAGCAAAACAGATCAGTGTTTTGACATATTTTATTCCAGTTTTGTGAAAATGCAACAAAATCCTGCAGAGTAACTTTTCAGCACTACAGAACCAGTAGTCTATGCTGAGACAGTCTGCTTAGTGGGCCCTTTCCATAAGGGAGATAGAGTATTATTTCAGGGGGTAAGCCTTGATAAAAATGTGTATAATTTGCCAGCAATTAAAATGACAACTGGAAATAAAGCAATCAAAAAATCAGATTTCTCCATTCCCAAGACCCAGATACACCCCCAAACCACAAACCAGCAGTCTAACACTTTCCTCAGATAAAGCTATTAAACCAGAAATCCTCATCTCCAGTTAAATGAAGGGTTTACAAACCCCAAAATTAAAGTTTTACTGGAAAAGAGTTTCTGTTAGATTTCAGTGAACATCGACTTCCAAAGCAAGAAAAAACAAAACCAGAAACACTCTGCAGATGTTAACATGTCCTCAGTTCTCCAATTTCTCTTTTGGGAAGAGAAGCAAGAACTACATGATGAATTGACCTGTCCTGGCCTGCATTTCCCTCTCCTCCAGACATAAGGACTTAAGATGCAAAGCACTCCTAAAACCTGTGCTGTTGCAATTAGAAGTTTGACCATAAGGCCACAAGCTTGTAATTCATAACAACAGATTTTTGGCAGAAATCTATTGAGCTGGCCGAAACTCCATTCGGTGTCAGTACAAACGGTATCACCCCGTCAACACAGAGGGCAGTCAGATCTAAAAACACAGCAGCATTTTCTCTCTCTGCGGTCCATAAATATCCTAACATGAACCAAACTTTGGATGGCAAAGCATCCAAAGTAAACGGCAGAAGAGAGGTGATGCTGTTATGGAATAACTGCCTGCAACAATCCAGTTGCTGTGAGCTAGTGGCATTTACCTCAAGCCTACAAGTTTTTAGCTTTTACTGACAGATTTTGATCTCGAAGGACAGATTAGGCGAAAATTCATCCTCTAGATAGGCAGGTAGATTGGAATAAGATAAAATGTCCTCAGTTTCCAGGGCAGCTCATCCAAATGGCGAATTACTTTCTTATCTCTTTGTGCCCAATGTCCACTTTGTTTGCTGAATTTGGCTGCCAGGTGCGGACCCCTGTTCTACCTTTTCCTCATGGCTTTCTCCTCAGTTACCAGCCATCACTTTCTTCAGACTTCCCCTCCACCTCTGCTCCTCTTGCCAGGGCTGAGCTCCTGATTTCACCATCAGAAGGCATCCTCTTTAACCCCAGCCCTGTGTTTGTGGCCCTTATCTGAATTCTTGCAAGTTAGTTTGGTGGGGTTTTTACTAAAGCCACACAGATCCATCAACATGTCTGTGATATCTCCTACTCAGCTCTCCTGAGCTTCACTTTTCATGCACAGGGATGATGCCAGCAGTTTTTCCCCTCCCTGTTGAAGGGTTTGGTTCCAGAAACCCACTCATGGACAGCTCCTACTAGATGTCTAGAGGGATGGAGGGTTATAAGCACCATTGCATTCACTTAAGAAATCTAACATACCTAACATGAAGTGTTTCTCCATGTCAAGAGCAAAATCCCTTCATCATTACGGCTTTCTTGGATCACTCCCCAACAAGGACTAATGAGATTCAAGACCTGATAAGAGCTTCAAGGCACCCTCACATATATTTCAGTTAACTTACAGCAGATTTCAGGGCCAACACCAGCAGATCCAGCTCCTCACTACAGAGGCAAATGTATGTCTGCTGGGACTTAAGCAGTGCGTGAGATCCCAAAGGTACCAATGACCCCCAGGTATCACCTCCCATTGGCACTAATAGCACCTCAATGTCATTTTTATTGTTATTTCCCATATTTTCAATTTCTGTGTATTTGTATTGAGTCAGTCTTGAACACATTTTACATTGCCCACAGCCAGCCTTGAACCCATTAAATATTTATAACCAAGTGAGATGCTGCCAGAAACACTAAGCCCCTATGGCTTCCATAGGAAAAGCTACATTCGAGGGAGGAAGCAACACTTAGCCTTCACTGAACCAAAGGCAAAGCAAGGTCAACCCTTATCAGATCCCAGAAAAGCCATCAATGACAGGACACAGTCCCAGGAAACACTATGTTTAGACACCAGAGAACAAGGCCCAAACACCAGACTTAATCCTCCCCACTGACAGCTTGCAGGATTTTCTGAATGTTATCATTATCACTTAAATAAGGGTTGGATCATGGAGGAACCACAAACTTGGGACCCTCAGAGCAGCCTTGCTGCCATCAGGGCCTCTCCAGCCCTCACAGGTAGCAGCAAAAGCCGCTGGTTAATAAGAACAGCTTTTTAAAGTTATTATTAGCATCCCTCCATAACAAACTTCAAAATCCAGTGATAACCAATCCCAGGAAAACCTGGCAGCTTTATCAACTCCCAGCCTGTACGTACTGAGCTGTCTATACCCAAGATGACTTTGGTTTGCTACTAAAACAAGACAGAAGCATTACAGAGCAAGGAAAGCAAACCAAAATCTGCTTGGCAGAAGTGAGAGACCACAGTTCCTACAAAGCACACTAAAATGCATTCATTTGGCACACTGCTGAAAGGAAACAAAGGTGCAGATTTGCCTGCATATGCCCTAGTAGTTTACACTAAACATCTGAAATACAGGCTCAGCAGGTGAAGTCTCTACAGATGTAATTTTATGTGCCAGCTTTGTGAGACATTAGCCACGTGTCCAGTTACAACAGCAACAATCCTTAAGCTTTTAAAGCTTTAAACCTTCAGAAACAAGTAGAAAATTGTTTGTAATAGGGATTTATACCTCAAAGCCATCACACACAATAACTCCTTGGACATCATGCTGCCTGTTCCAGTTTTGCTCAGCAGGCCCAAATGGACTACAGGGAAGAAACCCTCCAACAACACTTACTGATGGCATTCAAGGACCTCTTCAGCTGCAAACACAGGGGTAAAACCCACTCAAAATGAGCAGAGCTTGGGTTGAGATAACCAGGGCAGAGGACAAAGTCATTTCACTGGGTTTTCCCTCCCAGGATAAAACAGCCTGGATGCACCAACAGGTTTACAAACTTTGGCATCATAACAAGCCCACAACATGCAGAATCTTACTTGGTACCAGCAGGAAGCTCTAGTGGGATCAAGCAGCTTGCTGCCCGTGGTCACACGCCACAGCATTGAGGTGCTGCCAATAGCCAGGGCTGAGCAAGGCAGTGTTTTCCAGCACTGCTGACCTCAACCACCTTGGCTTGTCACAACTGGTGACAAGCCTTTATTTCCTTGAAAGCCCATGCGGCTAGCGATTAGTGGGTCCAGGTGGCTGCCATTAAGCTGTGTATGGTGCCACTGCCTTCCGGCTCTTGCTTGGTTGTATGAACTCAAAACTACCAAGGGAATGACCCACTCTATAATGCTGTCTAATAAATTTCATTACAGCCTGTCTCACTGCATAAAGGATACATGGCCAACACAAGCAGTGGGGTTCCGCTGTGGAAGAGAGCAGTGTTTGAGGAGAGAAGGGGAAAAAAGCCTTAAAAACCCAAAATCTAGCACTGCTGCTTAAAGAAGCTTGGACACAAGTACATAAGGCAGGGCGTAAGGGCTTGTACCATTAAATTGGGAAGGGACCTCTGCAGATCATCCAGCCCAAGGCATGGCCACCCAGAGCAGGTTACACAGGAACATGTCCGTGCTGGGTTTGGAATGTCTCCAGAAAGGGAAACTCCACAACCCCTCTGAGCAGCCTGTTCCAGTGCTCTGCCACCCTCAGTGTAAAGTACTTCTTCGTGTTGAGGTGAAACTTGTGTTTCAGTTTATGGCCACTGCTCCTCATCCTGTCATTGGGCACCCCTGAAAAGAGTCTGGCACCATCCTCCTGGCACTCTCCTTTGGGGTATTGATCTGCATTGATGAGATCCCTTCCCAGTCTGCTGTTCTCTAGACTAACCAGACCCAGCTCCCATAGTCCCTCCTGATAAGAGAGATGGTCCAGACCCCTAATCATCCTTGTGGCCTCCACTGGACAATGATGAAATTAGACTCCTTGCACACAGTCTCATTGCTTTTCATGTATGGTTACCTACAGATTCCCAGCACTCTGCCACAGAATGTAAAAATAAGAATATCTGTCTCTGCTACAGGTATAGAAAGCACAACTCAACAGCATTTATTTTAATTAGACTCCAAAGCACTATTCCTGTCTAGCAAGGCTGGCCAACATCCCACCCTGCACAGGCACAGCCACAGCCACCAGTGACCCTGCTTTGACACTGGCTGGTGCATGGCAAGTCCCTCCAGCCTCTCACAGTGACTACTCTGCTTTGCAAAGCTGCTTTATGCTGCTTCACACGGGAAAGCAGGCGGTCGGGCAGCCTGGATGAGCCACTGCGGTGCCAGAGGGGGGAATGCTGCAGGTGCCTCCCAAGATTCCACCCAATCCCTCACCAGGGACCCTTAATCCTGTCAGAGTCTATTTGTTGTCAATTTTCCACAGCGCTTAAGTACCACGAGAGAATTGGTTTATCACGGGAAACACTTCTCTTCCAAAGCTGAGTAATTATTTCCGTATGTGTTGGGTAAGAGTAAAACGTGTGCAGCAGTGATTTACAGGGAGGGAAGCTAGAGAAAGGGATGAACAACACAGGGACCAGTTCGGCTCATCTCCATCACAACATGCAACTGCTCCTTATAGATCCTGGTAATGGTCCATTCCATTTGATTTCTCCCACTATATGGGACTATGGACCATAAAACTGCACTTGAGCATAACGTTGATGTTAATTCCTCTTCCCATTCTTCCATTAAGGAGCAGCAAGTGTGCAGAGAGGAAGCCCAGCCCAATTGCCACATCTCAGACCACAGTGATTAACTTTCTGCACTGTGGATTCACTGTATGAATTTGGTCATCTTGCAAGTGGCTTGGTTTCCAGAATCAGCTGTTTCTAATAAACAGGTCACTAACATCTGGAAGCAAATGTGATCTACAATCACTAAACAAGAACATTCACATACTGTCTCTTGCAGCAGAGTTACGATGCTTCAAATACTGTTGGTAAGACTTTTTCATCCCCTGCAGAAAAAGCAACACCATCATTACAACCCAAGACGCCCCTTCTTCATGTCGATGTTGGGTGTACAATGCTTCTTGTCACAATAGAATGTGATCAAATCCTTCCAGCTTCAGGCTGAATTTCTTCTCCAAACCAGAAAGGAGAAAAAGAGTCACACCAGAACCAAATGAGTTTCCTAACCACTGGGCTGGTGGCTATTCTGGGTGGTCTCTTGGACTCTGTCATGAAAAGTACTTAAAGCTGAGCATTCAAAGCAGATGTTGTAACTTTGGAAAATGTTGAGAAAAAAGCACCCCATCTCCCAGTGTGCTCTGCCTGGGCTTCAAGTCCATCAGGAGCCTTTCAGAGCTGCTGAAGCTCGGCATTTGCACAATCAAGCTTCAGCCTGGATATGTAAGAAAAGCCCCAAACTGTACATGACATGAAAATCTGGGCTAGACATGCATCCTCTCTGCAGCACAGGAAACTTGTGTGGAACTTGTTTTCTTGTATTGCTCTTAGTTTTCTTACATAAAATCACAAAATCATAGGACAGTTGAATCACAGAATCATAGAATAGTTAGGGTTGGAAAGGACCTTAAGATCATCCAGTTCCAACCCCCCTGCCATGGGCAGGGACACCTCACACTAACCCATGTCACCCAAGGCTTTGTCCAGCCTGGCCTTGAACACTGCCAGGGATGGAGCATTCACAGCTTCTCTGGGCATCCTGTGCCCGGGCCTCACCACCCTCACAGCAAAGAACTTCCTCCTTATATCTAACCTGAACTTCCCCTATTTAAATTTGAAGCCATTACCCCTTGTCCTATCACTACAGTCGCTGATGAAGAGTCCCTCTTCAGCATCCATGTAGGCCCCCTTCAGATACTGGAATGTAGCCCATTCTAACTTATGAATGGTTTTGTACTGACTTAGGGGGGTTCATCAGCCACTGAACAACTGAGCTGGTACTCAATGTCTTCTTGTACAGCATCGTTTCAAATATGAACAAATAACTTGAGAACTAGGATCATTTCTGTAAAGAGACAGTTGTAGAATTGTCTGCAGAAGAATGAACTTTCTACATGCTCGTATGGTAAAATTTACCCTCTGGTAAATAATAAAGTGATTGAAAATGACACAGCCATGGGTGGTCTGACTGCCCCACGGCCTCATGTGGTCAACAGATCCAGCCTTTAGTAAGAATGACACCGGCTACGACATCCTAGAGGAATTCAAATGTGCACAAAGTGTTTTATAAAGGCCCAAACAGTGTTAGAAACGAGCACAAGGCTTGTCTTCACTCTCCAGCTTCTCCATTAACAACCCCAGTACATTGTTAATCTGGCATTTTATCCTGCCTGGAGTCTGGGGAATATCTGGAATATTCTTGACTCCTCCCTGCTCCAAATACACATCAGAGGCTCTCAGTTACCATCCTGAAATTTGCAGAGAAATTTCTTTATTCATCTTAAGTAAATAATAGTTTAAGTAAATGAAATAATACTGTAAGTAAATGAAAATTTAATGTATGGAAAATCTAGATTATTCTGCCATGAAAAGAAAGAAGGGAATGAAGCAAAACCTAACCATTCAGTATTAAAATAAGAAAAACCAAGAATATTGTCAGTAATTGATGATTTGGAAGGTTTCTAAGTAAGAGATTCCAGGGCTGGGCATGGATTTGCTTCCATCATTACAGAAATCACATGGAGAAACATAGTGTCTCTTTCAACATCATTATCTTGAACTAGTTATTGTGTCCACTTCAGATACTTTCAATCACATTTTTCCTCCACTCAGGCTAAAAACCCCCCATGTTTTTCACATCCCACTTCAGGACCCTTCCTCCTTCTCAAAGCAGCTCACCAATCCTTCCTCCTGACTCTAAGCAAGCAGTTAGTTGTTCTACAGTGTCGTGTCTCTCTCAGTAATGGTGTTACAAATAAGGGGAAAACCCCCTGGGGCAAAAGATGGTATTAGTTGCTCTCATGTCTCTACTGGCAGAATAACTGGCTGGACTGGAAGCCTGACTGTGCTTGATTTTGCTATCTGTCACTGCTGTGGCAGGTTACAATTATGTTCTCCCTTTCCCTCTCAGTCCCTTTGCCCTGCATTTTCCTTCCACCTGGGCTCTTCTCATCATCCCTCCTACCAAAGTCTGGTATAATGCTGACTTTAAATTCACTCTCTCCTTCACCTTGTCCTCTCTATAATAAAATACCATGTGATAAGGGACTTTCAGAGAGAGAGGAGATGGCCATAAGAAAAAGAGAGCTGTCTGAGCAAGACTGGCAGGATGAGGCTGAGCAGATGTGGGGCAGAAGGGAAAGATGGGCCCTATTTTGACGTGTACGGAGCCCTTTTCTCTCTGTCACAGCATCACAAAGACACCAACTGGCCATAGGTCTGGAAAGAAAACAAGCCCCAGCAGCACGCCTTGAGTAATCAAGGATATATGAGGAAAGCTGGTGTGACCCATGTGAAACCCACCAGTGGCACAGCTTAGATGTATTTATGATGGCAAATGAAGCAGCAATGGCATGGTGTGGCAAAGGGAGAAGAAAGGACAGTGCCACTAAAGGATGAGCCAGGTGCCATGGGGAAGATGAACACACTGAGGTGACTTAACATAACAACTTAACATAATATTGTTTCTAGAGGGCAATTAAGCATTGTAAGAAGAAATAGTCTAGCCTACTTCCAAACTCCTCATCTCCTTCACTTATGGGTTATACCCACCTGCACTCCTCAGGCAGCTTCTATTGTTTTAACTTGGAGGTAGGTGAGAAAGAGGATTTTAGAGCTGGAGCTGAGCAGCAGCCAAGTTCAGGGTGCTGTTTGCCTGCTGGACCCTGATAACAGCATGCTAAGCCTCTGAAACACAGCTGCAGCATCAGCTTGGCTGACATCACAGTCAACGTCTGTGTGTGCAGCAGCACTCGTGGCATTGAGCTCCTTTTGGTTTGTTCCCCATTGCCAAAAACAGGGGTCTGTGGGAGGAAACAAAGGAGGGGGCTTCGGTTCTGGTTCTGGTTCTGAGGAGGGTCTCAGTTTTCAGAGCTGCAAAGCAGCAAACCAAACTCCCACATCCCTACAACCTGAAAGCATGTGAAACAGGTTTTGAAATGGAATGCTGGAAGGGAAGGAGAAAGAGGCTGGATTAGCATCACTCCACTAAGCCCAGCAGAGAAGAGCAGGAGTGGGTACTGCTGTACTCTGACCTGTATTTTTAATGTCCTTTTATATATTAACAGCCTGCCAAAAATAAACCCTCAGATGGCTTTGCTGCAGAGCAGCAACATGGGCCCTTTGAAATTTGCCTGCATTTTGGGCGCACCAGTACAACGCTCAGTACACAAACACATGGACAGGAGGTGGGCAAGTCAGTAACCACCATGGTGTGGCCCAGGACTGCAGTCACCACAGGAGATAACTGGGGAAAAGGATATACTGTGGGCACTGATTTTAACCCAAAGAGGGTAATTTTGTGCATAAAGCACCTCTGCAAGACTGATGTTCCTTGCATGTACATTTTTTACTTCTCTCAAGGTAGACTCACTCAATCCTCCTCCCTAAGACACACCAGCCAACACCCCTGTACTTAATTTCTGAAGTACAGAATGGAATTATATCAAGGCTCCTGAAACGGATAACTCATCCAGAGTTGCTCTGAATCCAGAGTGAAAAGAAGCGGATAACCAGAGTGTTTCAAGGAGTGCCAGAGCTTTAGGTTCACCCTTGTGAAGAGGCTGAGCTTCTGGCCCCACAGACAACAGGAGTGCTATCAGTGAAGCTGTATAAAGACCAAGGCACTGTGCATGCTGTAAATAGATACCATTTACTCCACTTTCCTTGTCAGTGTATCTCAGCAGTGGCCTGCTGTCAAGCAGGAATATTCAGTATCTTTAATTAAGATCAGCACCTTTCAGAATAATGGGATCAATACCCGGCCCAGCTGTTGGGAGAAGGCAAAAGATCAAGCCCTAACCATGGCAGCAAGCCAGTCAGTTAAGACTGGCCTTTGCAGAGACACTGAAGAAGCAAGACGAGGCCCAGAAGCAATGAATCAAAACTGAGTGATTATCTAAAGCAATAAAGGGAGGCAGAAAGAAAGATCGGGATGGCAAGTCCCTCAGTTTCTCTTTAATCACTTTCTGCCTTTCAGGTGGTATGACCGTCTCACACCTATGGGAAAGGGGAAAGAAATACTGCCTTTCCTAGCAGCTCTGTACCTGTCCGCATCAGATGAAAAACCTTGTCAAGCTGGAACAACATGTTACTCGCTATCCACAGCTCTCATTCCTGCGCTTGAAGACCTCAGCCACCCCTTGACAAGCATTATGCCCTTAGGTTTGTGATGCAGTGTGGGCTGCCTTAGGTTGAAACACAAAAGTATATTTTTAGTACAGTGCAAATGATCTGTTGACATTTAGTCCTTTATGTGGTGCTCAGACCCACTCAGGCAGGGAACAGAGCCACCAGCAGACTCTGCTGTAGCTGCGAGAGGAACACAGTTAAAGTCTCTTTTAGTCCCACGAAGATAACAGTGCTCAAGTACCCTCCGAGTCATTACAATAGCCTGATTTCTTTAGATGTTTCTCATCAGTGAGATCACTCTGTTACTCTCTTCTGGTGTTATCTGGCTCTGGAACTGAGGAAGGAAATTACACAACAAAACTGGGGGATTTTTTGAAGAACTTGACATAGGACATAATAAAAATGCTAACAACATGCTGCAATCCAGTTCTCTTACAGTCAGATGGGTTTGTACCAAGAGGAAAACATTGCAGATGCCCTGCAACCTGGTTAGTGTAATATCTGGGCAAGAAAGGACATCTCAGAACAAACTGTTCTGCTCCAGCTTCCCCAGAGACCAATTAACACTGACAGCTCCTTTCTTGTGGGCTGAGGTGATTTAATAACTCAGTGTTATTACATTTTCATCTGTTTCTGGTCTTCCCTTTACTAGTCCTTGGTGATGTGAGGTGTAGGAATCAGGGTGAAGAACAAACTCAGACTGGTGGATAGATCTGATCCCACTTCTTTAAACAGCTCCCTATCTTCAACACGTTGTTCCCCACTGTAGTAGCTGTGATGAGAGACTGGTGACTGGTACGAGTGACCTTCAAGAGGATTAGCCAGAGATGTGTGACTGCCAGTGAATAACTCCATTTACCATGCACGATGAACAGTAAATCATTCTAGTAAGATACTTTCCCATTCATTCCTTGCTTGAGAATGATTAGCAGCAAATAGGTCTTAGAAGCTTTCCCAGTGGAGCTGAGCAAAATGCACACAGTGAGAGCCAAAAACTTCGTCCCATTCACTTGTAGTCAGCTCAAATCAATAGAGTTGGCCAAATGCTAGGGAAAATGGTGTGGGAGCACATATCCGTGAGATACACAGATGTCCTTTCATCCCAACTCTGACATCTTCTGGTCTCCATGACATGCTCACGCTACAACATTTGCCAGTTTTTTGTTCAGATGGAGCAATGGTTACTCTGTAAACAACAGAGCTCCTGTGTAAACTAATGTAATTATGACTAAAAGAGAGCTTTTCCCTCATTCAGACGGACAGCAGTGTGGATGTCATTGCTAGGATTACTCCTGCATCTATCTGTCACTGTGGACACCAATGATTTATCAAAACTAGCAGGCTTAAGCTGCAGTTTAACAGAAGGAGCTGCCATTTCCACCCGCCCACAGGTGTAAATACCATACTAGAGTTAAAAAGAAAGAACCCAGGGACCCTGAATCAAGGTTTTAATCAACATCCCATCTCATGTCCCTGTGTTTTCCCTTCTTCCCCACATGTAAGAGATATCCCTGTGTTATACTCACCAGTGTGGTGGTACACATGCACCAAATGGCTGGAGCATGGCTAAACTGGATGCTACTTGGCTAAGGGGATCAAGGACCAGTGTGTCACAAGACCAGCTGCATGGAATGTGTGAGACCCCTGCTCAAGTCCTTGCCATCCAATTTGTAGCTTGTCCTCACAGACTAAAGAGAGCTTATGACCTGGCTACAGAAAACATGACTCACATTAAGGAGGCATGATGGCCTAGCAGTTATAAAACTCAGGAAACCTTTCCTATCTTACCTCTTTCCTATGACTTTGAGCAATTCCATCTATGTACCTGATTCCACTCAACCTTTGTATGGTTTAGGTAGTGACTGCTTACAAGTTCATCCCAAAGAGATTCTTTCTCTGTAGGCACGACTGAAATTCAAATAGAAGCAAATTAATTTCTCTGTTCAGCTGCGCTTCAAAGTCAAAAGAGGTCACGTGTACATGGACACAGATAGAAAACAAAATAGTGGGGCTATGTGCTTCAGATGATAACACTGTATTTCATAGCCCCGTTCTCCAGCAGCAAAATTGCTGGCATTTTTCTCAACATCATATGACCCTTGAGCAGTGAGGACTCAATGCATCTCCAGTTGGATTTAACAAAATCATTAACTGTTATATGCACAAAGAGGAAGTCACAAGATGCTAGAATGCAGCTACATGGGAGAAGAGGAGGAGCAGCTCTCTCTGAGCTGGTGACTGACTACCCACATAGCTGGGCTACTGGCTGTGTCACTGTGTGCATTTTCTGTCTATTCACAGCTGCTCTTGGCCACTAAGAACTGGTATGAAGCACAGGCTCCAGAGCAGCTCGTGTTCATGCAGAGCTAACAATTACCTTTGGATTTGACTATTGCAGGGAGCTCCACAGCTTCCTTCCTGATGCACACTCATCTTTTCCAGCCCTCAAAAAAGTTGTGTACTCAGAGAAATAAATTCACAGGGGAAAGCAGCAGGTAGAAATAGCACCTCTTTCAGGGGTCAGACAGATTTCCTGGAGTTAACAGCAATTTTCCTAATTTACATCATTTCTCCATCTAACCTTACAATTCTTCTCTCTTTCCTCTTGAAATCTAGGCTGCACATTTCTTTTCCCAAGAGTCATACCAATAATAAATCACAGAATCCTAGAATGGTTTGGGTTAGAAAGGACCTTAAGATCATCCAGTTCCACCCCCCTGCCATGGGTAGAGATGCCTCAAACTAGACCATGTCGCCCAAACCTCTGTCCAACCTGGCCTTGGACACTGCCAGGGATGGAGCATTCACCACTTCTTTGGGCAACCTGTTCCAGTGCCTCAGCACCCTAACAGGAAAGAACTTCCTCCTTATATCTAACCTGAACTTCCCCTGTTTCAGTTTAAATCTGTTACCCCTTGTCCTGTCACTACAGTCCCTGATGAAGAGTCCCTCTCCAGCACCCTTGCGAAATCATTCACAAGAAGTACCTATAAGGAATGATTTACACCACACTGCCCCCTTCCCACATGGCAGCCCTCAAGGCCACCCAACTTCTGTAAAGACTATTCCTTGACAATGGCAACCAAAGATAACCACAGGTTTTCCTGCCGGGTCCTCCCACACAGCACTAACTAGTAATTCCCCCTGACAACAATCAGACTTCTCATGCGAGTAATAACATATTAACTTGAGAGAAAAAGAATATTTAGTCATTCAAATCAGGAGCAGCCACAGCCTTCTAATTAAGAAGGCCGTTTGTTTCCTTCACACGGTTTCCTGAGCAGGCAGATATCTCAGAGACTAACAACTGGTCTCATCTATGGTTCAGTGCTGTACTGAAAAGTGCATACCAGGCACTAAAACAAAGAAATCTGGCTTCATGTGCAGAATATCCACAAATGGCACGACTGATTGATTACACGTCATCATATGACAAGCCTACAGCTAATGAAGCATAATGCTGAATAGACAAACATGAAATGAACTCCATTATATACATATATATATAAAATAAATATTTTGTTCCAAAGAAGTTTTCTAGACTTCTTTAAAAATAAAAAAAACACACCAATATTTAATACCTGGGCTGCTACTCTCAAAAACTTCGTAACAACTGTTGCAATAAAAAGAAGTAGCTGGGCCAAGTGAGTCTCATTGTCTGGAGACTCCCTTTGAGACAGGATTCCCTTGTCTCAAAACAACCCCAGGCCTTTCCTTCTCTGCAAGATGAGCTATGAAAAGCTGTACAAGACCATCCCTCCCTGGCTATGTCAGCAGCTCTCTGCTGAGGCAGGGAGAGAGGTGCCAGCCGCCAGTGGGGTGGAGGGTCTAGCTCCAGCCTTTTCTCATCTGGTTTCCATCTTGCTAGAGACAATACAAACAGCCACTTCCAAGCAGACGAGGTAAATGGTTCAGTTGGCCAACTGCCCCACTTCAAAACCTATCAAAGAATTAAAACACAACAGTGCAGAACACATGGAGGAGATGGGCAGCACCAAACATGGGGTATTAAGCAGTCTGTAGAAGATGGGTCTCCAACCCATGGACTCCAGGAGTGCCTGGTTTGTGCCAAGCCATGCAGGTTTACCTTAGCTGGAAACCCAAGCATCAGCTGTCTGTCCTCATTTTTAACTCTACAATGATCATTTTCACAGATCATAAAAGTACCATTTCCTTAAAATCAGTCAAATGCTTTTCAATCCCCAGGCATGCAGTCACAAATTTCTGAAGGCAGGCAAACCATCAAGTCTGAAAGAAGCACTACCTTATTTTAAGCTCTGACAGACTCCAAGAAATCTGCTTACACAAAAGCAAGAATACTCATGGATATATTACACAAACAAGAAGAAAAAAAATCAAAGCATTTTGCTCTGCAGCGTTTCACATCCTGATGTATCAAAGCACTTGACACCCAGTGATCTTTCTGATGCACCTACGAGGTTTGCAAATATGATGCCCATCCAGAGATGGAAAAGCTGAGAAATGCAAAGAGGGTGTTTCTACCTATTAGAAATGACTTCTCTCAACCACTAGGGCAGAATATGTAATTATGAGTCTTGAAATGGAAAGTGTGAAGAAACGTTCACCAGAACTCTCATTTTCCACAGATAAGGTGAGCTGAGCTTTACGATACCTTTAAGAATTGATGGCACTCCCACAAAACACATTAGGTATTTCAAGCAGAGACATCTTATCTTTTTTTGTTTTCCCTTTAGAAATGTTCCATGCGATGGTTTTCTTGCTTAGGTTGTTTAGGTTGGAGTTGGGGTATTTTTGCAGGTGCTCAAACAGTAAATATATCCCTTGGCTCTCTTAACTTTTGAATTCTCAGTCACAATCATACAGGACAATGAGATAAGTGAGCTATTTCTCTTTCTTTAGACAGTGAGAATCTCTAAGACACAGGTATGCCTGACATATGGGCCCAGCTGCAAACGGGCAATTGGACCTTTAAAGACTCCATCTTGCCAGCCTCACCTTTCTGCCACATCACCAGCGCCCTCTTTTGCCCTCAGAAGACAAATGCCCACCTTCGTCCCTTTGAAATGAGCTACACTAGAAGGAAATACATCAAAACAGGAAAACTTGGACATGTGGCTGACAGAAATCCATTCACCTGCCTCTAGTAGCTGCTTTTAGAAAGCACAGTGGTGTCAAAGAAATAACTGCTTTCGGAGGATCTCTGTTCATACCAGATTGCAGGGACCGTGCTTAGGTAACGCCTACATATCTGCATGTCACCATCAGACCTGAGAAAACTCATTCCTATGGAAAGTCATCTCTATCATGGAGGCTAGTAAAATATTTCTGGGTTTTGGAGTTTCTCTACACGGCAGTTTTGATAGGCAGGTCTGGCAAAACTGTCAAAACTGTGTTCTTCCTGTTACTACCATTAATAAAACAGCACAAGATCATTATCTTCCAGTAAGCATGTTGACTCTCTAACAGCAGGTTGTGGTGGCTCAATGTGATGGAAAGTGACTCTGGAAATCTTGTGTGGCCCTTCACACTTGTGCTATAAGGAACATCATGGCTGCTCGCCTCCATTTATGCTGATCACACAGCATCACTGCCACCAGAGAGGGCAGTTAAAGAAGGCATCAGAAAGAAAGGAAGAAGAAAGTGTGTTTGCATACACCTAATTTTTAGGGAATCTTCTATTCACCCAAGAAAAAAAGTCAATCCTGAGGACCAGAAACACAGCTGAAAAGTAAATTTCTCCTAAAATTCACAATACCTGTTTACCACCTGAAATCATTTCAGCTACATTTTTAACCACAGGAGCCAAGTTAAAGGATTTTGCCTGGACTGGCTTTATTAGGAGCTTATGAATTAAATTGAGAATGAATGTTTTAGTAGAGGTTTTCTGGCATCAAAGGACTAGCTGCAATAAGCTTTCTTGGGCTAAGCTGAATTATTAATGTTGATTATATAAGAGTACCATTCACCTTTCAAATGCTGAGGGTAATTAGGAACCACTGAGTAGAATAGCTGGGGAGAAATCACTCCAACAACTTTGTTATGCAGCTCCTTTGAAAGAAAAAGACTTAAATCCCTGCAAGAAAGGGTACTCTGCTTACGTGCACACTTTGAGCAGATTTCAGAAAGGCCAAAAAAATAAAGAGAGAATTATTTTCTCCCAAATTACATTTGTAGTTAAACATTTGCTTTTGAAATGGGATGTGCTTTCAGCACCACGGCATTAGAAAAGAAATGGAGATGTTGCTCTGAATGCTGAACAATACACTGAGCTGCTGGCTTTTAATAAAATCCCATTTCAGTAACATCGTTCTGCTGAGGAAGATGTGTTGAATAACACTGGAGAGTCAGTGAACCAATGCCTCAGTGTTACATCACTGATACTATTCTTCTTTGTGCATTCACGGCGTGTTTACACGCATTTGATGCATGAGAAGTGAGCTAAAGCACCTCAGTTTTCCCTTCAGTGTTAATCAAGCTTTGAGAATGTTAAATGCCTGCAGGGTTACATCCCTGACCCAGCCAAAGCACTGCCACCAAACTCTATCTCACGCAGCCAGGAGGTACCACTGAGCACCTGATGTAGGAACTTGCACAGCACAGTCACGCAGGGAGCAATCAAAGGCTGATTTTAGGTATGCTCACTTCCCAGACTACGTTTTTCTTTGTCTCTGAAACATGAAAAAGGACAACAATAAAATGTATGAATTCAAGAACTGCTTGCCTTTAAAACTATCCCAAATGATCAGTACCACAAATAGGATAAAGGGAGCTGGGGCCTGACTCTGTACCTACTACTGATGCTGAGCCAACAAAGCCAGCTGTGCTCATCACTAGGATGGATTTGGGGACCCAAAAAGGCACTCACAAAAGCCAGCCCCGCATCTCCGTACATCTCCCTGGCTTTTCCCCTCTCCCTTTCTCCCCTCCCCACTCAACTCCCCTTTCCCTTCTGCTTAATCTCAGCTCAGCTGAGCTCTGCTCTCACAGCATCTCTCTTCCTTTCCACCCCTGTCCCTTTGGGACTGTTTTGAATACCAAGAGAACACATTCTCCATCTGCATGCCAACACCATTAAAATCATCCCAGGTATGAAGACAAACTGAAAGCAGTAAAACCTTTGAAGAATGTGGGGACAAGATGGAACGTCCTGCTTCTCCATACACCAGAGGGAATCTGCTGCCAAAAGCTACTTTTAGGCTTTTTCTTGGTTTCTTACTATAAGTGTTTCATAGATGTTTCTGCATCTTATCCTTACTTCTCTCTCTTCTTAAAGCACAGAGAACAAAGCTTAGCAAAGCCTTCCTCCTGAAGGGCATCACCTTTGCTTTTGTTTCTGCCACCATCCTTGACACCTTTTTGCCTGGGGGTCTCTGCATCTGCCTCCTACTATGGAGTTTGTATGGGTGCCTGCAATCACCTTCACCACAGGGCAGAGGCTGCCTCGCTGTCGTGGGCAATGTTCAACCCAACTGACTGCAATGGGCCTGGAGAAAAAGCAACCTCTCAGTTTCAGGAGGGAGGGAAATAAATCCAGGTCTTGTAAGACATTTATTTTATGTACATTTTCGGGGGTTTACTGTATTTGTTTTTTTTTTTTTTTTAACAAAGAGCCTTGTCCATGGCAGGGGGTTGGAACTGGATGATCTTTAGGTCCTTTCCAACCCAAACCAGTCTATGATTCTATGGAGCAGACATCAGTTTGCAGTTAGTGTAGGGAAGCCTGAGCTGGTCAGCTCCATTTTTTCATCCAACTCTTCCAAGGTGCAGGGAAAGAGAGAAAACTCCAAAGCCCTCCAGAACAAGGGCACAGGAATGAGATTGCCAGTGGGAGGAAGCAGGGGGAAGAGGGACTTGGTTTAAACTTTATAATTTAGACATTCTTCAGGAAAAAAGAATATATTTGGACACTCTCCTGTTGCCTCTGCCTTCTGCTTCTCCAGGCAATTGTTTGTGCCAGGAAAATCAGTCCCCTGAGCACAGGGTCTTTGGGTGGGGTAAAATCTGAATCTGGCTCCTGTTGCTGCCAGTCATGGCTTGGCAGAAGGGTTACACATACAGTAACTGATCCCTAAGGACTTCATCTTCTGGCTCCTTCACCAGCAGAACAGCGAGACACATAATACACACTTGCCATGTGATACTTTAACAAATCTTTTGCCATCTACATCTTCATAGGCTTCACCTCAGCCACCTGGGCTCATGTGTGTGAGTGACAAGCTACAGGCTCTGCTGCATCAAATGCACAACTTCCCTGCAAGTCAGTGGGATCTGAGCAATGTAACACTGTCCCTTTCCCTCTGATACAAACCAAGGATCCCTGATTCCTGCACAGGACTTACTATTTGCACTTACCAGGTTGATACCATCCTGGAGGGGCAGACCAGGACTTAGGACAGAACTCTACAACTAAACTTCAGTTACATAGGAGAAACAGAAGCCTCATTCCAGTCCAGATTTGAGGATTCTTCTGCATCTTTAATGGGCCATCCTGAAATCCTCATTCAAACTACTTCCCAAGGCAGTTCATTCCCCCTGTGATTTGAAAGGAGGGAGTTCAGGGGTGGATTTGGGGTTACAGGAGAAGAGGGTTATTTGTGGTATTTGGAGGAGGAGAAGGGTATTGTTTGTCTACAGAAAAAGCAAGCAAACAAATGAACAGTCTTTCCTTCAGAAGACTATGAGATTAATAAAGGAAAGCACAAACACAGGACTCCATTGGGACACTTAAGGTGGCTGGCAGTGCTGAAACAGGCACAGAAAGGCTGCAGCTGCAGCTCTGACCAGACTTGCAGCACACAGAAAGCAGCAGCCCGGTTATTAGGCAGTTAAGCCAGCCACACATATATAGAGCGAGAATACGCAGCTCAGCCTGAGCTCCTTGTTAGCTTGAACTTGGTTGCAGGGCCAAGGACACATAACCTAACCGATGATGCTGCTGCTTTCATAGTGATGCCCTTGTAATTTGACTAGCTCACCCCAGCAGATAATAAATTAGGGGACATGCTAACCGAGTACATGCATACGGAGAATAACTTCACGCTTGCTAACATCAGTGGTGGCTCTACTAGGTTAGCAATTCCCTCACCATGGAAAATGACTGCAGTATATCATTTACTGCAGGGCAGGAGAAGCATTCAAGTTCTCCCAGGTTTTACAGCACGAGGTTGCCTGCAGAGAGCACATTTCACTTTCTTCAGTATGTCACATAAATGCATTGCCTTGCTCAGGCAAACACTCAGGCTGATGTCACCCATAAGGAAGGGCACAGCTCCAGGTGTGTACTCTACCAGGGCAGCTGGGGAATGCCCTGCCTCTCTTACAAAACCAACTTTGAAGCCTTTCCCTGTGGAAATGGGAGAAGGATGATTTGGGCCCTTAATTTATCAGTTTATCATGTAAGCATTTGCCACTCGTTTGTTTCAAAATGTCACTCTCTACAGAAGAACTAACAGAGAAGGGAACATGGTGTCTCTGGTCCTACCCCCTCTCAAAACACTACTGAAACCCCCTTTTGGCCCCAGGTGCTGTGACACAGGGGAGACACATTCATGGTGCAGCTCTGGGTACCATAGCTCCATGGTCAGAGGGGAGGCGGAGAGTCCTTGTGCCAGTTCCAGGAGGCAGATGCAGGACTGACAGAGACTGGGATCTCAGCTTCTTTTAAAAGGGGATGAGGTAATCAAAGCGCCCACATCCACATTGCCTAAGCACTCAAGATAAGCCAGTCTGGAGTTTGGATATCCAATTTCTTGTTTCTTTGCAAACATATTGTGAATATGTGAGAGGTGCTACACAACCCAGGAATAAGTTGGAAACTGAGACACGGGACAATAAAACAACCAAGCAGCCAAACGGCCAGCAACATCTTCAAGCTTCCACCAAGCAACTTGGAGAACAATCAAAATCTGGCATTACACAGAGCCAAACACCAAACAGCCCTAAGAAGTAAAGGAAAAAAGAGAAAGAACAAAGCATGCCACAAGCAGCAGGCAACCTTGTTCCGTTTAACAAATCTCTTAAAAATGCCAGTAAGAGGGGAGGTTACAAGCCAAACCAAAGCATCCTTGTGAACGATTCCCGTCAATAAAGGCCAAATACAAAGGAAAGCATGCAGGCTAGAAAACCAGGGATCAGCTGTGTTAGTGCTGTTATCCCCCTTACCTCACTATGGCACAAAGAATATTCTCTTCATGTTCACACAGTGAGTGGCATATGCCAAGCTCCTGCTGAATGCCAGGCATGCCCTGCTATGCCCCAAAGGTAGCAGAAAACTGCAGACTTCCTCTCCATCACAGCTCCTGGAAGTGGCACAGTGCTGCTGCTTTGGCCCATCCCTCAAGCACCAAAGAAATCATGCCTGTAAATGACAGGTTGTGTGTCTCAAGGCACTGGGGTACTGAGGGGGTCCTTGCTGCATCCCACAGCCACTGCATCTCCTGAAGAAAAACACTCTTTGCACCTCTACCATCCCACTTGATCTACTCAGATTGCAAGTCCTGTGGCCTAAGGTCTTCCTCTTTGGACATGGCACTGAGTAAGAGTGTTTACATGAAGCAGGACTTACATTTGTGTAACCTGTATGGCATAATTGGAGAGCTTTGCCAGTAACTTTGCTGGCCAGGGGTGGGAGAGGATACACACATAACTGATCTTCTAACAGCAAGAGGTACACACATAACTGATCTTTATAGCCACACATGTATAACTAGAGCTGGTTCAAACCTGTCTGAGCAGGCTAGGATTTACTGTGCATTTGTACCAAGACTGTAGAAAAATATGGTTGCAATTTGAAAAATGTATGTTACTCTGTCCTTTTCAGCTTGGGCAGGTCAGGGATACATGCTTTATCTTGACAATGAAGCCCTGATCTCATTTCGGAGGCTGCTAATCATACTGATGGTGACGAATCTGCTCCTTAACAAATAACTGGCATTATTGGGTGAGTGTAGCATCTGATGTCCTCAGATCTTCCCATAGATAGACATAAAGGCTGTAGATGAATCAGACTGCACTGACCACTCACAGTTCATCATTACCCTCTTCAGGGTCAGTAATTCTCCTGTCTCCAGCTCCTCCCTGGGTACAAGCACAACATGTTACAAAAACCAAGGGCAGGCTGTGAAACTTCTGAGTTGAAAGAGTTTTCTCTGCCTCCCCTGCTAAAAGAGAAAAACCCAGTGCTTTTAACAGTTTGCTGAGAACCTGTTGTGAACCCTAAGAAACAAACGACACCCAGATTTATGGGGTTTCATTTTCCTGCTCCAAGTTCAGACAGAGATTTGCCACAGCGCTCGTCCCACACAAGGTAAATCCGATGTGTGAGTTGTGTGCTCCCCAGTGGTTGTTAATAAATTTAATCAGCAATAATCATCCAAACAGATGCTTGCAAAGATCAAATTACTTCTGGCTTCACCTCTCTGCCGGTGAATACTCTTTTATAACAGGCTGTTGCAGTGCAAATGACAGTAGTTTTCTATAGTCGTCTAAATTAACTTACCAAGACACATTCGATAAGTCAGTGCTACTGGTTGGGTGAGGAGATGCTCACCTGCTTTTCACTGATGTGCAATTTAATCAATGCATAACTGCCTTTCTCCATAAATCTGCATTTGAGTAATTAACGGTATGAATGCCAACAAGCTCCCTTCTCTCACGCACTTATGCAGAAGGGCTTTTGAGAAATAAGAGTCTGCTACTTCTGCAAGACAGATTGGATTTTACCTCAAAATAGTGAGGTAGAAAGGTAAATAAACACCAAGCTTCTTTTGCTTTTCTGCCTGAGTTTGGGAAACAGATTTAAAGCCTTCCTTCTGGAGCATGGCATTCCTGCACTCCCACCACCCCCAGCTCAGAGCACACCCTTGTATATACCTCAGGTTGGTCTGGGCATTCATCTGAGGTCTGAGAACTCCCGGCTGCACCCATTTCCATTCACTTGCTTTCTTATCCCTTGTCTCCCAATGGGGATCTAGGCTCTTTAACCAGAACAGCATTAGAGGGAGAAAGCAAAGCCTCTCCCTTCACAGTACTCAAGAATCAGTGGCAGGTTGACCACACGTGCTGCACCACTCCATCGTCCAGAAGGTTTTGGGCCTCTTCTCCCACAACAGGAATGGATTGGAATGACAGGGTCTGAAGGCAAAGCAGCTTTCCCACTTTCAGTCACAGTCGCTGATGGCAAAAGCACCTCAGCAAACATAAGGCAGGTAAACAGCCAGGAAAGTGACCTTCAGAGCTCCTGCAATGCCTGCCTCTTTCTGCATTTGGTTCAAGGGATGGACACCTCTGAATCTGAGGCAGCCCCTTTCAGAGCTGGCGATTCAAATATGGAATTCAAATATGAGCTTTTGCTCATACCTGGCTTAAGCTGCAGGAAGTGATGAGCCATGAGAAGAAAGGAGTCTGGGGATCTGCTCTGGGCTATGGCCTGCTGCATCACCACCCCAGCACAGCAGTAACAAAGCCAAACCAGCAAATAAGGCTAAACTCAAAACCCTTATGAGTAAGGGGCCTGGATTGACGTGGCCACCCACATGGTAAAGTTCACACAATTTCAGAAGAGAGCTTTCCTCCCCTTCTGCATGGCATTTAGCTCCTTAAAAAGACAGATAAAGTTGATCCTGGAAATATTACACAGGTTCTCCACAAAAGGAAATAGTTGCACTTGCCAGTGGAGCCTTGCAAGCAAGGTGAAACAAATGCTAGTGATTGTTGAAAACCCAGATGGAACAAGTATCGTTGGCCTGTCCAAGGTAAAGGGAACAGAGCAACATATACCTTTCAAAACACAACCATATCTTTCCATAGTGCAGGATGTACTGTTTGATTACTGATTTCAGCATCTAAAGCCCCATGCAACCAAGAACTCAATCAGCCTGGAAGGAGATCATTAAATTAGTATCTACCTTCAACCACCACCACAGATGCAAGATGGAGAGATGCCAAGCCATGCTTGTATTTTCTACTATTTACTTCCACCTAGGTTTCAGATCCTAAATAAGTATGGGGATTTCCTGGAGTTTCAAAACTCTTCCCATGACAATTTAGGGCAGCCCAGATTCTTGAAATTCTTCTTTAACACACTAACCTACCTATTAGTATTCAAATTCATGTCTCTGCATTAATTTACTCTTAAGATGATAGTGCCTTCCCCAGCACCATGCTAAAACTTCCAATGACACCCTCACACTCTTCCTGTCGAAGCATCTCATGGTGGAGAAGCATAAACCACTAAAGCAAAGTCTCCCTGACTTTCTTTCATCACCTTACTGACACAGCATCATCCTCAGCACCTCAGCACACAGGTAATGGAACATTTGACAGCGTGGCATCCTTGCAAGGCTGATCCTACAGTGAGTAGGTGCTTCTGATCACTGATGTACTGAGATCAGCTCATTTCCCACACTGGAATGAAATCAAGTATTGGTTTACCTTGGGATTATGCCTCTATCTGATTTCAAGGTGAGGTTATTACCCCTTTACCTGGGTGAGACACCATTTGAAATCACAGGTCGTCTGTGTCAATATGGTGACCTACCAGGAGCAGCTGGCACAGTGTAAGCCTCCAAAGGTGGAATATCAAACCACTATTAGATTATTTGGATGCTAGGAAGTTTCTACAAATTAAAGGAAAACCCAGTTATCCTTTAAAACCTGCCACTCGAGTGGGATTTGGAGCCCACAAGACAATCTCTGTGGAAAAGCACCTATCAGTTGTCATTAGTGTTGCTCACAGCTTAACAGACACAGAAGTGACAGGCACTGAATAAGAGCATTTTAAAATACGTATCTTCTGCTTTAGTCAAGATTTATTGCAGACATTATACATGATTGCTCCAGTTTTCCTTTAGAGAACCATCACTATGAATCAGCATCCAAGAGCCCCCTTCATACCAAATGTTTAGTTGGCAAGAGTTAATAACTGAATGAAATCAGTTCTATATTTAAGAAGGGAGCAGAATATAGATCTTCAGCTAGTGGACAGGGTGACTCACTGTGCTATTTCTCCTCCTTTCCTAACCTCTCTCCCTTCCTTTTCTTGGTTCATATATGAGGTTACTCACATCCTATAGATGGCTGAAAGGAAAAAAAGCCATGGAAAATAAGAGGACTTGCTCCAGTTTATCTTTCCCCATTGCAACAGTGCCTGCCTAAGTAAAAGTCAAAGGTAGGAACTGGAAGGAGCCCAAATCTGAGTCTCTTTGGAGGGCAGGACCCAGCTGGATCTTACAGTCTCTCTGCTGGAAGATGACTGCCGACATACACAAGAAACAGGAGGAGGATAACCTTGTACTTCGCAGTCTGCTTTCTCCCTGCCACAGGAGAAAGCAATTACCAATATTGTTTTAAACAGTACAACCTATTGGTCTTACAACTTTGTCTTTCTGGTTACAGAGCCTTCCACAGGTGTCACATCTCCTTTCTGTGTAAATGATGTCTGTCATTTTATTTGCACCATAGTATGCTACAGAAACCTACAAACACAGACACTCTTAACAGAACAAACACCTTAAAATGTCTTCATTCCTCTGTTCATCTCTCTATAGAAAGCTCAGATAATTCTGCCCAAAACATTTAAAAGGGCCCATTAAGACAAAGAATTCCATTTACTTCACAGAATTTTCGATAAGGCCTGGCAGATGGAAGACCATCTTACTCTTAAATAAAACACATTTTTCAATATTATAGAGCACTGACTCCATGGTCACAACTGTGTGTCACACGATCCTGTACTTTAGGATAAATCTTTCACTGGCCTTTTCTCTTGGGGTTCCACGCCTCTGCCATACTGAAGAGAGTTTTACATTTCAAGGATAAAATTCCTCTAACTGATGTTCTGGCTCAGATCTGTTCAAAACAATAGAACAATGAGTTTCATACACCAGTTGTTTTCCCTGGCCATAGATCACCTTCACACTTCAGTTCAACAACTTTCCCTTTAATTCCTTCTAAAATACAGAAATTCACTTTTTATAGGATGCTTATTACATTAGCCGTGCTGTCTGAAATTGGTATAATAACTCTTCTCTCCTCTGAAGTCTCCACCACAGTAAAAGCAGGAGCAGTCCTGATTTTGGGCTGTCATTGCCTGAACATACATTGGCAGAAAGGTTAAATGGATCATGAAGAACCATGTGTTAATTGCTTCAGAAATCAATATGCTCAACTTAAATATCCCTGAGCAAAGACTGTCCTTTGCTGTGTCAAACCACAGATATTTTGTGCTTGCTTGCTTTTTCCCCAGCTCTGAATTCAACACAGACTTATTCCTCTTCTATTCCATTTGTGGTTATGATCATTGTGTCCCGAAAGCTTAGACACAATGAATGGGGTAAATGGATCCACTGGCACTGGATGAGGTTCTGGATCAGTCTGATAAATCAGCTACTTTAGCTCAAGACATGAGCTAACTTTGTTCTGTAATGGTGCTTTCTTAACTGCTGGAAATGGAAAGCCTCACTTCTACACACAACTGTCCAGTGCTAGCCAGGCAGCACTGCACTCAATACCTACTCTGAGGGGCTTATTCCTGCTGTGCCATTCTTCCCTGCTGCAAAGACATTTGCCATTTGAAGTTCAGGTGGAGCAGAACCAAATGTTAACATCCTGAGGCAGCCTGTGAAACAGTATGGGACCTGTACCCTCCCCAGAAGAGTCTATTTTCACTATAATCACAGCTCCTAAATGTAGCCTGGTTTAAGACTCAGCCAGGCGCTGAATTAAACTGACTTATTTTAAGTCACAGCATACTGAGGTTATTTCTTGCTCCTCCACAAAGGTCAGATGCCTTTTCCTTCCAAAGTGTGTGATAACTTTAAAACCATTTACTTTTCCAAGTTTATCTTAATAAAACAATGCGATAGACACAAACTCTTAATGGAAATAATCCCAGAAAAGCTGTCAGTCTCTGGTCACAGGTGGTACATCCTTCATCAGGTCCAAGTATTAGCTTTAGAGGACATGCTGTAAGACAGCTACTGAGGCATTACTCCCCATATCCTGGCTTTTGGATAGCTTTCACTTTGTTGTTCTTGCAATGGAATAATCAAGGCCATCTCCTGGAAGCGATACACCTGCCCATGGCCACTGGGGAACATGAACCTCATATGGTTTCCTGTGCTTGCCAGCTGGCCAGCAGGAGATCATCTCTCCATTCAAAGAAACCAGAAAGCCCTGTGCTTCCCGCAGGGCACACGGATCCTTGCTCTGCCATGCTGTGTCCATAGCTACGCCCAAGCATTGCACTACAGCTGAGCAAACGACAGGAACTTCAGGGGCTTTGGTTCACTCACACACTCCACCAAATGACTAAGACTTCCTGCCCATTACTGGGGTGAACAAAAACGAGGCCTCGTATCGAATTATTTTAATCTCCATGGACAGGAATAAAACCTATGTGATCCCCTGCGAAGCGCAGGAGAACATTTATCATGCCATAACTGTAAATGCCATGTTGGTTTTGTATCTCATTATTGGAGCAAATGAGGCTCGGGTGACATCGGCTGCCACATTCCAGCTGCTTTTTGAAGCCCCTCCACCTGTTGTTTTGCCCTTCCTGGACCCCAAGAATTGCATTTAATGGATCCTTGTCGTACCAGAGGAAGATGATTGTTGAACAGCTCCTGTCACACACACGATGTTCCTGGGATTTACTCAGCAGCTCCCAGGGCTGGGCTGTGGGAAGCCTGCCCTCACTGGGGTTCCTATCTGTCAATCAAAATCAGTGTATAAATAGAAGAGAAGAGAAACTTTCTCAACACCCATAATAACATCAAGAACGCATCTTGGAGAATGCATACTTTCTCCCTGCTCCCTTACCCCCAGTTGTTGAACACTTGCTCCTCTCTTCTTGCTTTTATCTCTCAAGAAAATGTTTTCTGTTCTTGGAAGATCATCAGTGCTCATAGGTACTGACCCACGGAGTGTTACACACTGGCACACAAGACAGCCTGCACTTTAGGTCACCACCCTCTGCTGCAGAGCAGGATTCCACCTCCCTGGAGCTGGAATACAGTGGCACAGCAATGGGGATTTGTCTTTATGTCAATTGTACAGAGAGGTTCCAAGGGCTCCTTAGCCAAAATGATTTGTCTTCAAAGGTCTCTGAAGGGAAGACATCACTTCTGGAAAACAGCTATTAAAGAATAAGCTTCACAACCTTCACATTGTACTTCACCCATTCCAGCCTACAACAGCACCAGCTTTAACACATTTCTGTTCCTCTTTCACCTCTCTGGCTATTGTTTTACTAACATGTCTGTCACTGCAGCTTTTGACAGATGCTTCTGTAATCTTGCTGTAAAGTCTCATTAACTTCAACATTAACTTCACTAAACAACTTATTTCCCTTAAGATGCTTAAAGGCCTGTCTTTGGTCTCTCTCTTTTCTGCTTAAATCTGTCATTAGAATTTGTGGCAAAACATCTATATATTCCCCCATCTCATTTCTTTCTTCATGGTTCTGGTTTACTTCACAGCTTTTCTGTTCTATTTGCAACGATGATTATCTGCTTGGTTTTCCAACAAAACAAATGTCATAGATTCATAGAAATGTCAGGTGGGGGGCACTTTTGGAGGCCGTATTCCAGCTCCACAACTAGAGCGATACTATCACCATTGCTAGACCAGGTCACCCACAGCTTTGTCCAGGCACGTGACAAACACCTCCCCAGATACTTTCCACATCCAGGGTACCCTGCCCACATTGCGCACAGGCATCCTGGTGTCAGTCTCAACAGAAGACCTCTACCAGAAGGGCCTAGACTTTCCAGCATCTGACTCTGCTGCCCATCATCCAAACCACTGTCAGTTCATTCCCACAGTTACTCCTTCCAGGGGAAAGAGATTTCAGCAGGAATGGGGCCGGTACAAACGAGGTCATCACTAGCAACCAGGGACTTTTGTGGCCATTCATCTGGCTGCTTTGACTTCAACTGGCCACAGGTCTGCCAAGAGCCAAGGGAAAGGGAAGACTGAAAACCCCCAAGCATCCTCTAGACCAAAGCATGCACCCCAAAACCACTGCACTCCTTAGAATCTATGAGGATTTAAAAAGGACAACAGCAGAGACAGGCAAGCAAAGTCTGCAGTGTGACAGGGCTAAGGAAGGACCCTGGAAATCAAGAATGCTGTCTAGTTTTCCATATAGCCAGGAGAACAACAACAACTCTCCATACATATTAGCGGAAGGTACGGAAATGCTTACACGTATTGCTACACCAAGTGGTGATCCACAGAACACATCTACAAGGCCTACAGAAACACTGCGTGGGCCACTGGCCCCACACAGCCTATAAAAGCATTCATGTGAAGGGCCCAGAGCGAAGCAGTGAAGCTCATGAGTGAAAGAAGTGTTAGAGAAGTCTAACGGTGTTATATATACATTTCTGAGGGATGCTTTGTAAGCCATTTGCTTTGTTAAAGTGAGTGAGCTCTAATAGCAGGGTAACAACTGTACACAATGTGTGAAAGCCAGTAAAATCATTTCCAAAGTGAAGCCAATAACATATTGTGTAACAGCAAGCAAGAAAATCATTTCACCTATGAGGAAAATTAAGCAAGGCTCTATGGGGATTCTATGCATGGTCCCAGAAATAACCTGAAACAAATAATGAAACAAGTTCATTCCTGACACTGTTCCAAAGGAGCCAGTGAGGAAATAATGCACTGGGGAAAAACTTGGAGTGTTTATATGGATAGTGCAAATATTTTGATCAATAGGTAAGAGAAACATGTGGAAAAGGAAGGTGCAAATTAACTCCAAAAGGTGGAATGTCTCTTACTGAAGGAGATGCACAGTGCTAACCTTAAGTGATTTCCAAACATTGTGTGAATCCCCAATAAGCAATATAGCTCAGCCTCCCTGTTTTAAACCACTATAATGTCACTGAAATCATATTGCTTAACGTGAACCAGAACCTACGCTGATGCAAATAAGAGTTGTTCAGATACAAAAGATAAAGAACCAAGCTCTCTTGCTGTGAACTGTGCATTGGACAAGGCAGAAGAAGGCAGCTTCTAAAAGCTGCTGAAAAGCTGAGACAGGTTGATTAACATCCCTTTATGAAATAAACCATTTCTGCCTGCTGGAACAACCCAGGTCAGCTTAACCTTATAGGAGTAAACTGCCTGCTGAGACACAGTCCAAATGAAAGCTGTTCTTCATATATTTCTTTCCTTTTCTGGCCTAAAACTCAGAGGCTGTCAAACAGGTTTCATACAAGTGATCTGTACTGGAAAAAATAAGAAGGAAAAGGCAGTTTGGAAGCTTCCAAAACATGGGGAAATTGATTCAGAGTTTTTGCCTCACGGTGATCCACAAATGAATTGTTTCAAATGTGCTTTATGGAGTTTGTAACTTTCTTATACAGCTACAAGCACAGTTAATATTACAGTGGGATCTGCAAACGCACCTAAAGGGAACTGGCCACTTGAATCCCATGGCATTCATCTGGGTTTGGGCAAGAACACCTTTTGCTCCTTAGGATTCCTCAGCCAATTCTACCATGTAAAACTAGGAACACTTTCTACGTCTACAACTAAGCCCACACAATTGCCATCATTCCTTTTCTCTGCTTCATTCTAAAACATCACTGAGAGATACATTTTTACCCCACCTTTTGGTGCAAGTAACAAAGCACAGTGGATTGCTAACTTCAAAATAATAGGATGTGATTTACTATGAAATGCAGACAACTTCAGTTAACACTTACAAATTGCTTTCAAAGGGTTGGATTTCCAAGGATGGGGAAATTGATGCCAGGAGGCACAGAACAGAACTTCTGCTTGTTTCCTCTCATAAGACTCTTGCTTGCACACACCAAAACTGCTCTGTGAACCAAACCGACACAGCAGCGAGTGGAGGATCCCCTTCCCCACTGCACCACTGCTCCAAAGCAACTCGCTACTGTCAGCTCAGCTGATGAACAGCTCTTGCTTAGGGCTGCACTGAAACATACTGACCAGGGTTGAGCACTGTTAGTGAAAAAGGGTATTGTGTTACCGATAAATCAAAGCTGGAGAAGCCTCTGCCTCATCATCCACATCTTTCACTTGATAACTAGCTTTGTCTAAACTGCTTGAAGGCAATTCCTGGGCATTTTTCAGGAGGTGGCTTATTCTAAAGGCTACTTCCCCAAACACGAGGGATGAGGTGACATCATAGAATGGTTTGGGTTTGAAAATACCTTAAGATCATCCAGTTCCAACCTTCTGCCATGGGCAAAGGCAACTCACACTAGACCACGTCACCCAAGGCTCTGTCCAGCCTGGCCTTGAACACTGCCCTCTTACACTGTACCCCAACACAAGCAAGTCTGAGGTCCCCAGATATCCCAGTCTACATCCACCTCCCATTTGCTGCTGGTAAGCTTACAGCTCACACTGTTTCAGACTCACTGACCTGAAGCTCCCATAGATGCACACATAGAATGGTAATTACATTCCAGGGTCACAGGGGCAGATATTAACCTTGGAGATGGCACAGTCTCCACCCAGCATTTTCTCCTCCCAGCAGCCTGCAGCCCTGAGGGGAGATGGGAGACACCCACTTGGTTTTCCCAGAACCATTTACTGTGATGAACCATTCTGCAGGAAGTTTTCATTTTAATGAATTTCCTTTCCGGTGTGAACAAAAAGCAAACGATGTCAGAAGCATCTGGGCCATCTCCAGTGATGAAATAAACCGTATGTCTCAAACTGCCTTTAAATAGTTAATACTGCCACTGGGAAACAAGCAATCAAACCAACAAACCACCCTACTGATAAGCTTAGAGCATGAGGGATATTGCCCCGGGTTCTGTATGGGGTTTATAATGCAGAACAGGTAGCGCCTCTGCCTAACTGTATAGTTAGAAATGCTTGTTACTCATTGTGCCATTACCAAGAGCTCAGACTGGGCAGAAAGATACAGTCCACTTAAAAATCTGCTTCAGCAAGTTCTTATGATCAGTTTTCTTCAGAATTCCTTCCACAATTCTACTGCTGTTTCCACTATTTTCTGTTTCCACTATTTTTTATGAACGACGCTACTTTCAAAATGCCCATTTCCCAAACCACACAAAGCGTCTTCCCTTTCAGAGCATCACAAATTCACTTATTCCTGCAACTCCCTTCCCCTATCAAGCAGCTAAATGTCCCAATTCTGCCAAAAGCCAACAGTGGGCCAGGCTAAACATGGCAGAGATGCTGAGGAGGAGGAATTCACCCCAAGTGCCTTCAGGAAACACAAGGCAGGTGGACGCAGCATGCCCAAATGATGAAGGGGCAATGCAGAGATGTGGCAGTGGCACAGGTGGTGCTGGAAGTCAGGCCAAAGCACTGTCCCATTTAATTCCAAAGGGGATAGGTGTCCCTCTTTGACAAGGTCCTTAGTACTTTTGTCTCCTTTGCAAGTGATAAAGGACAATTATAAGCCTGTAAAGGTAGGCACAGTTTAAAAGAGCCCAAGATGACAGAGGATATATCAGCATAAAGGTCGGTTCAGATGGAAAAATATTACTTTCAATTTAGCCACAAAGTTTTCCACTCAAGCAGCACAATATAAAGCCTCCCACCTAATGTTTCTGTATTAAAAAAAATGGCTTTGGAGTCTTGCTGTCTGCATGCCAAGCAAAACAAACTCCAGGAGCTGATTCTTTTCATAAATCATGATAGCATCACTCTGCAGAAAAGCAAAGCTTGGGAATCTCAGGGTTTATCAAAACCAACTGTGGCCAGAGCTCAGCACTAGGGAGAGACACAAAAGGCAAACCAGCTCCACAAACAGAGTTTGTGAGAGATTCCCTGGTCATTAATCACTCACAACAAAGCATCATATTTTAAGTGAGAGGCAATTGCAGCCACAGTCTCAGGTTTACCTCACCTCTTCAACTGCAGATTGCACAGATCAATCTTATGAGGCATCCAGAGGGTAAAGTGTCTGATTTCAGTTTTACACATGCTTTGTACAGGGTTGGCCAGGTTAAGTTGAAGTGACCAGTTTCTACAGTGAATGTCATACTGGTTTTGTACAGCAAGTGTGCATTTCTAGGGAGTATATTCCTTGAATTTTAACACAAGTTTTTATTCTAAACCAAACAACTTAGAAACTGCACATAGCTGAGATAACCGAATTTACTAGGTTTAAACCTAAGAACTTTAAGGCTTTGACTTCCATGACATCCAAGCGCCTCACTACACACAATGCTCAGCATCCCTCTCTTTTACAGGAGGAGGAAATGAAAAAGGAGGCTCAGTTACATGGAAGTAATTTGCCCAAGATCAGCCAGCAAAAACAAAACAGACTATAGCACCTAGTGTGTTCCATTAGTCTTCACTGACCAAAAGGCTTTGCCTTACAGCATGCAAAAGCTTTATGAGAGTCTTAATCTTTCCTATCTTTCCTTTTTTATATATATATATAAACCTCATGTCATAGGTGCCAGTGGAGATCCCAGAGACAGGCTGGCATCTGTAATACCGGACATCTTTGTGGCTAAGGATTTCCAGAGGTGTCTACAACCAAAGCAAGTCTAGAAAAATAAAGAGAAGTTGAAATTTGGACACCTACATTTGTTTCTTTTCTAGAGCTTTCCCACAAGTGTGCACAGCCCTTGACTAACAGCACAGTGAAGATGGACACACTGGAGGTGTTTTGAAGCACCTTAATCATGTCCTTCAAGAAGCAGGAGCTTGCAAACATAGCCACAAGGATCTTCCTGCAATTACCTGACCCACTGGAGTGATGTCTGGGACTACGGGCACGAGAAATGGTAACACACTGCAAATGATGTTCACGATCGTTTTCCTCTCGCAGCTTTTGACCTGCTTTTATAATGTAGCTATTAGAAGAGTGTTTAAGCCCTTCCCAAGGTCTGTGGCATAGCTCACATGGGACTGGCGGGATGGCACGGCAGGGGGGTTGGAACTAGATGATCTTAAGGTCCAACCTGGCTATTCTATGATTCTGTGGTTCAGTTCTCCCATAGTTCAGCTGCAATTCTTAAGAGAAGCTTCATGTGGTGAGCCCCGACTTATGGGCAGAGCTCGCTCCCAAGCCTCCCAAGCACAGCAAAGAGGTCCTTGCCCTGGCACAAGGCAGGGCTGATGTGAAGGACCAAGCAGCAAGCAGGGCTGGGAGCTGCTGGCTGAAGTTGCTAGAACAGTCATGGAACAGGAACAAGCCATGATGCAAACAGCTGAACTCATTTTGTTTTATTTGAGCCCATTTTCAGGCTGCTTCAAAAAGAACACAACCCTATTCCCTGCTCATTTCATTACAAAGCAGCCAAGTTTACTCCAAAATGACTCACTCTGTCACTGAGGGAGAAGGTACGATCTGCTACATGTGTCAGAGAAGGCCTATGAGGTAATTTCACTCTCTCACCATATGAAAACTATTATTTCCTCATCTAATGAAAAAGCAAGGATGTAGGTGGCAATCCCCAGATGGACACAAAAATGAGAGAAGCATTGCTAATCATGTTTTGAAAATACAAATGCATTTCAATCACGGTGAGTATTTCTTTGTATGGAAAGTAGGTTTTTCCTCCTCTGCAGCATCCACATAACATTTGGCAACTAACAGCATCAGCTAGAATTCATATGTGAGTGTATCTCATTTCCACGCTGACATTTCATGATGAGTTGAGTTACCCAGGAAATTCAGGTGCCATAAAGGGTAAGCAGCCACGTATAGCATATCTTTTGCTTCCTATGTAGTTCCATTACTCTTTGGTACACTTCCAAATCATGTGAAATACAATCTTGCTCACCAAGTTTTCTGGACCCTCAGCATTTGAATTAAGCACTCACAGATGCTCCTTTTGCTCTCTACTCCTTTATGCATGATGGATCCCCTCACTGCAGGCTCTCTGCTGAGGTACAGTTGCTTTCTCACTTTGAAAGGAATTTCAGAATCCATTTCAGTTTGTCTGTGGAATTTTCCATCTGAGTGTTGTTATTTATTTGCATTGTCACCGTGCACCAGGGGCAGCCATTAGCAAGGGCCCTGCTATAAAGGTGCTGATGAAACCTATATGGTCCCCTCCAGCTAAAAAGAGGAAGTCTAAAGGGAGAAGAACCAGAACTGAGGTCTCCTCTGGTGAATCAGTAGGGTCAATGCTGTAGCTTTGCTGCCTGTGAAGTGCCACTGAGACAGACAGCTGAGGACCCGTCCCAAACCAGTGAACACTTCAAGCAGCATTTCACAACATCCAGTTCAGGAGCATGTCTGTCCCAAGAGATACTTGGAGCTCCTATTTTTAGGTTATGGAAACACGCACAAACAAAACAACACGACTGTTTCACCAGCGCTGAGACTTGCATTGAGTGGGAGGCTGTATATCCATAACGGATGGGAGGGCAGGGGTAGACCCCCCTTTCCTACTGAGGTGGGACACCTCACTGACTACCACTTGCTGTTTGCACTCAAGCACTAAAGGTCTATTTGTTCTTTAGAGAGCTGCTGGAGTGCCACTGGGCCCCAAAAACTCTCAGGGCACAGCTCAGAGTAGCCCCTCGTGAAACCACTATTATACCAGCTTGCATCTGAGGAGGGTGACACACATCACAAGGATCAGTGGCCACCAGGAGACCTGTATGTTGGGAATGCTTGCTGCTGCACAGAAACCCCATGGAGAAATAAGCTCCAGCACCAGCGTGCTCCAGCCTGCATTAGGAAGCAACTGCCCACCCAGGACAGAACCGTGCCACAATTCCTTCACTGCCCTGAATCCAAATCTGATTCTGTGCTCAAAAAACATCAGAGAACAACACAAGAAGCCAATGCTACAAATCAAAACTCCCTTATTCCCTCTCAGGCCAACAGCAGACCCCTCCAGCTACCAGCCTCAGTACAAACTATTTGCAAAGTCTGCCATGCTAACAACCAGAGTCTGCTCCATTGGCTGGGACCTTGCATAGCGTCCCAGTGCCAGGGACACAGAAGAGGCTGCCTTTTGGCTTTTCTCATAGACAACAGCAGTGATGCCCACACTACTCTGGGAAACAGTGGAGCAGTACACTCCTGGGCTGGTTTTGATACACATTCCTCCTCTTTCTGGCAGCTGAATTTGAACTTTGTCTTCACACCTTCAGGTGCTTTGGAGGGTGAAAGCATGTGGAGCGTCATCAGCGAGCAGGAATGGACACAGTATGGTCAGCATGGAGCAGCAGAGTCCCGACAAGATGTGCTACATACATAGGTGGGGATTTGGGGATGTAGGCAATCACCCAGACTTAAAGTTTGCAGTGGGGCTTTTTTTGTTCAGGGTTTTTGGGGTGTTTGTTTGGGTTTGATTTATTTGGTGGGGTTTTTTTTAGGCACCTGTTCCAAATGGGAAACTGTTCCTAGAGGGAGTATGTTTCAGAAGAGATTAAAAAGACTCTGACAACCCAACCTATTTTCTTCCAGCTCTTGGATACTTGCTGGTTTACTAACATTTTCCCCACCCCTGAGATTTGCACAGCCAAGGCAGGAAGCCAACACAAATACTCCCTCTGACTCTTCCAACTGAAAAGTGTAATGAAAAGAGGAACTTTTGGGGGGTAAACTCAGCTCATCTGCAATGGTGGCTTTTACTCAAGACAGGCCTGAGCCAAGTTTCCTTGCTTTCTCCCCCCTCCTTTCAGGACCATGCTGTCATGGGAGCCAGAGACTCCACACAGAGCCCCAGTGTTTCTGCAGATGGTCTATCTTAGGAGGTGAAGCACCTCATAGGTACAGCTCCCCCTTGCCTGAGGTAGTGATGGAATAGAAATCTTATGGGGCCAATTGCCCTTGTACTCATGCCTGTTCTCTGTGGACTGATGTCAAATATACATTGGCATAAATAGCAAGAGAGAGGAGAATCGATCCCTGTTCAGCCAAACCCAGGTCACTTCCATCCCCTGGCCAAAAGCACTCTCCGGATAGCACACAATTTGGTCCATTGATTTTAGTATATTGGCATGTCCTCCCTCTTACTGGGTGAACATTCTGTTTACAATTTCAGTAAGCCACTTTGGAAAATACTGTCATAAATCAGGATAAAGGAAAGCTTGTCCTGTTTGCCTCCAGTGTTCAGATGTTGCTAGTGTGGGAGGTAGGGCAAGCAGGGATACAAAACCAAAACCAAACCCAAGCTTCCTTCGCTAATTCCTTAGTGTTTCAGGTAGGTCTGGACTGTAAATCTATTGAGTGTTGTTTCAACAGTCACTCAACAGGAGTCTACTTCGGTGGAGGCATTTGATTCTCTTTACCCATTAATTTACAGTAGCCATCAGTGTTCCTTTAAAGTGGCCATGGCTTGCACCCTAAATCACTCAGCAGGAAGGCCAGGCTTGCCCATTTGCTCTATCTACGTGTTACTTTAAACCAAACAGTAAAGGGATAGTCTAAATCAAACACGCATTTTGGATCGGCTCTGCTCTGTTGCAAAGAGTAAGCATGGAGCTTCTCTTCTATGAGCAGACCAAGAGACAAAGCTGACATTGCTCTATGAACTGCCTATAGCCTTTGAGGAGACAGCAGAGGATACAGCTTCACTTTCCAAAGCAGAATGAGTCACCTGTTGTCTGCAGGAGCCTGTGCCAAGAATGGTCAGATCTGAGCCCAAGGGAGTGCTTTCCAGAGGACTTCAGCCAACAGCTGTTTCCCTTCAGCTGGATCGTGCTGAGAATCCAGCCTCAAGTTAAAGCATGAAAAGAAGAAGTGGTACGAGATGCCAGAAACAGCATGAAGGCCAAATCTCCCAGTGAAATGGAAACATGGATTGTTGGAATTCTCTACTCTTCTGTTCACAGACTATCCCCAGCTTAGTTGGGGGGTTGTAGAAAAACAATGGAGAGCCCTGGAGAGCTCCTGCTCCTTCCTGAACAGGTCAGAGGATCAGTGTCATTAATACGTGTGTTCAACGCGATCCAGAAGTTCAAGCAGATATTGTTCAAGTGCTAAAGTCCAGGAATAGTTTGGGGAAGGCAATTTCCATAGTGGCAAGTGAGGAGACAAAAGTGAAGACGAGGCTGAGTATATGTTAGATCAGCATCCTGCTCCAGAACAGACTAAATCTAAGCATATTGCTCATCACAGACCTCCTGAAGGTATTCTGGACGCCAGACCAGCTCACATAAGCTAGGTGCTCCACACCTTCACACACCTGGAGCTTGGTCTATTTAATCACCTTCCTGTGAAACAGGGTTAAGGCTTTTCTCCTCCATACAGGAATTACTGTGGAAATAGCTGAGGAACACAGACCTCCCCCCTCTTAAGGCCTCAGCAGTGAACTATCTTCCTGCAGCAATTTCAGCACTCATGATAAAATACCAACCAGAGGCCACGTTGTGCTCTCTAAAGGGTAAGTCACTGCAGAGGAACAGCAAAACACCAGTTGAAACCATTTGCCTCACCACTTTGCAAACACAACAAGCTGGTTTTAAGTAGGATCTTAGAGGAAAAAGTAATCTTTTCCACTGCAGTTATCACTGGGAAACTTCAGATGGTCAGTGCAGGATGCAGGCGTAATTCTGCCTGCCTAGCAGCTGGACCACTTGGCCAGATCCTGCAGAGATTACAGCAAACAAGTGCTCAGAGTGGCAGCTTGCTCTTATTCCCTGATCTTTCTTTCCAGGGATGCATATGACTATCACAGCTATCCTGGGTTTTTCCTATCTTCACCCCTCTGCAAGGGAATCGGGGTGGTTTACATCTCATTTCAGGTGTGCCTTCTGGAGACAGATGATTCCCAACACAGACAGAAGCAGAAAATGACAATAAACATCTTCATTTCTGTGTTAAGACTGAAAACAATTTGCCAAGCCACAATTCTTAAAACCAGAAGTTACCACTGATTCAAGAGAGACATCTTTTTAATAGACTTCACAACCAGGAAGGATCACTGATCAAGTCCAATTCCCAGTAAAACACAGGTCAATAAACTCATCCAGCATCCTGCCTGTGCATGTAAACTGGGCCTTCCAATTAGCACTGGTTAGGGCTTTCCAGCAGTATCAGGAAACACTATTTCATTGGAAGTGAAATGTGTCAGCTTGAATTACCATTTCGTTTGGAATAAAAAGCATCAGCCTACGGATTTCCAGGACACGCCAAGTGTAACATTTTGCTTTTCCCACTTGTAATGGCTGTTTGTATAACTTCTTGGAGGAACTGGTACACAAACACATCCAAAATGACATGGGTTTTATGAATATTCAACTTTCATATGAAAATTAACCAAATATGTTTACTCTTTGGGCAAAATGAAAAACCTCATTCCCCCAGTGCCATAAACTAACCCAATACAAGTTCACACACAATAAGGGGAAGGCAAACAGGCTTAGCAGATACATGGCAACATCCACACGATGTTGCTCACTGTTATGCAGTAACACCATGTTCACACCCACAGGAGTAAAGGCAGCAAAGACAAAAGCAAGTTGCGGGTCCCTCAAAATCTCTTAGGAAGAAACCCTTTGGCTAAAACACACATGTGATGCTCAGCCAGAAAAAGGCTTTCTTCCCTGTATTCACACTGGTGAGATGATGGGAAAGAAATGTCATTCTCAAGGCTCAAAAAGGACTATTTAATCATTGCAAATTCCAATGACTTTTCACACCCTATGTCCCAAAGCCTTGCTTACAAGCATCAAACCATCTTCTAATTATTGAAACCCTATTTAATTCCAAGTGCTCTGAGGGTCTCCCAGAGTGCTGAGGCTTTTCCTTCCAAAGAAATTCCACATTACAACAGTAAATGGCTAAATGAACTCCCATTTGCTACCCCTGCTTTTGACTGTCTGGGACACTGGTTAAAGAAGCTTCACACTGTAGTGCATTTTCCAGGCATGTGACTTATCATACACCTACCAAAGGTTTTCTCCCTTTTCAATTTTCCTAATTTTTGCTGTCTATTTCACTAAAATTTTCCCTACGGAAACTTCAAGGAATTTTAATTTAAAGAGAGGAGAAAAAAGATTTTTTTGGTTTGGGTTTTTTGGTTGTTTTCGGTTTTGTTTGGTTTTTTTACAAATTACTATATTTGTGATGGTCTTCTCCCCTCCTCAAATATAAATAAATAAATAGTGAAGTTTAGACATTAGGACTAGATAGGAAGGGGGGGAAAGGTAAGATTTCAGCCTGGGTTCCAATTTTGAAATCAGCACTGTGCATTAGATGGGGATTTTAACACTTTTCTGCTATATATCAATCCAGTTCTCATTTCCTCACTTTCAGCCATAGTGAGTCTGCCCTTGCAAGAGCTTCACATTGCTTTCCTTTCTTGAGCACACTTTGTGGGATGCTGGACTGAGATGTAAGGAGGGCCTAGTGCTCTGTGACAGCTACACCACACTGGGGAAAGTGTTGCTGATGGTCCCAAGAACAAAGCACGTGTTAGACTGAAGGGACTTGTGCGTTACTGAGGGTAACATGCCTTCACTTGGTATGAAACCAAATTTCCATCACTACAGTACTCTTTGATCATGAAATCATAGAACAGAAGCATAGAATGGTTCCATGTTTGCTCTACAAGTTGCTTCTCCCAGCTGTGGACTGACCCAGATCTTTGCATTGATTTGAACAGGTCCTTGTGTCATGGTTTGGGCAACGTGGATCTGATGCAAGCAACTTGCAGAGCAAACATGGTCCTGCAGCAACAAACCAGATCGATACTGACGCCCAACAAGGGAGAACTAGTGCTGTAGGCATCTACCTATGTTAGAGACACTGCCCAGAGGTAATTGTATACCACCCTATGGAACTTGCAGTGGACTGGATGCCTTTTAGACACCCAGAAAGTCTCAGCATGGAAGAGATTACAGTCTATAGACATAAAAAAAGCCGAAAGACTCTTTGTCTGAAGGAGTCATTATCTGTCTGACTTCAGAATTTATGGTGTTACTCATTACTGGAGTATCTGAGCACATTCCAATTAAAATCAGTGGGAACAGAAAAATCTCTGGTGGTGATGCTTTTTGAAACTCCGTATTTAATAGCTGAACAAATATGTATCCATAAAGACTTATTTCATCTGAGAGCAGGCAACCATCCTTTGTTAATGGTCACAAGGACATGAAGGTCCAGTTCAAAATCTGTGCCTGTATTAAGCTGAAGTAGCAACAATATAACGTCAGTTAATTTGACAGCAGAGGGAATGAGCCACAGAGGGCCTACAAATACACAATGCATGGGTTTTAAATACTCATTTCTGTTGCCACATTCACAGCTGCCAGACACAGACTAAGTTCACCTTGATGTAAGCAAGTAAAGCAGAAACTCCTTACAAATACTTACAGCAGCAATAGGAAAGGGCAAAGAAAGAACTACCCAAGAAAAGGCAATATTGCAGTATCTTAACTCAGTGGTAACTGATGGAAACCACTATGGGCTACCTGTGGTCACTCATGCACATCTAGGAAAAGAGGGAGCTATAAAGAAGGGGAGAGCCTGACACGTTTAACTGGAATGGGAACCCCTGCAATTTGTTTGGGAGCCTCTCTGACAATTAAGTCACCTACATCTTTATTTCCACTCAGCTACAAGGAGATCTCCAAGCATCCCTGATACGGAGATCTTAGGAATTTAGCAACTCATGCCCTACTGCACCAAATACAGCTCTTATCAGCACCAAGAGTCAAACAATTTGCTGCTCCACACTCCACTAAGTACATCTACCTAAGGGAGAGACAGAAGGAAGACTTCAGGAAACTGAAAGTGTGAAGCACTTACCATGAGGAGACATGACTGCAAGCTTTGGTGGCCCCTCATGGGCCTTGCAGAGGGATGCTTTGCCGTGGTGGTCCTTGGAAACTCAGAGCGGGAGGGGAAGGTTTTCCTTCCTGCTTGAACAGCCCCATGACTTGCTTAGCTGTGGAAACACCTCTCACCCAAGAAAACTATTCCAAGCAGTGCAAAATGGGTCATTTTGCTAACTGGTTGCTTTCTGCTTTCCTGGCCTCTTGCCACGGTGGCAAACACAATGAGATAGGAACCTCTTCAGAATCGTGGGAATGATGCCTCAAAAGTTAACTCAGTGACTTCTCTAGAAAAGAGAGGGCCTAGTTCTGCTCTCAGTTCCCCCTCTGTGACCCATTTGACATTTTTTCAACACTCATCTCTAACACAGCGAGGCATCTAAAGAGCACAGTAACGGCTGGACTCGCACTTGTCACAACAAAGTAGCAAATGAGTTGAATGTTATTCAGTCTACTACACTGGATGAGATCTCGAGGCAAGATCTGTATTGCACACAGGCTTTGAGAAGGGAAATTTCCTCAGGTTCTTTGGCAAAAAACCCTTTGCGTATTCTCATGTAGGCTGAGCTTCTACCAGGCGGCCACCTTATACTACAGAGAGGCTGCATTCACATGGAGACAAATGGATGAACTACCTAAAATCATTCACAGTCTTTTTGCATAGGAGGTGTGAGCAGTATTGAAAACATCAGGAAGCAGAAAGAACAATGCTGATCCTTGAAGAAAGGTGCTCCAGGAGAGACCTCATTGCCAGGGCCTGTCTTGTCACAGCCAGGTCCAGCCACAAATCCAGACCATAAGGCAGTATCAGTGTGATGAGACAAGTCCAAGGTGAAGCTGGAAAATCAATCCATAATCAGGATTAAGTGACAGCCAGGGAGATCCACAGTGACAAGGGACAGTTTATGGCAAGCCAGGAAGTCCGTCTGCAGATTGAGGTCTTGTGTGGCAGGACTAGTAGAATACCAAGTAGAATTGCAACCCTGGACTTTAGCAGGGCAAACTTTGGCCTTTTCAAGCAATTGCTAGGGGAAATCCCATGGGCAGGGCTGCTTGAAGGTAAAGGGGCCCAAGATAGTTGGTTGACATTCAAGGACTACTTTTTCCGTGCTCAAGATCGGAGCATCCCGACACGTAGGAAGTCAAGGAAGAGGGCCAAGAGACCTGCGTGGCTAAATAGGGAATTGCTGGGTATGCTCAAGTGGAAGAGGAGAGTTTACAGGTCATGGAAGGAGGGGCTGGCCACTTGGGAGGAATATAAGGCTGCTGCTAGAGGATGTAGGAAGGCAGCTAGGAGGACTAAGGCATCCTTAGAATTAAACCTGGCAAGAAGGGTCAAGGACAGCAAAAAGAGCTTTTTTAAATACATGGCAGACAAAACTAACACCAGAGGCAATGTAGGCCCACTGATGAACGGGATGGGTGCCCTGGTGACAGAAGATAAAGAGATGGCAGAGTTACTGAATGCCTTCTTTGTCTCTGTCTACTCTGCTGCAGGCAGTCCTGAAGAGCCCTGTACCCCTGAGACCTTAGATGAAGTCAGGTCGACGGAGCGGTTTGCCTTAGTCGATGAGGAATGGGTTAGAGACCAGTTGAGCAATCTGGACATCCATAAATCCATGGGTCCAGATGGGATGCACCCGCGGGTGCTGAGGGAACTGGCGGAAGTCATTGCTAGACCACTCTCCATCATCTTTACCAAGTCTTGGGAAACGGGAGAGGTGCCTGAGGACTGGAGGAAAGCAAATGTCACTCCAGTCTTCAAAAAGGGCAAGAAGGAGGACCCGGGTAACTATAGGCCGGTCAGCCTCACCTCCATCCCTGGGAAAGTGATGGAACACCTTATCCTTGGTACCATCTTAAGGCATATCAAGGATAAGAAGGTTATGAGGGGCAGTCAACATGGCTTCACCAGGGGGAAATCATGTTTGACCAATCTCTTAGCCTTCTATGAGGAAATAACACGGTGGATGGATGATGGCAGAGCGGTGGATGTGGTCTACCTTGACTTCAGCAAAGCATTTGACACAGTCTCCCACAGCATCCTCACGGCTAAAATGAGGAAGTGTGGACTGGATGATCGGGTAGTGAGGTGGACTGTGAACTGGCTGAAGGAGAGAAGCCAGAGAGTTGTAGTCTATGGGGCTGAGTCTAGTTGGAGGCCTGTAACTAGTGGAGTGCCTCAAGGGTCAGTACTGGGACCGGTATTATTTAATATATTCATCAATGATTTAGATGAGGGAATTGAGTGTACTATCAGCAAGTTTGCTGATGACACTAAGCTGGGAGGAGTGGCTAATACGCCAGAAGGCTGTGCTGCCATCCAGCGAGACCTGGATAGGCTGGAGAGTTGGGCAGGGAGTAACTTGATGAAATATAACAAGGGAAAGTGTAGAGTCCTGCATCTGGGCAGGAACAACCCCAGGTTCCAGTATAGGTTGGGGAATGACCTGTTAGAGAGCAGTGTAGGGGAGAGGGACCTGGGGGTCCTAGTGGACGACAGGATGACCATGAGCCAACACTGTGCCCTTGTGGCTAAGAAGGCCAATGGCATCCTGGGGTGTATTAGAAGGGCGGTGGTTAGTAGGTCGAGAGAGGTCCTCCTTCCCCTCTACTCTGCCCTGGTGAGACCGCATCTGGAGTATTGTGTCCAGTTCTGGGCCCCTCAGTTCAAGAAGGACAGGGAGCTGCTGGAGAGAGTCCAGCGCAGGGCAACTAAGATGATTAAGGGAGTGGAGCATCTCCCTTATGAGGAAAGACTGAGGGAGCTGGGTCTCTATAGTTTGGAGAAGAGGAGACTGAGGGGTGACCTTATCAGTGTCTATAAATATATAAAGGGGGAGTGTCACGAGGACGGAGCCAGGCTCTACTCAGTGGCAAACAATGATAGGACAAGGGGTAATGGGTACAAACTGGAACACAAGAGGTTCCACTTAAACTTGAGAAGAAACTTCTTCTCAGTGAGGGTGACGGAACACTGGAACAGGCTGCCCAGGGAGGTTGTGGAGTCTCCTTCCCTGGAGACATTCAAAACCCGCCTGGACGCATTCCTGTGTAACATTATCTAGGTGTTCCTGCTCCGGCAGGGGGATTGGACTAGATGATCTTTCGAGGTCCCTTCCAATCTCTAACATACTGTGATACAGCAAGGTACTCTATAGCTCTGGCACCAGCAAAGTCCCATGGCTGAGCTTAAGCAGAGCCCTAGGGCCCATGGATGTGGTTGGAAGCCCCAGGTGAAGGTTGGTTCAGGGACATTAAAGCTTGTTAGTGCACTCAGGAACCTGACACCAAGAAATAGAGGATGGGGTTTTGTGTTTGTTATATGTTTGTAAAGTTACTTCGGGCATGACACAATGACCCATTCAAATCAGTGCAAAGATCTGGGCCAGTCCTCAAGGAGGCCCAACAGAGAAACAAGAATGAGCATGAAGATGCAATAAAGCGTACAAGTGCTCCTTAAGTCAGCCCTGCCTGGTTGGGGTTGAGGTGCTGTGGGCGATCATGTGGGAAGCTGATGTCATCTCCACATCTGAATGACAGATTAAAGATTTCTGAGGACTGACTCCAGTCTTTTTGCGTGGACTCACCTAGCCTCTTCTTTGTAACAGACGTACTACTACATACGCATCCTATCGATGTGGAGAGTAAAACAAGCCAACTCTACTGGAGTCACAAACAGAATGAGTGTGTTGGCTTATCCTTGTTTGAAAGTGAGAATAAACAAGTACCATCATTTTTGTGAGTGTTATTGTCATCAGTGATTAATTGGAATGAGTGTGAGGTAGCATTGCTCAGAAAAGCGAAAGGTATATCATAACACAGAGAGAAAATCACTGGCCCTCTCACAAGACATTCATTGTCTCAAGGGGAAAAAAGGTAGTACAATTACAGGAGTACAATAGACATTATCCCCTCCCAAGAATATAATTGTGGAGTATGACACAATGGTATTTCACCCAGGGATTATGAAACATTCAGTTCTGATGCAGCAGGAGATCATTTTCAGCAGTCCTAATCTGGTACTGCATTTAACATGATGTAGAGGCTTCAGGGCACTTAAAGCCTATCTGTGGGGAACACGAACATAAGCTTCACTATATTCACACAGGCAAGAGGATGCAAACACATGCCCCCTTGTTTGCAATTGCATGGCTCTACTTCCTCTTGTCCAAAGAGAAAACAATAGAAGCAAGTGCCTACTGCACAAGTCTCTTTCTGGGCTCCATTCTTTATACGTGATGTTATATTCATATCCGATCATTACAAGCAAAAGAATAAATAAAACCTCTAAAATATAGATGAATGGTCTTTTTCTCCAGACAGCATGTGATGTTCAGGGCAGAGAAACTCAGACATAAAACCCGTGACTTTACAGCTGGCTGCATAATTCCTCTAAGGTCCAACCATAAAATGCCCTTCCCTCCCTGAACCCTGCTGAATTACTGTGTTTCACAGGGGAATTATGTATCTTGTGGAAGAAAGCATTTCCTTCTGCTGCTTCTACATGTGCAGCTTTCAAATCTCAGAGTGTTTCAGGAGAGATAAATAAGAGCATGTGATTTATTTTCTTTAGACAGACAGTGTAGTCTGAATGAATGATTAGGGCTCCAGATGTGCTTAACAACCATCAGTCACTGCTTTCAATGGATGTGCAGCACTCTGGAAAAAGGGATTGTTTCCTCAAAGTCCTTTAGCTCAGGGCCAAACCCTTGAAAACTGAACCCTAAATGTGAACATTTTCTCAGAACTTCCCCTTACCCTTTTGAATGGGTTTGACACCCTCCACAATCCTCTCCTGCCCTTCTGCTGCTGGGTTTAATTTCATTTTTCATCAACACCTGATGCTGGAAGCATCAGAATACATGGACTCTGTTGGCACTTGTTAGGGAAGGCTTGCAAGGACAGAAGTGTGTCCCAGTCACTCCACATGAATGCTGATAGCAGTTACACATCAACCCACACCTTTGTGTATCTGTTAGTACTATCTGCATCTATCAATTAAAACTGCTGAGGTTTGTGCCAGGAGTCTGGGCCTTGGAGAAAGACCATGAGAGCTACCAAAGATAAAGAACTCTTGAAAGCTGAGTGCTACCTACATCCTCTTTATCTAATTGTATCAAGTAGGGTTTCATAGAGAGAGCCTGACTCACTTCTCACACTTGCTAATTAAAACTTGTCTCAGCAGTAATTCAGTGTTCATACTCCTCCCTAACAGTGTTGCCCAAAGAACCAAGAAAGGCCTCTGTAAGAAAACTTACTGAGAAACTCACCCAGGAGTGACAGACAAAAAAAAGAATGGTCAAACCTAAGAGTTGTTTCTTCTGAGAATAGCCCAAAACCGGGCCAATGAAACACTCACCTAGCCCTGAGAAACCCAGGTCAAATGCCCAGCTTGAGGTCCTGAGGACATATACTGCAGACCATGTCTTCTCCACCTCCAGCAACTGCCACCACCACTGTCTGATGGGCTTGTTAAGTCTGGTGTCATGCTTGCTGTACTGGGGGAAAAACACAAAATAAAGATCTCGGGTTAGCCCAGGAGTGAAATGAGAATTATCCAAACTATTGGTATAATGGAGAACCATTTTCTGGAAGACCCTAGGTAAGACACAGGGGGGCCAAGTGTTGAGGACACAGAAATGACACAACCAGTGCACCCTTTACAGGTTGCTCATCTGCTGTACCTGTGGCCAGGAGGCTTCGATGGCCTGGGAGCACACAGAGTAAGCCATGTCCCTCTTCCCTCGCACCCCTTCAGCAGCCCAGCTCCTCCTCAGCCCCCGTGGCAGGGCACCCATGAAGAAAGGACTTTGTTCCTATAACTGCCCAGGTCTAGGGACAGCCTGACCCAAAGCAGCCCATGATATCACGGGTTTGCTTCTCACAGAGGCTCCTGCCTTCTGCTTTGCTTTGTGGAAAACACAGACACGCATTCACGCAATTGCAGCGAGTGGTGGATCCTGGAGCTGTTGTATATCAGCATGATGTGCCCCTGAATGAAGCTGAATAGCTGATGTGATGTCAGGTACACTGCAGCCATCATTAATCACGTACATTCATGTCTCAATTGGCCATCAGCACCAAAAGCATGGAAGGACTGCCTTAGCACACAGTCAGCATTATTTTATTGTTATGGATGAAATAAAGCATAATAAAGCACACAAGTATTTGCAGAGAAGTCTGAGACTGGGGGGAGGATTAGGGTTTTGTTCCCAGCTTTACCACAGACCTCATCTGTGACTTGGAGTGAATCACTTCATTTTTACCCTGTACAATGGGGATTCTCCCTCCACTTTGTTACTCTTATCAGTTTAGGGAAGAGCCTCTGACATTGTGCAGGCATCTAACAGCCAGTATAAAGGTGCCTTTAACCAGTTAAGGGCTTCTATAATTGTAAGAAGAAAATCTGCTTTGATAGACAAATTCTATTGTTCTCTCGCATAAAGACATGTACTTGTTTACCATTAAGCAAGATCCTTTTTCCTTAGATGTTCTATGCAGAAAACTATCATGATAGCATACTGGGAAGTAGGAAGATCAATGGGTGGGCACCCACATCGGTGAACCAAGTAGAGACAGGCTAGGAACATTCTTCTGAAGAACTTCAATCCCTCTTTTAGCTGCTCACGCACCTTAGTCAGCCATGTGGGAAAACCTGAGGCACTCTCTCTTCAGAGAAGAGTAGGTATCACTCAAATACCTCGTCAGTGTTACACACAAGAAGGCCCTACTGCTTCAGCTGGATGAGCGGGTTGGTCCCATTCAAAGGCTGCCTTTACCCACACTCTCCACAACTAAGTGAGAACTAAAATAAACGCAGGTGAGCTCTTGCTGGTTTTTCCAGCAGCAAACTCCCATTGCCTGTCCCTAATCATCAAGACCACCTTCTTGGAGACAAAGTGGCTCACATTTACTGTGTTCTGTTACAGCCCACTGCCACGCCAGCGCTGCTGCGTGTGCAGGTTCTGACTCAGGAGAACGCTTCTGCTTGAGCAATGCACAGGGGTTCTCTGTGAAATAACCCCCTGTAACTCCAAATAACTCTGTGTTAACTTCAAAGCCCTGGCAAGAGCTTTGGAGCTGGCAAGACACGCTGCAAGCTGGCAGCAGGGCCTACTGGGCTGATAAAGAAACCTCCTGGACACACTTACCGTATAAACAAGAAAGGTCAGATCATTCTCCTGCGGAACATGATACCGATACCCCTTACCCATGGGGTAACTATTGGGTTACATGGACTGGCATGACCCAGTGTCTGTGTGGGAGTGTGAGGAGAGCTGTACACACCAGGCTCTTCTTTTGTAGACCTTGCCTGATTGATGGTGTGGCTTTCTAGTGACAGAGCACAGAAAATACCCCCGGCCATGCCCTTCTCTGGGAAGGTGAACATAGCCCTTCACCCTCCTGAGAGAGCAATCAACACCCTGGCTCAGACAAACCAGCAGCTGGCAAAAGCCCCAGGAGAGGAGAAGAGCAACAGTGAGCTGCTTCTCCAAGGCTGATGTCTCTCAGGGCCATATCACAACAGAATGAGGACGACCAGAAAGACTCTTCCCCATCCACTGCCATTTGTTGCCTTATCAATGGGCTGGTAAGTATTCTGCTATCCCCCATCGCTCTCTGCAAGGAGGCAGGACCCATCTCAACTATCAGCTCCTGAAGGCAGGGCTTATGTTTGCTATACATTTAAGCAACGGCAAGCACACTGGTGCAACTCACTGGGGGAGCTCAGAGTGGGATCCCTGGCATGTTGAGTCACGCAGAAGCGAGGTGAGCCGGCAGACCTGAAACACCACCAGGTCTCCACATTATCAGAGGGGGAAAATATGCGAGGCAGAGATTGCAAAACGTGCCTCCCACAGACAGCCATGGAGTCACTGATAAACAATCTCCAAACATCGCTGTTCAAATAACACTTGAATCATTCTGTGACTCAGTGATCAATGAGCGACGGGTGACAGGAAGAACAACAGTTAGCTAAGACAGGAGAAGATGCTGAAGAAAGCATTCAGCAAGGTGTGGTGTTCACAGCTTGGCTTTTGGTCAGCCAGGTCAGAAAACTACCACAGAAGTCACTGCTCTGGATAAATCCTCCGTAAAGCTTAATAGTGGAGCTCACGCTGGAAAATGTTCTTTGGCTGCTTTGCAGTCAATGGTAATTCTTAAAATGGAACAGCATTTATACCGTGCTCTGTCTGGTTTCTCCTAATCTTCATGTGCTTCTCTGGCACTTTTCCACTGTCGTGCTCCTGATTAAAGAGCACTGAGAATCCCCCTCAAAATAGCAGTGAGAATCAAATTACGTGTGCTCCAAAAGCAGGAAAGATAATAAGAAAATGAGGGCAAAACTCAGTTAAACATCGCTGAGGTGTGTTATTTAGGGCTTTGCTAGAGGAGTTAAACCTGACATAAAAATTGCTCTCCCATGAGGAGCTCCACACAACCACTGGCTCAGATTGGTGGCTTCCCATTTGCCTGACAGGAGAAATCACAGTTTTTAAGTAAACGGCATTTTACACCATTTTGCCATATACAAGTAAATCTGCAAGATTTTTGCTGTTTAACATAAGCAGGCACCAGCCAAATCCAGCCAGAGTTCAAACACCCCTCCTGATGGACTTAGGTATATATCTGCAGCAAAACAAAAGCTGCCCATCTTTGGTAGCACAGAACAGAACCACTCCCACCTACATGGTAAGACATGCTTTGAGGATTAAGGATGATTTTTGTGATTAAAAGGGATGCAAGACCATGCTTTGCACGGCTTGGCCAAAGTAGCAACAGAAGCCAATGTCAAAGCAGGAATTTAACCTCTGGCAACCTGATAAAGCCAGGGCAAAGTCCAGAAGATACATGAGGGCACTGCTGACACATGGTCCATGGTGATGGGCAGGAGAACACTACACACACACCTCAAGTCCTTCCCAAACTGGGGTATGTGGAAGTAACAAGCCCCACTCTACAATGAAAGGTTTTTACTGTCCTGGTGCTATTGTGAACTGATAGAGAAGCTTATCAGTCCTCACTGATGAAAAGTGATAGAGTGCCTGTGACAAGGTACCAGCCCTTCAGAAAAGGCTTTGTGCTATGTTTGCTTCTGACAGGGACAGCAAAGGGGAAATCAGGAGCCTTTGAGGCTTTGAAAGCCACCCAGCTTGCAAAGACTATTGCATGACACGGTTTAGTGTGAGGTGTCCCTGCCCATGGCAGGGGGTTGGAACTGGATGATCTTGAGGTCCTTTCCAACCCAAACCACTCTATGATTCTATGACTTGGTGAGGAAGGTGGTCTCCGGTGTGAAGCCCCATGACAGGGCTCTGCAGCCGCAGCCTCCAGGCTGGGCAATCACTTCATCTCTCTGTGTGAAGGCTCACTGAGGTGGGAGATGAGCTCGTTTCCCCTCTCTCAGTTCCCCGCACGCACCCCACAGGAGATGCTGATGAACACACACTGGGTGCTTCGATCCCGCAGCGATAAGCACCAGAAAGGCCTCACAGACACTAGAGAAGCAGGATGCCAGCGGCAGCTGCCAGACCTGAGCACATATCCAGAGCAAAGGGCTCACCGTGGCTTTTAAAGGACCTGTTCTCTTGGAGCCCATTTGTTTATCCTCATCCCCTCCCAGCCCAATACGTTATCTTTACATCGCACAGTTTATTTCTGAACATGTCAACACACTTTTGAAAAGGTCAGACACATGAGGGCATGCACCCGTGATGGTGCACGGGGAGGCACAGCTGCATTCCTGGAAATCACCATCTGAAGGGCTTTCACAGGAAAGCAGCAGGAATACAGCAGCATTCAGACACCCGTAGGCGAACCACCGTCTTCCGCCTTTTGTTATCACTCCCATTCTGTTCCTATGCTTTGCATGAAAAGCTGAAGGTTGCTTCTAAGTATAGGTTTTGTTGGCTTTGTTTGAAAGCTTGCCATAGCTCTCAGACATGATAACACTGGCAGGGTGCTGGTTGAACTATATTTATCACTGTATTTCATAAAGGAAAAACTTAAGTAGTTTTGAGAAGCTGAGGGCTTTTCTTTTCTTCCCTTCCTTTTCCTTGCAGCAGACAGCTTAGTTGTGTTATTTAACACATGTCACCCTGACAAGTCAGGTATTACTGATAGAGGACACCCAGGATCTGTTTACAGGTGACAATGGATAAGAAGCTTGTGGTTAAATGAGTCTCGAGAAACACTCAGGTTATTCAGGGCTTTCCCCCTGCTTCTTTCCTTTCTTCTCCCCTTTCTTCTTTCTTTTTCTTTATTTCTTTCAAAATAAAGAAAGAAGAAACTCCATTGCTTCCTCTCATCCCTCAGTCTGAGCCCTGGCCTGCAGCTCTCAGGGTATCTATTGAGTGCAACACCCCAAAACTGACTGACGGCTCGGGATTGCCATCTGCTCCTACCAGGAGCAATGACAGCGCCCAACCAAACACCTTTAAACTAGGTTTTTAAACTAGCAAGTAGAGCTGTTTAAAATAGCAAGCCAGTGAAAACATTAAAACAAGTGGTCCACTTTTCCAGATGGCAAACGCACTCCAGGTAGGTCAATAGGTCCTTCTAGGTACCTGGAGATGGCCCAGAGCCACAGGTCTGCTCCCTGCTCCAGCTCTTCTCCTGGCTGCACACCGAAAACCAGGGCAAAATTAACATTAGAGGTCTCCACTACCATACCTCTGCTTGGCAGCCATGTCCCACCAGGAGGGTAGTGCTGGAAAAGCCAGGGAAAATGCTCCCCCGGAGAGGTGACAGATAAGAGAGTGCTGAAATGCAGGCATTCAACTTGTCTGGTCCATCAGCACGTCAGTGCTACAGCACTGATGAAATGTCTGCAGAGGGGCTGCAGAGAGGAGCTGGGTTTGGCGCTGTGGTCCAGGTTCCTTTCCCACTGCTCCCAAATACTTCTCAGCAGGGGATAACCAAGAGCGGCACCCCCCGGGCCAGCCACTGAGTTCGTTTATGAGCTGCTCTGCTTCGAGCAGCTCTTGGTATTGCCCATTCCTCACCAGGGATTCTGATGCATGTTTAATGTTAGACCCAGCAAAAATCCAAGGTAATAAATCCCAACAACTTGAAGACAACAACTAACAAGACTAAACATTTGTTTCAACAGCCTTGGGATTTCTCTGCTCCAAATGATAACCAAATCAATCCCCTCCATTGAAAGGAACAATGTAGAAATGCTAGCAAGTTCCCAACAACATTCTGATTCACTGTGTAGGAAAAGATCCCTCGAAAGTTCAACTATTTGATAAATCTCAGCCTAACCACTGAACCACCTGTGGAAAACGTTCAAGACATACCTATGAAAACAGTCAGGGTTATTCAGGAACATACCAGTCACAATTGCAAACCATTTACAAGCTGTACATAGAGATTAACTTGGCGGGAGGGAAGGGTCTGGATGAAACCCAGCACTGTGTGTGTAGGAAATGTACCACAGCTCTTCATCCAGAGGCTGATGTTAGTGCATTAACCCGTATGCTTTCTCCTTCCCATCCCTCATTTGTGACAGCAGGCTGCTCCTGCCATCCCAGCCACACCAACAGCACTAGATGCTGTGCTGGGACAGAAGATGCTTCTGCGCTGATGCTCACTGAGTTGGTGTTCTATGTGAGGATGGAGAAGGGGCCCATGGACCCACACCAACACACATGATAACAACAGCAAGAGTATAAACTGCTCCCAAATCAGTCAGTCACGTTACATTCCTTTCAAACACTCCTTCAAGTTGTGGCATGGGAAGTTAGGGAACCACAAGGAAGATGTCTCACCTTCAACGTGATGAATCTCCACTTTAAATCAAAGTCAGCCAACTCACTGCAAATACAAAAACGTATCTACAGGCTTTTCTTTACACCCAGCTGAAAATACTGTTGACTTTAATGCAACTCCTCACCTTTCATAAAACCATCAGGTAGATTTATACTGTTGAATGCTGTTTAACACTCGTTTTGTTCTACCTTCCACATAAGCATCTCTAAAAATGGCAGAAAATGATTTCCATATAATTTTATCCCTCTAAAGCAGACATTTGATAAATACATCTTGTCTTTCTGTTGTCAATGACAGCTCACCCCCTTTTAAAGCAATCCCTATCCACAGCCCCCAGTTTCTATGTATAGCACATACCCTCAAATGTTTAAAGAGTGAGACTCAATGTTTGCCATCATTTCAGACTTATCTTTGGCAAACAAGGAATTGACTCCAGTATAATACCCAAAAGGAATATCTCTGTCCTTCCAAAAATCACATTCAGCCTGGCTGCCGTTGCACTAAAAAAATTCAGGTCCAAATCACGCGATGGAGATCTTAAAAACTGCAATTTAACCTTGAGTTCACTCTCTGTCTGCTGGAGGATCCTCTAGACGTAGTTCTGACAGTTTTTACACAAAGAAAACAGAAGTAACCATAGGGTAAATTGTTCTTCTTCACAACAAGAAAATCCATGAATCATAGCATTATAAGAGCTGGGAGGATGGGAAGGGTAATGAATATTCATGTATATAAATCGATTTATCTTATATATCCCAATATAAAATCACTTTTCTACTATCCCATCGCTGGCAGTGTTCAAGGCGAGGTTGGACAAGGCTTGGAGCAACCTGGGCTAGTGGAAGGTGTCCCTGCCCATAGCAGGGGATTGGAACTGGATGAGCTTTAAGATCCTTCCAACTCAAACCATTTCATGGTTCTATGACTCCACTACTCAATTGCATGACTACACAGAAATCATTTTACCTTTTTGTGTCTCCCTTTGATCACAGAAAATGGGGAAAACAAAGTTTCCTTACAACTAAATTGCTATCCTTCAGGATTAATTCAGCAGCACATATGAGACGGTTTAAAAGACAGTGTAAATGAAGAGAGCTCCTGCTCAAAAGAGCTCACCGTATCTATGCCCCCAGGGACAGCAGGTAGGTGGGAGAAACAAAAGGGGCATGGGAGGGATGGATGAAACAGCAATGAAATGACAAAGCTGCAGCAACTGTTGCAGTGCATCATTAAAATTAGATGATTAACTGATCTTATCCTCAGAGTGTCACTGAGTTTCACCCAGTTGTTTCCATTGCAACCTATAAGTTTCAATAAAAAGTTAAAAACACCAACCTAATAAAGCCAGACAGAGATATGCCATGTACAGAACATGGCACGGGGCTACGAAAGTGATGTCAGTGCTTGTTTGGCATAACCTGCATAATTCACCAGCGCCCTTGTCACTCGTACTGTGGTCATGGCTGTAGAAGTTTAAAGCCTCCTCACAGCTTGGCAAAGTCTCTGTTTGTCTGTCTCTTGCAAACACACCAAGGGGAAAATGTGCAACTTCTGAATCACAGAGCCTGTCTGCTCACAACATGTTGTTGTGTGGAAGAACAACCTTAAATTAAACAAGATCATGGTATGTGCCTCCTTTTGGTATCACTGTGTTCTGGATCCATGTCTACACTTGTTGGTCTTGGCCAAAACAGAACAACTCGTCAACAACAGAGAGCTTTAATCCCAATATTTTGTTCACCCACATAAGGACCATGTGTGTGCTCCTGTGTGCTTCCAGCAGGACTCTTACCAGCTACCTCTCATGAAAGGATCACATTTGCTTCCCAGCACCCATTTCAGAAGGGGAAGGCAAAGCACAGCTCTCAGAATAGCAGAGTAATAGGACTTCACTGCAGACCAACCCAATGCCACCATTATCCTCAGTTGTCCCGCAGGGTGGGACTTAGAGCCACTATTCCCTAAGTTCAGAAAGTGCAGAGATCCAGCACCCTTATTTCAACCATGTTAGTGCTGGAGCCAGTAAGATACTGAAGACTCATCACCCCTAGCAAAGGCAGTGCAGTGGAACTGGAGCATATTCAGTGCTATGTAAGATCAATTCTCAGTGCACTGGTGTTGCAGGCAATAAAAATGATAAAGCTTACAAGAGAAAATGGCTCAGTGCCTAGAAGCAGTCTGGGGAAGCGGAACATAACTGGTTAGGCTGTTAAAATATTCCCTGTTATGCTTTCAGCCTCTGTGACCAGCTCTCTCAAACACAATCTCCGAGTCAAAACAGACTCGGGAACATCCCCAAAGGGCAGTTTACCCACAGCCTCCCTGCCCTGGGTGTTAAAAACATTCACAACTTGGGCATAGGCGTTGCCCCTGGAAGTCCCCTCACCAGCCAGGGCTGTTCCTGAATGCCACCAGCTTACAAGTGTGCTGCAAGGCCTTTGAGTCTTCCCAAGATCTTCCAGAATCATCTACTGGAAAAGCTGACACCTTTCTTGTGAGCTCAGGCAGACAAACACTCCATATGACATAAATCTGGGCTCCAAATACAATTGCAGTCAGAAAAATAATGGATAATTTGGGAAAAAAAAAACAAAACAGAAAACTGAAGGAAAAACAAACCAAAACCAACCTGAAACTTGTCAGGTTTTTCTTTCTATTTAAAATACTCTGTTCCCTTGGTTTGTTCTCTGGCTATGGAAACCCATTTTTTATGGGTTTATTGTGGTGTAATAATGTTCACTTTATAGAAATGACCCTGGTCTCTGATGATAATGTCCTGCGATCACGACAGTTCTAAATGTCCCAGTATGATATGATGATGTCCCAGTGTGAAATGATAGTTGTATGTCCCAGTTTTCTTGGACAGAAAACTCACTACGGGCTTCAGGAAGGAAACGTAATTTTTTTAATGACCTGATTTAACAGATAAATGTTTCTTGAGAACCTCATTAAAAAAACTAGAAACAGCAGCAGGTCAAAGAAGCCATCTGCAAAACAAATATAACAGGTCAGAGCCTTCAAATGCCATCAAATAGAGGCAACTTCTGTAATTTCAGAAGACCAACCCCGCACTTGCAAGAGCCCCGGGGCAGACTCCTGCCTGCCTCTCATGTGAGGCATACAAGCTCTCTGCTGATTTCCCTGTGACTGCAAAATACCAAGCCAGGTGGAATGTGGGCCTTCTGTATTTGCCTGGAAGGGAGAGTAGTCCTTGTAAACCTGCCTGGTGAGAGACAGCTGCTGGGTTGTGATCATCTTGTCTTCACCCAAAGATAAATCTGTTACTCTCTGAAGCATCGGACAAACTCTTCCTGCTTGTTGGGAGGAAAAGGAGCTTCCCTTTCCCTAGATGAGGCTGCCACCCAATACAATGTGTGTTGTTCCAGTCCTCGTGTCTGGTCTGGCCACCACTGTGTCTTGAGGCACGTTAAGCCCATGAGGAGTTCAAGTGAGGCTACTCTCCATCTCCTGAGCACTGAGGGCCACACTGGAGCTGGGTAGGTGCTGAGCCATGACACAGAGACCAGGGAGAACAGACCATGCCAGGAAAGTCTGAGACAAAGGAAGCACTGAGCCCCTTAGTCTTTCCAATGTCCTTCATCATAGTACCACCATTCAGCAATAGCCCTCCTGCTGCTGCTGATGGAGCTGAAGGAATGCCCTTGTTGCCCCTCATACCCAGTTCTAACTCCAGATGAGGCTGGGACTGCCTTTTTCTATCCCTTCAAGCCCAGGAGATGCTTCTGTATTCCTCCTCAATGTCCTGTCTCCTTTTCCACCTCTTCTTAGTGCCTGTTCTGTTCACTAAACTCATTGAGGGGCTCCTTGTTCAGCCAAAGTGACCTCCTGCCACACCAGCTCATCTTCTTGCATGTAAGGGATGGACCATGCACCCCTGGGCAGCCTGAAATAGACTGCAGTACTGGTGGCTTTGCTGGGAATACTTTTCCAGTGGTTAAAAGCCCTCACTGTGCCTGTGTCAAGGAGCAGGCACTGGTGGTGTTTGCTTTCACAGAGGAAGAAAGGCTTTCCCCCAAGGCAGGGAGAGTTTGAGTTGCTCTGCAAACAATTCTCCCCTAAAAAACCATACCAACATAGCAGTCACATGGAAAGAACGTAGGGCCTGCTTTGAGACACCCTCTGTGCCTAAATGGGGAAAAATATCTGCTTTCTTCCTTGCCACAGGACTGCTAAAATCTGCTCTTAATTCATTTACAGGAAAGGAAACGTGGTTGTATTCTGTTGAGCAACAGAGACACCTGTGAGTTGGCAGCAGGGTCCTTTGCCCCAGCTGAGCTGATGGATCACAGCATTTGGAGCAGGCAAAGATCAGAATAGTTATAGCTAAATCCTCTCTGATCCTATTCATTGTGCTTCTAAAAGTGCTTACAAAAAAAACACATGCCCAAGGGTCAAATAAGTGGCCTTGGCTTGTTGCTGCATGCAAGGGTTTGATATAAACCCCATGTAAGAGATCAAATGGGCAGAGCTGGTTGGAGTCAGCGCTTCTGCTGTGCATGCAGCAGACCTCAGGAACACTGCACAGAGCTGACCTGCAAGGAAGGGAACAGCTATCAGCTGGTTTCATCTTGACCTGGTCTGTTCTCATCAGAGTCATGAGCCTAATTTAGATAGCAATATGTATAAGCATACTTAAAGGATGGAAAATGCAGTCAAGGACCAGGAGTGGTGACTTTTCTTTAGTCCTTCTGTATATGATCTATGTGACTATTACTCTAAGTGTTTGAAGAAGTCTATGTTACATGTATTTCCATATGGACGAATGAGTAACACTGAGCATCGCAACTGCCTTAAGCTGTAAACAGAGCTCTAGCCCAAACAATGGAAACTATAGCGGTCACCATTAAAAGGTGAACATTTGCCAGAAGAATTACCACACTGTGGTACATGAAAAGACAACAGTTACTTCCTGCCCTGAGTATAAATGGAAAATGTGGTGTCTCAGATACCAGTAGGCTGGTAACTGCTAGCAAATGTTCACTTTTCTATGGTATCCCAAACCAAATCTAAGCCTTTTCTGAGGTCCAGTCATAGCTATTTTCTAACCCACAGCAGACTGCATTTCACTGGGGCATGAAATCATCCTTCTGCCATATATAATAAGTTGTGCAACCCTTTGATACAGCACAGAGAGGGACACTGTGTATGCACCACTGCCCTCCTATGAGTGTAACGAGAACTGCTCCAAGTATCACTTAATCCCCTACCCTGCATTTGGGGATGCTATGCTCCTGAGGCCAGCAGAGTTGTGCACTTTCCCATCTGTGCCATCAGCTTCCAAGCAGCCGCTTATGTGAGACAACGAGAGCTGCTTGGAAAAACTGGTCTGGAAAGCTTTCTGATGGAAAATGGAAATTGTTTCCCAATGAAATCTTTGCAACAAAATGTCCTATTTCCTCGTTAGCTATAGAAGTGGTTGGAAATTTCCATTTTAAAATATTTCCAATGGAAACCAGATTTCCCCCTTTTCCTTTCCTTTCCACCCACCCTGCCGAGTAAAGATTATGTGTGTGGAGAACAAATGTCATTTTTCAGTAAGGTCTTCTGAAGATCATAGCATTTCTCAATGGCTGAGGATTAGATGCAACCCGTAAGATAGCCCCCTACACACTGAGGCTTGGTTGTTTCAGTTCTTTCTAGTTCCACTAGAAGGGACAGTTGTTTGATTCATTGAAAAAGACAGAAAACAACATGTTACCTCCCAGTTGCGGCCCTTGATGTCTGCTCCCAGTTCTGGCTACTGGAATTTCCTTTCAAGTTTTGCTTTCAATGTAGCACATTAGATTCATGCCTCTGATCCCATGTGAATTCATCTTTATTATTTGTATTATTGTTAATTTGTTCTTAAATGTACCAGTTAAAATGGAATCCTCAATATCATATCAAATGAAGGTCTCCAAAACCACCTCACTGCTTAACACTCCTTCCAAATGCAGGTTGTTAAAATATAAACAGATTTGGATGTATGCACTCACATTTCTCTTTCCCAAATGCATTTTATGCTTAACCTTTCCAAGAAGCAAAAGGGCCAGACACCATGACATCTCCCTTTCTTTAAACACCCTAGTGAGCCATGTTAAAACCAATCGCTTTTGAAGAGGATAGGCTTGTAACTGTCGACACAATGGCAAATGCAGAACTGACTCTCTTGTGAAGAGGGGGATGAGGGAGAAACAGTTTTATACATACTCAGAGGATATGAGAGGTGCCAAGAGCAACATAATAGGAATACAACCTATTATACCACATATGGTCTCACTTACTTGTTATTCATATAAGAATTTCACATCTTTCCCAAAGAGCAAATAAGAGACGAGTATGTGTAATACTTGAGGAACTGAAGAATCTACTGTTTAAGCAAGCCAGTGTTGAATATGGAAATAAGACCTGACATAACCTTCTAAGAGTTAAAACAGAATTTTAATATGAAACTTTCCTAATGTCCTTCTCTTACTGTTTCTGCTTCCATCAATCTCTTCGTGCAGAGAACAGAATAGAGAACGACACCCTCTTTGAAGAATTTTTGAGCCACGTGGGTAATCACAGGATAAAGCCCTGCTTAGAAAACAACTGGGTGATTTCAGCATCCTCTTGAAGGGCTGTCAATTACCTTCTGGATTAACGTGCACACTTTCAATTCCCTAGGATCAAAAACGTCTATTATACATTTGACAAAATCACTTTAAAGAGACAACTGTTTCCAAGAGAGATAGCAAATCCTGCTCCTGCTCCACTGCTGTACCTAAATCCCAGTCCTTCAGACTGTGACCCACAGTTGATTTATCATGACTTTACATAGTCCTGCCCACCAGTCAGCTCACACACTGTCCATGTGCTGGCTTTAACCTGTAAGAAATAAAAAGCAACTTGAGTAAAACCCTGGTACATTGGGTAAACTTAAAACTGATCTCAGTTCCTGTCTCCCTTCCAATGGGCTTGTAGCTGGGTTCAATTGAACTAGCCACAAAAGCTACATCTCACATGTCCTTCAGGGATGAACTTGTTGAGAACCTTATCCCACTCCCCCACAAGGTTCTGGACAGGTAAGTCCACCAAGAGTTCCACCAAGCTCTGATTTAAGAGCAAGTTGCGATTCAGGATGAATGAGGGTGGTGGCTTTCACCTCTGCACAATCTTGGACAAGTCATTCCTCCCTTTGAGCCATGGAAGCACAAAGCATTACTTCGGTCTGATTTGACTAACTTGCTTTCTCTTTGCTCTTTAAATAGACAGACATAGCTTGTTTAGTTTCTGAGCTCACTTGGCACTATCGCTTTGTCTAACGGTATTTAATACTAAAAAACACAAATAACTTAAATGTAACGAAAATGTATCTGTTCATGTCTGTGATTTTTCCACATATTTCAGACTTGTTTTGCTCGTGCTTTATTTAATACATGAGAAAGCAAAAAACCCATTCATTTACAAAATAACTGGAAATAATGGGTGTTTGCAGCTTGCTACTGAAGAGATCCATTCCTAAGTGTCCTGCTGTGACCCATTCCTTTTTAATAGAAGAAGTTGATTTTGGATAGGTGCCTAACACAAAGCTATTCCTGCACTGAATAAACAAATGAGTAGATAGTTGCTTCCAGATCTTCAATTTTTTGATACTTTCAGTTATAATCCTCAAGGAATAAAGTGGGTGGAACACGGTCCAAGAAATACAGGCTGTTCTGACCTTTAGCACTCCAGTTAATAGAAGCTTATTTACATCCCCAGCTATGGTTGTGCTTTTGTTTCCTTGGCATTCCTATTTGATCAACACAATACAACATTCCTTAATTTCCCACTTCTTTCTGTTTCATATTAAGAAAAATTCAGGCAATTAATGTATTTTAAAAATATAGACATTTATGTATGTCTATTTAATCAGTTTTTCTGAGCAGTGTATGTAACAGAGTTAATAAGCTCCTCTCTAGACTAAGGAGGAGGTACAGCCTGCAGGCCACATCACTGCTGAGATGGAGAGCACCACTCCGGGCTTTCTTCAGAAGAATACATGCCCCAGCACAGAGGAAGGACCAAAGCCCCTGACACATTTGAAGAGTTCAGACAGATTGACTGTCTCAAGAAGTCTGGATAACTTGAACAAAGGCAGAATAATCCTATGGGACTGTATTTTGGCTTAACTGAAGTCAACCGCCCAACTTCCACAACTTCAAAGGAGCTACGGTTTCACCTCTGAACTGCTGATGTTGAGTAACACCCAGCTCCTGAGTTGCAGGCCTTGCTTCCAGCTCTTCCCAGTAACTAGTTCTGTTACCCTGGGCAAGTTTCTTAATGTTGCCACTTCTTCATTTGTAATTGGGATGGCAGCAATTAGCTTTTGTGAAATGCTTCTAATTCCATGGATGGATAAAGCCATGTACAACGTGATGCTGTAACTCATTCTGAGCTTTGCAGCCCTTTGCCATAAGCCTAACAAATAATCTAACCTGAAACATTTGAATCTTACATGATAGTTTATCTACCTTGCAAGGGATTTGGTGGATGATTTTCTTCTGGACTTGGCAGGAGTTGGTAGTGTTGAAACGCGATAGAGCAGATGCATCTTAACAAAAGATGGTATTCCTAGACCAAAAAGTGTCAGTTCTCAACACTGTAAGTGAAGTTCATAATCTTTTCATGATCCCTTCATCACTTTATAAAAACCCATTCAGCAGCACTGCTGTTCAAGCCTCTCCTGTCCCCAACAGGATTGTTCACAAGAGACATGGTGGCTATAAAACGCCGTTGACTTCCTCAGCATTGCATTCGGGTGCTAGACGTTCTCATCTAACAGGCAGCTAAGGACAATTAGAAGACAATATCACTGCTGGGAAAGGGGAGGGAACTGAGGCAGGCTTTTCAGGGTGATGTGGAGAAAAGAATCTGCCCAACCTGGGTGACCACAGGTCCCAGACAGCTTGCCATTTGCGGAAGAGCACCATGGATGCCCTTTTTCATCTCAGTCTTTCTGTCTGCCAAATAAGCCATTTTATATGGAAATGCTTGTTATGGAACTGTTTCTTGTGGGAAAAGCCATCAAAACACTTTTGCTTCTGTTCAGTAACCAGATGTCTCACATGGAACAATGGAAGCAAAACCACATCTGCTAACTCACAACTAATGTCAGGGAGCTGAGCTGCATGGCTCTAAACTAAAGAAAGGGTTATACAATTACTACCTCCTCATGTGCTGTTTAAGTTCATTTGTTTGGCCCCTTTTTTCCTTAGCCATAATAGACTTTATAATTAATAGAACTGCTGGGCACCAGCTTGGCAGAAGAGATCACAGCTTGAACTTGGCTGGCTTGTTTCTACACAGCTTGGTCTTTCATGATGAAAGATGTGCAAACAAGAAGAAACATTTCTAGTGTAATGTCCAGAAAACTGGTGTGGCTTGACAACATGGCATCTCAGAACACCCCAGTCTATCTGCTGTCCTGTGTGCAAATCAATTAAGGTTAGCAGATGCTAGAAAGCTTCAATATGATATGCCAGATCCCATGGAGGTTTTGATTATGCCCCCAACATTGACCTTATCATGCTCTTATTAAAGCCAGATAGAACATTTGGTTGGTTTCATTCTTAGCCCCTATTGACTTTGCTATAATGTCCCACAATACTACAAGGAGAATATAATTTGTGAACAACAAAATCAGCTTCTTCACTACAGTTGTTCATTATAAATAAAGGCCAAGCCACCTGACTCAGTAAAACAGGTCTTCCTTTAGAGGGCAAGGGAAGTGAGAGGTGTCCAGGTAAAAAAGTCCTAGGACCTGGCTGGATACTATGCTATATGAACCTGCATTGGGAAGGCTGGTGAGAATTGGCCTGAACATAGCTCACACTCAGCACATGCAATAACTCAATACCACACGTATGTGCTAGCAGGTAAAACTAATGACTGTCAAGCCGTGTCTTCTCTGACCTCTGGAAGAGAATTCTTTTGCCTACAGCAACCTTCTGGGTGCCTCCATTTCCCTGTCTTGGGTATGACAGCAAAACACAGCCTTGGTTAGTCGGTGATATTTGATGTACCTCGCTTAAGTAACTGGGGATCTTTAGCCTCTGCTCTAGCCTAGATCCAAAAGTGCCTTTACATGCATATTACCCTGTTATTCTTCAGCTCTTGTCTCTTACCTAAGGACTCCAGTCCTCTTCCCCAGTATCTCAGGCTTTCATTGTGAACAGAGTTCAAAGGGTTCCAACTCAGAGGCTTCAAGTAATTAAAATTTGTGGCATTTTCACTTTTCAAAAACACAGGAGCTGAAGTTCAGCAAGATTTAATCAAGCATCTGCCCTTCTTGATGCATTTTCCACACAGCTGGAAGCAGGGTCAGTTCACAGCAGGGGATAGGAAAATATCCTATCATATTCAGGAAGGAATTATCCTCACTAGAGAATCAGGTTTTATCCAGACAGGCCAAGTTTCAGGGTGCTTATTAAGTAAACTCCCCTGTAAACTGTTCTTGCCAAGATACTGTGAAGCTCTGAACACCCCTCCCCATCTTGCAATCTCCTCCAAAGCATGGTCACAAACATGGCAGAAGCACAGCTCTACAGATCAGGCCTAGGGCTAGTGCTAGCTAGATTTGGGTCCAGACAGATCCAACAAGTCTAAACACAACAGAGTACAATTTACTTGCTCTTAGTATGTTCACAAGGAGGTACAGTAGAGCCTTCCAAAGAGAAAATCAGGCTGCCTTCATATACCCCAGCAATCATTCATGGTCTAGGTATGTGCGTATTGATGAGCTTCCATCCCAAGACTATTTGGCACAGACACACAAGGCCAGGGTTCCCACACACTGCCATGATGCAGCCCCAGCTCCACATCCCTGACTCACCATCAACCCAGGTTCCCTGAGTGAAGCTCAGCAGGTTAAGAGGAGCATAGTGTATGAGCCAAGCAGGGCTGTGCTACCACCACCTACAATGGAAAGTTAGTTACACTGATTTCTGGCAGTGTTCTCAGCCCCTGAATGAAGGCAGTGATAACCTGGTGTTCAGTAAAGAAAAAGGGCCCTAGATCCATACCTCCTCTAAAAGCAGGACTGAAAAACCACAGTAGGCATTAAGGCAGGGCACTACTGTTGCACAGGCCCTGTGATGCCAGGGTATTTGCCACCCTAAACAAAAGTCATGATGGCAATTGCTTAGTGAATGGAAAGTGGCAAGAAGGAGCAAATGTTGGGTAACTCTTTAAAACAGCTTCTTGCTTTGAATTGATTTCAGTAGCTTTGGAAATAACTACACTTGCATGAACAGATCCTCAATCTCCCTCTGTATCTTGTTACCATCCTTCAAGATGTTTTCATGCAACAGAGGTATGGGCAGCACCCACAGATATGTGACCTGGGAATAAGCAGGGAACTATCACATTTTTATAGCAAATTTTAGATGTCTCCAAAAGCAACTGGAACATTTAGAATGAAGAACAAGGCAAAGCATGACACCAAAGTAGAGCTGCTTCTGTTCGGCTGTCCCTAATTCACTGTATTCTTCACTGGCATGTAATTGTGTCTGCAGTCCAAGGGGTGTTCGTTAACTCCCAGGATTGCTGCCATTTTCCGTTCTGCCAGCCAAATGAGCACTGTGTGAACTCTGTCTCAGCAAGTGAACTCAATAAGTCCTTTTATTCTTCTCTGACCCTGCTAAAATGGTTGTTAAAGACACCTAACATTTGTTCCCTTGTGAGTATTTAACACTTTGGTTTCTCATGCGTCCTGCAGGTTTCCCTCCTTTCTTCCCTGTGAAGCCAAAGCAAGAGACCTCCCTTCTGCAACCTCACTATTTGTTTCCTACTGAAGAGCTTTCCCTTTTGATCACTTACGTTATTCACATCCACAGAGCCTGCTCTAGAGCAGCAGATTTGGGGGCAGTGTATTCCCTCCCCTTCTACTGCAGACATCACTGCCTGCCTAATTAAAGGGGATGATCTCATGCTGGCTGCTCTTTTTTAAGGCAAATAAAAATACATCCTGTCTCTTTAGATGCTGCTTTTGAAGCCTGAAACCTAGCTGGAATAACACCCCCACAATTTAAAATCCAGCAATGTGCTCATGCTGTACCCAAATCTACTGATAAATCTTATTTACAATTACACAAACCTACTTAGACAAACCTACCGACCAGACCTAGAGGCCACACTTAGGACCCTGCGGAAATGAGCTCACCCGCTTGACAAGCTGTTACAGGTTAGACAAGACACAAAGTCTGACTTTGCTTAGTGGATTTGCTCTGGTTCCCCCTCTGTGTGACCTTCAGCTGCTCTGTGCCTTGGCTTAATCATCAGTAAACTGAAGACAGTATGTACCTGCTTCACAAGAGAGGAGCTCATCTGCAGAACTCAGATGAAACTGCAGCATTAGCAAGAACAAAGCAACTTATTAGGGCTGAAAAACACAAATAAATGTTCATGAGAAACAGGAGCCAAATCATAACTCAGAGGTAATTTCACAACCAAGAGGTAATGTGATTCTGTTGATTTAAGCCTTATTTCTTAATTCACCTCAGTCTTTTAACTACAAGGCTTTGGCTTTTTTCAATTCTCTCTCTTATCATCTGTTCTGTGGAATCAAAGGAAATTTATCTCAACTCAGTGTATTAAAAATATACCATTAAAAGATGGTTATGAAAATACACTGAGAACAAAGTCACTTCATCAATGTATAAAATCACAGGATTCAGATCGCATTATTCATTCAGAGCAACTGCTGCCAATGTGCCTTTTCTCACATGCTCAGAAGTAAGGCTTTATTCACACCGTCACCTTACTTCACTTACTGCAGGACCTTGCCTTCCTTGTTCCAGCAAGCGTTCCTTGTTCCAAGCACTGTGCAGCTGCTCACATGAATTTCCTTTCTTAACCCTAATGCTACCCATTATCTCCTGTGTTTTCTCCACACTTTACCTCTTGTATAATTTGTATCATCAGAGAAAGAAAGACATAAAATACTTGGTGTGAAATCCTCCACTACATCGATCTGTTTTACCTCCACTGAAGTTGACAGTGACTTAGAAGAGAGCCAAGACAGAAACCATGTACCCTTTAGGACATCAGAAATCACAGTTGTCTGCAGACCCCATGTGAGCTGGACCTTTTATGCCCAAATGGTGAGAAAAAGTTTCATCAATGCTCCCTCACAGGTGTCTGAGGCAGGGAACTGAGGAAATCAATAGAACCACTCTGAAAACACTGCACCTAGAATTATTACAGGCCATCACAGCTAGCACAGGTGTGTTACTGAGGACACTGAAATACTCAGAGAACAAAAAGGTGGAAAGAGTAAAGTGTCTCTTCAAACTCATAATGCAGCAGAGGTTGGAAAACAATCCCCAGATTCCATTAAGTCACCTCCCAAAAGCATGTATCCTGCGCATCTTGAAGACTCTCATATATGATGTGGCTAAGGTAGGAATGTACTGCAAGCATCTAGGACTAAAGGTGACTTCATTCACATAGGGCACCTGACACAACCAGGCCCCATGACTCCAGATAAAAGGTTCAGAGCACAGCCTGTTGAAGTGAAGGAGTTCACAGTCCCTTTTCCCCCTCTCCCCCAGATGATTTACTGTTGTAGAGATTGAGAAAGAGATAGGGAGAGAGATGGAAAAAAAACAGGAGATAGAAGCTGTGCAATATTTAGCTTGGAAACAAGTTCAACCCATTGACTGCGAACTGGGCAATGTCTGACATCTTCCACCGTTCAGCTGCTAAAGAAAAAGAGTGACTGATAAAGTAAATACAGTCAAAGCCTGCTATGGGCCCTGAGGCATTTACATGTAACTGAGCCCTGACTCTTGCTCACTGGGGACGTTATCACCTTCTCAGAAGGAAGCAAAGCCACTCTTCCTGAAGGTGGTTACAACAAATATGAAGGAACTTTTGTCTTTGTTTCAGGTCCCTTTTCCAGCCTCTATGCACAAATCGGTCCTTCTCTTCTCCAGGTTGTGTGATGCCTTCTTTAAAAGTAGTGTACATGTATGCAGTGTGGATCACATTACAGTACAGTAAGTACAGGAAGTACAGGTCTGGTACTGCCCCAATATCATACTTAAAAGGGTATCCTCACTTTTCCACTCTTCTTAATGGGCTGTTGCTCAACTATCATTACACAGGTACAGAGGAAAGCACTTAAAAAACAGGCATCAAACTAGTAGGAAAGTACTGCCTTTCTCCATGGCCAACGGGAGCTTTGCCTTTGCAGTGCAGTCCTGGTAGCTGACGTGTTCATACTGAGGTGGTTGGGAGAGAAGCACAAAAGTATACCTAGGACCTTGACCATTTAGGACAACAAGTCACAGTCAAGTTGTTTTCAGGTCTTCCCACTTTCCTTAACCCACATGAGAGGGAGAAAAAGAAAAGCAGCACGGGAGAAAGACAAAATTTTGCCAGAAACTGGATATTATCTCGCATTTAAAAATAACAAAGCAGTGAATTTACACACGTAACTACCATGAAGCTACACCTGAAATACTGTATAACTTGCTGCTGAACAAGCAGACAAAAATGCTGCTGTCGCAATAAAGGGTGCAAAGCGTTAACCAGCTGGTCACAGGCAAAGAAATCCATGAGCAATGCACTCCATTAAGCTTCCCACCTCTGGAGCAACAGGATACTCATGTCCACGTTAGGGAGCAATGGTCAGCGCTGCAGATATGAAACACCCACCTTTTTTCCTCACAGAGCTGTAAAAGACAACTCTGTCCATTTACACTGTCAGGCAGAAAAAAGCCCAAGTATCTTCTCTAGATCCCATACTGTTCACATCAGATACTAACATGCACACCACACTTGACTCATGTTTCCAGAGCTTCCCCATACTGCTTACTCAGCATTTTGCATCCAATGCTGGGGGAAGAACAAATGAATTGTGCTTATTCTAATTTTGCTGCTTTCTTTCACGTTTCCTGGAGTGATCAATACCCCTTAGGTTGCTGTGGTGCAGTTTTCTTGTCATGAAATAGTATTATGCAAGCACAGCAAAGCCTGGGTTTAAGCATGAAGCAATAAAATTCCAAGTGAAAATCCAGATTTTAGGCAGATGCATTAGCCCCAGAGATTCCTTTCATTGTTATTTAATCATTATATTGCAGTAGAAGACAGAATCCCCATGAACCAAACCCCAGCTGTACTAGGCACTATACACTGAGTTAAAAACAGAACTTGCCTCCCTCAAGAATTTGCAATTTAATATAAAAAGCAGGTGTGCCATATAAGAAGCAAAGAGGAAAAGGATAATTGTGGCACAGAATCTCTAGCTGCATTCAAATTGATTTTAGAAACACAGAACATCTCAAGTCCCTCTTACATGCGTTAGCTGATGAGACGCTAAGAGGCTGCGCTAGGGAGGTGGCTGCTAACGTGGGCAATCCAATTCCAGAGCAGCCTGGCTCACTGCTCAGCTCAGGACCATCCAAAAACCTGCTGGGAAGGATGGAGGGAGGTAGGGACATGCATACAGGGAGCTTGACCAGAGGAACTGCAAGCCAGCAGTGAATCACCTGGGAGGGTGTCAGAGAAAACAGACTAAAATGTAGGATGGGGTGAAAGGAGGGAGACCCTGGAGGGAAGGATCTGCTGCTGACCCATGAAGAAGGTAGAGAGGCCCTGGGAGAGCTGAATATGATGCAGGGTTAGGGATATGAAGAGGAAACACCACACAGTCCTAGTTTGATGGAGAAATCAGGCATGGCAATATCACCCTCCTTTTGCAGACTGCTTATTAAGACTCTCTCTACCTTGGCCCATACAATAACATAAATTTGTAGGAATTCATATAAAAGGAAATGAAAAAAAAACCAAACTATGGCTTATTATTTCTACCTTTTATCCTTACAGACCTCAGTGAGGTCTCTGCTCTTTCTCTTCCAACACATACATGAAATTTGCCTGGAAACTGCTAGGTAAAAACATCTCAGTAACACAGTGATCATATGTGTCTCAAGTTGGAAGTGAAAATCATGCACAGCAGTATGAAAAGCACTATGAACAAGTAAGTATTCCTGCCTTACTCATTTAAGATTAATGCTGTAAAGGCCATATACTACCCAGGAATGATCTGAATTGTTCACAGTGACAAGACTGCTTGATTCAGCACTGCTGTGAACAGTAGAACTGTGCTTTGCCCTTGTGACCACTTATTGTGGTCACACACAGGTGATTTACTGTGCCCTGTGGCACTTCATACCAGCCAGTGATCTAACACAGCAGTGAACAAATCTTATTTCTGCTCACTTGTTTTCATCTCACTTTATTTAAGCTTTGAAACCTTATGACTGCATTGAACACAGATGGCAGCAATAGGAAATACAGAAAATAACACCAGGAAATGGAAATGTGCACAAATGCAGCACTTTGAACAAAGATTTCTACAGTTTCTGATCCAAACCAAACACTTCAACATTCCTAATAGTTTAGGTTTGCCATTAACTGTACCTGAGCCATTTAAGAGCCTCCTGTGAGAGGCTGGTGTTGTGGATGCCTCAAAGAGCATCACCACCATACGATGTACAACAGCAGCTAAGGTGAACACAGACAAATGACAGCCAGGCTCAAATCAAAGGTTCATTTCACAGCCTGCTGGTGGAGAATCAAAACATCTGCTGCTCCTCAGATGGCTGGGATTCTGCAGAAGGTACCACTTCCACAACAGCCTGCTGAGAGCTTTCTGCCTTCACTTGCTTTCACTGTAATGTTTAGTGTTCACATAGACTTTCTGCATGAGTGTGCAGACCAGCTGTGATGGCAGTGTCCTCTGACCCAAACCGGAGTCTTCAGACTCACCAAAGTATAGCTCAAAATCTAGAACATTCACTTCAATTGCAGAAATAAGGTATTCAAGTGCTTGTTTTTGTCTAACTTCATTCAGTGACTTCGAGGTGAGCCCTCAGTTCCATGATCTGTAGCATCCTTTGATAAGCATGCTAGAAGATAACAAAGAGCTGGGCATTTAAAATCCCCTCATGAAGACATGCTCCTGCCCCATCTGTCTGGCAAGCCTTTCCAAAGGGACTTCAAATGAGACAGAAAGCAGATAAGCAAAGAATGGGCAGAATATTCAGGAAATTACCCCCTCCAGATAGGATACTTCCCCACATCATCATTGCTTCTTGTCTTTAGGTAAATCTGCAGCTTAGACTATCTGTTCTGTTTGCTGACAGGGAAATAATGTTCAGGAGAATACCTGTGCACTGCTCATTTTCACGCTGACCATAAATGCCTTACCTGGTAAACCAAATAACTTATTTAGTATGAAACAATATAGCTGATAAAGAGGATTCAAGGGTGATGCTAAAAAAAGAAATGGAGAAACTGCACAGCTATTGTAGCAGGAATAATGTACGAGATTTAGATTAAAGTGTAATTTATTGTCTGTGTCATATGGGGAAAGGGATGCTAAACTGGTTCATGGGATGAGAAAGCAGCTGCCACCAGGGTTGTGCTCTCTACATGCAAACAACTCAGCCCATGCTGTATTGCCTCCTTCTGCTCAGGCAGCATTTGGTGGTTGGGTTTTGGGGGCATAGGTTTTGTCATCCAGTTAGAAATGCTTCCATAGATGGTAATGTCAGTCAGAAGCCACCTTGGACATCGAGTTCCACCATCCTTCACAGCACATGCCTTATCAAAGTGAAAAAGTGAGGACCAGCCTTTGGGTCTGGTGAGAGCTAACTGTCTTTGTTAGCAGCTTCCTTAAAGCATCTCTATTAAACCACTATCCTCCCTAGGGTGTTACCTCTGAGCAGGAAGACAGGGGACAGGATTGATCAGGCAGTGTTTTACACCCACTTTGTGCTGGTGAAAATCAATACACAGCACTGGAGGTGCCTGCTTCACCAGCACTCAGGCTCTTCCAGAAACATAACAGCATTTGTAACTGAGTACAGCTGCTTGTGCTTCACTGCAGCAGCTTTGTGCTGCCAAAACAGCAAAAGGCAGCCAGAGGATATTCAAGAATGAGGCTGTAGTGATCTAAGCCATAATGACTTTACACTTCTTTTTTAGTTCAGTTCTTATTTAGGTAAAACTTGCACTGGTGTCATATTTAGGTCTGGGCTGCTGGCTGCTCTTTGCCAGGTTCCTTCAGGCTTACTGTAGATGGACCACAGAACTGGTCAGGGGAAACTTTATGCTTCCCCACTGTGTTGGTCCTCACACTGTACTCACCACTGCTGGCTCTGGCCACCTAAAGCATGGGCAAATACATGTCCCACCTCAGGACAAGTGGATATAGCTGAGGACTTGTCCTAGTTCAGCTACATTGGGCTGTCCTGCAGCATCTGATTTCCACACAGACTTAGCAAATATGGCACAGGATCTATGAGAGGTCTTCTTACCTCTGGAGAGACAGCTAGAGATCTGGTGGTACCCTACAGCTTCTCAAGGGACACTAAACACATGGTGCTAAGTAACCCTGGCTCTCTGGCTAGAAGTGACAGCTTTTCTTCCTGAAAGCCCTGAGGATTATTTTGGAAGAACACATTGTTCTGGGGCTTTCTTAGAGATTGCAAAGGCCAAAAGAATTCATCCTGCCCCAACAGCAGAAGATGCACAATGGTTCACAGGGACTTTGCCCAGAATCACAGCCCACCTCCTGAAAACACTTTAGAAGGAAGCATTCCTGGTTGAGAACACATCTGAGGTGTGACACAAGGGAGCAGCTCTGAGAACCACCCTCCTCCCAGCCACCCGGTACTTTGCTTAGGTCCCCACCAGCTACAGGGTTGCAACACGATCTTGTTCAATACCTGATGGAAAGCCAGGTCAGCAAGTGAAATGCAGTTGCAGGGGCTTCTGGCTCACTGAGAAGGTCTGCACCATCTTCCATCAGACTGCAATTCTTTGACCTTGCTGGTATTGTTCCCACTACCATGCATACAGCCCCAATGTGATGAGGCCATGACATGAAGTCAGGTCATCATTTATCAGAAGGATGAAAATCCTCACCTCATCTGTGGATGGCAAAAAGTCTTATCACAAATGCTGTTACGGAGAACCAGGAAAGAGTCAGCACTCTGAGGAGCAAGCTGAGAGTCTTAAAAATGTTTCCTCTGCCCATCAAATTCCTCTCTGCCATGAAGGAATCTACACAGCAGGAAAACACACTGGTAAATGACAACCTGAGAATCTCCCAGTGTAAGCTTTCCTTTAATTTTGGAGTATTAAAGCACAACTACACACTATCTGTTTGGGTTTTTTTTGTCCCCTTTGCAGCAGAAAACATAATACAGAAAGTAAGCAATTTCTTTTCCTTAAAACCACAGAGCTTAGGAAGAGCTCATTGCAGATTGATGATGTTATCTGGTTAAGTTTGTATTTCTTTGTTCCTTCTGTGCTGTTTTATTACCTTCTTCTTTCAGCTCTATCCAATGGCTTCTTAAATTCTGCCTCCGGCCACAAGGAATGTAAGCAAGTAGAGCTGATGTAAAATGACATCCATGCCTTCATTCACTGAGCAGTGATTGTCTGCTGAGTACTTGCAGGGAAATTCTTTCTTCTTTTCCTTTCCCCAGCACAAATCCCAAGGCAGCTGAGGTTACACAACCAGCTTCATTCTTAGTTTAAAATATGTCTCAATTTATAAGCCATCTGCAGCACTCATCATTAAATGAAGGCCACAAACAGGAAAGCTCACAACAACGATAAATAATCAGGACTCAAACGAGCACTCTAGTTTGAGGCAAGAATCTGGGTTGATCAAAATGCTCTCTAAATGGTGCCAGCTCAGTGAATGGGACAATCACATCACAGACCACTTGTCTGGGGCAAATGGCCCACTTTCCAAAGTCAATGATATATTTTCTGGCTCAGGAAATCCCTGACCTGCAAATCATTAGTGAGTAGGAGAAGTATCATTAGATGCTTGCCCCTTTTCTTTATTCTTCCTTAGGTGTCTGCTTTGGCACCAATGCCAGGGAAGGGACATGGAGGTAGGTGGGCTTCTGGCCCAACCCCACACAACCATTCCTGTGGTCTGAGGCACTGGGTCTGAGAGCAGGGTACGCATGTGCCACAGAAAGCAAAAGGCAGAGGGCAGTTCAATGGATGCCCTCACCTTTCCTCACAGAATCCTGGGTATCAGAATGACCATGAATTACTTCATTTACTTATATCCCTATTCATACAGGAAGAAATCTGTTGGTATGTTGGCAAGACTTGTTCCTGAAAAAAGAGCAAGTCAAAGAAATTAGATTCTGGTTTTAGATCTGAAGGTGACCAAGTCAGAGGCTGCCCTGGTATTGTTCACAAAATAAAGCCCTCCCCACAATGGCTAAATGCAGTACAGGATACAGCCATGAGTGATACCACCAAAAAGAAATGCTGGACTCACAGAAACTGGAGCCTTCACCTTTGAGAACTTATAAAACCAAGCACATTTATATCCCATGATGGAAATTGCAGGACAAGTGGCATTTATTTGTATAGTGAAGACCAGGCAACTCAAGTCCCTCAAGATTTCCACCAAAATATGCTGAATGCCTTTGGGATTTAGACTTGTGGAGGTTTTTATGATTGCATTTCAAGGCAGATTATGTGCTCTGGAGAGGCACTATGACTTCTTTATTTTTGTGAAGCTGCAGAAGGGTTCCTTGATTTCTGAATCTAGAGATGGAAAGATTTCTCTTTCCCTCTGATGAATCCCCCACCAGGACAGGACTGCCTTCTAAAGCACACTGCCAAGGACTCCTGTTTGGAGTATAGCAATAGGACAAGGGGTGATGGGTTTAAACTGAAACAGGGGAAGTTCAGGTTAGATCTAAGGAGGAAGTTCTTTACTGTGAGGGTGCTGAGGCACTGGCACAGGCTGCCCAAGGAAGTTGTGAATGCTCCATCCCTGGTAGTGTTCAAGGCCAGGTTGGACAGAGCCTTGGGTGACATGGTCCAAGGTGAGGTGTCCTTGCCCATGGCAGGGGGGTGGAACTGGATGATCTTAAGGTCCTTTCCAACCCAAACCATTCTATGATTCTATGACAAAGCTTGTACTTGGAGGCAGCTCCAACATTTTAAAGGTTTTTATAGATCTATCTCACTTTTATAGACCAATCATCAACACGACTGGTCCTATCATCAGGAAATGGCTATTATTAATTCTACCTTTTCTAAAATTCTCATCCCTCCCCATTATTCTGGGAAAATTGCAGAATTTCAGAAATATCTGTTCTATATATATTTATATATGATAAATCTGGACAGACTTGTGCTCAGTGGTACCTTATTTTATTAATAAATTCCTACTGAGGTCATTAGGCTACTCTGTGCAATAAAATCAGCCGGCTTTGGTCCTCAGGGCTCTCATGCAAGAGGAACAAATCAGAAAGCACTGGGGCAGAATCTGTTCTTGTACTTTGATCTCAGTTTTTTCCTTGTTGTTATTATTTTCTTGCAAATGTCTCATGCTTGATTAAAGAAATTTCTCCTTGGTTTTCTGTTCTGTTTTTATTATGCTTGTAGATAAAAAGCCTTTGCACGGCAGGAAGAAGAGCAACAATTTGCCAACTCAAGCTGCATTTACCATCTGGTATCCAAGAACTTAGCAGACTGCCTGTTCCATCAGTGCAATAATATGATCTTGCTTTAATGACCCCGTGCTCCAATTTGAAGATAAGCAAGTTGGACTCAGATGACAGATAGGGACATTCACCTCCTGTAATAACCAGCATTTCCTCAGCTGTTGTCACCAATTACCACAGCATTGATCACAGGCTGATAACAAAAGGTATTACAAGTTGAGAAAAGCAGCTTTCTCTGCTTGTTCCTTCGTGTACTGCTGTCATTGGGTTTCGATGGCTGCACTGCCAGATGGATACAAGCTACACGGAGGAAGATGATGGATTCCCATTTACCTAGAGAAGGCAGAAGGGATCAGTGCCCTGCTCGCAACACTACAGTCAACATTTCCAAAGGAAACAGCAGTTCTGAAGGCTCAGGGTTACACACTTTAAATGAGACTTGTTTCCAATGAAGATGTTCATCATATTGCAATAAACAACAGTGTGACATTCAAAACCTGGCTGGGCAGTTATTGCCTCTGACATTAGACCTCCAGTGCAGCTTTGCAGCTAGTGAAATGAACACACAGATTTCCTAGGAAGAGCTCTACAGTCTGAAAACCTTAGTATGAAATGAGAACAGCTTCTCACCCCCATTATGTCCAACTGGGGGATTTAATCAGCAGTGGCAAAGAGGAAAACTCAGCAATAACCCATTTAGTTCATGTCTCTGGCCTTCGTCACTACCCGTATACCTCTGCTTCTGCCTCTAGTGGCTCTTATTTACTGGAAGCCACCTCCTTCTCCTCTTCCAACCCCACAGTTACTCATCAGCTTTTGCTGCAGTGAACAGGGAGCATATATTGCACATTGCAGTGTATTCAAAAATCTGTTCTGTTTTCAAGGGCAAGGATGACAAATTGAATGTGGAACAACTGTTTGTTATATGGACAAACTACATGTCCAAAGTAGAGGGAGAACAGACTCAGTGCAGGCTACTACTATATCACCTGCCATGAAGTGATAACAACAGCCACCAGCAACTGGCTATTGGTCCTCCCCATAGTAAGTAGGAGCCTAAATAATGAGAAAAGTATTGGGGGGCTCATGCAGAAAGACATTAACACAATGTTCCCTGCAAAGTAAGACTTGGATTTGCTGGAAGCCTCATCCTTTAATAGATAAACATGGGAATAATCAGAGGATCATATTTTTTTTTGAGACTAAAAAAAAGACTGTTAAGCTTTATACCCTGCCAGGGCATATTACAAGTAAAATTCTCTACCTGAACTTGCCAAATGAGAGAACAGGCAGAAAAGTCAGGCTGTTTTCCAGGCTCTTTTTACAGCTCCCATCACACATGTGATGGAGAAGGAAGGAATAGAGCAGGGGAATGAATAAGAAGGAATGAACCCCAGTTGTCTCCAGTTAGGACATGCCCTTGGAGACCACTGTTGCTGGGCACACTGTTCAACCCACAGATGTCTAAAGCCAGAAGGAAAATCACAGACATTTACATAGAATATGGGCAAGTCCTTTACACAGCTTGAATCATAAATTAACCAGTTACATTCTGCCACATGATAGGGAGAAGAAATGATAATGGCTATGTGTCAAGGGCACTTTTATCCAGAGCTGTCATGATAATTCTTTCCACTACAATACATTTACTAAAAGAGTAATAAATACAAGCTAGAAGGAAGCAGGAGTGATAAATTTTGAGCCAGAAATTGAATCTTGGCTCCCATCCACAGGATAACCAACTTCACAAGCATCTATGTGAGTTTAACTAGTCATGAAGCAAGGGAGCCCACAATATAAGTGGGGTGTTCATGATACACACCTTGATGGCAATGAAGATAAACTCCACAGTGAGCTATCTGCACAGCTTTGCTATGAAAATAGCCACAAGAAGTAGGATGTGGCCCAGGGAAGGGCTCTCCAGCAGCAATGGCAGCAAACCAGGTGAAATATCACAGCTTTTAAATATTACATAACAAATTCTTATGTAATTCCTACTAGAGTTTCCAAAATATTATCTGTTAGTGTGTCATGCATCTTTTATAACATCAATGTTTCAATTAAAACATGATCTCTTTTATGACTTGCTGTAGCCTGCAGTTTTATTAGAACCCGTCAGGATCCAGCCACTGTGCTATCAGTCAGAAGAGGCAGTGCAGACCCATGGATGAAGCTGTACTCCCTGAGCTAGGGCTGATCTAACTGACCAAACCAAGGGCTGCAACTTCCTTGGTCCTCTTGAATAGAAAGGGGATATAATGCCCTGTTATTAACGTATCTCACTAGAGAATAGATGAAGGGAGTAACTCCAACACTGACCTTCACTTAAAGGCCTGGAAGAAGGCTCTTTAAAGTTAACTGAAAGAATTGCATAGACTTCAAGCTGCTTTGTACCAGTTCCTAACAGACAAATTGACTGTACCATAGTGAAATGCAAGGCACAAACACATATTAAAATATGTCATTTAACTATTGTCGCTCCTGCCTAAAATGCCAGGAGTATCTGGGAACCTTATATTCTAAATCCTTCCACCTTGAACAAGTGACTGAATACTATGACACCCTAAAGCCATTAAGATTCTTTCGTTCATAGCCTTGTTACTATGAAATGGTTATTAGAGAACTGTCACTGGGGAGAAAGAGACGTTGCTTAGTTTTCTGGAACAGGAACTTATTCAGAAGATAAATTCAAATTATTATCTCTTCCATTTGTCTCTGGTGTGTTTACTGATGTTCTGCCCACAGGAAAAGCTGGTCTTTCTTGATGAAAGAATAGGCTGTTTGAAAAGAAAAAAGCAGATCAAAGAGGAGACGAGCTCAGTGATGGAAGATGTCAGCTCAGGGTGGGGGGGAGATGAAAGCTTATGTGCTGCTGATTGAGGAAGCCATTTCTGTTCAACTGCATGCGCACAAGATAAAAGCAGGGCTTGCTTTCTGCCTACCTGTTCATTTCACAAATCATCCAAGGTAGTGTATTACAGCCAGCCTATCAAGGCAGTATCTTCAGCTATAACACATACATTAGCCTGTGCAACAGAAAAGGCATCTCACAAACAAACAGGAATGGGTTACCTAGAAAGAGGGATGGTTAGAACCACCCCTCAGCATCACAGACACTGAGTTTGAGGCTACAGCTCAAGGTAACACAGCGATCTTTACTCTTAAAAGTTCTCACATCTGTATTTGTTGGCCTCTTTATATGAGACTTTATACGAGATAGATGTAGCCGTGCCTTGTTCCTCACCTCTGAGCTCAACTACAGTGCAGGGACACTTTCCAGCTTCATTCTGCCACACTTCCTCAGGGAACTAGTATTTAAAAGCACGTACATATTCCTTCCCACCCTTTCCTAGGTGTCCTGCAAGCTCCTCAGAAGGACATTTTGTTTATACTATACCAGGAATCTGGCAAGACATTATGAACACATCAATAAAAACTGAAGAACAGTGACGTGATGTTCTTGCTTGGAGTCTCTGTCCCACTTGGCCTAGCCATTTAGCATGCTTACGTTATATACCGATGGGTCCACTAAATGTAAGTACCGGTCATCGGCTTTCAGAGCTCCAAATATGGACTTTTGATACAGATCTGGGTCAACGCACTTGTCAGTTGGCTGAACATCATCACTTGAACCATCAGTGAGCAGCAAAGGAGCAGAAACTAAAACGTGGATGCAGACGTGAATTCTGACACACGCACACCCCAGATTCTTTTAAATCATCCTGGAAACAGAGAAATTGGAACATAGAGCTGTTGTCTTGCCTTTTTTGGTGTTCACAGTCATGACACCAAACAAAGCCCATGGGAAACCTGGCAAAGAAAATTTTCTACAGATTATGCTGCTAAACTGGAGGCTACCAAAGCTTGATCAGAATTATCAGACGTAACTGAAACTAATGCTTCTGCCTTGAATTCCTAGGACCCTGTAACAGAAATCCTCCTTATTGTAACAACAGTGCTTGGACTGACTTCCTACCATAAAGGTTAGCAAAGATGACCAAGGGATTTGTAAGGATTTGCATGGATTTCTAAACTTCTAAATTCAATGCAGGATAACAAGCTGCATGGAAATTAATGGATTATCTGGGTTCACATACTAAGTCAGTGTCAGAGTTCAGCTAAATCCATGTGGCCTCACTTGAAGTAAGCTGTTCTAGTCATTGGCTTATCATTCTGAGGTAATTACTACTGTATATGTATATATATATTATAACTGTATATGCAGACACCTATAATAACCAGCCATGCCACAGTGAAATGGGCAGCATGAGTAATCAACACAAACCCCACACTTCCTGCATTAGCTGGGAGTAAAACCACCCTGTCTTCCTAGTAACATCCACTGAGATTTGACACAGGACAGTGGCTGGTTATGCAACCCTTCTACTCAGGGCTGCTACTGAAATATCATTTCACATCATTCACTCCTGCTATGTGGCCTGGAAATAACTGTCTGGAAAAGGCTGGCTTCGTTTTTATTTTCCTAGGGAGAGAGCACTGCTTTTACAAGAGCAGTAGCCCTAGATTTAGCCTGTGTCTAAAAGAGGGTTATATAAAACCCAGTATTGGTGCACGTGTTTGCAAGGGATGGTTTTCAGACTTCGTTGGGATTCAAGTGGCTCCTCATGGACCTGCTGTGAATCCACACAGAGCAGTGCTGCACTATCGTAATCCATGATGCGGAACAAACAGTGGCACTAAAACAACTTCTCCTGCAACAGCCAAATCAAGACAGATGAGGGGCAAAGAAGGGCATTTTAATACCTGCTCAGCCTTCTAAAACATGGCACCCTCCTCAAAGGTATTCTGATTCATGCCAGCTCTTAAAGCTACTGGATTCCTAGCTGGGAATAAGCAGAATATAGCAGATCTCAGCTACCCCAACCTGGGATTTGTGGGAGATTGCTGGATGGGGCAGAGTAAAACTTCATCTTTGGCTCATGCAATTATAAAGCAACAGATTGATTAGTAGTGGAAGAATGGATAACCCAGAAAGATCTTTATAGTCCAGTAATCTTCAGCTCCTGACTTTCCACCCTTCTCATATCTCAAAAGAATTAGCCTCATATTTATCTGTTTCATACTCATCACCTTCTGAGGCTGGAGGTTTGGACTATAGACACAGGGGGAAATCTGCCCCAAAGCCTGTTTTCACCAGAATACTCACGTGAAGCTTTTATTGTAGTGAACTGCTGCATGAGTGCCCAAGTACTCTGCAGTTTGCTAGCCTGTACCTACCTGTTGGGCTTACCCTCTGTCCCAAGGTGCCCAGTAACATGCAGCGTGGAAGGGGCCACCACTGAGTTCCACACACAAAGTGGAGAGAGCAAAGTAACATCACAAGGCCTTGGGGTCCATCAGACAGACTTGTGAGTAAGATCAGATGAAAGGACTCTCCACATAGCTCAGGAAGATGTGTCCCCACTGTAGTTTGAGATGAGGTGTACCCACCCCTAGATCTCCAAGTACAAGCCACTGTTTCTCCTCACCAGAAATATATAATGTCCTATGACTATACTCCAAGAAAAGTGCAGTATTTGTGATGCAGAGACAAGGGCTGTGTAAAAACATGTATTAGTGGGAGTGGGAGTAAAGGAGAGGGCTATGCTGCATCTTCCAGAGCCTGCTGCAGAGGGATCTGGAAGCCTCATGGAAGAGGGTTCCTCACCCAGCAGCCATCCTTTCGATACCACAAGCACATGGAAAAAGTATTCCCCACAGGACTGTACTCTCTATCCTGCAAATTCTCTGCATGGAAGACATACACAGGTATCCCCCTCTTCTCCTTAGACCTTTTTGTTTCACTTACTCCCAAGGCTTTGAACAGCCCCCTTGAAGTCTGAGGGATGGCAAAGCTGGAGATAATGGTGTCAGGAGGACAGGGGAGGTAAACCCCAGGTTTACATTTCATTCCCAGCCAGCCAAGAAGCTTTTCTGCTCCAGAAGGGCTGCCCACAGCATCTGCAGTGTCACCCTGCCCTAAGCAGAACACACACCCAGATAAGCAGTGAAGTGAGAGGGTGACTCCCCACTGTGACCTGAACCCACTTTCATTTCCAGACCAGAGCATGGCATCACCCCTTTAGAATTCCCATTGCTGTTATCCACCCCATTAAACAAGGCTTGATCAGATTAGCTAAGAGCAGCCCTGCTTGTCAGTGAATGCCAGCATTAACTGTAACACAATGGGAGCACAGGCCTAAGCCCGGTTGTTCTGCAGATAGCAAACCCCTTTCAGTGGAGCAGGAGTGTTGATGTCATGTTCTGACTCAGTGGCAGTGCCTGTTCCTGAGGTCACCCTGCATTCCCGCACCATCAGCATCCTCTCTCCAAACCTCACCTATTATTTGCTCGTTGTGGCTCGGTTTTGCCTGGAGAAAGGAAGGAGTACCAAGCTGACATCACCTTATGAACAGATAGGGAGAGAAGGATGATCTCCAGCAAAGGCTTGGGTGAGGGTGTTCTCTCAAGGAGGACAGCATGTTAAGTGTGCAATACACACTGGGAACCTTTGAAGGGAAGCAGCTGCCTGCCCAGTCGCTGCTTCTGAACCCCTGAACTGCAATTCTCTGGTCCTTCAAGGGCATGGTTAACCCCTCATGCTGGGGACAGCCAGTGGGAAATGGGTTCCTGTGCAAAACAAAGTCATTTGTCTTTGTAAAGGAAAATACCAAGGTTCTTTGGGGAAAAGATGCGACTCTGTGGCACTGCGGAGCAGCAGCTCCTGCCAATGGTCCTGCAGCCCTCAGGGACACCACATAAGGGATCAGTAAGGAGCTCCCCATGCAGCCCTCACTGCCAACTGATAGCCTCCAGCCTGGGACCTGCAGCTGGATGCAAACTGCTGAGACATCTCATTTAACCAGTAAATCCCCTCCTCTCTGCTTGCATGCTTCCTGATAACAAACAGTGGGAAATGTTATCTATCTGAGGCATTCGCTATCGAAAATTGCTTCTGTTACAATAAGCTTGGTAAAGAATTACTTACTGCAGCTCAGTGCTAGGAATGATGACTCCAAGTCATCTGGGGTGGGTTGTTTTAATGTTTAGATAGTTGTGAGTGACTCTTGGTATTGTGCTTCCACAGCAGAATCACAGGATTGCAAGCTTAAAATTCATCTCTTATGGATCAACGGCCACATTAAGTTCAAATGTATCCTTCCAGCAGGCTTTCCTACCAAGAGGGTGTCACTGAAAGGTAAACTCAGAACAGGAATAAATGGAGTCTAAGCAAATTCATTACAAAATGGACATACACGTTCTTACTTTTCCTTTGTTTCTCCCAGCTGATGGCATAGTTGAATTAGTCAACACAAGAGACATCAATACCTACTCATATTTTAAGCCTTCTCTTACGTATCTCCCATATATTATTCCCATTTATCCGCTTCCAAGACATGAGGACTCCAGCACAGAGTCTCCTCTCCGTGACAACACTGTGAAATGAGGGATTTGCTTGTTTCTCTTAGAAAAGGCAGAATATTGCAGTATATTCCTTCCCATGAGAACAGATCGATATACCCACTCCTGGCTGCACCTCCTGTCCCTCATAAATTACCAGTACAAACATTAAGCAGAAGAGCAAGGCAGCCTGAACATCACAACTCATGGTAAAATAAAGGTCTTCCCAGTCGGACAGTGACATGCTGGCGGCCCTGACACAGAGCAGAGCACTGCAGCTCCTTTAGGGTGACCACACACCCTAAATCACAACACTAAAATCGAGGCACTCAGCAGCACCAAACTGGCGTACTTTCGATTCCTTCCTGACAGCATCATAAACTGAGTGATTTAGTGAGGAGGAGCGCTGTTAATCAGAAAAAGGCTTTCTTTTTTGTGCTCCTTCTTCTGGTAACTGCTGAGGAAGCATTTGCAGCACATCAACTGCAGCACATCCGCCTTGCCTGCCTTCCCACTACTCACTGCAAACGCAAGACCCAAGCAGCAGGCTGCTGCAGTGTCTTGTTCACTGATGTGAGTGTCCTGCTCCAGGATTTCCTTGGGCATTCATGCTGGCAAGGCTGCCACTGCCTCTGATTGTGGGTCTGGCTCATGATTCAGAGTGCTTAAGTCTTCCAGAACATCGTTTTCTTTTTGCTAGCTGATTAATTTGCTTGCTTTCATCTGTTTTCAAATAAATCCTTGCTTAAAATCCTCCCTGGGATTTCTATCAGCCAGTACAGGAGGGAGGATGGCTCTTTCCAGTACAACATGCTCTGACCTTCGCAGCACTGCCAAGCCAAGAGAGCTAGGCCATTTCCACCCTTTAAAAACACAGAACTGCAAAGTGATAGAGCTACACAGCACCTCTGCCAGGGCTCCTGCAGGTGCCACTCACACCTTGCATAGTGCAAGAGGACAAGAGCCACACTGGATCATGCTGTACAGAGAGGGAATGAAAACCCTCTCTCTGTCCTGCAAAGAGGGACTTTTTACACCCAAAGAATGAGACCTGTCTCTCCTTTCCTTGCTCCACATGCCTCCAAACTTATTTTCTTGGTCATAAAACCAGAGTTCCAGCTACCTCTGAGCTACAAGGAAAAGTGAAATCAGATGCTGGCAAACATAACCAAGTTTATATGGTTGCACCTGTACATCAAGGATGACAAACGTGCGCATTCTCCTCTGTCATCCCTCCCCTGCTGCAATCAGTATACAAGCTTGGAAACACTGAGGTCAGCATTCCACGTCGCAAGGTGAAACAGGATGGAGGTGACCAGGTTTTCCTCACCTTCTTGACTGTTTACAGACCAGTGAAGATAGACGGGAACCCAAGAAGGAGAACATCAGAAATGGCCATTGTTACTGTTTGCACATCCTGTTTCTGGCAGAGATACCAGTGTTCACAATGAACAGTAATGAAAATAGCAGCATGAGTTCATTTCACCTTTTTCATACCACTGGTGCAGTTTACCCCACATTGGTAGTAGTCAAGGGTAACAGAAGATTCACATTTGTAGACTCTGGGCACTTTGCATGTAAAATTTACATTCAGGTTTACATCCAGAAAATGAATCTCATTTTGATTCCAGTGATAAAATCTCTGCCCTTTGCTTCCTTGTAAATATTTAGAGGGTGAGAAGCCTCCATAAAATGTAGCTGCTTCCCACAGCTTTATTTTTAAAGGTTGGAAAGTTTTATTCCAATTCAAAAGCAGCACAGTGAGTGACAAGCTGTCTGTTGCTTTCTCTTCCACTAAAGAATGACTCGATTGGAATTCAGCAGTACAGACAGTAACCACTGTTTGCATGGACAATCCCTGTAACTCATTGAAATTCAGAGTCAGGTTCTTGAGCCGAGGTTTGCAGCTAGCTCTCGTCTCTGACAATGGCATGTACCAAAGCCCAGGGTTTGGATGCCCGTGTGGAGGCCTTAGGTCAAGAATTATACTGAGTTTACTATCTAGACCCACCTTTTGTCAACAGTTGTTGTACTACTGGGTGGTGATGTTGCTGCACTGTAGGGTAAGGTTTTGGGATGTGGAAGATGTGGAAGAACTAGGTCTCCTTAATTGGAGACAAGACTGGGGAGACACAATGGAAGATAAAGATACTGCTTCTCAAGCATGAGTCCTTCAGTGTTCCAGGCTGGCCAGCTGTTTTTCCAAGCCCACATCTATTTAACCATGGACTCAACTGCACATCAACGGCGTCAGCTTTCCACTGGGGTGAAGTGTAAAAATGACAGCACAAGACCCACATGAAGACTCTCTTCTGCTGTTACTGAATAGGGAGAGGCTATAAAATACATATCAATTTTGAATGTTAAGGAATTTCTCCTGCCCAACCCTCAAGTTACATGTTTTAGCTAATAAATGTGTTACTGCTTTACAAGTGAGATGTCTTCATGGAATGTGCCATCAAATAAGCACTAAGTTGTGCTATTCCTATTTACTGTGCCCAGGAACTGTTTACACAGAAGTTCATACACATACATGTATTCAGAGAAGCTTTGAAACTGGCCAGAGGCCACAGATGGCTTTGGTAAGGCAGGAGAGCTCAGTGCCTGGCTGGACATGTTGCTGCCCACAAACACAGAGTGATTGGGGTTCCAGCTTTGCAAATGAGAGTGCAAGATGTCAAATGCCAGCAGAAAAAGATGCACTGAGAAGCATGGGCAACTACATGCTCAGAGCCATCCCTGCCTCTCAGCAACCCACTCATCCCCATAGCTTGCTTATTAGTAGTGTGTTTTGTCTTTAAGGAAATGGAAAATTGTCAAACCCAGATTTCCATTTACTTGGCACGTTGTCCCTGAAAAACAAAGATCTAAGGTGCATGTTCAACTGAGCTTCAACTGAGCATTAAATTGGATGCAGAGCTCAGTCTGGTCCTGCAAAGCAACGCTCCATTCGCCCGCAGGGTTTTCTATTTCCATGCTGCTCAGGAGAACAACACATGGGACCCCTAATTCAAATGACAACCTCGAGGCGAGAGGCAGCAAAACTGGACCAGACTGAAGAAAGCAGGGCTGGTGCAGATGTGGGGAAATGGGTATTTTCAGCTAAAAAAAAAAAACAAAAGATGGAGTCCAGATGGCAGAGAGAGTACTCTGGGTTGTTAAACCATCTCCAGATCCCAAGCCATTAGTTCACCAAGGAGGCCAAATTAACTATAAAGGCAATAGTGGGGTCTTACCTAGAAGACCAGGAGCTGGGTATGGAAATTTGCTACCAACTCAGAAAAATAAACTTCTCTTCCATGCTACCAGAAGAGCTGGTTGGGAATTCTCTGCCAATGCCTTCTGAAGGAAAATGCAGTCATTTTTGTTTTATTTTAGTCAGAAAATCAAAATGAAAGATTTGGATCCAGGATTTGTTGACCCAGTTGAAACACTTCAGCTGACCCATTTGAAAACACATCTTTTTAGGTCAATTATTCATTAATCTCTGTCTGCCTCAGCTACCACAGTCTTAGAGAAATGGTATCTCACATTCTTCCTTTCTTTTCCCTCTACACCTTCTTTTCTCTGCAATCTCTGCTTGGATTTAATCCGAGGAGATGTTGTGATATATCCTCCCTAGCTGAACTGGTGCTGTGTACCATGGAGATGAATCCAGACGGGGAGCCTAAGGCACTGTGAATGACCCAGTGGATGTGGTCAAATCAAGCTGAAACAAAATGCTTTGACTTTCAGAATGAACAGTTTGGAACATCTGATAAATGAATGATACATTTCAGTACTTTTGTTTAACCATTAGACCAAAACCAACTACTGGAGCATTCATTTTTCACAGGGCTTGCGTTCCAGTTCATGGAAAGCTGTGCATGACCATCCCAGTGACCACACCATCCGATACTTCTTTGTGTCTCCTCCACCACTTGCCCTGTCTGGCTGCAACGCACGCTTCTGCCTGCTGCTTTAGCTGTTCTGCCCAAGGTTGGTTTTGCTTTGGAGCCATGGCAAGAGGAGCACTCTGCCTAAGCTGGGAGCCTCACTCAACATTGCTTGTTGTTCCCCCTGCACCAAGACAGCCTGGAGCAAACTGTTTGTTCCCACTCCAGCACAGCTGAGTGGGGCAATTCCAGTAAAGAGCCAGTGATTCAGTGCTAGACTGGAAACCCTCCCAACTCATCTCACTCAAGTGGAGGAGAACAACACACAATAGGGTGGTGAAGCCAGAGAAGACATGGAAGTGCATAGAAGAGGCCAGCAATGGAGCAATAGGCAACTTTGTGCCTCATAGCTACTGTGGTCCCCCAGGATGATGTGGTCTTCTGCAGTTATTTTAACGTGGGCAGGCCAAAAGAACCCAGACAGACTCCTGAAACTCGTGATGCTGTAAGATCAGCACCTCTGCCACAGGCTTCCAATGCAGCCTTGTGAGCAACACTTAGAAAAGCACTTTTCTAATGCTATAATTATATCCACCTTCCAAAGCACTCAGATTTCTCCTCTTCCTCTCTGTGCCATGATTCCACTTCTGTGCCTTGATTTCCCTTCCTGTGTGCTTCTGTCTGCTCTGGACACTACTTAGGGAAGGCAAGGAGTGTCTCTCAGTAACATGAAGAAAGAGCCTATCACAGTTTGTGCTTGTTTGTAAGCACTATCATGACTTTCCTTAGAACTCTGGGATTTACATATTTTTACTGCATGAGTATTTGCTTGTACAGCATCTGTTCAGCTGAAAATTAGCAGAGAAGGAAGAAGACCCAAGATTTCTATCAAGTGATCTGTAATTTCATGATTGATTTAGATCTGTTCCTTTGCTGCTCATGTTTTTCACATTCACTCCATAAGCTCAGTAATCTCCTGCCAACAAAAGACGGGGGGGGGTTAGTTCAAGGTGCATACAAGCTATAGCTAAAAACACTTCGATGCTTTGCAATCAAAGTGACAGTCAAAATATCACTGAAATATTCTGAGGTCCCCTAATCGCAGTTAAGATGCCCATTGAACGGCTCCCTGTTGCACAGCACATGCTGGTGGCCATCAGCACAGCAAGTTTGCAGTGCCCTCTGGAGGTGAGCCCTGGGCTTTTGGGGGGGGGAAGAAAACGCGAGCATTGCTCTTGTAGGCTTCTTAGGGGCTTTTAGGGCATGGGCTGCAAAGTACGAGGAGCTTCTGATGTTCACACTGGCATTTGCAGCCAACAGGGTGCATGGGGAGCACTGCATTTCTTGTAAGCATAGTTAATAAGATGAAGAAATCCATAGAAAAATTCACTCCTTTGTTTGGCCATAAGTCCCCCTTCATTTCTTACACACGTGCAGTTTGGTGGCTGGAAGCACAGGATTTGGACCTTCTGTGTAGCCAGGAGACAGAGACCCAGGAGAAGACATCTGAAAACCAGGAGCCCTTTAGAATCAGCACCACCATGGCCCAATTTCATTCACACCATAATGAAATTCCCACATGAGGCCATTTTCTTCATTCCAACTTTTCTTTTTTAAGGAAAATTTGGATTTCTGGCTGCTGTGTGGCACTGGGAGAAGTGCTGAAATGTTAGGGAAAATATAAACCTCTTCATATAGGATCCACTTTTTCAGCTTAAAGGGGTTTGGCCCAGAAAAAGTCTGAGCAAAGGCACCAGAACTTTTTCATCTCAGACTTGGACTACTTCAAAATACTTCCATCCTTGATAGCATCCCTCGCTCTCATAAATAAAAGGAATAAGTAAGAGACTCCAGCATACTTTAGATACCACTGAAATTTCCTAAGGATATCTGCCAGCATCCCAGATTAAAAGCCTTCCAAGCCTAGAAAGAAATGTTACTAAAACTAAGGAGACTATGAACAAAAGCAATTCAAAAGCGGGTGTTATTTTGACTCTTTTGTTTGGCTAAGAGAGCACGGCAAGCAGAATGCCTTATCCCTCCCCTCCTTGGAATTTCAGATGAGGAATCCTGCAGTTTGTAACCTCAGATCAGCTTCATTACTAGAGATGAACACTTAACTGTGAGCAGAAATCTTTTGCCAGGAGCTTCACATTTCTGGAGTTTGGAGCTACAGCTATAAATTGCATTATAGCCTTTGAAAAGTCATATAACAAAATCTCATGTAACGTGTATTATATATATATATGTATAACCTTTGTTTCCTCTGACACCTCCATGTCTTCTGATGTGCAATTTTTAGCTTACTATATATACATTTCCTTACTTGCTATCAGATTAATACATAAATGATTGATGATTGCAACAATCCTTACATTAACTAGGATGTCCCATTATAAGATGTCCACATTATTCAAGTCTGTCCACGACACCAAGATGTGCGATTGCTCTGCGGAACAGGGGCTGGAACTAGCAGGTCCCTTCCAACCCAAGCTATTCTATGATCCATAAAGTTGTAATAACGCTGTCTTTTTGCTGGGGCAATCATCTCTATGGGTGTCCTGTTCAGCTCCTCGGCCTCTCAATGTGTACATGGCACAAGAAATGCCTCTACATAGTCTTGTCAACAAAGGTAACAGAGAGTGTTGGAGGAAACTGTCTGTATGCATTAGTGGAGAACGGAAAAGGGAGAAAGTGGCAGGGGAGAGAATGAATGAGAAACACTTTCCATTTATTAGCCACTCCTGTTCAGTTCTCCCTCCCTCAGGGGTCGTGGCATCAATAATCCCAGGCAAGTAACGGATGCAGAGACATTTTCAGTTAAATAATTCATCTCTTCTCTTATTCTGATGCAAGAGATAGGAGACAGACAGTGATGCCAGAGAGGCATCAACTTAAAATGTACACATGAACCTTCCCCCTGCCAGAGTACACAGATAAGACATGGAGTTTAGTGTGTGCCTTAAACCAAGGCCCAAGCAATAACACAAGCACCATGCAGTTCACTAGCAAAGATAAAATGAGAGATTATCACAGGCTCTGTAAATCAAAACATGAGGCAATGGCCTCTGCCAGCAGAGAAGTGTTCCCTCTCCCCGTCCAGACACACTCTAAAAGGCAGAAAGAGGATTTCCAGGGCTCTCATGTCCATGGCTTCCAACACACCTACAGGCTAGGCTACTTAGGGTGCACTCAGATTTACAAAGCAAAGATCACTACCTTCAGCTGGCCTTCTGCAAAGGGCTTGATCCAGCCTCTGTAGCTTTACTTCTATGTAATACAATAGATTTTGGCCCAAAGACAATAACATGCTCTTAAGTGGACCAGGCTTATAGCCTGGAATGCTTCAAGAACCTGAAAGGGGAAGGAAATGGTGCTTCAAAAAGAAAAGGGTTTTCTGCTGTTTCTTGTATGAGATAAGCGCTACATTGTGGAGAAGAAGGAAAGTTGCCAGGAAAGAAGCACAAGTGTCTTTTCCAAGGCCTCATTGAACAGACCACCTTTACCTCACTGAGACTAAAACTCAGCAAATGCTCATACCCATAAAAGATTGTATTAGGCAGTAAGTAACATTTAAGGCCAGGAGCCAACATCTCTCCATTGTTTCACAGGGATTTTAAATCTTGACAAGCATGACAAAATTCCTTTAACCCCACGGTGCCACAGCCAGCACTAACTTGGGATGAGCAAGCTGCAGGTAGGAACTGGGTTATCTGAAACAGCAAAGAACAGGAGTCACACCAGCACGGTCTTCACCAGCATCTCAACCATCACATCAGGTGAGAGGACATCAGAGCATACCACTCCTGAAGCAGCAGCATGCAGAGAGCCACACACCATGCAGCAAGGGTCAAGCCCTGCCTTTGGGTCCTGCAGCTCTGCACCATGGAGGATGCCTATGCCCCAAGCACAGCCTGAGCCCAAGGAGCACGATGTACAATGCAGCTGCGCTTTTCATCTCTCCAAATCTGAAGTTTGCATTTAATGATGATTATGGGCTACACAGACATAGTACAAATAGTGCTCATATGAGGGAGGTGCATATTGATGGGTTTTAAAGGCTACTAAACCCATCCAAAGCAATGAAGCAAACTAGGGGGTTTGCTAAGCACCAGGCTGGTTTGTCAGCTTGTTTTACAGACAACTGGGAAACAGCAGATATTCCACAAGCACACAACAAGCCATGAAATTAGCCCTAGCATACCACAAGGCAATGAAGTAATTGTGGAAGGCAGAGCATCAAGAGAAAACAAAGCTTCAGCAACACTTTCTGAAAGCACATGTACTAATCTCTGTAGGAGTAATAGGAGGAAAGAAGCAGAAGTCCTGTTGCACATAACATACTCAGCTTGGAGAGGTTTCTAGCCCCAGACTGGACATAAAATTAAATGCATGCTGCATAACTGGAACCACATAAATCAGTATCAGTGTTTTTCAATATAAGGAATTATGCCAGCTTTATAACCCATGAAGAACAATTATGGATCTAGAGAAGACATTATGATTAGAAAAATAATGAAAGGTGGCACAGAGTTTTTGTTCCAGGTGATTGACGAGTTGTCAAGGATAAAGCAGTCCTGAAAGAAAACATGTCCCGTGTTTAGAACAACCGCATGGCCACAGTGGTGATACTCAGATGGAAGAGAGGCATGAATGACTGGAGGCACCATGGCTTCTATTGTTTCTGGAAGCGATGAATTTTAATTACTCTGCTTGTTAATTGGAAAGAACAAGTCACCTGCAAATAGCCAGCCTGTCACGTGGTGGGATCAGAGGGGAACAGCATCCCATTATTTAATCGACTCACATTAAATGCTTCACCTGGAGCTGGCTGCTAATGAACACATTAATAAAGCTGCAGCAAGTGTTTGTGAATAGCTTTGTGCTGCCACACAAGAAGCTGGGCTGGGAGCATGCATAGAGCTACTCTTGCTCTGGTTTTGCCACTGACATGCTCTGTGCCCTCATGTGTGCAAAGCACTGGCTGTTAGACACACTGGTATTACTTGCATAACTGGCAATTGGATGTACTGGTAAAGGGGGATCTAGCTAAACTGAAATAACAGTAATAATCACATCAGTGTTTCCCCTTCCTTACCAGAATCACCAAGGTACATTCTCTGCTTCTAAGGACACATAGCAGAAAGGCCACTATCACCAACATGTAGTTGATGCAAGTAGTTCATGTTGGCTGCAGTAAGTATGTTGAAGAGGAGATGCAGTAATGACAGTATCATCCAGTTTAATTTGTGGCTGCTGGAATGCTCAAGGCAGAAGGTACAGGAACATACTGGCATGAATCTGAATTGCCTGTGACTTTCCCTTGAGATACTCCATTACCTTCCATGCAGTACAGTAGGCATTAAGGACAACCTAGGCTGAGGACTGAAACAAAACTCCCTAGGCAAACATCACAGTCAAGAGCTTTCTTGTGCATTCCCAAGGCATTTTAACGAAACATTTGACTACAGCTTGGAGTTCTGAGGAAACCATTACACAAAAAAAGTTTGGCCAAATGTATTTTGGCTTCTGAAGCTTTACTTGTGTTCACAGCTGAGCCCCAGGCTGAAGTGATGAATATGGCCATCCTTACAGCGGATGCTGTGGTTTTCAACAGGCTTTCCTGCTTCATGCCAAAGGGGAAAACAATATCATTTGTGAAGACTAATGGCTGGGTTAAAAATGAGTAAGGTTAAGTATAGGAGATGACAGTCTCTTCCTTAGCACTATACAACATCAGGAAACGAGGCCTGGCAATGCCATCCATTATGCATGCCATGCAAAGCAGTGAAAGGGGCTGCTGTCAGAGATGGGACAGTGACAGCCTGGTAGTGACTGCTGATAGCCTGCGCAGAGAAACCCCTGCCACTGGTCTCCTTTACTGAAAACCAACATCTGATTATCCTTTGAAGCTCAGCAAAATTATTCCATAAATATAAGGCAAAGCTGCTATTTGCTGTTCAATAAATGACTGATTCCTTTCTTGTTCCTAGCAGAAGTGCAGAGAGTCATTGGGGCACCTGAGGATAAATGAGAACAGGATGGAGCCTAGGCACACATAGGCAAGTAGGGGTGCAAGACAGATTAATCTGGGATTCCCTGATCTCTATCCCATGTTCAGTCCTGAATCCACACTGGCTTGCCAGCTTTAGATACATCGGGGGAAGGTACTGATCTCATGAGAACAGCTCTATGGTAGTTTAGGAATGGAAAGTAGCTGCTAAAGACTGGGCACTTAACTTCAACTTGCAGTCGCTGATGGCAACTTCTTCAGTCAGAACAACTTTCCCTTTTCCATCAGAAGAAAAGGTCTCTTTCACAGCCATCTTCTACCTGTCCACACTTTTGTACTGTCCTGATATTTTCTCCTCCTGTATAATCACTACACTAACTGCATCTCCTCCAGGAATCATACTCCCCTGCTAACTCATCTATGTCCCTTGGCCAGAAGAGTCAATATGAAAGACTAGAGTCACCACCTTAACCTCCTAGAGGCCTATGGCTCACAACTCAAGTGATGCTTCAATTTATAGACAGCCAAAGCAAGCAAGACCTCATGCTGATGCTGGGCTCAGTCACCTGCAGGGAAAACAGGTATATCTGCCAGAGGTTTCCAAAACAGACATCCCTCCTGCTGCCAACACATACAAAGATATTGGGATGCCCAAGAGGAAAGGATGAATAAAACACAGTTGCCCTTTCCAAGCAGCAGGATCCTGTTTTTTTTCAAGACAACCAACCAAGTGTGCTCCACTTCAGAGGTACAGACATCCCTCAGGTTTCAATGCCAGCTCTGCCCCAACTGATTTCCTGATGGGCAAATCAGGGCTGGCATTGATCACTAAGTCTCTATTCACTCCTGGTATCCTTTACATACATAACATGCTATATGAAGCACATAAGGTACACACAAGGTGTGTACTTTCAGGGAGTAAAGTAAGGAAAACAAAATGACTGAGTGTTTCAAGAAGCTGGATTATGGACTGGTTTTACCTTCATCAAGACAAAGAAAGGAAACTTCCTTTGCTGCAGAGGGTAAATCAAGTAACTGGATTTTCCTCTTCTATTAATTTGCATGTCTTACTTTTGCATTTCCTGTTGCTGTAAAGTAACAGCTATTTGAGACATTACTTGAAAATGTTGATTTTTGTGATGTGACTTCATACATTTCACAATGGCAAGAAACATATTTGGCTTATGATAAATCATATACCAAGACCCAAACCAGCTCAAACGAAATAGATTCATTTCTTCTGGCCGACAAACTGGAGGTATTTCTTACTTCCAGAGCAGTCTTCAGTGACTAGAAATGGTGCACTGGCCATAAACAGATTCATGTGCATGAAGGCGTGAGAATTAAGCTGTGCTACACTAGTTAGACAGAAACTCCTTCCATCCTGCTTGATGATCACAAAACCTCTGAAACAGAAGCTTAAGAAAGACATCAGTAGGAGCTGCTAAAAATACTGAGCCTGAAATTCTATTGCTTTAATAGTTAAAAGACTGGCTGCAGTCACTGAGTGCAAAAGACCGAGAGTATTGTATCTGACATATAACTTTTAGCCTCCTCTGCACTAGAGAACTTCAGGGAGCAGGTCCATCAACAGCACACAGTACATTCATCTCCTTTTAATGGGGCAGGCTGCCCATTTTTTTCCCTCTACACAGGGCTTTCAGTCACAAATGTTATATAAGGATGAACATTAATTACCAAGTGGAAAAAGTCCTACAAAAGAACTCCAAAGAAAAGTGTTCCCAAGCATTCCAGGGAGCCGGTATATTTAAGTGTAGCCTCTAATGAGGAAAGGGGCTCCTTCAAGTCATTTATTCCCAGTTTTGAAGGAATCTGATGTTCAGAATTTACACCTTTCAAAAGAGGAAGATAAAACCAATTTCTTTCTGGCTTATGTGGGTGTGAGATCCATTATTCTGCACCCTCTAGCCATTCCACAGGATCACAGCAGAGATGGATGAGAGAAAAGCCTTGAACTCAGAAAGCACAAGTTGAGCAGGAATTTATTTCTTAAATAATACATTTTTAAGTATGAAAAACGAAAAATACAGATTTGGGGCCTTACGGTCAAACAGAGAGAGCAAACTCTGCAATATGCCACATACTGGCACAGCCACAAGCTCAAAGCAGCTTAAGATAAGCCCAGTTTACGAATACTTTTTAAAAAGCAGATAAAAGCTAATTCCCTGCCAGGAAATTCATCATCAAATTCGTATTGTGAAAGCACTTCTGTGTTGCCTTTTACTTGACTGAGTTTTATGTATCTTCCAGTACAGTTTGAGGTTTCTACTGTTTGCCCTCACTTCTTACGTGCGCATTAGTAGCTGAGTTTCCACTAGAAATCCATTACTCCATAGCTCAAGAATGCAAGCAGGAAAACACTTAATTTCCTCCCATCTTTAATATCTTTAATGCTATTTCATGCCATCTATTTTATGTTATGTCTAGAGGTCTGGGTAATATAAATGACTCATGTATCCCATGCTTAGCAAAGGAGCATGCTTTCTCTGGGTGGATAACCTGAACCATAGCAAAGCTATCTGACCCTTACGCCAAACTCTAAAGAGGAATTTCTCTGCACACTCTGCTAGTGTTGGGTGGTCTTTGTACAGGGGGAAGTTTTATAGGCTCAGCTTTGAATCTGAAAATGCACTAGATCAAGCAGGGCTTTGGGAGGAGCCTGGTAGTCTCAGAAAGCTTTTACAGACTTCCCAAGTGACTGAGCAGTAGTTAAGATACAGCCTCGCTCCCATTAAAGCTGTCTCTTTTTTCCTAGTAATGCACCTACTCCACAACAGGCAAATCCTGTGGGGTCCTTCCTTGGCAAGCACAGCTCTGGGCACGGTGAAAGCTGAGTTGGTTCAATCCATCGTGTGGCCGAGCCTGCAGGAAGAAGTATAGTTGTAGAAAGTTTTCTAGAGATGCTTTTTAATAGCATTCCCCTTAAATATGTCCACAGGGGACAATAAGGGGGAGTGGGTTTTGCCTCCCTGTTCAGGTCCTAAAAACTAGGAGAGGTAATGGGATATACAGAAGGCTGAAGCCAGCTAGGCCAGTAGCTTAGGGCTTTTGTCAGCTTCATTCAAGCAGGGACAAATTTCATACTGGAGTTCACAAGAAATGGGCCACACAACTGCAAATGTCACCTCTTTCTCAGCCAAACACAAACCCCAAACTGCTTCTCAAGGATGAACATGTACATGCTGTATCTCCATAACAAACACCAAGTGCTCCTCTGCATATGCATTAGAGAATGGAGCCAGCTCACTCATCGCCTGATGTGTTACTCTTATACAATTTAATGTACAGCTGACAGGCGCTCAGACACCATAATGATAAGTACAACCAAAAGACCAATGTGAAACAGAAGAGACCTATTTCTTTATGCAACAGTGACTTTGTTACTCATTGGAGCAACCTTTTTATACTAATACTAACCATCCAAGTGTTCATTCTGGATTCGAGGAGCTAACATGAACATAAGCCCTAAAGATTTTACAGTGCTACTGCAGCAAACAGGCAGGGGACAATAAATCCAGCTCTGCAGACTTCCAGAAGGAGCTGGGTCATTCTTCTACAATGGTATTTACAAATGGCACAAAGAGGATGTCTGAAAGCAGGGAAGTTGGGACAATCCCAGGCGCAGCTACAGGTTGGGCAGAGAACAGATTCAGAGCAGCCCTGCAGAGAAGCTTCTTTACACATTGTGTAAATAACTGTAATTGCCTCACAACTCAGTGTGCCACCATGAAAATGGAGCACTTTAGCAAATCCTGTTTCTACACAGTAAGTCTCAGTGCTAGGGCATTTTCGGCCATGGCTGTTTTTAACAGCATAACAAAAATGGACCAAGTCCAGTTAATGCAGAAGTAATGCAGAAGTAATGCAAGCCCAGGAAGCCATCTCATCCCCTTCTGCCTCCACCCCTGACATGTTGAATCAAGGCAGTTTTATGGCAGGAAGGTGCAATAACAGGATTAGTGATTATGGCAAAATCACGAGCCTCAAACCAGTTTCATCTCAGTCTCATCTGTTTCTTTACCTTCGTTCTTCCATTTGCTGCTCTGTATTTCCATTTCTTTAGGTTAATCTTCTTCACTCCTTGCTTTGAAAAGTAGCTCCCATTCCTTCCCTCTTTTCCTCATGCCCTCAATTCCCCAGATTATACTGCCTTTACCTCCCAGCTTTGATTCAGCAGCACTTCATCAGCACTGCCTACCACACTTTGACACACAGGAGGAAGTTATCATGTTGAACACTCACACAAATCATATTCTACATGCTTGTAAATGGCACAGATACCCCTTCTCATGCCTGCCAGGAAGTATATATAGATATTTAAGTTTTATATATATATACAAATATATATATATGTTTATGTATAAATTGGCATATATACCAATCCCCATCTTACCGATTCCCATTGGCATAGCCCAATTGACTCCAGTGCTGCTACCCCACCACCAGCGAGTGGAGGTCATTACTCAAAGCCCACAGGAAGGCAGGTTGGCATCCACACGGCCACCCACCAAGGTGGGATTTGACTGACAGCATTTGATTCCTCGACTCCCATGCACACTTCTCTTAATAACCATGCTGGCTTTGTTTTATGTCAGCTGTGAAGCCAGCTCCACGGTTTGCTTTTGTGCTGGATGGCAGCCATAAGAACCCACTTGACTTTAATTATGTGGTATTTCCCATGTCCAGCACACTGAGGCCATACGTACTTGGGAGTGTTTAGAGTGTTCTCTCCTTTCACTAGAAGTGTTACTTCTGCACAAGGTAACTTTGGGTCTCTGATTCAGTGCTGCACTGCAGGACCTCCCTCCTTTCACTGGCCCTCCAGCACACTGTTGTTTTGTTTCCATTGCCTATGGGATGTTAATGCTAGCTGCCAGCTTGCTGGCACAGGCTGGAGTGGTTCAAGTTTAGCTCAACAGCTGTTGACTCATACGTGAAGTATCAATCCCAGGTCTGGAAAAGCAAAATGCTCTCGTGGAAGGGCTTTTCATTGAGAACAGAGAACACCGCTTCAAGGAGCTGTGCCAGGCCCCTAACAGCAGCACTATGGCCCTGTTGGGTTGCACATCATCAGATCTAAGGGCACTGATTGTTGCTCCAAGCTTAGAAACTGCATGATAACAGGTACTTAGGTCAGGCAGCTGTAGTCTCTGAGACAGGACACCTTGTCTTGTTATCAGCCACCAACTCACCCCAGCTCACCCATAAATCAGAACTGGCATCTTATGCCAAGGGAGAAGATGCAGAGTGCCTGTATCAGCTCCTTGCTGGCCACAACACACTGGGCAGTCTGCATTAGTGTGGGGCTGATTTCAAGGGGATTATCATAATGTGACAGCTCATAAATGTGTCCCCTTCTGCATATGCACTACTGAAATTGCTGCTCGTATTTGGATTTTGCCTTTATCTTTTAGAGTTTCACATACTCTCAAAAAGCACTACTTTGGCTGAAACTACATATCTGGCTACTCCAAGAGGGCAAATGCACCAGCAATTGTTACCCACCCATTTCCCATACCGCTATAGTCCAGCCTAACACATAAAAGAAGATTCTGTTCCCATTGGCTCTCAACAAAGGTGCCATTTGGACAGTGAGGTTTCAGTGAGGTCTCTGGCAGCCCAGCAGCTAACCTGATGTAAGGCAACTTGGTCAATGCAGCAGAGGACTGCAACCTCTCACTTATATCTTAGAGCAAAGCATCTGGTCTTCTCCACTAGCTCATGCTGGACTGAAAATGGCCTTAGCTCTCCTTACAACTTCCTGATGTACCCATAACCTGAGCCCCTCTCACCTCCCCCTAAAGCTGTAAGCAGTAAATCAGACAGTCCTCTGGCCCACCTTTGGCAGGATTTTAACCAGCAACCTATAACTATTTCATTACCAAACCCAGACTTTCAGGCCCTAAAAGACACTGCACTTCACAGGGAGATGCTATGCTGAGAAAATCATCCCTGGTTTTCCACTCAAGTCATTAAGGGAGCAATAGAACAGCTGTATTCATTTATTTAAACTGTTAAACAAGTGAGACAGAAGGAAGCAACTTATACCCATATTTAGAACCATGCAGTCTGCTCCACAGATCAGTTAGGGAGATGAATTTACAGCAGACAATATCATCCTAACAGTGGTTATTTAGCTCCTATTAACAACTAAGAAGTGCTATCGCATCGAAACACGAGACGGAGCTTTCTTTCTAACTTCTCCACTGATTGACACACTAATTCATCAAACAAGCTCGACTCTTCCTGAACTCATCCAGCTGTCTGACATCAGTGTGACCCCCCCCCTCCTTAGGGGTGACTCTGCCAAGCCAGAATCAGGCTTTTGGAGCTGCCATTCCCTCTTGTGGGGAAAGGAGGAAGTCTTCCAATGAAACAGGGTAACTGTACCTTAAACCTGTGGCAAACAGCCTCCATGAAACACCAGATTTCAAGAGGTGTTATAATAAACAGGCCTGCTCCACCCAATTTCAAAGGTCAGAAGTCCTGCCATGCTGCTTTATTGACTGCTTAGAACCAGGCTGATATATTTAACTGAAAATCGATGGGGAAAATAGAGGACTGCCTGTTTGACTCAGAGTTTCATTCATGGAATAAGTGAGCCTAATGAAGCAATTCAGTATTCAAAGAGAGCTATTAGTGATGAAGGAATGAAGTGGTTTTGTAACAAAGTGATGAGCTCTGAGTGCAGATGGAGGAAATGGTGTTTTGTAAATTCAGAATCCGGGATTTTTTTTCCCCTAATCTTTAAATACTTCATTTATATGCTCTCTGCAATATTTAGCATGATTTAGGGTCTCATTCATGGCCATTTTTTTCCCCCAGATGGGGCACCTGCAAAAATATGCTTGAAGCCAGTGGAAGTACTTGCACACAATTACAGCTCACTTATTCAGATGGGCATGCCTAGTACATCCTCTTGTAAGAGTCAACATTTTTGAGACTTTAGTGCTTCCCCCAACAAAATAAAACAAGTGAAAGAGGCCACGGGCTGGCACAGCTATTATTTGTAGCTCCATCTGGATAGTGATTTCAAGTAATGCTGCATGATGGTCATGTTTTTAGCCTGAGGGTGAGGATCCAGAGAGGGCCTGAGCAAGGCACAAGTCTGTCCTTTCAGCAGGTTTAGATGATGGTGTGAGGATGGGCATTTGAAATGGCTCTAATCAGTAAACTCAAGCCAGCACCAGGCAAAGATCCTTCAGACATCTTCCTTCTGGTTCTTAGAAATACCTGTTGGTGTTCAGACAGCATCAAATTAATTTCAAGTATTTCCTGAACATCCACATCATTGTCACATCTTCATTATCCTTTTTGTTCTTGAATGCCTCAGCTTGCTCTTCTAGAAAACTGATCTGATCCGTTAGCACTGACTCATTACCTGTTTGCTGACTAGGTATTCAGATAATAAACAACACATCCTCTAAGCAGAGATGCCTACAAATACAACACAGCTCAGCAAACACTGGGGATATGCACTGACTGCAAAACACAAAGCTTGTCATCAAAAAATTATTGGTTGGCCTTTTGGGGTCATAAATCTGAGCAGATTTGTCTGTAAATGTGCTAAATAGCAAAGTGTTCCTTGCATCAAGAACCTGGTACAACCACGCTACTGTAGTAATAAAGTCCTTTTGTGCCTATCACACAAGCTGTCCATTTTGATGTCTACAATGAAGGTTGACCAATGCTTTCTATTAGAGGATCCTGCTCCCATTTGGTTGCAGATTCACAGGGCTTCATCTGAATGGAGAGTGCTTGGGGTCCACAGCCAATATGTGAGGAAAGCGCTAGGCATCCTGTCATTCCCAGCTCTGCCACACACCTTGCTAACCTGGCCAAAACCAGGGCACACATCCACTATCTGCTCTACCCACCCTGACTCCAGAAGAGGAGACCTGCAAGAACATGGCACAGCTCTGTTAGACGTAAGCCAGCTTGAGTAGGGAAGCAGTTTAATAGGGAGGAAAGACTTTCAGGAGCAGAGAATATTCTTATTCTATCATCATAAAGCTTTGAAAACACACCTTTTCAGGCTCAAATCTCCCCTTGTCCTTGGGCAGCTAACAAACTCCAAGCAATGTATGGCGTAGCCACAATTACTTTCAAGGTCTGGGTATAGGCATCATGCTTTTTCTTCAGAAACATTAGCATAAAAAGCCCCTCCTGTCACTGCTCAGCCCTCATCTCCAGGCTGCAGCCACCACTGTGCTTCACTTCACCATGCTGCTTTGACGCCGGTCTCTGTAGGGAGCACTAAACTGCACTACTGAAGTGCCTGGATTAAGGAGACCCCCTTGCGCCTATGAAATTGGTTCAGAAGACAGGATTTATCTAGGGGATGGGCCTCTGGAAGAAACAGAAGGCAATGGTGAAATACCCCCTGAGCTGTAAAAGAGGAGGCAACACAATTTTGCTTTTCAAGTTTTAGGATCAGACTTCAGCATTTCCCTTTAGGATGATCCTGAGAGAGCAGAAGCAGAGAGATGGTTTTGTGAAATCAAACAAACCAAACCACAAAACCAACCCCACATGCTTTTCTCCTTTGCAACGGGGTATCTGTGCCCCTTTACAGATGCCTGGCACTTCATTCTGTGGCCCAGTGGATGCCCCATCTGGAGCACTGGATGACATATCACATTCTAAGATAAGCATATACAGGCTGTGTGAATTGAAATGATTCTGTTGGGAGGACATTGATTACAACTGCTAAGCAAGTGCGTTTATTGTTTGGGCACAGCTTGGCTCTGCTCGGAGTTTTTTGATCTGCAGCAATTTTGCTTCTGGTGATGACTTGCTTTGATTTTTCTCTTTTTAATCATATCTGTGCAAATGCTGCACAGCTTTGGAGCAAAAGTCCTTTAAAAGAAAAAGAACTGGTTAAAAGACAAAGCAAAGGGTAAGCTTTTCACAGTGGAGAGGGATCATCAGCTGATTTCCTCAGGGTACTGTGCTAATATTCAATCTGCTCATAAATGAAAGGTAAAAGGTGAGAAAGTTTGCTGCTGCTGTTATTCAAGAGAGTAAGAATGAAGGCAGACTGGGAAGAACTGTAAAGAGGCCATACAGCCATACAAGATTTGGTGGCTGGGCAGTAGAATGGCAGATGAATGACAGTGTAGGTGACAAATGCACATAGAGAAAAAAAAATAACAACTTTGCACAGGAATTGAACGAATCAAACCTGACAATTATCAGCCAGGAACAGCGTTTTGGCATGAGGATTGTTAGCTCCATAAAACATCAGTAGGAGTCAAAATAGCACAAATAGAAGACAAGAAAATAAAATATGTATTATCAAGAACACCACAGAAAACCTGATTATGTGACTGTATGAAACTGTCTGTGGCTTTTCCACACCTTCAATATAGCGTGTGGTTCTTGTTCCCTCATGGGAAAAAGGCTGTATTAAAACCAAAACCATTCAGAAACAGGCAACTACAATGACCACAGCTACGGAACGGCTTCCACCCAAGGAACAATTTCCTTCTGTTCCCTTTGGTTCAGAAAGAGGTCATCTTAGTGTGTGAAAGATATTAGTCAGTAAATCAAGAATGGACAAGACAGGCAGGCATCAGTTATGCACTGTCACTTCTAATACAAACATTAAGGCCATAAAATGAAGCTAGAAGAAGCAAGCCTCAAAGTGAGGTAAAGGAGAAGGTTCTTCATGAGCATGAAAAGTCCTGCCAAAGGATGTTGTTGTTGCAAATAGCTTAGAGGGGTACATGAGAAGATGAGACACTTACCTGGGAGAGAGATCTACTGAGAAGAAAAAGGATGCAAAAGTATAAAGTCAGTGGAAAGTCTTGCATATCTATCCTACACATATCTGCCAATGGCAGAGAATACTGTGGCAGGTGACCTTCATTTTGGACAACTGCTGCTGTGCGCTCTGTTGGGTGACACAATATACTCCGGCTGTTTGCTTTTGGATGAATCAAATGCCTCGTTTTTATACACCCTAACGAATAAAACCTGAAATTATTTCAAGAGCTCCTCTTCCCCACTGTGAGGATGGCAGCACAGACCCAGGAGGGACTTGACCTCATGCTTGGAACGTCTGGCAAACTACTTTGTACGGAGTTGATGATAATGAACCCAGCAGCTCCTTTTCCTGAGAAACAGGAGCTCACCATTCCTTTGTCCAGTAGAAAATTCATGGATAAAATGTTCAGCCTTGCAAGAGAAAGCGAGAGAAACAAACTTCAAAATGAAAGGATCCCTATTTAGATATAAAAGCCATCTGAGTCAGTAAGCATGAAGCCTTTTAACTCTTCCACTTTGTGAACCTATGAAGAGGCTTTACCTAACCCTCAACAACTTGGTACTAGAATCACCATGCTGCTTCCTCATGAACCTCATTAAAATCCTTACCCTGCTGAGGAAGCTGAACATACACAGATACGCCACACAGATATTCCAGGGTAAATAACACGGAAAATGACAGATAGAGCAGAGTTAATGTCAGTTTTCCAACTGAGGAAAACCTCTGAGGGCGAAAAGGCTGCTATTGGAAACAAATTCATGACTGAATGTCAGTGAGACAACTTTCACAAGGGTTCTGCAATGCAAAATTAAAGTGAAGATATTGGCAGAGCTGCAGTCGCATAGCACCATATCAGGATACATCAAATGAAATATGTCTTACCTTTTTCAAGCTCTGGCTGTGCCTGGCCTGACAGGGAATTAGTGAGACATTTCTATCTGCTGACTTATTTATTACTGAGACACTCTTGTTATAATCTTTGAAATGTTGTTCACAGTTTTAGCCATTTTCTGACTTAAATTCAGTGACAGTCCTGCAAAAACATTCAGAACCAAATGGCCATAATATGTTCTGCAGACATACAAAATACCCTGAGGAGGGAGTTAATGGGAATGAACATAATAAGACTTTTTGAGGAAAGTAAGATGTGGTATATATTTTATCATAGCTGATTCTAACTCCCTGAAGGTTCTTTATGTGGGAAAAGTTTTTCTGTTTAAGTGGAAGTCGAGCTGAATTTGAAAGGCCATTCTGACTTTGTTATCTCCCTCCAAGAAGAGCATTGATAGAATTGTTCTATGCCATTTTGGTTTGGGGATTTTCTACCTTGACAGGGCTCCTCTAGATGCTGGATAATGTTCATTAGCAGATACTAACGCAGAAAAGAGGAATAGGAGCATTCAGATTTTGAGCCTTTCCTTTCAGGTCTCAGTTTCTGCTTCCGTAACACAACTTTTGTCACTTGTAGGTCAGCATCACTAAGGATTCAATTCAAATCCCAGTGAAATGAGTGGAACAGATCTTCAAATAGAGAATCTCAGGAAAGGCAGAACAGCTGAAAGGGAGTATCCCGTCTACCCACAACTGGAGTCCAACACAGTCTTCCCTTCCAACCCAAGGGAGATGCTAGGAACCCGTAATGCTGTTTCACAAAGACCAAGACCACCCTTTTCAGGGGCACTGTGGTTTCAGACTGGCTTACACAGGGCTAAAACACCACTTTAAATCCAAGCTTAGCACATCTTTAACTCTACCCCTAAAGCCTCTGGGACACTGAAAAGGCAGCCTTGCAACACTCATCTTTTCTTCCTTTTTATAGGGGACAATAACATGCGCAGGTGACAGAACACCACAGGGATCCAAAGCACTTCATGGAGGACAAGTCAATGTGGCCATGCAGTCACACAGCTATACTGTGCAAAGCCACTGGGTATTTTTGCTCAAGACAGCTTGGATGTATCTTTTTAAGCTCATTTGTAACATGCATTACTGACAGCTTCGCTACCTAGCTCATATCTATCACTCTTTTCACAGATGTGCCAATAGCCTGATCCTACAAATTCAGTCAAGAAAAATGCAGGACTCTCAGGGGTGTTTCCTGTGTGTTCTGTCTATCCTTCTACTTGCAGTGCATCAAATGAGCTCTACTATTCATAGCTTCATGTTCTACATCAGTCAAATGGAGAGCTAAGGTAGCTACGCTGGTTTAGCTTGCATGGTTTTGGGCACAGCATACACCTTTTAGGTCAGTCAAAGGTTTTGACATCCTGACCCGTGGTGCTTTATATAGTGAAAATACTGAGGTTCAAAAAAGATGTGGCTTAGAAACACGGTGAGTAGGCAGCAAGGTAAGTGCTCAGTGCTGCCTACAGACCCAACAGCCTGCATCAGCATCTCCTGCATGCACTATAAAATAAAGCCGGCTTCACCTTGGGCTTACACTGGTCTCTTTCCTACAAGCTTCATCTCTCTAGTTAGGGACCTGAAGAATGTAACCTCTGCATGGTAACATGCTAATTTCAAATGCCACAGGTTGGTATCACTCACCTCTGAGGTGAGGCCATGATTGAAAAGCACGAAGATAGTCCCCACGCTCTCAAATATAATGGGTGCCAGTAGAACCAGTAAGTATCATCATTGTGAGGATGGCAAGAAAAGCTTTCCTCTAAGAACCACAGGGTTTCCCAAATCTTCATGGGGTGTGCATCAAACACCCAGCTGCCTCTTTCTTGGGGGGCATCTAAGCACCTTCCTCTACAAATGCCTTTTTCCATCATAGAATGGCTTGGGTTGGAAAGGACCTTAAGATCATCAAGTTCCAAACCCCTGCAATGGGCATGGACACCTCACACTAGACCATGTCACCCCAGGCTCCATCCAGCCTGGCCTTGAACACCATCACCCAGCATCCTGACAATCCCAACTCACCTCTGCAAAGCAGTCTCATTCATAACACCTCCAAAGCCCTAGGGCATCCAAACCTAGACACAAGCACATGGGTAGAGAAAGTGACAAGTACTCTGGGCAACCCATTCCAGTGCCTCACCACTCTCACAGTAAAGAACTTCTTCCTTATATCTAACCTGAATTTCCCCTGTTTAAGTTTGAACCCATTCCCCTTGTCCTATCACTACAGTCTTGTTTCCACAGAGTCACAGCAAGAAAGATGCAAAGTTCACAGGACAAGAAAGGAGACTGCAATGGGGAGATATATTCTCTGCACTGGCCTGAACACTCTGAGGTCTGACTGAACCCAAGCAAATCCCTCCTTTGACCAGTGGATCACTTTGACATTATGACAGAGGTGACATTATATTCCAAGTCTTATATTCCATAGGGTTCTGAGAAGGGCAGCCTCCTTTCACTCTCTGCGTATGCTGCACAACATAAGGCAATACCTGCTGTTAGATTAACCTCTACATGCAAAGCTTACCAACTGTGCTGAGTTCTTTTCTCAGCATGTTCTTGTCCCGGCCAAGCCAGCTGGCACACACAGACTTACGGATACTGAAAGGGTGGGAGGAAGGGGAAAAACTTTGACAGAATTCTTCCCAGTTCTATATTGCAATGAATACACACAAGCTTTAGCTTTGTGTAATAACTAGATCTCAGCAGAAGCAGCACCCTCAGCCCTGCAGGAAGCGTGTTTCATCCAGCTCCAATTAAACTGCTGGGAGTCCATCGCGCACTGAACTCACAGAGCTTCAGGCAAAACTTCTCATGAGGCTGCAAAACAAATCCAACACCTGTCTGATACATTGCAAAACACCCTTATATGGATCTTCTCACTGTCATGACTACCCATCCCTTGTCTCTGTAAGAAGCTGCTGCAATTCTTCTGTGATCAGCTGCCAGTCAGGTGGATGCAACACAAAAACTATCACCATTTTAATACATGTTATTTCTCAAATAACAGACAGCTATGAAGAAACTGAACCTACTCACACATCTATTCTAGAGCACCTGAAAAAATGGATGATGGGCTGGCTTCTCCTCCCATTGTGGTGGGTGACTGCAGCAGTATAACAAGATTGCTTTGCTCTGCAATGGCAAACCCACACTGCAGCACTCATCCTGTTTCTTTGGCCCACACCACCAGGCAAAGGGTCAAACCAAAGCTGCAGGACACCTAAAACCATGGGACCTCTTTGGAACTTCATGCTGATGTCCCATTGCTATAACTGCAAATACATATGTGTAATCATAAGCCTTTTCTTGGAGATGTACACTTCCAAAAAGTCATGCTGCAATGCAAACGTCTTTTTCTTACTCTCAGTTGCAACCTTCAGTACAACATACGCTGCCAATCTTGGAGATTTAACACAATGTTTTCAAGAGGTCTCTCACTAGATCTCACTAGAGATCTCTGACTAGATCCTCTACCCAGTTATGGTATGAATTAGCAAGGTTCCAAGGGGAAAAGCTAATCCCTTAAAGGCCAAGCACTATGCTTCCTGCTTTCATGTTCCAAGCCTCTCAAATGGTTTCACTGCTCTGAAGAAGGAGTGAAGGGTGAAAGCCAAGCGAGCTGGAGTGTATCTATCTTCAGACCTGGACAATCTCTAATGCACAGCAGACCCAGGGCACAATGCAAGATGCAGAAGGACACTTCCCATCCCCTCCAACAGGTTCAGGCCTGGCATCCTAGAACACACTATATGATAGAACGGTTTGGGTTGGAAGGAACCTTTAAAGTTCATCGAGCTTCAAGCCCCTGCCATGGGCAGGGACACCTTCCACTAGACCAGGTTGTTCCAAGCCCTGTCCAGCCTGGCCTTGAACACTGCCAGGGATGGGGCAGCCACAGCTTCTCTGGGCACCCTGTGCCAGCGCCTCAGCACCCTCAGAGGGAAGAGCTTCTTCCCAATATCTAATCCAAATCTTCCCTCTTTCATTAACATCTGCCCCAGGCATAAATAAAGATACCCAGTGCAGTGGAAATGGCTGGTTTCCTTCTGGTTTAGTGAAGCATTCCAGGAAACTTGTCTATACAGTTTCATCTGTCTTGTAGTAAGTTTCTTTTCACTAATGACTTAACCTATAGATGACAGTAAAAGCTTCATAAGCTCACATAATGCAGGCAGCCAGAGCCTTTCTCCACCCACCAAATGCTAGAGACTGATACAGTCATGGTCCCCTGTCTCCAAGACAGAGATCTTAATAATGGCAATTGCTAACAAACCTCCTGCAAAAAAATGTAAAGCACACAACCTCCAGCTGCACAGCTTCAGCTCTCATACACAGACAGCTTACCTCTTCAGGCTTGTACTGGAAACCTGGAGATCAGGTGCCTTGTGTTCATGCTCCATTACACTAGTGTAAATCAGAGTAAATCAAATCAAGCCCCAGCTGCACAAGTAGCAACACTGCTGCCTCCCTACCCTGCTCCACCTAACAAAGTTGGTTACCACCTGTGAAGCATTAAACATGCACATGGTTACCGGGTTGTTCCGGTATGGAACAGGAGGAGACAGAAGAATTGGTTTCCTGTGATTTATCTGGATGTCTTTCAAGTCTCCCCTCCTTGTTCTTAGATTTTCGCAGTGCTAATTCCTGATGGCAAAGCCTGTTTTCCAGCTTAAGGTGCCAGATGACAGGGTGTTAATTTTGCCTTGCTTACCCTTTGAAAATCATATTACATTCTGCTTCCCATACTGCATTGACTGCTTATAACCTGGCATTTGGCACAGGAGCTGATACCTGCAACAGGATGCTTTCCTGACTGAAGCAAGGACTTTACCCATAGTGCAGACAGCATTAGAAACAGGCCTTGTAAGGAACAGCAGGAACTCTTTGGTAGTCCATAGTAATGCTTGTAAGAAGATACTCAGCACTGAATAAAGAAATGATAATAAAAGATAATTTATGTGGGTGGTTTTTTAAAACCAGCGTATCCATGTGAGCTATAAAATGTGTTAAGGGACTGCAAATAGAATCCAAAGACATAGATGCGAATGCATACACAGTACGGGATGTGTAGGAAGTCTTCTGCACTTCTAGATGGGAAATGTAGGTATTAAACAGCAGAGGCCAGTCAAGACTCTCCAAGTCTTCAGCTTCCCTCCAGGTGAAGAATTTGGCCAGAGGCTGCTCTCACATGAAGGCAGCAAGCATGCTCTGTGTGCTTGGCCTCTGAATTCCAAGTGATAAGACAGTTAAATGGGTTCCTTCGGCTCTGTGAAATGGCTCAAATTAATTAATGTTTCAGTTTGCTTCTAATGCACAATAAGATGCATGCAGTGAGGAGTGAATTAAAGGAAAAAGTGCAAAGGACTAATGATGTTCACAAGGCTGTGCTGAAGAGCAGCAAGAGAAGAGATTATATAAGCACCAGAATCATCTGAAAGACCTCTATTTTATAAGAGATTTTTTTTTCCTCTTAACAGAAAACCCAAACACTGTGATTTGTCAAATAGTACCAATGAGCTACAAAATTCTTCTCAGGTAGCCTCTTGGCCATTAAAAACAGATAGTTGAAACCTAACAGAATTCAAGTTTGTTGGGAAAGAACTTACCACTAGTGCAGTATATCCCAAATACTGAGGTTTAACCTAGTCCAGAAAGCTGAAGTGATATTGCTACCACTAGAAGCAAGACTGGACACCACACATTCTCCCAGCGAATCATCTATCACAGCTTGTAAAACTGAGGTCACAGCACAGAATCGTATCCTACGCTGGTTTGGGTCGGAAGGGACCTTAAATCTCATCCAGTTCCAACCCCTGCCACAGGCAGGAACACCTTCCACTAGACCAGGTTGCTCCAAGCTCCGTCCAGCCTGGCCTTAAACACTGCCAGGGATGGGGCAGCCACAGTTTCTCTGGGCACCCTGTGCCAGGGCCTCAGCACCCTCACAGGGAAGAGCTTCTGCCTAAGAGCTCATCTCAGTCTCCCCTCTGGCAGGTTAAAGCCATTCCCCTTGGCCTGGCCCTACAGGCCCTTGTCCAAAGCCCCTCTCCAGGTTTCTTGTAGCCCCTTTAGGCACTAGAAACTGCTCTAAGTTCTTCCTGAAGCCTTCTCCAGGCTCCAGACTGAACAACCTCAGTCCTGCATCTTCAAGTCCTATGCTTCTTTACAAGCAAGTTCAATTGCTTTCCATACATTACTGAATGAAGAGGGAAAAAAGCATATAAAAAAAGGGGGAAAGACACAAACACTCCCTCCCCCAGACAGTTGTCTGCGGTTAGACAGTCATGGGGTCTATACTTGCAGTTTCCTGCAGTTTCTCTTCTGGGAATGCACCCCGAGCAGCTCCCAGCACTTGCACTGTGCTAAAGCAGTTCATGGAAGTCACTCATCCCTGTCTCAAAGTTCAGGACCAGCAGCTCACTTCCATCCTCCTCAAGCTGCGCACCTCCCAGCACACAGCCAGCCTGAAATCTTATCTTCTCTTGCTTTCCATGACTGTTTTCCCTGGCTGCCCCTGTTATACCTTTAAACAGCTCCCTGGGTGCCTCTGATACAGCCATCAGCTCCATCACACTCCTTCCATTTTCCCCAGGATCAGGCCCTTTTGTGCTCAAAGCAGGGAAACGTGTGACACACAATCAGACTGCTGCACTCTTCAGATTTCACTGCAATTTTTGGCAAGTGGTCTTCTGCTTGTATCTCAACTCTATGGCTATCATGACATCAGCTCTCTTCAACCCATTAGCAAGCTTGTCAATAGTGTTGTCACAGCCAATGTGCAATGAAATAGAAATTAAAGTTTATCAGCCTTTCCACTAGCAGCACCTCACTAAGACATAAAACTTCACAATCCCTGTTGTAAGAGCAGCACTAAAAGCGTCCCTTCCATGACCTTGAGGTTTTATCACAAGGCAACAAAACAAACCTTTGGGAAACCTTTGGGGGAAAGGTTAGGAATAAATAACATGTATTTCTAGGGAGGGGGTCTACATGGATCACACACAGACACTCCCCCTGTGCTAATGCCAGCTTAATCTTTAATGTATGCTTTAGTTGCAGCAGAACCCCTTTTTATTATTAATAAAGGCTTATTTTTATTGCTGCATATTCTGCAGCCTCCAGACCACATCCAGGACACTATAAAAACACATCAGAGTACCCTTGACAAACATGTTCTGTGAGATGGTTCCTCTCTGCCCTGAGGCATGACTAAGCTAAATAGTGTGGAAGGAAAGCGTTATTCCCACATTCATTCTGAGTGATGAGGGTCTGAATTCTCCTCCTTATTTCTATGGAAATTGCATATGGAATTATTCATTCTTGGTCACCTAGAAAGCCACTAGCAGAAGCAGAACCCAGAATTAATTCTAATCCCCCTTCCTTTCATGCTCATCTTTTAAGATTCAGATTATATCTATCACAAATATGTGACAAGAACATGCCAAAATAACACAGACTTCTCCCTTCATTAAAGAGAAGGGAAACCAGACACTGAATAGATTCAGCGACTTGCAATACTTCACAAATGCAAGATCCCCTTAGAACTTCCCAAGGGATTTGCCCCCAGGAGCCCTGTGGATGTTCCCCAGAGAGGTCTCTGCGGGGGGGGCTCTGTGGAGCACTGCTAGCTCTCTCCAGTTTGCCATCCTGTGTGGTGGCCACTGTACTTGGTGACACCTCACCAGCCCACAGTGACTGTGTACCAGTGGTGCTGGAGCTTCGTGGCACTGGAAGATACCCTGGTGCTCTGTGCTACCTGCCATGGGGAGCTCTCCTGGCATTTGAAACGAAACAGCATTATCTGGGTAAGCAAAACCCACACTCTGTGGGGTCTTGCCTACCCTTTGTGCTGGTTTTATTGTTGAATGCCAAGATCAGGACCCCACCATCCCCACTTGCCTCCTAGATTAGTTTCACTTGTACTTGAGCATTTTGTATTGCGTATGTGGTTGGTTTAGCCTTTCTTGGGGTACTCTGACCACCTTGCTCTTTAAAGGCACTTCCTTAGGGTTGGCTTTTTCTCTGCTTAAAACCTCTCTAGTATACCAGAACTGCAAGACCACCAGTGGCAAGCTTGGGGAAGTTAGCTATCCCCTTTATCTGGTAAGTCAAAACCACACAAACCCACTTAAATGCACACAGTCTTGTTTTGTTCAGGATCACAAAAATAATAAGTTTTCAATGCCCTCTTCACTCTCCAGGCATTGACTCCACTCTCATGCATTTTTCTGAAGCAGAGAATAAACAGACTTCATGTTTAGTCCTTCATCTTGGCTTGGATGGCCAGCTCAGTACACAGACCCAGTGATTGCTTCCCCTGTTGCCTGGCTTAGGCAAAAGTCTTGGTCAGGAGCTACATCTCTACCAGCACCATGGAGATGCTTCCATCCTCTTTCTAGTGCATGATGCTCCTCCCTCTGGGTTCTTGTAGGTTACAATATGAAACAGCACCATGTAAGCAAATGCACCTTCAAACCACAAAAACCATGTTTCAGTCTTAAATATGGCATTCATCTAAGCAATGAAGCATTTAATATATGCTCGCAATTCTGAATGGAAACACAGGCCTCACTCCACCAAGGCATCTTCATCCTTTATATGCTTTAGAGCATACAAATATTCCCTCTTTACATCATCTTATGGGACTAATCCCAAACTGGTCATCAGAAGAAAAATCAAGTAGCTGATGATAAAACACACAATTCACCAAAATCAAACCGAGGAGAGTTCAAGCCATCAGGTCCTGCTGAACATGTGCATGAGGAAAGCAATTTGAAACCTGCACTGATGAGCTAAACCTCTGGCACTGAAGATAAAAATAAGTTTTTCCAGCTCTAAGTGCATTGGGTTACATCTGGAAAAACTGAGACTGGAATGTCCTTGAAGCGAAATGCCGAGACCCATCATTCCAATTCCAAACCCAGTTCCTATTGCAGAGTTAAAGCACAGAGTTGTCTCCTAAATATAGATAATTATTCTCAGGAATAACTGAAAAGTGCGCTGTATTGACTGCAAGCAAATAGGAGAAATGCTATTCCACATTTAAGGGAGACAGGCTCGTAAGAACCATTAAGAGTTCAGATAGTGTTAGCTTCAGGATTCTGCTTCAACTGTTTTTGTTGTTGTTTGAGACAATGAACTCAAGCAACCATTACAGTCTATATAGTAACAACATTATAAAATGCAACAGCATTTCAGACGCGTTCTTCACCATTTTGCCTGGCTCAGACTTGTAGGTACCCAGAACAGAAGAAAGGGATGGTCCTGGTATTAGGACTTCTTGGGATGTTGACCCAGCATACAAGAGACATTCCTTACAGTTTCCTGTCTGCTTGGAGCAGATTTTAAACCTCTTCCCCCACACGTGCGGTTGACCTCAGTTGCCTTGGTTCAAGCTTCCCCTTGGCCCTAAAGCTGAGACAGTTTTTGCCCCTTACCCTTCCAAAGAGTGATATACTGCACTTCACTAGTACAGTGCTTAAGAAAATGCACCGTAATGCCCATGATGAACATTTTCTATCTGTTAGTTTTTATCTTGAAATACAGGAAACCTTTGGATTTGGAAAAGATAGCAAGTGAATTCAGCTACTGCCCAAGAAAAACACCATACGTTACCTATCATCTTTTACTTTCAGTAGCCTCAGAACGCTCCCTGATCACAATTCTCAAGGGATACTGCTCTAGATACATTTCCAGAATGCACACTGGAGACAAGAAAAGCACACTGTGAAAACACATGTGTTCTTTTTATTATCAGAATTGACAAAATCTCACTGTTAGTTTTATAATAGCCCGCTAAAGCCATAAAAACGGGAATGATGGGGGACAGCTGTGTGTCAGTGCTTTGGCGTCAAGTTCACAGTATGGACTATACAAGCAACTGCTCTTGTCTCAAAGCTCACTGCAGAATAATATCCTACAGTTATCTGTCAAGCTGCACATACTTTATAGATACCCTGAAGAAGAGCTTTTCCTCATTCTAGTATATTGAACTTGTGTATGGGCCTGCTCAGAAGAAGACTGGGTAATAGCTTCTTCTAGCATCTTCATTTAAGCAAATGCTATTGAGTTTAGGCAACAGACTGATTCTTTACCAGGCACAACATTATCTTTGTAAAAGCACGTAGATCTGATGCTATTTTCAATGTGCTTCCTAGATTAAGGACAGAAAATGCCATCTGCTAATCTGCTTCTGCTGCACACAAAGAGCCACTGCGTGCACTGTGTCTGATGGTTTGAGGTTACAGCCTTTGCTGTTCAGGAGAAGTATGCCACACATACCATAAAGTCAGTTACAGTGGGTTCTTTGTAGTTTATCCCACTGTGCCACTGTCTGCCAGGGGGTTTCCTGCTCACCAACAGCCAGTGAAATGGTTCTCCAGTTACATCTGGTGTGGTAACCTAACCAGCTGTAATGGTTTCACCAGATACTGGTATTTAGCAACACCTTCCAACTGCACAGCTACCTGCTGTGCTGCCAGAAGCAAGTGCTTATGCAATTTACCTCCCTTCTTCTGGGCTCCAGCTTGTCCTTTTGGTCTGGCATGTAAATGGATGAGGAGGTACAAATATTACTCCAGGACATATTCTGATCTTATAGGCCTTTTATTTCTTTATGAGAAATAAATCAAACCACCCGTTTTGAGCTTCTGGTCATCATCAAAAGATGAGAGAGGAAGAAAAAGTAGAATGCAGATATGAATATTTCCATAGTGTAACTAGAGCAGGTACATCTGGAAATGGGATGAGCAGAGAGGGAGGATTGTTCTATTAGTTGCCTATCTCCAGTGATCAGCTGAAAATCAGGACTCTGAACTGTCTCATGCCAACTATTGCAAATCACTACTTTGAAAATCTTGACCTAAAAAGCAAATGTGTCTTTTTAAATAATTAATAGCATTCTCTAAATGGAATTTTCCAGCCCCAAATGAGATGTACAGCTGAGATCCCCTGAGAAGAGGCATTTAGAACGGAAACATTGACACAACTGAAATGATAATGCACTGAGTAGCAATAAAGCTTAGCACATGCTTAGTCATTTCATTCTCCTTATCAAATTGGACCTGGTTCCACAAAACCATCATGGCGCTTGGCTTGTTTGCTTGACCTCAGTTTGAACACCTCTACAGCTTATAAAACAGCACTGCCAGTCCATGTGCTTTTAAAGCCTAACATTAATAAATACCTTAATACATTAATACATAAAAACATTAATAAATACTTCATATATATATGAAGAATAAGGCTTGCACCCAGCAAAAAGGGCAGTGTTCTGGTTGCCTTTGTCCTAACTTTGGCACAACTATCTGGGAATCTTCCTCTAGAGCCATCATGTGTATATACACATATTTATGGAATCAAAAGCACAAAGCACCTTTTGGAAGACTGCAAGAGGTCAGACCCAAACCTGAACAGCACCATCGCATTTTCTCCAGCCCTATAAACATCTCTGTAGGATCTGTCCTCCCCACAAGTTGGAAGATGGGTAACCTGGACCTTTACTAACTGAGCTTGCTTTTGAAACTGGATCTCCTACCCAAATCCTACTATCTGGGTCAAAGCTGGTCTAGGAAGCCCCTGAAAAGACAGAGGACAGGCTATAAAATGTATAAACCTACTTTTAGGACTGATCAAATTGGAGAGTATAACAAAGAACTGGGAAAAGATCCAGAGACAAGCAAACTACAGGCAACAGCTGACCAAAGCATGTGAAGTCTTAGGATAATATATAGATAAGCATAAGTGAAATATCTGTATCCTTGCAGGCAACAGGATGTTTTCATTCATTTCCATGGTCAGAAGATCATTCCCTGCATTTGTCATGACTTGGACACATGTGAAGAGAAGTGAAGCTGGAGATAAAATTTGGAGAGTAGCAAAAATTCCACCAAAAAAGGACAATTTTCCAGCCAAAGATCCAAACACTCTACCCCAAGCCTTTAACAGCATATATACTTCCTGCATTCAGGAACCAGAGAAGATCCCACCTCACATTAGCCATACTTCCTCATTAAAACGTATCTCAACTATCTACCAGACTTACCATCCTGCTTTCAGCTATGGGCTCTTGGGTCAGACACCTTTCCCATGATAAGACATGGTTTCCTTTTGGTGATGAGAACAAGCACATCCTGAGAAACCCACTAATTCATTCATCACATCCAAGATGAAATGTTTTCAACAGACATAGTTCCCCTCAGAAACTTCATGGTCTTCCATGAATACAAAACTAGGTGGCTGCAAAAGTCTGTCTAGTCATCAATCATCCATTCTCTTCCCATGAGACTATATTCTATATTAGACTATATTATTCTATTAGACTATATTATCTTCCCATTAGACTATATGCAAGAATCTTGTATTAGATCAAACAGGAAAAGGAGGAAGGCACTTCTGTATCTTAAGTATGCTTTTATTTCTTTCAGGAAAATAGTCTCCTTCTGAAGGATGATGTTCAGAACTCCAAAGCCTAAAAGCACAGACTCACCCACTCTGATAGAGACCATGAGTTAAGTTATTGACCAACAAAATATCCTTGTTTACAATAACACATTTATTCCATCTAATGCATTGGAACAATAATTCTCAAAGGTGCATCACAGTGGCTGCAGGCAAGAAATTCCTTGAGTGTCAGAGAAACAGGGAAAGATGAGTCAGAAACTTCTACATCAGTGTCATCTTCGATAACAAAATACATGCCCTAATATTTCCCAGTGGCACTCTGAAGACAGTCAATAAGGGGAGGAAAAAAAACAATGCATTTTTACCTTCATAACATCAGTTATTAATATACCATTTAAATTATATTAGTGACACACACTGTGGATAAATAAATAAAGAGAAGATTAGAAAAAGCAAAGCCCAGCAGGTTTTCTGGTGACGTGAGGCCGGGATGTTTTATTCATCTGATGCGGAGAGAGGAGCTTGCAGCTACCCAGGGAGAGCTGTTACAGACACAGGATAGGGGAAGGACAGGATGCGGCTCAGGGAAGCTGTTAAGCAGCAGGGATGCAGGGGGAGGAGTGGATGGGAAAATAGATATTTTTTTCCCCTAACTGTTCAGGTGGATATTTATTAATCAAGGCAAGATCTATTTATTCCAGCCAGGAGGAGAGATGGCAAAATACGGAACACTCAAGATGGTGCAGGCTGCTGTTTCTGCCCGGTGGCAGGCATGTGGTGTCCCTAAGCTATGCTGTTACTTAGAGCAAATGGACAGCAATGGGGCCAGCTGCCTTTCAGTTTTGTTGGACTTTCTGCTGTCTGAGATGCTTCTCTGGTTACATGAGCACAGCAGGGTGGAGGGGGATCCAAGCACAGCATCACCCCCTGTGATGGATCCTGACAGTAATATTACCTTTGCTACAACTGTCCCAAAGGCTCTGGACTTACCCTATAAGCTATGCAGCACTCCACAGAAAGCTGCTACTACAAAGGAGACATGCATCCTTTCCCATGTCATTTATTTTTACACATCTCTCCTGATCTTCTCTAGAATAGAGAGGTACCTCAAATTGAGGGAAACTCAAGACACATTTCTCAGGCTTGTAACATGCCTGAATAGATGCGAGACCAGAACACTGAACTGATGCATGGTGTTTGCTACAGCATGAGATGCAGGTTTGTGGATAACTGCTACATATATTCCCTGTGGGAAAGATGCTGTTTCATAAACAGAGCACGCTGCAGTGGCAGAAGGCATCACAGCTTCTGTAAAATAACATTTCAGAAACAGTGGGCAACAGAACTTCCCACTGAACTCAAGAGCAGCTGCTAAATCTCAGCCCTTCAGAGAGGCAGGTCACACTGCAAAAGCAGTCATGAACCTTTGGAGATTCAAACACCCCAAGGCACAACCTGAAGAATACAGATGGTAATAATGAAAAGAGAAATAAGCAAGGAAATCTTTGCTGGGAAGGACTGGTAATAGAATGCAATGAGGAGTTCACTGCTGATTACAGCATCAACTAATCTCCCTTGTGAACCAGAGGCAATAATATCTGTAAGACGCAGAAAAAATACCTGTGTCTCTGCTGACCTTATGTTCCACCTCACTGATGTTCCATTTTATTCACGCTAGCCACACACAGGTGTAGCTGCTTGAGGGGACTAATCAGCACCATTTAAAACAAAAAGGAGAAAGAACTGACAGGGGAAGAAAGGAAATGGTCATGCTGCCACCAGCCAGGCATACAATTCATATTCATAACCTCCCTGTCTGAGCAGCCAAGGAACAAATTGTAACAGTAGGAGGCCATGCACTTCTACAGGAATTCTGCAAAAACACGAACTGTACTCCAACTCCTACAGCACCTAAGCTGGACTACAGCACCTTAGATGCAGACAAGAAAGAAATCAGTCAAGTCACCTACTTGATCCAGAGCTGGCAGATTCTGGCTTCATGTATTGTCAGCAGAGAACAGGCAGCTTACCCAGGGCCCCCAGAGGTACAGACGTTGGGTACCCACCTCTCCTCTCTTCCAGGCTGAAAAGACACAGTCTTCTGAGTCACTCCTGTCACAGAAATTATTCCACATCTTTGGTAACACTTTCACACTTGCTGCCCTTCTCTGAACCTTTTCCAGCTTTAATATACCCTTTAGAAATGAGGGGAACAGCACACTGTAATCAAAGTGTGGGTGAATCACAGACCTATACAGTGGCATAGAGACATTTTCAATTTTGTTCTCTATTCCTTTCCCACTCATTGCAAACATTTGATTTGCCTCTTCAGCTGCTGCTCAGATACAGGTATCCCCAAAAGAGTGGTATGAAAAGTTCTCTTCTATGCTACTCTTAGAGCTCACCATGGGCAACGCTGCAGAAGAACGTTATTACTTCACAAAAAGGAACGTTTCCAGGTATTTTTCTCCTTCTCTTTGGCTTTGAGTATAAAGAGACAACAGACTTATTAATTAGAGCATTCCAAATGCAACAAGGAAAAATACCAGATGAGCCTCAGCTCTCTAGCCCTGGCATTAAGTTAGAACTTCTGAGGACAGAGGGGTGGTGTGACTAGGCAGCTTGAACTTGCATCACTCATGGAAGTCAAAGCATAAAACTGAGGTGTGGTAGGCCTTCATTCTGTGCACTCCACTGGTTTGCCCCATCCTCTGCCCTTCTCCATGCTGATACCCCCAGTGCCTTACTCTGGACAGCAGAGCTGTGACACAGGTCAGTCACAGCACAGGCAGGGCAGGGCAGAAATGTGGCACATAGGTAGGGACTGATGGGACAAAGGGCAATGAATTTAAGCTGAAACAGGGGAAGTTCAGGTTAGATATAAGGAAGGAATTCTTCCCTGTGAGGGTGCTGAGGCCCTGGCAGAGGGTGCCCAGCGAAGCTGTGGCAGCCCCATCCCTGGCAGTGTTCAAGGCCAGGTTGAACGGGGCTTGAAGCACCCTGATCTAGTGGAATGTGTCCCTGCCTGTGGCAGGGTGCTGGAGCTTTAAGGTCCCATCCAAGTCAAACCATGCTATGATTCTATGAAGAAAATAACAGAAATGGTCACAGTAATGTTCCCAAGCCTCCTGACTGTGTGAAACACTGCAGAGCTATGATCTATCAGCAGCACCACAGAGAAGACTCCATACTGTGCACGGTTAACTATAAATGGGTTTACACCACTTATACTGCTGTCATTCCCCAAAAGTCACAGTCACCAAGGCATGTGACAATTTCCAGACAAGTCAATGCTATGCCGGTACATTTCATTTACAACCTTCCGTCTCAGCATAGTGTGAATTTAGTTTCCTGCAGCTGAGGGATATGATTGAGCAATGATCAATGAGTGCTAAAACCCGGCAATGCAGAAAACAACCTAATAGAAGAGATAAAGAAGCAACTGACAGAATAAACCAGTTACACGCTGAAGCATCTCCCCTTAGTGCATATAGGAGCCAAAAGCAAGAGACAAAGACACACAAAGAAACACTTCTTCATCACCCTTGGGTGATGAAGTCCAGGCAATGATGAGAGCAGCTCCAATAGGACAATGTGAGAAACATCTTGTTTATTCGGATTTCAGCAAAGTAATGAATCCTTTGCAGAAATGGACCTGTTTTGCCACAGCTGACAGGCAATCTTCCTTTAAAAGCCTGATGTTCCAGCATTACCCCGACAGCCTCTGCACTCCCTGCTGCCTGGGCGGTGAGGCTTTGGGAGCCCATTTCCCACCACCCACACAGACATCAGAGGCTGCAGTGCCAGGCACCCAGCAAGGGGCAGGCAAAGGGATTGTCCTGTGGCCTTCCCAAGCTCTATGCTCAGGTGGTCCCATCGTGCACTCTGATGGGATTTACCTCCTTCTGAAGGGAATTCTGAACAGAAAAAAACATCTGCTTTCTGTCCCAAAAAAAAAACCTGCTTTCTGCCCCTGCACCTTAGTCCTGAGTGGCGCTAAATCTTCCCACTTGGTTCTGGTGACAGGACCCAAGTTGTGCTCTGCACTGCAGGTAAATGGCCTGTTCCCTCTGTGTGCTGGTTCCCCATCTGCAAGGCAGGAAAGAAGTATCACACAGAGGTTATTAACTTACTGACTGGCATTCATAGTAATGGAAAGACCAAGGAGTTACTATTACTGTTCTTTAGAGAACCATTGTCCACCTAGCAGCTGAACATGACCAGATTCCAAATGACCTCATCTTCATTATGCTGGGCTCCTTTACACAACACAAGAGTACAGATGCACAATAAGGTAGGAACAGATTTTATTACTTGCAGTTCAGAGTCCCTTTAAACTACTCTGAGTAACATAAAGGGACTTTTCTGTGAAGGAGAATCCAGTCCATCAGTCTTTTTAATGACCATAAGGAGGTGATAAGAAGCTGCAGTGCACTTTACAGATGGCTGGCAGCATGTAATACAAAATAACACACTGCAAACAGACTCACTACTTTGTGAAGTGATCACGTGCTGTAAATTGTCAGTGGAATAATGCTTTTAGCAGTGAACTTTAACATGGGGTTTAGGTTATGCACCAGCTCTCAGCTTTCACATAGGAAACTGTTCCTAACAAATGCAAGATGGTCACTTGGCCTTAACTGAGTAGTCAGATCAGGTGTATAAGGAAAATGTGTTATTTATGATATTTTAAAATACTATATAGTAACCATTTTGCTGTAGGCCTTCAGCTTTTAACCTGTTCTGGGCATGAATGTGATTAGCAGAGGTACCACAAAAGCCCTGGTACTTCAACAGACAGCTCTCTCCCTTTCATTCAACCCATCTCAACTTGAAAGGGCAAAGCACTGTGGTTTCAGATTGTCCATGTATTTCACCAAGAACGGGAAACACAGTATATCCACTCGCTTTAGAAATACTTCAACTGCTTCAGATTAACTGGTTATTTCAGGCTTATCTTGAGCAACAGCTCAACTTCAACAGAAAAAAAAAACAAGTGAAATACACCAGTCAGATAAGATAGGAAAGAAGGGCCCATCTTGTATACTCTCTAAAAGGATTGCTGGTACCTTCATCAAATGCCAGTGAAGCTTCTCCTTGCCTCTGTGTGTTCTCTGCATTGGTTCAGTTATGATCCTCCCTTTCACAAGGAATGCTTCCCTGTTGCCATAACAGAAAGTGACCTTCAAAAATCAACCATGACAAGCCTTTACAGTAACAGGACCTCTGTTTTATCAGCTTAATCAGTAACTATCTTACCTCCTGTGTAGGCCTGTTCATGCTCCAAAGCTGTTATTGGCTGCAGTGAGCCTTCTTAAGGCTCCAGGATTTGGGTTCATGAAAAGCTCATGAAAAGGGCATCCTTAAGTTAAAAAGCCCCTTACTGATTAATCCCAATGTAAAAAAAAAGAGAGGTATTTTATACTATTTGCTTATTGGAAGCCTCCTTCCAATGGGGGACCACCATACCATAGAATCAGCATCATAACATTTGCTCAGAAAACCTTTTCCATGTGCGTGCACTCTCCTCCTGCAATCTGTGTGTTTCATTTGGCACCCTCTGGTGCATGAAGGCACAAAGCAAGCTCTTCTTGCACAAACAGCCACAAAATCTCAGCCAAAACAATTAAGATTGGACCTGCATGATATGAAGTGAGAATGATATGAAGTGGTCTGTAGCTGGTCCTTCAAGCCACAATGAACATTATGGTTTACATTTGATTACAACAATACTGATAAAGGAGTGCTGTGATTCCTGGGAGATTTCTGGTGGTTGACAGACCCACCGGTATAAACAACACCTGTGATCTGAGACAACACATGGCCAAACTGGGCTTTGTTACTTGCACTAAAATAAAACTTCACTGACTATAAAACTCACATTTGACTGGATGTTCACATTTCATCCTCATGGGTGAAACCTGGCAACAGATGAGGGCTGGTATGAGTAGTCCTCTGAGAAAAAACCCTTCTGATCTTCTTAAGTGTGAAACCAGGTTGACAAGTAAGACATCTCTTCCTGAATACGTCAAGTAGTAACATACAATTTTCATAAGTCACTTTGCCATTTGAAATTCTAAATCCTGTTGCCTTTCAGTGAGAATTATCATCAAATTTTCATAAGCACTTAGGAGTTTATATGTACCATTCTCGTAAGTTAAATTATTATGAGCTTAAAATGATGTGCAATGATGTCAGGCCAGAAAACTGAGTTCCTTTACCACTGCTGAGAATGGAGCAAAAGGATCCTAAAGCCATCTCAAGAGCTGTGGAAAAATTCACACAAGAATCTCTTATACTAACCCAATCACTTGAAATATTTTGTCCTCCCAAGTGCCCTGTATAAATCTGACCACACTGGCCAGGTCTTCACAACGAAATTAACTTAGAACGTAGTAAGACAGATAGCCTTAAAAACCCAATCCTTGCTTTTCCAGCTCCACCTCATCATGCTGATCTATTAGCTCCATACATCATTCTGGCACTGCTCTCTCAGTGACGACTTTGGCAGCAGCAGCAAGGACCTCCAGGGAACCTATTTTCTTTTGATACTGTTATTTTTCAATGTTATAAATGAAGTATTTAATTAGAACAGAAGAACATAGCTCAGAGAACCAGGAGAGAAAGACACACGGATTAAATCCTGGCCCACACTCTAGGTGGCTCAAAGAACTATGAAGCCTCAAGCTGATGATGAAAAATAAAGGTGATGTGGTAGGTCACATTATGAAATGATTTCACAGATTTCACCATGGACAAACTCTAATACATGCCAGGTATTTGCAATTTCCTTTCAAGCCACCTGTCCACTCAGTAGTAGTGGGGGGTAGACCTGAGGTGTACAACTGATCACACCATATAAGCTGTACAAACAACTAAAAGCACCATGGATAGCAGCATCTCCCTCATAGAACGGTTTGGGTTGGAAGGGACCTTGAAAGCTCATCCAGTCCAACTCCCTGGAATGAGCAGGGACATCTTCCACTAGACCAGGTTGCTCAGAACCACATCCAGCCTGGCCTTGAATGTCTCCAGGGATGGCACATCCACCACCTCTGTGGGCAACCTGTGCCAGTGTTTCACCACCCTCATCATAAAGAATTCCCTCCTCACATCCAGCTTGAACTCAGCCACAGCCAAGTGCAAGTTGCCTTTTTATTCCACCAGAGTACATCAGTGACCAGACTGATTGTGTGGTGATCAGTTTATAAAAGTGAAACCTATCTTAAGCCATCGTTTGAGATTAAACCCTGCTTTTGCCTGACACCAGCCCTTCAGCTGTTCAGATAAGACAGCAAATTGGGTCAAAGTATAAATATGCAATAGTGAATTGTAAGTTGTTGATAAGGAGAGTACTTTAGCTTTCAGCCCTACAGAACTGTGTTTCTAGTTCACATGCTGGAAAGAAAATAATCTTCTGATGCAGGTGTGGCTGTAACATACTTATCCTATTTAAATCTGGGAATTAAATGCAGTTTGGTTATCAAGTACAGTAAACAGCAGTGCTCCTCAAGCCTTTCATCTTCCTGCAGATCTGTTTTTGATCACTACATTTCTCTACATCATGATTTCCTCCAATCTGATCTACCAGTGAGACTGATTTCAGCAAGAAATCAAACCAACACTGTGAAAGGTGCCCATGCTGGAAAAAACAACACATATTTCAGAGCATTCTTGGAAGAAAGAATGTGTGTACTTCAACAGACAGCTCTCCAGGGACAGGGAAGAGATACACGCTCTGAACCAACTTGCCACAGATAATAAAACAGGATTCCACTGGACTCATCATTTCAAGCCTGGCTGGAGTTGAATCCATTTAATCAATAGTACACATAGCACCAAAAAACTCAGACAATATATTTAAAACCTGCATGCATTGCTTTTCATTATATTTCAGGCCTTCATTGACATGGTTTAGTGTTGGTCTTGGCAGTCCTGGGGTAATGGTTGGACTTGATGATCTTATAGGTCTTTTCTTGGACTTGATGATCTTATAGGTCTTTTCCAACCTGGCTGATTCTATGATTCCATCATTCAGTTTTAAGAGATCCAGACATAAAATCTAGTGCCTCTTAAAAGCACTGGTCATTCTTGGCTTCCTTCTGCCTCTCTTTTACCTATTTTTGTGAGCCTCCTTTAACCTCAAGATCCACACTTTCTCTTTAAAATTAACCTTTCTTAATTCTCTTCAGTTTTGACTGTTTTCTGTCACAAATGTGTGCCAAGTGTAGACTCTCCAATTCTGAGCTAGATGCCTAAACAAAGGCAGGTTTTTCAAGGGCAAACCCTTCAGCAGTTACAAGTGCTAGAAGAACCCAACTGCTGTCAAGGCCACTTTTCACATCTTAACCTGTGGCTTGGTTTCACAAAGGAGCTCGTAACATACCGCTAAGCTTGTGATATAATTCAGCTTTAACTAGCCATCTCCTTGTCACTTCTTAAAGTCATTTGTCCGTAAATCCACGTAATTACAGAATCAGTCAAATAAATGTAACCACATATCAACAGGGTGGAATTTACATTGCTCTATTTCTAATGATAAATCTATCCAAACCTCACTAATCAACCTCGAAGACACAGGTATGGATACGCTGTAAATTCCTGTATGTTCAGAGGACTACAGCAAGCTGGCCTAAGGGGCCAGAAAAAAGATTGCTATCATCCCAGCATCCTTTATTACTTGGTCCCAGAATAATAGACATTGAGGAGGTAAGAAACCTCACAGCCACAGATTCACTACAAAGCCTCAGTGGGGTCTGGACATTTTAGTTACAGCTTGGATTAGTGCCTTCACTAATCTCTCTGTGAAACAGCAATCCATTGTGTCCCCAGCACTCTAAAGAACCACTGTAGCTGCATTTTAAAAATTCAGTTATTCATCCAAGAGTAAGCTACTATAATTCTTCATGAATGTAGGATCAACAGGGTCACCATTTCCATGTCAGAGGCTGAGTTACACACTTTATCATGAGCTTTGTTCTTAAGTCCTTCTGTATTAGCTAATCCTCTAGGCTCTCATTTAAATAACTTCATTAACTTTCTGTAGAAATTAGATTGCGTAATACCAAGTCATAACACCAACTCCAAACAAACACAAGACACTAAAAAGATATATAAGTTATCAATTATTACCTACCTATGTTGGATAGGACCAGGCACATATCTAGATAATATCATCTCATTTATCCAGTTCCTCCCCTTGATAACTCTTGTGTGACAACTTCAAGCTAGAGTCCCAAAGTAAAGTAATACATAAATTACAATCTATAAGGAAAGACATACAATTTCCAGACTAGTATCAACTCCTTATCTGAAAAAGATTAGAGTTATTTGAGAGTACAGATGATTCATGGACAGACATTAAGTTACTTTCAATCCTGTAATTAGAAATCTTCTTTCTTAGACTACTCAATACATCTAAGCAGGAAACTGCTGAGCAGAGATCACAAGCATGTTCCTCCCTCCTACAGTTAAAACTGATGTTTTAGGCACCATTCTCTTCTCCATTATCTTTAATCTTTTGTGCTGAACAAGCTTGGTCTTGGCCTGATTACTTACTCCAGCATGAGCTGTGATACTGTGAACAGGCCATCTTAGATTAGGAGTGACAGAGAACTACATCTCTGCAAATAAAATATGCCTGAGAAGCAGTGGTAGGGCAGAGGAAGGGTTCTGCATGTGCCAGTATTGTGTAAAGTCAGTGTACTACAATCCAAGTGTGCAGTATGGATCTCAAAAAAAACATCTTCTAGACACAAGATTCAGTAAAGAAGTATTTTTATCCTTCTCCGTGCCAGAACAGGAGACATTTGCACCATCCCCAATTCAGAACATGAATGACTTCCAGCACACCAGTTCTGTTTATCTCCCCATCTACTTGTATTCCACAGAGAATGAGAAAAACCGTTATCACATGAGACTTCCAAGAATCATTCACAACTATGAAACATTCCACATAGGTGGAATAGAATGATCCTTTATCATCCATGCTGTTGTGTGAATGCATATTGAGATTATATATGCAGTCAAGACAGAATACTTCCTGGACATTCACATTCAGAATCTTGGCTAGGGCCAGGAAACAGAAATCCCTAAGCATCTGAATTTGGATGCAAATTTAATACCACCCTCCAAACTTCCTCAGTGTTCTGGAATGGGAATGATCTGGAATGATTTTGTGTTCCCATTCAGACCTTTTTGAAGCAATAACATTTAAGTGATTGCAGATTTCACCCAAGCTACTTTGTTGTCTTTCTGGACTGTATTTGTATTGCCTTAGCTCACAGTAAGGCTTTGGCTAAGCACATCCTCTTAGCTTTCCCTCTCAGTTATTCATGCTTTGGCTGTACCTTATCAAAGTAGCTAGTCTTGTCCTTCCTTCCTCAACCAGCTTCAAAGGCAGAAAACACTGTGCCTATTCGTAGTGTTTATCCAACCGGGTTTATGTGATAACTTCAGGATAACACATCAAGAGAATCATTTTTAGCTGCAGTGCAGGAAGCTGCTGGGAGCAGATAGGGATGGACAATGCATTTTCTCTCCAGCCACTACCGTAAATCACTCCAACTCCACTTTTGCCCCCTTTCTTTCAGATAGCACTAACTTCTTGCTGCTTAGTTGGATGGCATAGGATAAATACAAATTTCCTTCACTGGAAAATTCTTTTCCACATCATCTTTCCTTGTAACCCCAAACACTTAGCAGGACAAGTTCCTGAATGAAATTCAGACACTCTGACTGTTGTCACCATTTATCCTCCAAACTATGTTTGCACTCAAGAGGCCTCAGATGAAAAGAGCTCTCACTGGGCTCCACACCAAAATCCTTAGAGTGGGATTTAGTTAAAATGAAGGGTGAAATGCATGAGCAAGTTAGGAAGTGATCTGCCACGCAGCCAGTGTGTAGCAGAACCAGGACCCAAACCCAGCTCTCCAGAGCTGTAGTCCCAGCTTCTAACCACTTCCTCATTTACGGCATCCATTTTGGAATAGACCTCACCACATTTTTTCCCACCTCCCAATTTACATTTAAAATCCTTTGCTGCATTTCATTTAAAATCAACCAGTTTACTTGGCAGTTCCAAGCCACGCTTGAACACATATGCAATTAGCAGCTCTTTTATTTCCCTCTGATAGCATAGGCTGCATCTTAAATACAAAGAAAGACCCATGAAAATGTACAGAAAGACAGTTCTGCTTCTCACGCACTTGAGATAGTAGCTCCTGCACATAGCATATAATAAAGACAGCTCTGTATTTCCTGACACTGTGCCATTTGTGTCCTATGGACATACAAAATAGCATGGAAAATTGTGGGTGCATACAGGCATAATTGCGAGCAAACTGTGAATGACAGTTTGATGAGTCATAAAATTGGTGGGGTTTTCCTATCTCCATGCTACCCTTTCCCCATCATTTCTATGCTTTTCATATCTTAGTCATACAATGGTATAAGTCCATTGACTTACCATGCCAGAAGCCAATTGCCTGAAATACTGTAAGAAAGGCCTTGACCAGAGAAATACTAACAAGCTGCCAAATTTATTCTCCCCCTCTACTCCACTTTGGTGAGACTCCTCCCTGCAGTCCTGCACCCAGCTCTGGGGCAACAACACAACAAGGACACAGAGCTGCTGGAGCGAGTCCAGAGGAAGCCACAGAGATGCTGCGAGGGCTGAAGCCAGGCTGAGAGTGCTGGGCTGGTTCAGCCTGGAGAAGAGAAGGCTCCAGGGAGACTTTAGAGCAGCTCCCAGTGCCTAAAGCGGCTACAAGAAACCTGGATGGGGGCTTTTAATAAGGGCAGGTAGTGACAGGACACCCAGGAGAAAGTCCTTTTCCTCACCACCACTTTAGTGCAATAAGCTTTGCAGGAATGTCTCCTACCAGCTCAGGGATCCCTTTCCTGGTCACTACTACCTTTTTTGACCAAAACTAACCACAAGAACTGGGTGCTCTCCTGTGCCTGTTGTGCCCAAACAGGCACCTATGCCTCTTTTATTGAACACCTATAGAAAACAAGCTTAAAAAAAAGCATAAAGTCTTACTCATTCTCTGTCCCTTTCCAATAGCAACAGCATCCATTCATTTTCTCTTAGAAATTTGTTTTCCCTGTTTCTAAAACCCTCTATGTCAGCAGTTTATGTAGTCCTGCTGTTAGAAAGCCTTTCCCACTGTCTCATACAGATTTCCTCCAGTGGAGTTTAAGCCCTCTACTCATTGTGCTTGTCTGTACCACACACGGAGCACACCTCCTTCTCCCAGGCAGCCGTTTGATTTTATGAACTCTCACAGCTCCGCACTTATCTTGCCTCTAGATTAAACAAATTAATTCTTCCAACCTTGCCTCAGTGCCTGTGTTCCCCAGATCTCTGATCTCCATCCACTCCAAGTCTCCGTGTGGGGCCCGGAATGAGACAAAATGCTCCAGCTGTGGCCGTACCAGTGCCAAACACAGCACAAAGGTTGCTTCCAGTGGTTCTGTGTGGTATGGTGGTGTTTATGTTTCCTTGCATCACTGTGATGGCCTCAACTGGTGTTCATTCTGCTCTCCACTAGAGACCCTTGAGAGACTGACTGCCAGCTATCTCACAAACAACTTCCACCTTATCATAGGACTCTGTGCCTGTCCTTGAACTGAATCCCACTTAATTCAAATGAGTTGTTCTAATTGTCAAGATCCTTTGGAATGTTAATCCTTCCATCCACATGCTTGCAGCTTTTCCAGCTGAGCATGGCCTAGAAATGCAATGTGCAGCTTATCTAGCTCCTCACACAAGTTACTGCTCTAAGCACCGACATGCAGCAGACCCACCACACCTTCCCAAGGAATCCCACACTTTGCATGCTCCCCATTTGATAGACACTCACATACAGCTACTCTTCAAGACTCACCCCACAATACGACTCTCACTTCATGTCACTGTGTGTCTTTATCTTGTTTATGAAAATGTCATTCAAAATGGTATCCAGAAGCTCTCCTGCAGTGAAGATAGAAGTCGCCTCCTCCTTATTGACATGGTCTGCTATCCTAATGTGGAAGGAAATTAAGACTGTTGCCACAATTTAACACCACTTGGGTGTTTAGTAACACCTCATCACGTTCAAGACGGTTTGTTTTCAACTTTCTGTCCCACTGTTCTGCTAAAAACTGAAGATCCCTACTTCTCCCTCCAGCCCACTGCCTTCACTTTCAAAGCTATTTCCAATGCTGGGCCTCTCTGAAAGCTCACCCATCCTTCAGCAGCTCTGAGAAGCAATTCCTGATGGCTCTTAACCAAGTCAGCCATTCCCCTTTCAACTCTAACTCCTCCAACCTGCTATTCCCCTATGTTAACCTGGGCTGTTATCCCTTCTCTCCAAGGTTACCTATAGCACCTGCCTGAACACAGGTAGATTTTTTGTTAAAACAAAGCTTAGGGACAAACCAAAAAGAAACACAAACCAGTTTTCCCTGGTATCAGCTTGTTGTTCAGCTAGAAGCTTTACTCTGATTTGCCAGCCATCTCTAGACAATACACCACCACCTTTCTTCTTCACCCTGAAGCTTTCTGCTGGTCCAACTCCCACCACACCATAGTTCCATGAACAGCCCCACGGGCTCCCTAATCTGCCTCCTCCCCCTGGGCTGCTTTCTTTCACAGCATCAGCGAGCCATGGGATTTATCCCACTCAATCTCTGCTATGAGTAATTAAGCCATACTTATGATTGCATAGAAAAATGCTCAGGTCCTCCTGCTGGAGGCAACAAGCTTTGAGAGAAAAAAAAATCACTTCTAGAACAAAATCCCTACACAAAGTAGGGTTTTTAGGAGCCAGAACTTAATTCACCTACTTTAATTCCCCTCCAGCATTGCGATTTAAGTCCTATTACTCCAATCCTGATTATACTCAATGAAATCTCCTACAAAAGAGTACATAAACTGCATTCTTCCTTGTTATGTTTCCTTATCTGTAGTGTTTAAGCCATTTCTATTATTTTCTTCACTAAGGAGCAGATTTGTCAAAATTAGTTTAATTACAAAAGTATTTTTAAACAGAATACAAGAAATAGTTTCACATTAAACTTTCTCTCCATTCCATTTTAACCCTGAAAAAGCGAAAGGCTTTCAAAGCCTCCCTGTAACACCCATCTGATGTAACCAACAATCCTGACACCACTGATGACAGAAATGAAATTCTTCACCAAAGCTAAGCAAACAGCCATTAACTTTTAGAAGAAAAAAGAGCTAAAGAAGTTAAATACCTCGGTGTTTGGTGTAACTACCTTTGCCCTCCTTTCCAACAGTTATTTAATCCTCCTTACTTGTGTTCACAGCTGGGTATCAGCCTTCAGGAGCACTTTAGGACACAAGGACAGACACAGTTACTGACCTTGCGTGGAAGGCATTAGTAGCAGGTTCCTTTTAAAAGATAAAGGGATGCTTGCCTTTGGGGCGGCTGGCCTTTAGCTCTCATGGTTTCCCATCAACAGTGATGCTTGCTGTCACCTCAGAAGAGACATAGCACACATCGGAAGACCAAGGTCTCTGTAAAGTACCTTTTCAAAGGTAGTGTCAAAGGTACCTTCCCAATGCCCTTCTGCAAGGCTCAGTGCCACCAACACCCTTGACACAGCACCTCTCCTCTGCTGTACTAAGTAGACCTCCCATGCCTATTCCCTCAGCAAATTTTACTGCTAATAACAGGAAAGAAAAAGTATAAACTAGAACAGGAATGCTGATGGACTGAAGCACAGCAGAGTGAACACAGGCACTGACCCTACAGCCTGTGTGTCCCTGCAGCACCTCCTGGGAGAGCACAGGCTGCTGGTCCTTGCCCCTGAACAGGGAGCTGCAGTGGGGGTCCTATCTGGAGCTGCTGGCAATCAGTCCTTGCACTAACTGTGCTGCAGGGCTCCACGTTAAGAGATGACGGAGCACTCACCAGAGCCTGGAGAGCCTGGACAGCTTTACTTGGCTCCACCTGGTGGGCAAACAAGGTGCTTTGGGGTCACAATCACCCAGCCCCTCTTGACGAGTCACTGCTTTCATGAAAAAAAAAGATTATGAAGTAAGACTGTCTTCATTAACACCAACTTTGTGTCTCCTGTGAAGAACGCAATTCATAAAGAGTAAAATACATCACTGCTGGCTGGGATTACTTCCTGTATGTCTCTTTCTATTTCCACATATTTCAGCTATAGAGTTTACCTTCACAGGTCCCACACAAGTGAAACTGCATTCCTAAAAACCAGTATATATTTACAACCACCACTCTTGGGACTCAAAGTACCCTGGTGATCAAGCAATTCACAAACAGCTCCTAGGCAGAAATGGAGCAAACATGCACTTCCTACAAGACAACTGTCTGCTGTTACTACTGTGCATAATCACAGTGGAGTCCCTGTGCTCAGTTTCTCCATTCACCACCCAGGGGTTTGATTCTGCTTGGAAGAGTGGAAGGAGTTACAAATTGCACCCCCATGGTGTATGTTTCCTCAACAGAGACCTTAACCTACCTCTTCCCCAGCAAGTAAATGAACTGTAATAGGAGCTCGTGACAAAGAATACAGCAACTCCTTGAATTTGTCCTTGTCCTTGCGTCTCAACAAAACCCCCATAAACATTACACAGGAAAAAGATCCACGGCGCAATGAAAGGCAGGAGGTTATAATACGTCTCCATTTAAATTCATGATGGATTTCGTTTGCTCATCCACTGACAGGCTCTGGAGTAATTTTTCATCCTGCGTTCTCAGATTTTTATACCTGAGAAACAATAGAGGTCTGTTAATTGAACTAAGGAACAAGGCAGCCCCAGCTACTTTGTCTGTGCACCCCAGCTAATGATAGAAGCAAAAAGAAAATGCTTAGTTAAGTACCTTTGGCTGCAAACTGGATGCAAACCAGGGCATTAATAGCTCTCTTTAAGACAGACATATGGACTAAAGCCCAAGACTGTATCTCTGTAATTGTGATTACAATAGGTTTCTAGTCACTGAAATATGTGTCCCAGTTTAACAAGGTCCCTGCTGTCATTATATTCTTGCTGAAGTTAAAGCAATAAATAGTTCTGCAGTCTTGATTTCTGATTTGAAAAGAAACAATACCAATAGCATTGCTATGGCTTTTTCAACCTCAGAGTTCCCTTCTGTCTTTATCTTTTTTATTACATTGGAGTTAATTTATTACAAGACAAAGCTATTTCTCCAAGTCACAACCATCCACTTGCAATAGCAATTGTATTTAATTAATTCCAGTATCAACTTATTTCATTTAGTGCTGAGTAAAACTGTTTCCTATCAAGCAAATCTGTTCCTTTTTAGGCCACATTTAGTCATTATCATGACCAAAATGCATTTTGATTTTTTTAATTCTTGAAGATGCAGACTTGGCTCATCTCAGACTTGTTCTAGCAAAACACTGTATAAAGGAAGGTATTATTGCTATTGCACAAGTGATGGGGTAGCTGAGGCACAAAGAGATGAAGTATTTCACCTCTGGAGGTGAAAACAGGAAGCGAACACAGCTCTGTGGCCTATATGCAGTACCATACACCATGATGTGACATCCATCCATCATGTACTGCATTGCTAAAGCTGCTTGCTATACTCACATAAAAGCTGCTCATTTTGCAAAGGCACTGGAAAAAAGAACAGATTCTGTTTCAATTCTGCTACGATTTCTGCTTGAGCTCCCATAGTGGAAACCCTCTGGAAAACAGGGGCTGTGCCTCTGGCTTGCACATTAAATGACATGCAGCTGTTTATTATCCATGGTGTCTATGTATCTCAGAGATGACAGATTTCCTGAATACACAGATATGTACTCATATGTGAGCAGCACTGATGAGCTGCATCATGAAATTTTCCCTGTCTAACCTAATTGCATCTATCCCAGGCAGTAATAACACTAAAGGAATTTCACAGCCCCTGTTCCCTGTTTCATAAAAAGCTCAGCTCTGAGCATAATCCACCAGGGCAATGTTTGAAAGCTACAGTGCACAGATGCAGTCACACAGAAAATTAGAACTGCTCAAATGAAAGAGAAAAGCAGCAGCTCTAGTAGAGAGCTGCGTCAGTACCAGCTCAACAGTGGAAAAGTACCTCAGCTGCTCAGCCTCTTTGCTTTCCTCTCTGGTAGTGACATCAGGCACGTTAATGAAAGCTCCATTAGCATATCACCTTCTGTGTTCCAGTGTCCAAGTGGAGCAGCTCATGATTCTTTTCTAAGCTTTTAAATAACCACCAAAGCTGAGCCAGAGCTGCTGCTTGGTAGGGAGGACTTAGCTTCATAACATAGCCAGTTCCCAATGCCACACAAACAAACAGATGTGCCAACAGAGGGATAAAAAAAACCAACCCAGAACAGATGCATTTCTCTGAGGAAAGCAACATAAACCAGCTTCAATTCTAACAGCAGTCATTTGGCCCTTATTCCATAATAAAGGTTTTTAATTTCTAATTGAGTTTGAAACTTGCATGTTTGCTCCTCAAAATCAGGGTACAGACTTTGCTGAGCGTTAAGAAAGAAGCACCCTTGCTAATGCCCTGCCAGTATTTCAGCTGACAGTGAATAGCCATGGGACAGAAAGTGCATCCTTGGACTTGATGACCTTAAAGGTCTTTTCCAACCTAGTTGATTCAATGATTCTAGCATTGAAAAGAAAGAAAACCTACAGACAGTTTAACTTCAGAGTGGAGTCTTTGATGGGTAGGGCTCTATGTTCTATGAGTTCAGGGGTCTCTGAGTCCCCATGGCCCCCATTTAGCCATCAGTGTCCAAGAGAGGATAGCAATGTGTGGAACCCCACCATCCTTCTTACTGAACTCCTGCACCCAGCTCTTTGTGCCATGAGCCCAGCTGTGAGTGCTGCCATCCAGGGAGTTATCTGTCAATGCAGCAATGCATCAATAATTGGCACTAGATTTCAGTCCTGATCAAAATTAACAGCGGGGAAGGAGGCAAGATGTGAGGTCAAAGAGGCACCTGCTGAGGCAATATAATATTGACAGAAAAGAGTGAAAAATGAAACGCCTAAGTCTGGAGCAAGGCATTCTCTATTAATCTCCCTGTACATGGACAAAGCAGGACCAGAGGCTGCTGCTAGACCTGACAGAAATCTTAAAGGGCACCACTGTCTTGTAGCATTTGGGGGCTAGAAACTGGGAAATCTGTCTCTGTCAATTCAACAGCAATGACAGGAAAGCACAAGCATCTTGCAGCGCTCTAAGCAAGAACTTCAACCCTGACCTAGATAAAGGCTATCTAAAAGAAACAGGAATTCAAGCCTAGCTGGACTGCCTTGGAGTCTCTGTTGAAGTTACAAGGCAAGTTTCAAGGTTCAGTTGGGTTTGTAAAGGGCTGGTGTTGATCATTCTGCCTAAATGGACAGCCTCTATGGAAATCAAACCCCAAACACAACAGAACACAGCAAGAGCAATCCTTCAATTCCCATACACCCTCAAAAAGCTTCTGCCCATTCCCCAGTCCCTTCAGTTACTGAGGTCCTGTCTTACCATAGCAGTGTTAAGACACAAAACAATCTGCAACCATCAGTGAACGCTTCACAAGCAGACAAAACTGCAACTTTTAAAAGGTCATGTTAAATGAGCTCAGGTCACCAACTGATTTTCAGCCCCACAATCCACACTTCTATTCAATAGCTGATCACATTGACAGGTTTTGCAGAAAGGAAGATAAAAATGCTAGCAAGTCAAACTGGCAGATGACGCTGCATTTAGGGCTTTATTAAACATGGCTACAGTGTGTGCAGATGTAATTAAAGCTTGGGCTTTGATTTGGCAAGCAGCCTCTATAAATAGCCTTTCTGTTACTCAGTTCTTTCTCCTCAGTGCTCCATCAAAAAGAAAAGATGTCCTTCAGCTCCTCCCCTACCCCTGGGATGATCACATGCTTTATAGCCCTGCAAACCTTGAAACAGCCAAACACCACAGCAATAATATTTGGGTAACTCGCTGTGGGAAGAAAGGGGATTATCTTCAAGGTGCTTTTCTCTCAGCAGTATCTTCCATTTGCTTGCCTGGGGTGGGGACACCAGGATGAAGGAGCAGGGCCAGAGTGCAGATTAAGAACACGGACTCCGTAGCATGGCTCCTTCCAAGTGAGATCTATCTTCTAAGTGATCTATGGGAAAAGGAGACAATATTGAAAAGCTTTAACACCGGAGTTACTTCTTGCCAGCTGATGTATTTCATCTCCTCATTTCTCAGGGGAGCTATATTTTGCTAATTATGTCTAACGAATTTTTAGGGTAGAATTTTTTCAATAGATTTTACATTCATTCCCACAGCACTGAAGAGAACCTGTTGTGTTGATCTAAGCCCATATTTAAGCTTTGTAGCAAACAGAGAGGGCACAAATAGGTTTAAAAACACCCCACAGATCAACAGAAATAGGTTTTAATTTCAGTTCTGCAAAAAACAAACCTTTGGTTTCTGAAAACTTACTTCCACTACACAATAAAGCAAACCAGAAATAGGAGTTGAGCTGCCCCTTTCAGCATTCAATAAACCCAGAAAACAACAAAATACAGGGAAAGGAATACTAGCTGCATAAACAGCAATAAGTAAAGTTGACACCTAATGCTATTTATTTTAATGCTTGAAATAGCATCCAAAATTAGCAATTTTAAACAATCCCTCTGTAAATTAGAATACAGGAGTGTCTTACAGTATTCTAACACTGGAGAGGATGAAAAACCCAAAATACTCTTTATGAAAAGATCAGTTGGCAAATCAGTTCTAGCAAAAAGGTATTTGAATGGAGCAGCGACAACTGGAGCTGACCTTAGGCAAGGTTTTCTTCCCAAATAGCCTTTAAATCCCTCAGAGGTACTTGGACAAGAGCAAAAGCAACAGCAATAACGCAACTGAGACAAACATCATGAGATCTTCTCCCCAGGGTGATTTAGATGGGTAAAAGAGATTCAGAAGTTCTCTCGCCCACTTTCAAGTCATGAACACCCATACGAAGTGGGAGTGAACTACACCACATCCAAAAGCAATGGTTTGGATTGACCTTCCTTACGCACCAGTGGCTCCAACTAAACTTCCTAAATGGCTCAAGTTTGCCTGTCCCTAAGGTGCCCTACAACAGCACGTTGCCACCTTTACCCTCCCTTATTCTAGTACAGTCAGGAGCTTGCTCCAAGTAAAGTGAAAGGAGAACTGAGCTTCTCCTTTCAAAACTAATGATGTGATTTGCAAGCTGGAATGGAGAAATCCTGCTTTTCCCCTTCCTGGCAGCTGGATAATACATCTGCACACAAAGTAGCTAGGAATCTAGAAGTACTCCTCAAAAAAAAAAAAACCCACTACTTAAAATGACTAATCTAAATCAATAATAAGAACACAATTGATTCTTTATTTGCTCCCAGTGGCTGCCCTTGTCGACTTACAGTATACTGCCTTCCTAAAAACCATAGGGCTCTTTGTTTGCTTCCAGAGAAAACACTTATTTCAGATAATCTTGCCTCCACAAAGTTATTTTTCAATGTTTCAGTCACTGCTATGCCTGCAGGAATGGCTGATTACCCATAAAATGCCTTCTGACAGCTCATATTCATTACTAAATTACCACATGTAAATGTTTCATGTGCACAGGGCAATTACTCTCCTGAATGACTGCCAGCGACATTCCACTGGATCTGAATGAATTTTTCAAGGATTCTAATTGCCATTTAGATGTCCCTATAAGTCTGGGTTTAAAGGGTTTCGTTCCTTTTAGTCGTGGTTATACCTGTGTTCAAGGCAAACGTGCTCCCTCTCACATTTCACACTGCTGCCAATTATTTACATCAGAAACAAAGGAATGTGAAAGTGGAGGTGCTACACAGGCTGCACAGTAGAAATGATTCATAGCCAAAGTCTTGAGCATGAATAATTATCTGTAACCCTCATTTGGAGCTTTTGCTTCAAGTTACATTATTCATAGGGCTTTTGGCAGTGGAAATGAATGAATACCAACTTGACAGACACCTTAAAAAATGCTAAGTTTTTCAAGTAGTTAGGCCAAACCAAACCTTTAATATCTCCAATGAGAGAAAAAAGGGAACGTGCACATGGAATATGAGGGGTTTTACCACTGACAGTAAATAAAAAAAAAAAAAACAGATACGAATAGATGTTCAGAAAAGACAGCTGAGTTTTTCATTACACCACTAAGATAGGCTGGAGTTCTGACTTGTCTCCCAGTGGAGTGCCATCAGGAAGTTTCATTAACACAGTCTATTTTTTATGCCAAGGTTGTTCATGAAAGCAATAAATAAGAGCAAAAATAAACTAATCATTGATGAGTTCTCACAATAAACTCCAGCTACATTGATGCTTCTTTTTGTGTCACGTTCTTCATCCCAGTGCTTGCCCACTTCAGAGAAATCTGTTTCTCTATTATTCCTGTTCTCTATCAGCCTGTAGAGAGGCATCAAATCGAATATTCCCTTGAAAAGCAGCTAGATTAATGCTCCTTTATTTCTTTTGTGTAGAAAGTCAAAGATCGGGTTAACAGCAAAGAAAGAAGAATATATGCCCACAATATCTTTTGAAAGCTGTCACGACTTTGGGCTTGAAAGCAAACCCACCTGCTGCATGGACAGCAAATGTGGAGGCAAAGCTGCAAGCAGAGCAGGTTAGAGCAGGCAGGTTAGGACACCATTGGGAATGCTTGCTCAGGTCACCTTATGCTGTGCATGGCAGCCATGTGGGCAGAAGACAGGGGGTATCCCTATTTATCCCAGACAAGACATGAGGCACAGAGGTAGCTGTATCAATGATAGAATTACAGCAGATTCAAGCACAGACATAACTGAGCCAGATGCAGATCCTAAAATGACTCTGAGATAAGCAGTAATTAAAGACAGGAGATCTAAGAAAGGTGTTTGAAGACAGTCCCATGGGAGAGAGATGTTGAAAACTAACCTATAAAAAGGCTTCAGTTTCCTAAATTATATATGAAGCAAATGACCCACCAAAATCCAAGATTCTCAGATTACCTTGCTGGCTTTGCCACTGGCTGACTGCAGAAATGTGGGCAATCCAGTGAACTTTTCCATCTCTCCACTTCCATTTTTAGCAGGGAGGGAATGGGGGAAAACATGTGGTGCATCCACTTCTGTAAAGATTTTGAAATCTGCAGATGAATGAGCTGCAAGTCATTTTTAAGCAATATTAATCTTCTGCAACAACAACCTATTTCACTGAAACCTTCAACAAAGGCCAAAACCTCGGAGGGACGGCTGCCAGCAGTAAGTTATGCTTCGGTATTCAACCATGCAAAGGATCCATGAGGGGTTTTCATCTGCATCTAAACTCTAATTAGCAGCTCTCTTGATAACTTTATTCCAACATTAAATAGCAGCCCTTAATACTTCCCCCTGTGTGTTACTGTCCAAAATACACAGCTATGGATGAGGAATTGCTCGGAAAAGGGGATTCCAGCAAAACCTGCCACCTCTGAGAAACACTGATAGTATGAGGTCAAACTTGGATGAAGGGAGTAGTGAAGTGCCAACATTATTCTCTGCTTTCCAGTGGTCCCACTGATCTTGTGTACAGTAACTTAAGGATCTTGTGATCAGTTTCAATACAGCTAAGCTGGGCTCTGGCTTCAGCCTTGCTGGCACGCATAGATACATATAGTACAAATAGTACACAAGTGTATTTCCACACAGCAAAGTGGGTTGTGTTTTCCACTTGTCATGGATTGATTTAAAAGAATTCCAGGTTGCTGTGAAAGCTGCATATGAACAGGAAGAGTCAGGCTTCCCCCCCCCCCCCATACAACCTACCATTTCCAAAGCTCCTCAACGTTTTGCAAATTGGAGTCCCACCCTAAGAACTGAAAGAGTCTTAAGAAGCTACCTCAATACATCCCCTTGCTTTTCCTCCTCTCCTTTAAATTCCTCACAGATCAGCAATACTGAACAGCTCTCCAAAACTCTGATGGGCTTGTGTCTTGTCTCACCCTGAGAAGAAAGCTCTACATTACAAGGAATGCTGTGTCAGTTAACACCTATTAACAGTCCTAACAGCAAGTAAACCACCAAGTTAGTGAGCCTCCCATCAAGACACAGCTACAGTGGGGTGACAAACAGAAGCTGTTCCCCTTTCTACTGTCAATAACATTGCCCAGACATTAAAATAAACTGCATTATGGGTTTCTTCAGAACTTCACAATGCCAAGAAAAGATGCCAAGCCTGAACAGCACCCGTCCTTCCTTCTCACTCCATGAGAGAGGACCATTTCTTTCCCATACGGATATAGTGCACCAGGCTGTCACAGGCAAAACAAAGTGAAAAAACCTAAAGCAAGTGGTAGAACTGAGTACTGAAATGTATTTAAGAACCAAAGAGAGAGCTTTTACCCTGCCTGGTTCTCTCACGTGCATTCATTTTCTCTCCTCCAAGCTTTACACATTCACTAAGTCTTGCCTGCACCTCCCCAGAGGAAGATCACTGCTACCCTGAGAAGGTCAGTCAGAACGTTCTTTGCAGTCACCAGCCTCACCCACAATTGGCCAAGGTCCCTGCACATCCCCAGGCATGTGTGTCCATCCAGCTCTCTGACGCAGCTCTCTCCAGCCAGGACCTTCACCACCTTCTTTCCAGGTCCTCTTCTTTTCAAGACCACTTCTTTTTGGGAAGCCACCTTTTTGACTTCCTTATCTTTCCAGCACCCTAAGCCCCTGACTTTCCCAATCTAAACAGTAATGCAGAAGCACCACACTGATTATTAATCAGAGAGTTTGGGACATTAATGCGAGGATTTAGGATGTGTCACTACCTTTTAGTCCACACGTTACCAACACTGACAGCCAGTCCATCTCAATCACAGCTAGCAAGTAGCAGGCTTCTGCTTGCGAGTTCGAAAGTTCAGTTTCAGACACTGAAACACAGAGGCCCAGTGATATGCCAGCTGTGTGCACTCCCAGTTCAAGCTGCTTTTTCACCTCAGACACAGACAGATATGTTACCCACATTGAGACAAACTCAAATCTGCAGATCATTTCCACATTAAGAGCCATCTCTCCCCAGAGACCAACATGGTAACCGGATTAGGTAATGTGTCATCCTCCAGTCTCAGTTAACTCCCCGCACGTGCTCTGGAATCAGTTCAAATGAAAGCAAACTGCCTTCATCCAAAACACACTGCAGTCTGCGGATGGATTTCTCTATTGAGAACAACTGGATCAGGCTCTATTGAGAACAACTGGACGGTCTGGGGCTGTCACGCTGCTTGTGCTTTTGTCTAGCCTGCTTGAAATGCAGCCCCAGCAAAGCATTGGCAACGCAGCACAAAACCAGGAGCCCAAATTCATCAGGGTTTTTCATCTCTCAGTAGGAAAGAAGCAATTAAAAATAGCATCAGAATATTTCTGACTGGATTTTTAAACATTTTGAGGCTGGTAAAATGTTTTTGTTTTTTTTTTTCCCCAAAGCTGACAATGGTAATTCTTAATAGCTCAGGGTAGGAAGATTTAATGCCTTATGTAAGACCAAATGACAGTCAGAACAGAAAACCTTTAGGCCTTCTACAGGATCTATTTTGTTCACACTAGATCAGTGGACCTAATAAAGCTTTATCTGCCTCATACCCTGAGGCTATCCAAGCTACAAGAATGCTATCTTCCTAATAACTTAGCATCTTACCAACACTGAGAATCTGACTTCATGGACATGTTTCCTTTTAGAAAGGAGAAATAAACGGAACCATGCTCTGGAAGGCTTAACATGCCATTTACACTTCAGCAAAGGTATTTTGTTCCCATGGAACTCAGAACTACCCAACAATACTAGGTTTATGAGCTAAGTGTACTTTTAAAGTTTTCAAATATGACATCAGATAACACAGCTGGCTTAACTGCTTTTTCCAGAACAGATTAAGAGAGCCAATCTGTTATCAGTGGCAGATACTTCCATTAACATACAAATAACTGCATATTATACATACACTGAGAGAAGAGGCCACTTTACCCTGCAGCTTCCATCTGTCAAGCTACCGAATACTACCGAATACTACTACCGAATACTACCGAATACACTACCGAATACGCAAGCAGTTCAGAAATCTCTCTGAATATAACTTATCTCTGTGAGACTGGGGATATACCATCATTCCTAGCTTGCAGGTATATGGCATTGAGGCAGAGATGACTGTGATCAACCTAAAGACACCTGAGCTCTATATAACTGCTGCAATTTGAACTTCATTCACCTGCACCCCAAGCTGATGATCCTCAGTACTGAACAGTCGCCTCCATGGTTCACTTCGGCAGGCCCTGTTCTCACATTGATGACAACTATTATCCATCACATCATTAGTCCTCTGTCCACTAAATCCTGAAGAAGCAGATTTGAGAGCTAGAAATCCCCCAAACGCAGCTATATACATCATGGACAGTCACAACTAATGGCCTTGACCCTAGGACAAACAAGAGGCAACATTAACAATGCTGAAACAAAATTATCCTCAGTCCAGCAATGCACTGCTGCCTCTGCTTTTTAAATAGCACATCCCTGTCTCTTTAATTACAGCAGGCAGGTTGTGAACAGATGCTTACTGCACCCAGCAGCCCAATGATTCAGGCAAACTTTTAGCCATTAGCAACTCCTTTAGGTAGCTGACTCAGGCAAACAAGATGTGCAGATTCCCCCCAACTGATGAACCACTGGGTTTGCAGCAGCTTGGCTTATTGACCAGCTGCGGGAGATATGAATGTCCTCAGCTGACAAGCCCTCTTCTCAGTTTCATCATCAGTTTGGGTTGAAGAACCAAAATGCCAGCATTCACTGACATCTTGTCTGGAGTTGGGGCAAAATACCCAACATCAGTAGGTGAGGAATTCCGGAAAGAGATGAATCACAGGTTGAAGTTATTGAAATCATGAAAAAGAGAACAGGACTTAGGATACAGATAAATACTGTGGATTTATGCACTGCTTAAAGACATCTCAGTTATGAAGCCTGGCTCTGTAATTACCTCCCAAGGAGGAAACAAAACCCACACAGATTTGCAATGATGAATTCAATTTCTTTCATAATCAGTCCCATAGCCCCCAGCAGTTCCTGCTGTCATGTCCATTTCTAGCTCCTACAAGCACTTGATTAGTCTTTACATCCAGAGCTGATGTGACACAACACACCCACTGGTGTGTGCTGTGAAAGCATCTCCAGTTTCACATCTCCTAGAAAAAAGATCCTCCAAAACCCCTGTGCCACAACATGCAGGTACCTCTTGACAGCCTCTCCAGCACGAAGTAGGAACAGCTCTGGAAACACAGAATTGATCTTGTAATGCTTCACCTCTCAAGTCTGTATCTGTTCCTGCCACAGTTTTTATCCTGCCTTCTCCTACAGCCCCTCTCTCTTACCCATAGACACAACCCTCACTTTGGTAAATGTGAGGCTTTCATAATCCGCTTGCTGATGAATTAAAACAGAAATGGCAGTAAGCACACGAGCCTTTTCCCTTACTTTTAGGATGCCATACAATTTTTCTTCAGCTCTGACTGGTTGGATCTGAACACTGGAAAGATACAGAGAAGCTTTGGGGTTCCTGCTTCAACCCAGCATTGATGTTTAGCGTGGAGGTCCTGGAAGGATGAAGTCGTATTAACTGTCAAAGCTCAAATTCACCAGTGTTTTACAGGGTTTCTAATTCTATCCAAAGGCCCAGACTTCCACAAGACAACCATACAAATGTGTAACAGCTGTCACAGTTTAATTACATTGGTTCTAAAAGTTGCATTCATTGTTGACTTCATGGGTTCAAACTGCAAATGTAGACTTCCCGCCAATAAGAAGCTGTTCGTGAGAAGCCCTAGCCTGCAAGGTGGTGGACATCTCTGCACACATCAGTCATCTGGGAACAGTCAGAAAAAGGGAACTGAAAAGGGGAACACAACTTGCAGGTAGCCCAGTGTAGAGTGCCACACTGGAATGATTATCCAAGGCAGGAAGCCTCTTCCTCTCAGCGCAGTAAACAGGCTTTAGATAAATCGAGAAGCCACAGTGTGTAGAAACCCCTTTCCTCAAAACACATACTTGCCATCCAACATCATGCTCATTTTGCTATTGCCATCCAACTTGCTCCTAAGGAGGCATTTGGGCATCACTTAATCTAAAGGGTCCATGTAGTAAAGTTGTTGGAGGACAAACATAGGCTCTTGTTGGTGAAAAACAAGGACAGGGCAGGAGGGGAAGTGGGAAGAAACCCCCTTTCCTAAGGGACAATTACTGTGGATTAGTGATGGAAGTAAAAACTGCATTTCTAGTCATCCTCTCTCCGGAAAAAAGGAAGCTCTATATTCTCATCCTATATATGCAAATGCAGAGCCTGGCAGCAACTGCTTGGATCAGCAGACCGTAGCATCACTCTATCCACTTATCTATCATTGCCCAAGTCCCGTGGAACCAGAGCACAGAGTTATCATCAGTGCCCAGCACTAACACAGCATTTCAGCACTCTGAATATTTAACAGGAGAAATGACATAATTATAGTAAAAACTCTATAGATTCTTAGCCTTGCTAAAATAAACAGTACTATAAGTTATCCTATTATAATACAAAGACTTTAAATTTGCTATTTTATTTTAGTGCCATTTTCGCTCCTGAATGATTGCAAGGTCAGGTTGGAAGGGTGGAAAAGAAACTTCTAAGATGCTCAACCTGCAAAGTGCAATTCTATGTAGCAGGAAATCCCTCAGGAATAAGTTACTTTGCCTGCCCTTCATCATAGAATTATAGAATGGTGTGGGTTGGAAAGGACCTTAAGATCACCCAATTCCAATCTCCTGCCATGGGCAGGGACACCTCACACTAGATCATGTCACCCAAGGCTCTGTCCAACCTGGCCTTGAACACCGTCATCAGCATCCTGACAATCCCAACTTGCCTCTCATTCTAAACATCTTCAAGGTCCCCAGGCATTCAAACCCAGACACAAGGACACAGGTAGAGAAAGTGAGAAGAACTAAATGAAAAGCAGCAATAAAAACTAAAGTTTGACTCAATCCTATAAGCAATGTGAATGCTATTAGAGGGGGTTATGGGGTGGTCTTTGCTAACAGCCTGCTAGAATAAGCAAAGAGCTTTTTCACACACATACTTGCAGCACATTACAATACCAAGTACCTAGAAAGCTGCTCCTCCAAGGCTCTGTGATTCCTCAGCTTCCACTGGAGTTTCAGCTCTAGCCTTTCACTCAGACATGGCCCTTAGCCACAGACACTCATAGTATTTTTAATGCTCAGGTGTAATTAAATATCTTCACTAATTCAAACTCAGTAAGAATTAATTATTTAGTGTCCTACTGAAGAGTTCTGATTTTGGAATTTCTTTCTGAATTTGGACTCATGAATCACTGAATGTTCCAAATCATTTCAAAGAATAAACATTTAAGATCTTTTTCCACATATATAATATATATTTTCCACGTATAAATTATATTTTCCATGTATAAATAATATATATATAAAATAAAACACACCAGAAACAACCTTGTGCTCAACAGAAAATAACTGCTTGTCTAACAATACCAGGGAAAAAACCTACATTGCCTAGGCAAAATGTGTATGAAAATAAATCTCTTCTAAATGGGGAGATTGACTGCTCTCAGAGTTATACACAACACCCAGCTCGAAGTTGACAAACAGTATGTTACTCACAATCATTTTCTCAGCTAACCCTACTCACCACTCAAGCAGTGAATAGCAGGTTTTCTGCAGATGCACCTTTACCTTCATATCTAATACCCTGCAGGAGAAATGAGCTTTTAATTTTCTTCAGAGTATGGCCATAGTGAAGAGATTTCAAGCTGCATCACACGATCTCAGAGAGGCATCTCAGAGAGGACCATTTATGCCTCAACATTGTATTTCAGTAAATGTCAAGACTCTTTTTCTCCATGGCAGATGCAGTTTCAGATATGGATTCATTGCTTGAATTTAGTTTTATTTGGTTTCTTTTACTGTTCCAAAGAAGTAGTTATTGCAGAAGGATGTCTTGACTATTTTTGGTGATAACAGTATGTAATTCTGTCATTTTTGGGTTTTTACATTGTACTCACACATCTAAGGTCCAAGTACCATAGAGTAGTGCATTCACAATTGTTACCATCAATTGGTTCTTTCCCCTCCTTCACTTCCTAGGGGAAAGGAGCACACAGATCAGAGTGCACTGCTCGGGAGAGCAATCTTCAAAGTGGCGGAAGAAGCCAGTACTGTCCTCAAATTAGCTGATGCTGTCTAATATGCATTTATTTTATAGCAAGTTCCTGCAACAGTAACAGTCACCATAAAATGAATCTGGGAACAACCTGAAAAGACCATCTAATCCACATTCTGCTCCAAGGAAGGATCAGCTGTACCTTTGTCCTTTTTGACAAATGTTTGCCTAGTGAATTTGTCTTCCACTGGCCCTCACTGCCTCTTCACGCAGTATCTGTCTGCTCCGTTTTCCAGGTTATCTAGTACCTGTCTAAATCTTTCTTACTGCAGGATAAGCCCAATGATGTAGAGAAGATATTGCTCCCTTACGAGTGTCATTATTTCTTCAGTACACGGACAGCTTATGCTCTCACTTCATCCCTTTCTCAACAGATATCTGAATAGCTCTGATTCCCTCAAATTCCCTTTCCACCAACCCTGTGTTTCAGAGCATTCTCCTCATTGTTGAAAAACACCCACAGATCTCCCTCTCCCCGATCTTCCTGTTGTGGTAAACTGGAGTAGGTCCTCATCTCAAACTGTCCATGTTCTTCCCTCTTTCCATACCCATGAGACTAACTCCTTTCATATTTTGGATTTCAAAGCACTTATACATACTGTTGATAAAAAGGGGAAAGCCTCCTCTTTTGTCACATCTCACTTTTCTAAGCAAGCAATGTTCCTTTTTATCCCAATTCACATACAGTTCTCCCAAGAGGTCTCAGACCGGAAGGTAAATCATACTGTTCAGCACATATCACTACTTCCAATTCCTTTTATTTATTCCCTTGCTTCAGTATTGTCTTCATCTAAGAGACCATATGTTCTAGGCATTATTCCCAGCATGTGTCATACTGATAGAAATTTTCCCTTGGGATCTTCAAAAATCCATCTTCTAAAGAGTTTTCATTTTATGTGACTTGGTTCAGAGAAAGGCAAAGGTTTAGAAGTTGTGCCTTGTTAAAACACACCTCCAGTCCATCCTACATAAGCAGTAAGCTCTAAAAAGCCTAATTTACACCCAGGATTTTTGTCTGCCTGTTCAACGTCATTCTAACATTAACACTGCTGTTGAAAGGCAAGTATTGCCAGCAATAGGCTAAGTGGAAACATTAATGTGACAGTTTATTAAGCAATTCCATCCCACAAACCCTAATGTAACAAAAAGCAGCATAAATAAAGGCCTGATCTGGTAAAGTAATACATGGCCTTCACATTGAGACATAGGCCTACTTTAAACTTCTTGGCAGTTTTAGTTCAGGCTGCTAACACTTTGGAGGATAATATACTAGCTAAATGCGTTAATGGTTTAAGTTTGGTTTGTGCTTCCATTGGATTTCCGCTGAAATTCAGCACTGTTGAAAGGTGCTGGATCAATAGTGCTGGTTTTGAGCACATTTATCTTAAACTTTCCCCCATGGTCTTAATGGCTCTCAGATGGGAAACAGGATTCAGCTTAGCTGGTACTCAGCACTTGCTGATTGCTCAACTTGTGAGGACCAATCCTAAGTAAAAAGTAATGTGGAAGATACCAGGCATGAGATAGTGTGCTGACTACAGAGAAAGCTCAAAAGAAATCTTGGAGCTTTAGGCTGGCAGCACTTCCAGCTCTGTGCCCCCTGGCCCAGCTATTCATCTCATTCCCGTGCTGATAGCACAGGCTTTGCTCGCAGGTGGGGAACCAGAGGGGAGAGCAGGGTTAAAACAACCATGTTCATTACGCTTGCACTGCCACAAGGCAGGGGGCTGGATGGGCAGGAATGATGCAGAGGGGTCCAGCTGCTTCCATCAGTAGTCATGCTGGCTTCCTCCCTGGTTAAAGTACCCATGAAATCCTAATGTCCATTTAATGCCTAAAATCAGGCAGGGTGAATCCAGATCTCCCTCAGTTTTCCTCACTTGTACAGTCTGAAAGGGAACTGTGCTGTTCAGCTTGGACAACATTTTCACATGGGGTGAAAGAGAACTGAGTGAGAGAAAGTCTGTGACATTCCTTTTTGCAATCTGGTACAGATGTTCCATATTAAAAACTAATATTTACTGAAATACTTTCAAAGTTGCATCAGAGCTCCTCAGAGTGTGTTAAAAATAAGCACATGCAAAACATTACATTTAGCTGGGAGCCAGATTCCTTCACCACAGCTACAGACAACTATACAACTATATAATGTGATGAGCCAAATCAATCCCCTTCATCTGAACACCTCTGAACTCTGGGACTGGTTTGATTTGAAACTGTATTTGACCAAATGATCGTTACCCTCCAGTGAGTACATGACCACGTACAAAGAGTTCACGGCATGATAAGTTTGTTACACGAAGAAATGTAATAAACTGAAATTTAAATTGAAGAGTCTCAGACACATTTGCCTGTTTGTTCAACAGAGAGAACTCTCAACCTCGGCTCATTTAGAGAGACCCAAGATTCCCCCAATCCAAATTGTCTCAGTAATTCACATCAGAAATGCAATTGTCTCAGTAATTCATCAGAAATCCACTACAGACACCCCTGTGGATGCTGGGTTTCATTCCTGATGAAGAAATTCACTTCTTTCAAAGCATGCCTTCGCTTTCATTATAGAATCACAGAGTGGTTTGGTTTGGAAGGGACCTCAAAGCTCATTCAGTTCCAACCCCCTGCCATGGGTGGGGACACCGTCCACTAGACCAGGTTGCTCCAAGCCCCATCCATCCTGGCCTTGACCACTGCCACGGATGGGGCAGCCACAGCTTCTCTGAGTAACCTGTGCCAGCGCCTCACCACCCTCATAAGAAAGATTTGTTTCCCCTAATAATAATAAGTAACAATAACAATAAACCAGCACATGTGGTTCTGATAAGAATGAGCTATATAGGATGGCTTCAAATTCCTATTTGATTAAGAGACCATCATATGACAAACCCAGCAGAATCAAGTATCTGCCTGAAAAGCAGGGAAAGTGCTTGATTTACAGCACTAAGTGGATGTCTGCCATGTTTTTTGCACACTTTGCTATCTTGGCTGACCTCTCCCAGACTTATTTTCTGCACACCAACAGATTTCACATGTTTTTAAATATGCGGACAACCAGGAATCCATAAATAATCTATCTCCACTGAAATATAACTGCCATGTCTGAGCAGTTCCGGCTTCAGGCTTGGGCTGCAGCAAAAGCCAGACACAGCTGAGGTTTATAGCAGCTCTCCCCATTCTGCAGCTATTGAAATGACTCCACTTGCACTCAGCTGCCCAGATGTAGACAGCTCAAGGTAATGGTACCTAAATGGAAGTATGAAATACTGCCTCTGGTCAGGAAAAGTCAGTGTCATGCATGACAAATTTAGGTAGGTAAAACTGCAGAAGAAATGCATCAAAGTGCGGACATGAACATCTTGTTTCAAAAACCAAACATGAACATGTCACATTTGTGTTTGTCAATAGATGCTTTCAGCATCATTCATGCCCACCATGTAGGAATGGCAAACAACAGCTATGGACTGGAATATCACTTCATTCCTGCTCTCAGGGCCATGTACCCTGCACCCCTTCCACAGTAGTGTAGGGAAAGCAAAGCTCAGAAATACCACTTTCAAAGGGACTACTAATTTTCTGGTTAGCTGCTAAGTATAAAAGGCTGGCTCATTGGCAATCCCTCTGGTCTTTGTTGCCTCTCAAATTGTTTGAGCTGGTATCCTGGATCATAAATCCTAGAAAAAATAGGATTCGCTCTAGTCCTCCAATTTGCAATTGTAGCCTTCAGTCTGAAAAAGGAGAAGTGATAAATAATGAACTTATAAGGAAATTTCCAAAGAGACAACTTCACATTCATAGGTATTTTGGTCTTCACACCATCTCCCCTCATCTATTTCCTTATTCTAAACTTTAGTGGGGGGTTTCTTCTATGCTTCCTGAGCATCTACACTAAGGACACTCTGTGTTGCTTGGGACAGCTCAGAATGTCTATCCTGATCTGAAATCACCAGTCACAGACTGACTGATACTAAAACCTTCTTCCTCTTCCCGAAAATCATCATGTTCTGCCTGATTACAACCACAAGGCACCATCTGAGAGAGTAACTCAGACCAAGCTCCTTGATACTCATTCCAGATTCAACAAATTTGCAACTATTAAGTCCCACCTCTCTCCCCTGTACAACACATGACACGTCAGGCAAGAAAAGCTGCTCAGAATGCTCAACCACTCCCTTCAAACAGCCATGTGAGGGAAGACTTCTCAGTGTGCTGAAAATCTTTAGTGTGTGGTGTGCCCAGAACAACTTCTGACCTTGCTTGAAATATTCCATGTAGTCAGCCCACACTCAGGCGATTTATGACTGTCCTAAAAGCTCTTAAAATACTTAGAAAACAGTTAAAAGCAGCCACCAAGGTACCTTCATACGCCAAAGCCTGGTATTCTGTGGGTGTGAGAACCTCAGAACACAGCCAAGACCTTTTGGCACAGAGAAAGAGTCCTGTTACTCTCTTCACTCAAACACAGAGTCCTTGAAACAAGAGATGGGAAAGTCCAAGTTCATCTCCCACTCTAACAAGAAGGATAATTCCCCTGGGCTTATCCACCCATCAGTTTCCAATTACTCAAGCGATGGATTCTTCCACCTCATGTCCTGGGAAAGTGTCTGTTGGTCTAATGAATCCCACAGCTACACCAAACTCCTACTTCCTCAGCTGAAGCTTTCCTTTCCTTTGTCTCATTTCCTACTCCTAAAAGCACTCTCAGAATGTCTTCTCCTTCCGTGAGGAGCTGCTGAGTCCCCTTTTATGCCTTCTAAACACCACATTTACATCACATTTGCATTTCTAACAAATCACATGGCTCTTTCCCACTGTTAATGTTATACTTTGGTCATTTTTAACCTTTCATTGCTCTTACCAATGGCATGATCTCCAAATCCAGCTGGGTGGAACAAAGGGTGGAGAACACTTTGTAAGAAAAAGTAGAAAGGGTCCCCAGACAGTGTGAATTTTTCTGCTTTCTGAGAACCCTGTAATGAGAGTATGGTCGCCTATGCCCTAGAACCAGAGAGATGGAGACAGTCAGCGAGCATCTCTCAAACACCTTCCTCTCACAGCTCCATGCTGATGCTCCACATAAGAAAAAGCTGCTCTCAGCACCAGCTGCACTCTCTTGAGTTCTTCCCAGAGCACCAATGGACTGGCCTAAGGGTTCCCTGAGTTGCTCAGGTAGTCTTCTCAGGAGCTCAGAGGCTTTTGGTCCTCAGCTTGCTCCACAACAGCCTTTACACTGGTGTAACTACACCAGCACAGTCCATGGTAGAATCTGAGTACACAATAACAAAAGCATAGAAGTGCCATTACTATAGTATCTAAGCCCTTCCTCACTAGTGCCAAATTTACCCTCCCATGGTTTGTCCTTCCATCCAGGTCCAGAAAGAAACCCGATACAGGAGGCAGTTCTGTTTTGGTAGAGCCAATGGTCCTGTTTCTTTTAATGTGCCCCTTGCCATGGATATGTATGAGCCAAGGAAATGCATGTTGGAGTAGCAAGCAAGCTAGCCTGTAAGAGTTATGCAGAAGATCAGGGATGTCATCAGACGGACAGTTAGGGTAGGCCTGTGAAACTCAGGCCAGGGCCAGACATAGGGAGTGAGTTACAAACCACGTGTTCTTCTATGCTCAGAGGCTGAGTTCACTCTGAGCACTGTCTTTCCTGTGGTGAACCAAGACAACTCATGATAATATATAAATGTCCTAGTACAGACACATCCATCTACTGTACTGAGCTATGGCCAGGTCAGATGGTGCTGACTGCCTGAGTAGTTTGCTGATGCCCTGCGCAGCCACTGGGCACTGAAATGGCTCTTTATGAGATATTTTCCAGGTATTATCTTACTCTTCCACAGACACAAATTATGTCAAGTATTGCAGCAAAACCCCCAATGCTCTAATGTAGTACTCAGCTGAAAAACGACAGAGAACAGCACTTGCCTGGAGTGCATCCTAGAGTCACACAGGGCCACCTCTGCTCTCAGCTCTGCACTTGTAAATGTGGTCAAACTCAGTCTAAGGGTCATATTCACCCATTTGAGAACTCCCAACATTGTAAACCCTTTGTTCTGTAGGACACACCCAAACCCTTCTATGATTCTGTAACAACAGCAACTGCATCCTTTGAAGAAGTTAACTTTTTCTGTCAGGAATAAAACCTAGCATCCACTGGTGTGTCTATGCTGGATTTTCACCCTCACAGGTTAAGAAAGTGCCCTTAAATGGAATTCTGACTTTGAGGTTTAAGTTTAAAAGCAGGCTTATACCACTGCAACAAAAAATGGACATCACAAATACATGAAGTTTATGGAATGAATGTACAGCAATGACTGATGCATTTTATTTTCACATAAGGTATTTCATGTGCTAGGACAAAAAGGATAATACAGACTGAAGCCCCTGAAAGCATCAGTGACGAGGACAAACACCAGCTCAGCTGATGGGGATGAAAAGGTCATGTACAGATCAGACCAAACTAAACCAAATGTTTCCACTGGAGCAATGTAATAATTTTCTTTTTCCTTAGAGCTTACCAGCAATGGGTCTAAAGATCAACTCAAACTCTTGTTTTATTTAAGTGCTTTTTAAAGATATGGAGGAACTGAAAGTACAATGTAATATAAAAGATGTTCATAGAATATTCATTCATGTTGGGTCACGGCCAAACTCAGCTCCAGATTTGGACTCAAACACGCCAAAGTTTAGACATAGTCAGTGTTGTTGTTTCTATTAATTCTAATTATTTCTAACTTCTATTCCACTTCTGGCATCTGGAACTGTACCACCCATTTATACACTGAAACAGTGTGCTGCAGTGTGCAATGGGACTGTGAGTCAGACCTGCAACTGGAACCTGAATTCTGTACTTCCGGACATCAGCTATTTTAAACACTGACATGAGATTGTGCATTTCTAACAGAAAACAAGGACTCAGGACTCAAACATAACTTTATTCTCAGGAGTTGTATAATGAAGCAAAAGCTTTCCCGCAGCCCTGCTACTACTGCCTGCTCATAGCTGTTTTGTGGCCAGCGAAGTAAGAGGGTGTCTGAGCAGGAGAGTATCAGTGCACTGCAAAATGGAGACACCAAAGGAGAGGGAAAGGAAATAAGGCTTCAGGCTTCTCTAATTTAATAAAGACTTTCAGGAAAGTCTGTCTCTCCTCTCCATTTCCCACCTTTTCCTTGCTTTTGGTCAGAGAACCAAAAGGCCCTCTTTTTCTCCATGAGCTTTGTAAGAAGCCTTTGACTGTGAGAGTGGTGAGGCACTTTGTTTTGGTAGAGCCAGTGGTCCTGTTTCTTTTAATGTCCCCCTTTCCATGAATATGTATGAGCCAAGGAAATACAGGCTGACCAAGGAAGTGGTGAATGCTCCATCCCTGGCAGTGTTCAAGGCCAGGTTGCACAGAGCCTTGGGTGATATGGTCTAGTGTGAGGTGTCCCTGCCCATGGCAGGGGGTCGGAACTGGATGATCTTAAGGTCCTTTCCAACCCAAACCATTCTGTGATGCTATGATTAGCTTCATCATGAAGTCTAAACCATCTTTTAAGCCAGGGCTTTTACCCTTGGCCCTGCCAGAGCTATGATGTACACAGCCATGCCCAGCCATGTACCTTACTAGTCTGGACCCTGACTAAACCTCAGTCACGCACTGCCACTAAAGATTTACTTGGCAATCACTGCAGTGTGTCAACACCAGCTACTGTGCTGATGTGCTTCTCAGCTAACCCCATACAATGGGCAAGGTCAAAGAGGATCTCACACTAACAGCAGTGTGGCTCAGGAGCCATCTTTTCATCCATTTTCCCAGGCATTAACTCTCTTGCAATATAATGAGAAAGGAGGAAGAATGCAGCTATTGCAAAAAAAGGCTGGACTTAGTTATATACTGAGCTGTGCAAATGCACAGGAGATTCAAGCATAGCTGGAATGCCTCCACCCTGTTTTTTTCCACCACTGACAGACAGCAAATCTTGCCCCCTAATATATTAATGTGGATTCTGTAACACCAAAATTTATACACTTAACTCTTGCAACACCCCAAAGAAATAATAAAAGCATTGTATAGAACTAATATAGACCCATTTCAGTCTTCCCACACCGCTCCAGCAGTACAACAGCAGCAACAGAGCAGCACAGGGCCTGCACGTATTTGTACAGTGCCACCATCCCTGTCCTTGGCACAAGGGCAGTGCCAGGACTGGGGGTGTGATGGAAGCATTCTGTGCTCCAGAAACAGAAGCAGCTGGGTAAAGCGTCTGCAAGAGCCCCCACGGGGGCTGCTCTAATTTAAACTGGCCCCTGAGCAGCTGAGAAGCTGAGGAATAGAAGCAGAGATGGCCTCAAGCCACTGTTGTACTCTCTCTTCCCGAAACCGCACCTTCTGAAGCACAGCAGAGAAAGAACAGCAGATTGTAAGAGAACCAGGAATGAAGCTGGGCAGAACAAAGCCTCTTCACCCAACAAAGTTCCTTTTACAGACACCAAAACCACCCCCAAAGCTGCAGCCCTGCTGCAAGCTGGCACTGCTTGCTGTGTCACCTAAATAAAGATGAGGAAGAGGGAAATGGCTTGGTTTCTCATCATGTTTATCCCAGCTCTGCTCCTGAATAATGTCATTTCATTTCCATGGCATTGCTTTTGAATTACCCCCAGGAAACCAGGAACAGTCAGCCCCTCTTAGCATATAGAACTGATCACAGTTTGAGTTGTGATCTCGGGATCAGCCCAGATGGAGCAATCACTCTGGGACTTTGACTAGTCAGAGGAAGAGGGTTAAACAGGTAACAACCAAAGAATTCCTCTTACAAGTAATGAACCTTACTCAAGCACAGCACACTGACTGCCCATGTCCGATAGATTAGATTGGTTGTGTAAAGAAAGCTGGTTTTCCTTAATAAATGCTCTCAATAGGAAGAGCTGGAAACGGGGTGAGAGAAGTAAAAAAGCAATTTGACATTTGTCCTGTGACACAGTGCACACGCAGGAGCTGAAGCAGGAAGTTGCAAAGTCTCCTGTACCCCACACAAGCTGTAAGTCTCCTGGATTCTCAGCCCTGCCAGTGAAAGACTTTGGCAAACCCAGAAGGGAGAAAAGTGCTCCCTTCTGCCACTGCTGAAAGGCTGATGATGGAGCACAAGTTCTAGCTTAGCACAGTTAATTCCTCATTTGGACTCACTTCCTATCTTTGAACTGGAAGGAACGGGGTGGCCTCCAGATACAGTTTCAGGTTCAAAGACCCGTAAGGTTCAGGATTTTACTTCTAACCAAATCAAAGTTAGACTTCTGTAAATGTAAGTGTGATGCTCTTGAGCCTTAGGCCTGTAGAACCCTCTGTGACCCACAGCATTTCTGGGAAATATGTATTCTTGGGCCTAACAACTTAAAAACACACAAATAATATGCAAATAAATATAAATGCTTGGTTTATTGGCCAAAATAATGTCCAAAACACCCCATTGCCTCCAGGGAATCTCTTAGCAAGCTACTTAAAGAGTTTCTCTGTCTTGGGGAAAGAGAGGGAGCACACAGGAACCAGCAGATACAAAACCAGCACTGAAGCGGCAGCTGGTGTAGTCCTTACTGCAAAGCACTGTCTCCTACCTAACCTTATCTCTCTGTACATCCTCCCATTACTATCATGAGGGTAACCATATTCCCAGCCTCATGTGGGTGTTGCAAGAGGAAAAGCATCAAAGCTTCTAAGTGCTGTAATCAAGTAAAAAAAGCCTTACCTTAAAAGTCCACAAGAATATGTTCTGAAAGAAGAGTGGGCTTTGTAGGTTTATAACAACAAATACAATGCAACTAAAACAACAATGCCACTTGTAATGGTTTGGACTGGGGGGGTAACTAGTCTTTTGGCAAAGACAAAGGCAAGAGAGCTACATTTTTAGCCTGATAAATCAAAACTAATGAGCCCCTAAATCCTTATGTTTCTCTCAATCAGCACACTATCAGCAGTGACACTATAGCAGCCTTCTCCATCAAAGAGCAGCCCAGGGGCCATCTAATGACACTCCAGTATGAGTGACTCAGAGTTTCTCCATGAAGCAAAGCTTGCCTACATTTTCAGAGCAGATGGTTGAGCTGTGAGACAGTGCATCAGATGGCTCTGAAGTGTTTAATACAATTAAGAATATGCAATCTGGAAATGCCCCAGGCTCAGACAATTTGTCCACACATTTCTATAAAGATTTCAGAAATAAATCTGCACAGGCTTCTTCTGAACAAGTTTCATTATTTCTTAGCCAACAGCAAGGGAATCAGCCAGTAAGGGAAGTAAATAGAACCCCACTTGCTAATGCCTTCTCACCCCTGTAAAGGGCAAGAGGAACAGAATGTTGACTGCTGATAAACATCATGAAATAGGATCAGTTTCTCAATAGCAAACGCTTTGTGTGCATAGTGCTTCTCATCCAATCAACAGAAACATTAATTCTCTCTATGCTCTTCAAAGACTTGAATTATACCTGATGCGCAAATAGGAAACATCCTATGTGAGGCACATCCCTACATACCTTGTCTCCATCCAGGAGATGGTGAGAGAACAGCACATACTGGGTCTGCCTGCATTTTCCTTTTTACTCACCCTCTTCTCCCTTTCTTTGCTTTCCATCTGTACCACCATCAGCCTCAGGAAGCAGTTCCCAAAGCCCTGACAACTTCCCAAGCTCAGGAAGACAGCTTGCCTTTGACACCAGGAGAGACAGGACTCCCAATGAAGGGGACAAGCTCACACTTCCCACTGCAAGTTTGTCACTGGGGAGTGACTGTGAACCACACCAACACATGGTCCTAAGTACCCTTCTTAAGTCATCAGACCAACAAGAGCATCTCAGTACCTGGTAGCAACCATGCCACATGTGACACCTCTGACATGTATTTTGTCTACTGTGGAGAGACTTACTGCCTAAAACATAAGCCCACAGAGACAGAAAAAGGAAAGGAAACAGATGGGGCTGAGGAATGGCTGAGCTGCTATAGGTCAAAGCTAAAAACTAGCACCCATGGGCGACTGCCTGCTTCCAGGTGTGCTTTGTGATCTGTTACAGGGCAGCAGGGAGATGACCACAATGCCATAGCAGGGCAGGTCAAATTAAACCCTGCACTCCAGGTAGGGATTTGTCCTATTTGATCTCCAAATAGAAATACAAGAAGAACTTAAGAGTCCTTCCAGTAACTTGAGGTGCATTGTACAGACAGCATATTACATGTGTTTCCAAAACAAGCAGTGAAAATCCAGGATATTCAATTTAAAGAATCTGGAAAGAACAGATAATAACTGCATGGCTACAACTACAACCTGTGAGTGCTTAGAGTCATATGCTGTGGTTCCATAAGCCAACAGAACCACCAGCTGCTGCCAAAAAACAACTCTCCCACTTCCCATTCCTGTCACTCCTTCCCATTCACACCAGCAGCTGGGAGCTGCACCAAGCTGTATTGGTTCATGCTTGTGCCAGCACCAGTAGCAGGACTGGAGAAGCAGAGATGAGAGTGAAAAGCTGGAAATGATTGTGGCATTGTCATCTCAAATTAAGCTCATCTGCCTTTAAAAGATACATGTGATCTTCCAGCCCTCACACTCACCCTGAGGGCAACAGGTGTGACTCATCCTGCCATAAAGGTGCAGGTTCTTCTGCCAAGACCCATGGGCTCTTCTCTAGGCTGAGCTTCACAGCATAGAACACTTCCTTTTGACCCCGAAGCTCATGAAAGAGGCTGTTGTGCAGCCACACAAGTACCACAATTACCAGTGCTCAACAACCAGAGAGGAAAAACCCATGTGCCTGGGCACACTGAGAACATTATTGAGAACTGTACTGGTTGCACATGCTCAGACGGACAAACTAACACCTTGCAGATGAGCTTCAGCTCCTGCACCACCAATCTCCTGCTGTTTCTTTTCATACATTTTTTCTGCTTGAGGTTTTCCTTTGTGATACACAGAATATCCTCTTCCATTGGGCAAGATTCCTGACGTAGCTAGGGCTGGGTAAATGGCTGTGCACTACACTTCAGGTATGTGACAGCATACCTAAAAGCAAATTAAAACCTCCTACTACATATTTTATTATGTATAATAAATGGAAATTATGCCTGTAAGAATAGGGGGTGGAATTTGATGGTAGAGTACAATCGAAGAGCAAACAGGCCATAGAATGTATTTCAGGGTGGAAAACCCCATCTGCCAAATGTCCTGAAGTCTCACAAACCAGTTCAGTCATATAACCTTACCAAAACAGGATAGCCAAGCCTGAAAGAGCTAGTGAAGGGTACCTTTCAGCCCTAAAAAACCAGGGGAGTGTCGCACATCAAAACAGGAATGATCACATGCATTACTGATTTCACTGTAGTGACAGAACAAGGGGTAACGGGTTAAAACTTAAAACAGGGGAAGTTTAGATTGGATATAAGGAGGAAATTCTTTCCTGTTAGGGTGGTGAGGCACTGCAATAGGTTGCCAAGGGAGGTTGTGAATGCTCCGTCCCTGGCAGTGTTCAAGACCAGGTTGGACGAAGCCTTGGGTGAGATGGTTTAGTGTGAGGTGTCCCTGCCCATGGCAGCGGGGTTGGAACTAGATGATCTAAAGGTCCTTTCCAACCCTAACCATTCTATGATTCTATGATTTAATGTTTTATAGCTCTTTCAGAATGCCAGGAGGATATGACAGAACTTCCAGTGTTTAGGGTGCTGCATTTATTGCCGAGTGCAAGGCAAGTGCACAGGGACACAAGAAGAGCACTTACAGGGACATTGTATGTCTCCTTGCATGATGCTGCAGTGAGCCCACAAGGATGTCACTAGTTGGAAACTTCACCTGCTCAAACAAGTTCCGAGGTATCCCAGATTATATAGTTCAAAACTCAGATTATATAGTTCAAAGATTACATAATACGAGCTCCCTTCCAGTTCCTACACCGCAAATCCACACTTTGCTCAAACTGGCAGATGCAGCAGACACAAGAAATGCAGAAGCCATACCAGCTGAAGCATCACTGTTCCCACCAGAAGACATTCCCATGCTTCTCCTTCAATCAGTGGTGTACTAGGCTGGCAGGTTTAAAGGGGTGAGAAGCGACCTGTTCAACATTATAGCTGAGCAATTATGCCACTCTTCAGAGCTGTCAAGCAGTGTTACATTACAGTTTACATGCAGATTATTTACAAATGAGTTCAAGAGATACTGAACTTCAGTGTTACACTGGCAGTTGCACAAAGCTTGGCAGAGTCTAAGATAAATTCTCCCATTTCTCCAGTACATACTTGTAACCTTATCCTGTTTCACAGGATCTCATCCTGCATGTAACATCTGCCAAAAAACCCTACACACAGCTCCAGGTCCACTCTCAACCTGCTACACTCCCTCTGTCCCCAAGCTCATGAAAAACACTTTCCCTAGACAGCTGCTTCAAAGAAATTAATGTCTACAGATGCTTTGATAAACAGTCTGTTACCAGAAGGATATATCTATCAGGTAGCATAACTGGCGATTCAGAGATAGGATCCCCTGGTACACTTCCATTATGTTTTCTTACTGCTATTACTCAGCTGAACTACTGATGAAAGTCAGTGGGATGATAAGACAAATAGTAAAAGGCAAATAAAGTCATCATGTGTTGTGTTGACAGCAGCCTGCAATAGCTGAGCTTCATTCTGTATGTGACCCAGAGGATTAGTGACACTGTACATTAGCATCCAGGCCCTGGATGGAGCGTCAGAGAAAGGCAGGTGGGATTATACAGGAGAAAGACTTGCTCTGCCCCTGTGAGTACCATGGGGGTCAGAATATCACTTCATTCTGCTCTAAACCTGCAAGGTGGGACATTTTGGCTGACATTCTCTTTCTGATAGCAGCTTTGGACAAATTATTGTGTGTGTGGTTTTAACTCTGATGGTTTCAGAAGCTGTCCTTTCCTGCACAAGAACGACATTTCAACCTCAGCACATAATTCAGATCTCATCATTTCACTGAACACTTACAGATGAAAGCTCTGAAAAAGGTCTCACTTTCATCTGCATGCTCCTGAGGCAAAATGAAAACCAGAGGGGAGCACCTGATGAAGATTCTGCTAATGGGATCGCCTCCAATTTTCCTTATTGGGACTGACCACAGCATATAAATTCAGACATAAAGAATTATTTTTATTAGCAGCATCCCACAAGCCAGATAATTTTTTTCATCCAACAGCAGCTTTGAGAGACAGAAAGGATATTAAACATAAGAAGTCTAGTTTGAAATATGAGCACCTCAAAAGCATGTCCAGATACTGAATTACACAGCTCAAATTGTCATTTAAATTTATCTTTTTATATGTCACAGACTCTATCCTATTATCATCTAGCCTAGATTAGGACAGGACAGTATAAGGCTTCACAGGGTAAATACACTAGGCAACTTGCTCCAGTTTGCTCCTAGAAGAAAGAAACTCCATGTCCTTCACTTCTATTCTGACCTGCTGTGCAATTTCTATTAATTGCTCCTCCTCCATGAAGTACATTAATTGGATGTACCATAGCTCTGTGTCCAATACAGGCAGTAGGTTAACTCATGATCAGCTGGAAGAGCTTTGCACAGCTCAACCTCTAATGTTAATTGAGTGCAAGATTCCGCAATGCAGCATAATTCATGCTGCCAAGAGTACGAAGTGCCTTCACCTGTGACTGTCATAGGAAAACCTGGAATCTAGGGTACATCCACAGGGACTTGCAAGGCAGACACTGTCACATACACTGATCATCTAACATTTGACAGCTACATCCAAGCATAAGTTCTTTACTGTGAGGGTGTTGAGGCACTGGAATGGGTTGCCCAGGGAAGTGCTGAATGCTCCATTCCTGGCAGTGTTCAAGGCCAGGTTGCACAGGGCCTTGGGTGACATGGTCTAGTGTGAGGTGTCCCTGCCCATGGCAGGGGGTTGGAACTCAATGATCTTAAGGTCCTTTCTAACCCAAACCATTCTGTGATAAGGAGCACTTAAGGCAGAACGGTGAAGGACAAAGTTTTGCGGTGTCCCATGGGTGAGGACTGATATCATGAATGTGGGACTCCTTGCACCAGGCAGTACCCACCAACATGAGTAAAACTAATGATACAGCATTCAAAACAGCTGGGAGGTGGACATGCGCTCCTGGAAACACTGTTCCAGCCTCTGAGGCTTTGTATTTGGGTGCTATTACCAAAATATCTACACATCACCCCAGCCTGGGCCACAACATACTGATCCACAGAAAGAGTATCAGCCTCTGAGGCTCCTTTCCCAAACAACAATTAAAGAAAACATCAGCTTCAAGCTTCATTCTACTGCACCACAGGAGAAATGCTAAAATGAAAACTGGAAGGATGAGCCTGAAGAAGGCATTGAAGGGACTAACCCTAGGTCAGAGGGATGAGAGAAAGGTTTTCAGACTGCTAATTCATCTAAACATCGCTGTGGTCAGGGCCCACGGGCTTTGGGATTTTCATCTACATAACATTCAAATTTATTAGACTGGGGAGTTTTCAGGGTTTGCTTTTTTTTTTTCTCTTGGCAAAGGTGTGTTTGTAAAAGGAGAAGTATTACAATTAAGGCAGAAAATGCAGTCCTCCCCTGCTTTCCCCAGACACACACGGAGCACACTAAATGTACACTGCAACAGCCAATAGCTGGTGCTATTGATGTTTTCTAACCTGTCCCCCAGAAGGTCAGATGGAAAGGGTCATAGCATCATAGACTGGTTTGGTCATAGACCTCTTGTCCTATCGCTACAGTTCCTGATGAAGAGTCCCTCTCCAGCATCCCTATAGGCCCCCTTCAGATACTGATCATTCTGGGGTTTCTTCAGCTAGAGTTTGATTGATCAGCTCCTGCTGCATGAAATTGTTTCTGTAAGTGCTTCTGCAAACAAACTAACAAACAAAGCCCTACTAGACTGTATTTAGTTTAGACATTTAGCATGGCATCTGAACAAGCTAAATCAGCCTGCTGCGAGCACACCTACCTCCAGCACAGTATCTAATGAAAAAAAGTAAGGTTTCTTTTTGTTCACAGTTTTTATCTCCTTTTCCTCAATCCTGGTGACCCTCTATGATAAACATTTATACAACCAGCAGTCTAAAGGGGGTCACTGCAGAGCGAGCAAGCAAGCATAAAATAGAAGAGGCAGAGAGAAATTAACTTAAACCTAGATTCACGTTGCACAATTATCCCTGTAAATTCAGGAGCTCAGAGGAGCCAGCAGTGTGCTGTTACTTCTCACTAAGCACATCTGAGTGATTTACAAGTGACCATCAGTTCAGCTCAAAACAACAACTTAAGTCTTGAAATTACCTTGACTTGCTACTCGCTGCTTTGAATATGAGCTGCAACGCTCCGCTTTCCAGTCTGCAAGTCTCAGTTCCCATAAGGAAAGGCAGTAATCACTGAGATCTTCAGCATGATATTTCTAAAACCATCCTTTTGTTGGGATTGCTGAGGAACATTCACTGGGGAAAGAAAAAAGAGAAATGAACACCAAAGAACAGAAAGTCTCTTTGCATTGATTTATTCTCCAGTCCACATTCTTAAGCACTGCATTATCCATCTTCCATATAAAACGATGTATTTATTACTATCTATTTTCCAGACATCCCACAATATATACCAAGAATTCTCCTTACAGAGAACTCTGAGCCCAAGAACACATCTAAGGGGATGGGTACAAGCAAACCCAAGCTCCTTTGCCTTTCCCTTCCAACTTAGTGGACTAAGAACAATGTGGGTCTCTACTCTTGCTTCGTAGACACGTTCAAGGACTCCAGATGTGTGAGGCGAAAGAATGGTTTAGGACTGGCCATGTGCACTCCATATTAACACAAAAGTATCTGGTGGATTAGAGAATAAACTAGTGCTTCTGTATTACTCTTGCTGCTTCTATTCTCCAGAGGACTTTAAAAGTGTGTATATTTACTCTGGGAAGAATCCAAACAACTTTCATTCACTTGTCCTATAAAACCATAATAGCTGAGTCAGTCTTTAAAAGCGTTTCTCTTTTTAGCTTTGTTTCCTTCATAGAGTACTTATTTATTTACCATAAAAATGGATCAATTTTTATTTACTTGAAAATGTGACCATTTTCTTTCCAGAACTGTTTGGAAGAGCTATTTCCCAACTGTAATCTCTTGTACCATATCAATAGGCACCAATGCCTTCAATCCTGAAGCAGTTCTGCCTCAACTGTAGAACTAAATGAAAATTAGTGTTTTTTCAGGAAAACAACAACAACACAGCACAATCCCACAATTGAGTAATGTCCTAACTGGAAGACTAAGAACTCAGTGACATGGTTTAGTGGTGGTCTTGGCAGTCCTGGGATAATGGTTGGACTTGATGATCTTAAAGGTCTTTTCCAACCCAGTTGATTCTATTTCATAGATAAACTGCTAAATTACTCCCTACTTTGTAAGGTGTGTTTGATAGCCCAGAAAGTATAAAGCAACTGTAAGACCTAACAAACACCAGGCAAAGGATATTCCACATAATCTATATTCAAATTGTCCTGCTGATAAGGAATGTGGTCTTAACACACTGGGTTTCATGCTCTGGGTCACAGAGGATGACCCGAGTCTGTTTTACAGCCTGTATTTCAGTGAAAGGAGTGACTCCCTCCTTCTCAATGGGAGATTACAAGAAAAAGGAAAACCAACCAGTACAATAACAAATTCCTGAAGAGCAGCAAGACTTTATACCACTCAAATGAAGGCACACTAGAAGGCATAGAAAAGGACTATGGACTGGTACAAGGCAGACATTTCAGCACACTTCTGAACACTACTGAAACTGACAACGCTTTAGTATTTTGCTGCTCTGATATCTAAACAGGCTTCAATTCATATAGACAAACTCTTCATAGAATAAGAGCATAAGCTGGGGTTGGCAGAGACCTTTAAGTATCATCTAGTCCAATGAGCAGGGACATCTTCAACTACATCAGGTGGCTATCGCCTTCTTTCAACCCCACTGGATAAAGTTCACATATATACTAATGTAACTTCTACTCTGTTCATCATATATCTGGCAGAAGCACCTCTACACCCTGACCCTAATCACATCCCGACCCAGCCTTTCCACAGGGGTTGAATCAGTTCCACTCCACATTGAAGAACTCATGGGCTTGATAAATCCACTGCCCTTCACCCAGTCCTGGCTGGAGGTTACAAATGAGTCACTTCTAAATTTACTCACGTAATAGCAAAGTAAACAGAGACAAGCATTTCCCAACACACTAAAAGCATTAATACACCAGTTACCTCAGTGATTTAAGATTCACCTTCTGTGCCCTACAGCAAATTGAGCTATCCTTCCATTAAAGTTCGTTTGGAAGAAGAATTAATACACATGTATAAGCTTTGAAAGAGATCTGTCATGTATGAAGAACAGCTGGTGATATTTATGCCCTACAGAGAGGCTCACTTGGAGTTTGATTACAATAGTCTAATGCTCTGATTTGTGAATTACACTCAGGAACAATTTATCCCCTCATGCAGATGTGAGCTTAACCTCATCAGTCCTGTCTGACATTCTCAGTGGTGCTTTTAAAGTTTTTGGGCACATTTGATCATGGAGTCATCTTGGTAATTCTGCTTGAGGGGATTTGTCAAAGCCATTAAGAGTGCAGGCTGGATGCCAGTGTCTGAAGGATGTAGTATCACCTGTGTTAGCTGGTCAGGACTGTTATATAGTGAGCTAATTTAAAAGAGACAAGCCTCAAACGAAAAGCTTTACACAAAGCTTAATCCAAATCCTTAAGATCCAAAACATTTTCATTCATTCTCTTCCCATTCATTTTCAGCTCTGCATGATGTGTTACATCAGGAAAGCCAAAGACAACAGTCAGTACCCTGAAGAAGGCTGTACTCTCAGTATTTCCAATGTAATCAAAGGCAGGAAAAACGACAAAGGAGACACAAACCCAAACCCAATCCCAAAGATGAACTCTGGGTCCAGGCTTACTCAGAAGAAGGGAAGTTCAAGGGCCTGCAAATGGATTGGCCCTTCAGAAGCAAAGGAAGGACCTGGAAACAGCCAATTACTCCCCTCTTTGAAAACCTGGCATTACTAGTTGCTATCTTTGTTCACCTCATAAACTGCAGATATTCAGAATTTGGTCAGATTGTACACAGAACCCTCAGCAGTTTGGCAGCTGAAGACAACACACCCAGAGCATGCAGAACTGCCTGTGCAATTCACATTCCAAACCCCAACCAGCAATGGGAACCAAGGGAATGGGTTGCAGAGGAGGGCCTCAATACAACACAACAATTCACAAGTGGGAAAGTACACAGAAACCTTCCATCCAACGTTTCAGCTTGTTCTGTGACGTATGTTGGTCCAGTCCAGTAAGTGGGAAGACGAATGTGCTCTCCTGAGAGAGAAGAGAGCTGCTGAGCAACACATCTCACCCACAGAACAACTGTTAAGCCTATGTGTAGATAGGACCATGCAAGTCCATCCAGCTTAGACCTAAAATCAGAGAAGGGAATGTGTAAATTCCCATTCTCATTTGGTTTCCAGGGCCTCCCTACCTGGGGCCTGAAGTGCCTGGTCCCAGTCACTGCTCCAGAGCACATTTCTGCTTCAGCAGAGGTACCCCAGACTGCCCATCCTGGGGTGGTGAGGACAGGCCTCCAAACGCCTGGAGCTCAGACCACGAGCACACAGGAAATGGGGGCAGGATACTCTGAACTAACAGCACAGAAGACTAATACATGACCACTTTTGAGCCTCTAACCCACAAACTGTTGTCTCTACCAGCAAACGTACGGCAAAATCAGAAACAGAGCTGGGAACAAACCCATACTTTCAGTTCATTGACCTATCCCAGGAGGAAAAGTACAAATCACCCAGCTCCAGTTATCATGGCCAGCACAACACACAGTTTATGTATTATTTATCATACATGCATCATTCCTACACCTACCTGAAGAGAGCTCCAGAACAAAGAAAAATTTATTCCTTGATTAGCATAGAGACTGTCTGCCTTTGGGACTTGGATGTGTTTCACAGGAGAGGGAATGTGAGCACTTGAGGAGGGATTGATAGCTGTGACAGGTGTGTCTTTTGCCTTCCCCAGGAACTGAAACCAGAGCAGAGCCAAGCATTTGTGATCTCTTGGGTAGCTGCACCCTAAGTGAGCCAAATATTCAAACCTTTGCTGAGACAACAGCTTCACATGGACAGCAGTGCGGACCACCAGGGACACATTCCCATTTCTCTACCTCCCACTGAGTTCCTACAGGAACTTAGTACCTACAGCTTGGAAGAAACCATCACAGAAAGTTTATTTAGAACAAGGATTCTGATGCCTATTAAGCAGCAACAGAGAAATTAACCTGTTTGGGTTTTAATCCCCAGAGGAAGGGAGGTTTTATTCCATTCCAGCCCACTTGCAATCTTTTATTTTTATGCTGATAATACTTTGCATTTATAGAGCATGCTACAAACACACATATCTGCCATTTCTCTTGAAGTCTGGGAAGGAAGTGCTGGACAGCAGTGGAAACAGAGCACACGGTGAAGTGGCAGAGTCCACAGCAGAGTAAGGATGGGCACTTTGGATCTCCCAGTTCCTCTGCCTCACACTCATTCTTGACTGGTCTGTTTTCCAAGGAACTTAAAAAACTTCCTTGGAAAATGTACATTTTCAGCTTGGTTTTCCTTGGAAAATGTTTCATGTAACCACACTGGTTGCCATCCCCAAGGAACTTCTGAATCTGCTTACTGGTTTCAGCCAAATTTGAGAGGATTAACAGCCTCAAACTTGGTCCTATATTCCTGCACTTCTGGAACCCAACAGTTGAGCAGAGGCCTTCAGGTTAGTGTCTCCAGAGAAGGAGAACGCAGCTGCTCTACACTCTGCTTGGCAGCACCAATGTACATACACATGTACGTACATACATCAGCATTCAGGTCTAGTGACAAACCGACCAGCACATGCACAGGTCAGCTCTTTCCTTCCTTGTGGACTTCTACAGGGATGCTCTGAAGAACACAGGCCTCCTAAATGTTTTCAACAAGGAGATATATTTTTGATAGTAACACAGATAGACACAACTTATTTAATCCAGGACAACAAAGAAATATTCGAGCTCTTTCCCAGACATGAAAACATCTTTCACTTGCAGCCAATAGTATCTTGATTTTGCAAAGGTCCAAAGGCTCCTTATTATCACAATCAGACACACTTTATTATAACACGTAGCTTCAAATCTGATCTGGATTGGAGAAATAACTCTGAAGCAAACAAAATTAGATTATTTCTTTCTTGTTTCAGGAAGATCAAATCATAAAGCAGTGAAGACAACATCCCTTCTACTTGGATCGCTCACATTATCAAAACTCCACAAGATGCATGTTAGCTTCATGTGCTAATGCATGTTTGTCCAAAACAGCACTGAGACTACCAAAATCATTCTGAAAGGGACTGAATCTACTGCATGTTTGAACTTTTTCCTCTGCAAAGCACAGTATCAGAGCAAGCGGAGGGTGCACATAAGTATCTCAGGCTAGGATGGAGTAGGAATGCAAGCTCAAACCTGGAATCAGCCTGAATGGCACCTTATCCAGCCTCTGTTACAAATGGCAATGACTAGTGGAAAAGTCACAGCAGGTTATTTGTGCTGATTTTTAATCTAGTTCCAGCTCACGTTTTGTATCCAGTGTTTCAAGGACAAGTGGATCATTCCTGTGCAATTCAAAACCAGTGGTTTTACAAGGATTGATTGAGTCAAAACTTCAGAACAACAGGACATTTCCTCAGGCATACCTCAATCACACAGGACTTACAGCTTCACATGCAGAAGAGAAACCAGGCCTCAATCATATATCAAGAGCCTTCCATGCCTAAAATACCCCAAGGACCAGCTCCAAAATCCACCCAAACTCAGCAGGAAGCATCCCCCTGATTTTGGTGACCTTTAACTCAAAAGAAAACATTGCATTTGTACAAGACAAATTAACCCATCTAACTTGCTAATTAAAATGAATACTTTAAACTCAAGACACCTTTATGTTACTACAGAGTTTCTTTAAAAAAATAAACCCAGCAGTACTGAACCTGTCAAACAAACCCCACAGAACATCCCACTTCATGAGAGGCCTGGAGCTGTGCTGCAAGTCCTTTCTCTTAGAGGCTGACAAGGAAAAGCCCGTTCTGCTGCTCTGTACCTGTGCAGAGGTAACCCCAGGTGCAATGGGCTGCAATGATCAGGGATCAGATGTGAAGAGGGCAGAGGCAGACAGGCCCCAACAACCTGTTAGGAGACACCCAGCACTGCTATTTATTTCATACACTGTAATCCAAAGCTGGTAGCTGGTTTGTGCAACAAAACTGAACCCTGAAAAACACCAGTACAACTGAACTGAGCAGGGAACTGGGTGTCTAGGTGGGCAATGGAGTTTAGAAAAGAGAATGCTGTGGTGTAAGAAAATTTCTAGGGTTAATTCACGAACCAGCTGCCTGAAGAGTCATTCCCTTGGTTTGCTTCTCATGTTAGCATCTGAATGCAAGATATGGCAATAAGATCATGTGGAATATGTATGAGATTAGCTCAGTGCTCTTAAGACGGATGTGGATTCACCGTAACACAGTTGATCCCAGTTCTCAAGTTATTTGTTCAGATTTGAAGTGATGCCGTACATGAAGATATCGAGTACCAGCTCAGTTGTGCAGTGGTTGATGAACCCCCCTAAGTCAGCACAAAATCATTTGTAAGTTAGAATGGGCTATATTCCAGTATCTGAAGGGGGTCTACATGGATGCTGGAGAGGGACTCTTCATCAGGGACTGCAGTGACAGGACAAGGGGTGATGGGTTCAAACTGAAACAGGGGAAGTTCAGGTTAGATGTAAGGAAGAAGTTCTTTACTGTGAGGGTCGTGAGGTATGGACACAGGGCGCCCAGAGAAGTGGCAAATGCTCCATCCCTGGCAGTGTTCAAGGCCAGGTTGGGCAGAGCCTTAGGTGACATGATCTAGTGTGAGGTGTCCCTGCCCATGGCAGAGGGGTTGGAACTGGATGATCTTAAGGTCCTTTCCAACCCTAACTATTATATGACTCTATGACATCTGTGGCCTGACATCAGTTTTACATACAGTTACACACATATTTGTTCAATGGGGCTGGTAAGGTCAGGCAAGGAGCTAGTCAGGAGCAACTAAGTCCTGTTCTAACAGCCTTGGTCCAGACTGAGTGCAAGGCTGTACCTGTTATTCCAGTGAGGTGGTCCATGATATAGCTTTCAAATCCTGCTCCTTCTTAACAACTTTCCTCAGGAAAGGGAAACTTTCCTGCATGCTGCTCCTGACAACCTTCGGTATTCCTTCTACCTTGGCAGCACATCTTGCAAAACTGAACTAAAAAGCCCAATGGGTTGTATCAGCAAGGTAACTGGCAAAGGGCACTTGCTTGCACAGGGGTTTTACTAAACAGTTGCTGTTAGTTCTTCACTTTTACCAGTGGAGAACCAGGTGAAAAGAACATGTGCTGGAGAAAGACTTAGTTTATCAAGGGGGACACACTACACAAGTGTAATCTTACTGCAAATCAGCAGGAATTCTACACAGCATAGAGAAACGTGGATCTCTGCATGTTTGGCCTACCTTTAAAGTTAAATCATCCTACAGATTTTTAGATTTATTCAACCAGTGTATTAAAAATCCACTCTCTCCAGCATCTGAAGGCTGGGTTTTCCTCATCTCTTCACACAGTACTTAGGTTCCACCTCGTGGCTTTCAACAGCAATGAACAGCAGACTGGATAGGCATTTTATTGCCTAAACGCTTCATTTTCAAATCTGTGTGCCTTGTTGCAGAAAGAATCAGTCTTCTTTAGATATATAATTTCTCTTACTATCTCCCCAGAAATTCTCTTGGCCCTCCAATGGGACTTTTCCAGCTACAGATACTTTAAACACCTAAAGCATATGGGTATTAAGTTTAACTAAAGCTTATTGTTGTGCAAATGGCACCACGAGTATGGGCTAGCTAAGAGCATCAGGAGCTTGCAGACAAGCAATAAGCAGTGCTGATGTAGCTGTTAAAGCAGCGGCTGGTCCCTCCGCAGCTCAATACCAGAACTTCGGTGGTATGAACCAAGCGAGACACATCTCACTTAACCACTGACATCCTCATCATCGACCCCTTTCACAGTCAACTGCGAAACAAGCACTTGTAGACTGTGATTCAGATGAGTTTAAACTTTAGAGGTTTAACTTCAGACAAGATGAATTGCACCCTAGAAGTGTCTCCCTTCCTCTCTTCCATTACAAACAAAAGTTATAGGGCTTGCTGATAGCATGGTGCCTCCACACTGAATCCCACCCAAGGTGTAGGACTTAAGACTGCTACACAGTGTAGCCCACCTTGCAGTGAGATCTAAGCAGGCAGCAGAAAGGCTCTGGAAGCAACCACAGCAGTTACAGAGTACACCCAAGTTAAAAAGCAGCAGCAACAGGTACACCTACTACCACAGAAAGCTTGAATTCGACAATGATCTGTTCTCATAATACATTTCACCCTGTTGCTCAGCACTATGAAAATGACCAGGGTAGGTTTATTTCATAGACAGTTCCGCGCCTGCCTACAGAACAAGCTACACTTGTATTTCAGTTCCCTGAGGCACAACACCCACCACAGACATTTTATCCCTTTAGGAAGGGCTCTAAAGAGTCACCATCTTTAAAGCGAAGGGAGAAAAAAAAAGCAACCAAAGAAATGTGAGTTTATCAGCTGCCACATTAGGGTCAAAAGCAGGTATTTTAAAGTCATTTTAGTGTTTTACACAAACAACAAGACAGAGTTCACCAGAAACCACTCTACTTTGTCCAGAGAGATCACATCTATTTAAAGAGAAGGTGAAATAAGACATAAAACAAGAGGAAGTTGCCCCAGTTCATGATTTGTTGAGTGTGGGCTGGATGAAAGGTCTTTAACTCCTTAATGCAGCTTTTTCTGTCCATTCTCATTTCAAGGAGCCTTCCTCCTGCCCGCACACAGCTGGAGGCTTGCACCCAGCAAATCATGCCTGCTTGGCTAGAACGTGACTGCAGCGTGCAGTGGAACAGCTCTGATTTACGACTGCCTCTCGGTTTCCTCTTAGCTTACCTCTTCACCTAAGCTTTAAGGGGGCTGCATGGGCCAGACTGGCTCTTTCATGCAGAGAAAAGGAGGAAGTCTTTGCTGGTTTCAAACCTTCTTACTCTGTAATGGGAAACTAAGGCTGCACACTGCCTATCCTGCCGTTGGGTTTATACCCCAGTCAACCTACACTTTTCAACCTAATTATACCCATTCTGTAAGTCTTATTCCACAAAACCTGAGCTTTACCAATTTGACCATCATCTCTCCATTTAAAGCCACTTATTTTTAAACACTTGGTGCAAAACCCTACGTTGTACAGCCTTATCTCCCCAAATCCTGACTCCTACCACAGGGAGCAACTGCTGCTAGATGGGGGGAGAACACGGCAGCACTCCTTGAGGCAATCCTCTCATGAGCCTCAACTGGCCACTGAAACACGTCTCAGTGCAGCGGCAGTTTCACCCTCGGGTGAGCTCACCCCTGACAATGGGGGAAAACATACAGGAGACCTGGATTTGGACCCGCACGGGCCTCGGCCACCGGCATGGCTTCTCCCATGGGGGAAACGGGTGTGCGGGAAGCGCCAGGGGCCGGGCTCTGAGCCGGAGGTGCCGCAGGGGAAGCGGCCCTCACAGCCACATGGGGCAGGAGACGTGCTGGAGCCTGCCGCCTGCCCGCCCTCCGCTGCACGGCGGTGACAAAACGCGGCTGGCGTCGCCCCAAGGCGGGCGGGGAGCGGGACGCGGGTCGGGCGGCTCCTGCTGCCCGGCGGGGCGGTGCGCCAGCGGCGTTAGTTTCACCGCCGAGGCCTAGTGAGGCACAGGACAACCTGAGCCCGCCGAGGGCCGCCGTGGCACGTTCGTGCCTTAAGAGGGCTGATGAGCCCCACGGGCACCGCCACCCGCAGCCCCCGTGAGGCGGCGGCAGCGGTACAAGCACTGCCACCCGCAGACCCTATGAGACGGCGGCTGCGCCACCGCGACCCGCAGCTCCCGGGAGGCGGCGGCAGCGGTACCAGCACCGCGACCCGCAGACCCCGGGAGGCGGCTCCGGCGAGAGAGGGACACGGGCTGTCGGTAAGCGGGGAAGTGATAGGTGGCTCCATAGCTCAGTGGTTAGAGCACTGGTCTTGTAAACCAGGGGTCGCGAGTTCGATCCTCGCTGGGGCCTATTGAGTTTTTTTCCCTGATTTTATTTATTTTTTCCCTTTTTCCTGCCCTAAGGAAGCGCGACGGATAGAGGGGAGGTGACAGCGGTCACCCGGGGATCCTTCCCCGCCGGCTGAAAGTCTCAGCTGCGATAGGAGGCCGCTGCTTTTTGCATCCCAAAACGCTGCGTCCGGAGGGTGGCGGTACGAGACAAACGTTACCGGACGTTGCTAAACGTTAATGTGCGCTGCAAAAGGGCGGCATATGCTTTGGCTCCCTCTTAGAGCAAGGGCAGGAAGCCAAGCTAGGGCCTGGTTCTGCTATAGAAAGTAATACACCCCTCTGGAAAAGAACGTTTGAGGGCTGTTAGTGCCCTCTTCCAGCATGGATAATGCAACCCCGAATCCTCACTCCCCAAATTCTCCATGCAGCAGCAGCCCGTGGCATGTTAATTCCACAGTGTATGAAGGAGCACCCCTCTAGTTCAGCTCCAAACCCACACTAGGGAAAAGAAGAGGCCTCACCCATCCTCCACGTGCAGACCAAGAGATGCTTTCCAGCATCCTTTGGAACCTGCCCATCACTCATACCTTGGAAAAAACATGGCTTAAAAGGGAGGTAATTTGATTGTCTGCAAGACAACTACTCTTAAAATACACTCCTCACTGTGTTTTAGTTAGAAAAGAAGAAGGTGAGGTCACCGGCATGCCTATTCTTTATTCTCAGATAAAAAGATGCAAGTCCTGAAAGTTGGAGGCACTTGGATTTATTAGGCAGTCATACACAGCCAAATCCTACCAGTGAATGTCCATCACAGACTCTCATAACTACTGACATGAGAAGAGGACATGAGAGCAGGATTTGCAAAGACCTTTAATAGTGGGAGGCTGGTGCTGTTGAGGTTTACTAAGACATACACAGACACTGCTAACACTGACATGGATGGAGCCACCCCTGGGAGCACTGGCACAAGTCAGATGATTCTCTTTTATTTGGTTACTATTCAAAACATTTGTCTCACCATCTTAGAAGTGACTTGCTTTCACTGTGACATCACTGAGCTTCGAGAGCTGCTTCTTAACCTGCGCTCCTTCCCCCTCTCCCATTTTTCCTTCGCAAATGCTGCTTTCTGTGGAAGAAGTTTCTGGGTTCTGGTTAGGTGGGAGCTGCTCTTCTTCGGTGAAGGTGGTGCTGATGTGGTTCTGTCAACATGTGCAACCTTCTTCTGCTTTGGCTTGTGAGGCTTAACCTCAGCTTTGATCTTCTGTCTCTTTTTACCAGACAGAGCTGGTTTCACTGTTGATGCTTTTATTTTGGTGGATGGGGTCTTTTTACCTTTCTGAGGAGCAGCTGCTGGGGTGGCTGCAGTGGGGGTAGAAGACTTCTTCAGAGGCTTGGTTGTTGAAGGTTCATTAAGCAGCTCAAGAACTGTCTCTGAGGAAAGTAATTAACATGGTTCAGCATCCCCATGCTTTAAGGCAAAAGGCTCATTCAAAGATACTAACTTTTATTAGAGCTGCAGTTAGGAGAAACAGCTGACATTCTGAAAGAAGACATACACACTGTATAAACCTCTTCCATCAACAGAGGCCTGGGTTTCTTGGAAATAAAATTTGTTTAATTTTAGAAATGATCAATGAGTATTTAAGGGAAATAAATGCAGGCAGAATATGACAAAAGCTTGCAGACTTTTGGCACACCAAACAATATGAACACTAATATGCTACACTAATATCTGGAAATCCCATACAAGACAACTTCAACCTGCTAAACACTGTGTCTACTCCATAAGATGCAACCCCTGCTCTAGTTGCATTAGACATCATAAGACAGAAAAAGGCCAGGAAAAAGGAAGATTTAGTCCCCTGTATGTAAGGAGCTTATCACAGAGCCAGGCACTCAAAACTTCACAGACCAAGTCCAATGCCTGAATCAAAGCCATCAGTTCCCTTGTGTGCCCGTTTATACTATTGCTCAGCAACACTTTGGGGAGGGGGAAAGATAATCAGAGGCTGGGATTAAAAAAAGCATGGCATGTAGTAGATGACAGAAGCCCACATTACATGTGGTAACCTAACTTCAACATTACTCCTGCTCAGTGCTTTAGTCTTCTGCTAAAGACTTTAGTCACATGCCTCTAAGATGGTTCTGTGTTTTGCTTCTCAGTAAAATCAAAGCCTAGTAACTTACTTGCACGTGGAACAAATGGTATCCATTTACCCTTTGTTTTCACTGGAATGGGCTTGTATTTACATTTCCCTGGTGGAGCTCTCCTTCAAAAACAGAAAGCCATATGCAGATATCAGAGATTGTTAAGGAAGTTTGTTTATTCCAGAGGCACACATAAATCCCCCATTGTCCTTTGCCTCTGCTGGAAGAGGCATGAAAGCATTTTAGGCACCTAGAGTGTAACACAGGTGGAATCAAGAGCCTAACTCAGGGTTGCAAGCCATAAAATCCTTGTCTGATTAGCAGTAGCATGTGGGAGGCTGCACCTTCTCTTGCTTCACCCTTCTGGCCAACTTTCTGCCATCAGGAAAGTTGGTCGGAATGCCTTGATCCAACAGGGATAGCTGGTTTGCTTGTGTGGGGCATAAGGGCTTGCCTGCATGAACTCATAGCCCACCACCAAATTCAGGGGTGCTGATTAGGTGTGTTCAGCTACGTGTCCTGCTGCTGGAGGCACAGCACAATGCTGCTTCTAGAAAACTAGTGGATGCATTGGCTGAACTTCAGACTATGAGTCACTTTGAGTTGTCTCACCAATACTGGCTCATGCATCCCACTTTGAAGTGGAGGGGTCTCATTTCTGCCCATAAGGCTTGTCAGTCACAGCGCTTTCTGCTCACTCAGGGTGCAGCATGAGGATTCCTGTATATGCAATGGAATATTCCCACACAGCCCCACAAATGTTAGCTTGACCTTCAGAGGGTGCTGCTTGGACACAACACAGAGCTGCAGCAAGAGCAGTGGGACAGGAAAGGAGCAGGCTAAAAGGGAGGAAGGAACATCTGCAAAGGAAGTGTATCCACATTCCTCTCCTGCTCTTCCCTGACAACTTCCCACAGCACCCAAAGAGCAGCACATTTTCCCTGAGGTAAAGCTGTCATGTGTTAAATGATAGGAAGGGGGGTACAAAGAAGAGTAACAGCCCTGTGCTTTTTGTTACCCACCAAGGAAACTGCTGTAGGACAAACGGGAAAAGGCTCTTCCAGTTTGGCATGCTCAACAGCACAAAGCAAAGCATGACTTACAGCATCACGTTTTCTTGTGATTAGCATTCTCCTTCAGACAGGAGCAACAGCCAAGTGGGTGCTCCATACCATTTCAGTTAAAAAGGTTAGCAAAAAGGGTTATTGGCATTGCTTGGGCAAGGGGGAGTGTTCCTCTCTCTCCTCTCTAACTTTTAAAGGACTTTCCTCACTCTAACAGAAGGGATTTGGTGCTAATCCAGGCAGGGGGCATTCTGCTATCTCCAAGGCAAGTTGAAGTGGGGACACAGGGCACTGCTGCCATCAGTTTTCCAGGGAGGTTCCTAGGAAAGTCCAAGTTGCCATTAGGTAGATGGCAGTGGCCCTGCCAGCATTTTGAAGGAAGTTATTGGGTGCCTTGTTGCCCTTGCCAGCATGGTTGCTGAAGTGTAGGCTGGAAGAAGGGAGTGCCTAGGCTCACAGTGAGACAGAATGGAAGACTCTTATAAACAGCATTGAAATGCAAAGGAGAAAGGAAAAATCTCTGCTTATAATACAACAAGAGGAGGCCAGAATACAACCCTGGATCTGGAGGGGTTAGGACCTTGCTCCAGCCTCAGAGGAGCAGTCAGTGCTTTGCACACCCTGGACAAGCTTGCAAAAGTGCTTCAGTGGGCAGACAAGGGTAGAGCTGAGCAGAGCAGCATCCAGGCTAAGGTAAGCAAGGAGAACCAAAGAATGAATTCCAAACAGCCAAGGGAATAAATGCCTGGTCCTGCTCAGGAAGTGAAGGATATGAAGCTCCAAAAGCACAGGGAAGAGCTGGCTCCTTTCCACAAAGGCCTTTGAGCACTGGAGCCATCGCACTCCTGGCAGGAGTCAGTGTGACATAGTGCATTGCTTCACATCAATCCTCAGGTAGGCAGGCTCTAGGAAAGGCTCCCATGGCTGCTTGTGACAGAGAAGGCTGCATTTCTCTCTTTACAGTGGGAAAAGAGAGGATTTATCACCCCAATAGTCTTCAGAGCACATTAAGGAGTGGCAGAGGGACTGCAGAGGGCTTGGGGTTTTTGTTTTGAGGTTTTTGTGACACAGAGGATGCTTTAGATCACAAATTTATTTTGTGTAGTTGAAAATAGTACATTATGGCAGCCCCAGTTAGTGCAGTTCAAAAGCTTCCTGGCAGACAATAAGCTGTTAAAGGCAGGGGTCTCCTCAAGTAGTTGCAGCAAGTAAAAGACCAGATCTCCTATTCCCACTCCCTTAGTACAAGGGCTGATTTAAACATACAGCTTTGGATTTAACTTCCCAAGAAAACAGAAATGGTTTTCCTCATTTTGTTAGTGCCCAAGATCTCAGCAACAGCACAGACATACACATGAGTACTGTAGCTACATTGCAGGGTGATCTGAAATTCATTTAATGCTTTTTAGCAAGGCCCAAAAGCTTGGGGAGGAGAAACACTTGCATAAGCATGTGTATTATTGGAAAAACAGACTTTAGCAGGGATAACTGCTTAATGGGAAAAGAAAACATTTTGCTTGGAAAAACTCTGCTTCAGGCTCCAATTATTATTTGAACGCTGCATAAAGCACTAGGGTTCACTCTGTGAAAACTAAACTATAGACTGCAGATTACTTATGTATATAAAAGTGCATCACAGATATTTGATGACATCCTGAAGGATAAAGACTGTCATTTTTAGAACACATCTGTGCTATACTTTAGATGTTATTTTGATCCTTATTGTCCCAGACCTTTAAGTTACCTAAATTCTGTCTATTTCTGGGTGCACAAATATGATGAGTGAGGAATAAATTCACTAAAACTGACTGAAGTTGCACCAGGTGTATGATGGATGAATAAAAAACAAGGACTGGATGTGGAGGTCAGTGAGATTATCAGTAGTACTTACTCTTTCTGCTGCAATAGCTGAAGAATGTATAGTGATTATAGAAGAATTCAGCATGGAAAAACATCTTTACTAACCTTGCAGGATCAATAAGCCTGTAGAGTGATCCATGTGGTGCATAGGCACTGGGATAAGAAGTAGACAGAAAATACAGCTCACCTAAATGGAAGTGAAAAAAGAAAATTCAGCCTCAGGTTCTAGTGCCCAAGAAAAGAATCACAGTTCTCCATTTCCCTCTTGCCTGGCTCTTCACTAACTCACATGGTCAGAAAATCAGGAAGCTCCTTCAGTCACTCCATCAGTCATGTCTTACATCCAAGAGGTGGGATTTGGTCTCCCTCTGGCCTATGCAAGTGGACTCTCAGGGGCACCAAATGATCTCTTGGCTGCAGCAGGGTTCCACACAGAACCAGCAGCTCTCAACCAAGCGGAGTGCCTGAGAGCAGGACCTCCATTGCCTCATATGAGTGGCCCTCCAAGAGGTTACTTTTCTCTGTATAAATATGTATTCTTTAAACCGTGTTTGTACCAAAGCAGCAGCCAGAAGCTACAAATAGAGGGGAAGATCACACATCAAATATTTAACCATCTCAGTCATCCAGAAAAATCCCACAAGAGCCAAACTGGCTAATCCATAGAAGACAGAAGCTTCTTATTCCTGTATGGTTGCTAAGGAGAGCAACTATGCCTCATGCCTTCCCTTCAGCACCCACTAGAACGATATCCAGGCAAACTATAGTGGATTGCAAAAGAGGCAAAACAGTTGTTGTCTTTGAGGTTACATGTTCTAAAAGAACAACCAGTAGAACAGATATTTACCATGCACCCATTCCACGTTGTTAGAACAATTGAAAACTGTATGTACTTCACAAAGAAGCCTGCATCTCCCCGCATCTCTGATGGGGTATGATGGCCAGGTGATCCAGGATCTTACTACATTCAAAACTCTGCTGAATCATGAAGCATCAGAGCTCACTAAAGCACTTGTGTTCTCAAAACCCTAGCAGCTGCTTTTTGTGTTACGTAGCTCTGTCAGGAGACTGCACAAAAGTGAACCAAGTGTGGTTTGGTACTTTTACCTTGGTGAGAGATCTGGTCATCAAGACCACAGCAATAATCCCATGTACTGAGACATTTACACTGCATTTTAAAATGAGTGGTTTTCCTCATCCCCCCCCCAAAAAAGCCTTGATCAGTCATCCACAGTGTGAAGTGCTGCTGTTGTAAGACTAAGGAATTTATATTAATCAAGTAGGGGAAATTCAGATAAGCTGTAAGAACTCAAGTGAGGATGAGCTGTTACAGTGAAAGAACAAACTGCATTGATGCAGTGTTTTCATTAATGAAATAGCATAAACAAACAACAGTAAAAAGGACAGGGAAAGGGTGAAACAGGAGTTCAGACTCCTAAAAGGACCTGGAGTGCTCAGACTGCAAGTTCACATGAGGATCTGTCTGCTGAGCTCTCCATCAAGCCTGTTTGCAATAGCCTCAGAGGGCAGGAGACCTCTCTGAACTACATACCAAACCTACCTGCAGTGCTGAGTTAGACACAAACCTGTTTGCAGCGCCGGCTTTCCAGTATGTGAGGAGCAACATAATCCTATATATTTGCCCTACAGTAAGAACTGACAGTACAGTTTCCAGTAAAAGTATGGCTAGCACGATGCCTACCTGCTTCATCCTCAGCAAATGAGATGATGAATTTACTGTAAGAACTGATCATTCTAGGGAAAGCACAAGTTCTTGTGCTGCCAATGCAGATATCTTGCTTCTTCCATTTATTTCTCGTCTCATCTTCCTGTAAAGCCATAAGTCGACTAGATGAAAAGTAAAACCGTGTTTTATGTTTCCATCATCAAGATTAGTTCCTGTCAAAATTATTACTGAAAAAAGTGAGGTGATTGGCTTTAATGGTTGTCTTTTGGAAAAATAGACATGAACAAAAGCAAACTTATTCTTGGAACTCTAAATTGGACAGAGAGGGACTCTTCAGCAGGGACTGTAGCGACAGGACAAGAGGTGAAGGGTTCAAACTGAAATTGGAAGTTCAGGTTAGATACAAGGAAGAAGTTCTTTACTGTGAGGGCAGTGAGGCACTGGCTTAGGTTGCCCAAAGAAGCAGTGAATGCTCCATCCCTGGCAGTGTTCAAGGCCAGGTTGGAGAGAGCCTTGGGTCTAGTATGGTCTAGTGTGAGGCATCCATGCCCATGGCAGGGGGTTGGAATTGGATGATCTTAAGGTCCTTTCTGACCCAAACTATTCTGTGATTCAATGAAATGTGGTTTCTAACAAACATATTGTTATAACAGTCAAATAGAGAACTTAATCTAATATATAGACATCCAAGAATCTCATTTACTCCAGCTCAGAAGGTTTTGGGGTACTCTGATACCCTTATTTGCCCAGATAAGGCAAATGTGGGTGCAGAATGGGAGCTGCAGAGAAGAAAGTCTCACCCATTCATGAAATCACCAAAGATGTAAAGACCATTCAAGTTGGGCGATTCACATCCTCTGTACACATAACCTCCAGTAACTGACTTCCCCATGCTGCGGCCATATGCAAATATTGGAAGAATGTCATCTGTTAAACATAGAAGAAGAAACGAGAAAATTTATGGATATAAATCCACCATCAAAAAGCAATTGGTCAATGACACTGACAAGCATAAACATTACTAGAAGGGCCGGTACAGATGCACAAACAGTATCCCTAGGGAACTACTGGATCCCCCAACACTGGACACATATAAGATTTGGCTGGACAGGGTGCTGGGACATCAGGTCTAGGTCATGCTTTGGCGAGAAAGGTTGGACCAGATGACCCTTTGAGGTCCCTTCCAACCTGGTGTTCTAGGATTCAAGTTAAAACATCTGTGGGAATACAATAATTTACTCCAGAACAGAAAAGACCCAGGGACTTTAAGGAGCTCCCTTATCAAGACTTGTCCATGATGAGCTTTCATAACACATAGGACCAGGATTCTCTGCATCAAGCCAGCAATGTAGAAAGGCGTCAGCCTGCAGGAAGTCAATATTAGAGGTTTGTTGTTGCACTAATCATTTTAGCAGGGATTACCTTTACAAATTCCAGTATTGTTAGGAAAGGAATAACATCGAACAACTACAAGTTAACATTTTTATAGGTTTGCTGACATTCTCAGCACAGAACACGTGTGACCGCCACTTTATGTCTCATAACTCATGAGACTCATAAAATAAAGGCTTTGACTCTGGCAACGTTAAAATCAGTGTTAACATCAAACCCTTTCTTGGGTTGAATATCAGATCCCACAAAATTCTAGTCTTGTCCTCACTTATTTCCTGTGGATCAAGTAGTCTCTGATCTTTAATGATGAGAACAAAGATCACAAATGCAATTCATTAACAGCTGTAGATTAACAGCAAAATCTAGTTCAGATTTGTTGGTAAATGAGGATTAGGCCTTTGAAAAAAACATAGCCATGGCTCATAGCTTCTAAAGAAAACACAGTATTGCTTCCCTCCTTACACCAAATCCATTGCCTTCCTGACTTCACTGGGAAGGCTCTGTCTGCAAAAAGCATGGGCTTTAACCTAAACACCTTGTCCAGTGCAACATATGGAATGGAATCCCCGAATAAGCAGGGCATCATTTTATACCAGCACTGCAGGGATGGGGAGAAGGGATTTCTGCTCTTAAGAAGTAAACTATCTCCATTTATGACACAACTATGGATTATTTAGGTTCACTGGAAGAATGGTGCAATAGCCCACTAAATACATTTGTATAATAAAGTAATCTTCTAAGAGACACTTCTTCCTTACCCAAAGAGGAATTGTGGCAAAGCTTTGTGTCGTAGCATTCAAATCCCTCCTTTGCTCTCCAGCCGTAGTTCCCTCCTTTAACAATGATGTCAATTTCTTCAAACCTGTTCTGCCCAACATCTCCACAGAATATCCTCCCTCTTCCCTTCTTTGTGACAGGGTCCCCTCTGTCAACTGCACAGCGCCACATATTCCTGACCCCATATGCATAAACCTCGGGGCGGGCCTTGGGATCAGACACAAATGGATTATCAGGAGGGATGCGATAAGGCTTTCCATCAGGGCTTCTTCCATCCACATCGATTCTCAGGACTTTCCCCAACAAAGTACTCCTGAGAAGAATGACCGAAAAAGAAACCTCAGCATGAGAGCCAACTGAAAACACAATTCCCCTTTTCCAAAGGGAAAGGTCTCTCTCCAAATAAAGCAACCAGTGGCTGGTATGTCTTATAACTGCTCAAGTCCCAGAAGACTCTCTCCTCCCTAAATATAGAATTATAGAATGGTTTGGGTTGGAAAGGACCTTAAGATCATCCAATTCCAACCCCCTGCCATGGGCAGGGATGCCTCACACTAGACCATACTAGACCCAAGGCTCTATCCAACCTGGCCTTGAACACTGCCAGGGATGGAGCATTCACCACTTCTTTGGGCAACCCATTCCAGTGCCTCACCACCCTCACAGTAAAGAACTTCTTTCTTATATCTAACCTGAACTTTCACTGTTTCAGTTTGAACCCATCACCCCTTGTCCTGTCACTACAGTCCCTGATGAAGAGTCCCTCTCCAGCATCCTCGTAGCTCCCTTCAGACACTGGAAGCTGCTCTGACATCTTGGATTCCCTCAGCTTTCAAGATGCTGAATGTTAATTGTTGAACTACTGCATTGACCAGACTGGCAGATGCACAAGCACTTTCAGGAAGCACTCATATTCTTCCACATTGTCTCATTTGCAAAACCTTGTACCTTGGTGAACAAGCTCAAAGCTTTTACCTGCCCTCCTACTTACGTGTTCTGAGCATTCCCAAATGTTCCAAAAGGGTCTCCTGCTTTCCCTCCATCCCCTGTGAACAGATACATGTAGCCATCCACTCCAAAGAGCAGCTGCCCACCATTATGATTTGCAGCTGGTTCCTCAAGCTCCAGAAGATTCCTTAAAAAGAGGGAGAAATAAGTCCAGATGTAGCTACTGGGAAGGACTGAACATTCAGGCAGGCTGTAGAAACACTGCATTGCTTCTGCAGAAGAAAGCAAGACTTCCCAGCTGTATAGATCTTTGATGGCAACAGGGGAGTTCTGCTTTCTTATATGAGAAGCAGTTGGTGAATTTGAGGGCTTCAGAACCATCTTGTGGTGATTGTGAAACTCAAGAGGAAATAAGTCTGCTATTAACAGACTCTTCCCCATAACTGAGGTTTAGCTTCTTACTGGGGAGATAGGGCAGGTGCACGTGTCAGATTAAATGAACATATAGTACATTTATTTTTAGTGAAGCATCCCTGTTCTCTTACTGTCCAAAAGACTTCTAGAGCAGATGTTAATTCCACAATAGGCTTAAGGCTATAACTGCTCTTTAGAAGCAAAGGTACAAGATGGAGAGAAGACAACCTGGGATCCTAGTTCCTGAATCCTCTTTTCAGTTTCATCCCTAGCTTGCTGTGTGACCTTGAGCCAACCTTGTCTCTGATAGCTTCATGCAGCTGTACCAGGGTAACTGGGAATGTGCAGGTTCTTCAAGTGGAAAGGACAGGGAAAAATACTTTCTCCTGGTGGCATGCAGTAGCATCCAACATGAACTTTACCTTTCTGAGCGTGGATCTGCTTTGTTGGCATCAGATGCCAGAACCTTCAGTTCACTGATCCTGATCTTTTCCACTCTGTTCTTATCCATGTATGAGTAATAGATATAAAACTTGCCATTGTCCTTGTACTTGGGGTGGAAAGCCATCCCCAAAAAGCCCCTCTCATCCCCTAGCCATGGCGTAGCCAGCACTAGACTTCTAACATCCAGAAAGGGCTCCTCCAGCCGACTACCATCAGGTAGGTAGACCCAGATGACTCCCACTTGCTCCGCTATGAACATGCGGTGGGTATGGTCATTTGCGTGCACCATGAGCACTGGGTTCCTCAGGCCGTTGGCAACCTCTGTTAGGCAAAGCTGGAGGCAGCCTTTGTGGTCCTCCACTACTGAGCCCAGGTTGGTGTTGAGGGCTGTGCTCTTCAGCACGTTGGGGAAGCAGTAGTCCTCATCGTGGAGGCGAAGGAGGTTGCAAAAGCGTGTCCTGTTTGTCTCGCAGCATTCCTGGATGTGCCTATCGCTGGTCAGCAGGCTGATGGCAGAGTGGCAGTTGAAATGAAACTCGGAGCAGTAGTCAAAACAAAGCCCTGGGATGTTCCTCAGAGGTGTCCGAGGGTTTTCTGCATCACAGAGATGTGCAGCGTATGGAGAGCATTCCTGAGAAGTAAAAGAAATGGAATACGTGGCTGTGTACACACATCCGGGAGAAGCCAGGATACCTTCACGGAAGCAAACTGGTTACTAAAGTGAAAACTCTGTAAAGCAGAAAACATGAGTCACCCCCGCACATGGTGTTTGCCTGGCAAACACCACCTGCAGCACACAGACCGAGCAGGAGATGGTGGCCATTCCTCAGGATCTACATAAACTCCCAGGATGACATGGCCTTGCCAATCACTGTTGTCTGCTTTCATTTCATTGTGCGTGAAATAACACAATCCTACTGCTTTATAGAGCAGAAGCAGCAGAAGCTGCTAAGATCAAGATGATATTTTTGTGCTGCTTTGTGATTGTTTGTCCCCAAAAAGAGTGTGCATTCAGCAATCACAGGGCTCAGGTTAAAGCAGTTTAACAAGTATGTTACTTCCCCTGCACTAGTTCCTATTCCATGCTGATATTATGGCTTTCAATCAGCTTGAACAAGGTTTAATTGGCCTTTTTGGGTTTTGAAGCCTTTCTTGTAGCAGTTTCCTGAACAGAGAAGCATCCTCTCAGCCATCAGCCAAAGAGCTGTTCTAGTGCATGCAGCAAGGTTTGCACCTATAGCCACACAACTTGTACAGCACCTCCTTAAGAACATTACAGGCAGTATTCAAAGTTCAATATTCAGTTTTTAGGCTAAACCCTAGAATGGTTCAGCTGAAGGTCAGACTCTAACCTGCAAATGCTTAAAACAAGTATAGCTAGCAAAAATAAGTCCAGATCTTGCCTGATGCAAACAGATGCAGCTCTACCAGCAGGGCCAGAATGCTTTAGATGCCTCTTCCAGTGTGTTAGTTTTCAGCAGATACATATCTGGTTTACAGTGAACAGCAGAAAATCCATATTTCAGAACACATCCCTATTTAGTCATCTTCTATTTGTTAAGAAACACACTTGAAGTGCCAAGGTGAGGTGCACTCCATAGCATCCTTTTTGGGTTCTGCAGAATTAGCTGCAGCCCCCAAAACCAGGTTCCTCTGTGGAAGGCTCAGCACCACTCACTGCCCACCAGGAAGGCTGGGAAGTTGTCTGGGTTTATGGTCTGCTGGTTTTGGCACTGAAGGACCACCTAACTCAATAGCTGCTTTGTTACAATGCATTGCTACTGCTCTGATCTCACCCAAAGGTGTGGTAGAATGCTGTTCTTGCTAAATTAGAGCATCAGCTAATAACTGTGGTTTATCAAAAAAGCCTCTTCTTTCTTGAAGCTCATTTTGGTCAAAAGACAAAAGCTGTTACTATTATTTTGTCTACCACTGCTTCTGAGACTAATCTTTGTGTCCCAAGTTCCATGTGAATAACAGCAACAAAAGCACTTGTTACAGCAGCAGTTTATCTGAAGTCCTGCCATACACAGCAGAAAAGCACTTGGCACAGTTATATCCTGATTACCTATCAACGTCTGCCTTCTTGTATTTGACATAGCACCAAGGCAGTATGTACTTAGTGACTACCAGGGTACTGTGGAGGTAATAGAACAGAGATATCATTTTCCATCCCTTCAGTCAGAATTTGACTGAGCAAAGCAGCTTCACTAAAGCAAAAAGGTTCGGTGGATCTTTGCTCCTCCACTGATTTAACAGCCAAGTGAAGATTTGCCAGAGAACCCAACCTCATTGTCACCAACCTGAACAGGAAGAGCAACACCCAACACAATCACAAACTCCAAATCCTAACAGCAATCAAACTAAAAGGTATGAAAAGAGCAATAACTTATTGCCTTGAAAAATCCAAAAGAAAATATAAGGGTAGTTTAGGGTTTTTTTGCTACAAAATACCCAACAAATGTTAAATACATTATATCCTGCAGAATGAGCAATGCAGCTATAGTCATTTCCATAGAGGGATTTTTCTACTTGCAACATGTAGAAAACTCTTCATAAAACCAACACTGGTGGTTCTGCCAGGACCTGTAACCTGTCTTTTTTCTGGTTTACTAGCTGCAAAGTAACAACCAACCCTGATGCTGCTTTTTCCAGCCCTGGTGCTGAAAGAGTGTCTCCCTACCCTGAGGAGATGCCACAATCTTGCCACCATCCAAAAAGAGTGGAAATATTTTGGTACACAGACAATATTTTTCGGACTAAGGAAATATTAATTAGAAAAGATTTACATGTTCTTAATAAGATTAAATGTGTCTTTTGGCTGCTGTGTGTTTTGGCATGTAGTAACTCCAGCTCTGCATGACTAACAGTTGTTAAAAAGGCAGGTCGGTTCTGCTCTCTAGCTCCAGGGTGGCTCAGGAAGAACAGTGTCGTTGGTCTTTTCTTACTCCATAATGCCTGTTTCCCTGAGTTTTTTGGACAGTGGAGACAGAGCACTGATGGAAATGCAGTGAGACTGGAGCCTCAGCTGTGTGAAACCACTGCCTGGTAAGGTTTGTTCGACTTTAACCATTTGGAGCATCCTCGCCAGGAACAGAGTCGACATACGTCCTTCACACAGTCCAGGGATCCAAACACTCAGCCTGATAATTCCCAGCTATCTTTTGATCCTGTAGACTTTGTAATCCAGCACCTAGCAGCTAAAAGAAGCAAATAAATATTGATCTGTAACTCCCCTTCATTATGAGAAAGTGAGCAGAGCAGCCTGATTGCCATCATGAGCCACATCAATATCGCTAGGTATCGCCAGATACCACAAAGGGATGTACCTCACACAAAGCACCTTGCAAAATGCATGCCAAGGATTAGGTACCATTACCCTGTCAGCCCACTTTTCCCCTGCTCCCAACACCTCTTCCCACAGCAACACAGCTAGCTGTAAGAGACTATCAGAACCACAACTGACCCCTAAATCAGCCCAAAGCATAGGATACAGATACTGTTTTTCTGTCCTACCTGACAGAGGATATCTTTGATATATGTCCCACACATCTTAAGCCCCCGGGGATCAATGTAATCCATGATGTCCCAGTATTTTGCTGCAATGCTGTTGTCTCTCTCCTGGTCACAGCAGCCAAAATTCTCATAGGCAGAGCAGAATTCCAGATGAAAAGGGGGCTGGAAGGGTGGTCCATAATCCAGACACTGAGGATGCGCCAGCAGACAGCTTATGAGGCACAATAAGGAGAGGTAAAGCAAAACATGTGGGCAAGAAAAGGAAACTCCAGAGCTGCTGCTGCTCCTTCCAGTGCATGGCCAAACATTCACTTCCTTCAGTGCAGGTTTCTTGGGGTCAGATGTATAGAAATCCTGGACCTCTTCATAGTATGGTTCATTCATCCTCAGTGTTTTATTAACTGCCAGCCACAGAGCTTAGCATTCACTCAGGTTTGCTTACATTCTCTCCCTTTTTCTCTCTGAAGTTTACTACTTGGAAGGAGAGAAACCCTCCAGGCTGCCTCTCTGGTATTTCACGCGTCACATAGCTGAACCCTCCCCTCTGGGCATCTCTTAGATGCTTAGAAGCACTCACAGGTCTAATCCTTACGTCTTGGTTTAAACTGGCTGAGAAATCCTTCACCTAGAAATACAAATAACAACAATATGAACTATGATACCTGTATACAGAACACTCTAATCCCTCCCCATTTACAAAACACAAGTGAATAGTATTCAATTGCTAACTACCATTTTACTCAGCTTTTAGGATGCACCAAACCTGGGGCTGGTTTCATATGGACTGATAAAAGGCCGTAAAATACAACCAAGTTAAGGCAGCAGTTAACCTGAAGTACAAGTAACTTCAGGACAAGAAGTTTTACGAAGATACTGCTATTACCCACAAATCCAGATACACATTCACGGTTAAAATAAGAAGAAATTCAGAAAGAGTGAAGGAGTAAACACCCATTTAAGGCACCAGCACAACCTGCAGTTGACTCTAATGGTCTGTGTTAACGCTGTACTTAAGCTCATTGATTTTAGTGGGTTTGATCACAGCTGATGTTAAACTGATTTAAGGACGCCTAAGATTCTTGCCCACTTTCCCCTCTGGTGAAGGATGCACGAGCAAGCCCTGCAGTTAGTGAAGCACATCAGCTCTGTGCACAGGACAACCACGTGCGTACCGAGACAAGGAGGCACAAAAATACAAAATGTAATCAGTTCTAAGTAATGTTAAGTTTGATGGCTTTGTAATGGAAAATAACTGCGGTGCTTGAAGGCAGTTGACATAGGTTCAGGTCCTTAGGACCTTAGTACAAAAGGTGTGAGAAAAGCAGAGTAGAAGGACAGGACCTGGGGATGGGGAGTATCTGGGACTAGCAGATGTCCAGGGTGGGCACAGATAAACTAACTGATAAGTAAAAGGACAGGATGCTTGGGGTGTTAATAAACCCATTAAGCTGGTGTAAGCATCTACTAGGGAGTATCCCGGACTAGCAGATGTCCAGGATGAGAGCAGTTAAACTAACTGGTAAGTAGGAGGCCGGGATGATTGCTATGTCTGTAATGTTAATTAAGCTTGTTGGGAAAAGTAAACGACCCTTAAAGACCACCACATTTTTGCATGCATGCCGGAAACCTTTTGGAAAATGATGTAATATGCTCAGTGACCATGTAAGGATGACCTGTATAGCAATTCGGGGACACACGTTAGGAGGAGCTATCCCCCGTGTCTCCCGGCGCCGCAATAAAGAATACCTGCTTGTCAGCTTGAAACTCTGCTGGCAGGTTTGTTCCTGGAGTTTTCTCCGAATCAGTACACATTGTACCCAGCCTGTATCTGAGAATGACACTTCCCCGACTCTGCTCTCCCACAGTTTAATCACAGCCAAGCTCCTTTATCACTTCACCAAAACCAAATGTTTTCCTTTGACAGAGACATCCCTACTTGCAACAAGGCAACAGAGCACTCCTCACCACTCTGCTGCATCATGAGTTGAGGCTGAGCAGTGACCCAAAGAAGACAAGTATCTTCACTTCGCAGCTGCAGGAGTGCTCTGTCAGCCTGACGCTGCTAGGAAGAGGCTGTAACATGCACACACTCACTGAACAACAGAAGTTACTAGAGAGCAAGGCTTTGTGATCTGTTCTATTGCTTCTGAGACATCAGTGAGGAATAAAGCAATTTTGAAAGAGGCAATTACAGTCTCTCCTCCCTGCAAATCTTAAATTACAACAACCAATGCACAGATACACATACAGGATCTATCTGTATGTAGCTTAAAGAAGTCGTAACTCCCACTCCTAGTTTCAAAATGCAACCACCAGTGTAACGTGACAGCTGAGACTACTGTGCGTTTATGGAGTCGTTATTGGGAAACACTTGTTCTAAAAACCTCTGGGGTTTTAACATGCTTCTCTTTTGCTGTGGCTCTAATTTACACCACTGCCAATAATCCTGTCTCTGCTTAGGCATCAATGAACTGGAAAAACACCATTCACAAGACTCAGCACTGTCACGAGATAAAGCATTTTAAATCCAAGTATTTAAATCTGTTGAAGCATCAGCTTATCTCAGTTATTGCTCTCATACCTTGCAAACAATCACTGAAGTTAAGACATTAATGTCCTGTAGCAATTATCTTATATTGAAGCCACAACAGGATCAGTGAGGATATTTGCATACTCCTCATTTGTAACTGCAACTTGAGAATTCCCTATACTTTTAATTCCATTAGCATTACAGAGCAATTTGGGGTAATTGACATTACTAGTTACTGGATATTTCTGACCAGGAGGCAAGAACACTCCTTGCTGCACCCCTGATGAGGGCAGAAGAGCCAGCATAGCCTTAAGCACATTCTGACAATGAGAGAACACACAGAGCTTACTGCTTACATTATCCAAGGACTCCTTGCAGTGGGCAGTCTGGTTTTGCTTGGCCAACAAACCACCTCAGCCATTCTTTAAATGCAACAAAAGACCAGGTGGAACTTCGCATTTACCATAGTGGATCAGAACACCAGTAACAGAAATCCCTGAAGAACTGTAAATTCAAACCAGTTCATAGCACATCAATCCTCTGATTCCACAGGGAGTACTCCAAGGGTAAGGTAGACACTTGTTCTGTGCTGACAATGTGCTTACACTGCTCTGAAGGCTGAGGCAAGTCCTCCCAAGGTCTCCAGAATGAGACAGCTGCTCAGAAAACAGAGAACCTGGTGGGGAAAAGCAAGAGGGACAGAGCACATGGGGTTGGCATGCTTTAAAAAGCAGCCGACACTTCATTAGCTTGCTTTTCTTGAACATCAGTAAAGACACCCTTAAAACAGGAAAGTACAAGAGCATGGAAAACATGACAGGGAGAGCAGAGTAGAGCTGAAGTGATTTGCAATTTTGTCTTCTTGTTACATTAGGTTTTAATGTTAAAAATACCAGAACAAGAGGTGGGAAAACAAAGGGACAACAGACCAGACACCGGGTCTGTGCAGAAAATGTGATTCCCTGAACAAGTTCCTTGCCTCAGCATAAAGTAGAACAGCAAAGAAAAGACATGCTTTTTGTTTCATGGAAGGGGGTTGAAAATCCTCACAGAAGTTTTACACTTCAGAGGATGAAGACCACAATTTGTCAGAAACCCAAACCTAGGGCAGAATTTGGAGCCAAAGCAGAATACTCCGATCCACTCAAGAGTTACCGTATTCCAAGTACAACACACAGGCTTGAAAACCCAGTATGCTCTGAATAGTTTGCATAAGAAAATTCACTCAGGACTTGTGATGTCCACGTTTGTCTCAAGTGTAAGTACTGTGATGTCAGGGAAGAGCAAGCTTCTTGCAGGACATGAAAGCAATGAGCAATGCTAAAGATAGTTACGTGAAAGCTGGGACTGTGCTGCTCTTCTGTTTGCTGACTGTGGTATAGTAGTTCCAGCACCAGGAGAGAACAGGATCCCTGGCAGCAATCCTGCTTTCAGAGGTCACAAGAGAAAGCTGTGAGCACAAAGGATCAGCAGCTTTTACAAAGACATAAAGCTTCTCTTTGTCCTCTTACTCTCCTTACAACATCCTTCTTACCTCCACCTCAATTTCTGCTTTGTTTCACTTTTCTTCCTCAATAGATGGTTTCTGAGCTGCTGCAAGGCAGACATCTCCTACAGGCAGCTTAAGGGACAGAAGGGAAATGACACAAGAGCTCTCAACAAGCAGCAAGGGCTCTAGCATTCCATTTTTATACTATTTGTGTTAGTTTGTATGATAAAAGCTCCTCTGCATGCCCACAAAGGAACACAAAGATACAATGGAAGGGGAAACCCAAATACCACCCTGCTGGGATGCTCCAAGCCCATCACATGAGTGTCATCAGCCCACCAAAGGTCCATCTTTACAGGTTGAGGAGCAGAGCAGGAAAGCAAGAGACAAATAAGGACTACAGGGAATGGATACCCTGCCTGGTTACCTCCCAGGGCTATCCCAGGACAGCTTTAGCTGCACTGTCTAGGCAGGAAACCCATCAAGGCGAGTTATTGGGAGCAACAATGTGAATCATCTTTCAGACTCAGGGAAAGCCGTTGCTTCCCAGGGGTGTTGGACACCTTATAGGATGCTGGCAATAGCATTTTGAAACCTCACAATCGACATGAAATCGTCAAAGCTCTGTTGAAGATCTCCAGGAAAAAGCAACCCCAACTATTATAGAACAAGGCTGTCTTAGGGAGTCAAAACTGCAGACACCACAACAGCACAGGGCAGGAACAAGGAATAGTAGCCTTTTTTGGTACAATATACATGTATGGCAAATAGCTCAATGTTTAAGACACTTTGTCTTAAGGCACATTTCATGAGACCCATATTATCCCAGATAAACACTCAGCTTTTAGAAGCAGAGCTGTACTTATTCATATACTACCACACTATTAAAGACAGCTTTATTTGATTTCTAGAAGCAGTTCAAGCAGTTCATCCACCAAAGTTGTACAGACCTGTCATTAAAACAGAAGTAGTATTTGGAAACCATTTTGTTGTTGTTTTCAAGCAACCTGGAACACCAGTTTGCAATAACATGTTAACATTTGCTTTCCAAACACACCAACACTGCATATTTCACCTCATAGGCAAGACTGTAAGAAGATTCAGTAAGTCTCTTCCACGAGGTAGAGAAGTTTGCAGTAGTTCTGTGCCTTTGCTCTTTCAAAGAATTGCAACATTAGCTTCCCCCTGCAGCCATGCAGCTACAGCAACCCTTAACTCTCCTACCAGTCATATGAAAACAAGTCCTGAACTGGACACATGTGGAAAATTGCCTGAAGTGCATCATCTCTTTAAAGAAGCTGCAGTAGATCTTCACAACATGGAATTCTTCTCATATACAATGCACAGAAAAACCTCTCAATTTTTCATAGATTTCAGGAAATGATCAGTTATAAGCAGCAACCTATGTAACCTTTGAAGGGTGAGGTGTTTTCACAGTGCACCACATGCTTAATGCTCCTAGGTTCAGACACTACACCTGTGAATACCACTGCTAGTCCTGAATGGATTTTAAGCTAGATTTCAGCAGTCATTTAAATCACCATCTACACACCTAAACATGAGGATCAAGCCTACTATACTGCTGACACAGAAACTCCACACCATACAACTAAATATTTTTCAATATGTATTGGAAATCAGTACTGTTTGCATTTCACACAGAAATATGGGACTAATCTTAAAGAAATTCCCCAACCTTATCAGTTGTTTTATATTCATTTTATTATAAAATAAATAAACCCAAAGCATTTCTTTACAGAAATATATTAAAGTCTAGTCCTGAGTCAGTAGGTGCTGCCTAGAAGTTCTAGAATGCCAGCTACAGAAGTCAGTTTCACAAAGATGAAGAAGCACAAGAACCTTAAGGACGCCCTCTAATCAAGGTTGTACAGAAGACTCAAAGACCAGATATTCTCATGTAGACAGGATTGTGCTTATGCACAAACTTCTTCAGTATCCGAAACCTTTTCATCTGAGCTTTGCAGCCTTGATGGGATATGTATTTAAAGTACTTGTCATCTAAGGGGAAAAACAGAAAGGCATTGTAAGTTATAGCATGATATAAGCAAATACAAAATGATTTAATTGTTTAAATAACATGCAAGCATTTCAGAAGTTTTCAATAACAATTTCAATAATGAAAGGTAATAAAATAATCCAACACATGCCCATGGCAGGGGGTTGGAACTAGATGATCTTAAGGTCTTTTCCAGCACAAACCATTATAGGGTTCTATGCACACCAGACTGTAATTGCAGCTTTAAATAACCTATCCTCATTTGACCCAGAAAACATTCTGGCTGTATAGGACAAGGGGTGATGGGTATAAACTGAAATAGGAAAAGCTCAGGTTAGATATAAGGAAGAAGTTCTTTACTGTGAGGGTGGTGAGGCACTCACACAGGTTGCCCAAAGAAGTGGTGAATGCTCCATCCCTGGGCAGTGTTGAGGGCCAAAAGCTGGGCAGAGCCTTGGGTGACATGGTCTAGTGCAAGGTGTCCCTACCCTAACCAGTCTGTGATTCTGTATCACCGTAAACTGCATCTTACAAAAAATTTTCTTCTCTTTAATTTTTGCTCTTCACATAGATCAGAAAGTAAAACTGACAATGTAAAGCAGCACTGATTTCTTACATGAACTTACTCTGTTGGAGAAGAAAAATAGAAGCTCATGTTGACACCAATAAGCATAGAAACTGCATTAAAGAAAACTACAGCTGGAACAATTAACCATCTGGAAATGAAAACTGGGGGACATTTGATAACAAATTACTGAAAGCAAAAAAAAAAAAAACAAACCAACAACCCCCCCAAAAAAACCTTCCAATATGAGAGATTGTTTTACGAAGCCCAGAAGACAAAGTTCCAGAAAAGGTGACAAGCTAGTTGCCTATCAACCAAAAGCTCACACCAGGGAACAAACCATCATCTCCACATCATACTCTTTCTCTCAGTGTAACAGCTGCTTTTTGGCCCTGATACTCCACTTGGGTTTTGCAGCACTTCAAAAAAATGCTACTCTTTAGTCATGATCTTACCAAACTGCTGGTGGTTTTCACTCAAAACACCACCACCCCTTTCCTCCTGCACTACACCACCTCTATGGTCCTTACCGACCCTAGTATTTGCTGAGACACTGCCAAAGCTGTGTCCAGCAAAGCAAACCCTCACAACATTCACTCAGGATTGTGTTGTGCATGCTTGAAATTGTGGACTGAAGGTAAAACAATATGACAGATAGTATTGTGACTGCTCAACAAAAACAGATAAAACAGAATTCTAAACCAGGATGCAAAATATGCCTCACTGTCAAATATCAAACCACTTTGAATATTTTTCTCATGTTCTTCATGCTTCAAAGACAATCTTTCCCAGAAGGAAGAAACTGCATTTCTTCCAAGAAGTAGATCAGCTGCATGCCATCTGATTAGGGCTAGAACTAGGCATTAGTTCTGTTCCATGCAATGAAAAGGAAAGAACATTTAGTATTACCCTTGCCCAGTAAGATTCCAGCCACCAGAGCTTTTTCATAGGAAAGGCTTTGATTTTCCTGCCAATTCCTTTTTCCCAAGTAACGGCTAAAATGGAAGGCTGGCCACCAGTCCTTTCTGGAGCTCCACTCTTGCTTGAGCCAGTCAAGATGTTTCTCAGACCTGGAAAAAGGTAAAAAAGTTACAGAAAAGCCTAAATTGGGATCAAAAGATGATTAAGAGACACTGGATTTTATAATCAACTTGCTACAAGTGTCATAAATTGCTAGCATAGGCACACAGACCTTATTCTGCACTATACAGAAACAACTGTATTTAATCCTTGGCAGCACTAATGAGGCAGGAGGTGAGCTCCAGCAATCTTCTTAAGACTTGGCAATAACACAGATTATGGTGTGAAATGAAGCCAGTCTTTACTTGTGTGCCAGTCTGTCAGTATTAATGAGAAAGTTTCTTCAAGTTTGTCAACAGATCAGTAGTATGAAGGGGTTGACTTGTTTTTAAGAAAAGGTTTGTGTTACTCTATGCATACTCAAAGACTAACTTATCCTAAATACTTATTTCAAGACCTGTTAGGCAATAAAGACCTTAAACCAAGCGTTTTGAAATAGAAACTACCTATAACAGGGATCAGATTATCTGAAGTTGCCTCTTCAAAAACAAAACTGCAGGCAAAGTTAGAGAATCATACTGGTTTTACTAGCTCTGTGCAACAACACTCCTAGCTGTAACTCACTAGCTTCTAGACCTTAACAGCAGACAAACTGATGATGGCACAAGGGCATGTAGAGATAGGACAAGGGGGAACGGCTTTAACCTGACAAAGGGGAGATTGAGACGAGATCTTAGGAAGAAATCCTTCTCAGTGAGGGTGCTGAGGTGCTAGCACAGGGTGCCCAGAGAAGCTGTGGCTGCCCCATCCCTGGCAGTGTTCAAGGCCAGGCTGGACGGGGCTTGGAGCAACCTGCTCTAGTGGGAGGTGCCCCTGCCTGTGGCAGGTGGTTGGAACTGGATGAGCTTTAAGGTCCCTTCCAACTCAAACCATTCTGTGATTCTACACTGCAGAAGTGGAGGTAGTGAGAAGACAGAAAAATGGGTTAAACTCTGAATTAATTTAATGAAAATATATAGGGCTGAAAAAAACACAACACCCTGTTCATTGGTTAGAATAAAGTTCAGACATTGTAGGCCTTCTAGGCACAGACTGCCCAAGATGGCTGCTTCTGAAGCCAGGGGCCATGCCTGTCAGTGTTGGCAAGGACACATCAATCCCCAGGCGTGTTGGTTCAGCTTTTAAGAATACACTGGCTTCATTCTGTAACAGTTATGATCATCACACAACACACCAGTCTGTATGGTACCAGCCATGCCCTCATTGCAGCCCAGCAACTCTCCAACCAGCTTCAAATAATGCACACACAGTAACAGAGCAGAAGGCTCAATAACTTCTTCCCCCCTCCCCAAAAGAGGGAGATTAGTGATGGGAAGAAAATGCTACCCAAACATCTGAGTAACTCCTCCTGCATAAACCCTTAACCTGGTAAAAAAAACAACCCCAAACCTGAACAGTTTTCAGCCAATCACAATGCTGGAAATTTGGAATTCTCCTCACTAATTTCTAATTCCCAAATCTTTTCTTCTTCCCAATGAAAGCACACTGCAGTCAAGCACTGCAACTGAACTCAGGATAGGGCACAAGTCTGCCCTTCACCAGCAGCAAGAGAAAGGCTAGACTGTCACTATATCAATTGCCCAAACACAGAGACTTGACACAGGTTTTAGAACATTGCATCAGAGACACTTACATTACAATTTGTTTCAGCTGCTTTGCCAAACAGCTCCATGCTTTTACATTCTCCTTCGAGCCAGCATAATCCAAGGCTGCAAAAATAACTTTTAGCCCCAGACGACGTTTTTTCCTCTTCTCTGGAAAAAGATCAGGCTGAATAATAAGTTACTTACATCAGGGTGAACTAACTCATCAGTAGCCAACAAATGAAAGTTCTCCATTCTGTTTCTTACTGTCCCTAACATTGAGGGCTCCCACCGTTGCTTTCTCTTCCAAGAAAGAAGGAATACATCCTAGCTCTAGAGCATAACTCATATCAGAGACACTCTGTCCCTATCCCCATACCTGCTGACTCAGAGAGGCACACACAGGACTGCTCACTTATCTCACGCTACCTTGTTTACAACAGTCACCGTTTCCAAAGCTCGCTACCCAGCGCTTCTAATGAAGATGTTCTTCCCATGGGAAGCAAACACAGTGCCTCTGGAATACTTCAAATCCTGAGGTGCCAAAGTTCAGATGTGGGACTGATAAAAAACAGGTATTTCACAGCAGTAGCTACATATTAGCAGAGTTCTTAAAACAACACTTGAGCTGTATCACAACAGGTAAAAGTGGGAAAAGTTGCATTTATCAGTATAAATTACTTAAAAAAAAATTCAGGTTGATCTCATTAGCTATGAAAAGTTGGCAAATGTGTCATGAGTGAACAGAAAAAGGTAGGTTTCAGCCAGGAGGTTGGTTTTTCCCCTCCCAAAGAAAAAGCAGAGAAGAGAAAACAATCTTCATTCAAAGACCCGTCTGCTGACCTGCTAGAACATACCAGGTCACAAGCAGACAGCTTGGATTACAACTGATCAGCATGCAAAAAAAGTCTCCAACTGGGAAGACTTTTCTACCAGCTTGAAGATAAAACTCCCTTAAAGAGGAGAAAGAGTTTGTTCTTTGATCAGTAAGAAGACCCATCTCAACTCCTTCAGAAGAGAAAGAATCAATACACTGGAGATTCCAAAAAGGGAACAGGACCCTGGCAAGGGCTTGAAAACAGATGATCTTAAGGTCTCTTCCAACCCAAATCATTCTACGATTCTATTTTTGAACTCCTGGATGTGTCTTATGATAGTTTGCTTTGATCAACCTTCAAATGAAAAAGGCATTTGTTTAAATAAGTTTGTAAATGCCTGCTCACACATCAAACTTAAAGGTTCCTGTGACTGGAAAGTTGGGGGTTTGGGTTGGTTTTAATACACAAAGTACTTCAAAAGGCAGAAAGGAAGCTGCAAAATAATTTCAGAACCTTAGTCTAGATTAACATAAAAGAACAAAGATATTTGAAGACTTACTTGATTTTTGAAGCATGAGATTAAAATCTATCATCAGTTCATGAGAAGGAACAGTATCATGCAAGTTCTGAAAAAGAATACCACAGAACCCAGATGCATTATTTTAATGTGAAAACTTTTGCAGACTTCTGCCCACTCAAGAGAAGCACAGGCTCCAATGTTCTGGGGGCTCTAGTGAGGAAAAATAAGCAACTCAGTACCTTAGTGCCTTAATATAAAGAATATCTAGGCTCATCTTGAACATCTGTGTCCTTACTCTGACACAATGGATGAAATACCTTGATGACTGTGTGTGACAAATACAAAATGCTCAAGGAACAGCCCAAATCTAAATCCAGTGTCCCCATTTTGGGAAGCAAAAGTATTTCCTTCCTAGGCCTAGCTCTCCTGTATGCTGCTCTGTGCACTGGATCACAGATCAGTTCTTTGATTTGTCACTATCCTGTAGGTGACACAAGATATCACAATTTTTATGCTACAGTTTAAAAGTCTAAACTTTATGAAGCAGTTCTAAAAGCTTTGCCCTAACGAAAGCACCTTAGTGCCATCAAGTGGCAAAACAAGACTGCAAAATATTGTTTGCAAGAAGCTACTAAGATCAATGAGCAAGCACAAGGAAAGCAGGAATTTAAAAGCTACTGCAGAAAAGGTTAATGCAGGAAGAGCTTGTCTGCCAACATCAGCAGACATTGGCTTCTATTTTAGCTTAAATGCACAGCTCAGTGAACAGAAGCAGAGAAACTAATTGCAATGTGTGGAAGAGCAGGCATCTAGTAACTTCCTCGGCATTGTAAAGATCAAGCTGTAACAGAAATCAGTGCATGTTATGTACAAACCTGCTCATACAGACGTCTGGAACCATGTAAACACACACTCTGAGCTTACTCACTGACTTTAAGAAGTTATATAATGTATCAGTTAAAGGCAAAACAAAGACTTGAATTCAAAGACAGCAAAGGATACTGTTCATTATTTGCATCCCTACCACTAACTTTCCTCTAACCCTCTGCTTCCCACAAAGAACTCAAGAGGGTAAATAACATTACAACTGAACCAAACTCTCAGACCAGCATGCAATAGGAGTGACCATGGACTGCATCTACCACAGAATATATACCTTCAGTGCAGAAATGAGTGATTTCTTTGATTCACCTTGTCTCTTCAGGAACTGATAGAGGTAAACATGAGCATTGGGATTAGCAGGAAACTTGGAGTTGTAGGCATAGTCACGTAACACTTGGCGGGCTTCATTATGGTCTCCGTAGAACTCCAGCAACTAAGAGAAGTTAAGTCTGTTGTTAGTTTACCACATACTAGCAATCAAACTCTCATAACCCATTTTGGGCTGCCACAGAACAATCCAATAGCACAGCCTGGATTTAAGAGTGCAGCGTATTAGTTAAGACTATGAGTAGTGTATTTTCATTTTACTTGCTACTCTCATCACACATGAATGGAAATTCACACACAGAAGCTGCTACAGGTGAAAATTCCTTGAGCACGTACTTAATTGTCAAAGAATTACCAGCACTTGCTCACTGGAAAGACACTGAAGCAGCCATGTCTTTAAAGAATGCTCAGTGAGAGAACTTGGCAGCACTGAGCAAAATCCTGTAACATGTGCTTAGAGCAGTCAGCACTTACCAACATTTACAAGGAGTAAATAACTTCAAAAATAATTAAAGATTAACTTCTTTTCTTAATTACAAATTCTAAGCAGTTGTTTTCTATCCTAGCATCACAAAAACAAAATATGCAAGCTGTCTGGCTATTACATTTTCTTGGCAATGCACAGATCATCCTTTTTGTACACTGTACAGGCTCTGCAGGAGTAAACCATGCTCTAAATCAAAGCCAGCGAGATACATGTACGCATTTGCTGTCACCCACACACATCTTAATGAAAGTTAGGCAAGGAAGCACAAAAGGAAGGTATCTGTAAAACATGCCCTTACATCCACATAGCATTTCACAAATTGATCCCAGATGCCAGGTATTTTAATAATCTCCTTTAAGTTCACTGCTGCGTTCCGAAAGCAACTGTGCATTTCCTGTTCAACAGACAAGTCTTCAAATCCATCCTCACCTACCAAAACATGAAGAATGACACTGTTAGCTCTGCTAATCCAAAGGGATCTTGAAGTGTGCACCTAAGATCATAACATTTTGCTAAGCAAGGACTACAGTCAGCTTTTAAGAAGAGAGGCCAGTTTCCTCAGTACTGAAACAAGAAATTGTCACTGCTCTTCATTCAAATTTATTATCACCCGATTTCGACTTATGGGACATGACAGGTAGTATGTCAAGACAAGATGCTACCAGCACAAGGTCAATGAACCAAATTCAATACTTAGTTTTCACAGAAACAAGTACAGATCCAAAGTAACTGATAACACACAGTCAGCAGGTATATGTACAATTAGATGCCACACACAAGTAGCAACTCATATGTCTTTAAGAAACTGAAATTCAAACACTAGTTGTGAGGGGTTTTCCTAGCAGTGAATACATTCCTTTGATCATTACTTCAGGTGATGCTGGGTGGATACAAGAAATGTGATTCGGGGGGGGGGGAAGAAAACGCTTCAGAGCAGCATTCCAGGACACTTCAGGAAAGTGCAAGTCTTTGTGCCATTTCGGTACCACCATTTATGATACAGGATTATTTACCATCCAATTCTGAAGTCTAGTAAAGGAAAAGGTGTCACTGCAAGCTATAGTGTCTGCATAGGCAAGCAAGTTCACAGCTCAATGCAATAACACTTACCGTGCTCTAACAAGATGTTCTTCTGCTTAGACCATTTGTAGTAGTCCAATAGTCCCCTGTAAGCCTGAATCAGTTTCATTTCTTTATCCTGAAAGACTGTTTGCTCTCCAAACCTCCAGCTTTCTGCCAGGGACAGGTTTTGGTAAGCTTCATCTATGAATCCATTACAAAGGAGGTGAAAGGCATGCTCTAGGCAAACCTGCAATTCAAACAGACCATAGCACAGCATTTCACAGCACAAATGCAATTCTCAGCAATACAGCAAAGATCTACACAGCTGTGCAGGGAAAGGTGAGACTCATTACTGACAAGCATATAAACTGTTGCAAACACGGGTAGTAAAGTATTTTAATTAGAAAAGCATTTCACACTTTTTATCCGAACATTGTCTTTATAAGGAATTTTGGAGAAAAATGCAGGAATAGGAGAATACAAGTGTCACTGGGGGCAGGGAAATGAGCCAAGAACCTAACTAATGCTTCCTGTCTGAAGATGTTGGAGAAACATTAGTAATTAAAAGCATATTTTATATACACATAATTTCTGCTTCACAGATTAAGGTCCACGAGGCAGAAAGTCACCCATCTAGGTGGTAGATAATGATACTTGGCAAGACAGCAGAAAGCAGTGGCCTCTAAAACCTACTTATTAACAAGTGCTGTACCTATTTAAGGTGGCCCAGAAATGACTTGAGGGAATCCAGTTACCTTTGCTGATCTTCCATGTGGTTACCCAACTGCAGAACACCTGAAAGAGGGGTGTCCCACCACCCTATCATGCTCATTAGGCACTGGATATAAGTCTAAACCTCTAGTTAACTCTAACACAGAGCTTCAGTTAAAGCTCTTGAACAAATACAACAGAATGAAAGACAGAAGATTCATCCCAAGCAAGAAACAGTCAAGGAAACCAAAACAATACAGGTTTGAATGAGCCACCACAGGGTGTCACCCGTGGGTGACACAGGGTCCACAGTATAAGGCCTATTGTTTTGTACACAGATTAGCTACTTGAAAAGTTAATGGGTAGCAAAAGCAAAAAATTAAGTATAGCTGTTTAGTCAGCATCACAATGACCAAATTAAGGACAAGAAGCTAAGCTTAGCAAGTGTTAAAGTATAATTTGATGTTACTGGGGTACACATGAAAGAATTTAACTGTTTCAAATTCAAAGATTAAAGGATCTAGGCACTTCTAAGGACGGACTACACATCTGTGATCAAACACACAGACCAAATGAGATACGGTTAGGTATAGAATAACCCTTAAAATATCATGCAATTGATAACTCAAATGTGTTCTCTTTTGGTTTTGATGCTATTGTCAGCAATGTATTTCAAAAGAGAGATTCAGAAACTAATAATTAAGTGATCAACCAAACGTGGAAAATCAACATGTCTGTATTAAATACACTCACCTTCAAATACCTTTTTACTCCTGAAACCTTCATCTGTTCCATGAAAGAGTTGAACTCTTTCACGCTGCTATGGGAATGATAGCACAAAATTTCAGTTCCTATTCTCCAAATCATCTATGAATGGGAAGAGAGAGATTCAGAAACAACCTTGGTACAAAACTGGCAAGTCACCACATATACAGTGTTATCATATTTACAGTTACTGTAGCACATGAAAAAGATGCGCATTTGAGTTGCAAATAAAAAATTCTAAGTATTATCTACTGCTGTAGTAACCTACATACTCACCAGTAGGAATTTTACAGTCATTCAGAGGGTGCTTCACAGTTGATCATTACAAATGCAGCTCTCCAGCAAAGCTTATGAGAACTGCAGCTGTCAGAAGGTTCCCCTGATGCTACTAAAGAAGTTATCTTTTCCTTTGATATGATTCCACTGAGACTATACATAATTCTTTGAATTAAGTAATAAAGATTATTTCCAATTAGATGTAATTTCCCATCCACATGCATTCGTATTTTTAAGGTCTGCCTACACAATGTAACCAAATATTACAGCAGACTAGCCATATCCAAGTACTCAGTCTGATCAGGCTCTGATCTCTTTCCTCCTGCTCTTATCTCAGTACCTGCCAGCTGTTTTGCAAGTACTGGAGGAGGTGGTAAAGTCCTAAATAAGCCACTAACTTTCCAACAGATTCTGTCTGATGGCATGCCAATGGCAAACACATTTACTGCTTTTCTGGTTTAGAGGACTCCTTTAAGATGACTTCTCACAGATGTGCTCCTGATGGAGGTAACTTATACCAAGCCAAGTCAGGCTTTTTTTTCCCCTCTCTCAGAAGAGAGATCAGACAGCACTGCAGATTCTTAGTGCCCCTAAAAGTGAGCCCTCAGCAGAACTCTAGCTCCAGCAAGACTGGTTAACCCCACAGCAAAAGCAGGCCTGTGCAGAGGCACACCTGTGGTAAGTTGACAGCATGGTGCCTGGAACACTACTGGGGATGAGGGCTGGAGGACTTCCTGCAACCTGCCATCCATGAGTTTCTACATCAGCACCAGAATAATTGCTTATTCGGGTTTGGAAGCTCCTTTTTTTTTTTTTTTTTTTAAGAAAATAGCTTAGTTTATAAAAGTTGCCCAACTTTTCTGGCTTTATTTCTAATACTTTTTAAAACAGAAGAAAATGAGCCTGAGATTAGCTAATTTGGATGTTAGTCCTGAAGTATTATACATGATTTTTGCAAGTATTTCTTCAACTGCAAAAGAACTTTGATAAGGACATTGGCTTACCTCTGATGGACTCATGTATTCTGTGGAATAGTCTTTCTCTAGGGCCTCAATATAGGAGATCAGAAACTCTGCAGCCCTTTCCCACTGCTTCTGTAGCAGGGCATCCTGAATGTAACTTAAACACACTGCCTTGCTCTTCTTGAAGCTTATCTTGTGTTCATGAGAAAATGCTAAACAAACAAACAAATCAACTAAGTCCACAACTGTCACAGCCCTTATTCAGATAACAATGCACCTATCATTTCAGTCTCCCTCTAGTACCATTTTTCTCAGGCACTACAGAAAGTGCTCTTCAGCTATCTGGCTTTTGAATTAAAGACACCTACTAATCTCCAGGGCAGCAAGATTATGGTTAGAGCTGAAAATATAATATGAAAAGGCATTTTCCTCAAGCAGCACACAGCTGCAGACATTTGAAACAGTGAAGAGCCAAATACTACACACTGCTGCCCTACCACAGAAGATCATGGTGTCTTGATAACATCACAGCAGTTTGTTATATTTTGGGGACCACTCTCTTCTGTTACTAATCTTCATCTAAATGTGCTGAAGATTTGCATGCACCCATACAAACAGGCTACTCCAGTACCAAAGGCTAAGCAGTTCCCACTACATAAATGTGGAGAATTCTTCTCATTTGAGTACAAGGCTAGAAAGAAACCACTTCACCTTTTTACACAGATACCAGTTCCAATGTGTGTTATAGCACAAAACTGAAACATCTTTTCCACATCTGTATGCCATGGTCTAATGTGCCCCCTACAATGCTCAAGCCTCAAGAGCCTTCAGCAAAGGACATGCAAGGCTCACTGAATCACCTAGATGCTATAGGCAAAGGATAACTTAAAACACTGGTTTGGAGCAGTTTTATTGCAGTGCATTCTACAAAACTACCTGTAACCAACCTACCTACAGGTTTAGTCTTCATGCCTATTTCTAACCTTAAAGGTTTCAAAGTACTAATAAAATAAACCCCACAGTAAACACCGTAAGATTAAATACAAGGCGCATAGCTAATGCGGGTAAGTCAGAATCCCATACTGGTTTGGGCTGGAAGGGGCCTTAAAGCTCAGCCAGTTCCAACCTCCTGCCACGGACAGGGACACCTTCCTCCAGACCGGGTTGCTTCAAGCCCCGTCCAATCTGGCTTTGAATACCTCTTGCTGGGCAAGTTGCTGAGAAGTGACACGATGTGGATAGGTCTGAGGTAAAGCTTCACTACAAAGCCACTCTGAAACACCTTGTCCAAAGGCTTTGCAGCCACAAAGCTTCTGTCATCAGCCACCTCACGAACCTTTACTTTACTAGCAAGCGTTCATGCCGCCTCCAAGCGCCTCGCATGGGGAACCCTAACCCCTTCCTCAGCGGCAGACCGACGAGTAGCGCGAAGGGCAGGGAGCAGGTCCGCCGCAGCGGAGCGTTCCTCCCTCAGAGCCGGAGCGGGGCGGGCAGAGGACGGGGAGCCGCGGCAGAGCGGGGACAAGCGGGAGCCGTCGGGGCCGCGCTTACCGGGCTGGTAGAAGTGCGGCGACAGGAAGGGCAGGTTCAAGGGCGGCAGCAGGGGGCTCCCGGCCGGCAGGACAGGGCTTTTCCCCACCCTATCCTCCCGCAGGAGACCATTCGCCTCTGGAGCGGCGGCCATCTTTGGCTCGGGAGGCAGACCTCGCCACGACGGGAGCTACCGCAGCCGGACACCAGCAGCCGGCCAATCCCTAGCAGGGCTCGGTTTAACAACGGCCGCCCCGCGCACGCTGGCAGGAGGAGCGTCTCTGCCGCTATAAAGGAGGGGTGGGCAATGCCGCCGCCATGATGGAAGAGGGATACCTCTGCAGGCGCCTGCGCGGCGCGAGTGGGAGTGGCGGGCCGGGGGCCTGCGGTAGTGCCGGTGGGGTCAGGCAGGGCCGTGCTGCGGCCGCCGCCGCTTCGTACTTGCCTTTGGTCTCAGCAAAGGCGTCGATCGCCTTCAGAGCAGGCCTTGGGGGAACCTGGTGGGGGTGCTTTCAGGGTCGGTGTGAGCAGAGCGGCTGGTGAAGCCGGGCTCACTTCGGTCTGTGGTGAACTGATGGTGCGCGCGGGTCTGTCTGCACCCGGCTGGAGCGGGGCTGAGGGCGGTAAGGAGGATGCAAGCTTTCCAAGGATAAGAGTGTCAGAGCGGAGGGGCTGGGAGCTCTCCAAGCCGAGGAAGCACAGCGGGGAGCTGGCTTCTTTGCCGCTGGTGTAGGCGAGATGCGCTGGCACTGCTCCGCGTGTGGAATAAGAAGTAGCGAAGGGTGAAGCAGGAGGGATCAGAAACATGGGAGGCTATCTGAGTGTGCTCAGTAGTGCGGCAGAGCTGCTTAATCCTACAGGTAGCATGATCAGAGGGTTACTACAGCTGTGAGTAATGCAGTGGTCACTGGAAGTGGTAGTTAACCAGATCCTGTGATCACTGTTCCCATTAGCTGTGTTGGTACTTTTAATTCGTGACTTAAAACATCATGTTGACAGAAGGAAAGGTTTCTGAACCAAAATCTTGTGCATTGCAGAGCAGCAATATTGTCTCTTCTCCCACCTGGATCTTGGAAGTCTGCCTCAACCACAGAATCTGTTTTGGACCAAACTGTGCTGAACATGTTTCTTTAAATGACTTTTGGCAACTGGCTTTGCCATGGAGTGCTTTGGTATGTGTAAAGTCCAGGGTTTGGAGCAAGAGTTTACAATTGGGTTTGGTGTTTGTTGTTTGGGTTTGGTTTTGGTTTTTTTTTTCAGAATGGCCCTGCTATGTGAGAGTGAGTAAATAATAAACTGGCTCAGATTAAAGGTTCATGTAATCCAGTATCCTGGTTCAACTGTAATCGATAACGAGTGTCAGGGGAATAGTACAAGGCAGAACAGTTCTTTGTAGCATCTAAATATTTAACCTCAGTATCATACTTTGACATTTAATAATCCTATGTGGGGATACTGGAAGTCTCCCTTTTTGTTTTGTTATTAATCCTGTGTTCTTCTAGTATATGATGAGTTCATAACTATTTGTTATTATTAATTGAAAGTTAACTTAGTTAACTTGATGATAAACTGTTACATGTCACCATTTCTTTAACAGCATCACCTTCCTTATCTGTCCTTTATAATTTTGTACCCCATGAGTGTCTCATTGATCAGTGGTGTTCCCCAAGTGTGGTGTCAGTTCCTACGTTTCTGACTTTTTGTTAGGTCAGTGCCCTGATCTCACGGATACCCAGGTCACCACACTTTATTTTTTTAAAGCTCTCGTGTGCTTAGAAGCACGTTTACATTTGCCTTGTTATTTTTATCTTCTTGTAACATGCATGATTGAGAGTCTTTGCTGATTCTTAGGTAAACTTAGCCAAGTGATGGTGCTAATGGATGTCAGTTTCTTTAGTAGATACTTCAGTATAGGGGAGGTGGGAGAACAGTTTTGTAACTGAGGACACACACAAAACGTTGATTCTTCATGTAGAGCAGGACTACTCTCATACTTGAATACACCTGTTTCCAAGACTGGAGTTGAAGACTGAAGGACATTTTGTCTGAAACACCTAAATTGAACTAAGCAAAGCATTTCTTTCCTATGTCACACCCTGGGAAAGCTGGGTTTGTTAGTAAGTGGGTATATTGTTACTATGAAATACTTGAATTGTAGGGGATACTGGACAGTTGCAGTGGTAAACTCGTGTATACATACTGACTGCAAGCTACCTGTTATTGCACAATAAAGGCAGTGACTTACGCAAGCACTATGTGATCTTGTATCTCTTCACATCTCCCTTTCTTGCCTTCATCTTTATGACCATAGACACCGCTACTTTTTATCTTGGTCTTTTAATAAACATAATCTGGATAACATGATACTAATATGAGTCGGCTGTAGGAAATGGTGGCATATCCAAGGGACATGGGTTGGTGAGGTATGAGAGCTGTTCATTGCAGCACTGAGGAAGATACCCGTTTTTACCATGATGCTTTTTCATCATATGATTAAAATGAAACCCTCTAGATGGGGGTTGAAATGAAATGCTTATGTATATTTCAGAAGTTATGTAGCAGTAACCAACTTTGGATCCTGGGCCCTGTATGATTGGGCTGTGGAAATGAGAGTATGTAGCACAGAAATCAATAATCATGAAGATGCAAGAACAACACAAGCAGTGCTTCTAATGCAGTTAGCAGTGGTGATAGCTAACTCTTGTGGTAGATCATTAAAAGGGCTCTTTAAAACAAAACCTGAGCTGTCTGCAGCTGTCCTTTAACATACATGAAAAAGCAGGATCCTTCACCTTGACTATCAGCTCTGCCAAGTGACTGTTGGTTTTGGGAGCAGCTCCAGCATTTGCCCTTTGGAGGGTGGAAAAAGTTAAATTTTGGCCATTTGATAAACCAGCAAGAAGACTCCTATGTTACCTACCCCTTCTTGGCTGCACCTTTTATTCTCTTTGTCTGGTCAGTGCCTGTGCTGCATAAGTAACATGGGTCTGAAAAAGAGAACGGAGGAGAAGTTTTGTCTGGTTTTGTCCTGTGTGTGACCATTTTCTGCCATTTCAGATCTCTGAAGCAATATAGGTAAAGTGGATGTGGAGAAGAGGTAACTGTAAGTGCAGTCATGCTTGCAAAGAGCAGTTCTTTTGCTTTGCAGACATTAAAACAGCAGCAAGTGGGAGCTGAGGGTTCAGCGGAGCAAGAGCAGGCCTGTTGGATGCTGGGTTTTCTTAGCTGGGTGCGCAGCCCTTCGTTTGCCTCTGCTTTCCTTGGTGCTCGGCGGGTGAGTGAGGCCGTACACCCACCTTACTACTGGTTTACCTGGGCATGGTGGGGAGAGATGACATCTTGCTTGGTAGCATCCGTCCTCTCACGGGGAGATCTGAACTTCTTGGTGTGGCTGCTGGAGCGCAGTGAGGTGGGTGTTTGGGTCTGTAGCATCCTCACCCTTGCGTGTGGTGAGGGGTATGCAATGACACCTTTTCTGCACCGCTGGGCTATTCTTGTTACCTCAGCGACCCTCTGCTAGAGAAAGCCGCCATGAAAGAGCAAGAGCGAAAGGCAGGACCTTTCCCCTCACCGCTCCGGGCGGGGACGGACCCTGTGCAATACCACAGCTGGGCGCAGTCGGCGGGGGTCCGGTTTCCCCCGGGAGGCGGAGAGGGGAGGGTCCGTGCGCTGCCCTCCTCCCTCCGCGGCGGCGGGGCCGGCTTTGGCCCGTCCCTCCCCCGCCACATCGCCCTCCCGCCGGCGCTGCTGACGTGTCTGCTCCCTCCCCGCCGCCGGCGCCCGCCAACATGGCCGCAGCCGCGCCGCCGGACCCCCGGCTGCTGCTCGCCCTACTGCTGCTCCTGCCTTACACCGCCGCCGCCGGGCCCGGCCTGGGCCGCCGCTTCGCCGAGCGGAAGCGCTGCGCCGACCCCGAGTGCAGCAGTGAGTGGGGGCAGCGGGGCCGCGCCGCAGCCGGGGAGGGCTGAGGGGGTGTCCCGGGGAGGGCGGAGACCCCGGCTGGGGTGCGGGTAACCGTTGCCCGGTCCCCGGCGCTCGGCCCGGCCGCCGCCGCCGGGAAGCTGTTACGGGAATAGATGCAGAAGCCGCATGCTTCGTGGAGGCGCTTCCCAAAGCTCCCCCCCACCCCGGCTTTGGCACGGAAGTTGGGGAGAATCGGGGAGATGGAAAGGCGCCTCGTCCCTCTTTCTCCTTCAGACCAAGTTTTCAGCTCCCCTCAGCTCCTTCGGGCTTTTTATTCTTCTCTGCAGACCCCTTCTGTAATAAACCCGCTCTGTGGGTGGTGGTGATGCCTTCCAGGGGTCATTTCAGGGCTGGTTCTCTAGGACACCGATGTCATCTTTCACCCCGTCTAATTTAATATTAATAATTAGCTTCATAATGTGCTTCTGCAGTGTAATTCTCAAGTGCTTTGTCAAACGCTTGCCTTGATCAGTGAGTTTGCCTTATTCTTTGAATAATCTCTTATTTGTTTTTAATAATTTCCTATTTTAGTTATACTTTAAGTTCTTATCTCTTCACCTAATCTGGAAAATAGGAAAACACTGCGTGTGGGGAGGTCTGGTTTTCTGCCGCTTAGCAAAGACCCTTTTCACTAAATGGTTTTCTTCTTGCTGTTATTTTGAAGTAATACTGTTCTTTTTCGCGTTCTTATGCAGTGTTAATGTGCCGAGGGAAGGCAATGCAGGATTTTAAAGGTCCAGATTGTCGCTTTGTAAATTTTAAGAAGGGAGAAGCCGTTTATGTATATTACAAACTCATAGGAGAATCAACCGAGCTTTGGGCTGGAAGTGTAAGTACTGTAAAGCATTTGTTCTACTTGCTCTTCTTGGTGTTTACTGGTCATCTTTTTGTCCTTCCTTTTGCCTTGTAGGGAAATGCGTAAGGTTTTGAACATAGCTAAATAGCATAATGAATGCCATTTTGTCTTGAGACTCGTGTGAAATGGGATGTGGTTCGATAAAACCTAAAGCGTTAAGTGCTGTGGAAAATGGGCAATGCTAATGTGTGCTAAAAACTGTTAGAAAACTGCCTTTGTACTGAAAAACTCCATTGCAACGCTGTAAGTGTTGGCCCATAAGCCTGCCTGAAAGCTGAGCCTCCCTTCCCTTGTGTTTACCCGTGACGCGGTCTCATCCTGTGTGCTGTAATACTGCTAAAGATTGTTCCATGTACATGTTTTAATTGTGCTTCTCAGTATCGAGGTGCTGTCTTCCCCTTTTTGTCTGAGCTGGAAGCAGAGTTGGAGGGAAAAGCAGTGAAACTAAAAAGAACGAAGGAAAAATAGGGTTTAAAAAGGGCTGTTTCTCAGCTGTGGTGTAGCAGCTTGCAGAGTTGTGGCCTTGTCTGAGTCGTCTTCCTTGGGCAATCTGAGAGGCTGCTACTAATGGGAAAGGAGTGTCCCCATCCTTGCAGCTATTTCATAGAAAACTCCTCTTAGCTTTCATGATAAGGACCTTGTTTGCTTGACAGAAGTAGAACTGAGATTCCCTGGAGGAAGAGAAGTTTTTGTGGGCTTCCCTTGAAAATGCTCACGGTCTGGAGGTTGCTTAGACTTAGTGCCTGTTGCCCCCTCTCCATGCTTTCCTAACATACCTTTTTGTATCAGAATCATTTGTGTCAACCTCATTTCTTACTCTGGGCTTCTACAGGGGGTAGACAACTGCCCACAGCTGGGCTGCTCAAAGCCACACCAGGGTGTTGACTGTGGGACTAGTGGTTTAGTGAAAAGCAGGATGTATCACTTTCTCCAACCTGTTCAGGCTGGGTGTGGACAGCCAAACTCTCAGCAGGAGCTCAATCCTATTAGAATGATACAGGAGAGAGCAGAAAACTGCAGCACGTGGTTAAAGAAGAAATTATAATTGTATCATGCTGGTAATTCCCTTCTGACATGAACTGTACCATAAATAATCTGGTTAATTAGCCAGTGCAGGTTTCCAGGGCTGCCAGTTCTTGAGACGCAGAGTAGCAGCATGGGCCAATTTTGCATCTTCTAACAAGGTGTAATAGAGGCTGCAAGATCAGACAGCAGCTTTCAGGTAATTGCTGAGTTAATATTCACTTTAACTCTTCACTGATAGGGAAGCTCACGCAACAATTAGGTGTGTCTCCAGTTTAAAAGGATGTTTGCTTTGATTTTAAAAAGTAAAAGCTGAAGTTGCAGAATTGCCAAGCTCTTGTTTGTTGTTGGTTTTTAATTGCGTTACAGTGTTTTCTGTGTTCTTTTTAGGGCAGTGATGACAGACTGTTTCCTTTCAGTTGGTGGCTATAATGTATTTCTTTTCTCCCTGGTTTGATTGACTACTTCTGTTAATCAATAATGCTGCAACAACCAGCCTGCAGACGCTGCAGCAGGGTCAGAGGTGCTTTCCCTGGCATGTGTGACCCTGTCTCTGACTTGCAGATAGTGCTGGAGTCTCTCTCGTGCAGCGTGACTTCCCATGCCACATTCGGCCAGGCAACTTGATTTATGCAGACCAGGCGTGCCTGCGGCGAGCAGCCTTGGAGCTGGGGGAGGCTGCTGCTTGCTAATTAAAACCAGGTTACTGGTGAGGTCTGTGATCAGATAGATCACAGTGGAAGGCATGTTACCTTCTGCCACAGCACTTTTTGTGTTCATGCCTGTCATTTGATCCCATGTATCTGTCCTGCTGTTTTTTCCTTTTCCCAAAGTTTTAGGGGAAAGCATTAGGAAAGTATTTTAGTAGAAAGTATGAGATCAAGGGATAACTGGTATTCTCATCTTCAGAGGCTAGGGGAATATGTGTATGAGAAACTTCAACTACTGCAGCCTGGGGCTTATTTCAAACAAGCTGGAAATGCAGACTAATCCTGAAATCGATTTTGAGGAGCAATGCGAAATACAGTAGAATATTGGACCTGAAGGGGGATAATATCATAAGAAAGGAGCCTTTTGCCAAGGCTGAAAGAATCTATAGCAGTTGGGTGTGGGATTTATTTGCCTTTCCTTTTCTAATTCACTCCACCCTTCTCAAGCCATTGTTGAGTATTTTATGATCCCAGTCTTGTACACTTCATTGCTTGTGGAACTCCCATTGAGCTCAGTGAGCATTTAGCATGTGAAAAACCTCTGGAACCCAGCTATAATGTCTACTCTATACATTATATGGCATGTAGTTTTAGCAGAGCTGTCTAAACCTCATTAATAAAGCAAAGCCAAATGCTTGGTCACTATTCTCTGACCATTATTTAACAGTGACTTTATGCTATGAATTTCATGGATACTTCAGTTCCAGGAAAATACTTGATTCATGACACCCCCCCCCCCCGACCGAATGGTGAAGAACATTGGGTACTCTCATTGTCCAGTGCACTGTGTCCTGCTCTAAAATCAGTCTCCTCTTCAGCATCCCACTCTCATTGCTTATACCGTCAATTTGTGTTATGTAGACTTGCCTCCCATGCATTTCTCCTGCACTCTGCCCTCATCTTTAGCAGGGTCCAGAACTCCAAAACTACTTCAGATAATTCCAAGTAAACCCTGCTGCTTTTTAACAAAATGCTTCAGCAGTTACGGCAGCCATAAGATGAAATAACCATCTTCTGCAAAGGGCTGATCTTTATCCCTTTGACTCAAGCTTGGGAAAGCTGTCTGGCTTTGCATTACAAGAAGTGGACTTGGCTGCAGATTGTGGCTTTTTTGGAGTAGTTTTTGTTTTCAAACCTTGCACATAAGGTAATAAGAAGGAAGTTGAAGGCTAAATTTAAGGGAAAATGGGAAGACAGAATACGTCTGGAGGACCCAGAGGATGAGGGAATTTTTTTCCTGTTGTTTCTGGTTTTCTTAGCAACTCAGGAGTTCAGCAAGGGTAGACCAACCCAACTCTTCTTTCACCAATGTTCTGCAATTTGAGGTACCCGTGATGGCTGATTTAGGGATGTGGGCTATAAGCTTAAAAACATTTGAACATCTTCTTTCCCAGCTGTCTGTTTTCTGTCTCCTGTCTCTGAGGTAGGTGGTGTGAGGGTCTGGCTTCTTGGTGGTGGTAGGTGAATGTTCTCTTAACCTGTGGGCACTGATGGGGATGGGTGCTGTATGTGCAGCTATGTGGTTCATCCACCCAGAGCATTTTAGCTGGAAACAGGGTGGAAATGAAGGGTGCACTTTGTGTTTGCCTTATTTACTTGGCATTCATAATGCCTTTCCTCTATCATGTCCATAGCAGATGAAGAATGTTTCCTTTATTTGCACAATGAGGCATTTTTTCCCTTACAAGAGAGGACTTGTAAGGAGAGGACCAGATGAGATTTTGGGCATGCAGGTCCCATACGGCTCATAAACCCCGTAAGTGGTGAACTGGGTCACTTCAGAGGACTTGTATGGTCAGCAGCTTGGATTATGCTAAATGAGTTTCAAATTGTGGTGCCTAATTATAATGGTAGTCACGGAGTTTAGGGTGTAAGGAGACAACTTTGAATCTTCCGCTTTTGTTTACAGAAAGGTCATTAAAACCAGAACAGAAGTTTCTTAGAGAGAAGCAGGCCAATATAGAATAGAACTATAGTATACCCCAAAAGGACTAGCTTTTGATTTGGCTAGTCTGGTTTAATTTCCCATTCCCAGTAATAACCCCACAGACATTCTGTGTTTGCCAGAAGGCAATAGATTGATTTATTTTCCCAATATATGTGTAACTATGGAGATATCAACTATGGAAGGTTGATATCTCAAGATTTGAATGAGAAATAGTTAAGGAAGGAAGCCCTTTAATGCATTAGTGCTTACTTTGCTTGCGTAACAAAACCCCAAAAGTTTTAATACATATTACTTCCCTCCTTATTTTTTCTGTTATGCTATTGTAAATCCAGTAAACTTCATCCCAGGTTAACCTATTTCAGTGATTCCAGTGTAACAAAGCATACATTGATATATCCCTGATTGTTGTGACATGACTGGTTTCCTTTTGAATTTGGTCTTCAGCTGAGTGCTCTTACTGAAGAAGAGTAACAATTCCTGAGGAAATCACCAACACTTTTTATTCCCCCTCCACCAATATTTTGGTTGTCTAGGAAAGTCTGTACCTCTTGAGGTGTGTTCACCAGGCTCTAACTGCCTGGATTATCTAATCTGCATAGTGACAGCATTCTATTAATATTGGCTTCTAGACAGCCCTTGTCAGAACTCTCAAGTGAGAGCATTACTATGTAGATCATATCTGGTGAGTGATCAGAGAGATTCATTTCTTCCACCATTTTTGCCTTGGTTTAGCACATTGACTTGCTTGAAAATAGCCATCTGTGACTGATTTTCGTGTGTATTAGTCACTGAAGAGCAGCAATGCGTTTGCAGAAGGAGTCTATTTTCCACTCAGGCTGTAAAATAGAGGATTACCTCAGGTGCAATTCTGCATTTTCCTAAAAAATTAAGATTTTTTTTTTTTTCTTAAGATGCAAAGTGTGCATATTTCAGGCTATAATATTGTGCAGTCAAAGATCCTCTTTGCTTGTGAAAATTACTTGAGGCATGTGTGGTGCCAGTGAGAGTGCTCTGTAGCAGTTAAAGCACATAAGCCCGAGCTCCTGGGCTTCACTCGCAGCTCCTAATAACCTGTTACAAGTCAGGCTTTAAAGAAATGAACAGTAAAACTAACCAACTTCGCAAGGATGTTGGGAAACGTAAATATAAAACCTCAATGCAAGCTCTTGCATGAATAAGGTATTGCTCATCTTTTTGTTTTATTTGCTGTGTTAAACTTCATTTAGAAATAGTTGAGTTTGATGTGTTTGCTACTAGTGACTGCAATGAGGATTTTAACATAGTCACATGATTTTGAAAGATTCTTCACTGCTTTTTGTTTGCTTGTGTTTGCTTTCTGGCAGGTTGGAAGTGATTTTGGATATTTTCCAAAGGATTTACTTGAAATAAATCATAATTATTCCAATGAAGAGCTAGAATTACCAACAGATGTAAGTCTTATTTGTTATTTTTAATTGGGCTTCTTCCTATTTCTTACCTTGGCAATAATATAATTATTAATATAATTAATAAAAATCCCTGAGGAGGAGAACGGGAACATGTCATCCATAGTTACCTTTTGTTAGTAAGCAGCTGCGTATGTGCAGAGATGCACATGTGTCAGGGATGGGATGTTTGTGCAGCAGCATATGTGTAAGCATCAGCCCAAAATGTGGGCATTGATATTTCTTTTCTTGAATATTCTGGTTTTCTTCTAATAAAATCTGCTTGGATTGAGCTCTAGAGATGCTCCTAGCTACTCACATATAGGCTCTCTGGGATGTATTCACGATTGTTTCTTTACCCAAACTTTGGAAGTTTAAAGTACTATCAGAAACAAACAAAACCTGATACACTAGCCCTTTGATTCTAGTCCTTCAACCTTTACACACATAAAAGGCTCTCACACACTAATAGAGAGTAACTTCAGAGTTGTTTGAGTAACGCCAGTTTGTGGATGCAGCTTCAGACCCTGATGAAATTGTGCTTGGTGCCTTGTGCTGCTGTGTAATTTTCAGAGCCTGTGTGACAGGCAGCTCCTGCTTGGAGGACCTGGGCGTTTAAGAAGGGACCAGCTAAAATAAATTGTAACAAACAAGTTAAACGTTTGCTTGCTTCTCTTCTCTGGCACTTGCAATAGACTTGTTCTCAATTTAAGATAGATACGATGAGTCAAATACGTTGCTTCCTTCCAGTTTGTTCCTTGCCAGGACTTTGATGGGCTAAGGGATAGCTTTTTATTTAGGTTTTTCAAGAGTTCTTGGGCAAAACTTCCACTATTTTGCAGCAGCAAAATTTCCAAGATAGTTTTGGTTAATTCTGCATGATGAATAGAATTTCCTTTGCTGCTGCATCTCTCTCTTACCCAACCAAATTGATTTGCTGTCATCACTGTAATAAAGCAAATAATATTTGTGACTACATACTGTTTTCCATTTCAGGAAACAGACTTTGTTTGCTTTGATGGCGGAAGGGATGATTTTGATAATTACAATGTGGATGAGCTTTTGAAGTCATTGCAAGAGACGATAGCAAATGAAGAGGAAACTGAATCAAGTGATCTAGGGACAAATCCAGCTGAAGTAACTGAAAGGGATGGGGAGATGGATCAGGTTGATTCAGTAAAGTCCTTTGATGCTTTGGAGACAGACAATCTTGAGCTAAGCACAGAAGACGAAGAAGCTCCTTCCATAACAGAGGAATTAGACAGTTCTCTTACAGAAGGAACTGAAAATACTGGGGGAGACTCCAGTGTCAATAGTCACAAAGAAAACTCTCAGGGAGATCAAATTGCACACGAGCACTTGAAAGGAATGCTACATGGGAAACTAAAAGGGCTAGAAAGTGAAAATACCAAAAACACTAGTATTCCTCAGGGTGAAACCAGTCAACTTGACAAAGAGAGTGAAGACGTCAATGCCTACACGCTTTTAAACAGAGAGCTCTCTGTGAACTTGAAAACAAAATTTGGCTCAACTGCTGATGCTATTGTATCAGATGATGAAGTGACTGGCCTTGTTACGCCTCTGGAAGATGATTTTAATGAAGATTTGAGCATTAATGCTCATGATGCAGAGAAGGAACCGGACTTTGCAGATCAGTCTGATGAAATTCCTTTGCTGTCTTTTATGGCAGAGGAAGAAATTCCATCCCGGGTGGATTTAGAAGATTATGAAAATGATGACATTGAGTCACAAAATCATGAACCTGATGAAGATGCAAAAGGTGCTGCAGAGCTAAATAACCAAAGAGACAATGAGGAAGAACCTGATTCAGATGCATTTGTTCATAAGGATGCCTTCAGTACGAGCAAGAGTTTGGGTGATGGTATAATCACGGACAGGTCTGAATCCAAACAAACAGAAGAGAAGCAGGATGAGGTAATGCTAATAAGTAAAAGAGAAGCACCAGCAATAACTCAACGTGAGGATCTCTCCAAAGAACTCCATAGAAGGGAACCTGTAGGTACAGGTGATCTGGGCTCAAAAGAAAAACCAAACAAAACTGAGCAGTTTGAAGAGCAGCTCAAAGTTGATGATACTGAGTCACATACTGAAGAGCTGAAGAGTACAGCTGTGCCTGATCCTCATGTTTTGCCTAGTCCAGGAGATGTTGTGGAGTCTAAATCATTTGTTAAAAGCAACAAAGATGCTTTAAAACCACCTGTTGGTGATATCAGCAAAAGTCCAGGAAGAGTGCTACTTGCTCAAACAGAGGAAGATGAGAACAGGTTTGAAGATGACAACTTGGAAGAGGTCTTGGAAAACAATTTAAAGCACAGAAAGTTATGGGAGAAAACAGAGGAGAAAGGAAGAGCTGAGGACAAGCCTTCTGTTGATGTTCCAGCCAAACCAGTGGAAGAGGTAAAAAATGCATCTCAAAATGACTTAAGAGATGCTGACCTCTTGAAGAAGCAACTGGAGCATGGAGTGCCTGCTGTGGAGAAAAAGCTTCTAAGACATGAAGAAGATTTGAAACAAACAGAGGAGACTGATCATGAAAATCAAAAATCCATCTCTCTTAACAAAGATCCTGAAGTGAAAAGGAGAAACATGAAAGAAACCTCTGCAGGGGAGGGGGATCCAAGCCGTAGAGGAGCTGTTGAGCAACCTAGGCCACAGGAAAATGAGATTGAGTATTCAGAGGCAGGTGTGGAAGAAGAGCTTTCAAGAAAACTTGGCAAGACAACAGTACTTGAAGAAAGCATTGAGAGACGTTCCCCTGAATCACACTCAAAAAGCACTGCACAGAATACTAATACAGAGAATCTTGCTCAGCAAAGAACTGCTCGTACTGGGAGTGCAGATACAGACACAAATCTTGGCACAAATTTAGCAAAAGAAAGAACACTGAGATCAAAATTGCCATCTGAAGAGCCAGGTGCTGAAGATGACCCTGACCTGAAACAAGTAGTGGAAGAGCTATTAGAAGATGAGAATGCTGCAAGTGCAAAGCTGTCACAAGCAAGGGCTGCACATGTACAGGGTAATATGCTAAATATTAAAGGTACAAATCCTGAATTACAAGTGGCAAGTGAAGCTGTCTTGGGAACCACAAGCCCTACTTATGAAACAGGAGAGGAAATTAAACCATTTTCTATGGAGGCTAAAAAACATACCAGCATGCAAGATACCAGCAAGACTGTGAAGGGAGAGGTTGACATACCAGTGAGTGAAGATGCTAAACTGGATGAGATGGAACATGTCATGGACAATGATGATGATGAGTTTTTTGAAGCTAAGGAACCATCAGCTGGGGAAGAGCTTAATTTTCCATCTCCTGACATAGAAGACAACAATGACTTTAGCCAAAGAAAAAGTCATCTCCCAGAGGACATTTCACAGAAAGAAGAGATGCAAAATTCAGAGCATACAAGAAATGACCACCATCAGTCTGTGCATTTCTACAGCCCTGCTGACAGCTCAGCAGCCCCCAGTGACACTGCAACAGACTTCAGTGAGTCTGTGAAGCGGCTCACAATAATGAGAGATTTCCTTGATGAAAAGCGCATAACACGTCTACAAAAGTACCTCGGGCTCCAGCACGTGGTGAGGATAGAAGCCATGTTTCAGGACATGAAGATAGAGATGGAGCTGGCTCAGAAGGCAAGCCATAATAATGAAGATATAGAAAAAACTTTGGACCAGATACTTGAGTTTTCGGAAACGAGCATTATGGATTTTGTAGGAAAAGTTCTGGATTCCAGAGTGGCAGAAAATAAAGAGGAGGTGGTGAAAGAGATGGATTTGTATGATGAGGAGAGTGCACTGATGGATGATATTCAAGAATTAATATATTCTTTAAGGAGTAAATACTCATCTGCTAGTGAGAGTGTCCCACTTGCATCTATTCCAGAAGTGGAAGATGATCAGCTGCACATCCAAGGTAGGATGTTAAGCTGGCTAATAAATAGATGAAATGGCAGTAAAACCCTATCCCAGACAACACTGAGTAACCCAGAGAAGCTTTAAGAAGAGGGTGAGGGAGAATTCAAAGAGGCCCTGTGCAGCCTGCTGGGAATGTGCTTATTTTTAATGTGTATTTTTGGCATTGTGATGGGTGGCCCAGGGATAAATCCTGAGAGAACATGTTGAGCTTAGCATGTCTGTTATTATGGGCCAGGTTCTGTGTAAGGTAAGTATATAGATGTGGGTGGAAGAAGACTTTCAGGTCACGTCTGTACCTCCTCTCAAGAAATAGGGATTCACATATACTGATGTGCTGAATTTTCTGGAGGGTGTAGAGCAGTCTTTATTTTTTTCCTTCCAAACTAGTTAGCACCTAATTATGAAAGATTCAGTGATTAATGCAAAGTTCAGGCACTAAATCCATGCACCTCAGATCTCAGATGTCCCTATCATATTTTGCCCCCATTCGTAAAAGAATGCATATACTGAACAAACAGGTCTTTTGATGGGGAAGAACCAGTGGTAGAGTCTGCTGCAAACTTGCTTGTTTTTCTAATTAATGCGCAGGGTGGTGAGATACACTCTTAGAAAGGCTCCTTTTCTAGTAGTAGATGTTAAATATATGATTTATGATAAAGTCATGTATGATGACAGTATTTCACCTTACAGTATCTCATAGCAAGGTCAGTGGTTGATACCTTGCATAAATTCCATATAAACATTTAATTAGATGTGACTAAAAGTTGACTGGGAGTACACTGGGAGCAATACACAAGCTGAAGTGTTTAAAAAGTGCCAGGAAAGCCTTGTCAAATCCAGTATTTCACTGGAGACAGCTGTGGATAAGAAACACACATTAGCTCAGTCCTTAATTCATATCTCCCTGTCTGTCACAGATGGTGCAGAAGAGACTAGGTATGATGGTGTTTCCATCAGAAACCCAAATGCCATTGATGAGAACAATCAGGAATTTCAGCAGCTTGAGGATAAGAGGCCAGAACAGCTTACTGAGGAGAAGGAGGAGAATGCTGTTAATGTTCTACCTGAGCATGAAGAGTCCAACTTCTCAGAAGCAGCTGAAGAAGGGAATGATAGTGAAGGAACATCACTGCTGCAAGATACTTCCTTTGGGTCAAATGATTCAGGAGAGGCTACCAGGGAAGATATCACTGCAGGTAACCTTTTGGAATTGGGCTGTTTTGTTCTGCTTTTAAGGAGGAGCGTGGTGGAATGACCTTTAGGCAAATACTAAGGTTTTTCACTAATATTTTTATTGTACGCTGCTGTAATCCTACTGGTTTCCACTAACCTGTGACAGTCCTCTAGTGGCAGTATTGTAGTGTTACCACTCATCTCAGCAGAGCAGTTTTTTCTGCTGCCTTTTTGCACTATAGAAATCAGAGAAGTTCTCCTGTAAGTGCCACAGTCAGAACTCTGAGCTGGGGCTGCTGGACTGTCAGGATGGTAGGAGTCAAAGAGCAGAAATCTCTGGCAGCATACCACCAGCTCAGGTTTTCTCCTACTTGCAGGTGGACTGACAGTCTATTAGGCTATATAATCATGTGCTCTCATTCATTTTAACCTGTGACTCTAAGCTGTATTTCTAGGGAAGAGGGACTGTAGTTTCTCTTTATCAGTTCAATAATTTCTGGCCTGCTTTTTGTGGAAGTAGGAGAAATGTTTGACTCTGTTTTGCTAGGCCTTCTCCCCCCTGGAACAAGTGTGCCAACTCATCAGTATGCTAAGGAGGGAAACAGCTCTGTTTTGGCATGAAACTACCTTTGACTCCATTCTCAGTGCTAAGCCCAGCTTTGCTATTCTACATTCACCTCTGATTATACTTAATATATCCATCTTAACAGAGCATATAGAAGAACTTCAGGCACATTTTGCTTAACTTTTTGAGGTACTATATCATCCCCATAGCCAAGTGCTTTTGATCAGCTTCTGAAGGAAACTCTAGTTTGAATGCAGAGATACCTATGGATTTTAAATGGCTGGTGGATTACTTACGTGGTTAAGCAGTCGGATATCCTGCGGTATTTTAGGCCATCTTACATTCCTTCCTAAATGGTTGTTGAATGCTGTTTGCCAGGAATTCCTGTACTACTGCTGAGAAGACGCAAGGTGGATGTTTGTAGAACTGCTGTTCCACAGTGTACCAACACGCTGGTTATTTTTAGCTGCTAACTTGAAATAACGGCAACAGTAGCAGTAAGAGCAGGCAGGCTGCGGATTAGGGTAGACGTAAAGACAGTTTAAAGCTCGTGCTGTACTAACAGCTCTGTAAGCTTACTAGAAGATGTAGATTTATTGATCAGAACGTGTGTGCTTTTCTGTTGCTGACTTGCTGCTGAAGGAGCTGTACATGCTCTGACGCAGGCTTGGCAAAGTCACTGTGTACTTGTGTCCGTCGTTCCTAAATCAGGCTCTGGAGCATCTACCACGTTTTCTAAGGATTTTTGCCTGTTTTTTCACTGGCCTTCAGCACCATAACTTGAAATCTCGACTCGGAGACCGCGGGGTGGGTGACATACAGAAGCGGGTGGCCGTGTCAGCGCCTCACGCTGAGGCGTGAGGTAACACATGTCTCTCTGTCCCCGCAGACCCCGAGGAAGCCACCGGGCTGCCCCTAGGACGCGGGTCGGAGGCGGCCGCCGCCTCACAGGAGGGAGCCACGTTCGGAGCGGGCCCGGCCGTCCGGGAGCTGCTGCGCCGGGTGAGTGTGGCGGAGGCGGCGGCGGCTGCGCATGCGTGCGGCGCGCGGCGATGACGTGTGTGGCGGGGCGGTGTGTGTGTGTATGTGCGGGGTCAGTCCGGGCTGACGTGTGACAGACACCGGCGGCTGCATCGCGCCGCCATGGACCAGGTGCGCGGGGCGGGCGGGCGGGCGGGGGGAGGGAGTCGTGGCGCGCCGGCCGTTGGGAGCCGTTAACGGACGTTGCGAACCGTTAACGGCCGCTGGGTCAGACGTGACGAGCGGCGGAAGCGCCCCGAGTGACAGCACAACACCCCCCCCCCCCGACACTCTGCCCCCTGAGGGAGACGGGTCGAGGCGGGAATTGCGCCGCCACACCGAGGGGTTCGATGTGGGGGCAGTCCCGGGGGAGCGGAGGTGTCTGCCGGCAGAGACACGGGCAGGGACGGCTGCCTGGCCTCCGCCGCGCTCTGGGGACCGGGGGGCCTGACAAAGCCCCCTTTGCGCGGAAAAGGCTGTGTGCCATCGTTTCAGTGTCACGTTCAGCCCGTGGCGGCTTTCTGCAGGGCTCGTACAGCTTGTGTTGCGAGTGTATGTATCAGTCCTGTAAGATGTTCCAAGGTGCTCACACCTTTTCCAGGCGTTCGGTGCTCTCTGGCCCTCAGAATCGTATGACGAGGCACATAACATATGACCCTGTGACCAGGGTGGCAGCTGGGAAGAGATCTGAGCCGTTGTTGCAACATCTTTATGTAAAGCTGTTTGTTTTCCTATATTTTTCCGTCCTCACAGCTTTATTTGGAATCTGATCCAAATAACTACTAGTGCTGTGTAACAGAATGTGTGTATAGACTTATTCTGGTGTAGCTGTTCCTTGTCAGCAGGTTGTTACTGTCAGGTGTCTTCCACATACTCAGACTTTACAGTTGAAGTGCAGGCATCAATCTGCTCTGTGGTTTTTTTCAGTTTCAGTTCCAGTTTACATTAAAAAGTGCCAGAAGGATCTAGGTAGTTCTCTGGTTTTATGAAGGGAATAAAAGCCTTTGGCTTATGCTTATTTTGCCTGAGTATTTAACAAAAACATATTCATAGTTGCCAATGCTGTTGGTTTTCAGCTGGTTGCTACCCTGCCTGAGGAAATTCGTCCTGGGCCAGATTTCCATGGACTTCCATGGGAGCCTATTATTATCACTGCCTTAGTGGGAATTGCCACACTTGCTATAATTTTCTGGAGAACCTGCCTTTCAGTGAGTACACTTTATGCTTGCAAGCCTGCTGATATTTCACTTGCTGAGTGATCTTTTGTATGGTTCAACTGTTTCTGAATTACCAGGGTTGAAGCAGTATGTAGTCTTTCATGTTTTAGACCATTCTGCTGTTTATAGCATGAACATGAACTAAATGCTGGGCTTGGTGACTAAAGTAAGTTGTACCTTCCTTCAAGTTAAGAAGCAATTCCTCTAAGCTATTAATCGAAGATTGCTTAGTAAGAGGCAGTTTCAAAAGCAGATTGGGGAGTATGATGTAAATAAAGGAGGATGAGTTAAGGGTCATCGTATCTTTGAAATGCCTTCCATGTGCTTGAGCCTGTTGCTGGCTATGTCCTGTCTCCAAAACAAGCAGTTAATCCTCTCCCCTTCATGTTGTCCAGCTTGCAGGCACTGCGTTTAGAAACCCAAAACCTGCTTCTAATTCCCACTGGAGAGCGCCTTTCCCACTCTTTTCCTCACTCTGCATTTGTCCTCCCCTTTCCTACAAAGATAATTTTCTGTGCAAGAAAAATACTGTCACCAGGTCTCAAGTATAGCAGTGCGTCTCCTTGGGAACTGATGGATTAAAATCAAACAGGGCAGTTTATTCCACAGCTGGTGAGTTCTGGAAGGCTGTGGAATACTTTATCAAAAAAAATTAAATATTATCTGTAACAATATTGCTATTTTTTTCCTTGCTTAGTTTTAACATTGAACATACCAGGTCAGTTTCAAATGCAAAATAACATTAATAAAGTGACATAAAAAGAAAGCTTCTGAAACTCTTCAAGGGTGTTGATTTCAAGATAAGCAACTCTCATGAACCGGGGTGCAGGTGTGTTTTGTGTTTGCAAGTTCATGACTGGTTTATGCAAAATGGCTTCATATTCTTTATTGCAAATTGGATGTGGGCAGTTACTGCTACCCTTCTAGTGACGGTTACAGACATTTACCAGGGCTCTAGGACAGGGCATTAACCTAGAAGCTTCTATTAGGAAACAGCTTAAGCTTGTTTCCAGCATTATTCAATGATCTTCTTGGCAGTGAGGGATATGTTTTCCATATGCTGCTTTAACCTGTGTATAAGTGGTGAATTTTTTAGCTTGCCACTTTTTTATTGCTAATTTTATTTTTCTTTTCCTCTTCTGTAGGTAAAGAGTAGAATATATCAAGGTAAGTTTCTCTGCTTTTCAGTATACTTTATACTTAATGCATGTAAAAGTTTTGAAGTTTGTTTTAGACAACCAAGTATTCATTTTCCCTCCCTTTCAAAGAGAATGCTCAGTCTAAGGTTACTGTGTAGGCTAGGCTAGTAGGTACTGAATCTGAAGATTTCAGATTTGGTTTTGGTAATGCCTTTATTAGGAGAAAAAATGGAGCTTGCACCTGCAAATTAAAGGACAAGGAAAAGCTCCACCTTGTTCAATGTAAATGTGGTCTGTACTGGTATGATGGTGGTAGGGCAGTTTGGTTTGGTCTTCTGACTAGAAGTGGATCTGACTTTGCTTGTTGCTTCTCACAAAAAGCATTACCTAGTTTCTCTTGCCTTTTTGGATTGAGGGGACCCTGAAACTGACTGCTGTGCAGTTGCAAAGAGACCTTCTAAATGTAGACCTAAATACGAGGTACACCTGTGGCTAGCACATCCTTTCTTACAAGAACATTTCTTCAGCTTCAAGTAAATAAAACTGAATTCTGCTTCTCCATTCAGTATACTTTAAGGTAGGGTGTTTGCTGAAATTAATAGTCGAATACAAAATGAAAATACAAAAGAATTGTCTTCACGTGAACTCTGCCTCTTTCTTCCTCACAAACCATACTATTTATCAGTCACTCCTCTCTAGTTTAACTGTAGTTATACAACAGTTTCCTTCTATACAATTAATGCAAAATTGGTGAGCTGGAAAAAGTCCATCTTGGATCTTTAAGATGATTTCTATACTGCAAAAGAATTACTGTCATTGGAGGGCAAAAAGAGTTGGTATTGGTGGTGTAGAAATTACTTACCAGCATGCCCCCAAAAAAGTGAGGAACATGGGTCTCGTCCTCTTTCCCCTCCTCAACCTCCCCAGATATTCTTCTGTATGATACTGTATAGAAACTACTAAATCTAAGGGCAAACAGATGTTCTTAAAGCATGATAAAGGTGATGTTATTTTTAAAGTCTTTATCTAAAATAGAGGAATATTAACAGTGACAAAAATGCTTTTAAAAGGTAGATTATGTTTGGAATCCCAAAGATAAAATCTACTCTCCACTCTTCACTACAGCAGTGAAACTGGGAGACCAAGTTAATGCAGGGATTCCTGTCCCCGTTAAACTGCTGAGGACTGCCTGGTACCTCAGCAGTTGTTGGCCCTTCTCCGCAGAGCAGGAAGAGCTGGGGATCTTCTGGCCCAGGAGACCTTATGTGGGAGGGGAAGGAGGAGCAGCAGTTGCCATTGCATCCTGTGGGATGCGGTTGAAACAACCAGTGTTTCCCGTTTGTGCTGCAGGATTTGCTGTGTAGCAAATGGGACTTGGGGTGTTCAAATGCGGGGGTAGTTTAGGACTTGAAAAAGCACAGTTGGATGTTCTTTAAATTAGTTTACAATAAAGTAATTTAAGTATGTTAATGCTTTTTGTTGAATCCTAAGGGTTGGTTGACAACTTGTTTAGGCTGAGAAAAAATGCATGCCTAAAGAACTGTTGCTCAGTCACAGCCCTTTTGAAGTCTGTTAGAAAGTGGTGCATTTCCTTGAGGCTTAATGATGCCATCTGCTAGCTGAGGCTTTTTTCTGTTCCCAGTAGGTCTTCCAGAGCTTTCATCCCATTATCTTTGCTGACCAAACGTGTGGTTTCAATAGAGCAAAAAGAGGCGGTTGTTAGGGAAGGTGTTGCGTCTCCCTGAGTGTCACAGCAGCAGTCTGAGACGGCTCTGACATCCTTGCTGGCAGTTCTCCCCTTGGGCATACCCCATCCGTGTGTAGCCAGCACCTTACTCTGCTCCACTGTGTGTTCTGTGACCAGCTTCTGTGAAGTGGATGCAAGAGCTATATGCTTTGCATCACTCTTCAGTGCTTTACTGTTTCAGTCATAACTTGCACTGAAAGTTGAAGATGGTCAGAGTGCTGCAGAAGGGCCTGACTGCCATGGAATTGACACTATCCTGGTTTATGTTTTAGTTCTTACTCGGAAATGTTCCCTAAAGTGGTGGTAATGATAGCTCTGATTTTCTTCTATTTCCCCTCACCCAGGATATAAAGTACAGTTACTGTAAGCTTTCTTTTTCTTCCTAGTGACTGAAAAGCAACTTGCTGAAAAGATTAAAAACCTCCTGCAAGAAAAAACAGAAATCTTACAAAAGATATCAGAATATGATCAAAAGGTATTGTTCTAGGTTATCATGCCTTGCTCCCTAATTTTCTGTTACTGGTTTAATGACACAGTCCATGCAACAGTTAGTACATTTTTCTTTTCTGTTCATACTATTATGTTGATGATCTCCTCAGTTCTGTTTGGTTGTTTTTCTGCTCAGATAAAGGAAGCAAAGGAGTCTGTGAAGGTAGCCCAAGAACAAAAAGATGTTCTCTCTGATGAAACTGCAGGGCTTAAGGTAAGGAACAATTAACTGCCTGTGTGCCAAAAGCAAGAACATCAGTAAAATAACTTGCTTTAGCTGGTGGTTTTATCTTTTTTTTCTTTGTTAGGATACTGTCAAAGAACTGGAAGAAGCAAATCGTCAGTTAGATGACAAAGTAAAAAATCTGCACTCAATGCTTGAAACGGAGAGAAAAAAGAATGAAAAGAAACAGAACAAGGTAGGATCAGTCACACTTGTGTCTTGTATTGTCCTTAACTTGACGTCCCCTAAAAGCCAGTCACAACCTCATGAGTAAACAGGTAGAGGTAGAGCAAACAGGGTGAACCACCTCAAAACGAGAACTGAAATGAAATTTCAGGTTCATCCCAAGCTCAAGGGGGAGAATCAGTTGATTTTTTTGTTGTTGTTGTATTGTTTGTTTGGGTTTTGTTAATTTTTGCTTTTGTGTTTTTTTTTTTTGGGTGGGGGTGGGATGATAGTTGGCTTTTGTGTTTTTTAAGATCTGATGTACTTGTGTGGTTACCTGCTTTCACACACAAACAGATATGTTCAAGTAATGGGCTAGTGGGCTAGTCTAATACTTCCTAGCTGGAGCCAGAAAGCTCCTTAACAATAGGAGCTGCAGGTTTCAGGTTGGTAAGAGATGTTTAGATATTTTCCTGCACTGAGAGGAAGCATCTAGATCTGTTGTAAGTGTGAAGGTCTCTAAGCTGTCCTTCATTCTTGTTGGCCAAGGGTATATATGTGGGGTTTTTTCCCCCTTCTTTTTAAAGCCTGATTTTCTGCTATTAACGATAAGCTTTAATAGGTTCTTTGGTCTTGTTTTGATCAAAGGTTGTTGCTAATGACAGGAACACGTGTTATTTCATTCTAGACTGTGCAGGTGTACAGGGAGCTTTCCCAACCATGAACAGGCAGATGCGCAAGGGGGAAGCTGGTTCTAATGTGCTGTTCCTTACCTTGCTGATAAGGCAGCAGTACGTTGCTGCTCGTTTAACAGCTGGTTTAAATGGGAATTTGGTGGTGTTTTGACTTTCCATTTATGCTTCCAAATCACTCAGGCTAAGGCATATATCAGATTAAAGTCATTTTCTTATATAGATCTTGGAAACTCAGAAGTCCTTGGAGAAACTACAAGACACTATCAGTGTACATTCTGCAGAGCTTTCAGAGGTAAGGCATTATCTACACCCTCTCAACAGTCACAAGTTCTTGTACTAGGAAAATTTATATCTAGGATGTAACAGAAAACATTAGATTGGCAGATTCCACATTGTTTGTGCGTATATACCTGTTTTGCGTTTTATCAGGTGACACATAACTCTTGTTCCATTGCAGTTTGACTTTTTGTCTTTTTGTTCCTTTTTGTTTCATATGTAGGTGCAGATAGCCCTTAATGAAGCTAAACTAAGTGAAGAAAAGGTGAAATCTGAGCTTCATCATGTGCAGGAAGAGAATGCCAGGCTGAAAAAGAGCAAGGAGCAAGTAAGTTATGCCCAAGCCAGGCAACTTCATTCATCTTTTGAATTAAGTATTTTGGCTTTATTCCTACTTTTCTTGAGTGTAGCTTCAGTGTGTCCTTCTTTTCTTAATTCTGTATTGCATATTATCAAGATAAACCTTAAGCCCCTTGTGCCTGCCTGCACAGCTTTTTTTACAGGCGAGTCACATGTCTTTAGCATGAAGGCATTGCCAGTTCCAGTGATTCAGTTTTTGTCAGCAGCTTCACAGACATTATGTGGTCAGGAGATAGCTACTTGGGATCAGGACTGAAGGAAGTTGTGGTAAAGGATTGCCAAAAAGCAGTTCTGAAGCTAAGCTAAACAGGGGAGGCCTTTATCCCTGAAATGTCATCACAGTTCTTTTACATATAATTGTAAATATCTGTCTGTTTTCTTTCTCTGTATGAGAAGTAGATGGCTTGTTAGAGAATATAGTTTAATTACCTCTGGACTGCAGCTAATTCTTTGTATTTTGAAGTGTGTGAGCACTTTGGTTCTGATGTTAGGATATTAGCTGAGAAAACATAAAATTTGCAAAATTACCTAACAATATAAACTGCAGAAAGATTTTGAGCATCCAGTTCTACCAGTGGGCTAGTGATGAGTGTGGAAACTGTGAAGTTTACTCTTTCTGTCACCTGTGGTGGTCGATTGTCAGTAGAGCTGATGTACACCCTGTGCTAAAAATAGAACAAGTAATCATCTTGCCTTGGTGCTTCACACAGCTGCTAAAAGAAGCTGAAGGTTGGAGTGAGAGGCATACTGAGCTCAGTGAGCAGATCAAACTGTATCAGAAATCTCAGAAGGACATAGAAGAAGCACTTGCCTACAAGGAAAATGAAATTGAGGTAGGTTCTCTATTATATGCTTGCTTTAAATATTACACATCATAAATTACTTTGAAATACTTTACAAAACACAGAGTGATTCTTCTTCAGTGAAACTTTGCTTTCATTACTAGGTTTTAACCAACTGCATTATGCAGCTGAAGCAGCTAGACACGGGTTCAGCATCCGAAGCCAAGAAGGATGGCGAAGGGCATGAATGGAGCACAGGAGAGGACCTGGCCAATGGAGAGTTGCCAGGTACAGTCACTCTACCTCCTGGCTGATATGCCCAGTGGCTAAAGCATATGCAGTGGTATGCTCATGTCATTTCATACAGTGAACAAGGGGAATCCATATTTATAGCTGCCTATGAGTTAAGAGACTGCCAGCTTCAATCGTCAAACACAAAATGTATATATATGCGGGCTCCAAATTCCCATGTTTTGATTTTAGATACTATCTTCAGTAGCAAGTAGTGCATCCAAATTAATATTAGTATAGTGGCTAGAAGTAGTGACAAGAAGTAATCTTCTGAATGCTTTTTGGAGTAAATCTAATAGTTCTGTTGTGCTGGCTGTGGAATAGCAATCATGCATTGTTCCCCATGGTTTTGGGTTTGGGTTGGGTTTTTTACCAAGTAAGGAGACCTAACCCAGATTAAAGTGTGGGGATTGTTATTTTTGACAGCTGCACACTCCAGGGAATTGGGGATAAAAAACAGGGAACACAAATATATTTTTCTCTTCTAGATAATGAGAGTGAGAAGATGAAGACTCAGATTAAGCAGATGATGGATGTATCCAGGGTATGCTGCACAAGATACCTCATAGAATCATAGAATGGTTTGAATTGGAAAGGGTCTTAAGATCATCCAGTTCCAACTACCTGCCATGGTTAGGGACATCTCACACTGGACCATGTCACCCAGGGCTCTGTCCAGCCTGGCCTTGAACACTGCGCAGGGGTGGAGCATTTACCACTTCTTTGAGCAGCCTGTGCCAGTGCCTCACCACCCTCACAAAGAAGAACTTCTTCCTGATATCCAATCTAAACTTCCCCTGTTTAAGTTTAAACCCATCACCCCTTCATCCTATCACTGCAGTCCCTGATGAAGAGTCCCTCCCCAGCATCCTTGTAGGCCCCCTTCAGGTACTGGGAGCTGCTATGAGGTCTCCACACAGCTTCTCTTCTCCAGGCTGAACAGCCCCAACTTTCTCAGCCTGTCTTCGTATGGGAGGTGCTCCAGTCCCCTGATCATCCTCATGGCCTCCTCTGGACTTGCTCCAACTGCTCCATGTCCTTATGTTGAGGACACAAGAACTGCACACAGTGCTCCAAATGTGGTCTCTCGAGAGCAGAGTATTATCTAATAAATGTAGCCATGTTGCTGCTATGCCTAAGATGGTAACTTTCAGCTCCTCTTTTCAGGTAAAAACTATGTTATCCATAGTTGAAGAAGACAGAAATCTTCTGCAATCCAAACTGAGTGATGAAGTAACAGCAAGACATGAGCTGGAAGGTAGGCTTAGCAAAAGAATTGTTTAAGATGAAACGTTGTTTGTGGTTTAAAAAGAAACGGAGCATTTATGGGGCATATTGGTTCTCATTGCAGCTTCTTTCACCTTCCTCACTTACCTTTGCTTCTCCAACAGAGCAAATAAAAAAATTAGAACATGACTCCTGTTCGCTCCAGTCGGCCAAAACTCGGCTAGAAAATGAATGCAAAACACTACAGCAGAAAGTGGAGATTCTTGGGGAGCTTTACCAGCAGAAGGAGATGGCACTCCAGAAGTAAGCCTTTGAGTACTGTTCCACTATCCAAATGCTCTTTGCTCAGAATGATCAAACTACTTGAAGTTGTATTTGGAATGAAAGGTGCTGGCTACTGTTTCAGCATGGTTGAAGGTAGTACTCCTTTGTTTTCCAGTGTTCCATGCAATATTGCCTTCTGCTGTTCTGGAGAAGGGGGGACGTGTGGCTTGGTCTGCAAATTCTGTGCTTTGTCCAGAAGAGTATAGTGGCCATTGAGATTTGTTTCAGTTACTCTGACCTCAGTTCAGTGCAGTCTAATTCTCATCCTGCAGAAGAATTAGTATTTTAGCTGTGGGAGCTTTGTGCATTCTTAAAGGGATTAACGAAGGCTGAGTTTGTGGTGCAGCCGAGATGAATGAATTGCTAGCAGTGAAGAACTAGTTGTGTATCTGTGTTCATTCCTTATTTATTTACTTAGTGAAATATCTGTAATACTGTCTGAATTTTGGGGGGAAAATTGAGAACAGATTCAGGGACATTTTCAGCTGAATTCCGTAGGAAGGCTGAAATTGTGGTGGAGAAGCAACTGAAAGTTCTAGGGTTCAGGTGTATAGGTTGGTGGAAGCATAGGGTTGGAACAAGCTAAGTAGTGAAACTTCCTGACCTAATAACTTCAGGATCCAGATGTAGTAAACACATAGTGGAGTGGTATAGAGTAGCCCATCTTTCAAGGAAAACTTCCTCTTGACCTCTCTGAAGAGTTTTTATAGCTTCCAAAACTCTTACGAAGTTACACTGCCTGTTACTGCTTCTTGGCTAGAATGATTCTATGTATGTTCATGTAGGCAAGGAATGGTTATTAGCAATAGTTAACTTCCTACTAGGTTAATGGTTTCAGTTATGTGGTTCTAACTCTTGTAAGTTAGGATCACATAAGAATCCCTTAAACACTTCAAGAAACGTATGAAAAATTACAAAGGTAGTGAACTGAGGAGTTACAAAAAGACTGTGGAAATGTGTTGTATAATACATCGCCAGAGAGAGAACTTAGAAGTAAGCTTCTTTCCACATGTTTGATGACTGTTGAATGTGTGTATCACCTGACTCCTAAATTTCTCCCTTTTTACTACACATTCGTTTCTTTGTCTCCCTTGGTTGGATGTTAGTTCTGTGTATTTCCTTGTTTGAACCTTTGTAAAGGTGGATTACCAGCTGTAGGCCTGGGAAGTAAACTACAGGATGAAAAGAGATTAACTGTCTTGCAGTTGTTAGGTTCTGGCAAAACTTAGTTGCTGACAGAACTTTCCAGTCAACTCTGCCTCCTTAGTTTTCAGGTGTTACACATAGTGGGTTTGTCTGTTGGTTTCAGAAGACGGTATTTCTGTCTCTTAAAAAGCCTCAAACCTCTTTTTATTCTCTTTGTAGTGTCACTCATTTTTATACATTCTGCTTATCACTGTTGTTAGCAGGGGAATACTTTGGTTTTGAGATGTAGTAGATGTAGGATAGTGGAATAGATGGTGCTTTGTTTTGTTTTTCCATGCAGAAAACTAACTCAGGAAGAGTATGAGCGTCAGGAGAAGGAGCAGAAGCTGTCTGCTGCTGATGAAAAAGCAGTGCTGGCCATCGAGGAAGTAAAAGTTTACAAGTAACTTCAGTTTCTAAAGGCTCCTTGTTTTCCTTTATTTCAGCTGTTGAAGAAAACTCATTTAAAGCTTTCTCCTTCCTCTCTTTTTCCCCTTTGTACAGGCAAAGGATTCAAGATATGGAAGAAGAATTGCAAAAAACAGAGAGATCTTACAAAAACCAGGTAAACTTCTTGCTTGCTGGTTATTGTATCACCTTTTACTGCCTTGTTCCAGTGCTCTGTAGTGAGTTACTGGAAATACTAGGAGTTGCACAAAATAAACCAAACCACTTCTTACCTTCTCAGATTGCTGCCCATGAGAAAAAGGCACATGACAATTGGGTAAGAACGTTATTCCTTTTCCAACCCAGACCGCTTATATTTGACTCCAGGTTGGTGCAGTTAATGCAGTTGGCAAAACTTTTCCTAACAGCTTATTGCCCGCTCTGCTGAGAGAGCTCTGGCTGAAGAAAAGAGAGAAGCTGCCAACCTGAGGCAAAAGTAAGTACAGTACAGACCATTGTTACTGCTCTTTGAACGTGCTGTCTGTTGCTTGGGAGAGGAGCTCCAACAGTGTGAGGTGCTCAGGCAGCCTGCTTGCTCAGAGTGTGTAATGCATCTTTGAGTTACTACTTTTAAACTGTTAGGGTTAAAGTAAGATTTCTTGGTGAAAGCTGTACCATTTTACAGTTCAGTTTGCCTTGTTACATGATAACAAATATAACTTGAGTAATAAAAGCTTGATTTTTTTTTTTAAATTAGATTAATAGAGGTAAACCAAAAAATCGTCATGCTTCAAAGACCTTTAATTGTAAAGCCAACTCCAGGCAGACCTGACCGCCAGGTCCCACCACGGCGAGGTAAATCCTGCTTTTTCTCCCAAAACTTTGGTCTTTGAACCAGAATATCCTAGAAAAATAGGGCTTTGATATAGTGTAGAAAATGAAATCAAGTGGTTTTAATTCTTTGGCATAGGGCCCTTAAGCAGAGATGGCTCTTTTGGCCCATCACCCGTGAGTGGAGGAAATCCATCACCCACACAGATGATCGAAGTTCCTGCCCGGCCCCTTTCTGCTCCTCGCAGGGAAGGCTCAAGAGGTGAATTTGGTAAGCAGTGAGGCTTCCCTGCTGTGATAGCTGTCTTTTGTGCTACAGACCCAGGAAAAGCAGAAATAGCTCAGGCATATATTGATTAGGTCCTTTTTTCCCTTAAGGTACAGTGGTAGATGGTCCCCCTGCTCCACGAAGGCCACCAGAGTTAGCTGGAAGGATGTCTGTTCCGGGTAAGTTACATGGGACTTGCATCCAACTCAACTTATTCACTAGTCTTTCACTTTCTAAATGTAAATTAAAAGCTCCTTACCCCAAGTGTGGCAGGACATGCATTGTGTCTCTCTTTGCAGACCTTGGGCCTGCTGTAGCATCCCTCATCAGCAGTGGGCCAAGAACCTCCTCCCCTTCCTCAGCAATGGATGGATTGGTAAGCTGAAACCACCCTGACCTTCAGGAAGTCTTTCTAAGACATGATTTGCTGTACTTCCTGCTTCTTCTTTAACTGTATCATCTTCTGTCTTGTCCATATCCTGTCACTATCCTTATTTGCTGTCCAAAAAACCCCAAAAGCAATCCTCTCCCAAAGAGTCTGAAGCCCCCTGGGCAGCTGCTGATTCACCTTCATCTCTTGAACCAGCTACAGTGAGTATTCAGAGGCTGCACATGGTGTTACTCTGCTTTGATGGAGAGGAATAACAGGCTTGGTGTTCTGAGCTGCTAAATAACAGAATGCTCTACAAAACTAACCCAGGGCTTACACTTCTGTCTCAAAAGTTTTCTCTAACGAGTGTAAACTTGTGGTTTTCATGGAATTATGGAAATGAAATCTTTCTTGTTAAGGACTGCAGGCAAACACTTTGGAGTGACTACACCAATAATCCGAAGCAGCTGACTTAACTGTGTTATTTAAGCACAATTCCATATGTAATTCCAGGTGCCAGGCCCTTTTCCGAAGGGGTGTCTGCTGAGGACCCTTCAAAAGGGATCAAATTTTTCTTTAGGACAACTTGAGCTAAAGAAAACCTGTCATCTCAGACGGTACACTAGGCACTCCTAGGTAGCGCAAGCAGTGCTCTTGGTGAAGGGACAATGGTGCAGCAACTTTCCCTGTTTAATGTGTTGTGGGGGTGTGCAGTTTTCTTCTTTCTCTCTCTTCCATCTCTTGTCCTTTGGGTGAGTGGTTTTGGTGTGCAGCACTGTCCATGCTTCTCTGGTGCAGTAACACACTCAGGTATAACCTCATCTCACACAGGCTAATGCCAGTACCAAAGGCCCACCTTCTTTCCCTGCGACACCTATCATGACCTCCCCAGCGATGGGACCTCCACCTCCACCGCCTGTTCGCTATGGACCGCCGCCGGCTCCCCTCCGTGGGCACTTTGGGCCTCGCCCTCTCCCTGTGCCCTTAGGTACGGTCACATTGCTGTGTGCTGAAACTCAAGCCCACTGTGCTCCTTGGGAGCCTTCTGCAGAGCTGAGACCTGCCATCCTCATGCTTCATGGGGTCTGCTGCCTTGCCCAGTAAGCTGGGACAAGCGAGCTTTTCCAGGCTCCTTAGTGCTAAGGTATTCCTTGTTGAGTCTAAAGGAGAAACCAGCAGCCAACAGTTGCTGGAATATAATTCACGGCCTGTGAAGTCTGCATGTGACGGCGACCCATTCCAGAGCTGCTCTGGAAAATGAAGAAATGAGGAATGAGTCTGGAGCTTCACTGCTTAGGTTAAAGATTTTTGTTTAACTCTGTCTTTTCCTTCCCTTCCAGTTCGTGGTGCTCCCTTGCCACCTCCAGCTGCAAGAGATTTCTTACCTGGCCCACCCTTAGGGATGAGAGATCTGCCTCCTGGCCCACTCCTGCCGCCTCCGGACCCCAGGGGCTACGGACGTGGGCACCCTCCTTTTCGACCCCTAGGTCCTCCTGGCCCACGAGATTATCCTCCAGGCCCACGGCTCCCCCCGCCTGGCTCCAGAGACTATGCACCTTCTCCCAGCAGAGACTTGCCTCCCTCGGGAGCCAGGGACTGCCCTGCAGCCCCAAAGGACTATGCACAGCCTCCAGCGCAGAACCCCTGACGCAGCGCCCGGGCAGCAGCTCAGCAGAACGGGACTCGGAGCGCACTTCCTGCAGTCAGGATTTTAGGAAATGGCTCTCTGGTCAAGGCCATTTGTCTCATTTCAGTATATTTTGGCTTTTGCAGGATTAATTTTTATCCAGTTGCTACAGACATGTGCATTTATGATCACCTTAAACTCATCCATCCTCTTGGCCTGCAAGAACCTTTTTGTGATGGACTTGAACCTCCTCTAAACGTGCAATAGAAAGGAAGTACCTGTGTGGCTAGTTTTAATTAAATGTAGCCTCTGTAACCAGTTGGTGAATGAACTAATTCTGTGACAAAATGTAAATCAAATCATTTCCTGTGGAAATAATTTTTTAAGTAAAATGCTATCCTACCTGCCTTCTCCACCACATCATTGAGCTGCAGTTGGGGTTGGCCAGGGGTTTACATCAGGACTGTGAGGTCTGTTTGGGCTTTTTTAAGAGGGGAAAAAAAGATGCCTGGTCTGAGCTCAGAAGCACAGATGACGCTGTAGGCAAAGGAAGGTCATAATAAAAAGCAAAATTCCTTTTGCTAAACCCTGAAGGCTTTCGTTCAGTGCCGGTTTTTGTCCAGGAATATTAGTTCAGTAATGGAACCAGGGATTTGAATCAAGACTGAACAACGGCCGCTGCTGTGAGGCTATAATGACTGTGTTACACTCACCCCGAACTGGTCTTGCTTCAGGTGAATGAGGACAATGGGGGGGGATCTCTCCCTCCTCAGCTGAAGGGCAGTGCAGAGCTGCAAATCTTTACCATGTTGTGGAGCGAGTTTGGAAGTGCAGCCAAATGCTCCAGGGTTCCAGACACTACAAAATTTCATGGTGGCTTTTGGCTTTCATGACTGGCTTGCAGCATTAAGCATGGTTTGACAGAGAAGTTTTCCTTTTAACTCAGTATTTAAGCTCAGTTCAGTTTCCTTAGCAGTAAGTCTGTACTTTTACAGCCTTTTTTTACTTACAGAGAGCTACTTCTGTTTTCTTTCCTTTTTTAAGTGGAGTGTGTATGAGCTGTATTCAGCTGTAGTGCTTTAAATGGGTTTGCATACACAAAATAGCTTTAAAAGCACACCCTGTGTTTGTAGATGCTCAAAAAGTCCCTGAATGTTAGTTGATACAAGGCTTATCTAACTCTGAGGTTTTTCAGAAGTGCTCTGTACTGAAGTAAGCTTTAGGGAAGAAAAAAAAAGGGGAAAACCAACTTGGAATAATAACCAACACCGCTGAAAGGCTGTCACAGCTTTACTGCCAGAGCACAAGCAGCCTTTAACCTTACCATCTCGGTGTTGCATTCTTACAGTACAAGTACTAAGCTTTAGATTTGAGGTGAAAGACAAGGTAGAAGGTCACTGCAGCATAAAGCAATGCAGGAGGTGGTGGTGGGAGCAGGAAGTAGTCTTGTTGGTAAAAGAAAGGTCATGGAAAAAAGCGCTAAGGATAGAAGCAGCTTTAAAAATGGTATTTCACACTCTACAGCCATCGGTTCACAATTAGTTAAATACAAAGCTCTACTTGTGTATTTAACAGAAATACTTCGGTTGCCATTTGCTATAACAGGAGTTAATACATACATCTACAAGCTGGGAAGAGGTGAGCAGCTGGAACAAGGGGTTTGCAATTCAAGAGCAAGTGTTCTGTTTCTGTGGTGGCTGTCAACACACACGTGGATCAACAGCTGTGTTGAAGAGGTGACTTCTCTGAGTCCAGGGTTGCTCCTTGCCCAGGACCAAGCTGGGTGATGTTCAGTGTCCCCTCCCTTGCCTACCCCAGGTGCTGTGGCTCCTGGGGACACAGGACCTGCCGGCCAGGAGCAGCACCAGCAGACATGGAGGAACAGCAGAGCCAGATGGAGCCGCAGCATCAACCCTTACTGAGAAGATGGCCTGAACACACTGCAGGGACACTCCATGCTGCAGCTTCTTTGAAGGTCAGAGAGACCTAAAACCAGGGAACACTTCAGCTGCTGATCAAGCTGGGATTTATTTGCCACCACAGCCCAATGCTCCTCTCCATCTTTTTGCAGGGTTCAAAGGATGATCTTACTTTTTTAGGAAGGTAGGTATCCTCCTTTTGTCCGGTATCCACAACTCTGCATTCAGAGGTACTTCCATAACTCGGAGCGATAGCATTTCAGGGCTTGATATTCAATGTATCTGATGTAACACCATTGGGGTATTGTAAAAGACCCGTAAACAGGAAAATTCAATTGCACTTTTTGCCCCCTTCCAGCCAGTAGTGGGATTTGAGGAAGTGTTGCTGACTTGTGTCATCACACCGAACTAACATCAGCCCTAGTTATACCAGAACAGGGGGAAGGCAAGATTAGGACATTCAAAAATAGCTTTTTATCCTAATCAATAGGGTAAAGGCAAAACTGCTGAACACTTGCCTGCAGCCAGACAAATACCACAAGGAAAAGTAACATCCCTTCCATTAAAGCATCATGTAACACCTCAGGATTACAGGACAGAAAAGAGGAACTGGTGATGCAGCTGCATCCAAACTTGAAAATAAACCCAATAATGGACACTATTCTGGGGGCTGGGTCTTCAGTTAGCACAGCAGAGTATTTAGGCACTAGTTAGATATGCAAGAAGTATTTCAAACCTTACTGTATTAAATATCCACACAAATATAGGAAAGATTTGACTGGGTTCTACTTCTGTCCCTTTATTAGGTCAAAAACTGAATGCAAGTGTGCCATAATAAGCCAATGTCCTGCAGCTTATTACACACCAAATCCCAAATACAGAAAATAAATGATAATCCTGTCTACTTCCATTAAAAGGTAATTTTTAGAGTTAAATTTCCAGACTTGCACAAAACAGGCAGAAAACTGCATACAGTTTCTCCAAGAACAGCAGTTTCATGTCAAAGGTGGGACCACATGCCAGCCAGGCCTGCTGTACCAAAAAGCTCTGCTGCTGGCACTGAACTGGTGACCGCCTCTCTCCATCCCCCACTACCTTTGAAAATCTGTGACGAGATACAGAAGAATCAGCTCTATGAGGGAGTAACAGTGAATTAAAGGACTGTAACAGGTACCCAGAGCTCAGCACGAGTGGATCAGGCAAGGCTGTTCAATTGCAGTTGTTTGTTCTCATCTGCAGTTGTCCTCCTGGCCTGACCAAAGCAGAACCACTGCCTGTGGAGCTCCTCTGTGGCCACCCCACTTGGACCAGCGTCCTCCTCTCTCTCATCTTTAAGCACGTGCAGCACCTCAAGCTCCTTTTCCCACCCCACCTCACCTTCCTTTTGGTCTTCTCCCACCCAGCCCACTACAGAGGACTCCAAAATGCAGATGAGAGGAACTACAATAGCACAGCAAGTGTAAACAGTTAGTAGGCCTGCCACATCTTTATTGCTACAGGTTTGGCAAAGGGGCAGTCTCCATCCTTAGGTGGAGTTTGAGGCAAAAGGATAACGGTTAAGATAAAAAGTGATAAACAGCAAAAATTAGGAAAAGCAGTCAAATATTTCAGGGCTCTCAGAAAAACCTGGATCTGGAAGATACTGAGAAACTAATCTTGCACTGGAAGGGTGGCTTGCCCCTGACCCTGAAGTAGTACTGTGCAGTGTGTGATGGTCCCTTCTGACCTACTGGCATGATTAGTCATTCTCCTGCCCTGCGAAGGCTACTACACACAGCTACCGCGACCGGTGGTGCAGTTCACAGAAGTCTCACGACTAGGGCGGGTCATTCCTTGTGCAGTGTTTGATGGAGGTGAAGGTAAAGTGGTTTCTTGGTCAACAGCTGCAGTTTCTTCCTTTTAAAGTCAGTGGGTTTTTTGTACCTGTAACCACAAGAAAGTGAGTTAAATCTGGCTGCGAGGGGAGATGAAAAGTGCCTCCTGTACAGATCTTATTACCTTAATCTTTTAAATACATCTGACAAGACTCACTGGAAGCTACAATAGTGAGCAGCTTAAAAGGAGACACTCAAAACCACTCTTTTCTCCAGATTCTTCTTTTAACAAACCAAAGATTTCTGTTTTCAAACGAAGCCCTCCTGCTTGCACAGCCTGAGCACCCAGAACTGCAAACTTCCCCCACACACTCAAGCCCTTCGGCCACACAGCAAGGGCAGGATGCACATCACAGCCATGTAACTGCATCATCTATTGGTTTGTGTACCCAACAGTGCTTTGAAATGTTCATAACATTCAGCTACAGAGCAGTGTCCCAAGTCTCAAATCAGATTTCCTCTACAGCAGTTCTGTACCAAAAGACTGTGCGAGTTGATTTTCTTTACCTACAGCTGACTGATGCTCAAGTTAAGGTCAAAATGAAAGTGTGCCATGCAGAATTTGTTAACTTCATCGAAAATGTAGCTACAAACACCAGCATTTTATTTGGAAAAAGTCTAGCTTGAGAAGGGCCTCCAGCCACTTTATTTGCCTAAAAACATTTTATCTTCCCTTCTTTATTAAAAGCAGAATATTCCTTATGGAAGTCCATCTAACGACTCCAAGAATGCAACGAGCCACACATTGTAACTGAGGTCTAGGTCATTTCCTCTGTCATTGGCATCTATAATCACAAATCACTTACAGTTCTATAACAATTGCCCCAGGTTTAATTTCATCCATCTCCATGAAAGCAAAGCACTTGGTGCTGGTAAACCTTTTCTTAGGCTTGTAGTGTTTGAATTCAAAGAAAATAGCTGCACCTAGAGAGAAAAATGGTTTAACAGAGAAGTTAGCAATTAGGGCCATTAGCTTGCCATTAAGATGCTCTACATACACTGGAGGGAATTATGTCCAGTACTTGTGTTATTTATTCAAAAGCTGTACCATGTTCTTAGAAGGCTCACAAGAGCTTCTGCTCTTCACTCAATGACTCATATCCAGGTAACAGTATTTCCAATGGCTAAGAAGGTGATAAGGCAGCTCAAGTATCTGGAGTAAAGCAGACTGCTGCATTTATCTTTCTTCATTCCTCCCCTGTCTGCAAGTCATCACAGTGACCAACTTGCAAGAAACAGGATGCAAAGGTCTATTTTTATCCTTGTCTGGATCTAGAGCCCTGCAGCAGCAGCTCAGGCACAGCCTGGTTATTAGATCAGGAGCAGGCTGCTGTCTGTCTATGCCTGCAAAGCTCCTGGACCCTGTGCCTGATCTCCGATGCCACATACCTTTTGTTAGTCTTTCAATGTGTTTCTGAATCTCGATGTCCACGTTAAAATGGACATACATGTCCTCCTTCCTCACAGCCACAGGAGTGTCTTGCACAGGAGTCAGATCTATCCCATTCAAATCTGCAGGAAAGAAACAGCGTGAGAATGGCAGAAGCTTCTTCAACTTCAAGCTACTGCTTTAAAACATTTATAAATCACTCCTAATGCTGCCACAAAAAGTTCATGCCCATCTGGATTTTCTCGCTAAGCTCAGGAAAGGGGCAATCCTGCTCCTTCAGCAAGTGAGTTTTCTTTTGGACTGCAACATGAAAACAAGTAAAGTTCTGATAATATCTAAGATGAAAGCTTGGAATTATTCCTCTTTTCATTTTTAAAAGCACATTTCTTTCTGCACCAGAAAGCTAGAACAGATAAGCACCAAAGGCTGCCCTGCACACAGGATCTGCAGGCACAGCTCAGACACGATGTGCACACCCAGCAGAGCTGCCTGGACTCAACATGCAGAACTCCTCTTGGTTTCTGTACTGTCAGAGGCATGCTGGGGCCACGGCTGGACTCCACCGACGGCCACAGGTTGTATTGTGTGGGCACAGCCACCACAGATAACATTGTTTTTCAAGAAGCCTCCATTGTTTACACAAGTACATTTGTCCTCTTACTCCTTCTCTCGCCAGTGATCCCTTTCCCCCAGGTGGAGCAAAGCTGCTAATGACAAGGCCAAGCCTCCTAAGTACAGAACACGTGCAGTGTGCTTGGGGTACAAGCTGGGGCCATGGAGCACCACTGATGCACTTTGTCCCAGGAGTAGGCTGGGACCACCAGTGTGGCATCAGGAACAGACCTCTCCCCAGGCCTGTAGAGGAGCAGCCTGGTATAGAATGAAGGAAAACAGTTACTAAGTGCCCTCAGACTCCTGATAGGAAGAAAAGACTTTTCAGAGTTACTCTTCCTCACCAAAAATCTCAAAAAATAAAGTATAAAAAGTCACCAGTCTTAATGGCAGCCATCATTTATAGGAGGTTGCAAATAGAGCACCACAAGTTAACAGAAAGACTTGTTGGGAAAGTAAGCCTGGCAATACAGTCTGCCTTAGCTCCAGAAAGGAGAGCAAGCACCAGTTTTAACGACATGTAATAAGTTAAGACAGACAAACACTCCAGCAGCAAGGAACACCGAATGCTTGTGTTACAAGTTCTGATGAGTTCCAGGATACAATGCTAAAGCCCTGTCAGGGGGCTGGTACTTTCCTGTTGGCCAAGAGAAACTCAGCATGGAAGAATTACATTTGATTAAACCCACGCCCATGTAGCCATCCCCACCACTGAAGTCGCCCATCCCTCGGCTCTCTGGCATACAAGAGGCAAAGCAAGATCCACAAGTGACTAGAGAAATGGAGCCCAAAGAACAGTTACAAAACCTAAACGCAATGCAGCAAACCTTAGGCAATGCAGCATAAACAAAGAAATATTGCATGTTTCCAAGGCAGAAAACACAAGACGGCAGTTGTATCTTCTGGGGGAGAAGTAAGAGTCATGCTTCATCTTCCACCCCAACCAGGTGAATTCCTCAAAGGTCCAGGGAGAATCAGAGAAAACAGGATTACATCTTTCTATCTGTGTATTTGGGTAGGTAATACTTGAGAACACCACTGGGATTCACGAGACATCCAATACCGTGTGACCCTTGCTTCTGCCAAAGAGCTTGTTTGCTGGAGGAAGCACTTGATCACACATCTAACAAGTATTTTATCCTGACATTTGGTATTCAGTAGCACGCTGAAAGAGGACACGTACAAGGTCACTATGGCAGCTGAAAATAGCAAGAGGCTGTTGGCTCAGCTACAGATTTCTATATGATAAGCAAAAAAATCATATACCTTAAAAGACTACAGATAAGCAGAAGTCAAGCAGGGCAGGGTATGGAAAGCAGTTCTGACTACAGGGGCTTCCTGCTAAGAGAAGAGGCAGATGATCTCACTAGAAAGAGCCTGAATCCCAACAATCTCAGCCTCAAGCAAAAGCTGTCATGTGAAAGAGTGAGAAATCCTAATGTTGTCTATCATGGACTGACAGAGAGGTTCTTTCTCACTCTTGTCAGTCGAGGAGGCTCTCAGAGGGGGAGGCTCTTAGCCCACCAGGCTTTGGCTGAAATATTCCACTGCCAAGGCTAAAGCAAATGTTATACGTTATCTCACTTGCAAGCTTTGCTTCATACCCATTCCTCTAAACCTTAAGCCTTGGTAAGATGATTTTTGTTTTACTAAAAATTAGTTCAATACCAGAGCAAAAATGGAGTCAGTGGGCTGTGGTTCCAGAAAGCCCAGTATTTGGTTGGGGAGTACAAGCAGTCCAAACAGATCTCTGCTTAATAGTCAGCTGAAGAAGCTGGAATAGAGGAGTACAGTGCTTCTGTCACTGGTGAAGAGTCACTGATGCTCAGCTCCCTGCACAGTGAATGCACACCAGAGCGCACAGCTTAATGTGTTTGCTGCAGGGATTCACCTCCCAGGATCTCTCAACTACAGAATGTCTCCTCTCTTGATTAAAGCAGAAGCCTTAAGCCCACAACAGGAAATGCAAGTACCAGGGAGTATTTCTCCCAGCAGGTTGAAAAATCAATACAGCTTTTAGAAAACACACTCCCTCCAAAGCAGAAATGAGGAGCAAGAAACAGAAATCATTACCCTTCACACTGACAGTGATGTAAGGATCAATACACTGCCCAGCATCTTTCAGACCGATTTTCTCTATGTTTATGGTGAGTAATGTCATCCCGGGTTCAGATGGCAATCTGGGTAATAAAGTACCTGCAAAGAGCAAAGTAGTAGTAGTGTTATTAATTATTAACCCTTTGTGTCATCTTACAGCAGAGGCTTTGCTTATCCCACCAGCTCTCATGGAAGAGGCTGTGCTCTGTAGGAGGTTCAAAGCCCAAGGATTCATATCCCAAGAGTACACAGTACTACAGGAAAGTCTGTACAGCTTTTGACAGGTTTTGAAGCCCACACCAAAACCAACAAAACAGAACTGCCACAAGTCAAATGAATTCACAACAACTTAATGCATAAGAACAGAGAGTAGCTTTGTTTCAAGTGTTCTTTCCTGCTCTCACGCAGAATAACTCATTCATGGAGCTCACTTCATGTAGTTTCAAGGATTAAATTGGGAAGGCTGGATTCAATCTACAGTTGCAGGAAGTTCAGACACTTAATCAGGAGTCCCACCCCACTGAACATAGCTTGGTTTAGCCTGGGAGAGTAAGGAGGAAAATGGCATTGCTGCAAATCCCATTGGACAGAAGGGAACCAGAACAGAAATTCTTAATTACTCAAGTTCTCCTGTCCTCTACTTAAAGAAAAATGAGGAATAAAGAGCATTTGCACCTCCTGAGTTCCCTTCTGCCTTAAGGAAGGTGCTCCCAGCTCTGCATCAGGAACATTTAGTATCAACGCTTCGTGATCAGCATAAATCATCCACACAGCACTGAGGAAGAGTGTGGAGCTGGCAAGAAAGCCAAACTGTTCATTAAAAGCCATCAGATTGTCATCAACAATGGAGTGGGTTTTTTCATGCTGCTTTTAATGACAACTGGCAAGCTTCAGGCCTCTGTCCAGTATGAGATGAATAAGCACCAAGTCAGAAAATGCTTAGACTCAAAAGTGAGTTTGATTTAAAGCTTTGGTTTTCTAATTACAAAATAAACGTTATTCCAAGGCTTGAGAATCAAAGTAATAGTTTCCTTTGACAAGTCCAATATGGGTTTTTCTTGGTATTTTTTTTCCCCTCTTGATCTGCTTGACGAACTGAAGCAGCAAGGAGTTTCTGTCCTGTATGAGAGACTGGCTTTGCAAGAGGGGACCGTGTATTCTGCACTTGGAAGTAGAGCCACAACTTCAGCAAGATTTTGTGAGCATTCCTACATCCAGTCCCTCCTTCAGGATCACCAGCAAGGCTTGAATTCACACCTATGATGTAGTACATGTCTGTATTCCCTATCTTGGCTGCTAGCAGGCTCACAACCTCCAAGCTACTGCAACTGCAGACACACCACAACATATCATGGCAGAATTTGACCCACCATTCTGAAGTAATGAGACAGGCTTCTGACTGTAGAATGAGAAATGTTAGAAGGGAAACTTACTAGAGAGCACTCACTTCTGCAAAGCAGCATCCACACTCCAGTTAACCCTGCTGTCTCTCTTGACCAGATATTCAAAGACAGAGTTGTTCTTATTTCAATCTAAATGAAGGTAGAAGCAAACCTGTCCTTGTAGGCACAAAACTCTCTGCTCTGCCATCTTTCTGTTGTCTCCTAAAAGCAGTATGCCCCCAAGAGCGAAGAACAACTGTACCCTTCAGTTTTCCTATCCATCACTTCAAAGGACTAAGTGATGGGATATTTAGCAGAGAAATCATTTGAAAGATGCATCAGACTGGCATCTATTATAAAAAACAGTGGCAGAAGTTATTCTGTTCTTGAAAAATGCTTTCCAGAATGTGTGAAATTGCAGAGTTGCAACAAACAGAAAAGTCCAGCTCACTTCCAGCTGGTAAGGGAACAGAAGGACAGATGGTCTCCAAGGAACACAGTTTCCTCTCTGCCTCAGCAGGAGGAGCACCCAAGCCAGCAACAGACCAAGGACTGTAGCCTGCCTCATGTGAGCCACAACCACCCAAGCAGGTCTTTTGCTGAAGCTTCTGTAGTCACTCCACAGAGGAGCCACCGGCTGATAGTAACTCCCTATGACATAACTGTGCTAGGGCTGGGCAACACACTGCCAGGCTGCCACCACAGCCTGGGCCCACTCACCTTCAGCAGGCTCACACTGAGGCTTTCATGAGCAAACTGCCAACCACCTCAGACAAAACCACAGGGCATCACTGCCAGTGGGGAAAGGGAGCATCTACAAGCGAAGTGAGTGACCTCCTATGAGTGCATTTCAGATACACAAAGGTGAGCTGAGCCAACAGCCACCAACGTAGGCTGAGTTCAGTCTCTCCCTTCCCAAAGGCCGATTCACAGAAAGGGGAAAAAGTGACAAGTCTCCTGCTGGATTCACAAATGGAAATGGTTCACAGAAGGATCCACTGCCGGCACAGCACTGGAATAAAGAAGTATATATCCAGGAGAAAGGCAGGAAACCTTTGCTGTTAGAGGCAACAAGCCATTGGTCAGTTCAGGTCTGCACAGCTCAGATGTCTAACTACAGAAGTACTCTTTGTGTCAGATTTCCCATAAAATGTGTGTTCCACTAAAGAAAATCTAGCTACACCTACCTTTGGCTACACTGCAAGTCAGGCTGTCTTTATGAGCAGAGTAGAACTTCTAGAGAGCTATGAAAGGTGGCTCAATGAACATGACCATCCCTCTTTCTGGTACACACAGCAAACGCAAATCAACACCTAGATGCCAACACCATAGATGTACTAGGAATGTTACTAAGGATTGTATCTTGAGGGTTGAAACTAAGAGCTGAATGAAGAACACTACAGCTACATAAATATGATCACAGAAATAACTGTATATACTAAAAGGTTTTCATACCTTCGTTGGCTCCTGGGTTAGATGAATGGTGCAATGTGATAACGATGAAGCCATGCATGTAGAAGACAAGACCATGATCAGTTAGACAATAGTTATGCACTATGGATTAAAGGCATATAGAAGCAAAGAGTGAACATAGTTCTATCAATTCAACATGGAAAGGCCACTTGACTCATAAGGCTCACCCTAGAGAGCTGCAAACTGCTTTTGTTTAACCCTTATAACCCAGAGAAAGAGCAACAGACCAACCTCCAGTAAGGTAAGGAAATACCACATTCATTTACACTCAGTGGGAAAATGAGATCTGTGTTCAAGTAGTACAAGACCTCCTTACAGTTTGAATTATTGTAGCTATGGGGAAATCTACCTTAATGTAAAAAAACAACAACAGAAAAGTTAGATTTGCAGCCTATTAAGTAGATGACAATGTAAAATATCAGTAAGTTCTGGCACTGCTCTCACTTTCCCTTAAAAGCATGGTCTTACTGAGGAATAATTCTGTAAGAAAGTAAATGCCCCAAACTTCTCCTCTTTCTGATTTAGCTACCACTTGGAAAAACGATGTGACTATAAATTCAATCTATCATCAACTTAGAGCCTTTCTTAAGCACACACATTCCATGTCCACTATATACATACAGCTCTGAGTGGCACAGAGGTAACTGTTGACACTATGGTAACAATCACAGCCTTCACCACTATACCAAGAGCTACTCAAGGTCTCTCTGCTGTACTTTGGATACACAGAATCCATTTTCATAAATGGATTTATCATGGTGAATAACAAGGATTTAAATAGTAAATGTCAGCAAAAAAATATCACAATATATTACAGCCTACTTGTGAATTTAGCATAAACAACTGTAGGCTGTGCAACCGTAGGCTGTGCATCCCTACATCAGTACAGCCTGCAGGGATCTTATTCTATAGCATGCTTTGGCTCAGATCCAAGGACAAAAACATGCTTTCTCCAGGCATAAGTAATGCAGCATTCTTCCAATCCAGCTCTTTCAAGTATAATTCCAGTACTAGTTTCCCTACTTGTTGTCTCCTTCCTGAAATACAAAGTTTGCTAACCTGCTCTGAAACTAGAAACTTGTTTCTCTGCAAAGAAACTACACCAACCAAAAGAACCTTGTTGAAACATCCCACTCCTTTAACTGGTAAACTGTCAAAAGCTGAAGTTACAGGAAGACCTTCGGGATCTGTAGGTATACCCAGTTCCATGAGTGCTTTCACACTGGCAAGAGCTTCAGCTATCAAAATCAAAGCTCTTTTATCTTCTCAGAGCTTGGCTTTAGTCTAAACCATTGTCTCACCAGAGGATGCAATAGAAATAACCAGCAACACCTTATCACTTCTCTAGCAGAATGTGATACTCCTTGCAGAAGAAACAGTGCCACAATTTACATTTGAACGCATCTGAAACACTTAATGTGGCACAGTTAAGAAAGTGCATAGAATTAGGATACTGGGTTTGAACAGGAATTAAAGCTAATTATTTGAGGTAGATGGTACCACCCTCACAGGTTATCCATACCTCTGTTCTGCAGTAAGATATTATTTGCTGAGCCACCTCTGTGGTTCTCTAATACAGCATCAGAGTTTACATTAGCCTGCTGCTCCTCACCCAAACTTTGCAAATCACAGGTGGAGAAACAGGCTTCTCAGAGACACAACTTACACATGCTACATAGGCTGGCATGGCAAGGCTAGTGCCCCTACCTGGAACTCTAGCAGGAAAAGAGTCTGGAGACCCTGCTCCAGCTCCTCCTTCCTCATCATCCTCCTCAAACTCCAAGTGTTCCTCTTCTCCAGGTGCTAAAATCTTCCTGGAAAACATGAGAAAGAAGGATGAGACCAAAGATCATTCATCATCTGGCTTTCAACTCACAGCTCAGTATCTGAATATAGAGCAGGGCCAACATGCTTTAATGTCATTTCATACTTATTAACCTGTACCCACAGCCTCAGAGAGAGAATGCAGGAGCTCAGCCCAATAGAAAGCACAGAGTCTAAACCCAAGAGACAATACAGAGAGAGGTAGGAATGTGCCACATCCTGATTTTACCAAAAACATAGGTGTGATTTTTGGTGGTACCCAGACAGACACAATTCAAAAGTACTTTTATTAACCAGATCACCCAAAGCAGTGCAGCAAGTAGGTGGCTCTGGGAATTGCAGTGTTTCAGGTGTACACTAGGTCCCAGGCTACGCTCCCATTCAGACACATATCTGTACATGAAGTGACCCAGTTCCCTCTTACCTGAGTGGGACAGGCTGAACATCAAAGGGGAACTCCTTATTGTAAGTGAGGATATTCTTTAAGACTGCAAAGAGGGGGGAAAAAATAAGAATCCAAACCCATAAACAAGCATTAATTCTACTGCTCTGCACAGCTACGTCCATTCTCACAGCATCTTCACACAAGTAGTATTGGCATTTAAAAACATATTCAGATCATACAAAACCCCACCATCTGCCATTGTAAATACCAGTACAGTCCTGACCAGAGCTGTGCTACAGTAACATTCAGACAGGCTAATGGCGACTCCAGCACATAATCACCACCACACTTAAACAAGATGACCAAAAGAAGCATGGAAAAACTGTAATGTAATGGTAGCAATCTTTGGTGGTTGTTGAAGCGAGGGTGGTGGTGCTGTAGGCAAGGAACATAGGCTTGGATTTGTGGAGTCCAACTGTGCTGGTAAGAAATTTCCTACTCTTTCATGAATGGGGTTTAAAAGGAGGCTTGTCAGTGGGGATTTTGGTCTGGTTTTACTTTTTGGTCTGCCCTCAGATTTTTGTAGATTGGCAAAATTCAGAAGAGACACAGTGCAATATCTGAGCATCAAGCTCCAGAGACACCCATTATAGTCTCCAGCACCCAGTGGAGCATGACTTTGCCATTTGTATTGGAAACTTACTCAAGTTTTAGCAACTGGGACTCAAGCTGTTATTTCCAAGAGATGAGTAAAGGCAAAACTTGTAAAAGCACGTGAAAGAAATCAGCAGTTCATGACAGCACGAGGACCTACACATTTACCTGCAGGGAGAGGCACTCTCCTACCAGAGAAGGAATATCCCAGACTGGGCAGGGGCAGAGCAGGTAGAAAACTGAGTCCTCTCACTGAGCTTTGCAATGAGCCCTCTCAGAGCACAGAAAATCTCCCCTTCGGACTAGTGAGTGAGAACAAACAATGTTAAAACTACACAAATACCCAGAGGTACTTAAATACCAGTTATGCTGAAGCAGCCACTGCCCCTCTGTACACTGTGCTTCTGCACACTGTGGTTCAGGCAGTGTAGGAGAGCTCCTGCCTGTCTTGCTAAGCACAGTAATTTACCAGACACCATCTGCATGCTACAATGGATAAATAATCCCTCCAGGAAACTATAAAGAATCCAGAAAGTCTTTCCAGCCTTTGCTCATTCTGATTTTGTTTCTGATTTCTATACCACTACCTGAGAGGTACTGCCTGATTCCAGCTGGACACAACACCTGAACACACAGAAAGCTTTAAGCTCCCTTCAGTCAGAGAGGTGACAGACAAAACTGATGCCAAATCTCTTTCTCTCTCTAAAGACTTCTGCTCTGAGGAACTGGTACTGCAGATCTCAACATGGTGGCCAAGAATCACAGCCACTTCCCAACAGAAAAGCAGCCGACTAATAGCAGCCAGTCACCTTCCAGCACAGCTGAGGTCCAGGGAAAGAAGGGGATTTTTATTACTCAGAATTCCCCAGCTCTTGGAAAGCTGCATCAGAGCAGAGACAGAAAGTGAAACCCAGGCAGCGAAATCTCAGTAAAGTGAGATCTCTTCCAGATCACAGGCGCGATATACAGAAGCAATAGAAATCACAGTAGTTCTCCTCCCATCTTCCAAAGGTCGGTAAGCACTACGTTCCTCTCTTCCCAGCAAACAGACTCTCTCTCCACGTGAATGAGCCGCCACCGAGTAAAACCTTCCAGTAATACATTTCAGCCATCACTAGAGGGCATAAAATACTCCACTGAGCGCAGGAAAGAGGAAAAGTTTTTACAGCACCTAAATTCTTGCTGCTGCTGCCCGGAGGCATTGCTGAGCATCCACCCTCTTGCCACGGAGCCAAGCCCTGCACACGGGCCTTGGTACCCGCCCTGCCCACGGGAGCTGCTGCTTTCGGGCATCTCTTGGGCTTGGTAATGGAGGGGATGCTCGGAAACGCTTCTGGAAACACCATCCAGAATCTCCTGCCTTTTGCCACAGAAAGCTGTGGATCATGTTATTAAAGGGGCTTTGGCTCTGTGTCATCACCAATAGCAAATCATTTTGCCAAGTTGTTATACAGTGATTTACTAAAGTGCTGCTTTAAAAATCAACATGGTAAGAAGTGGATCTACAGCACTCAGCCTGGTGAAATGCTTGTTTAAAGTCACTAAGGAAAAGCAAAGCAATAAAAAAGCAACGTAACAATCTTCCTTTGAGAAAAGGAAAATCTTCTGCATGTATCACAGGGGAGAGTTTCAGCTGGTTTAAATAAAAATAACCAGATTACAGAAAAAAAACCATTAGATTACAGAGAACAGGAATCTCCCTTCCAATGCTGTGTAAGACACCCAAGTGTTAAGAGGTTGGTTTGGGCTTTTTTGCCTTTTGTTTTAAAACCACACATCACTTCTGGGAGAAAGAGCACTTCCCCTCTGTTCTGCTGCTGAGAACGTGATTCAAGGAGTTCTCCATGTGTGTAACCAGGGGGCAGATCCCAGCACTGTGGCCTCCAGTTATGTTGCTTTTCCAACAGGAATCTAGTTCAAATACTGCTCTGCAGGCTCTTCAGCCTGTTCTTTAGCAGCCGTGGACAACATCACATTGATTTTATCAGCTCCTGAAAGATGTTAACTGAAATTATCAACACCAGTACATGCTAACTCAAGACCACTGTCCACTTACAGTTTTAGTGACAGCCTAAATGATACCTGTATATCTTGATTTATTCTTTCTTAAATAGACAAAACAAAGTAAGTCAGATACAGGCTCCCCAGTACAACTGTCCTTGGTCAGAATAAACATTACTGAGCAACAACTAAAAACATTGGTGTTATCAGCTCTGTTCCCAGGCTGAAAGTCAAAAACACAGCACTGCACCAGCTACTAAGAAGGAGAAAAATGACTGATGGGGGGGGAGTGAGAGAGGAGCTGCATGGTTCTGGGTTGCCAGCCAGGCTTAAACCATGACAACAACCCAGTATCTGTTTCTCTTATAACACAGATACACTGAGTTTGAAACTAGTACCTTAGTGCCTAGAGTTATCCACACAAACACAGGCCCATGGCACGTCCCAGCCTACCCATCTGTAACAACACTGGTATAAGCTTTCACAACAGGATTTCCGGGATCCAGAGTTAGCCATGATTTCACACAGTGTAGTCTCAAAAGAACTGTTTGCATGTACAGACCCTCCTATATTCTATTCTAGCACACAAGATTCAGTGACAAATCCTATAAACAAACAGAACTACCCAACTGCTTCACGTTCCAAGCAGTGTGAAATGCAACTTAATAGGAAAAGTTAGAACTTGACAACACAAGATATATAAAACTAAGGGCTGTGGTTGTTACACCACCACCCAAACCAAATTTCTGAGCATTTTGACAGCTTCAGGCACAAAAGTAATTAAAACAAGCCAAATTGTCTGAATAGCTGTTTTCGTTCCACCCTAACAGAATGGTCTGCCCTATCAAAGGAATCACTTCTTTGCATTGCCAACCCAGATTTATTTTTAAGCTTTTTCTACTGGAACACAAGAGCAAATTGACAACACACAAATGAAAACACTTCACAGTGTATTTTATGAGATGATTGGTGTTGGCCTGATTAAGATTTACTCTATTCAAGATACACTTAAAATCCACAAAACAAAGGCATGATTCAGAGAGAAAGAGGCTGGAACAATCACAGTCAGACAGCAGCATTAAGAGCATCAATGTTCAATTGTTGTTGTAGAAGCACCCGTTCTCCTCCAAGGAAAATAACTCAGTGTCTTTGAAAACCGATGGCCACACACTCTGCCTCAGTTTTAATACAGTTTCCTGTTGTATGAGGCATGGACTGAATGCACTTCACACTGTTCACCAGGTTTTTTGACAGCTAACAATGAATTCTCTGATGGAGGGCAAGAGAAGCAACAGGACTGTTGCTCTGTAATAGACATTCTGGCTTTTAAGAAAAGGAGCATTTCAAGGGAAGCTTGATGTCTGTTGGCAGAATATAAATTCTGACTGAAGCCTTCAATAGTCACTTTCAATTCGTAGAACAGTTTGATCAATTAAAACATGACATCTCCCCCTTCCATCATTCAGTCACTCGCAGGGCATGTGCACAATGGAGTCTGAAATCCACAGTCATCAAATAATGACAACATCTTAAATACTTTGAAAACAGAGAGCAGGAGTGTCTATACAAAATAATGCCAAACCAGAGGTGCAGAGGCCAGACATGCAGTATGTATACTGAGAAAGACCTAACACTTCCAACACGTTGTTAAACCCTTTCCTGAGTTATGGCCTTCACTGACATAGCCATCTTGTAACATACTTTTATGTTTTCAGGGGATAGTTTGAAAGTATTTGGACTCTGTTTTGGTAGAGACATTAGGAAGCTCAGTTCAATGCCTGCTTCTTGATCCTGTGGGATCCTGTGCCAGTTACTTAGAGAATGGAAGTGCAGAGAAGCTCAGCTTATTCATGAAGCGGAAACACTTGCCTGCCCACCACATTTATCACCAACATCCCCCTTAGTGTTACAATTGTTACAGAGGCAAAATAAAATGAGCTTTACCAGCATGAAAGCAGCTTTTCCACATGTCCTGGTCCCCCAGAACTGCAGAAACATTAACATTCAGGATAATATTGATAACGATGTGGAAGTTCTGATCATACGGATGCTTTGAGAACAAAGCAGCCAGTGTTATGGAAAGGAAAATGTAGCAGATAAATAGATACTTCCTACATGAAAAAGCTATTTCTGGATTGACATAGCAAGAACTGACCAAGAATCAGTTGGGAAAAAACAGCATCACACAAACCCCCTCAAAGACTGAGTCACATCCTCTTAACCTGGTTAGTCTGGTGGCATGGCAGTGGTAGGTGATGGGTGATTGGCTGCCAAGAGCACAAGTTAAATCTTTTCAGATGCAAAAAAACAAGTTTCATGCTGCTGGGAAGAAGACCACAAAGTCTTGAAATTCAGTTCAAATAAGAAACGTGCAGGTCGATTTCCCAGCTGATGGTGCGGTACTACTGAGAGCTGAAATTACTACTTTGTGCAAACCTAGCAGCACCCAAAGAATTACTGATTTGAGAATATATTATCTGAAACATTAGGACTACTATACTTCGAATTTACCCACATTACATTCTTTGATATACATCAGGTTTTGTCTACATGGCAACAGGTATTTGGAAGAAACACATAAACCAGTATTACTGTCAAACCACACTGTGGTCAGTTGGTATTCATGCTGCTGTTGTATTTTCCACTGTAATGATAAATGCCATTCACTTAAAATACAAAGATGCTACTTACTTGGTTCCAACTTCTTCAGATCCTCCAGCTTAAATTCATCCTGTGACTGGGTGGACTAGGACATTACAAAGAAAGAGTTAGATCTTAGTGTGCATCTTCCCCTCAGACAGAGCTCCCATATGTTAGAACAAGCATGCAAGGTGCTTCTGTTGTTCAAGTGTATCACATTACTTCAAAGCTACATCCTAAAGACTCCCGAACATCTCCTCAACACAGGCTAGGTTCACAGGTGAGTCAGAAAGTACATTACTTCTCATTTAGTGAGAACAAAACTATCCCATGTTTCAAGCTCTAATGCAAGGTAAATGCTTTTAAAGCACCTTTCATACTCACTCTTTCATACTCACTCTTTCATACTCACTACACACAGGAACATTAAGACAGAGGACTTGTTTTAATTCTTCCCCAGTCAGATTGTTCTGAAGCAAGATCAGCTGTAAGACTGCACTGCAAAGTGATGCTCCAATAGAACCATTCACAGTAAAAGACATGTCCAACAGCATAATACTGGTAGAAAGTACAGTATATAGGATGAGCTTGACAAAACGCCCAGCTAAGAGCTTGCTGCAAATGGAAGAGGGCTTCCCATCTCTCCTTTCTCCAACTCTGAGGATGCAATTTCCTCACTGTCTGTAGCACATGTCTGCCTCTCAGTGAGCCCGTTTGACTAACTCCACAGAGAAGTCTGTAACCTTTTATTCTGAGGTAATTACTGGCAATTTGGAAAGCTCAAGTAGCCTATTCTGAGATGAAAAGTGGCAGAGCTGTCATCAGAGAAGTGCTGCAAGTTAGCGGATTGACACAGGACATCCTCTTTTAGGCAGAGGATCAGGTCTTACCTATTGTGTCATTGCACCCTTGGCATCTCTTAAGATTACCCATTGTTTTCAATATTTCTTTAAGACCTAAGTTTTTTTTTTCCCCTTGATTTTGCCCAAATGCCACTGGGGACCTACTGCAAGACTCCAGAAGGGCAGTAAAGCAGCTATACCCATGCTATTAGAAGAATGGGGAAAGATAAACACTCAACTACTTTAATCTCTGCTAAGAAACCATAACAAATTTCAGCAAGTAAAATACTTGCCAAAGTGAAGTGGATGAGAAGTTCTGGTATCCTCACACTAGGTTATAAAATCCTCTAGTTACTGCTAGTTACTGCTAGTTACTGCTCTTGCAAGACATCATCTCTTCACTTGTGCAGGTTATGACATTGCTGCATATTCTACTGTTGCTCTGAGATGTCCCACAATGGAACACGTCTGCCCTTGTCACAGTGATTCAGACCAAGTGCAAAGCTGCTCCAACACCCCAGGTTAGATCAAAATAGAAAGACAAGTAAAGCTACCCAAATAATCCTTCAAACCCTGCACAGCCTCAAGACTGCTTAGGCCCACCTCATCAGTCCAGCTCCAGCATCCTGCCTAAATCACCACTATACTCCAGCCTCTTGGGCAACTGACAGCAGCACAACATAGCTGCTGCACCTTGTACGGCAACATGAGGAACTCAGGAGCACTGCTGTGAGTAACCTGATGTAAAATTTGCCTGCCACCACTCTTTGTTGGTAAAGAGGTAATGCAGTAAACCAAATATTGCTTCAGCTGATTCATCCCTCCCCATCCACACTCTTCTGGAAATTTGACTCACTTCCCTTTTCTTTTGGGGATAAGATTGTGTTGAGAAAAAGAAATTCACTTCCACGACATCTACTTTCAGTCCAGAAAAAGGAGACCAAGAAGTAGCCTCTAAATCATTACTTTCACACATCTGCCTACAGACCTGCCCATTTTCATGACTGTTACAAAAGTAATTTTTATTCTATACACACATTTGTCCTCATGCTCTATTATCACTTGTGAAGCAGCTGAATTAGTGCAGTGATCACTCTGGAGATCTTTTTACCCTTGCACACAGGTTAGGAAGACAAAACTGATCCATTCTGAAGGAGGAAAACAAGGCAAAGAACCAAAGACACAAAACCAGTGGTTAAATTCCTGTACAAACCCCAGTACATACTCATATAAGCACTTAAAAAGGTTTTAAGGCAGCCACCTGGGGAATCACAGTGACAATCTGGAAAGTCCAAGGGCTCAGCAGTTTGCTCACTCTGTTTTCAGAAGTTCTGGCTATGTCTGAATATCCTAAACTAGCTTTCAACAGCTCTACAGTTACTTATCACTGAAGTATGAAGTCACATAGGAAAAAAGAGCTGTACCTGTAAAGCTGCACTTCTCAGTTCCAAGCATGTTGCAATTTTAGCTATGGTTTTCTGAAAGGAAAAACACAACTATATTACTAATTCAGTACAGAAACTGTATTCTTCCACATTCACATTTTATAAACAAATATAAATACAAACAACAGCTTTTTCTTGCAAACATTTCAGATCTATTATTATCAAAAGCTTTTTTATACACAAGCAAAAGAAAAGCACAAGAGATGGAACATTACATCTGCCGTTTAACTCCCTTCCCACAGCCCATCACCATAGACAGGGGTCATTCACCCAGCAGAACCTGTAAGGATGCCTACCACAGCATAAATCATTTATAAACTCAACTGCTCTGAAGTGAAAGGGAAGATTAAAACTACAGCCAACCAAACTACCTTCTGAGAACCTTGGTAACGTGTTCTAATTTGCTTTTACAGGAGTTATACCTATAGTATATGGGTATATATATGTATCTATCAGGCCCAGAGCAGACCAAGTCATGCCTCCTCAGAAGTTCCAGAAGCCAGTATCTCAGCACTGAAACACAGGCCACTGTTGTGGGTGTTGGTGGGAGAGGAAGTAAAAAGGCAGATTATTTTTCCAGCTATTTTTGCAGTTTTAAAGAGATCTGGGTGAAGCATGAGATCTATTGATCCACACTTGTCATTACCTAAAATATCTCTGAGTACAACTGGGAAATCATTTCTCATTTTCATTTAAAGATGTACAAGAGGGAAAGGCTTCAAAATAGCCTGTTGCTAGCAGCTTTACTTTGAAGACAGTGCTACTTCAGCTTTTATTTCGCCCTAAACAAGAAGCTCCAGCAACAGCCACATTTGTTTCTAATACTACCAGCTGAAAGGAGGAGTTAAAACTTCCATAATGGACATCACTGGGCACAACTGCAAGGCATGTTTTACCCTGCCTGACCATCATGTGTTTGTTCATCAACTAAAAGGTTTTAGTGAAGAAAAACTGCAACTATCTGCAGAGATAAGGGCCAAATATAATTCAAAATGCTCCGTGGAACATTTATAGCGCAAGAAAAACAGCAACAATGCAGCTAGAAAGAAAAGCAGCTTATTTCCAAAATGAGTTTTCCCCCCAGAAGGAAGATTAAAGTTGAAATACACACCTGTAACTCATTCTCGCCTTTTAAATCAGGCAGTATAAAACCAGCTCCCCCCCCCCAAGCTGGATGCAAAGGGGAGGGAAGATTTCCTAGAGCCCAACTCTAGCATCAAAGAATACAAGAGTACGGGCATCTGGCACGTTGTGAGATACCAGCCAAAAGGCAAAACATCCCTTTAAAAGAGGGTTACATTTTAGGGCTCCAAGAGGTTTGTAGCAGCAGATAAAAAAAGAGACTTGCTTTCCCAGCCATCTGCCCTGACTCTCCTTGCAAGGATGTCACAACTCTCTTCTCAATCGGCTGTGCTAAAAGCTAAGCGGCTCCAGTTGCAGTTCACCTTATGCCAGTTGAAAGAGTTCAGGAGCTGAATGATGAGCAGGTCAGACACCAACACCTCAAGGGCAAAGCCAACAGCTGAAGTGTGTAAAAGCCTCAGACACCTGATTTTCACCTCTACCATAGGCTCCTCACAGCTTTCAAAGCCATTTCTCCCCAGCTGGTATCCCCTCTTCTCTTAAACACTCTGGTGGAACATGACATTAGCCCAGACTTTACATCCTCACAGTTTATATGCTGTTGATTGCATGGAGGTCTTAAAGAAAACTAGTTCTTTTGAGCACCTTCCAGCAAACCAGTGAGTGATGCTTACCAGCACAGGGCACATACTGTTTCTCCTCTTCCTGGGATGCAGCACATGCAGCTACAGTGTGCTGTTTGGGAATCATAATACAGAGCACCACGACTGTATACTTGCAAGCAGCATGGCAGAGTAAAAAATACTACAGCTCCCACACTACAGCTCCATTTCCATGAAGGTTCATTTTGTAGTCTAGGTTCAGTCAATGAACTTCTACCGCTCCAAGATAAATCCTGCTACCTAACAGAGATTTCATGGCTGGATCTCCAGCATAACTTGGAAACCCACAGACTTTTGAAAAACAAAGGAGTATGTACAGTCCTGGATTCATTTTGACACTTTCAGACCCACACATGGGTGTTGTGTATTTACATGTATCTTCAAGCTGGATGGGAGGACACCAGGTAGTACTACAGAAGCAGATTCTCAGTCAGTAGGGTGAGAATGCACTGTCTGTCTCATCAGCTGCAGTGTAACAAAAGGAATTCCTTTTTACACTTGAGAACATCTGGAAAGATGTTTGCAGCAAAGGTAGAATCTTAAAGAGGAAGGTGTGAAGTAATGGGTAAAAGAAAGGAATCCACCGGTTCCCTTGGGGAGGGAGGGGAAATCTCAGAGGTTTGACTACAGCTCTAACATTTGCTAAAGCCCAGCTGTTTGGATGTTGATTGCTGAGCAAAGAGCATGCCCATTCCCCCTCTGACTGCACCACACAGAGGCCCACAAGCTCCCAGGGTGCCCCAGCATGGAATCTGAACATGGAAACAGATTTTCAAGCGGCTCTTCTCCTCCTGGTCTCACATGCAGCGCATTAAGCCCACACCATAAATGAGGTCTCAAGAAGCACTGTTCAACGCCTATCTCCTTTGCCAATTCACCAACAAGCACACCAACACCCCTGCTCCCTATCCTGCAGATTCATAACTGTGTATTCCTAAAACTGCCTGAACTACGTACTTCCTATTAGGACAAACAGCAATACAAAATGTGTGTCCTCTGGCTCCTGGGGGCTGAAGGGCAATAACGTCTCTAGAAACAGATTAATTGAAAAGAGTTTGGAAGTCTTAAAATAGTAAAGAATAGGTTTTATATGGAATCTATTGAAACATGGCAAGCTCCCAGCAGGCATTATTCATAACTATTTTTTTAAGGGACCACACCCAGCCCAAAAGTTAAAACTGCAGCTGAACACTGCTATCATTTTCAGCTGCAACTGTCCCATGCAAAGGCTCCTTTTTGAAGCAGGGAAAACATCCTGCATCTCATTAGAAAGACTGAAGCCATAATTAACCTTGCTAGTTTACAATAGTTAAGATTCAGTTTTATGTAAACTTGTGATTAGAAAGGGAAAAAAGTCAGTTGATCTCACAGTCAAGGTTTCTTCAGTGCAGTCGTGTGAGTAATGACTGTGCTAACTGTAATGCAAGCGAAGATGTTTGCATAAATACAGAGCCAGAGTGGAGTTTGGCTCTAAAGAGAGGTCTAGGCTGTTAGGAGACCAGTAGTTTAATGAATCATGCTAAGAGTGTTCAACAGTGCTCTTATTTCAGTGAGTTACCGTTGCATAAAGCAGCGCATGGTTTTCTAATACCAAAGAAAATGCAGCCCAGCACAAAAACATTTACACGAGAAGCAACAACTGTGGTTAGAAGAGGGCGTGAAAGGTCAAATTTACTGCATAGAGAACTGGGTGAGACTAACTATAGCTGGAGGCAAGTGGAAAACATAGCCAAACCTAACTGGAACAATTCGAGTAGCAAAACACAGTGGTAGATTATGAATGAAGATGGGATTTTGTTAGGGAATTAAGGTAAAATAACAGCAGGATGCAGAGGGTAAAACTGGGGTAAATCCACCAGTAATTGTATGAGTATCTCATACACGCAGCTTCAAGGTAGTGAAACTGTTGCACAGCCTCCTGAAAGGTTGACTACATTTAAACACAGTCATTTGCTCTTTACAATATTTATCTGCAGAGAAATTCTTCAACAAAATTCACAATCACTAAGGATGACTCCAGCACTGTCAGTTATCCAAGTCAAGACAGAGCCTTCCCTAAGGACTAGAACTCCAGAATTATGTCCAGCAATAGATATAAGACAAAAGAAAATGAAAATCCAGAAATGAACAGCAATTCCGGAGACTGCTCTACCAAGGGAACCAGCACACAGTGCTTCAAAATAGACCCTTCAGATAGAGAACAAAAAAGGCAAGATATGAATATTTAGAAGACTGAATTCTTACCATAAACAACAGTATGCCTAGGAAAGAAATTGGTGGTATCTGTCAAGTGTTGTTAGATTAACACATGGTATGATTACATAAGCAAGTAACATACCATCAGTTATGGTGTGGCCATATCTGCACTGGAACACCACCTGCGACGCATGAAATAAACCCAAACATGGTAAAAGTTTATACAGACAGATGGGGCTGAGGATCTTAACCTAGCCTTGTCCTTTCTCTGTAGCTGTAAAGTAGTAGTTTTCCCTTGGTACACTGCTGAAAATCCATCTTCTCCACAGAGTATGTCAAGTAAAAGAAACGACGACAGTGTCACAGTAATTCTCAGCCATACGTATGGTCCTTTGGACAACAGCTAGCTCTAAATCTACACAGACTGGAACGAGGGTAGATCAAGCAGCTGGAAAACATTTAGCCTCACAGTTTTGCCTTTTCCAATCTATGGAATTCTGTGGGCACTCCTGGTCAGTAATACCAGATAAGCAAACCTTGAAGTTGACACGCACTTTCACACTGATTAAAATTAAGAGGTGGCTCTTACATGACATACAGAACATCAGAAAGACAAGACATTAGGAACCCGGAGGAAAGAGCATGCTGGAATAGCACGCAGTGGTAGGAACTTAGTTGAGCAAAGGTAGCTTTGGGGTTTGGTATATAGATGTTTTTGAAGAGTAGTGAGAGAAGATACACTTCTATTTAACCAAACTGCTTGAAAACCCAGAAGTGTGCTAAACTTCACTCCTATGTGTCAAGTAAATGGTACTTGCAATGAATGGCTGAGCTCCTGCAGAAACAGGGAAACCCAGAACAGCAAGGAGCTTAATATCAAACCAAACGGTTTTTCTGTAAAGAATTTTCAGTGTTCCTTTCAAAGCAATAGCAAGACTCTTACTTTTTGTGGTGACTAGAATTCCTCATGGCAAGGAAGAGAAAGAGAATATTCTCTCAACAAAATGTTGGGTAATCTGTCTGTGTATGTGGCTAATGAAATAGGCACCACCATTAGATAACCAGGCACAAAGTTTGAGTGCATCAGCCCCTCACTGATCTGCAAACAAGCGCGAGATAGAAACGTCAACCTCTTCTGTATCAGCTTTAGAACCAGGCATATAGCCCTGCAAGGATTCAAAACAGCCACTCATTTTTTATTTACAGAAGACTGTCACCTTAAGACATGATCGCAGTTGCGCATGTAACATCTGAGGTCAGTTATCTCTGCTTCCTGAGCCCCCCAGGCCTTCTCTCATGGCTGACCTCACTCACTTCCACAGTCTGGTCCAAGGTCCTTTCCACAAGATTCAGGGAACATCTGGAAGCAAAGCCCTTGCGGTTCTGGTTCCCATATTCACAGGAGATGATGCCTCCAGCTGTGAGATTAATAGCTTCACTTTCATGAAGTAACCATATTCTCAAAAGCATCCACAGAGGGGAAGCATGCTGTAAAGATGCCTATAGCTGAGAATGGTGGAGGAAGCTACCAGCAAGGGATGGAGAGCAATCAAAGAGCAAATAGCTGTCCTACATTAACAAGGCTCTAAAGCCTTCAGTTCGGGAAAGATGGATCAAATCCTTCTCCAAGATTATGTCTCTGTTTAGGATGATCACAAGCCTGATCCTCCTCTTTGCAGAAGACAAAAAGAACATGGAAGATTGGCTCTTTGCTTTTCTCACTGATACATTTCGAGGAGACAGTTACAAACCTCTGCCACACTCTGTACAAATGTACATTTCTTTGCAATGAGTTTCTTCAAACACATGAAGCTCATCTCCAATTCCTGTAGCCAGGACTTGTTTTCAGGGCCAACATTTCCAAACACAGATCCCATTACTCTAGCACCCTGTTACCATAGGCAAGATTCTGGGCTAGAAAATGTCAACTTTCAGGCAATGCTATTGCTCAAACAAGTGATTTTATGACTTGGGAATCTGGAAATATAGGGATTCTCTAAATTGGTATTCCCAAGAAAAACATGCCTTTATACAAGACATGAAAAATGAGCAGGACCTTGCATCTCACCAGATTTTATTTTGCTGAAATTCTGAAGTATGTGAAACTTCAGCTAGCATTTTCCACTTAAAATCCTGTCACAGAATTGCATGAATATGATGTTAAGACAAGAAACAGCCTTTTAAATTGAAGGCAGGGAGGAAGGAGTAAAGTAATTTCAGTATTTTGAAGGATTATAAACAAATCACATTCTAAGAGACTGCTAAGCACTGTTCTGCCAAGACCCTTTCCCATCAGGTGTTACATGTTAAGTGAACATCCTCCTCACACACCCATCATGTCTGCAGTTCCAGACATTTCATGTTCAGACTTCACACCATAAATCGTGCTAACGTAGTATAAGCAAGTTATCAAAAGGTCACCCAAAAAAGAAACACCCAGGTTATGAAGGGCTCTGGCCAGCACACATGACACTCAATATTATGCAGCAGAGCATCTGCCACATCTAATGACAGCAACTGTTTTAGCCATGCTGGGCTCAGATTCTGTTTGCGTATACTGAGGGAGGAAAGAAGGTCTCATAAGGTTCTTGTCTGTGCACTAAAACACCGGAATACACACCACCATCAAGCTCCTTGACTGCGCAAATACTCACCTTTTGATCTTCTGTGAATTCCGAGTTGTTGTGCTGAGACTGTGCCTCCTTCTGTAGATGCCTTGCTAATCTGGATGGGGGGGAAAGAAAGTTGTAGAGTGGGAACACAACACAAACACACACACCCCAGTCTCCAGGAAACGTGTCAGCCAAAAGGTCCACAGTCTGCTGCTCCAAATAGTTCTTGGTGTGGCTTCTTTTTTTTTTTTTCTTTTGTGGTTGTTTTTTGTTATTGTTTTGTTTTTTGGGGGGATTTGGGGTTTTCTTTTATACAAAGGTGCCTATAACCATAGTAGGCCAAACTAAAAAATCCCCAGAAGATGGACAAAGTATGCAACTATATTAGGCAGAAAATCATAGAATGGTTTGGTTTGGAAAGGACCTTAAGATCATCCAGTTCCAACCCCCTGCCATGGGCAGGGACACCTCACACTAAACCATGTCACCCAAGACTCTGCCCAGCCTGGCCTTGAACACTGCCAGGGATGGAGCATTTACCACCTCTCTGGGCAACCTGTGCCAGCGCCTCACCACCCTCACAGTAATGAACTTCCTCCTTATATCTAACCTGAACTTCCCTTGTTTAAATTTAAACCCATCACCCCTTATCCTATCACTACAGTCCCTGATGAAGTATCGTAAAGAAAGAACAGGTAAGAAGGTCCTTCTAGCCAACAGCCCCTTTGAAAGCACTGACCCTTTTCCTCTGCCCATCGCTTTACTTTATAACAGCCACCTATAACCCCTGTGGGGACCCACTGTGGTACAAGCCCACACCCACTTCTCAGGGGGTGTTTGAGGCCAGTGTGGCTCCAGGAGGCGATGGCTGTTGGGAGCCAGGCGCAGGGCCAGGCCGGGGTGTATCAGCTCACATTTGCGCTTGTCAGCACCACATGTGGAGCAGAGCCCCCACCCCTGCTCACCACAGAGACAGGATCACCAAGAGGTTTGGAAAGTAACAGTAAGCAAACAGCTCCAGAAAGCAAAAGGAAGCTATGGGAAGAGTTACAGTTTCTGACTGGGGAGGAAGGAGAATATTAAACAAGCAAAACCTCTGGGCAACCGTTGCCATTCCCTGCAAATCATTATCCTTTTCAAAGCAGAGAGGGAGGCAAACCCAGGGATAACAGCAGTACTGGGGCATCACAGTACACTTCTGTTCGGAACCTCCCAAGTTTGCACTGTTAAAGGGATTCAGCTTCTTGCCACCACTGCAGTGGGCATCAGCCCAGGTTATTTTTTATCATGCCTGCGTAAAACGTATCCACCAAAACAGGTTATCAGCAAAGCCTGCCAGAAGCAAAAATCAGAACTCGATTATTTCTTTGCTTTTCCTCAAAGTAAGCTCTCTTAAAAAGCCACAAGGATTGAGGCCACTGTAGCACCAGTGAAACACAATCAAACAGGACAATTCAGTGGCACTGTCTCCCTTCATAAAGGGGGAAACAGTGGTGGCTACGACAAAATGCACAAACATGCTGGAACACAAATGGACACTCAGTCCCTACCACCCTGCCATATGATATACAGGACACACAGAAAGGTTATTTAAAAGTAACAACTTAAGAAAACACATCACCATAGCAGCAACATGCCACCTGCAACAGGCAGCATCATGGTATTAACTTTTCCACAAGAATCAGCAACACAACTCACTTCCCATTTGTCACTAATGCAAAGAAAACCCACACTAATCCACATGCGCATTTGGCATCCCACTTGAACCTTGTTCAAAGCTGGATCAGACCAGGTTCGATAGATGGGGACATTCAACAGGGAAGCATTGCTGGCGTGCTTGGTGTGCTCCTGTGCAAGCAAGCACCTGAATGAACAAGGGCCAATCCTTGCACCAAGCTTCCTGCACTTTCAGGAGCAACATAAAGACCTGAGGAGGTGCAGGTCCCCTGGACACAGGAGGCAAATAATAGCATTTTACATCAACAGCCATTAAGTCCATGGAATGAACTAGCAGAGATTCAGGAAAACCTTTCTGTGTCAGCAAGCAGCTTCTCCCCAGCCCCCTCGTGCTGATCATAACAGACCTCTTCAGTACCAGCAACATGCTTGTGCCTCCCATCTCAGGGACAACAGCATCAAGCCATAGTGTTATGTCTCTCCAGAGGTACAGGTATCTTGCCCTGTGCTTCCTATTTGCAATGTCCACTTTAAAGTTGTTATTGATTTTACCTGGTGTATCTACAAGACGCAGATATGCACACTGAAAAGGTTCTGCTCCTCCCTATGAAATATCTCCCTGTAATCCTTTGATCTTCTCCCTCCTGCAACCACAGAGTTCATCTACTGACTATTCAGCAGAAACTCATTGACAAGGCTTGTAAGAGCAGCTTACAATACTACTACCCAAAAGGAGCTCTCTTACAAAGACATCACACTGCTCCAAAGTCAGAATACAGCAAGAGCACGGGGATCCCCTTAATTCTCACCAGACACCAGTAATGCTGGGAGGAAGGAAAAGTTATACTTCAACTCTCAAACTGGACTGTCTGCAGACATTTAGGGACTTTAATTCTCAAAGAAGTGAGCTCAGAATGAGAAGTCTGAAGAGCTTTCATTCTGAAGAAACATTATGACATGAAACTGACTGCTGAGACTGCCAAGACAGTTTGATATTTAGGATTAAAGTTTTAAACTTAAGATCTGCATTAGGGTCCTACTGGACTCCTCGCAGCTGTCCACATAAAAATATCTTCCTTTACTTTCCTATAATTAGTTTCCTTTTCATCCAAGATACAGATCTGGAAGAGAGTTACTTTTCATCCCCGTGCCAAGGTTTGTAGTAACAGCTTGCCCTACTCTAAAGACCATCAGCAAACTGCAAATAACTGAACTTGCATCATCCTGTCTGGTGAGTGAATGAAATGGTGAGATTATAGCACCTCATGACTATGCTGTACACAGCCAGCAGCCTAGCTACCCTGAATGGCAACTGAACCGGTAGCCAGTGTGGTCACAGCCCAGCCCATAACTTGAATAGCCCTGAACAGTGCTAGAAGGGCGAGCATGTCTCTTCAGATAACTCTCTTGGGGAATAAGTGCAAACCCTCTAGAATTCTTCCAGAAAGTTCACCATAAGAAACTTTGCCTGCAATACTCCCTTCACAAGGGAGTAACTTCCATCTTCCTTGTCAACACTGTAGTAGAGGGCAGCATTTGACTGAAGCTACCAGGTGTGTTTCTAAGGATACCATGAACCCTACAGTGCCCATACTCCATCAATACCAAAGGATTCATGGATAGTGCGGTGCCACTCAGCACAAGCCAGTCTAACAGGGGCTGCCCAGATCCCCACTCTCCCACCCTGGTTTCCTTAGGGGTGGCACACACAGTATGCAGTGGACCAGTTTTCACACTGGTGAGTTCTTTGGCGTTTTGGGGGGTAAGGCTGATGCTTCAGCAGCCCATCTGCCACAGCCGGGCACCCCCCTTCCCCACCAGCATGGTGCCTGGGGTACAGGGCCACGGGACATCGCGGGTACCCGGGCACCCGTCGCCTTGGGGCTCCACCAACCAGCCCCACGGCCTACCACCGGCCCTAACTAACAGCCCAACGCTAACCCTAACCCTGGCACAAGGAAGGGCTGCTACCGCCTCGTTCCCCGGCCCGGGGGCAGCGCCCAGCCGAGCACTCACCACCGACCGCCGGGGCGGCTCCCGGGTGGGTTCGGGCGATACCCCCTGCTCCCGCCCCGCCTCGCCTCAGGGGACGCCCGACCCGCGGCCCTCAGCACGGCGGGGGACCAGCGGCCCGGCCCGAGGGGTGAGGGGGCCGCGGCCTAGGCCCGGCGGACCCCCCCGCTCTGCCTCGTCCTGTCCCGCCCTTGGGCCGCTCCCGTTCCCCGTCCCCTCGCCCGAGGCCCGCCGGGGCAGCAGCGGGATCCGCCCGTCCCTCACTCACATCTGGTACTCGTCGATCGCCTCCACCAGCTGCCCCCAGGAGTCGAAGTCTGTGCCCTTCCTGAAGCTGGCGCCCCAGCGCTGCAGGAGGCTCCGGGCCGCCTCCGACATAGCCCCAGCACTAGGGCACCATGCTCACCCCGGGCCGGGGCACCGCGCCGGGCAGCCGCTCCCGCCAGCCCCGCGCCCGCCGGCGGCCCTGCCCAGCCCAGCCCGGCCCGGCCCTGCCCAGCCGCCGCGACAACCAAACGCGGCGAGCGCCGCCCAGCGAGGGAGGTTGCGCCGCCCGCGCCATCGCTACCGAGGAGCAGCGGCTTCCGCCTCGGTACGTGTCATGGCGGCTGTCACATGGCTCCTCCGCAGGGAGCCCGCCCTCAGCTGAGGCCCGGCGGCGGGGACCGGACGAGAACCGCCTCGCTCCTCCCGTGAGCTCTCCGCCGCTCCCGGCCGTGCCGCCGCGGGGGTCCTGCTCCCTTCTCCCCGGTAAGCAGCGCTGCAGGCAGGTCACCCGTTCGGGAGGGTGTCGCTGCAGCTTCCGCCTCTGTCTGTGGTGCTGAGGGGACTCTACCGGGGCTGTGGGGCCTGGCTGCGCCTCTGTCGGCTGTCCCGGGTCAGACCCCGCCGCGGGGCTGACGGCGGTGAACCGGGGACACCCGGCTAGGAGTGGGGGTAACCGGCGAGATCGGTGCGGTCGGGCCGGGACGATGCCATCGGCTGTGTGCTAGCGCTGCCTGCGGCGGGTGCGTGACGCCGGGCAGGGCCGGAGGTGGCGGCTGGCACGTCGCTGAGGTCTCGGTGCCTGGTCGGGGCTCGGGGGGCCGGGCGGGCTCGGTCAGTGTGTGCCTCTGGCCCGCGGCGTGCGGCTGAGGCGGGTTGGACACGGAGGAGCTCCTGTCAGTGCGGCGGCACCGCTCCGCTCTGCAGGCCGCTGCGCAGGTGTGTGGGGATGTGGTGAGGGGCGCCGGTACGGTAAGGGAGTCACCTGCCGGGTCAGGAACACCCGGCCGGTGGGAGGAGGTTACTGCTTGGCTCGGTTTTGTTAGCAGAGCTACGAAGCGTTTGGTAGCGATGGAGGAAGATTCGGGGAGGATCGTGAGGTGATGGAGGGAGCACGGGGTCTGTGGTCCACGGTCCTGCTCGGAGGAGCATCACCTCTGAGGTCAGGGCCTTATCCCATGAGGTCGTCAAAGCCCTTGAGAATGGAGAGACCACACCAGCTCTTTGGGCAGGTTGTTCTTCGGTTTCGCTGTCCTCACGGTGAAGTTTCTCTGTCTATCCAGCACGGACCTCAATGTGCACCCATTATCCTCTGACATCCTCCCGCCGTTGAAAGCTCATAGGAATGCTGATGTTGTGTGTTTGCTGACATCGAGGTGAAAAATAAAAAGATGGTGTGTTTTAGCTGTACTCTGTCAAACTGCTAGGTCTGTTACATGTATGTCAGTGCATCCATGTTTACAGCAAAGGTTAGCATGTAATTGCACTTTCATCAATACCAGTGGTGCCAATAAGGCTACTAATGGTATCAGTAAGGCTACTAATGGATTGATCAGAGACAACAGAATTATCTCAGTGAATGGAAATTATATGGGAAATATTCAGCCTTATGCAGGAGGCAACAAATGCGGGGGGGGGGGGGGGGGGGGAAGTAGGAAAGTTTGCAGTAATACAGAGTAAAGGAGTTTACAGCTTTTTGCCCAACTTAAAATAGTTACCTCAGAAAACGAAGAGGGAATTTCAAGGGAGTGACATTCTGGAATTAAGCACATGGATGATGCAGACAAGGTATATGGAAACTCAGTGTTTCTAATGGGAAAGATAAATATAATTGCTTCTGTGTGATTATATACAAATTTTCAAATTATTTTCTTTTATTACTGTTTACATTTGGAATATATTTTTGTGAGCCAAGGAGCATGGCATATTACATATCATTACAGCATCTCAGCTGTTCTTGTTCATTTCTATCCGCACTTTAGATTTGGCATCAAACAACACAACAGAAGGAAAATGACCCACTGGTTTCACCGCAACCCTCTGAAGGCTACAGCTCCTGTTTCATTTAATTTTTATGGGGTAGCCACCACTCCAGCTGCAGCAAAGGTTTGCAAGTAAGTGTGCTTGTGGTTAACTTCATGCTGTCTCTCAGTTTGGGGGGCATTCTTAAAAGTAATGGTTACTCTTCAATTTTTGTTCTGAAGATGATGAGAAATGTGTAGGCTGTGAGACAAGTGTTTGGTTACAAAGAATGAATTATCCAGTTTTCAAGTCTCTGAGTGTGTGGCAAGGCCTATTATAATAATGCAGAGGCGAAAGAGTGAACATTTCATTGTCTTTCTGATGACTGTGCATTCTTCTGCAAAACATTACTTAAAGTCATTTCTATAAGTGAATAAGACATGAATGTTCTATTGTAGATAAGAATAGAATGAAAAGAGATCTCAGCTTATTTGGTAGATCTGTGCTTATCTCTTCAGATGGTCATCCCATTCTAATGTTGAAGAATGTTTCTGCTTGTTACTTCCCTTCCCCTGCACCCGAGATCTCAGTAGATAAAGGCATAGTTATTTTACTTTAGATTAATAATAAGTACTGATTATCCATTGCTGTCTGTCCAAAAAGGTGGTGGTATACATGGATGGGTACATTCTTAATAGTACATTTTTGGGTAGAATTTCTTAGAGATCTTTGTATTGTGTTTCTTACCCTCCATATAGTGATCTGAGGTTATCTCGATCCCGACTGTTGGAGCTGTTCACAGACTCAAGTTGTAATCCAGAGATGATGAAGAATGCAACTGACCTGTACTTCTCACTCTTGCAAGGTAGGAACATTAATTAGCAATACTGCTAATACATCAAGAGGTGTAGAGTTTGAGTTTAATGACACTTCTCAGAATGTGTATTGTGCTAATCTTCCATAAAGAAGCTTTGCACTTCTCAGGAAGGAGAGTATCTTCATGGGTCCATAAGCTTGATACCAGTCATGGGTACTTTCTGTGAGTTCCAGTGTTCTTTGTGACCCTGCCAGTACTAAGTGTTGGCAGTTCTATCCTCTTGCTTTTAACCTCTTTGTGCTTCCTGCTGGAGGAGAAAATGTTTAGGAGTCACTCTTTGATGTAAACTTCACTCTTTGATGTAAACTTCTGGTTTGTCTATGCTGGATAATAGACTTGTTGTGAGCTTCTGCTGCTTATCTTAGGTGTATATATAGGTGCTCGTTAGAACAGTAGCTACAGTATCAGTAGATGGTCACCTATGATGATGCATTCCCTCGAGACCTTCCTCCTGCCAGTATTTTGATAACTCTCTCTTAGCAGTCAGGTGCTCAGGCAAGATTTTTAGGACTGAGTTGTCAGGAATCAGCTGATTCATGGAAACTGTGATCCTTCAGTCTGTGGGAAGTGAAGTAGCTCATGTTGGTTTAGTTCCCTCAGCCACTGGGATGATGTAAAACAGTGTGACATAAAGGTAAAATAGCAGTCCATGTTGCTGCAGAGAAGATTTGGAGAGTTTCTTTAGGAAAGCATCACTCTTGATCGCTAAAACCTGCTGCATGTGAAAGGAGCAAGTATTTTCTGAGTTTATAAATGTGTCAGCACCTAGAGCTATAGCTCAAATAGCTGCTGTTGCAAGTCTTGAGTTCTTGGGGTCTGTAAGACCTGATCAGATCAAGGCCAGACTTACTCTTCCCTGAAAAATTCCTTGGGCCTGCATGTGTTAGGATTTGAACATCTGATGGCATAAACTTCAGTCCACCGACTGCTGCTTTCTGAGCTGCTGGATGTAAAGGACTAATTTCCTGTAGCCCTGGAGACAAAAAAGAATAATGAGTAGGTAAGTCGTAAGCCCTTTTCCTGTTGACCAGGCAGCTCTTCCTGGAATTTCCCAATAGCCACTATGGTGTCAGGGAGTCACTTACTCACCTTGAGCAGTCTCAGTCATCCTGTACCTGGGTCAGCCCAACTCCCAACTAGTTACCATAGAGGACATGCAGACACCTGCAAGGTTTGCCTTGAGCAGTCAGGACTCACAGTGTTGAGTTGGAGACCTGCTGGGCAAGGAGTTTCTTGTAGCTAGTTAGGGTTTTTTGCACATCTTGTTCTGAAGATACAGGTTTTTGAGCAGTACAGCAAGAAACACTGTTTTACCTATATCTGTGTTCTCATTGATCCCTATTCCTGTATTACTTGTTTCTGTTTCTTACCTTGACATTGCCTGTTGGTACATTTTTTTAATCCTACAGGTTTTATCCTTTCACTGGATGACTCTTCCCAAGAATGCAAGTTGAGATATATTCAGAACTTCAAGTGGACAGACACGCTGCAAGGACAAGTTCCAAGGTATATACACTGTTATGATTACAGGATATGCATCTGTTTTCTTTTGGTCTATTATGTGTATGCACATGTGTGAAGGAAGACTTAGAAGTGTAGCAAAATGTAGAAGTGTAGCAAAGTAGTTTTCAGAATCTTGTTGCTGTGTGGTTTTGATAGTTGCTGTACTGTATTAGGTGCTCTGAAGCATGTGCTACCTTTATGTAAAGGTGTGACCATAGAATCATAGAATTGGATGGGTTGGAAGGGACCTTAAGATCACATGGTTCCAACCCTTCTAGTGGATGCTTTCCACTAGACCAGGTTGCTCCAAACCCCGCCCAACCTGGCCTTGAACACTGCCAGGGATGGGGCAGCCACAGCTTCTCTGGGCACCCTGTGCCAGTGCCTCACCACCCTCACAGGGAAGCATTTCTTCTTTAGATTTAACCTAAATCTCCCCTGTTTAAGTTTAAACCCATTACCCATTGTCCTGATTACTAGAGTCCCTGACGAAGTCCTCTCCAGCATCACTGTAGGCCCCAAATGCATGATAATTAATAAAATAAAGATTTTTGTGATAAGTGATTGTGATAGAAGGGTCTGTTGTGTTTCAGTTGATCTACAAACTATATCTGCAGTTAGCTAGAGCAGTACAAAAAACAACCTTAAGAGTATTAGTGAATTGTATATGATAACACAGATTACTACAGTTTAAAATTTACATTTGGCTCTATTGCCTGACCATTATCTGCTGAGTTTTTTGAAGTACATTGCTGAAGATCTCATTTTGTTCTTGTCCTCTGAAGCTCACAGTGCATGTGCTCCTGGTACAAACAAACAGAGCTTCTGTTTTAAGTAGGGATACAGATCTATAACCTCCTGGATGATTCAGTTCACCCTTGCTATTGTAGGCAAGTGTGTTGTATAACCACAGTTTCAAATTTGTCAAGCTTTATCTAGAATAAATGCTCAACTTCCTCAAAGCTTTTATTCCCTTTGGAAGACAATCTGTTGATTAGGGCTCTCTCCTGGTTTTCTCATCGCCATACGCACTTGTCCTTGTGCCAGCATGATTCTTCCCACTCCCACACCTTTCTTTTTAAAGTTTACTAGTTCCTAAGCTATCCTGAGCTTGTGATTGGAAGTTCACTCTTTCCACAGACCATGTTTTTAGCTTCTGAAACTCCCTGCTATTTGCACATGCTGTTCAACTGCAGTTACATAAATACTTGCAATAACATTCATTCGAGGGAGACGTAATAGACTCTAACTTATTAACTCAGGAGCTACAAGTTTAAAGGAGACATTCCAGAGCAAGGCTTTCCACAAAATGTGCAATTTAAGGAAAAAAAATCATGGAAAAATGTCAGCCACACCCAAAGCTAAACAACTCTCAAGTTACTGTTTTAAAGTAAAAGTTCCCAAATGGGAAGGGGAGGCATCTGAATGTGGGAGATTGAGTTCTTAAAGGGAATAAGTAAAAACTGAAGTCCCTTTTAGGCAGTTCAGCAAGTGGGAAACTGTTGACTTCTTAAGTGAAAAGTGTTGTATGGAGAGAAACATTGATTTATGTTTGTGTGATCTGTCAACAGAGAGAGCTTGTTGGAACAAAATGGAAAGCATTTAATTGTTTGGGGGGTGTTGTCTGTCTGTAGTGCCCAGCAGGATGCAGTGTTTGAACTGGTTTCCATGGGATTTAATGTGGCTCTGTGGTACACAAAATATGCATCAAGACTCGCTGGAAAAGAAGAGTAAGTGTTTTTCTTTTCTTAGTAATTCCATTGCAGCAATATTCCACCCCAAAAATTAGCAGGTTCTGAGTTCTGACTGTTATAGTGCAAGTCTCTCTGAGACAGTAGGAGTTCGAGGAGGCAGATGGACTTCATTCATGTGCTGTAATGTCCAAGTGCACTTCTGTCCCTTCTTGCGTCTATGACAAAGTGACTGTGGTATAGAGAAAGTGTCAGTTCTGAATAAACCCTTCATCGGTCCTGCTCTGAGTGTCCAGTTACAAAATAAGGATTCTCAGAATTACAGCTCTGCTGAATTTTAGCCCTACAGAGTTCTAAAGCTTTTGCCTTTTAACACTTGAGGTTACCTTTAACTTGAAAGACATTAGAAGGTCTTTCATTTCTTTTTTCAAGTGAGTTCTATTTGATTATTTAATGATTGAACACTGTAAAAAAACTTCTTTACCATGAGGGTAGCACAGCAGCAGGACAGGTTACTTGGAGAGTCAGTGGGCTCTCCATTTGTCAGGGATTCATCTAGACAAAGCCATAACTGACCTGATCTACTGTTGTCTGTAGCTCTCCAAAAGTGGGAGGTGGGACTAAATGACACCTAGAGGTCCTTTCTAACCAAGATTTCATCCATTTATTCTGTATTCTTAGTATAACAGAAGATGAAGCAAAAGACGTTCACAGAAGCCTGAAGATAGCAGCTGGGATCTTTAAACACTTGAAGGTAGAAAAACTGTCTTTGCTGTCTATTCTGTAAGTTGTTTCCAAGTACTTGACTTTATCTTAGAAAAGCATTTGCTCTTCTGACAGGGTTACAGAATAAACAAATACCCCAGACTGTCTGAATGATGCAAGAAATAAAAGGCATGCTGTGCAACCACTCAATCCTTGCTACTCTTTCCCAGTGGCAGTGGAAGAGTAATGCCCGATAGCACATGCACAGTGCAGCCAACTGTCTTGGGACCTTCACTCAGTGTCGCATCCATGCAGGAATAAGGGACTTGCTTTGCATTGGCAGCTGTGGTATTAAGTCCAAACTAACTTTGGGACTTGCTTTGTCCTTAGGAAAGTCACGTTCCAAAACTGATTACACCTGTAGAAAAGGGAAGAGATTTAGAAGCTCGACTTATTGACTCATACATCATCCAGTGCCAAGCTGAAGCTCAAGAAGGTATCTTCAAATCTGCGTTTGTTTGGGTTGGGAAATAACAGTCTTTGTGGGTTACTTTGGTGTCTCATGAAGTCTGCTTGGCAGCAATGCCTGGTTTTAACTCTCCTGAGGTACTGTGGTTTAGTGGGGTGAGTTGCTTTTAAAGAAACTTCAGTTACAATTATAGGAGGAAACTGCCAAAAATCAGTCTGATATTACACATGTAACCAGTTTGGAAGAACTTGTGTGTGACATTCCTTCCCTCTTCGTTTTTCCTTTCCTTCAGTTTCTTCACCACCATGCTTGCCTAATGTAAATTCCCCGTCCCTTTAAAAAAATACTTGCAGCTTGTTTACTATGCAGTCTTCAGACTAACTTTCCTCCAGCTTTTCTATGAATTTCGAAACATTCTATCCAAGAAACAATCTGTCTTTATTCTGCAGTTTGCTTGACTGCACAATACATGTTCTCTGCTCATGCAGGGGGTTTAAAACACTAAATACCTCTGCTCTGATGTGACATCTTGAATTAAACTTAAATACTGTGCTATGAAACTTCTTTTTTCAGTGACAATTGCTCGGGCTATTGAACTGAAACATAATCCAGGATTAATAGCTGCTCTTGCTTATGAAACAGCTAACTTCTACCAAAAAGCTGGTGAGTGTCTTGTTTTGTATCCTTAGTGACCTGGTTTATGCATTCTTGCCAGCAGACATACTTTACCCGCCCATCAGTTGTGATACAAGCACTGTTTCTCAGTGGACACATGCTTTGTGTATTTAGCTTCTATTTAGCCCATTTAAGGCTTCAGTTATCAGTGTAACAGATATATCTTGATAAAGCCTTTTGGTTTTGGGGAATCCTTTTCTGTAGCCACTGGCAGGAAATGTTAGTGAGGGGAAACAGAAGACAGAGTAATGTCTTGAGGATATATAATAGCTGCAAACAAGAGGCTTGATGTAAATGGAGTGTGTTTCAGCTACCTTTGGGCAGCACATGATGATGCAGACTGTAAAGCGTGCGTAATGCAGGTTAATTATGTACATACTTCCAGGTGACTGAGCTATCTGTGGCTTTACTGAGGCAAGTCGGAACAATGCAGAAATATGGGAGTCAATATAAGAGATGGAATATTGTAGCATATGTAGGCTTTTATAAGTCACTACTTGAAATTGACCTAGGAACGAGCTTTGAAGTGCTGCCTAAAAATACTTAGCAGAATTAACCTTCCAAACTTAGTGGATGGCAGTTTCAGAGATTCCAGGGACAACTGCATGATAGCTCAATAAACTGCATGGTTTTGGTTTTTCTTACAGTTTCTCTGTGTTTTTGCAGAAGTAATTTATGTCACATGTTGCTAGCATCTTTAAAGTTAAGATCTGTTGCTGAGTTTAAGAATTCTGGTCTTTTGGGGGGTGTGTGATTTTTCTTTTTGGAAATGTCTTAAAGAATAACTTGACATATGTGTTATAGATCAAACATTATCCAGTTTGGATGCTACCTATGCAGGAAAATGGAGGAAGTACTTAAACTTGAAGAACAGTTTCTATATGGCCTATGTAAGTACTTTGCTTGACAGCTGTTACAGCTTTTAATGTTGTCCTAAGGACAAGATAGGGAATGGGGGCTTAAGTGTTGCCTTGAATTTCTTTCTGTGCTGTGAAGGGAGATGGGCAGTGTTGACGGTGTTTGAAGTGGTTTGTGGAACCAAGTGAAGTTACTGCAATGTGGAATTAATTTTGATCCCATGTTGTTAAGTGAAGCAGTTCAGGTTGAGTGTAATACTGCTGTTCCGTTGTCTGCCTCACAATCTAACTGATCATCTTTTTGAATTCCCTGAATGAAACTGCGTTAAGCAATGTTAGGTACCATTCCAAGTGCTGTCCCTTTGAGAGTGACTGATCTCTTAGCAAGTGCAGTGCCTCTCTTGGGATCATCAGCTGCTCAGTTTATTTCTTGTTGCCTGCCACAACCTGTAACCGGCTCTTTCACACTGTAATAAAAGGCCCAAACTAAGCTAACACAGTTGTCTTTCTCTTACATAGCTGAACCTGTAGCTCAAAGCTGCTTGCCTTACTAGCAAGTTTGAGAGGTGAGGGAGGCTCAATGCTGTGGTACTTTTTTGTTCTTTGTAATATGGGCAATGGTAGATTTAGGTACCACTTGCAATACTGTGAGAACAGAGTAATGAAAGGAAGGAATGCAAGGTAGGCATTAGTTCATGGGATTGTTCCTTTACCTATGGTATTTAGTATTTTAAATTCAACAATTCCTGATAATGGAAAAGAGGCAGTTCAGTTCTCACTGGAATACAGTACTATATTCAAGTGTAAGTGTAAAGGAATGGGACTTTTGGGGCTGGAAAAGTTATTTGGACTATGGCAAAATATCTCAAGCAGCAGAATGCTTCATCGCTTCTGCATCAGTGATATTTGTTGCAGGTTTGTTTTTTGACTGTTCAGGTTGTTTTTAATCTTTGCTTTGTAAACTTGACTGGGGTTCATCCTCTTTCTGTGATGGGGCTTGATAGAACCATAGAATCAACTAGGTTGGAAATACCTTTAAGATCATCAAGTCCAACCATTACACCAGGATTGTGGTGCACATTGATACAATAAGAAAGGTTTGAACTAGACCGTATACTAGTGCTTTTGGTAAAACAGCTCAAAGACTCTCATCTAGACTTGACACAGCTTGCTCCATACCTTCCTCATGGTGTTTATGTTGAATGCATTGTTCAGTGAATGCTGCTTTGATTTGCAATCCTGACTTGTCAGCTGTTTGCAAGGAATGGCAGCTTCAAAGAGCTGCAACTCTGAAGTAAAGAAGAGCAGAGGTGAATCGGTGCAGGAAGTGCCCTGTGGTGCTGGTAATGATTTTGTCCTCTCCCATTAGGCTTATTGTTACCATGGTCAAACTCTACTGGCAAGTGATAAATGCGGGGAAGCAATCAGATCTCTGCAGGAATCAGAGAAATGTAAGTGTGATTGAGACTGGATTATAGGGTCTAATGATGACATGCCTAGTTTATTTTGCTGTATCATGTTTATTTTGGTCTCCTATAAACTTAAGGTTTTTATCTGTCACCTGATGAAAATCCAGCACGATTTTGAATGGAGACAAATGTATTCTTTCCTGTATCTTACCAAAGACTGTCGTTCATAACAGTGCTCCAGAAAATATCATCTTCACTTCTCAGCCTGTTAGAGACTGGCTTTGAGCTACCTGCAGTGCAGTGTGAGAATCACTTGTCTGGTATTGATGGATGTTAAATTACTGCAGCCTTTTCTGCTGTGGAGGTTGCTCTGTCTTGCATTAAATAGTAAATCTAGATCATGATTGTTTGATTTTAAACAGGTTTCAGTAACTTACTTCCTTTCTATTTCTTTAAAAGGTAGATTAAGGGAAGTTAGCAGTAGCTCAGTGTTTCTTCAAAGCTATTGCTACCCCAGCAGTCTGCTCTGCATAACTTTACCATGTTGTATAAAAAATGCTCAAATCATCACATGAGAAACCTTTAATATTAATTTTAAAAATAAATAAAGAATTTATTAGAAGCAGTTAAGTTGGATTACTTTCGGTAAACCAAATACTGTGTTTTTTACTGTGCCTGTTATTCACAGAAGAGTGTTTTCTTGCCCACTCCATATTAAGTGCTGTTTATTCTGGGGCATCACCTGTGTGTGGACACCTTCATTCCCTCTCTTTTTGCCTACCGTGTGGCACAGTTCTTGGGCTTATTGTTGCATTTTGCCTTGTGTGGAAGAATGCTTTCCTGCATCTTCCTCCCCAAAAAGCTAGCTCTTGTTTTTTCCTGTTCCTGGTCACTTTTTGGATGCAGTAAATCTTGGCTGAAAGTGCTGCCTTTGAGCTAGTTTATTTTCATTTCTAAGAAGCAAAAAGCCTAAATGGATTCTGGTATCTCCTAAAACTGAAGCATTGTAGATCAGAACCCTGATTTAATAGAGTCATGTAAATGATTTTTGTTACATTTCTTGCAAAGTTTTTGCCAAGGCTGAAGCATTGTGCAAAGAATATGGAGAAACCAAAGGGCCCGGGACTACTGCCAAACCTTCTGGACATCTCTTCTTTAGGAAGTTGGGAAGTTTGATTAAGAACACACTAGAAAAATGCCAGAGAGAGAATGGGTTCATGTAAGTAATTTATGGTTTGGTGCAGTGCTCTGTATGAGCTGTTATTACCTCATTTGCCTTTATTTCAAGATAGGATGGTAAATTTTACTCTCCAGTTCTTACATTCCTTTAGGGCATGGCATGTAACTTAAAGCAGATTTGCTATGGGTCTGTGCTGTCACCTTCTGTGTTCTGTGCCAGTTCAGCAGGGCAGGTTGGACTGACATGGAGAGGTTAAGTGGTTTTCTTCCTTCATTCCTCAGTGGCTTTGTTTCATTTCCTTCTACACCAGAGACAGTCCTGCAGAGGTTGTTGTGTTGCTCTAATGTTCTCTTCCCAACTGCTGGGACCTAGTAAGCAAAAGAGGACAGAAGGGAAATGGAGAAGAGACTTAGCTGCTTCTGCTTTGCTACAGGGAAGCAAACACATGCTTTCAGTGAAGAACATGCTTTAGGGTGCTAGGAGCTTTACTAGGCTAAGTATAATTAATATTGTGAATAGGGCTTTCTGTTAGTTAATACCCCTTCCAAAAAGAGTTTGGAAGCAGTTTAAAACAGCAAGATTAGCTTGGCTTTAGAATTCTTTTGCTCATTTCTTTCTCCCTTCCCCTCCTCTTGTGATTTAGGATTCCATAATAGTTTTGTTATTTCCCTTGTTATGGTATTTAAAGACCTGCATAATAGAGAAATTGACTAAACAAAAATAATTGTTAAGTACATGAAGCTGAATTTTATACCCCCATTCAGGCTTCATGTTGTTCCAAGTCTTTGTGGGTGTTGCTGTTATGCACTGTGGCACATTAAGGCTGATTGAGGAAAAGAACCATTCTCTTCATCTTCCTTGGGAAGTATTTTAAATCCTCCTTTTAACATTCAGCTGGGCAGGCTGCTGGGATATCAGGTCTAGGTTGTGCTTTGCCTCGAAAGGTTGGACCAGATGATCCTTGAGGTCCCTTCCAACCTGGTGTTATATGACTCTATGTTTTTTAAGGTCTTTTGGAACAAAAGGTGCTTTTCTCATCAAAATGCTGGGAATAATGGTTATCAAGTAGCGAAAAAAAACATGTGGTTATGAGGGGATGAACAATACCAAGAAGGAATTGCCTTTGTTCTTCTGAATCTCTCTGACAGAATGCATGTTGGACAGTACCTTAATAAAGAAAGAGAGCAGCAGTGAGGGTCACTGAAAAAACACAGATTGTTCTTCTTTAGAACTGCAAACAAGGCTTGCAGAGATGATGCGCTGTGTTTTAACTGTATTGCTGTGTTCTATGACAGCTATTTTCAGAAGGTGCCAGCAGAGGCTCCCCAGCTAGAGCTGAAAGCAAACTATGGCTTAGTAGAGCCTGTTCCTTTTGAATTCCCTGCCTTGAACGCACACTGGACTCCTGACACACTCGCGGCATTTGATCTCACCAAGAGGCCAAAGGATGACGCTGTAAGATAATCTCATGTGCTGTTTTCTTGTTACCTTTATTCTGTGTCTAGTACAGAGTTACTGGTTTACTTTTCTGCAACATTCCCCAGCTAAGGGTATAGACACAAGGCTACCACCTGAGCTCACATTTTCACTGTGCCAGGAGACAAGTCAGTTAATTTCTGCTACACTGTCAGCATCTGGAAATGAGGAGTCATTGTTTTCTAAGTCCTGAATAAGAGGAAGTTCTTAAAGGTGTATAAGATGCTGGAATGTTACGGGAGTGAGTCCTATAGAAGGTTCTGTTTTAGAAAAGGATTCATTCAAGGATGCTGAAACAGAGAATATGTGTCTTTTTCGAGGCTTGCTCAAAGCCTTCAGCCTCGAAAATAGAGGCAGCTATTAAATTAGAATATGTAAAGTTAGCTGTGCATAAATACTGTGCAGGCACAGTGGTTTGTACTTGTGGTATTTAGGGCTTTTTCTTCTTGCTTGCAGGCTAAACCAAAACCAGATGAAGAAGTAAAACCTCTGAAGGAACCAGATATAAAGCCTCAAAAAGACAGTGGATGCCAGATTTCTTAAGTGCCATAAGTGCTATGAATTCACTTTGAAGCTGTATTAATGGGACTCTGGGGCTTTAGTTCTGATCTCCCTTTTTCTGATCCTTCTTTTTTAATTTAGAAGACTAATTTAATTTACTTTTGTTAGTGTGCATCTATCTTGCTTGAGAATGTGGTGGATTTCTAGGAGTTTATTTTTATCTGACATATTTTTGGGTTTAGTGGGATATCATGGAATGAATGGGCTTAAATGTTCCTATTGTGCCTCTAGAGAGTTTCTTTTTGTGGGTTTAGTTTCTACCCGCAAATAGCAAAGGAAGTATCATGATTGTAACGCTTGAGGATGTTTCCATTAAATTATATGCTATGTAATGTTAAATTGTGCAAACAAAAGTTTGCATGAACAGTTCTATTTGTCCAGGTTTTGCCATTCAAGCTCATCACCCTGTCGTGTTCAGATTCATCTAATTGGAGTGAGGGAAGAAAATCTGGGTTCGGTTTGTAACACCCCTGTGGTATTTCACAGGACTTAGAAAGCCTTAAGTTCTGTGTAAGAGGAGCACAATTTATATTCTGAAATGATTAGTATCTGTTCTTCCCTCTACAGATTAGGGTTCTTGTATCAGAATTTGTAGTAAGGTACTTTAGCTTGTCTGTCCTTAAGTTAAAATCCTTTAATGTCAAAGTGTATATGAAAGTGATGCAGCAAGTAATATGAATGTGCTTAAAAGCAAAGCTCAGTCAAGACTAAGAAAGAAAGTGTTTCGTAGAATTTGCTTCTTCCATTTCTGCCTTCTGTGGAAAATGTGATAACATTCTTTAGTGCTGAGCACTGCAGAACACCCATGTCAACAAAAACACAGCTTTCTGATGTGCTACAAACACAAAAGACTGATGCATGCATTGAAGTGAGACCTTCCAGTCTCTAGGTACCGGTTGTTGCACCTCACTTTACCTGAGAAAGAAACTGAACAGCCTGCAAATGCTCCTGTTTTAACAAAACGTGACGGCATATGCACTTACCATGAACTATACTGTAAACACATTCCTCTCTTGGTGCTGTTTGGATTGGTTCATCTTCCACTGTGATGTAGTTCTGTTTGAAATTCTTTATAGGGCATAGAGTAAGTTAGCTTAGCAGCCAGGATCGTAGCTCCTTGAAGGCCCATGGAACAAAAGCTTTTGAGGAGGTTAATAGGAAACTCAAAACTCTTCCTGAGATACTGGACCAAACTGCAGAATTTGTTGCTGCAAAAGGCACAGATGCTTAGTGCTGCCTGGCATAGGCGAACCAAATGCAGAACTTATTGTGTTCAGCGATGGATTTTTCTTCCAGCCAGTTTTGCACACAAAATACGTGTAAAATCAGCTGAATTCCTTTGGAAGAAGTTTCTCTTCTGCAAAGGCTTGGGTGGGCAGAAGATGATGAGTATCAAGAAGAATTTATATCTAAAATTCCTCCATTTCTTCTGATGCTGCACGGGGGCCTGGAATATGGTTTATGAAGACTTTCTCATTTCTGTTCATAACTTCATCCACTGACTTTTTAGTCTTCTTGCATTGTTAAGAGACCAGCTTAGGTTTTGCCAGAATGGAAAGTGGAGCTACTGTGCTTATACAGATTTCAGTTCTGAAAATGTTTAAAGCTGTAGTCATCACCGTTTGCTTAGCCTGCCCCCTTTAAGGCTCAAGATAGAGTTACCTCAGTTTCATAATCGTGATTTTATTGTTGCTCACTGTTTTTCAGATGCTTGTGCATGTTAATGTGTATATGTCTGATCCTGATTAACTTCCTCTATGCAGACTAAGATGCCAGTTTCCCTCCTCCCCTCATTTTCCCTCCCGTCTACTACACATCTAGGTCCTGGGACTCATTTCCAATGAGGCTTTTGCCCATGGGTATAATTCAATATATTAATATCTTAAAACAAAATGATCATGTCTAAATCATTCCCAAACAACTTCTTAGGAAAGGTTAGTTTTATGGACTTGTAAGTCTTTGGACTCTTTTTTGAACCAAGTGGTTTGTTTGAATCAAGTTCATTGTAAATAGTTTGGGGCATAACCAAGTGGATTATGTCAGATTATGGCATTACTTAAGCCTAGCTGTGTAACCTCTTATGCTGTAGCTGTTTCAGTAAATATGATGTAGTAGTTTAAAAATAGACTAATGGAACAAACTAACTCACTTGACATGTGTTGCTTTTCAAGGCAAACTTTGTTTACTTGTAGTTAAAGTCCTATAGCAAACATTGGATAGTTTTGTCCCAAAATAAGAAACTGGAGACAGTTTAGTTTGCAAAGTATAGAGAGCTGTGTGTCAATGAGCAGTTTTCTCTTTGGGTTTTGTTGGTTAGTGGCAAGAGTAATTGTAAATACTATGTAGATTAACTGCCCAATATATTTAGGAATATGGGTGAATAGACTGGGAGTTCCAGCTAATCTGGAAATGTAACAGCCATATTCCTTCTCTTATGATTTCCTTTAGTAATCTTTAAAAATAAGGTACTTTGAATGGTGACTTTTTAATACTCTAATGCTGCAAGAGTCTGGTTTTGTGGCCTCTCTCTGGTTTTAGAGGCTCTCATGGCTAAACCTGCAAATCTATTTGGTATAAATAGTCCTTAAAGATTTGTGTCCAATCTGAACTAGGACAAAACTGCAGCTAAATAAATTATGGCGTGCTGGGCCCTCTATTTTGTGCTTTAAAAAATGCAGTGATTGCCTTTTAATCTGCTATAAAACAAACCATTGAGGTCTTTGTAAGTTTTCTATTCAAATACCTTTCTCCATGTATTTAAATATACTTCCTCCTTGTTTCGTGTTCCTGGTTTACAGTAGTTAATCTCCATCCAGCATGTGACACTCCAACAATGGAGGGACTAAATTTGCCCCTTGGATGCTGATGTCTGCCTCCCACTGGATTCAGTAGAGGAGTTTTTGCCTGTCAGCCTAAGGATGACGTTTGGTCACTTCAGTGTTCAGCATGGATATGTGGTGTGTCTGTAATGGTGGTGGTGGTTCATACTATAAGCAAGAAAGCAGATCCCTGTATCTGTGTAGAATATAGACAACTTTGCACTTTAGAGAGTTCTGATCTTGCAGTTTTGGAACGATACAATGTGGTTGTAAATATTCCTTCCTGTCATTTTGATTTTGTTGCATTGATTTCAGTACTGTGCTATTGGTAAGACTTTTTATGGGAAACATTACTAAAATGTACTGTTAATTGTCTGTGTATAGAACAAACTCATGAAGCAGATCTTTAGTATTGGGGGAACATGAGAGGAGGCTGTAGTTCATCTGCCTTCCATGTCAATGCACAGAAATGAAAGTTTTCTGTCTCTGGGGTGATAGATTTCATCCCATCTCTGTGTCTAAACTGTTTCAGCATTAACACAAATCCTGCTCATGCTTATTAATTATCTCTAAAAAAGAAGTAATCTGCCTCTAAAGGTCATTGCCAAATTGTCATAGCAGCATGAGCTGCTTTGGGGTTTCTTCTTTCTTTTTCCTTCTGACTAGCCCAGTTGAGTGAGGAATAAAGCACAGCGAATGTGACTGGCATGGAAGAGCCCCTGCAGTGGGTACCTGTCTCCAGGTTCTGAGTGCAGTATAAAGAAAAGCTTTTCCACAATGACCTCTGCTTTCACTCAGATCTTTCCCTGCTGGTGATACTCTCAGTTTCAACAATGTCTCATGGTAACTAAGGGGACCCTTGATGTAGGAAGGCCTGCCTCCTTTGGTGCCTTCATGGATTACAACCTTGAAGCCATCCTGTACTCCCAATAATCAGACTTCAGTGGCATCAGCTCCAAGATTGACCACACAGCCTTATTTTGTGCAGACAGTCACCATGCAATCTTAAGCTTCATAGTTTGCAGATTTATGTTTAACCACGAGTTTCAGAATACCACTTAAATAAACAATCTCAATGAATCGGGTTTAGTTTCATCATTTAAAATTTAACGTAAAATGGTTTATCTTGAATGTTACTTTCTCCAATTTAATGCAAATTTAATGATTATAGAGTACTTTATCCTTGCAGTATGCCAAAGGAGGATTTAAATGAGGAAGATATGTGAATTGAGTGCATATGGAAGCAGTAGCTACAACGAAGCACTTCAAGTCATGGAGCAGAATGAGAAAAGATGGAATTTCCAAACTTCTGGTTTTTAAAAGTATTTAGGTATGATTTCCTATGCCTGCACAAACTCCTACTGCTTCCACAGCTCTGTGACACTGAGAATGTCTGTATACTCTGTGAAGAGGTTATTTGGGAAGTTACTTGCTGGTCACTTCTCTACACTGCCAGCAGGTGGGAACATAGGATTTGTGGGAAACATCTCTTTCTGTATTCAGATGCTTGGTTGGCTTGTTCCGTTTGTAGTGTAAATACACATAATGTCTTTTAGCCTCTCAAACTTTAGCACAGTTTCTAGCAGAAATAAATAGTCTCTGTTGGACTCTGATGACTGTTTCTTTCTGAAATAAATCTTCCCTCAACAAGGTCCATTGAAAAAAGTTACAGAGGAGGTGTTTCATTCATGCAGGTTGACTTCAGTAGAAGCATCTGTAACTGATTCTGTGATTATCTGTAACTTTTCCTCCTTCCTAGTGATTTAAAGGATTTCAGTTTATACATAGACCTCAGAGAACAATAGTTTGGCTGTCTAAAACTATCTTTTCCTTCATTTTGATCATTCCAAATCATGTTATGGGGATGTGAAGACTGGACAATTTGAGCATAGCATTGGGAATCTGACAATGTCCTGGAGAGCAACTTTCTGACAAATTTTCCTCGCTGGTTTAGAAACTAAAGTGTTTCTAATTCACAGGGATTTTTTCCTGACACCAGGCTCATCCCTTCAACCATGGAGCCAACCAAGCATCTGGGGAGGGTTCATGATTTTAGCATGTAGCTGCTGGGCTGGATTATTGTTTTTCTTTCCTCCATAAAGACGGTAATCTTAGCAGCAGCAGTCTCTGCTGAAACAGATTTACTCTGAAACAGGTTACCAATTCACACAAAGTCACTGGTGTCTCTTGAGAGCTCCTGAAGACCCACAGTTTGCCTCATGTTTGAAAACAGCTGATGAGTTCCTTAGAACACTTCAGACTTAAGGAAGCTGACCAACTCCTTGAAAAAGACCTATCTGTCTTACTGTGGGCTTTTTCTAGTCCCTTGCAGGCTACTTCACTTTCTAAGTGACAGGGAAAAAAAACTAGAATTCCATGCTTTATTGCTTTCTTTATTTTCTTGTGCATTTGAGTAAGAAGTGAAATAACCACCAATGATGCTTATAGCTAACAGCATTGGGATAAAGAGGATGAGTGGACACTTCAAACCAGTTTTATAACTGCCTTTACAGATTGTATATAGATGTCTGCACATGGCTTGCTTTGGTTTGTGTTTGCAAGTTTTCTGTTGAAGCCATAACAAAATGAGATTTGGCTTTCTGAAGGTGAAAACAGATTCTGAGTAGCAAGTCCTAGACTCATTTGTTATCGGTAGCTTTGGAAAACGCAAGGCTCAGTGTTGTTACCCTGTTGGAGGAAAAGTCTGCAGGGTATTTTCTCTAAACTGTGAGTTCAGGCAGATCAAAGCTGATGGAGAGCTGAGATAAGTTGTCTCACACTTCTGTGACTAGCACATTCATGTCATCTGGGCTGATGACGTTGCTCAGATTTCTGACTCAATCACAAAACTTACAGCACTTTTTCCTGAGATTGATGCAAGCTGGCATTCTTGCACTCTTCAGCTGGGGGGGGGGGGGGGTGTGTGGGAACTCCTCTGACAGCACAGGCTTTCTGTCTTAAATGACTTGCCTTTCTAAAACCACAGCAAACCTTATGGTTTTGCCTTAGTTCTCACAGGCAGCTGGTGTATAAACATACACACAGAAAGGAGATTCTCTCGTGCAGCTCAACTATCCACCTCATCAGACATACCTAGCAGTGAGCAATTTAGAAAACCTAGATTAAGTTTTCTATGAAGAACAGCTTGGAGAAGCACAGGGATACCAAATGTGGTCTGTTGGTTGTTTAATAAACAGGTAATGTAGAGGCAGAGCTGTAAAACACACAGGGAAGTTCAGATGAAGACAAGTGGTGGGGTGGCTGTTCATTACTGTTGCAGCATGTGGAATCTTCAGGCAACTGAATGCCAGTTAGAGCAGAGCTACCGACGTCCTGGCAGAGGCCAAAGTGGGATTGACTGGCAGAGAGCCACTGCTGCTGCTGGGGTGGCCTGAGGAGTGTCAGGAGCTTGTGAGATGGGACTGTGCTTTTGAGAGCTGTGGAGTCAGCCTAAGGGTTGTCTTGTCTTCTGCTTGTCTTCTGCTGTGGTGGTGAACATCTGTTTACTGTCAGTTGGCTTATAACGGAAACATGAACCATTTGGGTGAAAAGCTGTCATTCTGGTCTGTGTTTTATAGCATTTAGCGTGATTTGACTGCAGTCTGTCTGGGAGATCTCTTGCAGAGAAGCTCATTTTAGGTAGGTAATGAGTGAGTTACTGTACTTTTTTGGTGTTGATATTTAAGTGGGCACAGGATATCAGTTCCCAGAATAGCTGTTGCTGACTCCTACTTTCCTGGAAGGTCAGTTCATGATCACAATTTCTTTGTCCTGCACCAGTCAGCATTTCTTCTGTCCAGCCAGCTACTCCTCATCATTTAGGTATCCACTGAACTTCTCAGGGATGTCGCAGGACTCTGGCTAAGGGGGTATCCTTCTTTGTCAGTGTGTTTACGCAGTCACCTTTGTGGCAGCTCCTGTTAATCTTTAAGTTCCTCTCATAAAAGAGGGTTTCAGTTCCCCTGGTCACCCTGCGGCATTACTTGCATATTCAAATTCCTGTTGCCTGGCTCTCAAAGCCAGACTTGTGTCTAATATTCTAGGTGAAACCTCACTAACAGAGCATGTTGAGTCTTCCCTGTCAGAACCAGACATGCACCTCCTGGTGTCTCCAAGGATCATATCTGTCTGTTAGAGCCATGTAGTGGTCTCTAATCATTTTGCTTCATGCCTCCAATCTTTCTGTCCCAATGAATGACTCACCTTCAGTTTACAGTGTCGATTTTGGTAGCTCCTAGATCTAAGATTGCACTTGCTCTGTTGAATTGCTGCATAATCTTAAGGTCAGGTATTTTGTTTGTGATACCCAGATCCTCTTCTCTGCTGACAGGACTTCCCCAGTTTTTGCCCTTAGCAGGTTAGTCAATACCTTTCCTCCCCCCCCCCCAACTATAATACAGTGCATAACAGAACCAGGACAAAAGCACTCTTGAATTTATAAAGAAAACAATGAAATCCCATAGTATATAGTGAAGTTATGGCCACTGAGGGTCAGCAGAGTTTATATTTTGCTGCAAGTTTATGGTTTCTGGTCAACAGCATGAAGTTGGTCCAGGCAGCAGCCCTCTGGATGGCTGCAGACCAGTAACAGTATGCACCCAGGAACGGTATTGAAGCTTTACAATGGGAAGAGCTGTAACAAGGTACATCGTTTAATCAGGTTATGCTGAAAAGGACATCTTTGTCATTACTTACATGGGGACATCTAGGAGCCCATGCATGCTCTGAGACCAGGAGAGCAACTACCTTTTCATAAAGGTCACTGCCAAGGCCATGGAATACTGTCAAACTCAGACAATCTCTTGCCTTGTGTCCCAGCAGCTGCTCTGTTCCAGGACATTTCCCTTTGGTTTTGAATACCTAGAGCCAGCCTTAGTGTGAGCAAAAGACCAATTTGAAGGCAACAGAAAAACCTGATTATCACACAGGGCAGTAACAACCAGGGTGTAGTATATTAGGTATGTTATGAATTTTGTGCAACTTTCACAGTTAGACCAGCATGGCAGAGAGCACTTGCAGAAGAATCAAAATAGGATGGTTCTAATTGAGAGTGGACCATTTTGTCATGGTAACTGCATCAGCTACCCAGGTAGTGGTTGTAACGTTCCTGAATCCTTTGACTAATAGAGTTTTCTTTATTTCATATAGACTATGCTGTCTATATTTCAAGTTCCTCTCTTACCCTATTGACAAACTATCCTTTTGTCTTTCATGACCTTTTCCTGTACTTGACTGTTGCTATGCCTCCCCTTAGCTTTTCCATCTGTAGACTAAACACCACCACCCCTTTGCATCTTTCTGCCTTAGTCTTAGTCCTTAAGCTATTTACTTATTCTTATTGCTGTCCTCTGGATTTTCTCTCATTTCTCCACATGCTTTTCAAATGCTGTCATGGCCAAAACAGAACAGAAGCCTCCAGCTGGGCCTCACCGAGACAGAGTAGTACAGATCTGCTACCTAAGCAGCTGTTTCCCATCTTGTCTAAGGGCAGATTTCCTTACATCCTGGCAGCGGGGTTGGAACTAGATGATCTTAAGGTCCTTTCCAACCCTAACTATTCTATGATTCTATTTGTTTTACAAAAATTCTTTTGAATTTATTTCTATTTTCTATGATACTCTTAGCTATTTGCAAAAATATATTCACAGCTACATGTATTGCACCAACACATTCACTGATGAAAATACTGAGTATAAATGTCCAAGGCAGAGGCCTGCTCAGTTTTAACCCCTGTGCTGAGGGTGAAATAGTAATTAATTTCCTAATAAGATCAGAGCCATGACTGACCTTTCTGATTTTGAAGAACATGAAGCTACTTGATGTTATTCCATCCTCTCACATTAAATGTACTTTTTGCTGCCAGTGGTATTAAACATCACATAAACATCACATCTCCATATATAGCATTATGTCAGATGCTTAGGTTAATTTTTGTTTAGTACTGTGTGATGTGTTGATTATAAATAAAAATTATTACATTGCAGTTAGACATCAAAAAGCAACTTATGATGGCAAAATCAGTTAAGCAAAAAAGTATGAATAGCTCCATGAAAGCTTAATTCAGTCCCCTGTCCTTATGCAGCATGACAGGCTTTAATTACAAGGTCATGCACCACTTTTCTAGAGGACTTTACACATGGAATATTTACTCATTCAAGACAGCATGATCTATTTTCAGTGTATTTTATATACCTGTGCAGTCTGTCCTCTTTTATTTGCTGCACAACATGGGAATGTAGTACAGAATAGGGACTTGTTCGTCCCCTGGGTTCTTGAGGAGAGCTGATAGATGAGTATTTGAATGCTCTGCAATGTCATTTTTTACAGAATAAAGACGAGTCAAGATTGTCAGCAGACAACTCACTTAGAGTATCCAGCTAGAAACATCATGGGACACTTAGCATGCTACACTGTGGGTAGTGTTTTTATTGTGTGCATCTGTAGTGACTGTGAATGGTCAACACTCCTGCCAAAGGATGGCAAGTGTTTCTTACTCTTCAGACTCCTCATTCACATATTCCAAGCTCTCCATGACTGAGGATGGGGTCCTATAGACAACAGCTTTTCTTGCCCTGCAATCCTGACCAGCTCCACAGGCAGCACTCCGAAGTCCCCTCTCTCCAACTGATAAGAATAGGACTTATAGGTGGAAAATGATACATGAGCACAGTGTATATCATCCCTTTTCAATTATTCAACATCAATAGGGCATTTAATGAAAAAATATAATAAAGAAACCTCCAAAGCACGTGTCCTAACTTTGAACTTGTATATTTGGGTCGTGGGCAAATGTTCAGAGGTACAGCAAAAGCTGAACCAGTGACCAACTCTTTATTTCAAGACTCAAAGGTTCTAGTTCCTCTGTGATTTACAGCAGTGAAGACAACAAAGAACTGTTTTAACATGGACTACAGAAAAAAAGTTATTTTATTCCTATCTATGTTTTCAAGCATTTGGAAGTCTTTTTCTTCCCCACATGGGACAAAATACTTCAGTACTAACAACAGATTATCAGCAATTGAAAATAAAGGTCACTGACACTTATTGGAAACTTTATTAGTGTATTGCAATCAGTGTGACCTACAATCTGTTATGTTAATTAGTAGGCAGCAAGTTGATTTTTCAGCTACATCTGTTAGGGTTTTATGAAAAGCATCTGAGATTGGACCAGAGTAACTAAAGAGAGAGCATGGTGCACAAGTAGGAGGGTGTAAGGACCGGTGAAGCAGGAAGAACTGGCCAAGGGACAGGAAGTGAGGCCATAAAGAAAAGGGGTCGAAGCAATAACTGCTGCAAGAACATTATCTGAGAAAGCTGAAAGAATTGCGTGGGTTGAGGTTTATTCCAGGTGATGTCTGTCAGCTTGCCATAGGCAGGGCAGTGCTGCATCTGGGAAGGTGGGGCCTGTAATCAGTTGCAATCAGTTAATTTTCCTCAGCAACCTCCTAAAATGTAAAAGATGCCAGTTCCATTTCTCAACCCCTACAGAGAGCAAATCAGGTGTACATATGGAGGTGGAAGTGGATGTTCTGAGGTAGTAGTGAGGTCACGTAATGAAGTAAACAGAGATGAATTAGTGTAATTGAAGCATAGTCTGGGAGAGATGTTTTGTACAGGGAATGAAGGACGGGAGATGTGGCTATCCCAGAAATGCTGGATTATGAAGGAGGTTTCTCAAGCAAGGAGAAGATTTTCACTAAGTGAATTGTGCCTTATGTCATCTCATTGGCTGATTCTTTGTGTTCATACAGAGGATTGCTCCGCAGTTTTCTGCCATCCTGTAAAACGCCTGTTGCAAAAAGCCCTTTCATAGAAGGAGGATGTTCCAGTTATTACTAGCCTTTTGGTTTTCTTCAGTTTGTGAATCCCTTGCAAGGATAGTTGCCATGTTTTTTGGATTCAACCAACCCAGATACAAATATACAGAAGAGGAATACAACAGGACACAGAACCAGCTAAATAAGATCTGTATCTTGCGTAGGAGAATGGAGAGGATGTGCTTCATCAGGCTTTATTTAAACTCTGCTATTATGCTTTATGCCACAGAAGATGTTAAAAGCTGATTTCAGCCCCCAAAAATCTACTGTTGGACCAAATTTGACTCTGTAATACTTCATTTACTGTTTTACTTGAAGCTATTTGAAAGCTTTAGTAAAGCTTTGTGTATGACTGTTAGTTTATGTGTCCTATTACACACACCAGCCCTCCTGGACTGTACATTGTGAAGCTGCCACATTTAAGCTGGATTTTGATTGTAAATGATATTTGAAAGTGAACAATCAAGCAGTCGAGACAACTTTAGGAGTTTTATTCCCCAAACTGATGAGGTGGAGGTGCATGGCAAAAGTGATGTGGGTGCATGGCCACATTGTTGACTTCTGTCAGTTCAGTAGCACAACCGGAAATCAATGTCTGTCTAGGCTTTGGGGACAAATACTGGCCCCAGTTCTGGGGCCAGAATTTTGGGTTAGCAGTGCTTCCTAAGGAAAAATCTTAAGAAATGGAGAATCTTAAGATATTTAGAAATAGAGGAGTACCTTAGAAAACTGTCTAACCACAGAAGAATCTTGTGAATATGAGTGACACAAAACCCCTCCCCAAAACCAACTTACAAGGTGTTTTTCTGTCACCAGCTCACTGAAGGTCTCTAAAGTGCATTGCTCTGTTGCAGCACTCCTGGTTTTATTAGTGTTGTTGGCTGTTGGGTGATCCAGCTAACAATGTAATGTAACTCCAATTATCCCTTACTAATTCCTGCCAAGAAGAAAATAATCTGCCCTGCTTTGTTATGCAGAAAGACTGGTTATTGATGGAGGTGACAATGGTTATTGTACTGGACAGTTAGCTGATGAAAGGTGTGCCCCAGTGCTTCTTGAGGAAACCCTGCAGAGATATCAACCAGGTGAAATTTGTAACTAAGGACGGATGAAAACTGGGGGGAAGTTGAGTTATTCTAGTAGTAAAAGTCTACAGAAAATATGGGATTTGTTTAAATGTGAGGCTAGAAGACTGCAAACTCATTTTAAGTTCATTTTGCATTGCAGAGGGATGCCTATAATAAGTGAAGGGACCACAAAAGTTGTTGAAACTGTCTAAACTTGTATTTCAAGTTCTAATTAGTTAGTTTTACACAGAATTTTAACTTCAGGGATTAATCAGGCATGAGCTCTTGCAATTTAGGCACAATATAACTTCCCTGAAGGCCTGAAGTACCAGCTTGTGCCAGTTTGTTCTTTAAAGTGACTGTCTACTTTAAGAAGGGATACATAAAAATGGTAGTGTAGCCCTGGCAGCATATTCTGAGCTCTTCTACTTGACTTGATTCTTGCTCATCAAATGCTATTCTTATTTCTCTTTAACAGTCTTAAATTTGATTTTTTGATGCATAAACCTATTTAATAGCATTTCGTCATGCTCGCATAGGGGAGGGAGCAAGAGAGGAAAAGGGTAGCACAGGAGGCTTTGCAGCTGGGACCCTGCTTGAAACATGAGCCAGAGGTGAATGCAGCTTACCCATCCAGCTCTAACACTGACTTCTCTCAGCTTTCTGCTGCTACAGCAAAACTATTCCATTTCTAAAACATAACAGCAGATTTACGGATGGTGTTTCCACATTGCTGCTTTTCAGGATTTATTTGAACTATGTTTTGTGGCTTCTGGTATTGCAAATGTCTTGTTATTACTTCACCACATAAGCTACAGCCATAAATCAGCCGTATGTGATGGAGCCTCTATGCTCAAGGTAACTAGAAACACTGGGACAACTATGATTTTTTAAGTGCTCCTAACAGAAGATAACCTAAATTAGTTGCCTTTCATCCAACACATGTTTAACTGTGTTGTCTTCAGGACCATGGAGATGGTGGAGAGACCTCCGAGAGAAATGACATGGACTCTTATAGTTTAAAAAGGTACCTTAGGGTGTTGAAGACAGATCAGTTAAGGACACAGTGGGTTTCTCCCAAAGTGCTTTTGCAAATGTTAATGAAGTTTCAGATTGTGATCCAAAATCTCTCAACTACTAAATAGTGAAGGTTGCTGTTCCAATATATCTCTGATTAAAGCAATTTAAGGCTATGAATGAACTGTTACCAGGCCACGGTGTAACACGTCTCCTCCCTTTGCCCAGCACAGCAGGATTTTAATGCTCACTGGAGAATAAGAAACAAAATCACTGAAGAGAAAACGGAGTTTTGTGAGGAAGAACATGGCCTTTAATGCATCTTCTGCTTTATTTGAGCTAAGGAGATAGTTAGAGCTTCTGTCATCTGGTTCCCATTTACCTGAAGCTCTTATTTTCTGGTGGATCTGTTATTAGCTGGTCACTTCTGAATATGGAAAGCTTCCTGCTTGGGGAATTATAGTGGAATATCCTGGTATTTCTAAATAGTCTTGCAAAGTATCAGTCGGTATTCATAAGAAGGTAAACTGGCTTTATAGATCAACCAAGCTAATAAAAGAAGAATCTATTTACCCTAGTTGTTATCCTGCTTCAGTAATCTCCTTATGAGGTATTGAGTATTGTCCTAAACTACTCCTTCGATTACTTGTACAAATGAAGAAAGAGAGAAGAACATCTGGAAGAATGGATTATGGAAAGTACTATGCAAGACAAGTTTTTCTGGACAATATTTTTGAAGAGATGTCTAAATTATGCTTTTCCCTAAAAGTTTCATGACAGTTGAGAAAAAGCATGTCCAAAATCTGGTTTTGCATGGGCCAGTGTGGTTTCTGGATGGCTAAATGGAACAAACAGTTTTCCAGTCACTGGGCTGTCAGTTGAAAATGCAATCAGGGCTGCTCTGTTGTGTGTGATACCCTAATTTTATTTTCCTTTTGAAAAGAAAAAGGTTAGACTGATTGAAATGGTTGAGAGCATGAGGATTTTTTTCCAAGAGTAATATTCCCCCCCCCCCAGCTGTTTTCTTTCTCAACTAGTGAAAACCAACTTTCAGAAATACAATCACTGAAAGCAGATGTTTCATTCATCTACATGCAAATTGCCACTACAAACCATGCTTGAGTCTCACAGTGAAGATTGGAAGTGACATAACCTCCGAGCAAAACTGGGAGCTCAGCCTATTTCTGCATAACAAGTGCTGTAGGTGATTGAAAGCTGTGAATTTTCCATCACATTCTCACAGGCTGCCGAGTGTCTCATTTCATTGGCATTTCTGTTTCTTCCTAATTTCATCACTGGAGAGTTGAATTCTTCACCTTTCAACTCCTCCTGTATAAACCTGTGGTCAACATCAATAAATGTTCCAGCACACTCCACAGGCTTCTCTGCACTGGATGAAACACCGAAACATAAATGATTTCCATTATACAAAACTGTTGTCTGATGAGAATTCTGCTGCCTATTAAGCCCCAGGATTTGATAAACTAATGCTGTGGTGAAAGCAGTGAAATTTAGTCTCATTAGTCATTCTCTCATCTGTTTTCCTTGGTTTTTGAAATTCGACTTCTCTTCAGAATCATATGCCTACCGGAGAGACAACTTATAGCTGTGATGTTCTTTGTTCATGTTCTGAATTACGTCTTTAAGTGAGGGCTCTGATCTTTTTCTTTCAGCTATGGCCAATGCTGATAACACTGTCTAGGGGAGACTACTGTTCTGCTTGTAGCACAATAAACCTTTGGGGAGGAACAACCATTTCCATCACCAGTTTTGATGCTTCACCACAAGGCAGAAAATGCCCACATCATCCCTTTGCTTGCAGAGCTGCTCTTACTTGTATTTTGTCACCCATGAACAATCATGACTCTATGCAAACTACTGATGATAACTATAGAGTAAGCCCATGGGGCCACAGCCTAACGGCTTCTCTCTGTTACCCCAGGGCTCAGGTTGCAATGTAGGCAGCAGATTCCTTGTAGCCAATGCCTCTGGTGTCTGGTTTGATGTGGCGGAGGTTCTATATGTGCCTCCAAAAGAGGCAACTGAGCTATGATCATTCCTCATTCCTGTGCTCCATGAGTTCCAAGTGGGCATCAAGTCCTGTTTTGCCAGGTGCTGCAAAAATATGAAATAAAAGATGTTTTTTAGCAGCAAGAACCTACTTCTACTTCACCAGAGATGATAGAAGGTTGTATGCTCCTGAACGGGCAGCACTCATGCCTCTGTATGAGCTGGCAAGGACAAAACAGCTGTGAAACAGAGCTGAGTCTTCAGTACCACATGGTTTCCCCAAACCCCAAGGTCAAAACTCCCCTGACCATCTGGCTTTGAACTTGGGCAGTCTTCTGCAGCTTAAGGGATGACAGGTAGTTTCCAGCACTTCCCCTCCCTGCTGAAAGACACATATTTCCTAGTTGTCGACAAAAAGGAAAGAAAAAGAAATTCTGGATCCCAGTCTGTGTCCTTGTTCAGCATTTAAAACATCTCTTCTGAAGAGGAGCTAGCTGCTTTTTCATCAAACCTGCAATGAGGGGCTCTACAGTGACATTTTAAGAAGTCTGTGCTAAATGCTTTGACAAAAACCATTTATGCTCTGAAATGAAATCTTATTTACTGTGGTGTTATTACAGCGATAAATAAACAGGCAAACTCAGAAGCACTGGTAGGATGTGGGCGGGTGAATAAATGAGCTTTGATGCTAATGTCAGTCAATGCCAATTCCTATCCTTTGAAGCAAGTGTGATAAACACAGCTGCCAGAAGTGTGAGCTGAAATTGCTCTAATTAAATTAAAATTTCCCTGGAATGAAAGCAGCTGAGCAGCTTGCTTTGTTCCCTTTTGAGATGGACTAATTCAGAGAACAGTGACTTTCACAATTTCCATGACCAGGTAAGGAGGATAAAGTTTGTTAAATGTAGAAGCACCTGAGTACACACAAAGCCATTGCATAAAATTCAGTATTCATATTCCTTTTATTGTATTTGCTGCTCAGTATTTGTATGTTAAATTAGAATCTCAGATCTTTAAGGAGGAATTATCTGTACTAGCACTAAACACTTTCGGCACAGTAATATAGGGAGATTTTAGAAGACCCTCATGTTTGTCTCTTAAGTTTACTACTTTGAAGTAGTAACAGACAGACAAGGGTATTTCAATGCTTATGAGCTATTTAATTGCTGATTGTGGACTGGGAATGAGAATAAGAACTAGAAGTTACTGCAAAGCCAGTCATCAAGGGAGAAAAGATAAGAAACTGAAGGCAGATTTTCTCTGGATAATCCCCCATTTTTGGTCTGTTGTTTCAAAAGTGACCTTGCTCCTTTTTGTAGCTGGACTGAAAGATCTCTTGCTCCAAGCCTTGCAGTTTTACTTTGCAAGTGCAACTTTGACTGGACTCTGATCTGGATGGTTGCTACTTTTTGGAAGAGGTGAAAACAAAGCAAGGTGATAAATTATTTCAGTACTATTTAAAAACTTATTTATTTTTTTGGTGACCACTACTTTCTGAAGCAATCTAATTAGTTACAGAGAAAGAACAACATATCCAGAAGTAAGTCATTGAGATATATATATGTATGTATATGTTTCATTTGTGAGTGCTGTTGATTTCAATGTTGCCCCAGAGTCGTGGGCAACAGGTTCTAGTGTGAGGCATCCCTGACCATGGCAGAGGGTTGGAACGGGATGATCTTAAGGTGCTTTCAAATCGAAAGTATTCTATGATTCTGTAACATGAGAGATCTGTGTCAGAATTTAATGCTATAAAATGAAAATATGAACTGCTGTATTACCTAGATTTTTAATAAAAAACTATTGTATTAATTTACAAATATACTTTCTATCAGTGCCATCTATCAATTCCAAAAGATGTTAATTATGCCCTTTTCAACCCTAATTATTCTATGATTCTATATCAAATCGATCTGATGAAGAGAAATTCCGTTAGTTACAGCATCTCTTCCACCCGGGAGCACTAGATGGCACTGGAAGACAGGAGCTGTGGCGTGGCTACACAGGTACTTCACAGTTCTGGTGGTTCGTGCGCTTCACTGGAGGATCACTGAAGCATAAATGGTATATATTTATATGATATATGAAGATGTATTTTGTGAAAAAAAAAACAACTAGGAAGTTTCACAGGAATTACAGAATCTATATTACATGACTCAGTAGCTGCTTGAGCCCATAGAAGAAATCAGCACAATCAGAAATGAGGTGGCAGAACATGATATAAAGCAACAAGGCCTGGCAGCAAAGTCCCTCTGCAGCCAGAGGGGCTGGAGCTTCTCCTCTAATGCTCGCTCATGCTGTTTTGTAGAAGAGAAACCTCCTATAAGGTTCATGTGCTCTTTCCCATTCACCATCGTGCTCCCGAGCGTGTCTCTAGTGCTGGACTTGACAGAGTTAAAAACATCAGCTTCACAGCACTTCATGCTCTGATCCTACCCCTGTCTGACCAAACGCAAACTCCTGTGCTGATACAGGAGACGTGCCGCTAGCATTTAGGATGAGGTCTGAGTCAGAACTCAAGATTAAAGCAAGCTTTTAATAAAAACCATGCCAAGTGAACCCTAGAGGAAGAATGGGGAGGAAAGGGGGGAGGGATGGGGGGCTGGTCTCTGACTCAGACTGCAAGCTCTGACTTTCAAACTATCGATAGCCTGGCCCATCAGTGTTTCATGTGCTTCAGGATGTCTTTCACAGAGCAAATCACCCTTGCAATGGTATGACAGTGTAACAGTTTGGCTTGTAAAAGGGATCACTGCAGATTACCCAGTGTTTTATTCTAGTTTTTAAAGTTGTACTTTTATCCCAACAGCAAAAGCAAGTGCTCAAAAGTGAGGAAATCACATCTCTGAGTAACAGCACAACCATATTTCAGCCCATTCTGTGCACTAATGAGGCACAGGTCCTTTGGGACAAAATGGTATGCAGTCATGTAATTAAAAGCTAAAGCATATGCACAAGATGGCACAGTTATGGCTGTAGCAAGGTTTTCCTAGGATTTCAGCACTGGATTTACCCACCCAGATATAATATTGTTTTGTATGTGTAATTTTATATATAGTATTAACATTTCTTTTTATGATCAAGGTTGCCCTGGCTGCTGGAGCCATGGTGATGCTGAGGAGCCAAACTAGGCTGCCATTGTGCTCCTCTCCTTCCACCATGCTCCCTGTCCCACTGTGGTGCCACAGATCCTCTGCGGCCACCTCAAGCTACAGGATGGCTGCTGAGTGAGCCATGTTGAGTTTACTTAATTCTTCCAGGTAAAAACCCCACATATTTTCCACTGGTAGCATTACGCTTGTTCCACTTTTCCATACTGTAATTTTCTCACTCTGAAGAGAATCATTTCAAGCCCAGGTACGACTTTTCCTCTGTTTAGATCTCTTTGAAACTATGTGTTTAGGCTGTCGTTCTTTGGTGAGTTTTAGACAACCTCCGGAGCTCACTGGTGCAGAGCCCAGGGATGGGCCCAGCCCCGGGGAGGACAGAGACCCACCGGGACGTCAGAGCCCTACGGCCGCGCCACGCTCAAGATGGCGGAAGCCAGGCGCCTCTCGCCGCACTCAAGATGGCGCCTCTCACCGCCTCACGCTCCCCGCCCTCCCGGCGGTGACTTCCGGAGGGAGAGGGCGTCCGTCCCATGGTAACTGCGCCACGGTGGAGACGCCGCCGTCGTGGGGGCTGCTCGCTTCCTGCCGCCACCCGGGCCACAACAACGGGCAGCCGCCTCCGGGGCCGCGCCGCCGGCAGCAGCCGTCAGGTACGCACCGCCGGGCGGGACAGCGGCTTTCCACGCCCGCCCCAGGTCGTGAGGTGAGAGGAGCCCGCCGGGGCGGGCGGGCCCCGCGGGGCGGTCTTTCCGCGCTGCCGCCGCTGAGGTGTGCGGCCCCCGCGGCGGGAGGGCGGTACCGGCCGCGTCAGCCGCAGCCGGCTCCGGCGGGCAGCCGGGCCCCTCAGCACAGCGGGCTGCCCTCCCGCCTCTCCTCTCCACGCCGGGACGGCTCCTCGCCGCCTGCAGCCCCACAGGGCAGGCGGGCCCCCGCTCCGTCTCTCTGCGGGAGGTGGCCCCCTCCCTCCTGCGCTTTGGAGCAGGTCGGGGGAGGAGGTGGCTGTGGCACAGGAGAGAAATCCCCTCGTCTCGGGTGGCGCTCCCGAGGGTGCGGACCCGCGGGATACTGGCGTCCCCTCCGCGGTGGAGGGATGAGCTCTCGTTGGGGCGGAGATGTGCGGCCGGTCACGGTGCCTCTCAGCCGCTGGGAAGCCGGCGATGCCCTTGTGCCCTCTGAGCTTTGTTTTAAAGCATTATGTAAAATATGTAAAAAATTGGTTATTTACCTCCACTTCTGATTTTTGTGTTTATTTCAGTGGGAGCGGGGGCCTTTTTTTTTTTTTTTTTGCTTGTTTCTTACAAAAGGTGTTCAGAGACTCAACTTTTTTAGTTCTGAATCATGACCAGCCTTTCACTGGCTTTTAGTCTTTGTTCGGGCATAAGCTGCTTGTAGTTGCCTAGTTTAACTGTTAAGAGCAAAGATTGTGAGAACGTAAGGTTCGCAGGCACTCGTACTTGTGGCACCCTTTGTCTCAACAAATTAAGATAAGTTAACTCCTGACTTCTGTCTGCACAACCAGTACTCTGATAGCTGCTGAAGCCTTGCTTCCAGTGGTGATGGCAAGCACTGGAGGTGCATTGGTGAGACCCTTAAGGCAGAGGTCTGTCCAGAGGTATGTATGTGATGAGTAGTGTAAAAACCTTTAAATTCTGGATTCAGTGCAAATAACCAGTTACCGTGTTTTTAGTGTTGGCATCTACAGGCTTTGCAGCCAGTTGTCACTGTACCTGCTTCCAGACCCTATGTGAAGGGTAGCGCACGTGGTGATCTCTTCCCATCCTTTTCCCAGTAGAAGAGAAGAGGATATTAGTTTAATTGGAAACATTTCTGTGGGGAAGGCAGTAGGGCACTCCGTCTGTGTTCTCAGCTTCTGGGTAAGAGTGAAAAACAGGGTTTTGCAGAATGGTTGGTGGTTCACATTATATGTCAGCAAATGAGAGCCAGCTTTTTTCAAGGGAGGGATGAAAATCTATAGTTAATCAAAGTGTGTCTGTAGTGTATGCATGCCTTAAATGAACAAAAGCGGTCTGATCAGAATTGCAAGCAGCTTGTTATAGACTATCTAAACCTGTAACTTAGGATAAGGCATCCAGATTGCCAGTGGGCTTACAAACGAGCTCAGGTTTAGAAGTGTTGTCTGGTGGAATTGCATGGGAATAAAGGTGCAAGATAGCAGCTGGGACAGATAAAGACTGGGAAGAAGATGGGATTTCTTGATGGGGCAGAGGGTAAGAGTCTGAAGTGAGCAGCCTGCAGTGATGGAAGTGGAAGAGATACAGTGTGAAACATGCAAGGGGGTGTGAAAATGTTTGTAGCGGGGAAATGTGTATTAAGAAAACATAAATACTTAAAACATGGGCTTTTATAGACTCTTGTGGCAAATATTTATGTTTGTAATCACTAAATTGTTGACTCAAACAGCAATGCTTATAAACATTCACAGTATGTTACAATGTTTATAATGCTGACAAGTTCTATTTATTTTACCATGAATGTAAAATAAATTACTTGTGCTTTTTCAGTTTTGCAGTAGCTCCCAGAAACTGCAGCTAGCATTGGGATGCTGAATGTACAAGTGAACTGAGATATAAATTAAAGAGGCAGACAAACATCCAGGGTCTTTTTTTTTTTTTTTTTGCATAAGTAGTGATCTTTAAATGTTAAGCTTGCAGTAACAAAACAACAGCCTTTGACACTAATATTCTAGTGTTCAGACATAGAATGGTTGAACTACACCATGATTGTAGTACGAGATATTTTTGAAGTCATTAAATAGAAAGGAAAATCAAATTCTGCAGAAAGATTTATTTCCTCCTTTACAGCAAAGTGAGTAATATCCTGTAGTGATATAATAGCCTGGGTTGAGGACACAGTTAGTTACTGTGAGATTAGAAGCTTAAATGTGTAGGTCAGTTAAAAGCAGATGGATGTTGCAATTGGGACTGGATAGTTTAGTGATGCAAAATATGGAAGAGTCTGTTAGGGTCTGAGACTTTGTAGCATAATTTGAGATGAAGGGATTTTTTTCCCCCCTTTTGGAGGGCATTGTCTGTATGTAGGGAATAGATGGAAGCCCCAGTCATTGCAATTTATTTATTTTTTTTACCCTGCTTTTGAACTCATTGTAGCAGAGTTAAGGTTGTTTGCAACACATAGGGTGGCAGTGGCAACTGTTTGCCTTCATGGAACCTGGGAGAGAACAGTGTTGGTGTCTGGGCTTTCCTGTGTACAGAGCAGCACCTTGGTCTCAGTTTGAAGCCTTCTCTTGCTTAGTCATGTGTGAGAATTACGACTTCAGGATAAAGCTTGTTCTCCATTTTTCAGCGGACAAGCTTACAACACTTCTGAGAGCGGAGGGGTTTTCCCCTTCAAATTATTTCTTTCTCACTTCTTTCCAAATCTGCTACCACTGCAGATTCTGACTCTGTTGGAGAATGCCATGTGAAACTATTTTTGACTGATTGGAGAATTACTGTAGTGGGAACAAAAGACATTGATGGGGGAGAGCAGTCCTAAGGGGCCTTGAGAAGAAAGAGATGGAATTCAGATTAGTAGCCTCCAAAAAAAATCTTGCCGTAGAAGAGGTGAAAAATAAGACTATAAAAGAACAAAGGTAAAAGAACATGTGAAAACACTTAGTTCTCATAATGTTACCCTTTCCCATGAGGAGGCTTTCTGAATGGCTTTCATAGTAATGTTTCTCATATGTTGACCATAGATTTGAGCAATAAGCTTTACTTTTCCTCTAAGCCTTTAACAGAGATGATTGATTTACTGGCTTGGATAGAAGTATAGAATTACTTCCAAACTTTGAAATCCATAATAAGCACCTCAAATAATTAGCAAGCCTACAACTATCTCTCTTGAAAGTGATCAATGGCATTCATTTGCTTTGGCTATTTTCTTGTTCAGCGACCATATGGTATTTCTGAGTTTAGTGTGACTTCCTGTGAACGGTTTTTACAAAGTCGTCTGGGCTTTGGTGTGAAGTGCAGCAAAAATTAAACAGTATTGGAAGGTGTGAAAATGTTCTTATATTAAAAGGAAAAAAAGCAGGTTGCTTTTCTGCCCTAAGAAAGCAGGTTGCTTTTATTTTGATGTAAGAGTAGGCTGTAGCCTCTAAATCGTACATTCAGTGAGGCTAATGCTAGACTAGTCAAAATCTGTAACTATTGCTTGTCTGACCCTGAAGTTTCTAATGCAAATAACTATTAACAGATGGGTGTTTTGTTGAAAGCAAAATAATTTTTAGCTTTACTGTACAAATGAGATCCCTGTTACAGTAACTTACCCTTTTAAGGGGATCTCTTCTTGAGGTGTGATACACCAATGCTGCTGGTGCATGTGGCTTGGCTTTAATAGAGCAACCACATGAGTTTTCCGTATGAATTCTGATTTTTTTGAGGCTTGTAGTAGTCAAAAAAGTGATTTCCCCCCTCCTGCATGTAATTTCTGGAACAGCAAATACAGTAAGTCAAGAGCTTTTGAGGAGTGGTCTGGGCAGCAAAGAGCACAGTCCAGCTGAGTTGGTGAAAGCTCCAATAACAGCGAGGATTCTGTGGCTGGGAAACCCTGAGTAGTGTATGAAGCAGTTTTATAAAGGTGAAAGGTGTTTTGGTTGGTTGGTTGTTGGATAGAAATGAGTATAGGAACATTTGTAGCCTGTCCCTGGGAGGGGAAAACCTGAGTGCTGAGGTAGGGAACTGGGGGACTTGTGGTATGGAGGCAGCTTAAGGGATGTAGCCCAGAGTGAGAGGTACAGGTAGCCTTCATGTGGGACATGGTAAAGTGACGTGCTCATTGTCCTCAGTGGTGCAGAACCTGGAGTGGTAGTCACAGGATGCTCAGCTTACAGAAGCTGTGAATTAAACACACTTCTGGACTCCCTGGTTTTTGTTCCTACCTCCCATCTTTATCCTATATGGGAGAGGTGAAAAACTTGCTTTCTTGTGGGTTGGTATAGTCAACATATGACTTGAAATAACATTAGCTTTCTGTACTCAGGTCTCTGAAGAATGATCTTGCTGTATATCTTAATTGGTAGCATTGTTGTTTTTGTAGAAACAGACAAATGCAGGATGATAAAAAAACTCTTGTGCTGTCTGTACTATAACATAACTCGTGCTATAGAGCACAAATTAATAAAAATTACTAATTTAAGCCATAACTATTAGCAGATGGATACCGTGTTTGAGTCTTGTATAGTCTCTCTTTGTTAATGAACTTGACATGCAGATAAAATGGGAAGTGCTTTAATAGGAGAAAATGTTTGCCTTGGCATCTGAAAACAGTTTATTTTTCCTGGGTGAAGCCTGCATGCTCAGCAGTATTGCTTTCTTGTGCAGAGCTGTAGTATTTAGAAGTTAAACTATTGTTTTTCCTGGATTGTCCAGAATCTCTGCCTCCCCTAGAGCTTTAATTCCTTATCTTCTGCCTTTATTTAACCAAGGTTGGTCAAGGGCTGTAAACAGCCTTGTTTTAGACTTCCTGGTATTTTTCTATGCCATTGCCATCCTTGCATGTGATAAGACATGCCTGTTGGAGCTGTACCAAGGAGTAAATCTCAAAGGCAGTAAGGTTTATTACCACAGCTAATATTGTGCTTGTGGCTTGCTTTTTTGAAGCATCACATTTGTTGTTTTTCCTAATGCTTGAAGAGAGTATGGATGAGCATTGTTTCAGGTTTGAATAAGTACAGCCGCATCATCTTCCTGTGACTTGGACCTGTCTGATCAATGAGTATACTTTAAAAGTTTTTTAGACATTAAAATGACTAACTTAAGAAATTGGTTCTTTCAAGGCACATCTCTTTAAGACTTCTTTACAATGGCATATTTAATTGTATGTGTAACATAAGGATTTTTAGATGTTTTAGCTTAGGGAAGATGCATTTGCCACTGGTATGTGTTCAGGCTGCCTTTCGTGATTAAACATTTATACACAGGATGGACCATCAGTAGTGGGGTTTGAGCAGACACATTTTGTAAACACAAAATCCATTCTACCTGGAATGCGAGTGGAATGATACAGCTCAGATTTCACTTGTGCTTCAAGGTTGTGCTGGAATTAAAGCTGGGGGATTGGGAGCCTGGTTCCTTTTATGTGCAAGGCCTCATTTGTGATCTTCAGAGTTTTGAACTTTCCTGTTAGTTGTAATAAGCGCACAGTAGGTGCTTGATACCTAGAGACTTGGACTGAAGGTGCTTCGAGGCTTGATGTGAACTTAAAAGCCTTTCTGAGGAATTTTCTGCCCTTTCTGTTTGCTGAAAGTAAACAGAAAGGTTTAGTATGCTCCGTAACAGAGCAGAGAGGATGGATCCATTTCTAAAGGTAAAAGTACGAAATATTGAAACGCCCTTGTTGGGCAGCAGTTGTTGAAGTTGCATAAAACACTGGGTGATGTGGAGATTATCTTCTCGTTGGAGGAAGGAAGAGGGGGATTTTGAGAACTAAGTAATTAATTAAAGATTGCTGCAGTTATGATGTTTTGGGCTTAGAAAATTCCAGAGTGCTGTGCCACAGAGTTTGAATATGTAAGTAAGCTAAAATACTTTCTTTAATACGTATGCTGTTCAAAATAATTCTGTAAAGCTGAAGGGAATTTTTGCCTCTTGGAATAAACTTTACCCTAGTCTTAAACATATGTTCTCACTTATTGTTGATAGCTTCTTTAATAGCATAAAAAAAACTGGAGTAGGTATTGCAAGAATTCAGTAACTTAATCTGATCCCTTTGAAGTTAAATCATGTGAAATGTATGTCATGCTGGTACCTTTATAAAAACAGAATGGAATTAAACCCCAAATCATTATTAAAACTAAAAATAAGATCATTAACATAGTTTAGAACTCACTTCTGAGACAATAAAGTCTAATATCCTGAATAGTGCTAGAAATTTTTGGGGCAAGAATTAGTCGTCATGGGTTTTCTTTGCCAGTGAAACTTTACAAAATGAATAAGATTTGTATCAAGGGGTTTGGAGTGTAATATGTGTAAATGTGTCATTGGGTAGTAATGTTTATACATGGAGACAGCTGAAGAAAGCAGTGTTGTGATTGACTGTGAACCATAACTGGCTTTTTCTTATGTAACTGCTGAACTGTTGCATCAGTAAAGTTTTTCTCTGCTTCATCTGATGTCAAGTAAGGCCAGTTTAAGATTTGCTGCAAACTCAGTGCTTTGGCAACTTGTTCTCTGTTAAAAACTGGTAGAGATGGCATTAGTGGGAAAACAATTACTTGCTTTGTAAGTGGTGCTGGTGAGTTATGACTAAGTATATTGATTTGCCTTGGCCAACGCAAACTCCAGACAGATTTATTTTCTTTCCATGGCCTTTCCACGACAGGGTCACATGGCTGTTTGTTATTGCCTTGGATATGGTTGAGTTCTACAACTCAAACAGCTTTCTGGGGAAATGGAGATAATATGATTTCTTTTGCAAATAGATTTTGATCACTGATGTGTGATGGTGGATGGATTAGGGGAGGCTTATCCCTCTCTTCTTAGCTTTTCAAAATCTTTGCAAAGCTCTAACTAATCTTTGCCATGGGTTTATCAGTAATATATACAATAAAGAAGTTACTGACTTTCAGAAGTATACGAATTTCTATTTATTTACTATCTAGGCAGGAGAAACTAGCATCTGTTTGCTTGTGCCAAACATGTCTTTGGTTTGTCTTAAATTGGCATCTTTTCCTCTAACCCCAAAGCCAATTTGAATACTGTTCAGAGTTCCTTGCTACATTTAGAACTTAGGCTGCTAAATCTGTCAAACCCACAAACTGGAGCTGTAATAATGGGATTAGGAGACACTGAGGCTTCTTCCTGCTTTTAAGGTTCAACAGTAATTAGCAGAGCTCTCCCTTGTCTACTCAACCTTTTCCGTATTTCCCTTCCGTTGCAGGAAAGGGTCTGGTGGTCACTGCCTTAGTATCAGAGGTTCCAAGTTAAGTAAACTGGTAACAGTGGGTCTGAATGATATCCCAAAATGATTAGACTGTGTTGCTCATCAGGGCTTAATGCCACTTCTTTTGTCAACCCTGTTAAGAGGATGGTCTATGGTATCTTTTTTTCCTTTACTGGAAACTTGTATTCGTGTTTGCATTTTCTCCACGGCTCTAAGCGGAATGACTGGGGCAGAGTAGGGAACAGAAATGCAGTAAGTGATTGAACAAAGTAAATATTTGGTAGTTCTCAGTAATATGGAGTTATCTCTTATGTGTGAGCTGCTTCTGGGTGATCTTCTATCAATATACTATTTAGTGCAGTAAAACATGGACCAAAACAAGCACTTGTGGTTATGGCATGGAGAATGGCAGGTGGGGTGGTGGGAGCTGGTGCAGCAACTTTGTTTCCTTTCTCAATTACCTTCTTTTGGTGGACTTAGACTTGTATATACCAGCTTCCTGAGAGACTGTCTATAATTAATGGTATCAAGTAGTTTTAGTTAGATGTGCCTGCCGCATGCAGCAGCTGTGCTCTTACTGTGGGTAAAGCTCTAGATGAGGCTGACAGCACTTGTTGGGAAATAGGAATCAGAACTTAATACTGCTTATGAGTTCATGGCATAAGACTACACAAAGTGCTATGCCAGCAGAAAACTACTTGCTTAGGCTAGCTTCCCAAGTTTACCAAACTGGGCTATTGAATGTGAGTGTTCAGTAAATTAGGGTGCAGACAACTAATGAAAGAGCTGAGTGGTGAAAATATTGGAAGAAATCATTTGGTTGCAGCCTTTTGGGACAAGATTTGGATAAACCTTTTCTGAGGAAAACAGTTAACATTCCTGGCTTCACTCTTTGATTAAGGGATGGCTTTCTTTCTGTAAATACGGTTAAGATTTACACTGAGACAGACTTACGTCACTGAGACAAAGTTATGTTAAACAATTGTAGAATAAAGATTAAAAGGCAAATATGGTTAAGTAGCAGCAATGCAGGATACAAAGGCGTTATACTGTACAGCAAGCTGTTCACATTAGTGTCTTTCTGTCTCAAGAAGTTTTTCTACAGGGCCAGCTCTTCCTCTCTCTGTTCATGCGTGTTTGATACTAAAAGCATCTTTTTATGCTTACTACAATTAAGATTCTGTACTTCTAGAAGAGTTTATGTATGGTGATAAGAAGAGTAAGGGGTTGGCTTGCTACTGAGTAAAGAAATGTAACACAGTGCTGAGAAAACTGTTTAGTGCGCTTGTTGCTTCAGATTTATCTTTACTGCGGGATAAGCTGTAATTATACCTGACCCCAGAAAAAGAAGTGTAGGGACTTTCTTTAGATAAGGAAAATAATGAAGAACACTTATAAAAGTGCAGATTTGAGAAGCAGGTTCTTTTGCTTCAGCTGGTTCCTTGTCTCAGAACTGTTATCAGTTTTTGTGTAAACAGATAAAACTCAAGAAGCCAAACCAGTAACTGTATCTAAGGGGGCAGGTGGAAAAGAACCACTAGAGAACTGGAGACCACGTGCAAAAACATTGCAACCAATGCAAACTGTTTGTAAGCTATTCAAGTAGAAAGGTGTTAAACAAACATATATGTGGGTTTTCTCAAAATGAAATTCACAATCTCCTGATCGCAATCAAATCTCCTTTCATGACATGCTATCCAGTCTTATTTGGGAGAAATAAATAGGTTCCTAGTTTAATGAGCTATTATAATGACTTTGCCTGTATGAAAAGCAAAGAATTATTCCTCTAAACACCATAAAGTTGGTGAAAAAACCTTAAACACTTTTGTGAATCACTGTCAGATTAGAGGATGCCTGGTCTGAATGGACTCCCCAGGGTTCTGTCACTTATTTTGACTTAAGTGAAAGGTTAAGGCTATGCAATATTAGCAGCAGATGGTACCAGGATAGGAATTGCTGCAAGTACTTTGAGAAAGAGTCCAGAGGAAAGTGATTATTTTATTCATAGAAAGATTTAGAACTGTTTGCCTTAAAGAGCAGAAGATTACAGGGAGAAAGAAGAGTTGACTTCAGGTGAGACGGAGTTTTTAGCTCTAGCCACTCTGACAGAATCACTGATAACTTGCTTAAATTGCAACAAAGATGGTGTAAATGGGCACTGGATTAAAACTCTGAACCACTGGAACAGATTGCTTGGTAAGACTGTGATATTTCCATTTTTAGAATGCCGTACAAGGCACAGATTAACTGTGTCTAGACTGTGCTTTTCTCCTGAAGTCCTTAGAGGCAGTATTAGCTGATTTATGGAGCTCCTTTTCAACCATTAGAATATTAGAAAAATCCTAGAAGGCTTTGTAGAAAGCAGGGGCATACAAATTAAAAAGGTATCAAAGTGGTTAATAGCATTGGGCCTATGTTAATCACCTTCTCATTTTGTGCTAATGAGTCTTGCTATCAGCATTGCACATCTCTACTCATTTCCACTCCCTGCTCTTCAAAGGGAAGTAATATTGCAGTGGAGAAGGGGGAAATACCTTTATATACCTTCTGGCTCCTTTTCATTTAATGACTGTAAATATCTTCCAGTTGATATACATTGAGTGTGTACTGGTGGCTACGAATCCAGAATCATCTTTCTTTCACAGTTTCATTTAAATTGCTCTGGGGACAAGGGAAAAATAGGGTTCTTCAATACCATGGTAAATTTCAGATCAGATTCTGAGATTTGAGACTGCTTTGCTCATGACTCCAAGTTAGAATGAAGATATAAAATCAAACATTCCCGCATGAGCAGATACCAGTCTTTATCTTGCATGCTCTTAAACCTGGCAATTAAGATGCATGAGGAAGAGGCAGTGTAGTCTGGTAGGAGGAATTTGGGCCTGGAAGATGGAACTGCCAGCATCTGAATCTTAGATATGATGTTGAATTAATGATTTGCTGAAGGGCATGTTGAATTCCTGGCCCTCTTTTCCACACATAGAATGTAATGCTGTAAGGAGCATTTTTTGTCTTTAACTACAGAGAGGAAAATTCTCAGATATGTATCTTTCTGCATTAAAAGTTAGTATGTTAGCCTAAGGTTTAAATTCATGGATTTTTAGATTGTGTTGGACTTCTTGTACAGTATCTTCAGGTTAAGGAACAACCATTTAAAATTTTGGCAGGTTAAAAATACTGATGACAGTAGAATTTACTGTTATATTTTCCCTGGTCTGTGTATATGGAAAATGCAGCCTCTTGTTTTCTTCTTTTGCCTTTTTTTTTTTCTTCCCCTCTACTACTGAAGATAGCTCCTTCCCTAAAGATTTCAGGTGGCTGGTGTAGTTGTTTGGCACTGCTTGTGATTTATAAGAGTTCAGAAAGCTTGCAGAGATTGAATTCTATTGGAATCCCATGTAGCTCCTCTAAATGAGACTTCATCAGTGTAAACTGATTTGGCTTTCAGCATTGTTATAGCAACACAACTAGCCGATGGATTTCTGTTTTAAGTTCCTTAAGAGGCTAGGGGCCACACTACTATGATGTTGTTCTGGTCCCACAAACCGACAGTGTTGAAGAGTGAAAGGGTTTGGGGTGTCTTTAGGGCAATGAAATACCTTTTATAAACTGGTAGCATCAGCCTGAAATCCCTGCAGGCTCCTTCCTGCAGGTGTGGGTTTGAAGTGAGGCCTCCACTGACGTCTGCATTGAAATTTATTATTCAGTGTCACCCCACAGGGTTTATAGTTCTTTCAGTGAATTCTTGGTTAAAGAACAGGCTTAATTTTTGAGAAGGTTATGTTGAATTCTCGTTTCCACAGTACAAGTTGCCATGGATATGTCAGGTTCTTAAAATGTTTGTTTACAGAGGAGTGAGGTAGAGAAGGTTCATACTAGCTATGTTCAAATGAATGTTCTGCATCTAAATGATGCTGTACTCATTGGGAGTTAACTGGCCAGTGGATGTAAATTCTGCTTTCAAAATGGATTAAGGTCACTTTGGAATGAATTAATGCAGAGATGTTCATGTGTATATCTTTATGCTGGCTTGTTGGTTGTTCAGGTTGCTGTTGTTTTCCTCCTCCACATTAAAATGACCCTGCTGTGTGCCCTACAGTACTTTGGAGTCCTGTCAATCAGCATTCAAATAAGTAGACAATGTACATGCATTATTGCAGCACCTAGGAATTGAGGAAAGCAGCATTGCCACCGCAAAACCTGCTACATTTCATGCCTCTTCATGAAGCAAGGAAAGATCCTTGACTTCTCATGAGCTGGGAAAAGAGGATAGTGAATTTTAGCTGGCTAAGAGCTGTCATAACAAGGAAATTAAACCATAAAACTTCTGCATGCATCGATCGAATGCCCAGGAGAGATTACTTGCATGAAAACAACACTTGAAGTATGTTTCTGTCAGTTCTCTGCCTTCTGAACCATCTGCTTTGCTCCTTTCTAACTACTCATTTACTTTTCTTCTCTTCCAAACTAAGGATTACAAAGATGAATATGTTTATGTGACCTCTCAAATCTTGATTCAGATATATGGACTGCTGACTTTCAAGCTCATGTGAACTATCTGCACAGCACACCTGACTGCTGTTAAGTAACCACTAGAAAAAGTATACAACTAAAGCAAGAAGTCAAACATTAACTTACTCTTTTCCCAGGGCACATTGGAAGAAGCATGAGCAGGCATGTTTGACAGCTGAAGAAAATGAACCCTATCTGTCTTGTTCTAAACTGTGCAGTCCTAATGGACATGGCAAACAACTGCTGCAGGACACATGGTTAGTTTTTTTTGTCAAATAAGCCAAAATTCAAGAGGCAGCATTATGGAAAAGAATGAAAAGGTGAATATCCTCATGTGGAAAGAGAAAGATGAGTAAGGAAGGAAAATGCCTGTTAAAAGAAGTAGCTCCATAAAAGATAGGTGAGCACTTTTGATGGGGCAAAAGAAACAGTTAGCAGTTTTCTTGGTAAAACTAAGCCTTATGTACATGCTGAGATCAACTTACTCCTAGAACTCCACAGCCACAATGGCTCTGTCCACTCCCACTTCATCATCAAAGGCAAGTTTCTTGAGCAGGGAAGAGACTTCTTTCTGAATGGTCTTCTCTCTGAATATCTTGTGTAGCACAGTGCTGTGAACCAGTCACTTCCCATACTAGCTCTACTGTCAAGCTTGTTTTAAAATTCTCACATGTAAAGTTTATTAAAGGTATTTTAACAAAAGTGTGATAGTCTTATGCCTTGTGTTTCACAAACCTGAAATGTCTCTACAAAGGGGTTTCTTCTATATTTAATATATAATGTGTTACAAACTATGCCTATGTTATAGAAGTGCTCTTTCATTGCTTTGCTAGATGTAGTGCAAAATATCTTGAATGATTTATGGAAGAGAAATACTGCTTAGCAGCCACCACCACTAAACATCTTGATTTTTCCATTCAGAATCTGAAGCACACATCCTGTACTTGCTGAACCTGTTCAGTTTAGCTGGGTGGTTCTTCATGGCCAAACATCCAGTCATGAGTGTGCTACGGAGGGAACCTTTATCTTGCAGAACAGTGAGGCAAGCTTTAGTCTTTGGGAAGAAAGCAGGCATGGATTTAAAGAGGCTAATGTCACAGGTCTGGGATTAAATGGAGTTGTGAGAATCGTTACTGGAATCGCTGAGAAACCCATATTTCTAGCTTTGGGTTTTAAGGCCTGAGATGGCTCCTCTTGCTGGCTCTAATGTAGTCCGTATACCACAAATCGAGCAGGATGGTATAAATGTCGCTGGTCAGGGATGAATGCCTTTTGTAGTCTGTGCTTATTTCATTATACCAGGGGTTTTCCTAACAATACCAAACTGCTTCTCTGCTGGTAATCACCAGTGACCAAAAGCTGTTGGGTTGGTCTGTATTTATGGTAGTTCACACCTACTTTCCAAGTAGATTTCTAGGTAAAAGCCACTTTGTTTTCTACACTTGGAAATTCTGCTGTAGGCAGAAAAGTCACTTGGGTTGGTGACTGGGAAAGGCAGCCCAAAGTGCTATATGCATCTGCTGGATTACCTCATTTTCCATCAATCCTCTTGGCCTGACTCAACAGCTAGCTTCCAAGACTGACATTAAGATCCTAAATATTCATGAAGCAATCCCTATTAAATGTTTTTTTTTTTATTAACCCTTAATGCACCAGGAGAAATCGCCTCAGTGTTAGAGAGTCGAGAGGGAAAAGAAGGGAGCGTGTGGACAACATACCTCAGAATGTTGTACCCTTGTTCCAAAAGTCCTTATTCAAGGGACTGCTCTTCTTGAGTGCGTTAATATTGAGCAGCCACCTTGTTCTTAAACTTGTTCTATGAGCCATAAAAATCGGTCTTAATATTCTAATTTATGGAACTTTTAATTCTTCAGTATTGTTTCTCCATAATCCACTTTCAATGCAATTATTTTCATTTGAGAGAGGAAAGAACGTATATTACTGTTTAGTAGGTTCACTTATGAGGAGTTTGTCTCAAACCATAGGTTAGATTTGAAACTTAGAAGTTCTCCTTGTGTGCAGATGGGATGTGGGAGTCTTCTGAGAGCTGACAGTTTGCACTTCTATGCTGCTTTGTGCAAACAGCACATGATAAAGGGAATTTCTTTCCAGTGTTGTTGCAGAGCTTTGTTATTCTTGATCTCTGGGGGTATTGCTTGTTTGATCCGCATGCTCTTTATTAATCTCCTGTGCTGGATGCCTAGGATGAATTAAGATGTGTAGGTAGGCTCAGTTTAATAAGTGGAGGCATTCTTGACTTCGAAATATCAAAAGAGAACCTCTTTGCTGGCCAGAGCTCTGTATGTGACTGTTGTGTAAGGCTGCCAGGTTTGAGAAAATTCATGCTGAGAAATGGTATTTTTATAGTTAGTTTCTTGAAGGGTGTGGTTGAATTCATACTGCTCAGTCTTTTCTCTCTTATATAGTTGTTTCCTTTACGGCGATAAGCATGATGTTTTGATTCTTTCTTAAAGTGCTGAAGAGCAGATGTGTGGATTTACAAAAGAAAGAGGAACAAGAAATTATTATTGTCATACTTCTTCATTCACGTTTAAATACCTGAACTGTTTAATCATGTTGGCTGTTGCTTTTAAAGATAGTTTAGCTGAAACTTAGAGAAAGAATTCTTTGCTTCTGGTTCTCTTGATGTGATGTCAATCTCCTATAAACCTCAAAGTTGTGACCAAGGCCTTGAATGCCTTTTATGTTGGGTGTTTTTTCTGTGAAACTTCAGTGTGGTAATTAGCAGGATCACTTTTTCCTGTATTATTCCATCAGGGATTAACAGAAAAAACATTTATCAGCTATTTAGTACTAGAATTCTCCTCTAATTCCTGTAGAAGGAACCTCTTAAATAGCAAAATTGATTGAATGACTGTAAATGTGTGATGTTTTCATGAAATTCTAAAATATAGGTATGAAAAGTTACCTTTTCTATGTCTTGAGATGCTGGAAAGAAGGATTTCTACACAGGGAGAGGTTTACGTACTTTTGAAAGCATGGCAGGAATGTCAGTGCTTGTAAGTAAACCTGACACTTTCCAATGAAGTGGCAATGTTTTTAGAATTGATGTTATAAAGCCTACTCCCTGGGTGATCAATGCTTTATAACCTTGAATTTCTTGCTACGTATCAGGCTTTTAAATATTTTAGGGAATAAATGATTTTAAGTGACTGAATCTCAACTTTTCATTTTGAGTTGGCATTTGCACGCTTGGTATTGCCTCTCAAGCAGGTTATTTGCTCCATTTTATATATTTCTGGCTGGTTAGTATGAATATACATGCTGGGGATGAGTACTTGGGAAGGATTTCTGAAGTGTGTACAAGACATGCACAGAACTTGCTTGCTCTCCTGTCCTAGGAACTTGTTACAGATGCTGGCATTCTTGCAGACAGAAACTGATAACTTTTGAGTTATAATGTTCTTAAAGGGAATGCTGAGGAGTGCAAATACACATTATTAGAGCATTGGATGTATTATAATGACTCATATTAAGCAAGATTCTGGCTTGCCTCAATCCTGCAGAGCTGTTGTTAGCCTTTTATTTCTTTTCCCTGATATTTTAGACTTTTTACCAGCTGCTATGAATGGTACAGTTGAACAGTTTGAAACTGGTTGGAAACAGGTGGTGCATACTCCAAATATCTTGAGATACAGACTATGGTCAACAATGTTGTCATTGAAAATGTAGATATTTGTGTCAGCTTGTGTTTATTATGTTTTAGCAGAACTCTGATATTCTTTGCTGTGGAGAAGTATGCACAAAGCATTCTAAAATGAATTTAGGGGTAAAATATTGCTGAAACATCAGTTCATTATAGATTGCTGGTTTTGTACAGGCTTAGCAGAGAATTAGCTGGCTTAATTGTAGAGGGTATGGATTAAACCAGGAGCAGAATGTCATGACTCTTAGCTGAAAGACAGCTTTGTATGAAGCATTTCATTTAGTATGCTACAGTTCCCACCCAGAATATTCCAATGTTCACTGAATGTGGCATATGTCTTCACTGAGAGATACACTTGCAAAACACAGTGAAATCTTTTACAAGCACACACTTTGTGAAGCCTTAAACTTCAGGCAGGATCTGCTGTTGTGTACCTGATCTGGGCAGGAAAACCATCGAGTTTGCAGTAGCTTATCCTGTAGTGTAGCATTAATTTTGTGTCAAATCTGTTTGCAAACTGAACCTTGTAAACTTCCAGCTAAAAGTGCATAGGCTTGGGTGCACTAGAATTGAGGACTTTAGAGAAGAAGTATCAAATTGAGGCAATTAATTGGGCCTCTTTAATTGAATCTGTGTCCGAAACACTCATATAATGAAATCCCTTTAAAGTATTACCCATCTCTCTGAATAATGTACTGCCAATCTGTTTGGTTGGGTAAATGAGGTTTGGTTCAGACCTTTCTCTTAAATTAAAGTCCCTGGACCATTAAGCTAACTAAAATAAATGTAGACATTTGGTCTTCATTAGTGCTGTAACTGAAACAAAAACATTTTAATGACTGAGCCCGGAGTATTTTGAAGTTTGTGCAACTTTGCTGGGAAGGTATTTAAACTGTAGTATCAGTTGCAAGTTGGCCATAGGCCAGGCTGTCGAGGCTGTTGCAAAGCAAGATGTTGGGTTTCCAGAGTGTTATGAAATGGGAAAGCTTTGAGAGGAGAGCAGCAGTGAAAGGTAGTTACAGTAAAATCAAATTATCTACTAAAAGGGGACAGCAACAGTTTTCATGCTCTGCTGCGATTTGCTGCTTTGTTAAAGAGCTGTTTCACTTATTTAGGAAGAGATACAATTTTGAGCTTTAAAACTTGTATTAATAAAGAATCTACCACTCAAGGAATTGGTGTGCTTTTTAGATGAGATTTTAGTATCCTAAACTTGCAGAAAAAGTGATCCTGCTTCTAAGGGAAAGAAGTTATATGTTGCTTTAAAGATCTAATTTTAAAAAATACTTTTTTGGGAAACTATTTGAGTTGGTCTTGGGAGATGCTGGCAATGAAATCTGATAAAAACTAGCACATGGACTTGGGCTTTGACAAATAAACTATCAATCCATAGCTTTACATTCATGAGTGAAGCTGGAGGACGTTGAAGTGCTGTAAGATGAGGAATGCTTATTCTGCATTGTGCTGGAGTCACAATAATGTGAAATGGAAACCTTGCTGAAGTTGTTGAAACCTTCTGGGAGATCAGGGGTCAGTTGGAGAGCCAAGGCCTGGATATCCAGGCCTTCATCATGTCCAAGCTGGATTCTTGTGGTCACTGCTTGGCTGGGGTACATGAGTGCCAACAGTGGTGGTTATTGGAGTAATTGCAGGGTTTTGTGTTTGTATTTTGAATTTATTTTTTTTTAATCCCTTATAGGTGATTTGGGGTTAAGTGGCAATTGGAAAAAGACCAGATTACTACATTTGGGCTACTAAAAATTGACAGGGATTTGGGCTAAGGAGAGCTAGCACTTCTAGCAAAAGAAATAAACAGCTGCAGCTGCATGTTTACTTTGGTACCTTTAGCTACAGGTTAGAAATCCAATAACATATTTAAGTTCTTTTTTGCTAGGCCATGTAATAGTTATCTGACCACAAGATCATAACAGAGATGAAGATTTTTACTCTCTCCTTGTTTAAACTGCAGATACTTTTCCTGAGCTGAAGATTTTTGGTAGCACCATCATCTTGATGCTGAAAGTACATATTAAATTAGTGATGATACTAACATGAAAAGAAACTTGAGATCTAGCTTCGAGCATCAGAAGGGTTATTAGCATAGGACAGAGCTGTCCAGTACCCTTTTGCTGTACCAATTTATTCACTACTTTGATTTCATATTGTGGTAGTTTGAGAACAGATGAGATAGAGATGGTAGAGGACTAAGAATTAATAGTAGTGAACAGGCTGAAAGAAGTCAAGTCCTTAATTTAACAAGGTCTGTCAGAATGCTGGGCATGTATAAGAGGAACAATGGTCTTGCAAGTGTAGAGGAACAGAATAAGCAGGAAGAGAGTGCACCATTAAAAAGATGGAGAAAAGGCAAGTTTAGGAAAAATGAAGTATATAGGATACTGTGTTCTGCTCTAGGGCGCCCAACAGAAGAGGAATGTGGACCTGCTCAAGCAAGTCCAGAGGAGGCCATGAAGATGCTGCTAGGGCTGGAGTACCTCTGCTCTGGAGACAGGCTGAGAGAGCTGGGCTTGTTCAGCCTGGAGAAGAGAAGGCTCTGGGAAGACCTTAGAGCAGCTTCCAGTGCCTAAAGGGGATGAGAAGAGATCTGCAGAGGAGCTATTGACAAGGGCCTGTAGGAACAGGACAAGGGGGAATGGGTTTAAGCTAACAGAGGGGAGATTGAGATTAGACATTAGGAAGAAATTCTTCCCTGTGAGGGAGCTGGGGCAACTTGGTCTAGTGGAAGGTGTCCCTGCCCATGGCAGGGGGCTGGAACTGGATGAGCTTTAAGGTCCCTTCCAACCCAAACCCTTCTATGAGGTGTAGGGAGAAGTAGAGACAGAAAATAAGTTCTGCCCTCAATAGAGGGGGCATTTAAACAATATAGAAATGGCTGGGTTGAATTTGACTTGTAGTCTGGCTGCGTACTGTGTCATCTCACATCAGCTGCTGCTGGAAACTTCAGGATCTGTGGAAAGTGCTGTGATAGGTAGTTGGGAGAATCTGTTTCCTGGGGCAGCCTCAGCTTATGGCTCACCATGGATAAGTTTAGCTGTTGGCATTAAGGACCTAGTCAGTGCTAGTTATTTTCAAAGATGGTATTAAGACAAATGTTTTAGCATGCAGCTAAATGCTTCCTGGGCTGGGGGTGAAGTTACACCCCCAGCGTGTAAGCCTCGTGTAAGCCAGCGTGTTAGCCTCGTCTCTGCACCAGCCCTAGCATGTCAGGCCTACCTTTGAGTCAGAATGTGTTTGTGATCTTTGCCAGTAGAAGCAGCTAAGTTCAGGGGTTGAAGAGTACCAGAGCTGATGGGGCAGGGATCTTATTTATTTTACCACCTTAGAGAGGGTGAAGTTATTTGTTATGGTTTGAGCCAGAGACATGAAAAGCTTAATGTCTTAAACATCAGATTTTTATCTCTCTTCCAATAGTCTTTCCATTGCTGTTAATATTATGAGCAGCTAAATGTTCTTGTCAACCATAAAAATTTGCAGTGCACTAAATCTCACTGTATTCCCTGTTTAGCATCATGTGGCAGTAAATTCCTAAAGGCTGATTGATTTCAAAGATCTGATGATGCCCAATTTAGATTTTTATTGAAGGTTCTCTTGTCACAAGGAGACAACTTGCTTTATTTCTGTTGTATTTCTCTCTGCTGTTACATTGCAACTGGGAACAGTATTCTTTCTAATGAGACTCCTGAGCATGGAGCTCCAGTAAGAGCAATATCATCTGGCTGTAATAAGGCTTTGCTGTCTTCCCTCTGCTTTGTGGTTTCCACATGCCAAGTGCTTGATGTCTTCATCCAGCTGCATTTTGCTCATAGAGCATGAGGTGCGGGGAAGAAATTAAAGGTGCTGTATGCAAACACATAAGAAGCAGGCAGCTGAGGGGAAAACAATGTAAGGTGGGAGTATAACATGCAAGTCTCATATTCATGAGACTTCTCACATTTGTGTGAGATTTCTTAACTCTTTGAGACAATGAGGACTGAAATTCCCAATTCTAACTTCTCTGTGCAGCAATTCTCCATATAGTATTGTCGTGGTTTAAACCCAGCCAGACGGCTCGTTCACTCACTCTCCCCTTTTCCTCCCTCTTTCTTTCCTTCCCCTTACTCCTTAGTAACTAAGGTATAACACAACCCACTGCTGCTACTACCAATAATAATAATGATAAAGGAAATAACAAGAGAAGAGAATACAACACCTCAGCACCAGCCAACCGATAACTCACCCAACCCTGCAGTCCTAGCCCTTCCGGGTGACTTCCATACATCACAGGGCATGATGTCCTGTGTTATGGAATACCTCTTTGGTTAGTTTGGGTCAGATGTCCTGTCTCTGCTTCCTCCTGGCTTCCCCTCCTCCCTGGCAGAGCATGAGGCTCACGAAGTCCTTCGCCAGACCAAAACATCACTGTTATCAGCTCTGTTCTCAGGCCGAAAGTCAAAACACAGTACTGGACCAGCTACCAAGAAGGAGAAAAATGACTGCTACTGCTGAACCCAGGACAAGTATGGTGCACTCCTTTTCTTTGCAATTAATGTCATTTCAGCAACCTCATTGTCTTTTGATATAGATGTTCCCCTCCTCTCCCTGTGCCTTCAGGGAAAGTCTTATAGTCAGAATGACAACAGTGTTGTTTTACTAGGGAGAGTTGGGATGAAGGTTAGATAGAAATTCTGTGATTGGGAATTGGTTTCTTGGACGTTGGCAGAAAGAATAAAAGCAGGAGCTTAGGGAAAGATGCTGCAACACTGACAAGAACTTTCCTTTGAGAGGACCTGAGGAATCAATGGAGAGCAACAATGAAGATGTCTCAGGTGGCTGTTGCGTTAAAGATGCATTTTACCAGTACAGTAATTGACTCTCTAAATAAGAGCTGATCAAATGAGCCATTAGTATCTCTGAAGAACTGGAAGCAGAATAGTTGAATTAATTACATTTAAAAAGCAAGGAAGCAAATTATTTTTCACTGACTCTTTTAATTATTGTCTTATTTTTCTTTTAATAATTGTCATATATCTGATCTGCTACAAAGCAGGTAGAACAATTAAATGATTTAAAACACAGGTGCAAATGTATGTGCACCCTACTACAGAGGTGAAAACCTACTGGATGTCCTTGGGTGGGATGGAAATTGGGTAGAAGCTGTGGTGGATAAGGTCCTGCACTGTAGGGGAGGGTGTGCCTTTATATCTGTGCCTAATTTAAACATTGATCAAGTCCTTGGAAGCAAAGCAATTTCCCTGTGATTCATGGAATTGTTGATTTGGCTTCTTGTTTGCGTGTCTTCCTTCTATTTGCTTTGTTAGTTGGGTAAGTAATGGAGTGAAGTCTGGAGATGGCTGTAGGAACGCTTAGTTGAAATTTAGCATTAAACTTTTTTTCCTTTGAAAGGCAAACCACAGCTGTGTAAGTGAAGATACTGGCAGGGTTTCTCTGGAGAAATGGAAAATGTATGGGGTTTTTAGGTGACAGAACATGGCGTAAAACTTGCAAATAAGACTTGCATGTATGTGCTTTCCTGCTTCCTATGATCACAGTACCCGGTTAACATCTTTAAAGGGACAGTGACTGAATTGCAGACTAGAAATATTTACCATCTACATTTCCAAAGAAAACAATACAGTAGTACCTACGATTAGAGCAATCTTTTCTCTCCCTGCTCTGACAGCTTACTATGTTTTGCAACTCCTTCTGAACAGCAGTTTTCACTTCTGGCTGTCTTGCTGTTTGCATCCCAGTCCAGTGAGAGGACAAGAGGCAGTGGGCACCAATTAAAATACAAGAAATTCATTTAAATGTGAGGGGAAAAACCCCTTCTTTTACTGTTAGGATGATCAAGTACTGGCACAGGTTGCACAGAGAGATTGCTTGTCTGTACCCATCTGTGTTGGTATGCTGTGTTTTCTTTGTGTCTGCTATGGCAAATGTAATCATTTAATCACAAAGCAGTACTATGATAGGGAAGGCAGTGTCCAACATGAACCACGTCTACAACTTTACTTGCTTTGTAGTAATGCAAAACTTTCAGTTGTTGGAAGTGTGATATGGATTCTAAGATGAAATCAGAAAATTTGGCTATATGGCTGCAGAATTGATGTTGTAAAAACAGGGCCTCTGAAACCTAACTTAAAAATATAGCATGGGCTCCAAATGTGAAACTTCACTCGAATGATAAAGCGCCCTGTCATAGTTATGAACTTAAATAACTTATAGAAAAAACATTCCCCATAGAGTCAGCCATCTTGTAGCAGTCATACTTCTTTTTGAAGACTTGGGTATTTTGTCATTTATGAAGATTGAGAAATCCCTTATCTTGGGGATTGATTCAGCACAATCGTTCTTATATTTCAGTCACAGAAATGTAAATACCTACACATATATATACAGCAATATATACAGAAGTGTGTACTATTGAAGCCAATTTCTACAGGAGAGATGATTTCATGAGCTACAGAAAGCAGCCATGCCTTTTCTAATCCATAAGTAAGTATGCTTTAGTACAGTTGCTAATAGTTTCTCATGACTTGATAAATCATAGAATGGTTCGGGTTGGAAAGGACCTGAAGATCATCTAGTTGAATCCCCTGCGATAGGGAGGGATGCCTCACACTATACCTGGCTTTGGACACTGCTAGGGATGGAGCATTTACCACTTCTTTGGGCAACCTGTTAGAGTGCCTCACCACCCTCACAAGTAAAGAACTTCTTCCTTATATCTAACTTGAACTTCCCCTGTTTAAGTTATTATCCCTTTATCCCTTGTCCTATTGTTACAATCCCTGAAGAAAAGTCCCTCTCTGGCATCCTTGTAGGCCCCCTTCAGATACTGGAAGCTGCTCTGAGGTCTCCACGCAGCTTCAGTTCACCAGGCCGACCAGCACTGTGTAATATCTGTACTGATTTACATGTCATATCTCTTATTATAGACTCACACCTTTCTAAAAACACAGAAACCAAACTAAACTGTCTCTAAAATCCCCAAGAAAAAGGAATTCTGGCTTATCTTCTAGAGCAAGGATATTCTTGGTTTTCTTTTTCTTATTAAACATTCCCTTTCAGTGGTCTGTTACTGTCATTGATGACATTAAAGATTCCAGCAGCAAGATTTTAACCTGAGACATTAAGCAGAGATTAAGTTAAAATTTCTTAAGCATTCTTGGTTCATGGAAAGTAGAGCAGATCAGGTTATGAAACAGCAATCGGTCTGCCTTGAAGCTGGGAGTGGGAGTGCTGGAATGCCAGATTCCTGCCTCCACCCGGCTTCTCTGTTACTTTTCAGGACTTTGTACTGTACTTTTTCAAAGCAAGGTCATGAGTAGGAACATAGTCCTCTGCTGTTCCTGCGAGCTCAAAGCCCTCTACTACAAGGGGAGAGTGACTGGAGTGATAAACTGCTTTCCTTCTTTCCATTACCTCATCCTTCCACCTCCTTGTTTTTTCAGTATAAGCCAGCATTGCAGACACTGCTTTTTTTTGCCTACTCCTACAGCAGCCTGGTGGGCAAATTGTATGTTTTAATGGCTTAGTGAAGAAGCCCAGTGTTTGCTTGTGCTGTGCTGTGAAATCAAAGTGTGCACTTAGTGTTGCTGCTTAGTTTGCCAGTTAGAGGAAAAAGATGATGTTTTGTATTAGTCCTTTAATTTCCCAAAGCTGTATGAGTATCTTTCCATAGCTGTTTATGGGCTGGGATGGGGAGATGACGAGCCACCTCACTACTTGCATTTACTTTCTACTCCATCCAGCTTTGCAGTCCATAAGAGCATATCCTGCCTGGGGAATGGAGAAGAGTTTCTCGAATGCATTTCAGCTCCACAAGATATTTAGTGGCAGCAGCTGCTTCTGTATGTGTACATGTGCAGGAAGAGATGTTCATCTGAGCAGGCAGCATGCTCATTTTATTGTGGTGTGCATAATGCTAGCATGTGTTGTCAGTTTGCAAATCAGCAGAATAGGGCATATTTTCTCTGAAGCTCATTGAATGAATTATGGCTGTAAAAGAGTGTGTATATTTGCATTTTAAAAACAAACAAAAGAACCTCACTCTGAATCTTGTGGTGGTTATTTGAAGGTGTGACCTATTTGGTCATCTGTCAAAATCACTTTCTGCTGTAAAAAACAGGTCTGTTATTTTGCTTTATGTGTGTTCTATCCTGCAAGTGAAATACTGCCTTCTGCCTAGGTCTCCAGAGAGGGAGCCAAGGCTTTTGTCAGGTACTCCCAGTCCTGACAGTGCATCTTATGTGCAACTGGCTGATACCATCTCAGGAAAAGTTTCAGTTCACTGAGTCTGTGCACACCAGTCCACAAAATGTAATTTGAATGCAAATGTATCTGTTTGGGCATTGGGATGTATAGTCAATTATAAATTAAGAATTGCAGTTTATGAAAAACCCCTGAAAATAACAACCTGAAAAGTAGGAATTTACTTTTAGGTTAAAGACAAGTGAATTTTCCCTTTCCTTCTAAACAACCTGGATCTTCTATAATAACTGTAACTCCTTTTTGCCAAAAATAGTGGTCAGCTTCCATACTGCTTGTGTTAGCTACTGTTTTACAACATCAGGTAACTTGAAGCCCAGTCACCAATTCTTTTCTCTGATACTGTGATTAAACACTTGTTTCACTTGTGCTTGCACATTGAAGGGAAGGAATGGTGTAAGTCCCACGTCTGCACCAAACAAACTGGATGAAATTAATGCATTGACAGCTTAGCTTTTGTGGATAGGAGTTTTGGCTTGGAAATCTTTTTGAGGGAGTCAGTGAAAGAACAGTTTATTAGAAATAATCAATGTTCAGGGCAATCCAGGCAATGCAATACATGTGCGACACAGAGCAGTGTTTTCTCTTGGTTGTCTACAAAACCTTGGAGTTTGCAAGTGGAAAATTTGCAGACAGAGGAAAGAAGCTGAGATGTTGGCACACATGTATCAACAAAGGCAGTATCATGTATGATGTGAGCTGCAGGGGAGATTAGATACTTCTGAATTCAAACAGGACAAGTTCAGGTCACCTAGAGAGAACGCAAACTGGATTTACAGTTTGCAAGAAGGATTAGGAACCGTGGCATAACTAATGTTTAAAACCATTCTGATTATGTTAAGGTATTTGAAGCTAACAGCTAAATTCTGCTTGAAAGGAGTATTTGTGTATGGGCATAAATCATGTTAACTGGAAAACAAAAGCAAAGCAGACCTGCTCAAATATTCTGTCAGTCTGTTGTTATGTTTCTTGTAGAGTACAGCTTTTAAAAAATCCATATTTTATTCAAATGCTATTTGAAGTACTGCCTTTCCCCTTCCGCAACACTCCAGTTCCAGTGATCAGTGTAGACATGTCCCACTTTGAAGCGGTCTATACTTAATTACCGTTTTGAAATTCCAAGCACAGCTCCACATAGAAGTTTACACTGAGATTCCTTCCTTCCCTTGTGAGGCTCATCAGTTCAGACTATTTTGAGTCCAGGTCCTGCTTATTAACTTTCATCCAGACTTTACTCTTCTATGAAACCAAATTTTTCTTAATTCAGAAAGCATTAAGTGGCATGAGATTCTGATACTGAGAATGAACAACTTTGTTCTGATCTCTTTCTCTAAGTATCCTTTGCAGAAATGTCATCTTTGCAAATGAGCGCAAGTAGTTTGTACTAGTTAATTTTCTACCTAAAGAACATACAAACTTGAGACCATATTCCTGACATAAACCAGGTTTTAAATATATAAGAAATCTGCTATCAGCTTGGGCACATGCCTTTTGATTACTTACCTTATACAGATTTAAGTTCATTTTGGGTACTGAGTGTAAAGTATTTTATATTCATGTAGTTGGCAAGGTCAGCATGACACGTACAGTTCCTCACACTGCTTATTCACACAGCTTTCTGCACCCAGCACAAAATGTGTAGTAGAGGCTTTGGGATATGCTCGGGAGTCTTCTGACCTGGTGGTAATCTTCAAGGTATGCTGAAATAACTGCAGGCCATTTTTAGAGGCAAGTCTGCTCCCTTCCCACTTCTCCTGAGGTTTCTACTGAGTAAAAGCATTTTACACTGAGAAATGAGGCTTCTATTAATAAAAAATATATAAACCCTTGATGGTTTAGTGCAATGGAAAGAGGCTCCCATGTGCCTCCAAATTCTTGACTCATTGAGACTGTCAGTTCTGAAATTAAGCTGTCCATTTGATTTACATGAGATGGGAAAAAGTTGTCTGATAACTTTGTTTTTTAGTGGATACTGCCTGAAGCTGGCTATCAACTAGAGCATGTTAGAGAGCTTCATCCCTTACTCCTAATCTCCAAGCTGTATAGTTACTTTCTGAACCATTCCACATGTAGCATATTTAGTGTTTTGGTCTGTTATAAATTCTCAATTCTTGCTTTCAGGTGAAAAAGCCACTTTAATTTTCTTCTTGTTTTTAATACTCAGAATTTTAAATATTTAAATAGTTACTTGTTGATAACTGCTCTGTTTTTTTGGTAATGTCTACACTTATATACAGAGGGTAAATGCTGTTCTCTTTCACTTTGTTTATGAGACTTGAAAATTGTTCCTTAAATATACTGTAAATGAAATAATAAATACAAACCAGTACGTTTTGGAGAGAATGTTGATAATTCCTACTGATCCTGTTATGTAAAAATTGCATCTTGGTCTAAAACTCCCAAGTTGAACTTAATTCTGACAAGTCATCATCCAGGAAAGGCAGAAGTTAATTTTAGTTGTTTCAGACAAACTAAGGGAGGGTTACCAATAAAGTAGTACTTAAGTCATTATAAACTCTGTTTGTAGAGGGGATTGCAGGGAAATGTCAAGGACTTGTACAGATGCTGGGCTAATAGTAGTTGGACTCCATGGATAACAGTAGGGAGAAGTTACCCTTGTAGCTCTGTGGCTGGCTGAAAGGTAGCAGAAGAGTGTGGAAGTTCTTCATTGAAACTCTATTGATATGACTGGTTTGGGTGAATAATTAACTAAGTATGTGAAGAAAATTACTACAACCCCAAACTCTCCTTTCAGAGAGAAGTTATGCTGTTTCTAGGCACCTAGTGCTCAAAAGCACTTCAAGCCAACAAAACCCCCTGTAATAAAGCTAATGGATGCCTCCAGATGTTTCCAGCCATAAGGCTTTTGGGATAAGAAAAAAACCATTTCTACCTTGCGCTTCCATGATGCCAGTCCCTGTATCTCCAGGACAGACCCTGCTTTTCATAGTTTAAGATCTTTTTGTCTGTTTTCTCAAGATTGACAGATGAGACAATTGCTGTGACTGTCATTTCCAGGTAATGGAAGTTACCCTCGCATCTCACTGCTTTAAGTGACTTCTCCAAGAGAGTGGTTTTCTTTCATAACCTACGTGATTTACAACCAGCTACTCTATCAGCTTCATCTTTACTGCCATCGATATTACGAGCCAGTGTACATCTGTCCCATTAGTTAGGTATTCCAGCTGACACTTTGCTCAAACTTACAAAGCAGTATACAGATAGAAGAACAGCTAAAGGTAGCTGAAGGCAGCAGTGTTCTGCAGGCAGGCAAACTGCTGTTGCCAGCCTGTTCAAGTGGCAAATTTAGTTCATGCTACCAATGGCAGAACATGTTAGAAGAATGGGGCCAAGAGCTGCTGTTAGGATTGGACTGAAATCAATGGATCTCTTCCAGGGTAGGATGTGAACCTCTCCTAGCTGGGTGGTATAGCACCACAGGGGAAGCAAAAGATACCCTTTGTTCTTAAATTTCTGGGGACAAATTGTGTAGTTAACTGTTAATTTCACTTATATGTGCCCATGTTTCTCTGTTCTCAGACTTTGTTAAAAGCTTTGTTTCTCTTCCTATCCCCTTGTTCCCAAAATTGGTTGGAAAAGGGGAAGGGGGGGGAGAATCTGTCCTGACAAAGGAATTTCTAAAACTCATCTTAATCTTTTCCTGTGCAAAAAGCATAATCAGTCAGGAGTGGGCAGAACTTCATGCCAACACAAACAAGATGCTGCACTTGGATGCAGAATGTCGCATGTGACAGCAGTCTTTGCAACATGTGTGTGACTAGTGAATCAGCAGTACCTAGATAGCAGACTGCAGCAATGTCATGGGGTTTCTTAAAACTGCATGTCCTATGGGGAGATTCATGAATTAGGATGCTTCACTGTTTTAAGGCTGTTTCTAATGTGGAAAAAACAGGCACAGGTTTTGCATGTTGAGATGCTCAGTAAGTTTGCCATGTTAACAGTGAACTTCTGTGTACAGCAGTTGATACACACAACCCCACTGTACATTCAGACTTCACTTAACTTTTGAAATGGAAAGTTTATTTGCATGTATCTGTCCTACCCCTGTCTCTTGATGTGCTGGATTTGTTCTGCTTTTACATTATCAAGTAAAACAGATGTAACTGGCTAAAGACCCTTACTTTTTCTGCTTCTTTGAAATCCGTTTTGGATTGCCTGGGATGTGTGAAGTTAGATATTGCAAAACATTCTTCCAAGCTGTGACAGTGAATGTCTGATAATCTTAAATCTCCAGTGATTGCACTGATTAGCAAAATCCTTCAACAAATACTGTGATTTCTCTCAAGTTGATAACAAAGTTAAGTCAACTTCTTATGTATGACAGGCTGCTTTGGGGAATTTGCCTCTTTTTGGCTTTTAAGGAGGGCAGTAAGTTTGGGGTATTTTATTATTACTGTTCCCAGCCTATACCTTTGCCAGATGTCGTGGCTTAAGCCTGATGATGACGTTTGGTCTCTCTGCTCTCCTGTAATGTTACTCTGGTTCTTTGGCCAGTTCACCCTCTTCAAGTCCTTCCCTTCTCAGAACATTTGTACAAAAGGCCAAAAAAACAGATTTACTTTCAAATGCATAACACTTCCTAATGCACACTTGCAGCAATGCTGGTTGGTTGTCTGAGCCCCTCACATTAAGAGCAAGTTGAGATCCTGCTTTGTCATGAGTATTTTCATTTTTGTCTGGCTGATGTCTCCCTGGTTCTACTTACTCTTCTGGCCATGTTGAAAGACTGTGCTGTAGTTGGCGTCCCAGTTCTGCTTGTCTCCTGCTGACTTTCCATCACAAGTTCACAGCGAAGTCTGAGCTCCTGCCTGTCAAGCCATGTGTTTGATGCAGGCAGGTGGTGTCCAAAGTGGTGTCTGTTTTGTTCTGTGGAAGTAGTAATGTGGGGGACTTCATCAAACCAGGTGCTCAGAATCTGGCATACTCGTGCACAAATAGTGGCAGTGGTTGGGCTAACACCCTATAAGTAATGTAGTAAAGACATGACTGTAGCTAAAACCCTATGATTCCTCCCTTGACAAGAATCTGTAGCATAGTCTCCTTTCAGTTACACTGAGATTTAGGATTTTTCATGTGTTGAAGCACGTGAAAAAGCAGGGCTCAGTTCAGCTATGAAACTTTCATTGGTTGGACTGTTTCTACCTCCCGTATGAAGGCAGGCTAAGAAAGTTGGGACTGTTCAGCCTGGAGAAGAGAGGGCTGCGTGGAGACCCCGTAGCAGCTTCCAGTATCTGAAGGGGGCCTATAAGGATGCTGGAGAGAGACTCTTCATTAGGAACTGTAGCAATAGGACAGGGGGTAACAGGTTAAAACTTAAACAAGGGAAGTTTAGATTGGATATAAGGAGGAAGTTCTTTACTGTGAGGGCAGTGAGGCACTGGAAAAGGTTGCCGAAAGAAGTGGTGAATGCTCCACCCCTGGCAGTGTTTAAGGCCAGGCTGGACAGAGCCTTGGGCGGCATGGTTTAGTGTGCGGTGTCCCTGCCCATGGCAGGGGGGTTGGAACTGGATGATCTTAAGGTCCTTTCCAACCCTAACCATGCTATGTTTCTATAGCTATTGCTTTACGAAGTAGTTTTAAAAGGAGGACTTTCTATGGCATATCAAGGCAATGTTCTGTTTGATTACATCGTGAATAATTAGGAAATTTGTTTATATTATCAGTAATAATATTGGTATATAAGCTTTGCAATTTATTTCTTTAGTGGTGAATACATTTTTATACAGATACTTTAGAACTGTGTATTGAAAAATGACTAAAGACTTATCTGCGTCATGTTTTCCTAACTTTGCTATTGCAAACATGACACATGTAGATACCCAAGCTGCATTCCAGCATGACCTACTAGCAGGCAGGAGGATTTCTGCTTCAGTGCTGCAGTTCATTAAAGAGCTGTAAACAGAAATGCTGCAAAAGTTTACTGTGGGCATATGAGGAGAGATTTCTGATAACCTCAAGGCTGCCTCCCAAATGATCTTATTAATTGTGTGAGTAATCCGGGGAAAATCAGCAGGGTTGCTTTGACTTCTGCCCTCTGAGGTTGCAGTTTTTACAGCTTGGAGCAGCTATTAGTAACTATAGCTCTTGAAGTGCAATTTAAAAAAACCCAGGAAATATGTTCCTGTTTTTCTTTCTGATGCTGCTACAACTGACAACTCCTCTTCCTTTAATGCAGTGTGCCGCTGTTCCTGGAAACCTGTTTGGAATGTTATAATGAAGTTTTTCACTTGCCTGAAGTACATCAAATCTAACACATGAGCCTGGTTTCCAGTGGAGACTTCATTCTGCATTCAGTCAGCTGTTTCTCATGAGTCACACTGGCTGGGTAAGGAAGGAAAGGGTTTCTTTGTGTGGGCTCAGGGAATTCATGGTTTTAAGTCATTCTGTACTAGGAATGCTGCTGTTACAGTTGTCAGCTCATTTGTGTTCGAAGTGACTAAGCCATGACCAGAAGGTGCCATCCTTTCTAGCTGCTAGTGACAATTAAAGCATTGATTAAAATTTAGATTGTAGGAAATCTGGACATAGTGTTATGTGTTGTGATGATGGATGGAAGAAAAATGCAGTAAGTATATGCATCTTTTTTGGTGAACGGATTCTCTTTTTTTAATCTAATTTGGAGTTGTTTTTTTTTTTTTTCAGTTTCTCTTTGAGAATTGTTTTCAGCCTCACCAAAATCTTACCTTGACAAGAAACTCAAAAAGCTATTTCATATTGCTTTTCTCCTTACACAGCGCCTTTCAGAGTGGCATCATTCTGCCTAGAGCTGGGCTGTCACCTCTTTCCAGGTACTTTTCTGCTCCTGTTCCATTTTGCTTCTGCTCTTCAGAGTTGACATAACACAGTCTGTGTTGGAGAGGGAAAGATTCATGAGAATATCAGGCATTTAACTGTTTGGAACAGCTTGTATCTGTGGCCTGTTCTGGATGTTACTTATATACAGAACTGCTAACTAACTAAATATATATATTTTTTCCCCATTTTAAGACTGTTCTTTACTGTGCAAATTAACCTTGGCTGTTCTTTAGAACTGCCTTTCTAGCTTAAGGATGCTGTTCACTGTTAGCAACGTATTTCTTTGATGCATATCCACGTGACTTTGGCACTACTATAGTTTTCCATCTTAACTAGCTGCCTTATCTGTTTGCTTTTAAGTCAGATTTGGTTAAAGTATACCTTTTAAACCAGATAAATGGGAAAACGCAGAATTTGGTAGAAGAGTTTGAAAAAGTTTGATTCAGTCTCCAGTAGTGTTGAACCTTTTGTTACTGCAGTTAAGAGATTATGGAAAGGTGGGATTTCTTTCAGCTTTTTAAAACTTTCTGGTAATTACTGGTTCTGAAGCCAGCAACTGTGTTACCTGGGGCATCTGGAAGAGAGGTGATTTAGATCAGTCATTAGGCAGAAATTCTTCCCTGTGAGGGTGTTGAGGCCCTGGCACAGGGTGCCCAGAGAAGCTGTGGCTGCCCCATCCCTGGCAGTGTTCAAGGACAGGTTGGACGGGGCTTGGAGCAACCTGCTCTGGTGGAAGGTGTCCTTGCCTATGGCAGGGGGTTGGAAATAGGTGATCTTTAAGGTCCCTTCCAACCCAAACCATTCTATGATTCTGTGATTTAGTGATTAAACTTATCTTTGGAAATATTTCCCATTGTTTGGTATGTGTTAAGCCTAAAAATACTAAAGTCTCATTGTAACCCTGAAAAGTTGTCATATTGATTATAGCTGGTTAGTATTGGTTTCATTAACAGTTTAGAAAAATGACAAAATACAGTAATGCCATTAGGAAGCATGTTTTTTTTTTCTCCATATAGTTTTGATAAGAACAACTGCATTCTATAGCTTGCTCATGAACTAGGTAAATTGAGAGTCCATATTTAATTTTGCTTTTCCTCCTAGTTTTCTTTCACTTTTCTGTCATTGTACTTCAGGATACTAATAATGTCTTAATTTCTGATTTCAGGCAAATACATAGTAACCAATGTGTTGTATTTGCATCCCAGAACCAGGCCACAGGAAACATACCACCCACTCTATTATATACAGTATGTGTAGTATGGCTGTTGATGGTATTAAGGTTTATTCTCCTTTTTGTTTCTCGCTACTTCTAGTTAAAAGAATATGACGTCAAGCTTATAAAAGTTTCTTAAATACTGTTAGAAACATGTTAAAGTATGTGGCAGTTGCAAATTCATACAGCACACCTTGGCTTACCTGTTTTGTAAGCCAGTTTCATGATAAATGCAAGGTTTAGATAATCAGAAGAGAGAGAGCATTTGAAGTATTTCATGAACATTAGTTGCTTTGAATTCTGGTGCTCTTGACTTACCACAGATCCCATTGCAGATGGGGTTGGGTAATATGCCCTCATCCCTTCAGGAAGCATGTAGGACAGGCCTCTAACTGTTCAGCTAAGAGTTTTAAATGGTAAAGAATTGTTCTTTTTCAAATTCTTTTTCCTTCTTGCGACTTTTAAAGCAGCTTTTATAGATACAAAAAGAAGTTAAAGAAGTGCCTACAACTTGTCAGTATCCAGTTATTTCCCAGGGGTTTAAAGTTCTAGCGCTGTTTTTTAGTGTTTTATTTTGTAAAGATAGGGGCTTTGGTGATAAATAGCTGGTGTTTGTTCAGTAGTCTTTTGAGACTTTAAAGTAGTTGGCTGAAGTGTAACGGTATTGTTAATTACCAGTAAGAATCATTTAGAAAGGGTTTTCTGAAATATTTTCTTGGTGACTTTAAGTCTGCAAAAACAAATTAATGACAACTCTGAATATTACAGTTTCTCACTAATGTCATGAACAAAATTTCTGATTTCGTTTTCCAGCTATTTCCCTTAGGAGATAAACAGCTTTGAAATAATCTCAGCCTGAACTGGAAAACTCATCTTTCTGGTGCCTGACACTTGAAGGTTGTGGGAGGTGCAGATGTGCAGGTCAGTGCAATGGTTAAAAGGTGAAACTCAGTTAATGGAGTCTGTAGAACCTGTGTGCCCACAGAAACCTCTTGGTTATATGTTAAAACTGTCCTGCACATCTAAACTTCTTGCAGTGATGAATAGTGTTTATGCTGATAGGTATTTCACACAGCAAGACTGCCTACAGGACAGAGGCTGACATTTCTCCTTTCCTAGCTAGACTGCTGCTTCTGGAAATTAATCTTCTGGGTTTCTGGTTCTGCTGATTCAGAAGATTTTGTAATTAAGAAAAATCAATAAAACAGGAGATAAATATAAAAATAGAGTCAGAAGATGAGAAACAAGCAAAAGTCCATATAAAAGACAGAGAAATGGTGTTGTAACTGGAGCATAAAGAGTTACTGATAGACTGGCAAAGCTGTGTGAAATGGGTTTGGTAGTAACAGCCAAGCCTTTTGAATTATTGTATTTTATTTTTTTTCCTGCTTTTATAGGAATTATGAACTATTTGTAATTCTGTTTCTGCCTTAGACTGAAAAGTAGATTTTGGCAGCCTCTGCCTTCTTTTTTTTTTCTGCTTTGCCTGTTTTTAGCGTTCCAAGTTGGATAATGAGGAGCTGTGTGTCCCCACTGTGCAGAAAACTGTTCTTATTTGAAGTTGCATTATATTCCTCTGTCAATTACTACATACACTTGTACAGATTCTTAAAGAATTCTGCAATATTTGGGGATGATGATCTCATTTAGATTCTTATCCCCCAAGTTTTCGGCAGCCAGAAGGGGGAAATCCCGTTTTATCAGATGGAATATACACACAAAGGAATGTTTGCTTTGATAACAAAAGAGGCTCAGTGCTCAAAAAGATTTTTCTGGAAGGATTTCCTTCTAGTTAAGAGTACATAATTTGACAACTTTAAAGACTACTATAATGATACTTTTCTTCACAGCCTCAGCTAGAGATAGCATGATCAATGGCTTTAGCAGGTTTTTATTGGCCTTCTGGCTGTTCTGTTTCAGTAGGAGGAATAAATGCCTTAGCAACAGATTTCTGTTAAGTAGGAGAATTTGAACTGAGTCTATGCTTACAAAACAAAGAAGGAAAGGAAAACTGCTTTTGTCTCAGATCACTCCACAGTATCTTCTGTGTTTGCATTTCCTTTAGGTTTACTGTGGCTTCTTAGACTATGTGGTTGATCTGATAAATAAATAGTATATGGAGCATTTCTCTTGTTGATACTTTGCTGAATGCATGTGATGCCAGCAAAGACCAAGCTGGTTTTTCCCATTGCTACGTATTAGTGGCTAAATTCTCCCTGTGGAGACTCCAAAACATTCACTAGCAATAAAACCGGCACTTAATTCTCTTTTTCATGTTGTTTAATGCTTTCATTTTGTTTGTCTTTCCTTAGGTTTTTTGATTAAGCTTTTACTGAATCCTTATCTATAATGGCAGTCTAATTTTTTGGAAGATAAACTGAAGTGGCATATACGGTGAAATAGCTTTTCAACAGCTTAGTGCTAAATGCTTCCAGATAGAGATGCGATTTAATCACATCTGTGCTTTATGACAAATGTAGATCTGCAGTTTCCTAAGGAATGTTTATTAATAACTTTAATGTTTATCATTGTGCATGAGGAAGGTATGTGCATAATTTCTGTGTTAGAAAGCCCCTTCAATTTAAATTTATTAAAGATTACTTTACCCTGTCATGACCAAAGTGTCCCCTAAATCCAGTTCCCTCCCATGAAAGCGTGAGAATTTCTCCACTACTTGGGGTCTGTGCAAATCATCTGCACTACAAAAGAACCCCCGCTCCTTCCATGTTAGGAATCTGGGAAGGGTAAATATTTAGAAGTGCTGGCATAACAATAGCAGAAGTAGAAGGAAATTAAAGTTTGGGATCCAATACTGAGACATGTTTGGCTTAAACTGGTGAGTGGAAAGAAAAATAAAAGCTTTTTAGTGATTTGGTGAAAGGTTACATTTTCGTTTTTGGATTAAGGAATAAGCAGAACTGTTTGATGTAGAATAAATTACACAGTTTCACAGACAAGAAGTCTCACTTTTGCAAAGGTGGCCTTTTTAGTTCTTGTTTAGGTATTTTGCTTATTCTGCCAGACTGGGCTATGTTGTTGTTCAGTCAGTTTATGACAGGTTGCAGGAAATGGTATTTCACTGAGCAAAGATTAGCACTGTGAAGGGAACAAGTCTTTTTACAGAAGACTACTGCTGGTATGAGAATGTCTTGAATGTAAAGGTTAGAGGCTCCAGGTTGGATGCATATGTAAAGTAAACCGAAATTAAGACCATGGCATAGAAATTGATTTCATTATAGAAATGCTGGTGTATAGGTTGCTAAATAGTTTACTCCATGAAAGATTCTTTTGTAGAATCTCTTGGAGAACTTCCTGCATCTGTTGTTTGCAACAGCTGTTAGATATTGAGCAGAAAAAGATGTGTCTGTCTTCAGAATAGTAAGGAAAATGTATTCTTTCTCTTGATAAATTCAGTTCAGGTTGAGTAACTCTTCGGATATTAAAACCAGTTTTCCTCATGGATTTCACTTATCTTTGGGAGATTTTTGGCACTGTGTTCAAATACCTAAATGTGGATGTTCCAAAGACTGAAGTCTGTTTCTGCCAAAATTTGCCGTGTGACTTACGAGCCTATATAAAGACCATTATAGTAACTTAAGCTGATACTTGGCTTGCGTTTATGCAAGATATCTCCAAATAATCCTTTAACTTAATTTTGAACAGTGCTTTGTTCTTCAGAGAGAAACCATATAGAGTTGACTGAAGAAAGGGAGCTGTGCTTTTGCAATGAATTCCAGTGTTTTGAAAGTTGATTTTTTTCTTTTTAATCCCATTTAAAAGTTAAACCCCAAAATTCTGCATTTCATTGTAGAAGGAAATAGTTTCTCTCCAGGGCATTTACCTTCACAGGTAGGAGACCCTGCTGGGTAGCCTTATCTGATGCCTCAGGGCTCTCAGCTCACTCTCAGCTTGCTCTATGGGTCATCTGAAAAGGCAAGTTTCCAGTTAGTTCTATTGGAAGGCTGTCAAACTTTACCATCCCCATCATGTTTTAATAGGGTTTTTTTTGTTACCCTTCATATAATTTTGATTTTTATGGTTTCCAGATGGTAGGTAATTCAGCACAGCCCTTGATGCAGTTTGGATTCCAGATCACCTAGTGTCTCACAGCCTGGCAGAAACTTCAGATTTAGGTAACAGTTGCTGCAAAGGGCCCCACACAACATATGAACTATAGTGAAATGTATTGGTGAAATATAGGGTTAAGAGTATTTCGAGATAATTTAGACCACTCCAGCACTTCAGTGCCTGAGATTTCTGGTGAATTTCTTAGTATTTTGGTTACCTACCTATGTGGATATTAGTTATCTTGAAGTTTTATTTGTGGGGTGACAAGCACTTCAGTATTTAAGTGCCTGTCCCCTCTTCACTTACTGACAGTACTCTGCAAATTCAAACAATTCAAAGAAAATCTTATTTCAATAAGATTACCTGTTCAGCCTTAGGTATCTGAAGAGGTAAACCCAGTGCCAGGAGGTAACTGGACGATGCGGTCTTACTCTGTAGCACAGTGATACAGGAGCTGGCACAGCAGAGAAGAGGTGTTTGCCAGCATTGTTCTGAAGCAGATGTGCCCAGCACAAAAGGTGATATTGAATCTCACAGTTGATAAATCAAGCACTTTTTTTACAGCGTTTTACATCATTGCTGTTACTGGTAAAATAAATCATAACAGAGCACAGCTTAAATCTATTTAAGGCTTGTGGGACTATGAGAACTTTGGTAGGTACAGTACTACAGTACAGTACTGTACAGTACTACTGAACATGGCTCAGTTGTGACCAGTGACACCCATGGAAGATTCATCAGGACCATTTTGTGGGGTGTTCCATTTCTCCCCCAGTAATTTGGCAATAGCACCATTTTACCAGTCTGTTCCTTATGAACCAGCAGAATTAAAGGTGTTTATTTTACCCTGTTTAAAAATAGAGATTTCAAAATGGCTTTAGCTAGGGTAGAGCGTCATTACTTGTAGAAGTTCTTAAAGTGACATCTGACGAAGTAGATCAGAGCTTAAGGAGGGACAACAGGGATGAAGGTCCTGGACGCATGGGGAGGAGTGGAGAAAGCCTGGCCAAAGCTCCTTGCTCCAGTCCAAGCAGCAAGGTGTACGGGTGTGTTGCAGAGCAAAGGCTATGCCCAATGCAGCTTGTGCATGCCCCAGTGTCCAAGTGCCTCTGCAATAGCAGTGAAGAAGTGTCTACAAATGCCTTGCAGTGCTTTGATGTAATTGCTGGACAATTGATAACTCCAAAGAAAGGAAGACTTGGATTTTATGCTGAAATCCATCTGAAGGATTTCAAGCTCAGGTTTCTCACCAAGCAGCGGCCTCTTAACTGCTCAACTGTTCACTGGATTGGGATCAAGGGCATCCGTTGTACAACTAGGAACACAAACTTTACAGGACCAGAGTGAGGGAAAGCACAAGCAAGAGAAACAGGACTTTGTAATGCAATGATGAGGTCACTTACCTGGGAGGGGGAAACACAGGCTGTACTTCGAGGACTGTGTATTTTACATTAAACAGTACAAGAGTTTATTAGCAGTTTTGGAAGCTTAAACAGAACTAAACATAGCCTATAAAGTAGTGGCTTAAGCAATTTCTGTCTAAGGTTCTTTGTAAATAATTGAGTGAAGCTTTAAAATGACAGTAATAAGCGTGGAATGAAAGTAAGATTTTTGTGCATGTAGTTTCTTGTTTGGTGGTTGGTTTGGTTTGGTTTTTTTTCCCCAGATCCTTGATATTTGTGAAATTGGCCAATTTCATATCAGAATTTTGCATGGTGAAAGCTTCTGTTTAATCCTATTTTAAGCCTCTGGTTGATCTTAATTTAAATGTGCTCATCCAGCTAGGGTTTTATACCTGCCAGAAATGACTCTTGAAAGTCAATCAAAATTCTCCATCCACATCTGTGGATATAAAAGGTTGATGCAGTAGTGATGCATGCCAGCAGTCGTGTGCTGCTCAGTTTATAACTTTGAAGTGAAGAAAATGCAAACGAATTGTACTTCAGTGCATTACTAAATTTAGGGTATTAAACCAGGTTCTTTATTGTGTTTACCTCTAATTGTGATGGTTTAAAAAACTCACTTATTATTAGCCAAATTTACAATGGCAGTTTTAGGTTTCTAGGAAGCTCTAGTGACCTCTGTAAAGGGGTAATTCAGTGAACCTGTCACTAATAATTTCATTCTGTAGCTAACAGTAATGGGTTTAATCCAGAAATTATGAGCTGGGCCCCCCTTTCCTGAGGGAAGTATTTCTTTCCATCTTTAAATGTAAGGGGGGTGAGTAGTAAATTTAACAGGACCTGGCTGTTCTTTTATATTTGAAGTCAGGAGGCTTTGCTAAGTACTGTGCAGAATGTGGTATCACACAGCACATTTTCCTTGCTTTCCCTCCATCTGAAGGCAGCCACATTTCTCCTATGCCATTTGAATAGAGTACAGCTTTGTCTGCTGTTACTCATGTGTTTACCTGCACCTTGCCAGCTAGCCCATGGTGGCTGGTATGTTTTAGATGTGCTCTGTGCACAAGAAGCATCACTGTTCCAGTCATGCTCTGACTGAACAGTATTGATGGCTCTGCTCAGCCTTTCCAGTAGGCATGCAAGTAGGTTAGTAATGCAGTACTTGTGAAGAAAGTCATAAAAGATAATGGCATTGTGGAAGTGTTGACTTGTTTAGCTCTGAAAGAAGTGCAGTCCTTCACCAACAAAGCAAGAAACCTGGGAAAGTGCCTTCAATGGCTTTACCAATTGTACCCCGCTATGTTTTAGTATTGAATTAGAATGCTAATCACTGAGTTCTTCTCCATCTTGCCCTAATGAAAGAAGTTCGTGTATGTAGGGGACTGGCATTTCAGTTTGTAAGCATTTCAAACACAGCCCTTTGTTTCTGCTTTGGGTATTTCGTGAGAATTCTAAACTAGCTCAGCAATAACTTCTTTTATAGAAAACTCACACCAAGAGATTATGCATCATGCTTATCCCTTTGATTTGCAGTTTACATTTTTAGTTACATTCTGTGTAGTATGTTTTTTTCTTAAGCACATTTTTAATAACTTTCTACTTTGTGCTAATATCAACTCTAAAGCCTACTGCTTTTACAGTATAATATACACATTATGCACATACACTCTCCTAAACAGAGTGAAGTCATCAGTGCCTCTAAAAGATGCACATCTCCACATGCCTGCTGGTTATTCTTGCCTGTTATGGTGGCCATCCTTCAGCCAGCAAACAAGCTTGTGCCAGGTATGTGGTGAGCTGAAGTTGGGAAATTTTATTGGGATTAAAACTAATGTATGAGGAGGAAGTGTGTGGGTGAGCGTTTTAGCACATGCTCGCGTGACAACACACTTGCCTCTTAAAATTATCGCCTAGCTTTGAAATTCCTTGTCCTCTGACCTCGGCCAAGCATTCCAGGTTCCTTTCTCTTCCTTCTTCCCTGCCCCCTTCCCCTTGAAATGCGCAGCTTGCTCTCACCCCTGGCTTGTAATATGCTAGTAACCAAGGAGCTGAGGGTCACCAGTTTCCACTCACCATGCACAAATACTGCTATTGCTGCTCCTGCCCCACATCTCTCACTCAGTTGTACGGGAAAGGCAAGAAGAGCACTGGTGGATATTAGGGTCTTTTCTAGTGCCTAGCAATAACCTTGTACGCATTTGGCTTTGAGTACTGTCACCAGATCCATGGGATACTTTTTTTGTTCACTGTGAGGAAAAAAGTGTAGCAGATACATCATGCAAGCATGAAGAACCAGTCATCCAAAATTGACTGAGATGCTTTCCTCAAGGTTAGCTTATTTTTTCCTTATCTTTGTCTCTAATGCAAACTCTTTGGGGAAGATTTTTTTGCTGGTAGATTTACATCAAAGTTGTTTTGGAAACAGCATATGCAAGGATGAATATCTTCTGACAAACAGACCAATCTATCTGCGGATGCTTTTTGCTTTCAATAGGAGATTGGGCTGCGAGTTCTTGCTGGGAAGGTCAGTATCTTATGTGTGCATTGCTCATTAAAACAGTATTTGGCTGGTGACTGTTAAATACTGTAGACTAAACAAGGCTGTTCTGTTAAATAAGATTTAAAATAGTAAAAAGAAAATTCAGCTTTTAATATCTGAACACTGCTATAAAGGTTCAATGGCCTGGTAGTAAAGCGATTTCTTAGCTTTATTAAAATTAGCAGCACCCATGCCCTGGAACAGGTACACGGCCCAATTAAGTGAGCTGGAAGGGAGGGAATTGCAAAGGGATCAAACCTTTCTCCTAACCATGGAATGGCTGTGCAGCTGCTGCAGCCGCAGGGCTGCCAGAAGCCTTCTGCAGCTGCTCTATGCCTGTCCCTGATACAGAGGTGGATTACTGGTGCTAACTCTGCAGCTGGGGTGCTGCTGGCATCTACCCAGGCACTCACTTTGCCAGGATATGAAAAAATATCTTCATGTTTTTACTCTGTAATGACCTAAAGTGACTAGTGTTCTCTCAGTTCCTGTAGCCTGGTTTCCTGTGCAGACATAGGTATCAGTCCTGCTGCTTCAGAGTCCTGGAATGCTTCGTGATCCACAAATCCTGGGTATGGAAAGAAACTGTACTCCTAAATACATTACAAGCACATGAGCTTCTTCAGGTTCCTTAATTTTTTGTGAAGAGAGTTATCTGATACTACAGTTCACGTGACCAGTAGAGAACGAAATCATGTTCCAACGAATCTCCTAGAAACAGCATGTAGAGGACATACAAAATAGGTAGGCTGTAGTGATAGGAAAAAACATTGTCTGACTGAATTTGCTACATACATTACAGACTGTAACAGAAGTAATCTGATTGAGGTCTGGTCTTGAATTTGATCTTTAAGTAGCTATCCAACTGTACTTACTAAATGTAAATCTCAAGAGGTACCATCACATTTGAAGGGCTTTCAAATACATAGTCTTAGACATTTGGTCAGTACTGGACATCTTCAGTATAAAACTTTGGTTTGTTAAATGGACCACATGCAGAGAAATAATGTATCTGGGTTTGTAATACAACTGTAATGCAGTTTCTGTATCTGCTGTGCTTTTCCAAAGGTTGTTTTAATTTGAGAACTGATCAGGAAGGTATAGAGCTGCAGTTTGGTACTAATGAGACTATAGCTCAGAACTGTGTGGCAGAAAATGCCAGATAGGTTTTTGAGAAAATACACTTCAGTATCTGTAGGCATAATACAAAAAGGGTAGTAGCGATAGTGTTAAACCCCAAAACCAAACATGATGGGGAATGCTACCTAGGTGTTTCATAGTTTAGACTTGTCTCAAGGTTTTTCACTTAGACTAGCACATAAACCAAACACTTATCAAACTTACTTTAGTGAAGAACTTTGGAAATGATGTGACTCGCTTATGAGAGGCAATAATTGTAGTTTAGTCTAAGCAGTGTGAAATCAGAGGGTCCAGAGAAATCTGCCATCTTCTGAGGCCGTGGAGGTTGGTGCTCTGAAAGGTCTGGTTCTTGGTTTATCTGAATGTATGAGAAATTCCCAGGCTTGCATCTGTTTGCTAAGAGACAGCTAGAAAAGATTGACTTCCCATTGCAGGAGCTGTGTTTGGGTAACCCTCTGGCAGGCAGGCAGCCTAGTGAGCAAACATTGAGTTTGGGCTCAAATAGCATTTTCTCTTGCCTTGTCTGTCAGGCCTTCCGTAGAGTGTCGGGAAAGCTCACACCAAATAAAAGCTCCTCTGTGGGCTCTAGCATTGCTTGTTTACTCCAAACACTTAGATTTTTCTTTTTCTGAAGAAAAATAGATTAGCTTTGGTGCTTATTTCACTTTCCTAATGAGGAAATGTGAAGGTGTGGTGTGGGTTGTGCACAAAAGGGGGGAAGCTCTTTCATGCATTATTTGAAGATTTAAAGCAGTTAATTTTGAAAATCCTTTAGGAAAATGAATAATGAAGCAGCTGCTAGGGGGCTTTCTCCTGTTACTTTTACTAAGCCAAAGGAGTAGCACTAGGTTGAAGGTTGAAATTGCAATAGGTAGAACAAATGCTTCAGAACTACAGTTGTTGCTTAATGTGCTCTTAAAAGACTAGCAAGAACCTTCTGCTTTCTTCGCTGTGAGCATGAATGAAATGAACAACAAAATGAATGGTTTCCTGATGCGTGCAACATAAATGTTTATTTTGCACATAACTGTTTGTACTGCAAACATACTATATGGCAATATTTACGCAGTTGCAATAAACATTGATGTTACATTATTAATTTCCCTGAAATGAGGTGCAAAACAGTGGTCCCTACCTTAAAAGTCATTGATAACTTAGTGTTTTCAAAGAATCTCTTACATTTCAAGACTTTGTTCCTGAGCTGTGAATATGAATCTGAAAAACTGACTTTTTCTTTGCTTCTCTGGTTGAAATAAACAGTGGTAGTTGTGTTTTCTGGACTGTTGCTATATGAACTCCTCTAGATGATGGGAGAAGTGCAGTTCTTTACTGTTTCTTTGATTGCAGACAAGTTAATATAGTTGTTCCTATGTCAATGTGCATTTCTCCTTTACTTGGAAGAAAAATAGACTGCAATAGTTGCGTTCACTGTAACGTCAGGATGATGGTTGTAATTTAAGTGCTGGTGTTGTGCAAGTGATGGAATTACTGTTTTTTATGTCACTTGTTTATTTTACGCTCAGATAAAGCATTCTGTTAGTTTTTCCCTCTGGTCAGTCTGGACTATTTTACAAGTGACATTATACATGTGTGCGCTTACATAAGATAAGTGTAGTTAATTCGTAGTGGAAAAGGTACACGTGTGAGAAAGGAATGTGAATGAGAAAATGTAACTGTGTGTAAACATGTTTATGCAGCTGCATTTTAATGTAACTTACTGGAGCGCTGGGTTTGGAGAAGAATAAAACTGCTACAACTGAAGACAAGCTATTAAACATTCCTTCAGAACATTGTGAGCTGTGGCTAAATCAGAAGTAGAGATCTTCAATTCTGCTTCCACATTTATTTGTACTTTTAACAAGTTTTCTTCTTATTAATATCAGAAAACTGGTTTAGATGCTAATAAAACCGTCTTAACTCTCCATATTAAAGTATTTTGCAGAGTATCACATCTGGGTTTTTTCTGGTTTTCATGATGAATACATAACTTTTTATTTTAACAATGTAAATAATTGCTTCCAATGTGGGGGATTTTTAAACTTAATAGCTTTTTGAGTTACTGTGGAGCCTCAAGATACATATTTCAATTCAGAGTACATGTGCTTTTGGAAACATGCAAAATAAAAGTTGTCTCGATTAGATCTTCACTGAAAAGAAATCATTAAATTGATGTTCGCATTTCTCTTGTGTAAGTAGATAAACCAAGATGGTCTTGTATTTCATACAACTCAACCTTCACATGACCTGGTTTAAACCTCAATGAAAAAACTTAGACAAATACTGCTGGAGTGTGTCTCTTCAGTTGGGGGAGAAGACTGGAAAATATCACTACCGTACTTAGAGCTTTTTAAACAATCAATAAAGGAAAGAGTTTAGAATCCTGATGTAGTTGTTTGCAATATCATAGTGAACTGGCTCTTTAATTACACTTGGGACTGAGAGGCCATTGTTCTAGGCACTTCAAGGACAATAAAAGACCCTCTTTGCCCTCCAAAATTGATCTCTGTGCTTTGACTTTCAATGATATTTAAGATGATGTGACCTTAAACATCCAGTTTCCAGCATATTAAAAGAATGTGTTGGTATCTGTTTTATTGAATGTAGTGTGGAGAGTTAAAATTTCCCAGTTGCACATCAGGAGTCCTCTGTTTATCTAAAAAACTCCAAATAGAGCATGATCAGCAATCGTGTACTTAACATTTCCCCTCTCACTACTGCTGGAGGACACTGCTTTGTAAGGCTTAAAGCTTTTTTCAGCCTCTCTACACACTTAACTCTCAGCCTTTCTTGAGGATATCTGTTATGAAAGATTTTGTGATAAAGTCTGGATGAGTGGAAGCAAGTATTTCTGGATCCAAGAGCACCATATTGGCACTTGGCTATCTCTTGAAGAATTATCAGGTGTGACACAATCAGTGGTGGTCTAGACAGCAATCTGATGGATCAAACTGACTCAATCCAATTAACTTCCTCAGTACTGTGCTCCTGGCATGTCCCATGTACTGCTAGAATCTGGAAGATCCCACTATGGGCCCTGTGTACCCCTGAATAATTAAAGTAGCTGCTACTATCTCAGTATTACCTGAAGTGCAGCACAAAAGTACACGGTAGTGCAAAAAGCAGTAAATAAATGGTTGGTCCTTACCATGTTTCTCCTACTGCATTATTTGTTTTACATGTCATTTGGTAAATTTCCTACTGTGAGTATGGCGCTAGCAGCTAAGATGTAGTAGAGAATATTGTGTCCAAGTTAAAACCACCAGTCAGGAAATTCTGTAGGTGGATAGGAATTGTAATAAAAATTCAATGTAGCTATAAAACGTGCCATGTACAGAACTCATTCTGTCATTTTAACCTCTCATTAGCTCTTTACTTATAGTCCATATTCCCTCATTCTCCCCATTTCATTACAATTCAGCAGAACTTCTGCAGCACCTCTGGTACCCTGAACTGGCCTTCAAGGGTTTCAAAAGCCTCTGCACTTTTTCCCTGAGCACCTGAATAGTACTTCAGCATCAATGTCCCTAGAGCACCCAAACCTGTCACCAGCTCTCCTATTAGTGTCCAACACTGTCAAAGTCCTTCAGCTTCTTCAGCTTCTTTCTCCTTAAAAGACACTGCTGTGACAAGAAGAATCTGTGATTAACATCATGTTAAGCTCTGAGAGTCTGAGCCAAGAAAAGGCTCAGAGAATGTTATGCTGATATCATTGGAAGGGTAATAGCTTGGGAGCAGCTCTTGAAGGTGGGCAGCCAAAGTTTGCAGAAGTTGTTGGTTCTTGATAACATGGCCTGGGGTAACTCCAGTTTAGTAAAGGCTATGAATGGATCATGGACAAGAACTGCAACTCTTGATACCTTGCTTAAAGAAAGAGAATAGTCAGACTTCATACACTACAACAGAGTATGTCAGCTGTGCTTTGTAAATATGAATATAAGCTTCAATTTTTTAGTCTCATCTTCTTAAACCATGACAATATTATACAAACTGATTTACTTGAATCTCTGATTTAGTTTATTGTGTTCTATGATTCTATAAGAGGTGTTTTGGGTTCCCCCCCCCAAGGATTGTACTGTAGAATTCTGCGAGCTGTATTAGTATTTTTACTACTACTTGGTTTTATTAAGTATACTATGAAAAATACTTTAAAATCTCAGTTAAAAAGCTGCTTATTGTCAGAAGTTGATAAAAGATGCTTTGCCCGTTTCTCTAAGTTCAAAGGATTCCTCTTTGATCAGAGCATGCAGAGTACTTTTGCCCAGAGTAGCATGTCTCTCTTCAAGGCCTTGAAGTTCAAATCACAAACTTTTAAGTAATCACTGAAATCTAAAAATAATAATTAATCTTCACAGTGGTCAAATTTTATTCTGCTCATTTCCTCTTTAATGCCTAGTGAAGCTTTGAGAATTTGTTTTCTTTATGATAGAAATACTGTCTCTTGGAAAATGCATTGCTAGATCCGTAGGTAGGTGAACTTTCTGGTGGATCAGGGATTGTATTGACTTAAGCCAAGGCTGAATTAGTAATGCAGCTGTCCTGCAGATTCTCTGCACATGTGCATTTCCAGGTGGTAGATAGAGCAGAGTGTTAACTCGTTTATCTTTTTGAGGCTTCTACAGATTAGACTCGACATCCTGATCTGCCTTGAATCAGCCTAAATTCCTCCATTTGTTTCCACTTTCTGCTTGTTCCTGTACCTGTGGTCCATGTGCTGCAGTGCTCGGTCCTATTTCCTGATCAGTTACAAATAAAGAAGTCAGCATTTAACTGATATTGCTGGAGATAAACAGTGGGATGAGTAGCAACATTCAAAGTTGAATGAAGGGGATGTTAAAGGGTGTGTGATGGAGGTGTCCAAACCAGGAGTGTGCCAGGGGGACTGGGGCAGAGGGTAGCGTGGGGAAGCACTCACAGATTGCCCCTCAGATACTGAAAGGCAATAATTCTCACAAATCTGTAACGCAAATACATGATACATTATATAATTTGTACAGGAATCATTTTATTAAGCATAATCTATGAATGTATATTATACATTCATTTTACTATCGTCCAGTAAGTTGATGTGCTAAAATAGAGAAATACTATTTTGTGCAGTGCATATAATCTGAGAGCTTTAATAGACTCTAATCCTTTAGCTTTTGATAGCCCTTTTCCTCCTAGGGATCAAAGCAGTGAGATATATGCCTCTTGTCACCTCTTTGAGGTGGTTAATAAACAGAAGTGATGCAGTACCTGTTATACAGGCACATTTACACATTTAATAAGTACTTTTATTAGTAGATAGGTTTTTCAGATATGTGTAGAGTTTGTGTCTTTGGAAAAGTAGCTTTGAGATTATTGTTGTGACACTTCTGGGCTTATTCTGTGTTTCAGCTGTTCGGAAAGTGAGTATCAAAATGTAGTCCTGCCTCCATTTTTAGTTATGGTTGAACGTTATCTGCTTTGTAGTACTGCTGTTTGTTCAATGAACGTGAGTTTCTTGTGTAAGAACTGTGGGATGGAAAGCAAGGTTTCTGTTAGAGAGCCTATCAGTGTTAGAAAAATGTTGTTCTAGGGAGGATGCCGATGGTATGTGGGAGGTGGAGACAGGGCAGCTGATGCCTGGAAAAGTGACATTTTCCAGCTGAAGCTAAGTGGGAAAGGCAGGGAACAGTGGTTTAATAAAGTAATGTTTCCCCTTAGATGTGGAGAAGCGCACAGTCCTTCACCACCTGTTAGAGACCAGATCCAGTAAGCAGGAAGAGCTGCTGTGTGTAAAAACTTAGACCAGAGTCAGGATGAATAATTCTAAGGTCACACCGAGGGAAACAGAGTTCCCTTTGGTAAGACTTTTTTTTTTTGTTTTACAAGGAGTAAGGATGCATGTAGATAAGAGATTCCTTTTGCTACAAGTTCATCCTGACCCTGAAATCAGAGCCTTGTGTTTCAGCAGCGGGGAAAGAGCTCTTCTGAAAGGCCAGTCCCAGGTGAGTTGTGATCTGCTTCAGATCTGGTTTATAAGATGTGCCCCAGGAAGATGCCAGTTCTGAGGTTTGCATCTAAGATATGCAGAGCTGAGGAAAAACCAGGAGTCTGCTCCCAAAGCGTGAGGCTTGTGAGCATGTTCTGTTAGCAGTTCCTTTGAGCATACCCTGGCAGAGCAGGCTGAGAGCAGCTTGTAGCATTTCCCCTGCTAATAGTTTTGTAAGTTCCTCATAATACAGCTTTGTGAGCAGAGTGAGGACAGCGTTCGCCACCTTAACACTGAGCTCTTCCAAAACTCAACCTGTCGCTTTATTTCTGGGGTCCTACAATTGAGGGTTCGCATATCCCCAGACTTCAGCAATCTTGTTTCATTTTGGCTTGTAAGTGACCAGGCAGTTTTCAGCTTTTTGCGTGAAGTCTGTAGTAATTCAGTTTGTGTATAAAGCCTTTAAGAAGATGCATCTGAGGAGTGTATGGATATGTTTACTTTTGGACTACTGGGTTCTCAAGTGCTTGAGTGTGAAGGAAGCTCACTAAAAGGCATGTAAGGTACAAATATCTGAAAACCTGGTGCGTGGAAAAGCCTAATTGTGTCAACTGATTTTCTTTGTTGCTGTTGGAGTGTCAGAATTATTCTGTAAGAAATGCCTGACAACCAAAGGATGAAGTAAGAGCTTGGGGCTCGGGGACAAGACTTTGCCAGGAACTAATGAGGCCCGAGGTGAGTTTAAACTCTCTAAATGACACTTGGTGCTGTTTTCAGTGTCCCGCCTTCCTCAGCTCTTTATATTTCACAAACGCTGGGGGCGAGGTGCTGCCGCTTGTTTGCGCTTTCCGCCTAAGGATGCGCGGTGAAGCAGGGGCATGGTGAGTGGCAGGGGGGCGCGGGCAGAGCGCGGCGCTCATCTCCACATCAGCCTCAAACCAAGCGGATCAAAGAGGGCTGGAACCGAGGGCGGGGAGCGCCCTGGGGCTCCCGCATCAGTGGGGAGGAGTCGGCGGGGCGCTGCCAGCTCCCAGACCTGCCGCCGGGACGGGAGGGCTCGGCTCGGCTCGGCTCGGCTCGGCTCGGCTCGGCTCGGCTCGGCTCAGCTCAGCGCTCCCCGCTCGGCGCCGGAGTTGTGCAAGCGGCGAAGCGAGCGCGGCTGCCGGTGGCTGCGGGAAGAGCGGCAGCTCCCCCCGTCAGTGAGTGGGGATACCTGGATGAGGAGGGGGCTGCTTTCTCCCTCGAGCTGATCATCTCTGGTAAGCGTGGAGAACTAGGTTCCTTGTGTTGGATCGTTTCAAATCTGGCCGTGAGCTCCCGTGCTGTGCTTTAGGTTACAGCTGCAGCAGCTCGGGCTTTCAGCGAGCGTTAGCGCGGAGGTTTAAGACTGTTGTGTACCTTCGATTTATTTACACTGAAATGGTACTTTGTAATGCAAGGAGGGTCCTGGGCTTGTAAAAGACTGCAGCGGGGTAGAAATGCCGGAGAGCTTAGGACCCTCCTAGCGCTGAAGAGCCTGGTGAGAAAGAAAAACACCCCCAGGGGTGGCGAGCCAGCTATTTCAACAGATGTGCTATTATTCAAGTGGTGTATGAAGTTTATCTTTTGGCTCAGCAGACGGGAGACGTAAAACCTACATGGGACATGAAGCGGGAGGGAAAGAAATCAGTTATGGCATGTTTAGCTTTCGAAGAAAATGATTGTTGGGTTGCTCGTGTAAACTGTGTCTTCTGTAGCTCAAGGTGAAGAACGCTCTGCTTACCAGCTAGGTGTGAGCTGCCTGATGTTCGCCCGCGTTCCCACCAAGAGCTTTGCTTGTTTAATATACAGTCGTTGTAAAATTGTTGTGCTTCTATTAAAATACGAAGAAAGAAGTGCAATTATCAGTAACAGATTCTTTAAAGAGGTTCAAATGTAGCATTTGAATTTGGACAGAAAACAGAAACCTGATTCTAAACAGATGGTCCAGAGGTTTCTTAACCTCTTTGGTAAGGCTGATATGGCCAGGATGATAGTGGGCATAGCCGGAGCTGTGTCCTCAAAAAGTGCTTGTGTGTCCCTCTACAACTGTAATACTTTAGATGTTAATCCCACAGCGTGATGAAGTCAAAGTCTGTGGAACTTTCAGTACGAATAACTCCTTTTACATCCAGTAAGAGATATATTTTGGTTTTCCCCCCTCAGTGTGAGCAGGATTAGAGCTATTTTGGACCCGAATATTTACAATTGCAGAAACTTAAATGCCTTTCCTATGGTAATGGAAAGGCAGCAAGTTGTGTAAATAAGATTTAGTGTGATGACAGTCGCAGTTGTAAGAAATGTTTGGGGTGGTTTTTAACAGCTTACCATGCTCTTAAACTGTGCTGAGATATACCTGCTCCAAAGAGACATGCATGTTATTTCTTGTAGTATGTTTTGTTCCAATCACTTCTGCTTGTAGCTGTATCTCATTCCAAAATTCAGAGTATTTGAAGCTCTTTTTGTTCCTTGTTTTCTTTCCATTTTGCCCACCTATATAGATGCCTTTTCATAGAATTTTAGGCTGGTACAAAACTTCCGGAAGAGAATTTTAAGGGCTTCTTGTTGTTGCTTCTATCTATCGTTTAATTACTTATTGGCAATTCTGACTTTGAAAAGACTTTGTAGTTAAAGCACTGCTATTGATTTCTTTAGTCAAAGCCCTGCAAATAGTCTGCTGTTGTTTTACTGTTTGTGCCAGAAGTAACTTTAGCTTAAAAGCAAAGCAAAATCTATTTCTGATGTTCTGTTTTCCTCATCCTTCTCAGTCTTTCCCGGCTCCCTCACCTCACAGCTGCTGCTGGTGGGTCAGTTCGTGTGCCAGCTTTTGGCAGCACTGGTTCGCTGGTGCCCATCTGCAGCATGAGCTGTGGTCCTGGCATGGTGACATGTGGAAACTCCCTGTCACAGGAACTGCAATTCCCCAGCAAGCCTGCGACGCAGGAAATGAACTCATGTTGTCTGAGGTGCAGGATGGGGCAGCTGCTCAAGTTCTGAGGCTGCTCAGAAGGATGGAGGGGCTGCAACAGCTCTTGAAACTCTTGGTATAAAATGAAGGAAGGGGGGAAATTCCTCTTCTGCAAACCTCTTCTGCTTCTTAATTGTCTTCTAACTACTAGTGTGTGGTGCAAGTACTTAGATTGCTGAAAATCTGCTTGTTAATAGGGTGACATTAGTTGGGAAAATGAGTATTTATGGACTGTGCAGAAAATAAACTGACCTTAATGGCATTTCTCAAAAACAGAAGCTACATTTCAGCAGTCCTCAAAGCAAAATGGCTGCATTAGTAAGCATATCAGGTAAACTTGTGTGCTGATGAAGTAAGAATTCTAGAATCTTCTTGGAGGTGAAATACACATATTTAAAACACACTATAATACCTGAAAAAGAAATGGAAAGGGCAGGGAAGGCTTGTTTTGGTAGGTGACTGTATTTTGTGTAGAGAAAGCTTTTCAGGGAAGACCCAGTGGTTAAGAGCTGAGATGGAAAAGCAAGAACCAGGCTATTGAGAGAAACCAAGCACCGCATATGAACACATAGGGGTAAGAGCTAGGGAATTTGAAAAATGCCTAGCTGAGAGCCAAAATAGAGCTCAACAACTATAAAACATGAAAAAGCTGTTTGACTTGCTAAAGACCATTGCAGTGATAGATAACTAGACGTCTCCCATAAAACCCAGTATCAACCACCAGGCACCACCTGCTACTCCTGCAAGCACTGAGAAATAGCAAAGATGTAAAGAATTTCGGTGATGTGAAGGAGGAGAAAACCCTCCTTAAGAGTGGCTGTATACTGGTTGGCACAGCAAACAGCCCAGAGAGGGTTTAACTGAGTTTACACACTGAGACCATTCGCCACAATGAAAAGCTTCAGCGTCTTAAGGGACTACAAGGCCATTATAATATTTCATCTGGAAGGAGACTTAATAGGTAGCACTGGGATTGTTAAGTGTTGCTTATTTCAAGAATGCACTACTTTTAGAATCCAGCTGGTTTAGATGAACTTTTGACATGAAAAGACTTTTGTTACTTCAGACATCATGTTCATCTCAGAACCATGACAGGTCTGGAAAGCTGGTTCAGCTGGCTGAGTGGCATGATGCTTTAGGATAACATTTTAAATGAAATGTGAGTTTTATCCTCTGTTAAATGGTAAATGTAAAGTCTTATAACCAGCTTAGGTTTGGTTTAGTGCAAGGTATAGGTCTTTGTTTGTTTGCTTTCTTATATGGTAAAAAGACCCCTCAACAGTTAGCTGTTCTCTGTCATCTTCAAAGATCTGTAGATTATCTGTACTAATACACTAGTTTATACCAAATTTCCACTACATCATTCTCTCTTGAATTTGCACTTCAACGAGTTGCAGTTGCAGGCCTTACAAGTCCAGATGGAAGTTGTTGAACCAATGGGGTTTTAAGTATGGGGGGTTTTAATCTTTCAGTTGCAGCGAGAGGACCAGGTGAACTTAATCCACATCTAAGAAGAACAGGCTAGTTGGGGAGCACCAAATCCTACCTAATTTTCAGTGTGGTACAGCATTACTTTATTTGCTAAAGTGGATGGCAGATGTCTGCTGGGTAAGCTGTGTTCATTGTTGGCCCCGCAAACAGTAGGGGGGGTTACTCCATGAAACCATCGCCTCTGCAGGCCAAGGTAATTTCCAGATACGACAGTCCTCCAAGCTGCTGTTTTGAACCGTGTGGCTAAAGTGCATTCTTAGCAGTTACCCTTAACAAGCATACAGTAACTAAAGATGATTCTAGTTCCCTTAGCAGTCCAGCTGGCATCATTTCTAAATAGATGTTAATGTTTGAAACGCCTTGTGTCCAGCTAGAGAGGTGGCTACTTAAGTGTGATGTATTAAACATGTAGGTGAGTACTTTTTCCAATTGTTTTTAAACTTCAGTTAAGTAGGGCTGCCTGTATTAAACCCTGTATTATTTACAGCTTCATTATGCAGAATACCTGTCCACTGCTTCAAAGCCTTCAGGTAGAAATTGGTATCAGCCTGAAAAATCTCACTCAATTGAGAGTTTGCTGTTCCCAATTGGAGAGCAGCAAATACTAACGCAGTCTGAGGAATGCAGCAAAAATAAATGTCAACACTGAAAGAATTCAGAGTTCTTAAAGACTGTGTTTTCAAAGATTCATATTTTTAGATGTTTTTCATCATGTTTTTTCATGATGAACAAATTCTTTGATTCCCCACACCCATGTGTTATTAAAATCTGTGCTTGTTGCATTTTAACCAGCTTATTTGTGCATCCTCTAGAGGAGGGATTCTCAGTTAACTCTTATCGTTAGTACATTTCTTAGTAAGTTCCCAGTCACTGCAGTTATGCCAGAGGAGACAATACAACAGAGAGATAAGACTATAACCTAAGAACGTATTTTGGTATAACAGCTACAGGTGAAGTTTTGCTGTCAATGGAATTGCAGTTGGTTGTAGAGAGACATGAGTACTTAATTTTTAACACCCTCAAATGTGAGTGAAACAAAACTCAGAGGACATTAGACTTGTCAAGTGACATCAACCATCTAGCATCTGTTTAAAGGAAAGCTACCAAACCAAACGCAAATGTACATCCCAACTCATTCTAAAGAGTTAGCTTGAGTCCCAGTTCTTAGTGGTGGCTGAATAAAATACTGAATCGGATGGCTACCTTAAGTATGCAGAGTAGTTTATCTGTCTTTAATACGGCATTGAAAGAGCTTCAAGATAAGCATGTGCTTCCATTGCCTTGCTTGAAGACTCCATAAAAATGGACAGAACTCAATAGTTTCTCAAGGCTTTGGAAGAGAGAATCAGCTTGATCTGTTAATATTTTTGTAGCTTGAAATTGTTCATGAATAGCCTTGTTCAACAGGAGAACAAAGGCAGAGTTATATGTTGTGGTAGGGATGATGATGATCCTTGGCTTTTCTTTGTATTTATTAGTTTCTGATGAGCCTTTCTGAATGCTCTGTTGAAACTCAAAAGGCATGTAGGTAGATATTGCATTTGTTGGGAATACTGCATTTTATCTTTGATCATATTAAATGGAGGCTGGCTGGAACAAAACTTCTAATTCCCGTATTGGTGTTCATGAGGGGCACAGATGCACTGAAGGTCCCAAGCCTCTGTGTCTGTGCTGGGATTGCCGAGCTTCTGTGTGCTTACATCTCTGTTTGGCACATGCATGCTTTGCGTGTAAATGTGTCGTTTCCTTTATAAACTGATTTGAAACAGCTACTAAACATTATGTCCTGTTATCTCAATGGCTGCATGCTGCAGATGTCCTGGGCTTAAAGCAAAAGGATGGTGCATCTGCCTTCTTGAAGTGGGTGAGGTATTTGGAGTATTATTTCCCTACCTAGTTTTCAGTTACAGTAGTAGTCTGCAGGACAGTAACTTTGAGTGTACAGCATTTTCAAGTGATATACATGTGTCAGACTAACTTAGAAACCAGAATGTAACAGCATCACTGTGCAGTCAATCCCAAATATAGAAACAAGTAGCCAGAAATTCCCTAAATGCTGCCACATGCCTCAAGAGGAGCTTTCTCTTAATGTCAGCTCTTGCTCTGTCCACTTCAGCAGGCTTTGAAGCCGCCTACAGTGCGAGAGGGGAACAGCCTATTCAAACACAGTGGTATTTCACACAGCTAACGTACCTCTTCAGACTGAAGCAAAGTTTAGCCAGCCACTTGAATTCACTCTCTGTGCTCAGCAGAGAGTCCTCCATGGGCTTGACTTGTCTGGGCCAGGGTAGGGGGTACCCAGCAGGAACGTGTGGAATTGAAGGCTGGAAAGAATACACTCGTTGAGCAGCATATTCTCCTGTTCTGAGCAGTTATCTAAATGCAAGTGATTTCCCAGGGCATCTGGCTCTGCACATGATCTAGAACAAATAGCAGAGGATTAATCTTCCTTCAGATGTGAAGGATTTAGCTATGTCTAGGAGAGATGCTGCGCGGAGGTGGGGGCTGCTGGGGGCAGCATTCCACTCTGCAAAGCACTTTCTGCTCAGAATTGGCATTCAGGTAATTAAATAGCTCAGCTAGCTGGGCAGGCTTAGCTCTCTGGGCACTCAGCAAAGGTATCGGGGAAGAAAATGAGATAGAAACTTGCTCGCTTACCTGTTTTAATCTGTATGTTGTGTCTTTCTGTGAAGTTCAGTGTCTGCAATGCAAGCCTTGCAATTTGGGCTTGGGATGATTAAATTCAGTAAGCAATTAAATTGCTTAAATTCAGTGTTAAAAAGGTAACATTAAGTTAGCCAAAGCAGTCGTAATTAACTGTCTTTTTAAAGCACGAGTTAATTTAGTCTTCTAAATAGCACATAATTAGTGTTCTTTCTCCTCTTCCCTCCCCCTGCTATGTCACTTGGGAAGTAAATTCCTATCTGAGTGTGATGTTTGACCTTTCGTGTTATTTATCAAAATAATAATCTCCAACTTATTTATTAAAACATGATTCCAATTACCAGGGGGGAAATTGACTGCTGCAAGCGCTTCAGACGAGTTCTGATTTTGAGCCAGGCTCCTCGGTCCCCCTTCCAGTGTTAATAGTTTTTCACTTACTTACATTCTGCTTGAAAAAGACAAGGCTTTGGAAGAAAATCTTTACTATCCTTTATTTACAGCACAGTGAATTTGTTAACTGCCTTTGGAATACATGTCACTCAGAAGCATGAGTTTCTCAGTCAGCCTTAGTTGAATCCCGAGTTTGTTTATTTTGAAGCTTGGGAAGAGCATGGTTGTGTTTAGTGTTTTGAGCTTCTGCTAAAGCCATAGTCCACCCTCCAGAAATTGTGACAGATGTCTGCTGGAGTGGCTTGAGTTATTTAAATGAAGTAACGCCTTCCAAAATACAAATATGTCTCATTTTCAATAGAAATTTGAGATGGGAAGGGAGGTTATTGAAACCAGCACATTAATGATTATTAAACAACCTCTGCTGTGTGGTCCTGTCTCCTGCTGGCTTTCAAAGCGCACAGGCAAATTGCAGTGCAAGGTGTGGATGGTTACACAGGTTATACCAAAATCTGTTTTCATAACTAGAGGCTGTTACTTACTCTTGTTCCCATGCATCTCAGTCACTAGTTGTTAGCTGTGACCCAGGGACTGTTAAGTGTCTATTCATTTGACTTATGCCTTGGTTTATTCACTGAGCATTTATGCAACTTCACTTTTAACTTTTTGTTAAACAAATGAAAGTTCTTCAAGACATTCCTGGCAGTGTGTGAATGACTCCTTTCTATTTCCTTGTCTTGTGGAAGGTGAAGATGAGAGAGCAGCTTTACTCACTTTAATCTGAAGTTATTTCTAAGCATCTGAAAACACCACAGCTTTGTAAACTTTGCTTTATTTGTTTCTTCAGGAGCACTGCGTACCCATTGAGAACTGGGAGCATGGCTATGAGCAACGTCAGTGACTCAGTGATTCTGAGTAATGGCAGCATCTTGTCAAACGCTACAGGCCCAGGTATTGTTGCAGCTTCTGATGGAGACGTCACGGCCCAACAGCTCCCATCCAAGGAAACACCAAGAGCAAAAGCGAGTCCAAATGGCTGCCTCCAACTTAATGGTACAATCAAGCCATCCTTTCTGCCTTTAGACAACCAAAGAACTCAGCAGATGTTATCTCAGTGCTGCCACCCTTGTCCATACCATCACTCTTTAAGTAGCCATAATAACAAGCAAGAATGTCATTCGGTGGTTGGCAGCTCTGCACCATCTCCTATGACTTCATGCTGCATGCAGCCACATACTGAGTATTCAGCATCTATTTGCCAAAAACACACCCCCATATATCAGCCTGCCTGCTGTCTTCAGCCCTCCCCATCCTTCTGCCTTCACCATCAGTGGCCTGACCATTTTCAGCATCAGCCTGTGCAGCAACATGTAGCCAGGATAAGGTAAGCAGACTGTCTTATTTGTTAGTTCTCAGAGCGGGTAAACTTTCCCAGAACTATTTCATTTTCTTACACACGCAGATGATGAACCAGATTTCTTCCCCAGTGTTTTCACAAGTTAATCTGTGCTGTATTACCAACTTTTTTCTTTTCTGGAGAAACCAGGTGAGGGAACTAGTTTTTCTGGGCCACATGAATAGTCCTGAAGTGAATCAGCTCTTTTGGGGGGTGGAGGGAGCATGTTTTTCTTCTTGGGGGTAGTCTGGAAGCTCAGTGACTCTTTTACAAGGCATACTGTACATCTATATTTGTGTGAAACAAACCAATACAGAGATAACTAAGAAAAACAAACCCAATACGGAGATAAGAAAACTCTGGCACAACTGCTATTTCTGCGTAGTCTAATCAAACCTTATACTTCCTCAAAAAGATGTGTTGAAAAACACTTCCAATAATTCTATTTATGAGGGTGTTTTTTCTTTGTCAGGTCAGCTGGTTCAGTGAGTTGTCTCCATGTCTTCTCAGTGTGTGTATCTGCTGAGCTTCAAAGTTGTGCTCAGATTGAGAAATTCTGGATTGTTCCAGGTTTTAATCCTTTCTATCCTCCACTTCATATGAACTTGCCTTTTTATCTGTTCGCTGCCTTTGGCATTCCAGTGACTGTAGTCCCGGCTATAAGGAGCAACAGTCATAATCTGCAGACAGTAGATCCTGGTCAAAAGCAGCCAGTTCAAGAGGCAATGTCTAAAAGCCAAATTCCCTGTTGCAGTAAGACACTTCTAAGCTTTTATGAAGGGTTATTTTTTCCTGAGTTGCTATTGGGCCAAACCGGACGAATTTTCATGGGGGGTAATAAAATCTACCCTTCTCCCTGTCAGCCGACATCTGCATCCTTGCCTGAAACCTTGGAGCTCTGAGTATATCTTAGTCAGTTCTAATCATTTTATCTTGATGAAATGTATGAACTAATTTTAAACTTCTGAGAGTATTAGTCTGGGACAAATATGTAATGTGGAAAAAGTCAAAGTGAATAAAGCTTTTTCCTTGAGGTGAAAGCAGATGAAAATAAGGATAATGATAAAATGTGCAAATCAGCTTCCCTCTGCCAGAAAATGGAAAAAATCTTCTCAGTTGCTGGAACTGCTTATGATCAGGCATGTTTTTTCCACCCCATACTTGTTTAAATGTTAAGTAAAGATGAAAACTCTCATATAATTTTGCATGCAAAGGTATGCAGGATGTTGAGCCGTTACAGAATCAGTCATACTTTTCAGACTGTCAGAATGGGCACACTGATTTCAGTGTTTTATTCCCTGTGCAGCAGGACTGTTAAACCTCATCTGTATTCCACAGTCTTAAGGGAGGGAACAAATATGATCCAGAATCTGGATTTCTGTGCATACTGTAGAAAAAAAGAGCAGATACGATAAAATAATGTTTTCCATAGCACTTCATAAATACAAAGACTTTGTTTGAACTGCTGTGATTGGGATCTTAAGCCAAGATGCCTTTTTTCATCTTGTACTTCCTTACCATGGTGTGCATTTGTACATAAATGTTCAGAAATTAAGTAATGATTTACGATAAATATTCATCTTACTGTTAGCAGTCAAAATGAGGATACAGTCTCGCCTTTAAAACGTGTATTTAGTTACTCAACTGTAGGCATTAGGATACTGTACATATTCCTATCAAGTGGTTACTGTTTAATTTCTGGACTTGCTTCTAGATAAGGTCATCAGTTTTCTTGGTCAGATGATACTTGCAATATGGCTCATAGGTCAGCAAATCAAACGAGTCCATCTTCTAAAAGCTGCCCAGCTTCTGGTAGCCAGTACTTGTTCTTTTAGCTCTAAATATGTATTAAATAGGAGTTGGGTCCCGTGTCATGTTGGGGAAGCTGGACTTTCAACTCCTTAAACTGGCCATGGCTGCATTAATGGACAGTGCATGCAACTGACTGTATCACTTCTGTAATCAGCATGGAACCAAAGAGATCTTTTTTTTTTCCCTCTGGATAGTATACAAGGCATGTCTAATGTAATGGTGTCCTGTTGCATTGTGAATCTAGTTTGTCATACTGAGGTGCCGCTGTCAATGAGACATGTTGGTAGATGGTAAGAGCAGGGAGTGAGTGGATGTAGCCTTGCAGGTAGATTACATACATGCTTAGGAAGAAGCAAACTGTCTCATTGGTACTTTGCAGTGCTGAAGAGAATAGGTGATAAATATGTATTAATTCTTTACATGCTTAGGTAACTTTCTATAGACAGAAGAGTAACGCTTCGGGGTGTGATATTTTTACATCGTCTTTGTTCTGCACTCTAGTTTTATTACATTTTGAGCCTATAATCTGCACAACAGCTTCTTCTTCAGATACTTTTCTTATGAGGCTAGTTGGAAATCATCCAGTTTTCTAACACGTGCATGTTTTAACAGGGTTATTTAAAATGCAGGTTCTCATACGATACATTAAGTTCAGTGTGTAATGAAACTGGATTTCATTTTGGTTATTTGTTTTTAAAAAATGCATTCAAATGTTGTTGTAAGTTTAAGGGGGGGGAAGATGTGATTAGATAAAGGGGGGTGAATGCTTTCTGCAAACTGTATCGCTAATGCTTACAGCTCTGGGCAGGTAACCAATTGTTTCAGCACGACAGGTTTTGTCAGGTTTTGAAGCCCAAGGCTTAACGTTTTTCAGTGACCTAATATTAAAGGAATGTGGCTCTGGTATATCATTGCAGATTGGAGCATATAAAGAAGACAGATTGAAATAATGCCACACTTGTCCTGTCCTCTTAAAGCTGACTGGATCTGGAATTTTGCAATGTGTTCAGCTTTGAAGTTTAAACTAAATTACATGCAACTGTCATCCCCACACCATAACTTGAATGTCTGGGCAGCTGGTACCTTTTTGAGATGGGTGAAAAGGGCTTTGTAGCACAGAAGAAAATATTTGCAATGGTCGGTGGTTTACAAAGGGATTGTGGCAAGAAATTCTATTGTAAAAGTAGGTAAAATACCTCAGCTGTTGGTTGTAATGATTCTGACGTAGATTCATCTGTAGATGATTTTGTAAAGCTGGAAGATCTTGAGCCAAGTTCTCTCTATTTGTGCACGTATTTAAGATGTGGTTCATTCAGCCATATTCATACCTCTTTTTTTAGTGGGCATAATATCTTGACCACACAAATACTCCTTGAGAAATTCCAGCTGTCTCCCCATATCAGGATGTGATTGTCCAGGGAATTGATTTGCTCTCTTACAACAGTTTCTAAACTTACCTGTTTGGAGCATGGCATGATTAGTTTTTCTTTTCAGGTACTATTGGAAGATTATTTTTCCACCCTGACCCTTTGGAGGACTCATGCTGAAGTAACCTTTTTTGTCTGAATGCATACTGAATGTATGTCTAGAAAACTGCAAGGCTTAGAGGCACTGGAAGATGGGTAGTTTTTGCCCCTGCTTTCCTGCCTTCTGCTTCTATAGACATTTCTGCAGGTAGACAGCAGAAATGAGAAAGGAGAACCAAGTATGACTGTTAGTCTGAAGAAATGGAAGAAGAATGAAGACTGATGCTTGACAACTGGAAACACCAAGCTAGGAGTCACTAGGGAAGAGTGAAACTGTGCAGCCCACCAGCATGTTTAGTGGGATGAAAGGAGGATAAAACAAGTAATGAAGGGCTGCATATTTTAGCAGAACTGAATGCTGCAGTAAAGAAATGTAAAACCAGAAAACTCTTAAAATCATTCCTGGTATTTTTCAAAATCTGTTCTTTGTATAGACATGTATGCATGTAAATAGTGCATTGTGCATAATAACGTAAGTGCATTCAGAAGAGGAAGAATGTGCAGAGGTTTTTTAGTAAGTCATCTCAGGGTTGTGGAAAGCATGGGGTAACAGTGCTGTGCATAGCTTATTGTCTCTGGTACCAAATTGAACTGCTTCCCTCAGACTTGTATGTGAAATGGAAAACACCAGTTAAAAGCTACTTGTGTCCTTACTAATCTTGGTGCCAGCTCTTTTGGGATCTCTCTTTGGTGATACAATTTAGACCGATGGACTCGGAGACAAAAGGTAGGGGAGAAAGAGGTCAGGGAGCTGTGAAAGAACTGATGGATGCTGCTGCTGAAAAGGAAGCTGCTCTAAACTGCCAGTGCCTGTAGTACTTGTGCTGCTGCAATATCAAACCAGTAAATTCATACAAATACTCTTTGCTCAGAGGAGAGCTGCTCTATATCACCTACCATTATTTACATTTCAAGACTGTGCTGTTAATGCTTTTAGCTGAAGCAGATAAGTAAAAACAACTGTTCTGAAAAGTATTGGAATGATCCTTTGGTAAAAAGTACAGAACAAAAGGACATGTGGGATAGAATAATCTCACCATGATCATGCAGTCATCTCAAACTAGAACATGGAAATACAATCAGTTTAAAGCCTCACAGAACCATTGGCTTGACATATATTTAAGATATATGTGAATTGTTCCCTGTCCCCCACCTGCCTCGTTTGGAAGTTTTATGTCCTAAAGCTTTGATAGTTTGAATTGCTGGATTCAAAGATTTTGCTTGCTAGACTAATTTCGGTTCTAAGCAAGGCAAAACCCCTACTGCTGTAGAGTCTGGTAAAGCATTAATATGTCCAGACTTACTGTGCATCTTCCTTTCAGTTAGATTTAAGCCTTCTTTTGAACTGTTTTGGCATTTCAGATTTATCTGCTGGTTCTGGGATTCTGAGTTCTGCTGTATCTCAGAGAGAGTTCTGTGCTGCACACTGTTTAAACAGCATTGCAGATAGACTTGAATGCTTACACTTTAATTAATACTTTAAAAAGCAGATCTTCAGAAATTAAAAGCTGTGAAGTGAGGGCAGCGTTATTGCTGCCTCTTACATTATAGACGCCTCTTTATATTTTCCTTCTAGTTACTTGGCATAAAGATTAGAACCAGTAAGAAAGAAAAAGCTCTTGTTTTTTTCAAAAAGCAAGGGAATGTTTGCCAAATACCAATCCTAATAACAAGACTTTGTTATGAAACAGCTCCCTGCTTGATTCCAGGAAAAGGATAACTGTTATCTAGTACATTCTGCATGGCTTGCAGAGCTGATTATACATATACACGTGTATGTAATATTTTCAGATACTCTCATTTCAGCAACATTAGCTCCACAAGAACTATGTAGAGTTTTTGAACAAAGCAGTTCCCACCTGTCTCAATATTTTCTTTTGAAAGTTGTTAGCTTCTTCTATGTTTGATGCATTAAAAGATACTTTGGGTTTTATATGAAATGTGTGCTAACGTCCTTTGTACGAAACACGTGCATATACTGTGCTATAAATGAGGAAGAGACTTGCTCCTTCCTCTAGGAAGATTAAAAGTAGGTATCTTTAAAAACCAAACTGCTTAGGTCAGATTTTTGAAGGTTGTTTCTAAAACTTTGTATCAACCTTGAGCCACTAGAAGGCAAAAGCTGTTACTGTGGTGTCAAGGCTGGTTCAGATGATCCCGGAGGTCCCTTCCAACTTGATATTCTATGATTCAGTGTTCAGAATATTGCAGATATCTTGATTCGTGCTGTAGGTCCGGAGTTCCTCCATGTTGGTAATTTGTATGGAAACAATACAAATTCCGGCTCTATTCTCATTTAAGCTATATATTCCTTGCTAAAATAGGAATTCTTTAGCCAATAGCTTCCCAAAATGGCGAGGCTGGAAGCAGAAAGTTATCACAATCTACATGGTCCCTTTTGTGTCACAACATTAACAGCCCAGTGTCATACTTGGGGATTTTGATGTAGTTAAGAAAAGGAAAGGGAATGTGTAACATTCTCATGCGTCCTTCTCAATCTGAGTCCAAATGTGGGATTCTCTGTTGCACAGATGTGGAGGAAGAGCTCTCCCCATGACCAAACAAATGAACTGGTTCTTTTGTTTCCTGGAAATAATTCTTCATGGCAGTCAGTAATTAGAGCTGTGCTTTCTCAGTTTTAGTCATCTTGCTTACTTTTTACTTCTAGTCTTCTGTTATCCCTCAGTGTGATACCTTTAGCATTTTCTTCTGGTTTTATTAAATCATTTACTCTTCCCATGGTAATTATTGTGCATTGTTTGCTGTGCAAACACCACAGTGCACTTTCCATTAGTCTTGCACAGAGCTGAAAGTAAAGGGGCTGACGTGCAGAGACCAGAATACAAATAAAAAATGCTATTTATAATTCTGTGGCTGACCAAATTAAAAATAATGTGCCTAGCAAAATATTAAGTGCACTTAAACCCAACCTCAGTTACTAGGCAGTCCAGGGGATCTTTGCAGGCTTTTAATTGTTCTCATTAAGCATTAATAGTTGTCTAGACTTCAGATTGCTTTGAAGCAAGCAGTTTTGCAATATAAAAAAAGGGACTTGGAAGGTTCCTGCTCTGGTCTGAGTGTGGCTGAGTACCAGCCTGGCCCTCTTTTGACCTTTAGTCTCTGCCGCTTACAAAGTCCAGGTTCTGTGTGTGCTTGAAGATGGATTTCCCATGCCCTGTATCCCTCACCTTTCCTTGAACAACAGAAGAGCTACTACTTAACTACAATCTGCCAGGCCTTTGAAGTACAGTCTTCAGAAGGGCTAAAGCTGATAATGTGAGGGAAGTGGTGAAACATCGTCCTTTCTTTTGTACTTAAATTGACTGGAAAACCAGCATGGGCTGTGTTCCTTCTTGAAAAGGTCTGATCTGTGTGAGGTTTGAGATGACTTAAAACTGAGCATTTATATGCATGTATTTGTCAACCCGCCCCCCATACAACAGCCGAAAGGATGGCAGCTTGTTTGAGTGTTTTGCCCATGAGTAGTTTTTCTCTTGCACTTTTAATAGTAGGTCGTGATAAGGTTCAAATGCGAAACAAGACAACACTAGAGAAGAAAGATCAAATGTCTGAACTAAATGTTGCCAGTGACCTTTTTCAGCACTCGTAGATGGGGTTTGAAATATGAAAAGTTTCCAGTCTTCCTTTTGATGGGGGAAAAGTGCAGAGTGAGGGATGTCAACTTTGGAAAGCTCTTTGTAAGTTACTGTCGTTATCTCTGTCTCTAGCTCCTTCCAAAATCACTCATCCTTCCTTTCTGATATTTCAATGTTGTTTTCATCTCCTAGTAAGTAATAATTGATGCGCAAACCAAAACAAACCCTAAATACAAAGCAAGAGGGAAATAACAGAGAGTGCCTGAGCAATTTGGTATTAATTTTGCTGCACTAAGGTTGCTGTGAGATTTCTGCCCTGGATATCTGCTGAGTAAAGAAGTCTCTTAAAGACTTGACTATCAATGAAAACAGAAATGAGATGGTGCCACTAACAGTACAGGTGAGGGGAGTTACAGGTAAAAATCCTGGTCATATTTCAGAAGGCTTGGTCTGTCCATTTGGAAATTAGGTTTTGTTTTTTAATAAAATGATGAAGAGCTGAATGTACTGGACTAGAAAAGCTCTCATGCATCACTGCTTCAGCTTTTCCAGTACTTTCAGTGATATTAATGGGATACCTTTCCACAAAATTCTTGCACTACATTTGCAGTTTTTAGGGTGTTCATTCAGTCAAATGGATGAACTTTGGTTAATGGTTTTGATTTTATTAAATCTGTTTAATGGTCTGTTTAATCTTACAGTGCCTGTTTAGCTACAGCTACAGCACTGAAAAGCTTGAAATGTTCAGTAAATATTCCCCTTTTTGTTTGCTTACTGAGCAAACACAACAAATTTAATCTGAGAGGTATAGAGGGTGATGTTGCATTATATATGTAGTTTTTCATCAGTGTCAGCATAAACTAGAGAACCTTCTTTGTACAGCTGCTGACTAAATCCTTTTAAATCTTCTAATTATGTTGAATATACACTTGGTTTATATAATTTAAAAAATTATGGCATTCTAAATGACTACATTCACAGACATTGGAACAGCGGCTCAACACCAAAAGATATGTTTGAAGTGAAACACTTTGATGAATTTAGAACAAAATTGCTTAAGTAACTGTACTTTCATTTGCTGTAAGAGTTTAAATATGTAAAAAGATAAAAACTAGTGTTTGTCCCCATAGTCAGGAGAATAATATGGAGCAATTGGAAGGGCTTGTAGTCTAGCTTCAAGAAAAGGCCTCGAGTTAAAGGAGGTTTTCTGAGAGCAAAAATGAACCCCCTGGTGACTTACATTCACAAATTCTTACATCTGCACAGGAAGGAAGACTGAAGCATGTACCACTTGAATTGTGGTGTATGACAGTCTGAAGTATCCCTAGTCCAGAGTAAAACTTACATATGCTTAATGTCAATCATTAATGCCTCTAAAAGCGTGGATTTCAGCCTCTGTGGAGAAATACCTTGATAGAAATAGGCACTTTCGTACATCTCTTTCATTCTGTTTAGTATCGTGGGATGGAGGTTTTCTGGTGTGTATGTTGTGATTTCTTGGGTCATGTTAATTTCCTATCTGTCAGAGAAATACAAGATGTGACCATGACCTTGTGTTGCTCCATTCAACTGGGAAGTGTAATAAAACAGCTTTGAAATAAAATATTTCTAAGGAAAGAACTTTCTGCTAATAAAAATGCTGAAAACTTCTCTAGTCATCATTTAAATCCCAGAACATATTTATTAATTTCACTGTAGTTACCAAGAAAAGAAAAAAGCCTGATAGTTTTAGGCTTGTAAAGGATCTTGAAATAATATTAGTCTGCTCCAAATTAGCTGTTGGCTTGTTTTCAAGTAATGATTCATGGTGGTATTTTACTAACCCTCTTTTATTGTCTTGAATAGTTCAGAACTTTTGTTTAACTTGCCAAGCAGTGCTATAAGTGGTCCTGCCCTTAGTACTTCAGAACTTAAAGGAATATATATATATATTTTGCTTCAATTAAGCCTTTTGAAGAAGGATGCACTTTATATTATGTATAAACTTTGTCATTTAAAGCTGGGACAATCCAATTTCAGTGTGTGTGATGGCAGTTTTCTTATTTGACAGTTTGACAACTGTGTTTAAAGTGGCTACACTCATTGGAGAAAAGGTTAGGGAAAGAAGAATGCAAGAAAATTAGGGTGTATGTTACTTGGCTTCTACATACACTGTCAATACTTCCTACCAAGTAGATGATTTACTTCCCCTTCAAGACAAGTGAACCAAGTAGGTGCTCTTGAGAAAAAGAGCTTTCCTCGTAGTTAATAATATTTAGGCAGTTGTTGATGATGAGAGAGAAGGCATTAGGAGTCGGTATTGGGAAAATTGTTTCCTAGGGTACCTTAAGCTGAAGACTTGGCAAGTAAATCCTGGGCTCCTGCATGTAAACCATCCATATGGAGCAGTGAGGAAAAGAAGAGGTGGGGAAAAAAAACAACAAATTCTGAAGATGTTTATAGGAGCATTTCAATTTCATCATCCATATAGTATATATTTACAGAAGTTTTAATTTTAGCATATAGTGAATTATACTGGGATGGAAAATACTATTTCAGTTGGAAAGGACCTATTGTGTAGTCAAACTGCCTTATCAATCTGGGGTTGACCAAGTTGAAGCATGTTAAGGGTATTGTCCAGTTACCTCTTGAATGCTGACAGGTTTAGGGCATCAACCTGCTTTCTAAGAAACCTGTTCCAGTGTTTGACCACTCTCTCAGAAAAGAAATGCTTACTAACGTCCAGTCTAAACCTCCTGTGGCACAGCTTTAAACCGTTCCTACGTGTCCTGTCACTGGATACTAGTGAGAGAGCTCAGCGCCTTCCTTTCCACTTACGCTTCTGAGCTGTAGAGAGCAGTGAGATCACACCTTGGCCTCTGTCTCCAAACTAAATTGGGGGTTGGAACTATGTGATCTTTAAGGTCCCTTCCAACCCAAACCGTTCTGTGACTGTACAAAACTAGACAAGCCCCAAATCCTTAGCTGCTTTTCATGGACTTTCCTTCCAGCCCTGATACTAAATTTATCAAAATAACTTCCAAATGAAAATACCTGTGTATAGGATGTCAATATGATTGCATTCACCTTTTCTGTTGACTTGATGGAAACATATTATCCTGTTGTATGCTGGCACAAGCCAGAAGTCTGTCACTGGGAGATTTGAAGACTATCTCTTTTAATATTGATTTCAGAGCAGAAAGTAAGTGAGCAAGACCTTGGCTTAGTTGAGTATATAGTTTGCCACTGGTGCTTAAGGACTCTGGTTTTACCCAGTGTGCATGCTGTAGGTCAGTAAAGCATATACTTTCGCAGTAAATTTAAATCAGATAGAGCAAGAATCACTTGGACAATGATTTTATTATTGTTAACAACTTCCTTACAATTGTTTTCCTTGCAGAAAGGCAATGTTATTTGCTCATACTTGCTGTGATCATAGAGCAGATCCTCAGGTGGAACTGAACAGGTAGGTAAGAATACAAGAAAAGCAGATAAGAACCTTTCTAAAGCTTGATATCTCAACTATAAAAATGTGCATTGACATCTGTAATATATACATATCAATTTTTAATTTTTGATCTTTCCGCTACAAAGACTTTCATTTTGTTTAATTTTATGCCAAACAATAGTCTTAGCAGAAATAATTCCTAAATATAAGATTAAGCAAAGCTGCAACATTGAGATTTCACGCTTTGTAATGGGATGAAATAGCAGTTAGTCCCAGTTTATCTAACCCTGATAATCTAGAGGTAAAAAATTCCTTTTGGATTGTTCCCTAACATTTTAAGTGGGAGAGAACAAGAAAATGCTTTACATTTTCCTTGCTTTCAATAAAACCTTAAAAAAAGGCAACTTACGAAATTGAATTCTCTGTCATCTTTACAACATCCTTCTGCTGTAGGTTGTCTGATTCTTTAAAGATGTAAATAAATAAAGCTGAGTGCAGAAAACTAGAATAAACACTATGTTCAAAAACATCTAGAGAGCTCCTGATTAGAATCAAGGAAAACTACACATAGCAAAAAAAAAAAAGAAGTTGGGAGGCTTGTAAAAGGTTTTTTGCAACTTAATCTGTTGGATTTGTCTGAGTGATTGCAGTGATTGTTAAAACGATAAAGTACATAGGTGTTAAATCTGATATAGCAGCAAAAGCTGGCTTGATATTTGAGAGCAATTCAGACTGTTCTTATGGGTCAGTGACATTCTGAAAACATGAGAATTTTCCTCCTACAGGGATTTAGTTTGTATTGTATGTTCTAATGGAAGATGTACAGTATGATGCGTATCCCATTCTATGCTGCAGGGATTTGGCTTACCCTTGAGTGTTATAATGACAAAAAGCTATGTTTTATCGCTTCTTGTAACCAGATCCACCAACAAAGGGAATAGTTTCCCTCTGGCAAAGTAAAGCATTGAGGTCAAACACCTCATAATCCTTCAACAGGGGAGTCTTTATATTGATTCCCCCCTTCCCCAATAAGTACAGTATTTATTGTAACTTAACATTTTTTACTCCAGTGAATAAGTGAAAAGTAAGAGTGCAAAATAAGGTTTTCTGCTATATTATTTTTGTATCAGTGTGTTTAGACACCTGTGGTATCCACAGTGCTTCAAAAAAGAAGATACAGTCTATGTCCTAAAAAGTAAACTATTTCACAAATAGGCTCTGTGTTTTTATGGCTGTAATGTTACTGGTATCAAGAGAAATAATACATCCCTCTTATTAATATCTGCATGAGGAAAGTAGAATTAAGATCATACACAACTGTCAAGTGTTTGTCTGTGCTGCCAGAAACTAAAGGTGTTACAGGTCTACTGCAGTGTCTACAGTTCTCATTTACTCCATCCCCAGTTTTGCTGGAGCAGTTGTCATGATTGCTTCTGCTGCTGCTTTATCTGCAGTACTGTTAGCGATTGCTTTACAGCCCCATGACAACTACTTTGTGATAAATAGCTGTGAGAAATACATTGATTTTCAGGTTTTGTGCAGCTCAGTGCCAAATGCAGTTAGTTTTCTCTGAATGATTGTTTGGAAATTGGGCTTTTCCTACTCAAGTTTCTGTCACCATTTGCATGCTACACTCGCACCTGGGTTTGAGCCCTGCAGTTCTAGTTGGTTTCACTGTTCATGTTCTAATGTCAGTGAGCCTGTATCTCAACTGGATTTGCGAAGGGATGGTGTTTATCAGCAGCATGTTTTCATCTGACACCAGTTCCTGCAAGAAAGTAGGGAACATGGTTGCAAAGGGTTGTGCATGTCTTTTTGAGAATCTTGTGGTCCAGTCACCTGGAGGTTCATAATAAACTGCTTGGTGACACCAACAGTATGAGGAAGAGCAGCACTTCCTCAATGAGTGCTGGTTCCAGCTGGGAGATGGCACCTTTCAGGAGGAGCACCTGTAATGACAGTGTCAGATTTATCTGTGGTGCTGTTAGTTATTTCCTTACACCTTAGAACAGGGCACAACAGTCCCAGGCAGTGCCTCTGTGCTGCCCTGTGTCAGGGCAGTAACCCCAGAGGCTGTAATTTTAGTCCAAAGTTCAACAGGTTTGTTGTTCCTCCAGGGAAAATGACAGGAAAAGTACTTCTACATCCGAGCTCCACTCTCTACATCTGCATGCTGTGAAATATAGAAATTAATTCCATATAAGTAGCACGAAGTAAATGAGAAATCAAACTTTTAGCCAGGGCAATATAAGGAGTTACAATAGGAATTCATCATGTTTTAGGAAGGTATTCTTTGGATAAGTTAGTACAAATGTTTTGGAGTGCATTTTTAACAGACTTAAAAAAGAAGTTACTATTGGTGTAGGCAGGAATATTCCTATTCAAAATCATATTGGTATCTCTTTCAACCTTTCAGGTTATTGGTATCTGCTAGCACAGGTAGAGAAATCTTCAAAATATGCTTCAAAACATGGCCTGTTCTCCTAATTTCCTGTTTCATGGCTACCTTCTGCAGGGTTTCTTGCACCTGCTGAGGAAGCAGCTAGCATTTATTCCTTGTAGTGTGAGGTGAAGAGGGATACTTGCCCTTCTCACAAATGACATTTGTGAAGAAAGACTGCAAAAGAGTGTCTTGGAATATGTGCTATAACTCATATTGTTCTCTGACACATTCAGCTTTGTATTCCCCTGAAATGCATTAGGTTAATGAAACAAATACACTGCAAAAGCAGTAAGCCATCCACAATTTTTATCATTAACTGTTAAATTCATTTGGAATGATCCCATGCTGAGGAACACATTTGTGAAACATGGCTTCGTGCCATGTTAATGTCCAGGTGATGTGAAGGTTGTAAAACTTGCTTTCAACTCCCTTGTTACACCCATGCCAATCTATTTACTCTCATGAGAAAACTCATTCAGTGCTGTAACTGAAAGGAAACTTTGGCTTCATTGAGAACCTAAAGCCAGGATGTGGCCGAATGGCCACAGCGTGTTCCCTCAGGAAGCCAGAGCACTAGTCATCATCTTTCTCAGGCTGAAAAATATGTAAAGCAATAGGAATGTTTTGTATGTGTGAACTGCCTCTATTCAAGTTGGTATTTACACAAAGGCGCAAATGTTTTCTGTTACCTCGTTCAAAATACTGGTAGAAATGCTGAGGTTATAAGTGCTTATTTAGGCTGGAGTGGTGGGTATTAAAGCTGTCGTAGTCCAGTCCAAACCAGTGCCCCGGACCATCCTCCTGGTACTGTTATTTCCTACAGTAAACTTTCAGGTGTTATAACAACACTTTGTAAAAACACCACTTTTCCTTTTCGCCGTGTTGTATAGAAAGATGCTGGACAACCAGGTACGTGTAGAGAAACGTCTGGGGTTTTTGACCAATCTGTTTCTCTTTTCTTTATGTGGTTCCTAATGGTACAATGCTCAGTCTAAAGTCTGCCATTACGAAAGGATGGGATAAAGCAAAGAATCTGTTGAATAGGCGCTGAGACTTGCAGTAAATGGCGGGAGAATAGAGCCTGTCCTTTTCTTCCCCCTTCCTTTCTCCCCCCTTGGAGCATAGATTAGATTTTAATCAGTGACTGTAATTTATGTAATAACTTGGTTGTGCTAGTCCCATCACAAGCAACTGTGATTGTCACTTTCCGCTATCAAACTTGTGAGAACGAAGCATGGAGGTAATTTAATACACAGATCAACTTGGCTTTTGTCCCAGCAAAATAATGGAATTCACCATTTCTTTCTCATGAAAACTGATGAGGATGGTTTTTATTTCTCGTCTAGACTTTTTTGGAGTGATGTTATTAAAACTGGCTACAAGAAAGTGTAATACTTCAAAAATTAGATACAGCAGCATTAATTAAGTGGGAAAGATCCGGTTTTACCATGCATTTCTGTATTTTAGAGCATAACTAAAGAACTGGGGGGGGGGCATAGTTTTTAGGGATAACTTTTTCCTATTGACCAGTATAATAGAGTCGTCACAACAGCTGCAAGGGATTGGTTACACTGCTGGAATTCAGCTGGGTGTACAGAGGGGTTTTTAATGCATGCTTTGCGAAACAAAACAGTTTGATAGCAGGTGTGACCTTTAACCCTCCCGAACTTTGAAGAACTTAATCATCGTCGTTTGTTCAGCACTGAATATATTTTGCAGGTGGAGGAAGCAGAGGGAAATGTAGTTTGGGTTTGATGGGAAAAAGGGGAGGATGGGGAATGGTTGTGTTTGGTATTTTTACCCCTTTCGGGTAATCCAGATTAGTCAAAGTTAACTTTAGATAGTTCTATGTAAACTAGGTTTTACACTGCGCTGAGAAGATTTGTTTTGTCACGTAGTTGCAGTGGCATAATGGAAAGACAGTAAAGCTTGAAGAGATTTAAAGCCCATTTACTAAGATTTTTGCATGCAGAAGGGGCTGTGAGAGCTGTGGAAACAGTGAATATCCAAGAGGATACATTAAGAAGGCACCTGCATTGTCCCCACAACTTTATTGATCACCTATTAGTCCTTCCCAACAACTGTTTGTCTTGCCAGCTTTTTGAGGACAAAGGCTAAGTTGAATATGAGTGTATGCCGTTTAAAATAATTCACATGTTAGAGTATCTGGTTTTTATCATCCATTTGCTTATCCATGTGTGGGAAGAATTAACTTGGCATGTGCATGTATATTTCATGCATTTTCAATTACTCTCTTTTTTTTCCTCCTTCCAGGCCAGCCAGACCATTCAAGTTACCAAAAAGGTGAGGTCTAATACTGTCACATGTGAGGGGTTTGGAATTATGAAGGCAGTAAATGAGCTGATAGCAAAGCTGTTACTCCACACACGGTGCAAGAGTAAGGAATATTCAAGGAAAATAGTAGGCAATCAAAATAAAGCAGTTTTAAAAAGAGGAATGTATTTCGTTATGCAGTGGGTAATGGATTTCTGAAACTGCCACAGGAGATAGTGGAGGCAGATAGCATCAGCAAGTTCAAGCAACATTTAGAAGACTTGATCTGCAGTGGGGTCCCTAAATAAACACTGAAAGAAGGAGCCAGGGACGACAAGCACTTTTAACATCCCTAAGCACACATCTGTGACTCCTGGGGGAGCAGGAAGGGGATAGGACCATAGGAGGTCGCCAAAGAGACTACATGTCTCCGTAAAATCCTGTCCATACTGTGACAGGATTTTAAAATCTCTGCTGATTTCAGTGTTCCTTGTTTTCAAATAGTTTACAACATTTTTAATCACAATCTACTGTTCTCTGTGTGCATGTACACTTTCTGCACAAGCGTAAAAGCTCTGTGACTCAGAACCTTTCTGATTAGGGGTTATTCTGAGAAGCAGCTTGGCTGTGTCATCAGTAATGATAAAACAACCTGACAGAAAAGGTCAGAAGATTTCATTGTAATGATCTTTCCTCTTTCCTAAAGCCAGAAACCCCATGCAGTCATGAGCAGTGACTTTGACTGTATATGCTCTGAAGAATGGCAGAGTCATACAAAACAGAGCAACTTAGCTGAAGCTGTTAGTGCATCAGTAATAGTAACCAATAGGAAACCATTTCAAGTGAAAATACATTAGAAACATAATCCACCTTTAGGATTTGCTTTCAGTAAGGAGCAGGCCTGTTTGTTAAATACCTGTTTTGAGTTACATAAATCTGTTTGTTAATATGAATTCAGTCATACAAATAGCTGTAGATCATAGCAATCACTTCACAATATACAGTATGTTTCTGTCTCTGTGTGACACTGGGTAGTGGTTTAACCTGAATATTTCTGCATGTAAGTACTGAATTGGAAAGCTTAACACTGTCCACCTGTTATACTGTTCCTTCCTGGGAAGGAAAAGCAAACAGTATCTTTTTTTTACCTTCTCCTTTTGAAGATGGTATCTGAGGTCTTAGATCACCCTGGGGCAAATTGCTTGAAACTGGTCTTTTAGTGGTGCTAAATGGGTGAGATAACTATAGATTGAATTACTTACTATATCTCCTAAGCATTTTTAATTGTTTAAAACATGAAAAAAGAAAAAAAAACCCAAACCAAACCATTTTTAGGTGTGTGAAAAACACCAGGAGGAAAGAAATGAGTGAAAACTATGTGCATTTTCATGGTACAAGGCAGCTTGAAATAGTGTTACTATAATATTATAACAACTGTGTTGAAAGCAATGAAATGGAATAAAAGAGCTTTCAGTCAGTGTCACAGTTATTGAGAATTCATTATTCAGTTTGGAGGAAAAAAGGAAAATAATGTGTTCATGTAGCTGCATGTCCAGTTTATTACCCAACTGTAGTTTTAATTAGGCACCAAAAAGCAGGAGGTGTTATCCTGATTTAGGAAAGTGCTTAGCACTAAGGATGCCCTTTTTGAATGTGATTCCTTGTCTGAGGAAGTGATTTAAGCATTTTTCTTTGGACTCAGACATTTTCAGGCAAGTGGTCATTTACACAGAACCTGAGTCAGGGCAGTGGCTTACTTTTCACAGAAAATAAAAAGTAACTAAACTCATTTTATAGCTTTTTACCGGGTGAAAAATCATTGCCATCTGTTTTGCCGCTTACAGTGGGTTGGGATCAGGGCTGGCTGTAGGCAACTTGGTTCGAGCCAGAGCCCTCAGCAGCATCAAATGATGCTCAGACAAATGACATTAAAATGTGCCATGTTTGCTCTTTTTTCGGTGATCTAGCCCAGGTCAGCTTTGCAGTATGTGATACAAGAAATAGGACAAGTGTGCAGGTGTAAACAGGCACTTACTGTTTTCTGTCTGTGCTTTGTTAACATGTTAAACACCTCACCTAGGACATAGTGAGTGACGAATTTAACCAGTGTAAGGTCTGCCTAGCTGAAAATGGAAGTGTACAGACAACATGTCAAAGTGATAAATCTGGCACTAGTGATGAATAGGAAAATAAATATTTTGGGTGTAATTTTTATGACTTCAGAGCAAATGTCTGTAATAGCTAGTCCATCGAGCTTGGTGTTTAGGAAAACATTTAGTCCTATAAATAGGAAAATTCTATTAGGTCATTTACTTCCCTTCACTTTTACTTTGTACAATTGCTCATTTGGCAAGCTGCCCCTTTGTGATTCAGTTTAATAAAAACTTACACTTCAGATTACTTTTCAAGCTTTTGCTAATTAACCTCTTGTGTGAGAACATAAGAATCATTCCACATTTACCCTAATGGGAAATAGAGGTGCACCCAGCTTTTTGCATTTCCTTGCTCCTTAAAGCTGTTCTTGGACCCCTAGACATACCTGTTTCCGCATGCAAGGGCAAGTTAGCAACAAGCTGGCTCACTGCCGTTGCTTTTACAGTTGGAAAACTGGGAAGCTGTTGCTAGAGTGAGGATCTGGGTATTACCTCCCTTCTTAGCAATGGGACAGAAGATTGCTGTGCAGCCAATAATTCAGTTGTGTGTAGGTAATGAGTTGCTCAGAACTGAAAATAACCATAATCTTGTGAGACAGTCGAAATAAGTGAAGGAGCACTGCTATAAACTGTCATGTTATGTTGCATGTGAGTTGAGGAAGAAATAAGAGCACAGATCTTTTTGCTCTATATTTAGTGTGTACGGAGACACACTGTGTCAGTATTGAATGATTCATAACCTGTAATTATTTTGCTAATGCCTTTTAAACTTGATGGACTTTCTATACTCTCTTTGCTCCCCAGATTAGGCAGTGTTGCCCTTAAAACATAAACTCTATGAATTCAAGTCTTTAGTGTTAAGAGGAATTATCCAGGAATTAAGATTTCTGGTTTCATTTTTATTTTCTGCTACTTTTCTATCAATTTAACTAATAATATAAATATTTTATTTTTATAAAATAAAAATATGAGAATGATGAAAACTACATTTACATATAAAATTCTTTCACTCTTAAAATTTAATATTAACTAAGTTAAAATCCAAGAATATGACTTATACTAGAAGATTAAATTAATGCTGACTAGTTTATGTATCACATCGCAGCTCCCTTGCGCCTTTGAATTTACAGCAGATTTTATGGACCTTTGGTATTTAGGGTTTGAGGAGGCTTTTTTTAATAACTTTTAAATATAGAGGAAATGTTTTCTATTGGGCTCTACTTTAAAGATGATTTTTTTCCTCTCTTTGATATTCTTCTTAGAAAAGCTTAAGCTTTCAAAGAAGAAACTGAAGTTTTCTGTCATTAAATCTTGAACAAAGCATCTATTTTCTAGTGATCCACAACCGTGGATAATATCCATCCTAAAAGCTAAGTATAAGTTAAGGAAAAAGTATTCATACAGAAAAGTGTGTTTAGTCTTAAACATTTTTCACGTCACATATATGCCCTTTTTTTTTTCCCCATTTTTTACTATAAAAGCATTTTATGTAAATCATTGCTATGACAGTCTTAAATGCTGAACATGCACTAAACAACAGAAATAGCTGTTCCAGTAGCTCATAGTTAATCATCTCTGTAGCAGCACAAATTAAATCTAGGATAAAGCCTACATTTTGGGCCAGAATTCCTGGGCAGAAAAGTAACAGTCTGATATGAGAAGCTTTCCTATATGACAATAGAAAGTTTCATTAGGGAGATGTGATAGAAAATGTTGGGGTGTTCTTTTGTTTTCTTACTTAAGTAAAATAAAGGGGTAGAAACAAATTGTTTTCAAATGGTTTCCATCCATTTATGATAGCTAGCTTAATTTCCTGGAAATATAACAAAGAAAATAGGTCAGTGTTTCAACACGGTTCTTTAGACAGGCATGGATTAATTTTGTGTATAACTTTCAGCTGTGTAACATCTCTTTCTCTGTTCCTCTCCATGTAGCTATGCTGCACTGATAGCAGACTGGCCCGTGGTGGTCCTGGGCATGTGTACTGTGTTAATAGTGGTGTGTGCACTGGTTGGAATATTAGTTCCAGATCTTCCAGATTTCTCTGATCCATTGCTGGTAGGTAAATATTAATGAATTGTGCTGTCAAATAAGTATTTTCTGGTTTGCTGTTTCTTCAGTGATAGCAGTAAACAGTAGATGCAAGTACAGCAATTAGTACAGTGCTCTTAAACTGAGGAAAAGAGCTCATCATTAATATGCCTGAAAAGGTTCTCTGTACTGTGAATCTGTTTGGGAATCAATTTCCAGAGATATTCAACTGGTAGCAAGCTTGCAGAAGCAAGTTCTGCCTAATGAACCCATGAAAGAAATGAGTTGTTAAAGAGCCTTGTAATACTTCTAATTGAAAAAATAAGTATTAAATCTTGACAGTTCACTGTGATATGAAGATGCAGTTGCCATCAGGGGGATGTTATACACTGTTTTAAATTCCTTCTGCATTTTGCTGTTGAAAGGTCATATGTCCTTCAACAGAGCTGCTGTAGATGAACTAAATTCATCCCAGTTTTAGATGTACAACACAACACAGTACGTTCTAAATCAGGTTTCCAAAAGTGAGGGGCAGGATCTGTTATGGAAAAGGGGATTCAGAGTGCCTTCTGAGGATGAAATGATATCCATATTAAAAGACTCAAAGTGACTTTTATTAGATTCTGTTAAATACTGGGCTCATTTCTTACTTTTCATGAGCTGTTTTACAGGAGTAGGTTTTGGGACTTTTATTGAAAATACTTTATTTAATTATTATCCTCAAATCAAAATACATTGTCCCTCTAAGTTACTTACATTACAGTGGGGTATATCTGTACATATCCATATGTAATGGATATTTCTTGAAAACAGCAGAATTATTAAAATTGTTTCAGTCACTTTCAAAATTACTTCAAGATTTGCCTTATTCTTAGAGAAGTAGAGAAGACATACTTGAGTGCTTTTAATCATATTTAATCATTAAAGGTTGCTAATTGAGATACAGAAAAGGACTCTCCAGGATGCCCTTGCTCTGAAAACTAAGTGTTGAATATTTGATAGACTAAATCATCATTACTTCTCAAGGAGAGTAGCAGTACGTGCAAGAATTCTTAATCCCTTGTCACTCTGTACGGTTGGTCATTATTTTTCCTGACCTGTCAGAAAGCATTTTACCTTTAAAAGTAGACATCTGGAGTAACTATGCTTCATAATGAAAACTATCCATCACTTTGATTATGTTTCCACTTTCTCATTTGAGCTAAAGAATGAAAAGTATTAATGGAATTTTGTGATGCTCTTCTCTTAGGGTTTTGAGCCAAGAGGGACGGCCATAGGGCAGAGATTGGTCACATGGAACAATATGGTGAAAAACACAGGATACAAAGCAACACTTGCAAACTATCCTTTTAAGTATGCAGATGAGCAAGCTAAGAGGTAAGAATTCGTATTAAAAATGTATTTTATTTCATTGGGAGTTTTTGGTGTGCACTTAGTGCTTGCTCCAGAACCCTCTGACATAAATATATATACTGCCACTGATTTCAGTAAATATTGAATCTGATAATCCACAATTCTTAAAGCCTTTCACATGGAAATATATATGTGCCATTGTCAGCCCTTTAAAAAATGTATTATTTTAGTTTTCTCTTTGAATTATGGGTATTTTCACTACTGAGCTCAATCATGTTTCCTTTAAAGTCTCTAATTTAAACAGAAAATGCAATGAATGTTCCAGTTGTTGTATACCAAAGTCATGTTGGTAAAAATACATTTTCTCATATATAATAACTATTGAGATGTATGACTTGTTTCGATCCTCTTTCTATTAATAATCCCTTTGCTAAGGTAAGGGAAATAAACTATTTGTTCTTTTCTCAGTCATCAAGATGACAGATGGTCAGATGATCACTATGAAAGAGAGAAGAGGCAAGCAGACTGGAACTTCCACAAGGATACATTTTTTTGTGATATTCCAAGTAAGTGGAGTAGGGATGTTAGGAAGGCTAAAAACTTCTATCAGTTGAATGATTTCTGCACTCTTCTGTATATTGTATATGTTATTAGGAAAATATTTTATGTTTAGCAAATTCACAACAGGCACCTTCTTTCTGAATGCAAAAGTCTGAAGAAGTGGGGTTGAAATGCAATGTTCTATTGGCTCTTCCTAGGAAGCAACTGAAAATGCTTCCTTTAAGTGGTTCCATTTCCTGTAACGATTCATTTATTAGTTACTGGCAATGTGATCATTGTAAAAGGGGTGTTTGTATAGGACTACAGAGGTAGCACTTAATTCACACCAGGGAAGAAGTCATGTTAAATCTGTTCCATTAACTTACTTATAAAAAAACCTAAATCAAAATACTTTTTCTGTGTATGGAAAGACATAAGAAGACATCCCCAGGTCATGTCTTACACAGAATTTTCTTGTTTAGAAAAAAAGGGCAAACAAAGCCCTAAAAATGCCCCCACCCCCCCAATAAAATACACCCTTAAACAACCAAAAATAAATATAAAATAAACCACCTTAAACTAGTGAGGGCTTATGAAGCTGTCTAAGTTAAACTAGAGGACAAAAAAAGAAGTCATTACTGCCTTTTTCCAAGGCATACTGCAAAACTTTGATAACTCCTGTTCTGGCAGAGAGCATGCATTCACAGATGGAGATCTTGCCTTTATTCTTACAATGACCTGGGCTCTTTTGCTGCTGTTCCAATATGTGAGGACTGATAACAGCACAAAAACATAATTGTGGAATTACTTGTTTATATTACTTGATCTGAACGAGCAAGGACCAGTAAAAACCAGGGTGGAAAACAGATTTATGGTGCTGTTGGTTTTCTTTTTTTTTTCAATTACAGCATAGTCTTAAATCTAAGTGAGAGGATGTGAGCAAGGTCCTAATTTCTGCTCCTGTGAGCAGAACCAAATTAGGCTGAGCATATCTTGTGTGAGGAAGAGGAAATGTACTTGAAACTCTACTGAGCATTAACTGCAACTTGCTGCAGAATTAACTCCTCTTTCTCCTGCCCACTGTTTCTGTGTAGTCTCTCTCATTCTTTACACTACAGTTTCTGCCTAGTCTCAGTTGTGGTAGTCATGAAGGAGTTGATTCTATGGGAAAGTTTGCCAGTCCTTTATGTAAGGAAAATAGTTGATTTCCTCTTGACCCATTTTTATTATTCTTGATATCTGTCTTTGCCGGCTCCAGGATCTGTAGATTTCTGTTTCCTTGATCCTAAAGCATGGTCAGGGATCATAGAGCACTTCCCTCGAGTCTTCATTACAGTCTTGTGAAAGGCAAAAATTCTGCACATTCAGAGCAGTAGGAAAAATTCAGCCTTTTGTATTTTTGGGCATATTGTAATTAATATGATAGTATTTCTTAACTCAAAGTACCATATTGTGTTACATAGTACTGCATAGTTGTGTTTGTATATGTTTCCCCTGTTAGCTATTCATAAAGATTTCAGAGCCACTTTGTAATTATTTCCTTTCCTAAAAGCTGTCTTCCAATAAATGTGATTTAATTTGTAATTTAAGCTGTATGTATCTAAACTGTAGAATTCTTTAAACTCGCCTCAAGGATATCACAACTTCCACTGCAGTCATTTGCTTCTAAAGCAAAAACATTCTTGTAGAAACAGCTTTATAATTATTATTTATATTCCTAAATGACTTACTAAATCAGCCTTTGATTACTATTATCTGTGTGCTGCCATTATGCTGTGCCAAGAATTTCATAGTTCGCTGATTAGATCATTTGATTTTTGTCTGTCATATTTCAGAAGATAGTTGGCTTGAATAGAGCTCCTAAGTGATATAAAGAATTGAAGATACGATATTTACTATAAGCATGTTAACGAAACTGAAACTTTCATGTGGACTGAGTCCTGCAGATAAAGAGCTCGTCTTGAAAAGGAGGTGGATTCCCATGACCTGACAAAGATTTTTGTCTGTGTCATTTGAATGGTGGGATTTTGCCTCAGTCTTTGATGCCAGGCACACGCAAACAGTCTGTAACCCCCCCATCCTGTAATTGCAGGTGATCGCTATTCACGAGTGGTGTTTACATCAACAGAAGGAGAGAATTTATGGAATCTGAATGCAATTAAGTCAATGTGCAATGTAGATAACTTGAGGGTAAGTGAAGATGGCGTTTCATTTGTTTAACTTGCAGATACGAAGCACATATTTGAAACTTTGTTTTGCTGCCCGTTGCCATCTGGTAGCATATGAGAGGACTTCACGCTGTTCACATCCTTTTTGAATGGTCAGGCAGCATGCAGACAAAGTTAAACAACTTCCAATTGTAAAACAAATTGTACAAGGGAATTTATTTGGATTTGCTACTAATTACAACCAGAATAGGTGGAAGAGTGTTGCAGGAAGAACTGCCTTAACTTTTGCTGTGTGTTCCCTCTTGGAATATTATTCCATGGATTTTTGTTCTTGTTTCCCAGCAAATAATTCATCTTTTCTTGCTGCATCCTCATAGCGCATGCAGTTTTCTCTGACACCCAGTTGGTCACTCAGCATTTTCTTTTTCTTTAGGTTGAAAGAGAATAGATTATCAGATGGACATCAGAGGAACATGGATATAGTAGCTAGAAATACGGCCCAGCTAATCATGTGTTGATAATGATACTTTCAGGGTAATATTAATTTTCTCTTTAAAACTGAGAAAATTAAAGGAGACATTTTGGCTTTGTCTGTCTGGCCCTGTTATTATTTTTCTTGGCTTTCCTTGTACTCAGTACCTTGTGTAGTCAAAATAACTATTGTAATAGCCAGCTTCTGAGCTGACGTAGCTTCTTTTACATGTGTTAGAAGATAATTGAGTACTCTGAAATCAATGTCTGGTTTCAACTGATGGAAGTTAACTGCAAAGGTTAAAATAAAATAAGCATTCATATGGTGTATTTATAAAATATAAGCTTATCACTTGCTGGAATGAATTCCTTTGAGCTGCTGAGTAACCGTAAATTCGTGTGAACTGGTGACTTTGCATGGAGATAAAGCAATGTAATTTTCTTCTATTAATAATGATCTGATTATTTCCACTTTTTCTTTCTTCTCCCAAACAAAAAGAATCAGCTTCATATTATACCACATTTATTTCATGTTGAATGTTTTCATTGTTAGTTTTGTTCATTGTTGCCCTTAAGACAACTGTATTAATATAGCGAATTCCCAAACTGTTTTTCCTAACAGCTGGCATTTGCTTGCTTAAAATGTTGAGCTGTAGTGAAACATTCTGTAACAGATTTCCTTTGGCAGTCTGCTCACAGGCATTTTGTCCTGGTTGGCCTCTGTTGCTGTAAGTGGTTTTTGTCCTCACATGCTCAGGAAATGTTCCTTATTTCCCCATCAGAGATTATTGCACCGGCAGGATGGCTCATGTGATTATCCTTTATCTCTTTCAGTCAGAATGAGCCAGGTGAGCAAAGTACAGTATTTAAACTAACCCAGCTCAGTTTGAATGAACTGAACTAGGGGTAATCATGTCGGCACTTCAATCAGGAGATACAGTGGGGAATAACCTTTTACAAGGGTAAAAATTGAGTTATCTCTGCATTTGACCCTAGAAGTTTAGTCACATAGCTGGTGCAGGTAAATCCCAGGTAGTATAGATCCTTGCAAAGCAATGCATAATAAAATACTTCTCTATAACAGAATAAAGAGTTAATTACCTCTGAATAATCATCTTTTTAATGGATGCATTACTCCTGAGGAATTTTGGGGGTTTTCCTCCCTATTTGCACACTTTGATAATGATTTATTTTTTCAAGTACATTTGAAATACATTATTTTCTGAGGAAGGATGAAAATACTTCAGAAAAAAACAACCAACCAAGCATCACACTTCTTGTAGCCATAAAGATAGCTCTTACCTTGAAATAAGAACACTTCAGAAAATTAAGTGTTGGCTACTTCAGCTACACCCACAGTTACGTGTGTATTTATAGAGGCGATTGTTGCACGTAATGTTTCTGTGGATCTTTCCTGTAATTGACTTAAGAATGTAGTAATTGAACATCTCAGCTGAGCGGAATGACAGTGCATCATGATAGCAGTGTTGATTTTTAGCTAGTAGACAAAACAAATGGATTGGTTAAGTTTTGCACTTGTAGTTCTGTGCATGTAAATTTATAATAAAAATTAGATACTCAGGGATAAAAAAGGGCTGAATCTTCTTTCATTAGTTTTTTTTTTAAATGCTTGTTACTTACAAGTGCCATGTTTAAACAATCGTCACACTTTCTAACAATTCCTAAGCACCTCTAACACCTTTTAAGCTCATGAATTGATCATACGACTCTGAAGTGCTGTGATATGCCCCTCTTTTGAAGCCAGTCCTAGAGAGAATGCTGACTTGCACTGCAGCTATCAGAAGAAACTGGTGACTTGGGTGACAGTCCAGTCTCTTCTGGCTGTGGTTATGTTTGTTGTTAAATTCATGCCTGTGTAGGAACCCTATTCTGTAGAAGAAAGTAGCAAAGCTTTCTGTATTCCAAGCCAGGAAGATCAGAAGCTATTTTCTGGAAATATAAACTATAGAATTCTAGCATTTTTCTGATGATAAACAGGATTTCAGCACCGACTAGTATTTGCTTTAGTATGAGCTAACAGTACATCCCACGTGTGTTAATTGTATTCACATCTGCTTGTAACTGCTTTAACTATATGTTTTACGGACACTTAGGGGCTCCATCCTGCAGCTGCTCAGCATATGGTAGTCCTATAATCTTCATGGAAACTTTATATACCAAATAGCTATAGGAAGTGTTCTAATTTTTTACTACTTGGATAAGAAGAGCCCCTTTTTTTCCCACCTGTTAATTGTAGAATGTTTTCCCTATAAACTGTAAACAGTTATTTTATAAACTTCAAAGACTGTAAATGATCTCTGACTGCTTCCCCAAACCGATGTTGTTTGTGATTCACACTGTGTGGATCCATTTGGGCAGAGCTGCCCACAGATACAGCATGTACACAGGTTGCAGAGCTTAGTCTCCTTACTGGATCCAAAATAAATGAAAACGTTGCCAGTGGCAGGCCAAGTCTGGCAAAAGCAAAATGGCCTTTTCAGTTCCTTTGGATCACCACCAAAGCCCAGTGCTACAATATATTATTATTTTACATAGTGTTTTAATGAGCTCTACAGAGCTAAATTTTGTATTTTAATTTCTAATTTCCAGCTGCCAGCTCATGTTACTTTATCTTTGGCAACAGCTACTTTACTGATGAATGTGAATGTTTATGGCCTGCAGCAAGTGTTGGAGAACAGCATATAAACCTCATTGTCCCATCTTGAACTTGAATACATAGAGAAGACAATACAGTGCTTTCCTCCCAATTTGCCTATTATATCCTCCTAGGATTAACCTGGAGATGTGCCATGAAAAATACAGATATGCTATTCCAGTGCTTCCTTTTATTTAGTAGGTTGTTCAGTTTTTCCTGGGTTTGCATGTGTTAGTGTTTTTATCTGGAAACAATCAAATGTGAATTATCCTGTGTTTTTGGAATGCCAGTTTGTTATTGTTCAGAAACCAGGTGACAAGATTCAAGTCCATAGTAAAGCTATGGTAAAGAACCACTGTGAGAATCCCCAAGTGCAGGTTTTTTGTCTGCATTATGAAGGATTGTGCAATTTTGCTGACAAATAAACAACCCCAAGCAAACAAAAAAAACCCCAAAGTGGTATATTTTAAACCAGCTAAATTTAAAACACGCATAGATAATGGTTTCAGGGCCCACTCCTGTAAGCTCTTAAGCACATGGCTTTATTAATGTGAGTGTATTAATATGTATGCATTCTATGTCACTTGATTAAGACTGAAATTTTACACACGTCTATTTGAAGGATTAATTCTAATTTGTCATGTATAAAAAGCCAAAAGTTCTGGCTTTTAAGACTTCTGTTCCCTGTGCCCTATCAAGATTGAGTTTTCCCAACTTGGGAAAACTTTCTTGGCCTAACCTTGTTACTTAAGAGTTTTAGTTCGATTTTATAGGTACTTTCAGTTTTGCCTTATGAGTATTTACTTAAGTCATGTTCTACTGGCTTCAGCTGAATCTGGAATATTCAACTGAATCTGGCTTTAACTGAATCTGTGAAAGAAAGAGTACGCACATAAAGGATTAACACTCATTTAGCTAAGAAGAGTCCTTAACCAAAGTGTTAAAATTGCCATCATTTCTGTAAAGCTCAGGTAGGAGTTCCTAAGCTTTGGGCAGTCCCCTGGGCTGACAACAAGCAGTTGTCCCCCATGGACCAGCTCTGTTACCTCCCTGCACATGTCCCTGAGACTTCTCTGGCCTTGCTGCTGCTGCATCTTCCTCCACTTTGCTCCCTAGTCATCTCATGGGACTTTGTCCCATGGTGGATGCATTATTCAGAGGCATGACCGTTGTCTTGGTGCAGCAGGGATTATTTTGGGGTGCCTGAAGTCAGATGAGGAAGTTGTTATAAAGTTGTCACGTCTTGTCTTTCTGGATAGTAAGTCCCCTGACTCTCCTAGGAAGTTCAGTACATGATTCCAAGCAGAACGAAGCTTCATTGCTGTTTATTTTCAGACTTGTAACATGAGATAATAAAAGAGAATTAATAGTCTTCAATCTTGGGGAAAAAAAACCAAGACCTCAGTGCATCTTCAAACAAAAGAATTACAATATTCCTAACACTCCTGCCAATGTTACACTGCTGTGACAAGTAAGTGTACTGAGTTACTGCTGCTTTAGTCTGCTGCATGTAAGAGGATACTGATCAAAACCAATGTGTGTGGAGATAAGAATTTAAAACGATAACACAAAAGGACCATAAGGCGAATTTTCATCACTTTGGAATGTTTTATTTGCTTGGTGGGTGAATGTTTCTAATAATTCAGACTATTACTTTAAACTGGATTTTTTTGCCCTGCCTGTCTTTATACAGATCAGATCCCATTCCCAGTTTGGTGATCTCTGCCAGAGAGCCACTGCTGCTTCGTGCTGTCCCAGCTGGACACTGGGCAACTATATTGCTATTCTAAATAACAGGTCATCGTGTCAAAAAATAGTAGAACGGGATGTCTCTCACACCCTAAAGCTGCTTCGCACATGTGCCAAATACTACTACAACGGAACCCTGGGGCCGGACTGCTGGGATATGAATGCCAAAAGGAAAGACCAACTCAAGTGTACAAACGTGCCTCGCAAATGTACCAAGTACAACGCTGTTTACCAGATCCTTCACTACCTGGTGGACAAGGATTTTCTGAGCCCAAAGACAGCTGAGTATGTCTTACCAGCTTTAAAATACAGCATGCTCTTCTCTCCGACTGAGAAAGGGGAAAGCATGATGAGCATTTACCTAGATAACTTTGAGAACTGGAACGCTTCCGATGGTGTAACAACCGTCACAGGGATTGAGTTTGGAATAAAACATAGGTTGTTTCAAGATTACCTGTTGATGGATACTGTGTATCCTGCTATAGCCATTGTAATTGTTTTATTAGTTATGTGTGTATACACGAAGTCCATGTTTATTACGCTGATGACTATGTTTGCAATAATTAGTTCCTTGATTATTTCTTACTTTCTCTATCGGGTAGTATTTAATTTTGAGTTTTTCCCATTCATGAATCTCACAGCATTGATTATTCTTGTTGGGATTGGAGCAGATGATGCTTTTGTTTTATGTGACGTTTGGAACTACACAAAATTTGATAAACCTCATGCTGGAACCTCTGAGACGGTGAGCATCACATTGCAGCACGCTGCTCTTTCCATGTTTGTCACGAGTTTTACTACCGCTGCTGCCTTCTATGCTAATTATGTCAGCAATATCACAGCAATCAGGTGTTTTGGTGTTTATGCTGGCACTGCTATTTTGGTGAATTACGTTCTGATGGTTACGTGGCTACCTGCTGTAGTTGTATTACATGAACGATACCTTCTCAATATTTTCAGTTGCTTTAAGAAACCTCAGCAGAGGGTATACAACAACAAAAACTGCTGGACAGTGTTGTGCCAAATGTTCCACAAGATTATTTTTTCAGTTTCAGAAGCATCTAGGATATTTTTTGAGAAAGTTTTGCCATGCATTGTTATCAGATTTCGATATATTTGGCTTTTCTGGTTCCTTGCCTTAACAATTGGTGGAGCATATATCGTGTGTGTAAATCCAAAGATGAAATTACCATCACTGGAGCTCTCAGAGTTTCAGGTATTTAGGTCTTCTCACCCATTTGAACGATATGATGCAGAATACAAAAAGCTTTTTATGTTTGAACGTGTCCACCATGGAGAAGAGCTTCACATGCCAATAACAGTAATCTGGGGTGTCACCCCTGAGGATAATGGTGACCCTTTAAACCCTAAAAGTAAAGGAAAGCTGCAGCTAGATAGCAGTTTTAATATTGCTAGCCCAGCTTCACAGGTTTGGATTTTGCGTTTCTGTCAGAAGTTAAGAAATCAAACGTTTTACTATCAGACTGAAGAACAAGACTTCACAAGCTGCTTCATCGAAACATTTAAGCAGTGGATGGAAAATCAAGACTGCGATGAGCCGTCTCTTTACCCGTGCTGCAGCCACTGGAGCTTTCCATACAAACAAGAAGTTTTTGAATTATGTATCAAGAGAGCTATAATGGAGCTAGAAAGAAGCACAGGGTACCACTTAGATAGTAAAACGCCAGGGCCTCGTTTTGACCTAAATGACACCATCAGGGCGGTGGTGTTGGAGTTCCAAAGCACCTACCTCTTCACCCTGGCATATGAGAAAATGCATCAGTTCTACAAGGAGGTGGACTCGTGGATTTCAAGTGAGCTTAGTTCTGCTCCGGAAGGTCTTAGCAATGGTTGGTTTGTGAGTAACCTTGAATTTTATGATCTTCAGGACAGTCTTTCTGATGGTACTCTGATTGCCATGGGTCTTTCAGTTGCTGTTGCATTTAGTGTAATGCTTCTTACAACTTGGAACGTAATTATAAGCCTTTATGCAATAGTTTCAATAGCTGGAACTATTTTTGTCACTGTAGGTTCTCTGGTTCTCCTTGGATGGGAGCTAAATGTGTTAGAATCTGTCACTATTTCGGTGGCTGTCGGCTTGTCTGTAGACTTTGCTGTTCATTATGGAGTGGCTTATCGCTTAGCCCCTGACCCTGACCGAGAGGGAAAAGTAATTTTTTCTTTAAGCCGTATGGGTTCTGCTATTGCAATGGCTGCATTGACTACATTTGTAGCTGGAGCAATGATGATGCCCTCTACAGTGCTGGCGTACACGCAACTTGGCACTTTCATGATGCTTATAATGTGCATTAGTTGGGCTTTTGCAACGTTCTTCTTCCAGTGCATGTGCCGATGCCTTGGACCCCAGGGCACTTGTGGCCAGATCCCGCTACCAAAAAAACTGCGGTGTAATGCCTTCTCTCAGACCTTTTCAGGAGGCCAAGGAGGCAGAGGGCAAAATAAATCACATCCCATTAGCAAGTATCAGCTGGACTCCAGAAGTCAAAAGCCAGAAATGGAGCATGAGCACTATGAGCTTGAGCCTCTGGCGTCACAAACTGGTATTTGTAACCCTGCAGAGAAAGTGGCCTATGAAGAAACTCATATCTGCTCTGAGCTCTTCAGCAGCAGGCCCCAAAACACATGTATGCCTGTGCATTCAACCTATAATAGTGACGTGAGCAAAAGCATAAAAAATGTTGGTAGTTCAGCTGTACTACAGACATCTATTGACCAACACACCATATGCCCAATTTTCTCTCAAAACAGGCAGTGTAGCTGTCCTGATGCATATAAGCAAGTGGCAGTGAAGTGGAGTCCACACTCATGCCAACAGTTAAGCGATGCCTTCTGTTACCAGTGTTCTCCTTCACAGGGAACTGTACAGATACAAAGCTCCATAGCTCCTATAAATGCTTTACAGCAGGCTGCCGAAGGTTATGTGCATCCAGTCCAGCATGTGCTCCACTGCAGTTGCCTTCAAGGAAGGCTCAAAAGAACGATGACGCAGAGCTCTCTGCCTAAAAACTTTTTCCTCCAGTCCATGCAGCAGTTCCAGGCACATCAGAGAATAAATAGGACAGAGTCACAAGCTCATCCAAACCCAGAGGAGAACCTTAGAACTGTTCCAAAGGTGATGAGCTCCTCACAGTTTGTCTGCCACAAAGCAGGACCTCTGATAGTGCGTTGCTCTGAATGTGAGAACAGTGTATTAAATAACCAAAAGGGATTCTGTCAGCAGGCAGACAAGCGTGATGAAAAGGGTGGTACAGAAGCGAACGGGGTTGAAAGCAAGAAAGCCTCTCTGTCAAAGCAAAAAAAGAAAGCTGAGAGCAAGATAGATCAGTGTTCTTTGCAGAATGACCAGGTTTTGAAGGCTGACCAAAATGATAAAACCCATCTGCTGAACAGGTCAGTGAGAGAGGCTCGCTACGAGGGTTGCCGTGAAAATCCCCACTGCTGTAGCAAGGCTATCACAGTGAAGTGCAATTCTGTTGACTGTCAAATGCCAAACATCGAAGCCAATGTGCCTCCTATGTTAATGCGCCCAGAACTTTCCAATGAAAGTTTGTTAATAAAAACACTATAATAAATATTTAATTTGGGAATTCTGTGTCTTTCTTTTGAAAAGGAAGCTTAAAACACCAAAAAGGCAAATCCTGAATAAATATGAATTACAGTTTGCGTTTTGGAATGAAACATGTATTTTATAGAACAGTAACATTTATACATTTCATAAAGCCATTACATGTAGTAAAACCTCATGTTGTCCTGAATGTTTTTTTTTTGCTGTAACTCATAATATGGATTCTGCTTAATTTAATTTTTGTCCCAGGGCCTTAGAGTTTGAGTTCTCCTTATAAACCATCCCAAGAAATAAAGCATGACAAAGGAACTCTCCCGGAAAAGGAAGAGTTTCTTATTCCCCAGGGCTTATGAGGTTGATAATGTTTGGGGTGGGCTGAGATTGCCATGTTTTCAGAGTACATTATTTACCTTTATTCTACTGCTGTCCTGGCAGGCTTGTGCGCACCTTGAACCAGCAGCAGGACTGTGACTGTGTTCAGGCAATCGTGATTGTCTGAAAGACCAGCTCTGCAGGGTAGCCTGTTTGGGGAATTGCTTTCAAATATTTAGCCTAACAAAATCTAAAGAAAAGCTTTTGGATGTCAAGGGCACTTTTTGAATATCTGTGTATATAGTGCAGTAAAACATTTTAAACTGCCCTTTCTGCCAGTTCCTGTATAGTCTTTACCGTTAAATACCAGAGAATATAGGTGGAAACATAGTAAGTTAACATTATTTACTTCTCAGTGATGACATGAAAAGTGTAATTCATGTGTATGACACATGTATGCATATAAAATCAGGAGTTACAAAATTGGGCCTTGCAGCACAGAACTTTTCCCCCACAAAGTACAGAAATTAGAAGTAAATCTGCTGTGGAGAAAGGCGTAGTTAAACATGTTCTAGAGTTACTGTCAGTAGTATCAGATTAAGTCAATTCAAAGCCTCAAATACATAAAATATTGTGCTCTGAGTTTTCTTGCCCGCGCAAGTTCCAAGATGTAGTTAAAATCCTGAACTAAACCATGTAACCAAGACATTGGATTTCTGACATTGTGTTTGTGTAACTGCAGGGTTTAGTCAAATGACAGCTATGGTTTGGTCGTGGGAACGCTTGCTGGTCTCATCATTCAGGGAGAGTGGATTTGAGAGCTGGAATTATGTAGTATGGCATAATGGCTACGCACCCTAATGGCAAATCTCTCTTCGTATAATCCTTTAGTTATGCTGATTATGTTGATTTACAATACACAGATAACAGAGGATAGATTTTATGGACTGATGCGGTATCATGTGTCCTATGAATCACTGGAGGAACAGCCTGCCACTTTCTGTTGTAAAGTCCATGTTGAAGGGACATAGATTAGTATCGTACAACAAACCATTTTGGTTTCCCTGGAAGCAGTGATGTTAGTGCTTATATATCTCAGTGACTGGAATAGAGTAAGAAGTTGAAATCTATATAAAAGACTAAAATAGTTTTACATAGTTTAAGAAGAGTAGCATTCTTTCTTAAATACAAAATAAAACTAAGTTCTTTTAAAACTCATAACTCAGAGCCAGTTTCTCTCTAAATGTTTGTAAATGATTCAAGGTTTTACTTTCAACACCATAGGGGCCATTAATTATAAAGAGCTAAGACTTGCAGAGCTAGTGATCCAAAGAAATTAAAAGGCATAAGAAATAAACCGGGCTGTTGCTGTTGTCCGACTTTCTTCCTGACCACTGCACCTGCTTGAGCACAGTTTCTGTGAGGGGTGTGTGTAGCATGCTAAGCAATAAATCCTCCTGAAATAAAAGCAGATGTTATGGTAGTTTAATTGACCTGCAGTCAGACCTTGCTAAAGCAGTGTGTAATGCTTACGTAGTGCCTGGCACATCAGCTGTCATTCACAGCTGTGCCTTTGAGACATGGGCCTTAGGGGAGATCCCCAGCCAGCACTTTTATGGAGCACAGGACATTTTGAGCTGATGAGCTCAAAAGTGAGGTTTTTTTTCTAAGCCAGTTTTCCATAACTGCATTTTGTATAAGGAAGCCTCTTTCGACTGCTTAAATTAATGACTGATTTTATAATGCTGAGGTAAGTGATAGAGATTACTATTGTATTTTCATTATGATTTATATGTTCTTAAAGGCTGATACAGTGAAAAAAAATGGGGCAGATAAGGAGCTGTGATGTAGTATACTCCTAGAAAAGATTAAGATGAGCTAGTACTTGGCTAGCGTACTTGGCTAGTGAACAGTACCATTGGTGTATTTGCTTTTTGTGACTTTGCCATTGTTACCCTGCTAACTGCTTTATTCTTTCCCAATCCCTTAGCTGGACAAGGAGCCATTATTGAAATAGTTAATGCTTAGTATGTAGCACCGAGTTAATACTTAGTATGTAGCACCGCATCTGTGTCCACTCATGCAGAGGCTCTCTAATCCAAACCAGTGCAGATCCTGGAGAGTGGAAGAGAAGAGTTGGTTCCAGTGACAGTTGAAGGCTGGTAAGGCTATGCATTACTCTATCCCCAGGAAACTCATGAGAGGAAAAAACCCAATTTAATGCTAGAAGGACGTGTGGAGGGCTGGGATCCTGTTCCATTCCAAGAAGTTTTAACAAGGATCATTAGATCCTACTGAGACACCTCTCCAAGACTTGCCAATGATTGCCAAGTCCCAAGGGAAGCTGATGAGTCTAGAATACTCTAATTTCCATTAACTGATTTGCTGTCATTGAGATCCTCCCTTGCATTGGGCTCACATAGTGAATCTGGGTGTGTGCGTTTCTTGTGTAGTGCTAAGTGTAGTGCTTCTCTTGTAGGCTGCCCACCTGGGGTAAGGGCCCTACCACTGGTGCTGGCTGGTACTTCCTTCATGAAATGATAGGGTCCTGGCTTTAGAAGATGCAGAGCTTTATTTCTATGGATAACCCATGCTGGGTTATTTACCAAATTGGGCAGGGTATTTGGTAACTGTTCTGGCAGTGATAACCTGTAGCTTGGCACATGACAGACGAGCTTTCTGCCTTTTCAAGGTCTAGGGAAGACTTTATGGTGACTTGTATGTGAAGTGAGCCTTTAAGGTGACACCTCTTTGATTATCCAAGGGAAGAAAGACTTTATGTAGGAAGACAGAGATCTGTTTGTGGCTCTGAAGTTGCTAGTATGTTTTCTTCAGGATTATAGTATACAAACCAGAATCTTCTGGGAGTGGGACCTACACCTGAAACCAACTCCTTCAAATTCACCTCACCCAGGGGAAAAAAGTTATATTTAATGTATTAGATACCTTGGCTGTCTGTATTGTCCTTAGAGCTTGTGATTTTCAGATTCCAATCACATAGCGTGGGTAATACAGTGATTAGTTTAACAAAAAAGTACAATAATTTACAAAAAGTCTTTTAAAATATTACATTAAGCTCAATATATAATCACTCTGAACGCAGGTACCTCATACAAGGTATTGGTGGTTGGGTAGGTAGCTGGTATAGTAAATGCAAAAAAGTTTTTTAAGTTACTGTTTCATTGTGTGTTACAAGAAAATTAAAATCCATCTTTTTTTCCAATCAACTACAATCATTTTAATTCGATTTTTCTTTTTTTTTAACTAATGTAGGAGAAATCCTTTTAAATGCTTTGGGTTAGGAACACTTCTAATTTTGCCAGATGGAGCCCTGGCAGTCAGTCCAAGAGAGCTCTAGAAATTCAGGTTGACAAATGACAAAAAAAGTTTAGCACTGTAAGAAATGTCAAACATCATCAAAATCGAATTTATTTTATTTATATAGAGAATGTTACACTACTTAATATAGGGAGCAGATGGGTGATTCAGGCCAAAATCACACTGACTTCATTGAATTGGACCTCAAATTCTTTCCACATGCTGGCAAGCTATATTAAATTTTACTTCTGCTGTTAATATCTGAAGTGCCTATGCATCTAGCATTTGATTTGATTTATGATGGTACATTGGGATACCATCCTGCTAAGTATTGCATATTCCCACAGCGTGACACAACACTGGCCTTTGCAAAGAAAGCTCAGTCTACGTAAGTAAGAGAGGCTGGAAGAAAGGCAATAACTTTTCTGAGTTCAGAAAAAGTCTCCTCATTCTCCTCAATTTGGATCCAGTGTCACTATTGCAGAACTGCCTTCACTTTAATGTTGTTACCCTTTGGCTCTTTATTCTATATGTTGTATCAGTCTGGCATCAGTTACCCCGCCTCCGTATCTCACCAGTTCACTCTATCAGAATAAGGTCTCTAAGGTCTGGGGAGGCTGTAAAATAGATAGTGCACAACTTAGAGAGGCTGCAGTTTTTAGGTCCTACCTTGCTATAACTTCTGAATACTAAGTAGTCTTACACACCAAAGACTCTTGGCTTTGCTGCTTCCCTTTGACAGCTTGTATTCTGAGTCTAAGGTCTCCACTTTAGAAGGTTGCATAGACTCATTCCTGGAGACATGGAATTTTGATTAGTTCCTGAAAAGTATGAAAGGTAATATATCCAACTTGGGTTTGGATTCCATTTGTTTAGAGTTCGATAAATGTCACTTTACTCACAAATGGATAGATATATTTCATAGGTTTAGTTCTCAAACTGTTAATTAAAACCGGTGCTGATTTGTTGCCTTAAAAGCAGTAAGGATAACACTAGCTCTCACGCTGGCTACAATGATGGTAGTGTTAGAAGCTGAACTCTTCCAGCAATGAGTCTTCAGAGCAGATGGGTGGCTTTGCTTTGAGGCCTAAACAAACTTTCTTAAATCCTTGTAAAGCCTTAACCAAAATTGCCTGTAGATTTATCTCAATAGCAATTGTAGCACATTTCTCTGTGGCTTAGGAAAGGAGCAGATTATTCATAACTGACTCTTTAGTAAAGATGATGATATTACAGTCCCCTGATCCTTGGAAAACAGTGTGACTAAAATATAAATGATTAATGTCAGACCCTTACCTAAGCCATGTCTTCTGCATACAATAATATTTTTTAAGTATTAGTCAATATTAGGAAATGTCATAGTCTAAAGATGGATGATGTACTGAGATTATTAGTGAGTTTACGTACATTTGAAGTCATTTTCAGGTCAGATGAAAGACTCGTGAGGACAGCTTGGTTTTGGATGACTGATGAGGTGTCTGCCCTCACCCAGCCCTAGCACCAGGTCCCCTTGTTGTAACAGCAGTGCTTAGAAGGTGACAGAGGAGCAGCCAGGTACCTGCAGCATGGGGGGAACAAAGGACAGTAGCTGCATCAGCCACCTCTTCTCCTTTTCCCTCACTGGTGAAGTTCTTCATTTTGGAATAAAAAACACCTTCTGCGTGTGGTTCACTGGGACAATAATTCAACTCTAATAGTATAAATCAAAAGTAAGTTGATTGGAGTTACTGGAGCTGTGTTGGTGTACGAGGGGTATCGCAACTGCTGAATTCTTGGCTCATAATTCCTAGTACGCTTTAGTGTTTGACCCTAAATCCATTTTCAAAGAGAGAAGCCATGGATGTCCTTACAGTCCAGGTAAAAATGAACAGAAATTGGCAACTGAAGGCTGAGTAAACTCAGCACTGAAAAGACTGACAGCACAGAAAGATGAGTTTGACAGTGCTTTGTGGAGAGTTCTGTTGGTGCCATCCTGAAGTAAAAGGTTAGGTACTCTCCCTTACTTTTTCTTACAAAAATAGTCTGTTTAAATATATAATTTTAAGCGTATCTTTTAAAAAAATATTTTAAATATCTATTTTATAATATAGGATAGTATTTTCCCAAATATTTTCAAAGTGATCTGATAAGGCTTGGCTGAACATCAAACCTTTTTCCTAATATATGCACTTTTCAGTCTGACAGAACTTGAAGTCATGGCTGTCTTAGCAGCAAAGCTGTCAAAACCCCTTATTCACCCTTTCTTCTACTCTGTTCTTAGTTAGAGTTCTGTCCCATCTGACCTTAAAATTCTGGGCTTTTCTTTGATGCCCTAACAGTGTGATTTCTTTCCTGACAGGGTACTGGATCTGTTAAGTGCCAAATGTAGCTCATTTTGACACTAATATACACTAGAGGTAGCCAATTTTCTCTGTATTTCATGTAGTCATAAAACTGCATATAGCAGTCTTTCCTCTCCTTTTGTTGATTCCCATTTGTCTTAAGGTTTTGAAATACAGCTTGTGTAGTTCTGTAGTGTAATCTCTTTGATCCTTTCTTATTAGAGAAGCTTTATTAACATTTGGGGAGTATAATATGTCAGCTTTTTAGCACTTCACAGCAGTATTACACTGCTAATATGGCAGAAATAGTACTGTTTTACGCTGTCACTAGTTTGAATACTTCAAGATGTAGTAGTTACATGATTGAAGGTATTTATTTGGCATAGCACTGCAAGAGTGTAATCTTGACAAAGATGGGTGTTACGAATTTTGTAACATAAATGATAGTGATTGACTCTCACCTTCTTTTGTGTAGCATTAACTTCACACAACGAAACATAAGAAGAAATAACTCAGGAAGTATTAAGCAAAACAGCATAAAACTAAAATACAGTGGCTCCCCAGGAGGTGAGCTCTGCTACTTTCACAGTTCTATAAGGACTTCTAAATCCACCTAGCTTAATGTCTCAGGTGAACAACACAGTGCTGTTGACTTGACAGTTCATGAGACTGTCCTCTGATATCTCTTGTACGTGATACAGACAGAGTAAATGTCTTGAAAATGTGTATAAACCATAATATTTGAGAATACAATAATTTTTATGATCTTAGAAGAATAAGCATGAAAAAGAGTTGCAAACAATAGCATGTAAAAGGTGACTGGTGTTTAATTAGGGAATTGTAAACTTCCATGCATTTGAAATCAGTGGTTTTTGAAAAGAACACATTCCATGAAGCTGTAATAAATCATAGAATCATAGAAATTGTTTAGGTTGGAAAAGACCTGTAAGATCATCAAGTCCAGTCCATTCGCCATCACTCTTTGGGCCTGGCCAACCACAAACAGCACACCCATCCAAGTCATGCTTCTCCGGGAGGATGCTGTGGGAAACAGTGTCAAAGGCTTTAGTAAAGTCTAGGCAGACAACATCCACAGCATTTCACTCGTCCACTAAACTGGTCACCTTGTCATAGGAGATCAGGTTAGACAAGCAGGACTGCCTTTTGCAAACCCATGCTAGCTGGGCCAGGTCACCTGGTTGTCTTGTATGTGCCACGTGTGATGGCACTCAAGATGCCACAACCTGATAAATGATGCCAGTGGTTCAGTGAGCACTTCCAGCAGCTCTTTGGATTTTTATAGCTATGAAGTTACAGACATTCAAACTGATTGTTTGGTTTTTCACTTCACCCAAGTTAAATGTAAAAAGTAGCCTGATCTGCTTCTGTTTTGGTGCTCTCCAAGAAACACTATGCTCTTATGTTTAAGTTCATATTTATTTTAAACATATAAAATCTAGAATAATATGCCCGAGTCTTAAACTCCTATTATTATAAACTGATGTTTAATACTGTTATGACTTCCATTTTTTTATGAATGGTTCAGCACAATAGGGACGTATTAACTCTCTTTTCATTTATCATATTTAGTATTTCATGATGCCTTTAAAATAATGCATTTGAAATGCTAAGCCTGGATGCAGAGATGATTCAAAGTACCTACAGCTAGGTTTAAAACTGAGTTAACTGGGGGAAGAAAAACCACAAAACACTTTGTAATAGTAAAACAGAAGCAAAATACACTTAATTGCTAGCGAATCTGTATACACATGCCTCATGTCTAGCTTGGCTTTTTCACAACCCTCCTTTCAATATACTCCCACCTGTGTTCTGTCTTCAAGTTCTTCCCGGCTCAGCTGTTTCCTTACAGTGTCTGAACACGCATCCTAAAGGATAAGAGCTGGTTATCAGACTGCAAGGGGCCAACCAGTTCAGAGGGACTGCAATTATGCCATTGTGTGCCTGCTTTGTAAGTGTATGTTCCCAGGCACAGAGCTTGAATAAGACCCACTATTATATCTTGCCTGCTTCTCTGACCACGAGGGAGTGATTGATGTCAAGCAGCAGAGCAGGTGCGATGGCCTCTGTAGCAGGGGGGTACTGGGCCATGCAATCCCTGAGGATTAGTCTCCAGTCATGAGAACTCTCAGTAATTTATCTGTCTGATATTAGGCTGAAATTTGCCTTTTGTCTATTGTCACTGTGCTACTGTGCAAGTTATCCCCCCTCCTTTGGGCAACGGAGAGTGGCTCCCTCCCGGTGCTTGAGTTCCTCAAATCTTTGCTGCATGCAGAGAAGCCCTGCTGAGGAAGGAGCCCCTGTGCTTGTGTGCAGCCTTGTCAGTGGAGGAGGGCTGGTTCATTTATTTAAGTGGCCTTGCCCCAAAGACAGCTATTGTTTGCACTGTAACGCCCTCTGCCACCTGGGAACAGGGCAGCTTCTGAGGTGGACTGTAAATCTAAGTGGTGTGGATTTAAACCTGTTTTGTCTTCTGACTATGCCAGAGCTCAGAAATCATCCTGACAGCTAACATTTGCTGTCTCGCTCCTGTTTTTTGATACACTTTAGCCTGGAAAGCCCGATTGATGTGAACCCCTGCTGGAGTCTTCAGCTTTCACACTTGCTCTGGTTTCACATTGCTGCATTTTAAGATTAGGAGGGAGAAGATTCATGTCAGGTGTTGTTGCTGCCAGTGTCTTCCCCCTTCTCCAAGCTATCTGGAAATGGGTCCACCCTTCCTTAGGAAACCCAGACAGTGAGGAAGCCACGGCCTCTTCATGTTTTTACATTTAGGTGTGCCTGAATGTAGATTTCCTCAAAGCTATCGCTCCTCTCAGATTGGTTTGCTTTTACTTGAGAGATCTGAAGTCATATCTTAGTGTATCCGACTAGAAACAGCTCTTGTTTGTAACCTCTCCTACAGTGGAAGAGGAAATGGGGAAGACAAACTGACTCATTCTCAATCCCTTCCATCCCTTCTGTATGTACAGTGGCTGACCTGCAGTTGATGATCTGAACTGAGACTTTGACTCCCAGCTACCAGGTTTTGCCATATACTGAATTAGTTTAATAAAGTATGATCAGAGAGCTCCAGCCTTTCTGGGTATGAATGCAGCAGACAATAAGAATGCCATCACTTAGAGCTGACTGTTGCCACTATGAAAAAGCATGTACATCCCTCACCATGATGTCCTGCTTCTTCAGACATCCAGTCCAGGTGCAATCTTCTGGAAGCACCAGTGTCTCTTCCCAGTGACTGTCCAGAGAGCCTGAGATCCTAAGTGAAGAATTGTACCTAACTTAGAACATCACCCTCTGAAGGTTTCCAGAGGTTGCAATGCCTTTTTGGCTAACAATGCAATATAGTCTATTTCTTTCCTGTTAACTAACTGTGGTTCTGAGTTATTGGCTGAGCTTAAACCACAACACCAACATAGAAGTGGATTGAAACCTAAAAGTGGAATAACATGGGAAGGTTGGACAAGCATAGGAACAGGTGAAATCTTTTTCTCCTGTTTGAGGTAGCAAGTTTGACAAATGAGCTACTTCACTTCCATGAATCTTTTTATTTGACCAGGCAAAGGAAAGGGTTTACAGCCTTAACTGAGATGCTCGCCCTGCTCCCCTTAGCTACAAAAGGAATCAAGCTGGGACAGGACATGGTCTGGCCTGGCTTATTTATTCTGCCATCAGTGCCAAGCTACCACGTATACCTCTGTGCTGTGCTGTGGTCTCCAATACCAAATTAAGCCATAAGCCAATATTAGCTTCTGGAAGTCATCCTATACAATAGTCTTTAGTAGTTGTCTTTTATGGACAGAACACCTCTTTTTCTGAGTAAATGGTTACCTCTTTCATGGTAGAGTAGAATCAGTGGTCACGGTAGTCCCTAGGCCCAGTGCTCTGAGCCCAACTCTTCTCTCATGTCTTCCCCATGCTGATGCTCTAAATCTAGTTCATCTTCTTGCTAAGTCAGCCATCAGCTGTGTGCTGGCTTGGGAAAGCTGGATTCAGTTGGCTAATCTATTGTTCTCATTTCTCTGTGTAGGTTTTAAAAGGAAGAGCTGTAGGTTTTGGCCTGTGGCAGCAGACAGCACTAACCCAGGACACTGGTAATACTTCTTTGTACGAGTAATCATATTAACAAAAAAGTTAAAGATTCTGTGTGCTTTTTGTAAACTAATGCATTGGATTTCCAGTTCACAGTCTTCCAGTATGTAAATATAGAAGCTAAGAAGTACAGGTGATCTATTCTTCTTACAGAGCAGCAGTTTTCTTGCACACCTCTGTACTTACACACAGGAGCCATCATTTGATTTAGGTTTTCAACAAGCTGTCTCTGACCCTGCAATTTACAGTCATCCTTTCTGGTAAGAATAAACCAAGTGAGTCATTTCCAGTGGGAAACAGGTTTTCTGGTAAAGTTTTAGCGTCACATACATATATGTAAGTGTGTGTATAAAAAACTAAAATCAGGCATAAACCCAGATATCTTTAAAGCTTAAATCTGGTCATAAAGGTTGATGCTGTTATAAAAGCAGTGTTTAGGTGAGCTGGAGCTTTGGGACACATCAGTACACTTCACTTGAGGAAGCTCAAGGTTTACATTAGTTTCTAAAAATGTAATCTCTCACTTCCAGCTTTCTAAGAAAGTTTGGCCTTTCTTCCCTAACACAGCATCTGGCTGCGTTATGCCAATTCATTCATCACCTCTAGATTGTGTGACTGTGTTTTGTTGTATCTAAAGCTGGGTTTGAAGGTGATGCACTGATTTCAGTGGGGACATGTGACTGCCTGCCTGCCTTCTCCATGCTTGAGGCCACAATGGAAAGTGTTGCTTCCCATTAGTTTCAATACCAATTTAAGGCACAGACCTAGTTTTCAAATCAACAAATGAATCAGGTTTAGAAGCTAAATATTAGTTTATATAAGACGGTGGCTGCTGCATTCTTGTAGGACCACACCAGACACACAGCCCAGATATATCAATTCTCTTGACAACTGATAGAAAATCCTCTCAAAAGATATTAGATGAATATAGAATCAGAACTTCCTGAGGATACATTTCAGAGCTTCCTTAGAAAGTCTTTTTATACTTAGGTACTTAAATTGTGAACTTTATTCCTGTATCTCTGTGTTTTCTCTCACCTGCACTTTCTCTACTAAAATACCCCAGTGAATGTTGACCTTCAAGAGGGAAGACTGCGAGGCACTACATGGTATTCTGGACACAATCCTGAGCAGTGTTCTCCAGGTGACTCTGCTTGAGCAGGGTGTTTGGAGTATATATCCCCTGGTGAGCCCTTCCAACCTCAAAAATTCTGTGATCCTGTGGTATCTGCTTAATTTCTGTGATATTGATAGGGCAACCGTGAAAAGAACGCAGAAATGATGCAGATAGTTTGGTTGCCCATCATTTTAGTTCTGTATTGCTTCTGCAGCCTTTTGTGGTTGTTCCAGGATTTACAGATAAGTACAAGGTCAATTCTAAAAGGCAAGGATAATACCAGAGAGGAACAGATAGAAGAACTGGGGAGAGCCAGGTAATTAATATACCTATTAGCTGCTCCTGATTCAGAATTTGCACAGCTCCAGGTGAAGGCACAATCTCCTAAATTACATCTCCATTGTGACTGCATGATTATTCTTATTAAAGAAGATGTATGAAATAAAAAGACAAGCCTAATTCTCAGATAATGGGTTAAATCGGCAGCACTGGCAGCCAGATAAATCCTCCTTCTGCCTGCTAAATAGAGCTGAGACAGAACCAGCTCCTCAGAGGTGTATTTAATATTGACTCAACGAGGAATAAAAGAAACATATGTAGAGTCAGACTAGCTGAGCCTGAGCTGTACATGTGCCTCTGAGAGTATGTATTACTGTCTTGTTGAGTAGTAGACTTCAGTGTGTTAAGAAGTGAGTTAGGAAGAACCGCCAGACTCTAACAAAGGCAGCTTGACCTTGCAGGACCAGCGATTAGAGCAACTGGAATCAAACAGAGTGTGCTGAACTGTAATATGGGTCCACAGTGAATATGCAGACTCTACACTGTAAAGAAACTGTAGTACATCAACAGACACTCATTAATGTGTTGGCATGAATCGCAGCAACCAGCCATATGTGGCTCATCTGCCAGCATTTCAAGAGGAAAGCCAAAATTCCTTTATTACCTCGGTCTGGATTGCTACCCTGTCTATTTTGTGTACTGCTGTGGGGATTTTTGAGATGAGTGAGTTGCCTGGTCAAGTGTTTTCTGAGCAGTGCTTCCAGTTGTGCTTGATTCAACCAAATTAAAAAAGGTTTAAATGCCCATTGTGTTCCTGTTGTAATGACATCGAAGTGTTGTGTGGCTGAGGGTGGGGAAGCTATTTCTTCTTGACCTCAGCTGGTGATCACTTTATCCCCTTAAAGCACGACAGTTGATATCTTTGGACATTTTTCATTAGGTGGTGTAATATTAGATACTATTCTTATTTGTACAAATGTCTAATCCAGCTTTTGTTCTCTGAGCTGGCTCTGCCAGAGGATATCCAAGCTGAAGAGAGATGAAGAGCAAGGAAGACAATGTACTGATGCGGTGTGACTGATGTTAGGGGGAATGCGTAACACTAATTGCAGGGTTTTCCTGCCCTGGTTTCCTCTTCCTGTTGGTACTGAAATTAATGAGGATTTGAAATAATTCTTCCATGTTGTGTTTGTATAATAATTATTGATATTATGAACAATAGAGGCTCTAAACATGCACCATATTGACATGCCATCAGGAAACTTGACCTCTTGTTGCTGGGGGCTTGGCGGGGTCACACAAAATACAGCGCAGACAGTATTTGTTCAAGTGAGGCAGGAAGTCAAAACCTTCTCTCAGCCTTTATAGTTCAAGATTTTGTGCTAAATTTTGCCAAGAGAGCAACTTGTCTAAGAAAGCAGTTTCTGGAGTAAATCAAAACCTTTGCTGCCCTTCATCTCATATATCAGCTGCATGAGCGATGAAAAGAAGTGTATCTTCCTGACTGACTGCTCTTCTACCTTGTCTTTCCAGCAGCCTTGAGAGAATTAACAGAATCACAGGCCCAGAATGAACATGGAGTAGTCAGAAATCTCAATATCTGGGAGGCCTGAGGCTTAAATTAAACCCCCAGAACCTGGCTGAACTAGAAAATGCTTAAGGAAAACACAAATACAAGAAACTTGGCCATTTAAAGAAATAAACCCTGTTTATCATCTGGAAATTACTGTCTTTAGCTGTGTCTGGCAGTAGGCAAATGCTAGCTTTGTTCTGCTTGCCATTCAGCATAGGATACTAAGCAGGAATAAGAAAGAGTGAACCCCCTACTCCTGTTAATGTTGTCTTGAAAAAGAGAAGCTTGGAGAGAGAATAAGATATAAACAATCATGTTAGGCTCTTTGTTTTCAACCTGATGCTGAGTGATACCTGAATCCAGTGTTCTTTTAAGAATCGTGCATTAATGATGGTAGAAAAATGATCTTCAGAAATGTTTTAATGTTGACAGCCTTTGCGTACAGCCTAAACACCTTATTCATTGAAAATACTTTACCAGCATTTGTACAGGATTCTTTGTGGCTGCTGGATCTTTTCTCTCTGTCTCTCTCAATCTTTGTATTTTGCCCCTGAAAAAGTGAAAGAAGAGAAAAAGTGATGAAGGAAATCAAGCAAACAAAAAAGAGAAGAAAACTGAAGGTTCTTAAATTGAGGGCTTCTTTTCTTTTTTTTAGGATGATGATTCTGAGAGTAAGATTTTTGCTGGAAATCAATATTCTAAAGGTCTCCTGAAATGAAAAAAAAGCCTCAATCTGATAAGGATAGCTTGTTCTGCTTAAGAACTTTGATCTCTTCCCTGCCTCTGGCCTTTGTGCAGCTTCGTCTCCCCTTTGTATAAATCACAGGCTGGTCTTTTCACTCCAATTTGGGAAGAATGTCAGGTATGCCTGTGTCAAATTGCCCACATAACCTTCATTGCTTTAAGGCACACACTGACATTAAGTTGTCTCTGTGTAACAGTGTCTAAGGTACCTGGTTTATCTCTGTCACCTTAAGGTAAAGACACCTTCTACATTGACTTTTTCAGGTAACTTGATTAAAACCGGTATCTGCACAGACTCCTCAGCTCTGCCATGAGTGCCTAACGCATGGCAATATGAGTCTCTGCAAACAGACACCACAGATGAAATCCAATGAAGTCTGAATTCCTTTAGTTTTCGCACGATAGGATTGGCAGAAAATTGCCTTTTTGTCTCCCATTTTGCTGAACTTTTGTCTGTGGAGATGTCTGGATCTCCAGAATCCTTCACCTTCTTTTTTCTCTTAGGAGAAGTTACATCTTTCAAATGCTGGTGCCCACACAGCCTATTAGTGCTTAAAAAAATCAGAGATCACTCTATGGTTTCAGTGAGGTTATTTGGGTAGGTTTAGCTGTTCATATGGTGGTGTGCCAATTTCCCTTGCTGTATAGTTAGTTCTGCTTCTTTGCTTATTTCCATGTTTCACACAAAACTTGATTATGATATTTTGCTTAGCAGAGTAACTTGGAAATCAGGAGCATTATAAGAATAACTGTGCAATGCTATGACTTCTTTTGTTTAATCTAAGCCAGACCTCTCTCCTTGTGAAACAAAAGCTTCTACAGGCTAAAAAGAGGCAGGTCATCACGAGAGTTACACTGCGACTGCTATCACTGAAAGTTACTTGTATTCCCTACTGAGGTGTCAGGGTGTCCACAGAACAGTCCTTTGACAAGACACGAGTTAAATGGTTCAGTTTAGCAAAATCTAAATTATTTGATGATTCTCTCAAAAGATTTTGGGTGGTCCGTGAGGTGGTTTTAAAGCAAGAAACAAGGATTGTGATTCTGACCCAGATTCTTTTGCAATGACTTGTACTACGTAGTTTCTCTGTGCTGTCAGGTCTGAGCAGTGGGGAGGGTAATGCTGATAATTCAGAGAACTGAGGTTACAAAGTACTCTGAAACTTCTGTTATATAGCACAAGTCGTTAACAGGTCACCCAGGCATTCCTAATCTGCTCTTGAAAGGGACTGCCTACATACTGAATACCAATAGAAAACTCACCGTCTCCTAACACAGATGGGATGAATTGGCCACGAGGAAATGCGCAGAGGTATGAGCAGAACTTCATCTTGTCATTCCACAGCTGTAGTTATAGAGCCAACAGGACTGAGATTTGGTCTTGACTGCCTCTTTGGTTTGTCCTCTGTTGGAGAGATTCAAACCAATGGAGTTTTTGAGTGTTTGGTTTTGGTTTGGTTTGTTGGTTTGTTGTTTTTTTTCTGTATGAATTCTTCAATTCCCCAGAATTCTGTAGTGGATTCCATTTTACACTTTGCACCTTGAAGCTCTCCAAAATCTCCATACAGTGTTGTCATACTTGGAGATACATCTTAGCTTACATTCATCCCGTACGTCAGATGTTTCTTGGAAATTAGATAGAAAACAGTGGGTTGGAGTGTGATGTCTTCCACACAATAACCAATGCTTGCATAAAGAGAAATTACAGATGTTGAAAACCTTCCATGACTTAACTGAGCTCCTAAGATACTGGCACATAACCATCCTCTGAATCCACTTTGTCCTAGGTCAGTTCTGTATGTGCTTAGCTTGTGGAAGTCCTTTTGGTTTGTAGCATGTGCAAATGGTGTGGAAGTCACAGAAGACACTCATGTAATCTAAAGCCAAATATAGCACTCAAAGAATTTTGCCTTTAAAGTGTCCTTGATCGATTACCCAGTTCTTCCTGTTCCAATAATAGCTTCTCTGATTCTTTCTCTGAAAAATGAAATCACATTATGAAATTACATTAGTGTGCATTGAGAGAGGACCAGTTATCTGATATGACATTTTATATATTGATTGAAATGCTGAGAGACAAGAAAGTCAGGATCTATAGCAGTACAGTGAAAAACTGAGAAACAGATGAGGTCAGGTCACAAGACATGAATGGTAAATGGGAGCTGAGCACACTCAACTCCTGTGAAGCATCAGACAAGGCTGCTTCATGATGGTAAAGAACGATATGGTGGGTTCTTACTCCCCAAACCAAGACTGCTTAGCTGTTTTATTCTTCTGTGTAGTCTTACAACCTATATGGAACAAAACCTGCTGACATAGTAAGAATACATAGTAATATCTTTATTTACAGGGAGCCAGGACAGCTCTCAGCACTCATGAACCCCAGTTCAGAAGTCATTCCTGTTGGCAGATCCTCCTCTAATCGTGATAGCAAGGAAGGGTGATGTCAGGACCCTGTTACTGTCCACAGTTTGAAATAGCTGGGCAAGTTACATTTAAGTTGAACTGGTTTGTGTGGCATGTTTGGCTTTGCCAGCCTGCCAACCCTGGTCACTGAGGAAGAGCACAGAGTATCTCTTAGGGAAGGGTTTTTTAAAAACAAGATTTTGGTTTTAATTGCTGTTTACCCGTTCCACCCTTTACCCTTTTTCAGCTGCAGGGAGATCTTGTTCTATTTAAAAGCTAGGGCAGGAACTTGAGGCTAGAGACTGCAGCCAAATCAAACAGGAATCTCACCAACCTAATAGAGGGTTGGCTGATAATAAAGGCTATCTTCCCAAGCCTTTAAAGCCCTCTTCTTCCAAAGACACTCCCTTATCTGAAGCCTCTGGCTTCCCCTGAGAGGGTATAAACATCTTCCATGCACCAGGGTACCTTTGACATTAAGAGGAAAGCACAACTCAAGATAAGTTGAAGAGGCTTTTATGTCTAATCTCAGTAAGCATTCAGAGCTGTGAATGTTGTTGAGGTTTGTTTTGGTTTTTTGGCTGGGAACACATTTTGCTCAGAGTTTTATTACATCCCTCACGGCTTCTTATTTTCTTTAGCTGAGCTGTCAGTGCAGTACTTGTTTGGTCAAGACTGCTGTGTTTACTTGGCATCTTCAGGATATAAAACTAGCGCTGTTCGCATGGCTTCTGTGCAGCCAATTCTGCTAATATTTTAAGGCTCTGACTAATGTGGCTTGAGGGTAAATGTTTTCCGACTTTACCATCGTACCTTGCTCGCAGGAGCCAGTTTTGATGGCTTTTTTCATTGGCAGAGCTTTCCGTTTTGTCAATTCACTGCTATTCCTCAGGTCCTTTTAAAGAGGTGGCAAATCTTTTATTCTTTCTTTTACAGCTGTTGGGATCCCATCAGTGAATACATCATAGAAAGCTCAGCTCACTTTCATACACATGCATTAGTATAGCCATATGATTGCTGAAGGCAGCACCCTGTAATAATAATCTCCTCTTCCAGGAGTGCTGGGCTCTGATGCGCTCTCTTCACTGATCCTTGTTTCATGTCCAGTCCCAGCCCTTGCATCCCAAGCACCGTTACAGCTAATGGAGACCAAATGGGATCTCATTCAGAGCCTGGCATTTATTGTCCTTGAGGCTGAAGGACGTGAGGTTTTTCTTGCCAGCCCAGGGCTGTACACTTTGCTCCTGCTGCACTCCAGACTGTCTGCTGGGAAGATACTGGAATTGACCTTTCCCTCCCAGCAGCAGTGCCAAAGGCCTCTCTCTGTTCTGCTCGCTGGGAGCCCATTAGAGAGAAAACAAAGGCATTTCACATAAACGATAAGATTCACCCCTGTGGCTTAGCAGCAGTGGTGAACATCAATGGAGACTTTACTCAAAGGCAGTCTGGAATCTCCTCCTTCCCTCCCATTAATGAAGATTGTAAGTCCCTCACATGTAACGGCTTTCCACACTTGGTGTTCTCCCACAGCCACCCTTCAGCTACTTTCATTGCTTTCAGAAGGAAAACATCCCTCGAGGCTCATGATGTGAACTTGCTTTAAGATGAAGCTCATGTATTCAGCCACCATAAGTAACCTTCCATTTTAAACCCTCTATTTCCAGATCAGCTCCCTACAGGCTGATTGTTCTGTTTGCAGGAATGCCTGAGTGATGCACAGATGCTCTGTCGGGATACTTCACCTATTCATTAAGTTTGATTAGATAGCATTTGCACTCTGCCATCTAAGAGTGCGCCACTTTCTGATATAATTAGCGTTCCTCCAATTAGGATAAATGGCTGTTTCATTACTTTTAAGTGGGTCATTAAAGTGTCATTCCTGTCTCATGCCTCTGGAGCTGACAGGAGTACCTGCACACACTCCCTCTTGCAAAGTCAAATCTAATTTCAGAAGGCTAATGGAGAAGGTAATGTACCAGGGCAGATGTTGCCTGTGACTCCTGCTGAGAGCAGTTCCTGGGTAGTTGATTTTCCTGTGTGCTTGGAACTCTGATTTACTGATGAAACAGGAGTACCTATTTGCTAGAGGACCTTCTGAAGAAATTTCTGGAGGCATCAAAACCTAGGAATTATTTAAAATGCGTATTGATAAGCTTCTGTTACCATACGAATTCCTGTTACGACTGTGGAAGCGTGTGGTTGTCATGGGGAAAACACAGACATCGTGCCTTATCAAGAGCAATCCCTGCATCTTTTTTTTCTCAGCCCCCACATTCATCCACAAGGATGTCTTCTCTCCAGGGGTCACGCTATTTGCCTGTAACCCGGGTGTTGCAGCCCTTTCTGTTTCCATTCCTGAATCATTAGATACTGCAATGCTCAAAACACCATTTTCTGAGAATTGGAGGGCAGATTTCTGGCCCACATCAGAAAATTGTGACTCATGTTTTGGGAGGGGATAGAGACATCTCTTGTGAGGAAGACTGAAGAGCAGTGAGTCACCATGGTGGTGGTCCCTTTCTGTAACTTCTCCTTCTTAGATGTGGAGTTCAGAGACAGCTGCGTATTTAAAAGATGCTTAAGGCCACATCTGCAGGAGAATCATCTGGATCATTTTGAATGCTGTAAGTCAGAAGCTGGCCCAGGGCTGAGCTCATCTGATTCTCCCCATCAAGATGTAATACTGTTTCCAGAATTCCTCAAGAAGGGCGAAGAGTTTGGAAAACAAAGATTATACTTCTTTCTGGGGGATCAATCTGCTCAAGATGCAGTAAAAGTGCCTTTTATTTTTAAACTATAATATTTATTGAACTTCCTGGGTATCTTTCTATTGATGAAACTGGGTCAGATCTTCAATTGCTTAAAACATATAAAGCCCATTGTTTTTCTCTACATTTTTTTTGTTTTCTCAAGTTTTCCTAGATTTTCAAGCCCTTTTGTTTTCTTCTGCCTTATGGTCCTTGGTTCTTCTTTCTCCCCAGTTCATCCAGCTTACAACCATCTAGGCATTTCTCAGGCTTTCATCTCAGATGACTCATCAAAGCCAAAACACCCATTAGCCAGTCACCCATCTTCCTGATTAGGCTTATTTCTAGGACGTGTAGTGAAGCAAAAATGGTTCAAAGATGTTTTTCCCATCCTCCTCAAAGTCAGTGGATTTAGGGCAGGCGGGCTGCAACCATTATCCCCTTCGGCGACTTCTCAGTGGGTAGATCGAAACACGCAGAGTAGTCACAAAAGGCAAGAGGGAGCTAGGCAGGAGGGATTAGATCTTAAGGAATTCTATTTAATTAACCTTCCTGCTAAAACAATCACATCTCACTCCTCAGACTCTTACCCTCCTAGGTCATGTTTTCTCTGTCACACTGTGAAGCAACACACAGACTTATATAGCCGTCTTGGTGGGTTTGATTTCTTTATAAATGCTTACGAAGTGACACGAAAGTATAAATAGATGGAGCATGAAAATATTTACTACTGCATAAATAGTTATCAGGCTGTCAAAAACCAAGGCAGCTGCTGGATCTCTGTGGGAGGCAAACCTGAGTCTCACACCTTGAGCCACTTGTGACAAAGGGTTGCATTGATGGCAGATGCTGCTTAGAAAACTGGGGTTTGGTGCATCTCAAGCCTTTGCAGGAAGTCAGAATAAATCGAACAGCTTCATTTAAAATCTCTGCTGGTTTTGCTGTGAATGGTGTTTTGGTGGTGTAGCAGCTTTCAGTGAAGATTCTGGCTTCAGATACACATCAAAAGAGAAAAGAATGCTATTTTGCAAAGCTGAATTTCGGTGACTAAGGTATCCAGCACATCATGATAGCTCATCAGACACTATTAATGCATGTATTCTGGAGCCCTGAAGATGAGACGGTCTGGCCAAAGGTTCATAGGTTCAGGCAGGATGTGCTGCTTTGTCATGCCAATGAAATACAGTCAACAGGATATGAGGAGATCTTCAACCCTAGTGTAAGGGCTACCAAAGGGTCACTGGAAGAAAAAGCTGCTGTTTCTATATGAAGTACAAGCTGTACCCCTCCAGAGCATCTCCTGCTAAGCTTCTTCCTTGAAGGGGTAAAGCCAAGGTCAGAGAGCAGTAAGTTACTGAGTTAAAAGCCCTGTATTCTGAGGTCATCTGAGAAGTGTCAAGCATGGAGAAAGGCTGAACAGCCCAGCCACAGTGGTTATTTGCAGCTGCCTACTTAGTGATGTATTTCTCTGCAGATACTCCTGATAAGTCCCTAAGATACTCCCTAAGGTGCCCTCTTTCCCAAGGGCTTGCAAATACTGAGTATGGACTGTCCCTGGACACCTCTGCTGAAAAGGTACCTCTCTGGTGCCTTTGGCAGCTGCCAGCAAGTAAGTTGGAGCTGTGTAGGAAACTGCAGCATCTTATTTGTTGTTCTTCCTCAGGCTTCACCTGACTGGGCAGCCCTTTTATCTCGTGACAATTCTGGGACCATAATACACATGCTGACACAGTGGAATTGTGCAGAGGAAGTTTCAGGCTTTGTAGCTATGTGCTTTATGGTGCTCTAACATGCATAATAAGATAGTTTAGTTCTGTCCCTCTAGCTAACACCAGATGATGTCCTCACCCATCCTCAGACAGGCTAACATGTTCTGTATACGCTGGCCCTTCCTCCTCGCAGGACACAGTACTGGTACTGGAGCAGTGGATGGGTCCCCAGTGTGTGTGTTGCAGTTGGCCTCTCTTTTCAGGGTCAGGCTGTTGGCTGTGTCAGTCTTCCCCATATTATTTACTACAGCTACTCTCAAACATTTTATAGGCTTTCCTCTTTATCTCTTAGCTTGCAGGTAGCTTATTCCTCTCTCATGAGGTGCATGATGTGCATTCTGAGAGCATATCCTGGTGTAGAAATAGCCATGGTGCCAAATCCTCCAAACATTGTAAAATTCCAAGAGCCAGTCCAGGGCTCCTAAAATAGCACGTCTGAGCAAACTTCCTGGGGCTTTTTAAACAGCCTTCTGATGTGTGTGCTGGGTATGAATGGAACTGTGGATCTCTGAAGTGTCAAGGGGGTGAATGTGTGTATACCCAAATGAGAATATTATGAATGAGTCTCTTCAGAGAAGAACACTGATGAAAAGGACACTGTTAGCAAAACCAACCACAGAAGTATGAGCAAATAGTCAAAAGGAAGAACACCCAGGGGGAGCGCGTTCCCACTTTCTAGTGAACTGCATCATTTTCTTTTCAGAAGTCCTGCTAAATAGGAAAGATTTTCCAGTTTTAGCGAAAAACTGAAATAACGTTTGTCCTCAGTGGAAGTTCTGGGTCTGAGGACAAATGCCTGTGTTCTTCCATGGCCATAGGGACAAGCCTATGGATTCCTCTCTCAAAAGGGGAGTAAGTTAAAGTTAAGGTCTTACCAGTCTTTTGGTTTACATTGCTCCATCAGCATGGTGTTTGAATGTCTCTCGATTTTAATGTGTTCACAATTACAGCACCCTTATAGAGGGCTTGTGCTAGTGTTCCCATGAAAAAGATGAAGAAGTGAGGCATGGAGAGGGTGATTTGCACAGATTCATTTGAAGTTGTATTTATCCCTTTTATTTCCGGTTACTGGTCTCTCATACCATTCTTTACCTTTCATATAGTCCCTGCATCTACAATATGAGTAGGTAGTGAGTTTGCAGGTATGGTGACCTGTGTAGTAATGTAGCTCCCTTCTTTTCACACCGGAAACTTCTGCTAGCTTCAGGTAGTATGTTCTTGCAGCTGTTGTTGGTAGCTCTTTTGCTTCTCTAGGCTCTTCAGTGCTTTCAAATCAGTCTACAGATCTTTCACAACCTGTCTTTTCTTTCATGATTTGTTGCATCTAGGCTAGAAGAATTGCACAAAAATGGAAAACAGGGGAGAAAGCCAAATGGGCTTTTCGAAAGCCTGACTCAAGATTTAGGAACAAAAAAGAAGCAATTCCTGCACTATTTAAACTGACCAAGCCCAAGTCATTCCCAGCTCGAGTCTGTTCTTCGTCAGCTCGCATTCCAGATCCCTTCTGATAAAGAATTGTAAAGACTGAACCGAGTGAAATACTCCACTAGCTTTGGAGTAACGGACAGCCTACGTTTTCCTTTTGCTGGATGTGTCCTTGAAGATTATTGATGGATTTCTGTAAAGTGCTATGTGTTCTACATTTCTCTTTGTTTCACGCGAGCTTGTATCTCCCCTTGTGCCATGAGGTCTGTCAGTGGCAGTACTGGCTGAAGACTGAGCTGTCATCTCTGGCAGGAGAAGTGCAGTGCAGCTTTCAGAGACATGAGAGAGGGCTGTGATTAATCAGAAGTCTGGGTAGTGAGTATAGTGGTCACACCTAGGTAAATGGTTTGTAGATCTTTCCTAACATGTATTTAATCACACACACATTCCTGCTGTGTGGTGTACACGGCAGCTGGTGTCAGTCCGCGCTCGTAGCATAACAGGGTCCTTTCCTGGGTGGGTCTGAAGATGGTGCAGGGATGTTTGACAACATGGAACTAGGGAGGTTACACAGAGCAGTTTAAGTCTGAACTTAAAGCAGCTGACACTGAGCAGCTTCCAACAGGAGCAGTTGGAACGTGTTCACTTTGCAACTTGAAGGCTATTCTCCCTAGAAAATGAGTGAGAAATTCAAGGCCTGCTTTTCAGGAGGGCTGAATGTTTATGACATGGTGCTAAGACTCTCATAACAAAGTAAGTGATTTATCCTGGTGTTTCTCACCACCCCAAAGTGAAGGCTAGGTGCATGGGCCTGGGGTTTTCCTTTCTGATGAGCAGTTGTGAGAGTGAATTCCAGAACATCAGATCTTTGGGAAAAGGAGGTGTAATGATTTTCATTTCTCATACTTCCTACCATTAGTTGTCTCACCTTTTTTTTTTCCTTAGTCTCATCAAATTCTTAGGCTTCGTTGTTTTGAAGGAACATATCCACATGGCTCATCCCAAAGCTTTTTCATTCCATTCATGAAATTTTAGTATCTTAAGAGCTCTCAAAAGTGAGTTCATGTGTTTAAAAATACTTTGCCTTCACCTTATCCTCCCTACTCCATTGCTGCCATTCCCATAGGTGCATCTGCATCTGGGCTAGGCTGTAGGTCCTCCACTGTTTACTTTTCCTATTGTTCTCAACTTGCAAGCCCTCATCAGAAATACCAACCCATGTGGATACCTGAAAAGTGTTAGCAGCTCCCACTGAAATGCCCAGTGAATTCTTGCCCCAAGGCTCAGATCATCCCAAATTCACTGGCACTGGCACTCAATGAATCTTCAGGTGTCTTTTCTTTCCTGTAAAACTAATCCTGCCCCATACAGGCAAACTGGTGGTGCATTAAGTGAAGACCTTACACCGTTAGTTAGTTCTGCAGATAAACAGAATACTTTAATTTTCCAAGTAATAAAACTTCATGTTGTAAAACTCATACAAACCAGAGCAAACAGACCTAATTGATTACCCTTTATCAAACCTGAGTTCTCTTCTCAGTGCTGCCCATGACAAAAGTTGTGACACTTCATTCTCTCTTCCTCAATTCCTCCCTCTTTAAAGAGAAGGTAATAAAATGCATGTATCTTTATAAAGCACTTCTAGTTTCACGATTATTAATTTTACTATTACTACACATGTACCAAATATCTATGTTTTGATATTGCATCGAATCACAGTGCTGAAATTACCTTGCCAATTCAGCTTTTAGGAGCAGTGTCAGCTGCTCCTTCAGGCTTCATGGCTTGAAGTACTTAGCTTTGGGTGGTAATGTGAAAAGGTCACACAACCTGGTATGTGCCATCCTAGTGCAGAAAACCCCCTGCCCTATCAAACTGTTGTTTTGTATGAGGATTCTCTGTTTGCTCCACCCCTCTCCATCACTGCTCTCCATGCAGGCTCGAGGAAGCTTGATAATGCTGTTCTTACACTATGCAAATGTTCATACAGGTGATCAACCTGTGCAGTGATTGCCCATGAATCCATTTTTGCAAGAGGCTGGTGAACTGTTACGGATACTCTAAACAGCATTGTAGTATTTGGGACACACTAAATAAAGAGTGAAGTCTTCTTTGATACTTACTGATGTTTACATACCACGTAATTATTATTATTATCACTGAAAATCCCAACTTCCTTTCTTTGAACATAGTGTCTAAACAGGAAGAAGCCTCACCTTCCTGTTTGGAGTATTGTTAGTTTCAGAAGAAATAGATTTTTCTCTCTTACTTGCAGTTTTCAAAGATTTTATTTTTAATACAAATTGAAAAGGCAAACAATAGGCTATCTAAAAGGAAGGAAAACCACGTCTGAAACAGAGTCTGCTATGAATAGATAGTCTTTGCACTATGAAATAACTCATGTCATACCTATATACTGACTTTTGCAGATCGGGAAAGGAAATGTAGACCTATTTTTGGCACACACTACACTGTACATACACGATGCAGAGAGTAAATTACGGTCAGAAAGGGAAGAGAAGCCTCCTGTCAATCTGCACAGACAGCAGGAAGGAGTCATGCAGGAGTTGGATTGGCCCTACAATAAGTGCACAGAAGTTTCTGGTACCTGCTTAGCATCCTGTATTCCCTGTGCTTCAGGTCAGTGCTCACAGTGGCCTTCTGGGTAAATCTCAGCTTCTAAACTTTGCTTTTGCAGCTTTAGTTGAAGGAAATACTGGTGGAGCAACACCTGCAGTTCTGTTCCAGGTATGTGGAATCTTTGATGCCTGCAAGGGGCAACATGGTGGGACTGAGACCAAGATGCTCAGCTCATCTTTGTATGGAAACAAACGGAAAACTGGTAACTGAAAGCTGTGCGTGAAAGTGCTTGTACCCAAAAGCAGAATGAGCTGTTTGGCATCCCAAAGGTGTCCGATACCTTCTGGGAGACTGACAAACAGCCTAATTGAATAACTACCAGCAGAGGCCTTGTAAGAGCTGCTGATGTATATAAATCTTTCTGGGAAGCGTTCCTATTGTCGCTTCTCCTTCAGCTTCTCTCCTATCACAGCTTACCTGGGCAACCTATGCCAAGTGTCTCACCACCCTCATAGTGAAGAACCTCTTCTAAGTATCTAATCTAAATCTCCCCTCTTTGAGCTTAAAGCCATTTCCCCTTGTCCTATCTCTACAGGCCCTTATTAAAAGCCCCTCTCAGATTTCTTGTAGGCCCCTTTATGTATAGGAAGACTGCAAGTCTCTCCTGAGACTTGGTTTATTTCTTAAGGCCTTGGCTCTTGTATTCATGAACTGCATGAATATCCACCTTCTTATGAGCGTGGAGAAAGTGTAAAAGCATGGCCTTACAGGGTCAAATACCAGACATTTATAATTCTTTCTTTTTTCTAATCTTTTGGATTTTTAACACCACTGTTCTGATTTTGGAAGCCTTATTTTACAGCACTGCATGCTTGCTGTTGGCAGTACTGCACAGTGCAAAGAAACCTTGCAAGTATTTGCTACTCCTAGCCCTATTTTAAGTTAACTCTGCTTACTGAACTAGGGCATTATATTTGGTTACATTTGTAGAGTCAGACCCTAAAGGTACATCTTGTTTGTTTTTGCTTGCTCCGGGTTTCCACTTCTCATGGAACCCAAGTTCCCTTTGGATGCCAAGATGCTTAGACCACCATGTGTAGCCTTCCTAACTTTGCTGCTTTCCCAAAGATGGGCATGTGCTGTTTCTGCACCATTTGCAGTGTCTTCACCACTCACTCCTGCCACTCAGCTGCGTACAGCTCGTCATCTGTAAGTATTTTGCCAGATATGAGCCTTGCTTTGTGATTTAACTGGACTGCTGCTATTCACAGTTCCAGTAAGAAGAGAACACATTAAAGCCATTGTAAAATAATCAGCACCACATGAAATTGAGAAGGTGGGATCCAATAATCTGAAACCCAGATGGTCTCTGGCAGTGAGAAGTAGGAGAGCTGTCATGCTGAAAAAGACCCAGAAGTCAGTAAATTAGCTGAGTTAATGATGTGACACAAAAAAGGCAAAGGCAGAGTGATTCTAAGCAACATATGTAGGAGTGTCTCCCCTGAGAGACCGAACATTCTGTAGGCTTATCTGTGCTAGTGTTCTCCATGCAGGTAGTACAGCTATTGTACTATGGAAGCAATGATGGATACTAACTGTGAATTAATAAGGTGATATATTTACCAGCATGTGGAACAGTCTCTCTGAGGAGGGATTAGCAATTGGGATTAGCAAATATAATTGAACAACACTTTCTGGGACTCATATGCATGTCAGATGGGAGGAGAAAGGAGAAGCCTGATTTCACTGTACATGAAATAATAATCATGTAACATGTGAAATAGTATTTGGGCCTATTGTTGTTGGCCTCCATAGGAAGATGTCTGTAGAATCTGTGTTCTGATCCTAAGTGTTTTGAGTAGGAGCCCATGCAAACTTTGGACTCTTGGACTGGCTAGGTGTTGCTGTTGAACAACACTGCCTGCTTGACCAGCTAGTGTTTATAATACATGTTTCAATGGTGAGGGTAGTCTTTTACAGTTAAATATCTGAGCTGATACCATGGGGCACTGAGTCCCTGTCCTCTGAATATTCCCTGTGCTGCTGCTGCAAATAAATTCACCCGCTTCCGTCTTAATAGCTCGCTTTAGATCCAGTGCCACACTTCACACCCTATTCTGGACACTCTCCAACAAGTTAATGCCTTTCACTGAGGAAGGTGAGTAAAACTGATGAGAGTATCCTTAACTAAGGAGCCATAAAATTCTAATAGAGCAGTAATGTTCCTAGTGAGCCTGAAGGGAATCTGATCAATAGTTATGAGGTTGAGGCTCAATTTATGGCCTTAATTCATCAAGCATAGTCATGCTCCATTTCTGTACAGGATGCTTTTGTGGTTCCTGCTGAGCAGAGGAGTATAAAGTCTGCGTAAGCTCTTTCTTGACAATTCCCCAGGCTCTGTCATTTAAGAACAGGTGACTCTACAGAGGTGGTGATCAAGGTCCTGTGATCTATTTGAAGGCAATTTTTCATTGTATAGGACAGACTGTACCAACTGCATTTGTTCTGAGAGGCTTGGAGTGCTTTCACGGTGAGTACAAAAGAAAGTTATTTTGGATCTTTTAGAAACTTGGCACTGCAGTTATTCATATGCTCTTCAAAAATGCCTTTACTGCCTTTTGTAGACCCCTTCCAATACAATTTGCAAGATGGGGCTGGGCTACCTCTGTGTTTCTAAGCTGCCTCTGTGGTAGAAAGTTTTCCCAGCTGCTCCTGACACAGGTTTGATCTCTTTAAGTTTCCAAAATGGAAAGGGAGCAGGCAGAGGATGAAATTTCATCCAAAGGTTTTATTACAACCTCCATATAAAAAGCCAGACCTTTCCAAAGACAGAAGTTCAATGCAAGGTTTACGTAGCCACCTCCCACCAGTGGCATAAGCATGAAGTAGACAGAAGCATGTCAAACAAAATGGAAAAGCCTTGATTAAAGCCATCTCAGTAATTTATGCATCTGCTTGTCATTCCTGCATGCATAGGCTAGCAGAAGTATCTGAAGTGATATAGGAATGTCTTATAAGTATACAATAAGGTCCTAACTGGAGATGGCTCTCAGTCAACACTTGACCAAAAATGTTTCGTGACATTCATTCAAATACCATTTCTCAAGCACGCTTTTAAAATCCCCATCTCCTACACCACGTACAGATCCATATCCTAACAGCCTAGTCTTGCACATGGACTTTGTTGTACAGATCCGTTCTGCTTTGCCTATCTGTCCATGGTTTTTATTCTAATACTCCCAGTCTAACCTCTGGCGTTAAAGGATGCCTATAGATATTTGCACTGGTTGGGGACAAAAGGAAAAAGATTGGACATTTTCATGGTCTTGAAATGCAGGTTCTGACTTTTCTGACAGCCCAAGGGGACTGTGGGAGGTCGGGGCTGCTGGTTCTTCTTCGGACCTCCCTCTGCAGCAGCATTTTGCACCTAATGCCAGCAGCTGCAGGGGAGGGGAGGCAGGAGGATTTTAGGGAGCCCTAGCTGTTACCTGAGCCAACAGCGACACCCAGGGCCGCACCAGCACAGTCAATCCCACTTGAATCTGCTTCCCCACACCCCGTGCTGCCTGGAAAACTTTCCAAGGTTTAGCCCTTTTCTGTTCCTGAACGACTACCCTAATTGAGAAGGAAGCAATATTTTACTGTAGTAATTTTATCTATAGACATCCTGTCTACTGGGGCACTGAGAGAAAATTAGATCTGCCAGAGGCTCATCTATATTCAAACAACTCTATTTATGTTAAGTGGATTTTATGTTTCCATTTCCATCAAAATAGTTAAGATAGTATTATTTGTTTGCAGCTAAGGTCAGCTTATAAAACCTCCCATTCCTGCTTCCTCACTAGAGTGAAAAACTCACTGAGGCCATACTGGAATTACTTCGGTAAACTTTAGTTAAATAAAAGTATAAACTGAGCTGAGCAGCACACTCAAGGAGCATGTGACTGTTGAAATGAGAGGTGAAGGTTCTGTAACAGTGAACACAAAGACAGGTTTTTATTACAATGACCCTGAACAACTTCCTGGAGGCAGATACCTGAACAAACAGTGCTAAAATGATCAGAGAGATACCAGGAAATAATGAAAAACAGATCAACAGAAGCAAAAAACCCCCCACTTTATAGAACTGATCAGGACACAGGATGAACAACCCAAATTACACACCACTTGTCTGTGCTTTCCCCTCCCAGGGTGTGTGAAAGGTATCGGGCAGTCACTGAGCTATCGGCCATGTCACCGGTGTATAGCCCTCACGGCTGTTGAGGTAGTTTCTTGTTTGCTTTTCAAGCTCAGCCTTGCTTCAGCTCTTTGGGGATGCCTGCTCCTCTCTGCAAGGCAGGAGGCAGCACAACTGAAAAAGCACTGGGATGGAACAGCAATAAGTGAAGTAGACTGATGACCCTCGTTTTACTACCAAGCAGAGAAGTTGTGGAGGGGAAGGGGATGAATGAAGTTCAGAGTTTGTACGTTCCAGTTGGGAAGCTGAGGCTAATTGTGTAGATAAATAAATGAAATGTGTTACACCCATTTAAAGTATAAAGGTGCAAAGCACTGGTTCTACTTTGAAACAGAGCATGAAAAGTTACTGAGTTCAGAAAGGAGTATGTCGTGAACCCATGGTCAGGCTAGGCCATACATGAAAGCATACTTGGTCACTCCTGTACAGTACCGTGGACTCTATTTAAAACAACCACCTTCTCTAACTAAAACAGACCTGTCAGTAAGTAGTACTGCAAAAATCTGCATTCTTTAGTGTCTGAAGCTGAGCACCCAGAATGCGAAGCATCTGTGATTCATTTCATTCTCCTGAAAATGTGGGTCATAGCGCATAAAACAATTGCACCTTCACATATTTGCTGACTGCTTTCAAGCAGTCTCCACGTTTAGTAGGATTTATACTGAAACAGTTATCTTTCTGCCTGCTTTTCCAAGGAAAGATGAAGCCAACTTCTGTTTATTCCTGCCATGGCACAGCTTGAAATGGGCTACTTAATAAGCCAGTGACCCACACACTATCAATGTGAGAGTGTTGCTACAGTCTGCAGCTCTATACCATTGCCTTTCTTTCGCACTTTCTTTTCCTTCAGAATTTGGCAAGAAAGGTTATTTAAAAACCAGTCCACATCTTGATAATCTTCAGGCCACCGCAGATACTGACTCCTTTGTAAGAAGTTTCGAATTGGTTTGTGTTTCATCAGCTGATATTGAGAAAGGGACCCAACCACTACCATAATGAGGACATCCTTCAGATCAGAAAAGTACCTGCTCTGGGCAAAATTAAAGGCTTCCACACACCACCCATCTTTGAGAAGCTGCCTGGTCACAATGCAAATTGTTTTCCTGCTGTTCCAAATGGCATCCCGAATACTGTTGATATGTTCTTCCCCAGGCAAGAAAACTCTTTCCTCAAAGCACAACGTAAATCTGTTTTTATCAAAATACTGTGAATCCAAGTGCTTCAGCAAAGAATTCTGGACCCATTCAAAGTCATTTTTGCTGTAGCACAAATACGCATCATATTTGTATTCGCTTTTATCTGCTACTTTTGGATGCCTATCTATCACTTTTTTGGTTATAGTTTTATATCAGACAAAACAAATACCCCGGCAGCGAGTAAAAATGATGACTGCCATCAGAAACATTAGAAGAGTGACAGAGGTGAAGACAAATAATGAGAATCTGAGTGTCTGCTGGAGTTCATCTTCACTGCAATCATCATATGTCAGAGATGACAGTGGTACCCCTGCAAATGCAGGTGGGTATACACAGTACCTGTCAGACTCTGAGCCAGCTAGGGTTACGTTGGTTTCATTTAGCCACACTAGTAGGCTTTTTAAAGTACAGTCACAAACATAGTTATTATGTGTTATATCCAAAATACTCAAAGTCGTAAAGGCTTCAGGATCAGGGGAAAAAAGCTGATTTCCAGATAAGTTTAGGTTTGTTAGGCTTTGTGGGAAAATCCCAGGAGAAAGATGAGACAATAGGTTGGAAGCTAGATTAAGTCTTTTTAGGGATGTTAAACCTCTAAAAACCTCCTGTGGAAGAGCACTAAGGTAGTTGTTATTCAGATGCAGAACCTGAAGTTTGGACAGTCCATGGAACACATCCAAACATAATTCTCTCTCCCAAACGAGCTGTAACGTATTTTCACCTAGATCCATATAGATTAACTGTTTGGTTTTTATAACGTTATCATTTTTCACACAATAGGAGAAGCGATTCTGTTTTAAGAAGACATACTGCACATCTGGAACTTTGAAAAGGATGTACAGGTCACCCAGGTTTGCCAACCAATTTCTTTCTAATTCCAGGTATGTTGCTGCTAGTGTTTTGCCAGCTATGGACATTAGTTTATTGTCACCTAAAAAAGCAGAGGTCAGATGTGGAAAGGAAGGGAGCTTTTTAATGGCATTGTCTCGAAGATCAATTATTTTCAGACTTACTAAGTTACTGAATGATTTTTCTTGAATAATCCCAATATGATTTTGCTGTAGATCAATATACATGACACTACGTAATCGTACAACTCGCCGAAAAGATTACTTGAGAGATTGAGAGTTTTTAGGTTTCTCAAGCCAAAAAATGCTTGCCTTTGGATTTCGTTTATCTTGTTTTTGAAAAGGTTCAGTGATTCCAGACTACCAAGGCTTTGAAAGATTAAAGATTTCAGAGAGAAAATGTAACCATTTGAAATATCAAGCAAACGGAGATCACTTCTTGCTAGTCCTGCAAACGTATCCTGATCTGGGTTTTTTAAGTTACTAAAGCCAAGTCCAGAACCCATTATATGAAAGCTAAATATTAAAGAACCTATTTGCGTCCCTTTAATGGCTGAAGAGAAAGCTTGGACTTTCTCTGTGCTCCAGCCATTGACACCAAGGTCTAGTGAGATAAACGTGATATTGCTGAAAGGATTTGGGCATTTGGCCCAGGTTGTTTCATCTGTCTTGTACAAGTAATTCGAATTGAGGCTAAAAAATAAGAAGTGTTTTCCTCGGAAGCTGGTCAGATTGCTCTCACACAGGTTGGATATCGGGTTGAATTTCAGGTTCACAGTTTTCAAGGCTGTCAGATTATAAAACAAGGGATGAGGCTGAAGTTTTGTGATCTGGTTCCCTGAAAGATCCAATTCTTCTAATGAGCTCAAATCTTGAAAGTAATGTTCCTCCAGGATGGAATCTCCAAGGTTGTTCTGAAACAGACGGAGTACAGCCAGGCTTGGCAAGCCCACAAAAGCATCAATATCCAGTTGAAGAATGCTGTTGTAACCCAAGTCTAAGATACGAAGGTTTGGCAGGTTCCTGAAAGCTTCTTTTCCTATGGTAACAGGATAGACATACTGCGTTCCGATTTCCAACAGAAACAAGTGCTCCAGCAGTGGAAATGAAGTTGCAGTCACTTGTGTGATGTAGTTGAAAGTTAGCAAAAGCTTCACTGTATCCTTTGGCACAGTTGGAATATCTGTGAGGTTGCAATAATAATATACGGAGACTTGGGCTTCTGAATAACAGCTTCTAAATGCATATACATCACTAGCTAGTGATATTCCAAAGACAAGTACTAGCAGTTGACATAACATCATGGACCTATGTGAAAAAAGTGAAAATAGTAAGCATTAATTCTGTAGTTGGCTATTTATCTATGCAGTAAGTTGTAGAGCATGTTTTTAACAGTTTTAGAATGAAAGACTAATGTCACACTAAAAATTACTAGTGATTTGGCATTTATCCTTTCTCTGAAGTCTAACAGGCATCACCTGATGGGCTGGCTGGTCAGAAGATGGGTCCCAAAGAGATGCAAGCACCTCCTACAACCTCAACAGTGACCCTCCTTAATGTACCTTAAGGGCAGCACCAAACACCAACTAGGTAAGCGTGAAAATCTTGGCCTAGCTATTTAATTTGTGTCATGAAACTGATAATGCTGGTGTGTCAGCTTTATTCCTTAACCAGTTATCCAAACAGGTTTAACAGTTTGGATTACCAAAGTACAGTGCAGTCACCCAGTCATCTCAAAAGGGCTTTTAGCCTTCCCTTTGTGAGGGCAGATGTGCTATTTGGAGTTCAGATTGCTGTCCTAATAGCCATGAATGTTTAAAAGGGGGACTCTTTCAGAGCTCCTGGAGCCTCGGGTTAACCCTGCAATCTGGAATTGGCTTATGAAAAAGTAAATTTCCTGAACTATAAATTATTAGGGCAAATTTTTAGCCCTAAAGTAGTTGTTTGTGCACTGCAGTTAAGAAAACCCTTACTAACTAAGATTGCAACCATCTGCCTCTGCCTTTTAAAAAGCACTTACTGAAATGGAATGAAATGACAGCCAGTTGAAGAATTTTTGTGACCTCCAGCACAATCTGCTTAAAAATCCTAAGTATAAATCCTTGTGGAACCAAACCCTCAATGGCCATCTAACGTCTGCAAAGTAAATCTACTTCAGAGAGGAGAAAAGTTGGGCTTTGAGACAGTAGTTAAAAAGAGGTAAAGCCTGCTATTAGTAGTAGTAGTAGTAGTAGCAGTAGTAGTATCATTACACACTACTTCTTTAAAGCACAAGTACCAAATTTGATGCAGAACATTGCACTTGAACTAAAATAATCTTATGCTTGTTGCCATCATAGAGAGTGATTTCTGGGAAATGAAAAAGCATGACAGTAGAAACCACTGTGATAATCCCATTGCAAATACCAGGTGAAAGAGCTAGCCAGCTCTTTCTGTCTGCTAAAGAAGAAGTACAAGGATATTATAATACCATCAGATCTCGTAACTGACACAATCTCACTGTACCTAATATACTTGGTGATGTTCTTAAGGTCATACGGTTATACTAAAACCCTCACTTGTAACAGCTGTGACTACGAGGGTGAGCCTACAGATTTCCACCTCAAACACCAAGTGGGACACACATATACCTTGCAGCTTAAATAGGAATCTTTTCATTTTTTAAGACAATTTCATGGGCTTGGGACAGGATCTGATTCTTAAAAGTAAAAGAGATTGCAAATATAGGTCAGAATGCTGAATTATGAAGTCCTGGCATTTGAATTTCATTCACGTTTTGCCTCACTAAAAAGTATAGGATGTGCTGCAAAGAAAAGCAGATTGCAGACAGTGAGTATCAAAATTCTGTTAAGAGGTTTTAACTGGATCTGTGGGGAACAATTCCTAGTTCTGGAAAATAACTGTGTTTTCTACCCTCTTCTACCTAGCATGCACTGTTAAAATGGGACAGTATAAGCAGTAAATTATATGTTTGTCTTTCTGACTACAGAACATTGTAGGTTATTGAAAAAGACACAACTGAACATAGAGCAGATAATTTAAGATCTTGTTTAATTTTTGCTTTTCTCCTTGCTTGAACCATGAAAACAAGACACCAGGTTTCATTTCACTGTTTGTTAGCTATTACAAAGGTTCTTGTTGACACCATAACACAAGTTGTTTAGCACAAAGAGTTTTAAATTACATTTGTCTTTCAGATGGTTACATTTCCATTCCTTGTGTTTGCTCAAATACAGTGGCTGGTTGTTAAAGTATGGGCAAGATCACAGCATCACCAGAAGCAGTGACAAACAGAAAGTACTTTGGAAGTAAAAATTTAATAGACATGTGTCAACCTACCACCAGAAAAAGCTCAAAATGATTGAGGTGGAAGAATTAGGAAACACTGGTAGTAAATTTTGAAATGTAGGTTTGTTTTTTATCTTAGAAAATAAGTAAATGGTGAAATATTTCAAGCCACCTTTGCTTTTTACACTTACCTGCTTTTTCATGTTCTTGTAAGTTAAAGAATTCTTTAACAGTCTCTTAACAGTTGTTACACATCACCTCTGTTCTGGTTTGGTGACAAGGTTCATTTGTAAACTCTTTGCTCCCTCAGTTTCTTCTGTGTAAGTCACTACCTTTTCCCAAAAACCTGGCCTTCCATGAGTAGAGAAGGATGCTGGCAGCAAGTAATGCCTCTTACTGCTACCATGAGGACAGCAAATACTTTTAATTTAACAGAATCCCTCCATGTAGCATCTTATACAGTCCATCACCATTGTACATTAGCACCTAAAAGCTTTGGGGAAGAATACTCTTCCCACAAAATTACCATCATCCCATTCAGGAAGTTCAGGTTAGTGCCCAGAGAAGTAGTGAATGCTCCATCCCTGGCAGTGTTCAAGGCCAGGTTGGACAGAGTCTTGGGTGACATGGTCTAGTGTGAGGTGTCCCTGGCCATGGCAGGGGGTTGGAACTGGATGAGCTTTAAGGTCCTTTCCAACCCAAACCATTCTATGATTCTATGCCTGTGCATGGACGTAGAGATGAAAGAACGTGTAAATGCCTCATTCATTGTTGAAAACTGGAGCAATGAAGTTTAGACAACCAGAGCTGATCACGGGAGATTTTGTTTCCTTCTACTATGTTGACATCAGAAGGGAAAAACATTAAAGGGAAGGGGGAAAGGAGGAAGGGGAATGCTTTTGGGATGGGAAGTCCTAAGCAGGGTATGTTTCTGAGCAATGGGAAGAACTTTTGCAACACGGGGTGGATATTCTATCTAGATCTAAAATCAGCAAGCAAGTGCATGCAGAATGGAAATACCCTAGCTCTGGTCTCAGCCTCCTGGGGAAGTGTGTGCCTGGATCAGGGGAGGCTGATGCAAATACTTAAGAGTCATCTGGAACTGGCCGACACTATTTTATTAACTTTTTAAACTCACTTTTGTTAACTTGGTTTTAAATCACCTAGGAACCTCCACTAGTGCAGCAAAAGAGTAATGGAACTGGCAGTACCTGAGAATGGATGTCGTAGTAGAGCCTGTGTATTCCCTAGGACATCCACAGAGGCTGCCAGTAAGCAGGGCCTGAAGTAGCTGGAGAGGAGGACTAAGACTGTGTCCTTTTCAATGTACACAAGACAGGAAAGAAGTTGGAGTAACAATTCTGCCATGGAAAGTTGGAAAGCACTTGCCATTCCCCTTTCCACACCCCCAGCAAAAATGCACTGGAATCCGCATAAATAAAGAATGGGTTACATACCCTATTTTTGTCCTTGCTGATGGCTGGGAGTATTGGCTTGCTTTTTAAGTGATTTGAACAGGAAATTTCATTCTCAGAAGCAGTTTTGTGCAGCATGCAGTAGTAGCGTGCTTGCTCTCTTCAGCAGCCTCCTGTGCTTCCACCACATAACCCTATGAACCGGCACACACCAGTGGAAATGAACAGTCATGTACCATATGTGCTTATGAAATGAGCAGTGGATCTGCTGTCAGCCATAGGTTTTGGGGAACCAAGCAGCAGAGGAATTGGCTATCTGGGTGGACTCTAGAAAAGACCAGTCTGATGTAATCATCAATAAGCTTTAAAGAGTTTAAATACATTTTTAACAACCTATTGTAGCGACCATGATACCCTCCTAAGCAGACTTTTGCTAGATGACATCTCAGTCAGCCACAGGAACTGTGCAGACTGCTTGAAATAACGCCACAAACGTGAAGCCCAAGAATACTGGTCGTTTAGGTGTTTGGATGTGGTGGGTAGATAAAAAAGGTAAAGACAGAGGTAAAGTTCGTAAATTATCCATTATCTGTACCAAAAAAAAAGGTAACTTTTTTGCTTATGTTAATTTTTACAGAAACAAGCAGGCCATTTTCTGTAGGTCACTGAATCACAGAGGAATAGGGTGCATATAAAATAAAGTAAGGTATATATATAATAAAGCAGCAGTATCTTTGGATGAGTGTGTGCGAATCTCTTTCTAATTGCCGCAAGCCTGCTTTAGGATTAAGGGATAAATAAACATTAATCCCACTGCCGAGTTGGAAGGCCTTTTTTCCCCTGTAGCTCCATAGCTAAGGGTCTTGCTGTTTGGACAGCAAGATGTGAGAGCTCAGTTGGATCTTGCCTGAGTGCTGCTTAACCCTGATGTCCATGAAACACTGCTGGTTGTCACAGGTAGCACAAAAGCTCCCCAGAGAAAGGGAAGAAAGAAAAATAGAACTAAACAACTTTGGGGTGCGTTTCTTGCCTGTAAAATCAATGCACAGAAGACAGTTCTCTTTTTTTCTCTCTATATGTGAAAACATTAGGCACAAAGAGACAAAGACCATCTTAGTTGTGCCTTAATGGGTTTCTTTCTGCAGTGAGATGGGTTTGTGTATAAAAATCACACTGATTTAGCTTAAAATTTGATACGCACACTGCCTTCATCAGCAGTTTACAACTTTTCTGGAAAATATATTTAAGCCAAATTCTATATGTCCACATCCAGAATCCAAATAACTGAACAGAGACTGTTTCATATTCATCTAACCTAAACTACACTGAGTTTACAGCAGTGTTTATGAACAAGGTTCTAGACAGACTGGTGCCACGCTTTTGCTTTCTGGCAAATTCTAAGATTTGAAATAATTCTCTGGTTTCAAATCTAATCAGCAACAGAAGTTTATGTATAGAAAATCATGAAATTTCAAGGGTTTTGCTTCTGATTGTCAGATACTAGATAGATTATTGCCAACTTCTGTCCCCCTGTTATGTTCACCAAAGTATCTGTCCTGCCTGTCAGGGATGGACATGTTTACAGTTGTGATATAATGAACTAGGGGTCCTACCCATATAGAGCTTCTGAACTCTGCTTGAGGTGGTCATGCTTTTAGTGTACAGTTGTTCTGGTGTTCTGTGCCTCTACGTGGCATCCAGTGTTACCAACAGAAGTTGCAGGATGTCTTTCCCACACCCCAAACAACAGTCAGTTGTTAAATCCTTCTGGGACAAGGGATTAACCAGTTCTTAGAAGAGTTAGTTAACACCACATCTGGAAGCTGGAGAAGTGCCCTCCTCACAATAGTATCAACTGGCTGCAGGTACAAAGCATATGGTCATGAAAGAGCCACTGGGAAAAGGAAACAATGAACAGGAGGAGTTGGGAACCTGCGTGTGGTGGGTTGACCCTGGATGGACATCAGGTGCCCACCAAAGCAACTCTGTCACTGCCCTCCTCAGCTGGACAGGGGAGAGGAAACAGAATGAAAGGCTCCTGAGCTAAAGGCAGGGAGAGATCACTCATCAATTATTGTCACAGGCAAAACAGACTCGACTTGGGGAAATCAGTTTATTACTAATCAAACTGGAGTGGGGTAATGAGAAATAAAACCTAAATCTTACAGCACTTTCCCCCTACCCCTCCCGTCCTCCTGGGCTCAGCTTCACTGCTGATTTCTTTACCTTTTTGCCCCCACGAGGTGCAGGGGGTTGTGGTCAATTTATCCCACGTTGTCTGTGCTGCTCCTTCCTTCTTAGGGGATGACTCCTCACACTCTTCCCCTGCTCCAGCATGGGTCCTTTCCACGAATGCAACCCTTCAGGAACAGGCTGCTCCAGCACAGACTCCTCTCTCCAAGGGGCCACGAGTCCTGGCAGAAGCCTGCTCCAGCATGGGCTGTCCACAGGGTCACAGCCTCCTTTGGGCATCCCCCTGCTCCAGTGTGGGGTCCTCCATGGGCTGCAGGTGGAGATCTGCTCCAATATGGACTTCCATGGGGTGCAGGAGCACAGCTGCTTCACCATGGGCTGCAGGGGAACCTCAGCTCCAGGCTCCGGAGCACCTCCTCCCCTCCCCTCCTCTTCACTGCCCCGGGTGCCTGCAGGACTCTGACATATTCTCACTGCTTTCTCTGGCTGCAGTTGCTGTTGCACAGTTTTCCCCTTGCTTTAAACCCATCACTTCTTCCTTCAAACCCAATTTTCTTTTGGAAACGAAAGTTTGGAAAGTGTTTGTGTCCTGATAGCATTAAAGTTCAAATAACTGATCTTTGGCCACATTGCACATGAGGTGCTTGGAATGGCTCCAGGAAAGGGGTTATATTATCACTCACCCACGCTGACAGGACAAAGCTGAGCTGCAAGATAAAACACACATACAGCCTGTTGGCAGTTGGTGCTGAAATGGTATCTCACAAATTAGCAGCGTGGGGGATGGCTGAGCCAACCAAGCAGTGCTGCAGTAGCCTATGTGAGACTCTGCTCCTGACCTGAGACTTGGTATATCAATGAATGATCACAGTTCCCATCCCCATCTTCTTTTCTCAAGTCCCTTTCTCTTTTCACTATACCTTGGCTTAGGCACAGATCAAGCGCATCAGCATATAAAGGTGGTTTAACTTCTACATGCTCCATCCCTGGTGGTGTTGAAGGTCAGGCTGGACAAAGCCTTGGGTGGCATGGTTTAGTGTGAGGTGTCCCTGCCCATGAGCAGGGGGTTGGAACTGGATGATCTTAAGGTCCTTTCCAACCCAAACCATTCTATGATTCTGTTATTAGTATGACCTTTCTACATTGCTATTTAGTTTGGATGTAAAGGTAAATCTTCAGTTATCTGCCTGGGCAATTTTGGATGTTAGCTGCCCAACCAGAAAAGTAACCCCCAGTCAAAGTCTCAGAGTGAATCTAGAAAGCATGCACAAACCTTATACAGCTCACCCACAATTACATGCCCTATCCCTGGTACATGGGTAGCATGGCTCTTCTCTTACTTGGATTGCACTGATCTCTCTGTGGGAACAGAATGAAGCAGACTTGAAACCAAAGAAACAAACAAAAGAGGAGAGTAACAAGAAAACCCCATTGCAAACAGTGGAAACTTGAGTCTGGTTTTTATATATCACAGGGCTGAGACTTCCTCTGAAGTAACTAAAGCAGTTGGGCTGGTTACGTAGGACTTTAGAGTTTTGTGAGAAAGGCTCCAAGCTATTGAGGCCAGAGGCTGTAACTTCAGAAACTGGAACCCCAAAGTAGAAGGAGAGGCTAAAAGAAGAACTGAGGAGTTAACTACAGTTCTGCAAAACAAGGGGAATGTAGATTGGATGCAGCACTATCCCAGAGGCATGCACTGACAAAGGGAAGTAGTGGACAGTAATATCAGTTCCTAATTCTGTACTCAACACTGGACTCTAAAGATGAAGTTTAGCTGTGGATTTTACCTAATCTAGCATTTTGGATTTAGCAAACAAAATGCAGCAAGCAATTTTCTGTTCTGAAATAGTTCAAGAAGTTCATCTTCCAACTCCTGCTCAGCAAAAAGTCCTCGCAGCTTTTGCATTCTTGTTTGCACAGCCAAGCTTCTGCAGGAGATGCATGAGGTACTATTACTTAACACACTTTCGTGCTTATGGCCACATGGTTAAAGCAGTTTCCTTGTGTGAGAACCAGACCCAGGCTTCTCCGACTGAGGAAGGACAAGTACCCAGGTCTTCCACTTCCTTTAATGGTCTAACTGGGTGGCAATATCATAGCATCAGAGATCTTTTCTTGGCTAAAGTTTGAAAGAAAATGTCCATGGCTAGTGCTAGTATGGCCTGAACTAGACCCAAAGCTGTGCCAAGGAGGCCTGCTTGGGGCCATGTTCTTCATAGTGATCCCCGCAACATCTGCAGTCGCTCTGCAAGGCTCCTCATCCTGGGGTGCTCCTGTGCAATGGCTTACACATACTGGCAGCAGCAGTAGAAATGGTGGTGCCACGTGGGTTTATGACTGAAGGAAGGGCCTTTTGGGTCAGATTCTGGGGCCTTGGTTGCCTAAAACCTACTGAAACTCACCTGAATAGACAAACGTGTCTCAATCTCGTTCTTCAGTTCTTGGGTCCCTTCTTGCCATCCAAGTGAAAGAGTCTTCCTGTTCAGCTTCCCCTATCTATTTACAATTCTGTAGGGAATTCTGTAGGGAATCTATGTCACAATTCTGTAGGGAATGGAGAGTTATTCCTGCCTTCTGGAGAAAGTGCCAAACAAGGAAAATATACATGTCTAATAACCTAATATCAATAGTCTTCACTCACAGCAACATTATGGGTCTCTTTCCCAGAGGCTGGTGATATACACAGACTGTGAAGGCCTTTGTGTTTGGCACTTGATAAAATTTCTCAATAAAAACCGCCAAAGACCTTCAGAGAGCACCCTTTTTATCTAACAGAAAACCTACCAACAAGGAGTTTGCTTGTAATATTTATCTAAGTCATAAAAAAAGATCTTGAACAATGTCTCACCAAGTCTTTGTTCTCACACCGGCCAGATAAAGGCCCACTGGCTGTTGTGAACACTTGTATCGCTGTTATTATGTGATGAGATCAAACCTACCTACCAAACCAAAAATAAAGCTCCAAGCTTTTGCCCAGTCTCTAAGCCATCATCATATCTGCATTTGTGCTCATAAAAAGCTGTGCGGTGCAAACATGCTTTTCTGCATGGGGACCCTTTAGCCAATTGCAGTCTAAAAGAGAAACAATTTCATTCATCACATGCTTAATGAATATGCCCCTTCCCACCCCTCAGCCTCTCCCTTAAGTTGCTAGGGTGCTTAGCTCAAATACAGCATTTTCCAGCTGAAAATGAGAAAGCATGTTATAAGGCAAGTGAGTTCCTGTCACTGATGGGGAAAATCTAAGGCAATAAAGCATGTAGCAGCCTGACAGAGCAGAAAGACCACAATAAACAGCCACTGGTTCAGGTAATTAGAAGCCACCTGTGGGACATAATGATCTAGTTCTGTTCATCATCTGGATGTATGTGTTTGTATTTATTTGCTTGGGCTTGTATCCCCTCAGATTATACAACGAGATGCAGTCTCACAATGTGGTTCCTCTAGTATTACAACAGCTCTTTGAAAGAAAGCAGTCTCCAGAAGGATGGGAAAATAAACTTTGAAAGCATAGACTAAAACATGCTCTGGGCTGCTTCTTTAGGGGACAGGAGTAAACTGGAGAGGCAGGGGGAGGGTGCTTTAGCCCTGCTCCAGCCCCTGGCTCCAGCTCAGTTGATTTTAGCTGCTAGCACAGTTTCCAGTGCCTCCCTCCCGAGTAGCCCACTGGGACGGTCATTCCAAGGCAGCATCCCAGCCCTGGGCACTGGTCCAGCTGTGAGCCCCAGCTCCTCTGCTCACGTGTCTGGCAGGGATGGTGAAGGCAGAGGGTGCCTCAGCTAGGCTTGAGAATAGGGCCAACAGGGTTTCTTGTGCTCTTCCAGGTCCTAAGGAAAAAAACCTCTTGAGGCTTCAGTGAGGACAGTGACTATTCCTGGGTTTAGTTTTGTTTTCAACTCGGTGTTACGGGTGTTTCCCAGCAGAGATGCTTGTTCAAAGCTGCACAAACCACCCAGAGCAGTCCCACACACCACTCAGGTATTCATGTTGACTTCTTTGGGAACTGTCATGTGGTAACTGCCTGGTCTAGTCTAGAAGCCACTCCAGGCAAGTAGCTTTTCCTTCCTGTTAGCTTCCTTTCCCTCTTAGCTGTAATTTTGGCCTGTGTTTTTCACAAAGTGGATTTAGTCCAGAGATAAAATGCCCCCTTTTTTGTGCTTGCAGGATATTTAGAAGCAGCCAGGATTAAAACTGTCACCTGGGAAAGATAAGAGTGATAATAGGAAAGGACTCTCAAGAATGACAGCCAAGTTTCTAACTTACAGGAAGCCACCTTTCGCAAACAGGGCAGAAATTCCTGAGGAAGCAGCGTTCGGAGCATAACTCCCAGGGGCACAAGCAGAGCTGCGTGCTGCCTTAGCTGCAGAGTTAAAGCTCATCAGCCACTGAAATAATGATCAGGCATAAGAGAATGGTAATGGTTTGGTAGCTGGAGGTCAGCAAAGATGACTACATGGCTAACCCGAGGGGAAACTGCATGGTTGCCACACCTGTACTCCTGGGACCCAGTCTGGGCAAGTGATTTATTAAGGAACTATTAGAAGAGTAGGGTGCCTAAATAGGTGAAGCCAAATGGGCCATCTGATAACACAGAGCTGTTGGCTTTTGCAAATATGGTTTTTTGCACATACATTTAAAAAAAAAAAAAAGCAATCAAAAGATAACAAGCTGCAAATGTCCAGTGACAAACGGATCATAAATATAGTACAGGAGAGAGAGACAGCCAATCTGCCAGGCATTTAAGTGAGGTTAGAAACCTGTTCCACTCTTTCCTAGTATGAAGATGTGACAGGATACTTTCTGAATGCATTTGAAACAGGCTTTAGATCAGAATAAATTTTAGTTAGCTCTTCCCTTGTCAGTGGAGGGGGAAAATGTGAAAATTGCCCCCACAGGTGCACTTGTTTTCGACTCAGTGCTACGGTTGTTTCCCAGCAGAGATGCTTGTTCAAAGCTGCACAAGCCACCCATGGCAGTCCCACACACCACTCAGGTATTCATGCCTCACACCCCGAATCCATATTGACTTCTTCTTTGAGAACTAGTTCTCAAAGTTAGGTGCAAACAACACAGGACCTGCTGTGCAAAGGAGACCTAACAAGTGAAGAAAGTAGAAAAGTAGCTAGTATCTAGTTCCTGTGTGAGTTACAGCATGGTGGTAAAGTCCTAGGGCTCACCTGCATGTATATATCCCAGGTCAAGCACTTACCTACTCATTACCCTTATCCAAGATAGTAACTCTCCTGTTACAGTTCTTCCAAATGAGTGAGCAATGTTCAAGGTTCACTAAAGGGATACGTTTTACCCTAGTGAGGGGTTGGGGGATGCTTTTTATGGGAGCCAAGGGAGAGGAGGGGGGGGATCTGCTCTGTGTCGTTTCCATGACTAGATCCAGAGATCTGCTCTATGACAGTTTGTGGACAGTTTCCATGACTATTGCACATGTTCAATGCAGAAACCATCCTCAGAGAACAGCTCAGAGGCCATTCTGACCCTCCCTTCTAGTTCCTGTCTCTCATCACCTGAATCAACTCCTGAAGTTCTTGCACAATGATTACACAGCTTTGAAAGGAAGCCGAGAAGTGCCAAAAAGAGCCTGGTGCAGTTAGGAGGAAGACTGCAGGTCTTCAGGTAGAAGACCTAGCCCTCAGGTAGAAGATGGAATTGAACAAACTCTCCCATGACCCAGGTGAATGCTCCTTGCCATAAACCGCTGAACTGAAGGTGCACAGTAACCCTTCACACCTCCACTTTAAAACAGAGCAGCAGCTCCTGCTGCATTTGAGGCTGCCTGCATCAAAACACCCGTGTGACAGAGCTGCATAGCTGCTGGTTAACTCGGGCACTGCTGTGTACCTCCAGCAGCAAACTCTTCCATGCTCAAACACTGAAGCCAGGGCTGTGGAACCTCGCTGGCATCCAGTGGGCTGGACACATCCAAGATCAGGTGCAGGCGAGGCTGTGCCTCATCACACCCTACCTCAGATGCCTTTGTGCCTTTTAGGAACTTTACACCCCCCGTATCGATTTCTTCGTCACAGAATGAGCGTAACAACCCTTGTCTGCCTCGGGGTAAAACGAATGCTGAACAACATCCTGCCTTAGAAACGCGAAATGCAGCTCTGGTGCCAAAACACTTCCGCTGGGGTGGATAACGCCTCTTGAAGGGGACCGGCAGAGGGTGCAAGGGGAAGCAGCCCGACACCTGGCTGCGAGGATGGGCACAGCGATGCGCCCCGCTCTGCCCTGCGGTTCCGGCTCCCCACCCGCAGCCCAGCATCCCGGGGACCCCCACCAAGCCTGGGCCGGGGCCACCTCACGCCATCCGCTCTCACCTCCGCCGGCACAGGCCAGGCCATGCCGCGCCGCGCTGCCGACACCGCCTGCGGTCATCCCACCCCGCAGCGGGGCGGAGCGGAGCGGTCGGGAATGCAACCGGGGCGGTAGCAGCGACGGCCGTAATGCAGGGGCCGCGGGGACAGGGCACGCTCCCCGGTTGCTCCCCATTCACACAGGGACCGTCGGCTTGAAACACAGCCTGTGTGAGCAGCGGAGGTGTTGCGGTGCGTGTCGTATTGTGCCGCTGGGCTCACCCAGCGTGAGCAAGAGGCAGGTGAAATGCATGAGCATTTCCCACAGGCTCCTTCTCAAGCAGGTTCCACCAGCACAAGGGAAGCGCTGCAATAAGGTTGTTTCTGGAAACACGTGTTTCATACCTTGCATAGGTGATGGCATTACGTTCCTTTATGTCAGTTGGAATTAACATATTAAATACCAAGAATTACTTGATTTTTTTCTCACCTGGATTTCACAGCCCACAGGGAAAGCTGTGATCTCCTTAATAAACCCCCAGTGTAACAAAAAAAAAACCCAAACAACAAAACAACAGCCAGTATGGGGTGTGTTGAGTGTGTGGAGAGTTATTAGTGCTTCAGAGAGCTTTGGTCAAAGCAGTGAGCTCAACAGTTTGTCCACAGAGTGGATAGAATGAGAAAAGATGAATTTCTACATGTAAAAGATAATTGTTCTCTCTTTGTGCATAGAAAAGGCTCCAAACCAAGCCTCTGCAAGTGTTGGGTTTTTTTTCCTGGTGTTGGTAGCATTGATTTTGCTTTGGATGTGCTTTTGTGAGCTTCATTCCTAGCAAGACTGCAGGGTTTGGAGAGGCAGGTTCTTCCATTTATGTGCCTTTATGTGTGAAACGGTTGAGGTGTTGGGTAATTGGGGCTTGCCAGCTGGAGCAGGCAGCCCCAGAAGCCAGCTTTCACGGTGGCCACAAGCAGGAAAGGTTCTTCAGGTGCTTACTTCTGCAATGCCTTGGTGAGCAAAAGCCAGCACCATGCAGAGGTGGGGTGATGTGGGGGAAAGAATAGGGAAAAGCAGTGATTATGTGGATATGGAATGGAAAAAAACACCTGGAAGAAGAAGAAAGGTAGAGGCAGCAATAAGGAAGCAGTGGCAGGTAAATTCCTCAGCAGGATGGAAATCCTCTCTGGCTTTATAACACCAGCCACTAGATACCAAGAAGGGGTCACACAAGGAGAAACCAGGCTGAGGGGTGCAGCTGTGCACAGGAGCCAGCTTTTATGGCCTTTCCTCAGTGTAGGCATCTTGATCTGTAGATGCTAACACCAGCTCATTTCAGCCCAAGCAATGTGAAAATTCACGTTGGCGGGTGGCTCGGTGCTTGAGCTGTTTCTTCAGGTCTTTTGCAGGTGGGAAGGGACGATTTATCTCTGTCTATTACCTCCAGTATGGCTGACCCTCTGATGTGCACTTAATCTGACCCAAGGCAACTGTAAGTGGCTGGTCCTCTGCTCACATTCTTACCCTGTATATGGGTAATAAATGTGAATGGGTAGAAAATGGAACATAATGACCCTCAGAAAGGTCATTATGTTCAATTTTCTACATTACCTTATAGTAAGTAGAATACTTAGGCTTACTAAAGAAGTTAAGATTGAATGATAGATCTGTAGCTGTAGTGATTTATTGGCCTGTTACTGTAATTCTCAAAGAGCAATCCAGGAATGAAAGGGGGGAGGACAGGGCTATCTTTATTTAAAAAAAATACTGCAATTTAAGTGTTCATTTTGCATGTGAGTGCAATGTCTGGGAATCGGTGCTATTTGGGAAAGTGGCTGCTTCTAACCTAACCCTTTAGCACGCTGCTTCCTGGCCATGCCTGCGAGCAGTGAGCTGGGGATTTAGTAACATTGTATGGGAGACATAGCTGCCTAAAGCATTGCATCTACAAAATACATCATGTTAACCAAAGCATGATCTGATCTGGACAGCTGGAAATGCAGAACTGAGGGTCATATCTTAAGATTCACCTATTAAATAAAACTGGGCTCCACTCCAGCTCTCAACTTATTGGAATTACTTGCTTAAAGCAGCTCTTGCTCACAACTCCCAAGAAGTTGTAGACCCTCCTCCTAACCCTCCACTCAATGGTCAGTTCGCTCCTTCTGCAGCCTTTCTCTTCCTAATAGGATCTGAACTCTGCTTCTGTCCCAGGTGTCCCCTGGCATCCAACCAGATCATGAGGGGGTCTAGACAGGAAATTCTCACTGTTCTGCTTTGCATGGAATCGATTGGGCCAGAGGTGACGCCAAAGTGCCTGTCTTCACGCTAATCTGGGTTATGTACCTTTAGTTACTGGTACTTATGTTGCTCCCGTATTAAGTTCTTATAGGTGATGTGTGTATATATAATTTAATGATGGCAATGCACCTCTGTTTGCCTGTGATGTATTCTACTTATGTTAAATCACAGGAGAGATTACAACACAGGCACTGAAACAATAGGTTGAAGGCCACTGAAAATAAGGCTTGCATGTCTAGAGAGAAGTAATTTTGCTGAATCTGGAATACTGTGTTTAAATGAAACACAGGAGATGGGACAAAACCAAATAAACCAGTTTAGGAAAAGTCCTGCAGAATTCTGTCAGGTCACATGGGATAGTGGGGAAGTGTCTGGAAGCACCCATTGTTTTGCACAAAATTACATGGTAAGGAAATGGTTGTGATACTTATGCGTAAATATGTAACAGTAATTGTCTGTTGGGTCCTGCTTCTCTCTTTTACTTACAGTTCAATAGATGGAACTGGATACCTGAAGTTCTGCATATTTGCAGGATTACTCTCTGCTGTATTTAAAAGGAAAGACAGTGAGCCTGTGGTAAGTCTCATTTCTCCTGAGCCTACCACTACAGCACCTCTTTCCAGGTGGTGACAGCAAGAACCAGCCTCAGGATTTAGACATACTTGCCCTTGGTTTACACACTTCTCAATGCGTGTCTAATGTGAACACTTCATTTATAACCCTGTTGTTGTAGCTTGTTGATGGAGGTGGGAAACACCTAGGGGGTTTGTGGATCCTGTTAGCTTGGGCCTCTGTTTGCCCACATATATAAAAGATTGAGATACTTTATATGGACTTTATACGGACTTTATACTGAAGTAAGGCCTAGGAGCCAGTGACATCTTAGGTGCCAGCTAAGCCCATTTCAGATTGTCAGTAAAAGCTTTAGAAGTGGCTGCTGCAGCAAGTAAGCAGGGCTGCTGTCCTTTCGTGGCTGCAGTTTTTGAGCATCTCTTTGTTTCACGTACATTTCAGCATGGAAGCAAGGTATTCACTGCTGCTTGTTGTGCTGCTAGCAAGTGGTCAGGAATTTACAGAAGCATCTCTTGCAAAAGCTCTTGCCAAGTTGTGGTTGTTGAAAATCCAGCCTGGAACTTTAGTTTGATGCCCTGACTCTGATTTCTCACAAGCAATGCTCGCCCACTATTATTACAACTGCAGACTTGCTTCTGGATTAAGTCATCTTGATTTGGTTATTGAAACCCCCCAAGTTTAAAATGTGTAAATCACAGAACTCTATAAAAGGTGCCAATATATTCAGCTATTGTGCTGCTTGTAACTCGGAGAGAAGGGAAGCAGCTGTCTGTTTCTGCAGCCGCATTTTCTGTAGCGCTGTTCTGACATCTTTAAGTGCCTTCCTGCACAGAGGGAGTAATGTCATTCCAAATGATGCAGATGAGCATGATAGATTTGGGTGGCAAAAGGCAAACCTACACAAGCATCTTGTGTTGTTCTGTCACTTGCAAGAAATGATGCAAACTAAAACAAAAGCTGGCTTGCTGTCAAGGTGTCTGTGTTAAGCAGAGAGATGTTTGTTGCTCCTCCATTATCTTATGCAAGTCCCACACACAGGGTGAGCTAGACACCTAGTAGATACTGTAATGGATTAGGAAGGAGGGAAAAGAAAGTGTATCCTCTCCACTCTCCACATGAAACCATCAACAATTAGGAACAATTATGCACAGAATTTTACCGTGTCCTAGATTTATGCAGCTGCTTGAAATCAAGCATGTAGCTACCTAATTTTAATCACATTACTCATTTCAAGAACATACTATATATGAAGGTTTTATTTATGGAGTGTCTGTAAAAGCTTTAACAGATTTTGTGACAAATAGTCATTTGCCTCATATTTTGATAAGGACTGCAACAGGTCAATAGGCTATTTATTGCCATGGTTTATCACCAGCTACGATGTCTTCTACTGATGTGCTTGTAATATTTCCAGTGTATCCCATTCCCTTTTAAACATACTAATAAAAGACATTAATAATGTGCATTCTTTATAAGCCCCCTTAAAATGCAACTGGGATATAATCTTTATTGAAATGAGGCCTGAACAGGTGCTCACTTGTATTTAATGGAGTGGATTTAATAGTGAAAAAATGTGCTTCCAGCCAAAAACCAGGCCCTTGTGTGTGCTGGTTGTGCAAACAACATTTGCCAGTTGCAGTGAACTCAGACTATGAAATTCTAATAGCCACTGAAGCTTACCTATGGCAAAGGACTAACGCCTCCTAAATTAAGGTCTATAATTGCACTCTAGTGATTAATGCATCAAATTACTGATTTCTTACATGTAAGATACTTACCAAATCTGTGTCTTATCGTACCTCTGGGCTCACCTAGTGTGAACAAAAGGCAGGTGAAATACATGAGCATTTCGCACAAGCTCCTTCTAAAAGCAGGCTTCCACCCACATAGGATCAGCACTGCAATAAGGTTGCTATTTCTGGAGACACGTATTTTATATCTTGCATAGGTGATGGCATTAAGTTCCTTTATGTCACGAGTCTCAGTTAGAATTAACAGATTAAATACCAAGAATTACTTGATTTTTATTTTCCCCCACCTGGATTTCACACCAAACATAGGGAAATCTGTGATCTCCTCCATAAACCTCCAGCCTAACAGCAGCAACAACAGCCAGCGTGGGGTGTGTTGAGTATGTGGGGAATTACTGAAGTGTTTCAGAAAGCTTTTGTCAAGGCTGAGAACTCAACAGTTTTACATGTAGAAATTTAGCCTTTCTTGTTCTATCTGCTCTGTGGACAAAGATAATTATTCTCTCTTTGTGCATAGTGAAGGCTCCAGAATGAGCCTCTGCAAGTGATTTTCTTGCTGGTGCAGGTAGCATTGATTTTGATTTGAATGTGCTTCTGTGAGCTTCATTCCTAGTGAGACTGCAGGCTTTGGAGAGGCAGGTTTTTCCATTTATATGCCTTTATAGCCTTGGCTACCACTGAGTTCAATTACAAATATGTCTGTGTTAATTTGAGCAAAGGAGACAAGCAAGACGAGTAAGGTTTAACTGAGCAAAGTCTGATCAACTGAAGAAAGTGTTTCATCAGTCTCAACATAAGAAGAATTCAATATCTTACATTTTAGCTTGAGAATGTCCATGTTTTCATTTTAACACACGTTGAAGCTGGTGTCATCTGTTGAAATTAGCACGGTTGGATCTCGGCAAAAAGGCTCAGGGCTGTGCTTTCCCTGCTTTGGATTCTTAAAAATAAGGTAAAAACATGCCAAAGGATAATTTCTGAGTGGGTTGTACGAGGAAAATGTAATCCCAGGCTTGAAAATAAATACATAGATCGGTAAAAAATATGAAAGACAGCCCTGGATTGTCTGCCCTCCACAGATGTAGAGGGCAAACCCCTAGTTTGGGCTCTGCTGCCAGGCCAGCCAGATGCAGGGGCAGCTTCCCCTTGGGGACACTCAAGAGTAGGAGGAGACCTTTGTTTAGGCAGCACCCGCTGGCCAGGTGGCTGTTCCCTGTATTGTGCAAATAACGTGATTTTATAAGAACTAAATTAACTAACTAACCTTTCAAACACTGGGGCTGTAGTAAAATGGCCTGTGACAGCTTTCATGCTATTGCATTGTCTGCTATTTGTATGTGACTGCACTGGTGTAAGCTCAGGTCTATACCCACAGAACCCCCTGGGAATCACAGGGCACATGCAGCATGAAGTAAGACAGGAGACAGCCCCAAGAAATAATTCCTGCAGCGTTAACAAAAAGGGAAGATGAAGGTTAAACAAAACTCACGGGTAACACCAAAGGAAATGTCCCTTGAAATTGAAAGCTGTACATGCTGACAATATGCCAAGGTTCTGCACGCAACTGGGGTTTACAAGTCAGCGCCTCCACAACAGCTTCACGCCTCCTGTTGCACTCAAGACATCTGTCAGTTAGCAACAGTGCATTCAGCTGACAGGGCTGGATTGCTCCATTCTGACCACTTCTCCAAATGTGAAAATGACAGATGAATTGCAACATGTCATGTTGTACTGCTCAAAAACACAAAGCATGAGGAGAGCATAAAGACAGCACATCACTTCTTGCGCTCCCAGGAATGTTAACCTACGAATCTTCAAAGTGTTTTATTAACAAAGCATATAATAGAGAAAAAACATTTGCTTCTTCATACGGGAAGATTCCTGCAGGCATCAGAATAATAACCTAAATAAGTCTTTATACCAGAATACCAGGATAGAAAGATACAGCAGTTGTGCTGCATCTCATTCCATCTCACTTGATGCCCAGTGTAGCCAAGCTTCAACCAGTGCTGCTTCCACTCCTGCTTTTATGCCGGGTAACATGGGGCAGGATGTCACACTGCTTCTGGCTTCATCCGCATCTGAGAGTCCAACCTTTCTGACATGAAGTGTGTTTCCCTTTCGTATGGCCTGTGTTCTCCCTACCTGTTCTGGCTTGACAGCAGGTTCTGCTCACTGTGCTATCAGCACAAGCCCTAAAACACTGCTCTTATCTACACCTGATACTGCTATGGGAAGTGCTGCCTAAGGAAGATGCTGCAGAGGCTAAGCTTCCGTGACTCGCTGCCTGTGAAGCAACCACCACCTCACAAATCACATTTGCCTGAAAATAGCCCCACAGATTGCTGGTATTTTTCATTTTCTTTGTGCATCTGAGACAACTTTCTGTCTAGTCACATTTGTCACTAGTGTTGCTGGCTAGCTCACCACTAATCGTACTGACGGAGCTGTGTGGATCAAGGCCCAGTACAGATGGGCCACAATAGCATAAAGTTGGGTCTCTTTTGTGCTAGGTTACATGGTGCAAATCCAGTAACAGCCTTAAGCAGTGAACAGCTGTTGTTTCTGAGAGAGCAGAATCAATTCTTTATGACCGTGCCAATAGGTAAATATACTCAAGTAGAGTGTTTCCCAGTTATCACAGATTTGTGCTTTTGAAGTTCTTTTGCATTTCCTTTTTGGAATTACATAGAAACAGTTGGTTTTGGCATCTGCACGCATGAGTCCATCTATAGTTGATATTTATTCCAATCTGCTTGGCATCAGTTTCCCTGCGAGCTTTTGCATGTACTTACCTCTCTCCAGAGTCATTCTTCATTTCTTTCTCTCTGGCCCTACTAATTAAAGCAGCTTAGCTCATTTTCCTTTTAAGGTCCAAACTCACCTCACTCTGTAAGAGAAAAGCACTCATCAAATGTCAAAGGTCTTCAGACTGTTGTGTTTGTGTTGCAGCCTGTGATGATTGCACAGGACTCTCGGCCCAGCAGCCTGGCGTGTGTGCCTTTCTCATTCAGTAAACAAATCTTTTCCACAGAGCTTTAATGTGTAATTGCATGGCACAGGCTGGGCTTTTTTTCCCCACCAAAAGCAGTTCTGAACACATCTTGCATTAACCTTTGAGATTTCAATGCAATCGTGGGCTCGTATTTGTCTGGTTCGCATGCTGGTTTTTCCTTCCAGCGCCCCGGTTCTGAACATGAGATTTGGCTGCCCTTTTGTGAACTTCCTATCCCTTAAGTGCATGACTAATCTGAACTGAAAAATGAATGCACATGGACAGCACAACAACAAGGCTAGTCCTGAGCTTGATTTTTTTTTCCTCTAAGTCCTTTTGTTGTTGTTACTGGGTTTTTTTTGCACTTGCTTTGGAGCTGATGCGAGTTGAAAATACTGCCTCATACAGCTGAGCCCAAAGACCATGCTAATAGAGTGAACTGGTAGTGCTGAATGCTGCCGATGCAAAAACCTAAAAGGACAAAACAAGGGAAAGAACTTACAAAGCACTGCCACAGGGCACCTGGTAAATGCACCAGGTTCAGTGGGGGCTGCTATGCCCAGCGTACCTGAGCAAAGTAGGGGCACAAGATGGCATGGGGGGCAGAGCACTGCTCTCTCCCCATTGCATGCAAAGGCATTGGCATCCCAGTTAAGGTATGCAGATGTTATGTGCTGTAATCACGGGTGCTCTCAGAGATCCAAGGCCCATTGTCATTTCTTGCTAATTATTTGGGGAAGAAAGTCCCCTCTCTACTTACTGCATGTTCAGTCTTGGACAGCAGAAGTGAAGTGCATGGGGGACAGCCTTCTTTAGAGCCAGTTGAGTTATCATTTAATTTAGAATCATAGAATGGTTTGGGTTGGGAAGGACCTTAAGATCACCTTGTTCCAGCTCTCTGCCATGGGCAGGGACACCTCACACTAGACCACGTCACCCAAGGCTCTGTCCAACCTGGCCTTTGAGCACTGGCAGGGATGGAGCATTCACAACTTCCTTGGGCAACCCATTTCAGTGCCTCACGACCCTTACAGTAAAGAACTTCTTCCTTAGATCTAACCTGAACTTCCCCTGTTTCAGTTTAAACCAATTACCTCTTGTCCTAGCGCTACAGTCCCCGATGAAGAGATTTATTGAGAATTAGATTTTATTGAGAATTTATTATATGTTATATTTTATTCTGTTAGAATTTACTGAGAAAGGATACCCGCTACATTTCCTTCTAGAGAAACCCAGAACCTAAATTCATCTTGGATATTTTCACTTACAGTTTTTAATTTACATAGTCATAAAAAAACATTTAGAAGATGGGAGACAGCGGCAGGTTGTTCTTGCCAGTGCTGCAGGCAAAGTGAGGCAATGCCCCTTGTGCTGGACACCAACAGGCAGACCTGTGCCTGTGCAGTGAGCCTGCATTTTAAAACTGAATTTGGAAGGCAGAAAATCCTCTCTAAAATCTGCTGTGTTAACGGATGGAAGTAATTTCCTCCCTTGTTAGATATTCTGGAGCAGGCAGATATTTGATTTACATCTGCTGTCTCCTGGTGACATAAAATATTGTTTGGTGACACAGTCTCAATGAAGAAACTGAAGGTCAGGGAACAATTAATCAGTTTCTCACTCATAATTTAATAGTAAGATATCCAGGCATGTTTAGGATACTCAGGCATCCAAAGATGAAGACAGCAGTGTGCTGGATATAGAAAGTGCCCGATAGAACATCTTGCTTTCACTTGCTTGGCAATGGCCAGAGCAGCCATTCTGTCTGTGTTGTGAAGGCTTAAATGAATGCAGAATACCGCAGAGCACCCAGTCCAGTCAGCCTCAATTCACTACAAAGAGTGTAATGCAAGTAAAGTCAGAGAGCTGGGTGGAGTTTCCAGGATCCAGTTTTGCTCTACAGGAGTATAATGCTAAACCCAACCTTTCCTCAGATGGCAGCACATGGCCTTTCTTCTGGGTATCAGGAGATGGGGACTCCCAGTGCATGGTCAGAAGCAGCTTGCTGCTGAAAGTGTCCCAGTTCCCATCCATTTCACTGGAAACTGAGAGCAGTGCATATATCCCAAACCTTCTGTCTGTAACAGCTCCTAGATTCAAAACTTCAGGAAACAGGAGACAGCCAGACCAGAGAAAACTGACCGGAGAGGCACCATTGGTTTAATGCTGCTGCTTGGCAATTTTTTCCTCACTTTTTCCATAAACCAGACAGACCATTATCATCCAAGTCTTGTCGTAGGCATGTCAGTCTTCAGTAAGGTGTATCTGTGACAGATCACACCAGCACCATTAACCTACTTGTGCTGCTGGACTCTTCACAGCTGCCATGATGTCCTTTTTAACGCTGAGCTTCAGCACTTCTGTAGCTGCTCCTATGCTGCACACTGCTGCAAAGATACAGAATTGAACCTAGTAAGTTACTGCGGCAGTTCTCCTCCCAGCTGGTTGCCCAAAATCCAATGGAAACCCAAGCAGTATGTGTGTACAAGCAGGCAGCTGACTTGCCAGTTGGACTAAACCTTGTTTTTGCTGCAGTAAAAGCCAATTATACAGAACTCCAGTAACATCTGTATCAGTGATAGACTGCAGACATTTAGAGTCTTCATCAGCAAACAGGCTAAGCAAAGCTAAATTGCTCTGCTAAACTTTTTAGTGAGTAATTAACCCTGAATTATCAACAACAGGCAGCAATGGTAATGGTTATGAAACAAAATAACAACCGGTTGCACGGTTATTAACACGAGAGCACTGCACAAGGCAAACGAACAGCATGTGCTGCCATGGAATTAATAGCAGGGACAACAGTGGCAAGCGCGATCTCCCGCAGGGTGGTACGGTTCCAGGGGGGCTGAGATAGCTGCTGAAAGACACTTGCTTTGGCAAGAGCAGCATGTACTCAGCAGTAGATGGATGGAAGTCAGAAGGGGATGGTAACAAGGAGCGTTAAAAATAAATCTGGCCTAATTAGGTTGGAAAAAAAGGAGATGTGGACCTGACAGCTTAGAAACCGCAACTGTTTGGTTTGAGCAGTTATCCCAGGGACAAGAGGCTCATACTGGAGCACCAGGAAGCGGACAGATGAAGCAGCCTGCTGTGCACCCTTGTGTTCCCTAACTGGGCTGTGCCAGCACCCGTTTTCTGAAGCTGTGAGCTCACCAGTTTCAGGAATGAGGGTCTCTTTAAAATGTCTTACCTTGAAGCACCCTGAAATATTAGCTGATTCTTCAATATCTGTGTTTGTATAGGAGCATCTGTGTGCAGCAGTGAATATGGACCAATGAAAGATCATGAGCTGACAGCATTGGGACCGGGGCATGTAGCAATGTGGGCTCCCCTCAGTGTCCCTCTCTAAGCATTTTCATGGACCATTTGACAGCAGAGTGAGGAACAACATGTCCCTTCTTGTCCTCTCTGCTGAGACTGTAAATGAGGAAGGCAAATAAGAGCAACCTCTTGTGAGGGAGGGGACATGTCCTGCTGAGTGCAGCACTGCAATTAAGCAACTTGTTTCACTTCCCAGCATGACTGTGGTGGCAGGATAAAGTGGAACAATAGTATTAGTTACAATAAAACCAAGGAGAAACAGAGTAGAAGGATAAGCAGAGGGGAAACAGAAGGCAAACACGGTAAAATGGAAAATGTGGATCCAAATCAAAACCAAGGCCCTTTATTGCAAGCAGAACCAGTCTGACCATTGAAATGCAGAGGTGATGGAAAAGAGCTGCTGGACCCTCAGTCCAGGAAGCTTTTCTTCCTTCTCTGCCTCTTGACTTCCTCTTGAACCAGTTCTATTAAGAAAACAGCTCCTTCTCTTCTTACTGGGGAACAATGGGGAACTTATCCGTGTCCCTTGGACTTTATTAAAATGTCTTCTTCTTCCTCCTCCAAGTTTCTGTTTAATGTACTTTATTATACCGGGAAAACCCAGGTTTTTTTGGGTTACAAACCCTCACGTAGCAGCTCTCCCTGCCCTGCAGCACAGTCCCTTTGCCTCAAGAATCCCAGTCACCCTAATGTCCAATTTCTGTGATAGGGTCTGTGTGAACTATGTGTCTGCTCTGACACCTGGACAGCAAATAATTTAATCTCAGGCTAATGCCCTCTGTTACTCTTAAATAACATATCTTTATGTTATTTATGTTATGTTTATCTTTCCTGGAAAAGGCAGGGCTGGGAGAATGAGCTGTATGCTTCTATGTAGTGGTAGTGACAAGAGATATCTCTAATGCATGAAGGAAGTTATATACATTATTTTGGAGGAGGATTTGTCTGTCTATTCTGGCTGCAGAGCCTGGCTCGGGAGAGCAATAGGCAAAGCAGGGTGTACCACCCCTCTGCCTTACTGCCTCCCCTCTGCCGTAGTGCAATTCCTTTGGGAACTGTGTTGAAGGGACTGAACTTGCCCTTGACAGTAGGAGATGCTCCTGGGTTTGGGGCAGATGTTTATGTGCTTTCTAGTTCTCCCTGCTCCCATGTCCTCTCTGGGAATCCATGGGAGACCAAGAGCAGGAGCCTGAGACGTGCTTCTCTCATCTGTGGTACTCCTCCTCTGGCAGCTGATGTTGTAAGCTGTACTTACAGCTTTTGAGGCACAGGAAGCAAGTTTTGCATCAACAGGACAATGGGCTCTGCGCTCCACTGCCTGAGCTGCTGTTTTCCCTTGAGCTCAATAGGTGTCTTCAGATAACTGCTGAGAGAGGATTTACTTCACCTAACGCACACAGCGTATCAGAAGGGCGGCATTCATTTCGCTGCCTAAGACAGACACGAAGACCAGAAAATCCCAAATTTGGAGTTGTCACACGACAGAATTCTGAAATTAATGTCGCTTTAATGCAACAGGGTTCAATTGACAGGATTTTACTGGAGCTCAGCCCATGAAACACGAAAAGCTACTATTGGTGGAATAGGCAGTGTCTCTGGCTGTCATTTTGATGACTGCTGGCCAGTTTGCCCAGTACCATCAGTTTGGAATTAGTCTATATGGAAAGAATCCATATAGACTAATCCCAATAGTGCATCAGCCAAATTTAGTACTCAGGTATTGGGAATGGAATGAGAAGAAGCCCCAAATCTCATGTAGTGCATCTCACCTCAGTGTTTTCCTAGTCCTTGTTTATTTAAAATCTCTCATAACAAGAGTTTTTTGACACTCTCCCTGCTTGTAACCACTGCCTCATGCCTGTGGCTAGAGTGATTTCCTAATATCTAACCTAATTCTCTCAAGCTGCGATTAAGCCTATTATTCTTGTCCTACTTCTATGGATAAATTTCTTCTTCTATGCAAAATATGCTTCTTACAGCAAACTGCATTTCTGTGTCCCTTTTGGTCTCCTGTTGTTCACACTGAACACTGTCTTAATCTGTCATAAATAATCTCTGTCATAACCTGTGAGGACAGGCTCTTTCAGACTTCTAATAACTCTTGATTCTCTCTGCTTGGCTCCTGTCCAGCTGCTGCACATCTCCCTTGAAGAGGAGAAAAATCTGCTCAATGTTAGACACAGCTGAGGCCTCACTAGTGCTGAGTGGAGCTGAAGAGTTGCTTCATGCATTTTATAAGTTACAGTTCCACGTAAACACCCTCGTATTGATATTTGACATTTTCACATCAGCCAGGTCCTGTTGACTCATGCTCAGGTTGTGATTCACTCCCTGCAGCGCTGCTGTGAGACCTTGGATCCCCATCCTTCCCCCAGCACTCTGCAGGTCAAGCCCTCGTTCATAAGTCAGTGTTGAAGGCTGACGCATTGCTCATTTCTCCTCCTCCTTTTTCATTTTCAGAGGTATTGGCAGGGTGAATCCAGCTCTTGTTTGTCTTTCCTGGAGTTCTCAGTATTATGCACTCTTTCCTCCCTCTGCTGAAGGCACGTGGGTTGTCTTCACCAACATTCTCCCTTCACGAATGAGGGTTTCCTGGGCTTGTTTTTTTATTCACATCCAGTTATCTCCAGTGAAAACAGCTTATGATCTGCGTAAGACAAGCTCATCCTCCCATCTGGTTTCATTTGCACGGCAAACACGCTGACATGATCTTACCAGCTCCCTGGTCTCTCGAGGTGCTAAGAGCATCCGCCCTCCTCAAGGTCTGGCTGCCTTTGGGGTGTGTGCAATGTTGATCTGAGCTTTTAGGCCAGGGAGCTGCGGGGTTCTCAAGGCTGAGAGAACACTGAGGTTGATCTGAGGTGGCCAGGGAGCTGGGCAGGCTGTGGGGCATCAGCTTGTGGGTCCATACACAGGCGCGCATCTGGGGTAGGCAGACCACTCATGAGAATTCAAGCCCCGCGTGGAGAAATAAAGAAACAGTCCTCTCCTTCCCCCCCGAACCCAAGCATGCAAAACCCCCAAACCCAACCACACAAGTAATCCCCCCATAACACCCTTTCAGAAAGTCTTACACATCATAAACAAAAAATGCTAAGAATCTCTCTTTTGCCTTTGCAAGTTGTATTTGGTATGGTGCTATCAAAGGACTATCAAGCAATATTAATACATCAATGTTCTCTAGTGTATTTGCAGTTGTGCACTTGCTAAAATAAAAGTGGTCTAATAAGCCATAAATTTACATTTCTTAAGTTACCCTGTCTGGCTCCCTTAGCAAAATAACTGCAATACAATACATACAGCAGTATAAAACTGTAAAACCGCAGGGCTCCCAATATTAATCAAAATCCTTCATAACAGAAATTAATAAATGGAAGTCTAGAAATTTAATAAGGAATGAAATTTCACAAGCTGTTAAAAACCCAGCAAAGACAGATTTCATAATATTTTATAGTGCATCTCAAGTAAATTCAATACTTTTCAATGACATTATGAAACAAAAATCACTTAACTGACTGTAGGCTTGAGACGTGCTTCAATTCAAAGGTGGTATTACAGCACTCTTGTCTTGTTTTTGCTGGGGAGACTGTTCTGAACTTTAACTGACAGTGGAAAAATCTCTGGAAACCATGGGATCTGAAAAGGAATGGGTAGAAAATAAAGTACTAGTGCCCAATAAATACGGCTCTGGGATAAACCCAATGATATGATTGCAATTGAGACACTTGCAGCATTAAAAATGCAAACCTTAAGTAAGCAAGCATGGAGGAAATGTGGAATATGTCTTATCTTTCAATACCAATCACTACATTCTCATCAATGATACCGTAGAATAACTGAGATTATTGTAATAATTGCCTCTCCATCACGCAGTTCTGGTCTCCATTTCCATCTTGCTGTCATATACAGTTGCTGACAGGACGCTAATAGAACACTTTCTTGAATGGGTGCAGCACATCCATCATTCTACTAGCCTGACTCATGAGTGAGGCCACTGGATGCTACCACAACACCAATGAATAATAAAACAATCATGAAAACATAACAGAGCAACTCGCAGCAATCCTCTCTTTAGGGCAATAGAAATACTATTGGCTTACTCTGTACATAAAATCAGAATGCAGTCTCATCCTTTCCTTTGGATTGGCCCACATGATGACAATCCTTATCATTAGCATACGCCGAGTTCTTCCTTCAAACACTGCCACTTTAACATGTGTTTCCTTTGCGCAATACCCAAAATGAGCCAAGGAAATGTGCTTGGCTTTCAGTAAGTGTATGAAGCAGCCAGGAATTTTTCCTGACAAATGATGAATAGCCTGTAACACCACAAAGGTCAATGCTCTGGTGTTGCATGTAGGGGAGAGAAAAGCCATGCAGCATCTACAGAAGCCGCACCACTGCTTCACCCATTTCATTGTGCTCTGCTTAACCAAAAGCACTCTCTCCATTTCTAGCAGGGTAATAAATGTAAAACTGAAAATGTGAGGAAGGAAAGAAAGGCCAACTACACACAGTCAGGTAAGTCAAAAGAACTGAAACGGAACTTTATTGTTTCTTTAAAAAGTATTCTACAATAATGGCTCAGAATACTACCACAACGTAGAGGGACAAGGCAGTGCTCTGGGCTATGACTGTAGATTACTCTGATATATATATGTATATTTTGTAAGAGCTTAAGAAAGGTTGAAACAGGGCACTTCAACATTTCTTAAGCACGTATTTTAGTAAGTTTGACATGTTCTAGATCTCTGATATTATAGCAGGATTTATCAAATGCAATGTAGTCACAGAAGTCTTGCATAAATACAAATACCGATACTTTACCTTGAATATTGAATAGGATATAAATTCTGCCTTGCCTTTAAAAAAATCTCCAGATCATTATGTGACCTTGGAGTCTTTCCTTTTCTTTCTCTTTAAGAGTTTTTAAATATATATATATTTATATATATTTGCTATCATACATCAAAGTATATATGAATCCCATCATCTCTGTTATATTTTCTGCAGACATGGTCTGAAACAAAATCACCAACAGCTAAATCAAAAGCTTCCTGGTCACTGTAGGAAAGCCAAAGAGGATCTTTCCTCTTTTTGTGTGTTTCAGTACTAGTATTTTTTTTTACGTGTAAGGATTCTTCATAAACTAGAGGTCCATAGTTCATTTAAAGCAGTCTTTATAAGCAAATTTACATACTTTGACATGCTGAGGCAGTTAGTATCAAAATCCAATAGCATTTCTTACAGAACCATATGACTTTCTGCGATGCAGAGATACATTTCATTTCTAAAAAGCCACAGTTCTTTTTCTACATCTGCTCACATCAAATCCCCAGGATTCATTCATAAAACTGCTGCTGTTCCAAATGCTGATGCTCTTATCCCTGCTGTGGATTAAGATGTACACCTAACCTGGTGACATCATCACATGGAAGATTGATATGTAGGAAAAAACCCTCCCCAAATCCACAGATAGTCTTTTCTATCTCTAGATGCTCATGATTCACATCACTCAACAGTGCAATTCGACGAAGACCGGTCTCTGCGCAGGCTAAGGGTTTTCTTCCATCAAAGGAATCTCTAGGGGAAAAAAAGAAATAGCATTGATTGCTGACTGTATTTTCCCTTTATTCTGTTGCAGGACATTCATATTAGCAATGCTACAAATGGACATTGCAAAAGTCTGAACAAGACATATGGTATCAGTAATTCTAGACCCGCTCTAACACTTAGATGAAAATTAACCTTCTAAGACTATCTAGATTTAATAAAACAAACCAGGCCTACAAAAACCTAATTGCAAGCATCCTTTCTTATGTTAATCACTGAAACAGCATTCAGAGGAGGCAGGGACTTTTACTGGCATCACTGTAACTTCTCCCTCCTCCTCCTAGTAGTCCTCTTCCCTTTGTCATATCAGTAAAAATTAGCCCTGACCCTATGAAGAAGGACTTCCTCCACCTGGACCTTTACCCACACTGAATTCAAGACACTGGGCTTCAGCTTTTTGCCTAGTAACTGTGGAGAGCAGGATCAGAGCCACTCCTTCAAAATGTCTCCAGGGAAAGCAATCTAGTTTCCTTAGCACACTGAGCAGCACACCATACAGCTCCATTAGAACTCAAAAGAACTGGCATCAGTGCATGCTCATGTTCAGTTTAAATGCAGACAATAGTATATGGCAATCTCCCTTGTCATACAGGGTCCTGTGGGTGCCTTATGCTGTGACTCCCATGGCCATGGCTTAGCGTGTACATGCCTCAGATGAGGAGTTGCTGTACACATAGGCATAAGAAGTTTGTTAATAAAAAAGCTAATTTTGGCTCAGTATGAAAACATGATTTGCTTTCCATTTTAAGGAGAAAATCCTAGTTTTTGCTGTGAAAGCTACGGCATGTGAGCGAGCATAGGAGTTGAGGAGCAGATGAACAGACCAACATAGGCAAGATGATGGTTGGCTTTGCTGCTGTACACAGGTGCCTGCTGATATCCCAGTTGATAAGACTGCTGTTTTGGGGTCTGGACAGGAAGCTTCTGGTCTAGGATTCAAATCGTTGCACCACAGCTAGAAAGGATATCACAGACACGAAGCTATATGACCATGGAGTAGTATGGTTTAAAAAACATCCACATTTAGATGTGGACAAAACCGAGCAAATCAGCCGGCTTTATTCCTGCTCTGACCATACAAATGAATGATGGCTCCTGTTTATGGACTCACCTACTGCACCTTTGCAAGACTCACCATCTGCAATATCAATGCGTGGACTCGTGGACGCAGCCTCCCCAGCAGTGCCATGGGGTACATCAGTTCTATCTGAACCAGGAAGTGCTGCCGCTTGGCATGCCTGGGATGGGTACAAGCTTTGGAGCAGTTCAGAGGAGTCTGACCTGTTATCGCAGGTCTCAGATTCACTAGGCAGCGTGTCTGTAATCCTGGGGCCGGGGTAAGCAGGAGGGTTCTGGTCTTCTGTCTGCAAAATATGCCCCTGGTCTGCGGTAGCTGAGTATCCGGGTGCCAGAGCATTCAAGCCGCTGCTCACAGCTTCATCATAGGAAGGCAGCATGACAGGAACACCATCCACCACCACAAAGTCGGGGTCACCCATGGAGCCCTCCTGGTTGCCTCTATGTCAAACACAGATGAGTTATCACAGAGAGCAGGAGCATGTCAGAAGCACCTCGGAGCAACTGCTGAACTTAAGTAAACACAGCACTTTCTAGTCATGCAAAACGAAGCTACAAGGTCATTAACATTCACAGAAATGGTTGCTTCACAGGGCTGCAAAGCTCTGCTCAGGTTGCCAGTCAGGTGGAATCTGTTACAACTGGAGAAATGAAACCACTAATGTGAAGAACAATTCTGAGAAGGGGAGGAAAAAGGGTGCTTGGAAGAGGTAAGAAGCACCGGTTGCTTTGCTGTGCACAGTAGGTGTCATGGATGTAAGATCACAGATGTAGTTCACCAGTCAGAAGTGTCTGAACCCCTGGAAGGATGTGTGCTAGAGCACAGAAGTGTTTACAACCCATGTAAACAGACACTGAGATGATTGCTACTGGATGACAGGGCTTTGGTGGCCAGATCTGTGGCCTCCTTCAGGTCTTACTTTCAAAGGATGAAGGCTTCCTTAACCAGTAATAAGCTGGTTTCTTTTTTTAACAAAACATTAATTGGGAAGGTCTGTTAAACCCTAAAGTATTTGTTTATAACTAGCCAGTTAAATCACGGGAGGGAATTGGTCCCAGGTACCTTTGCAACATGAAAATGTCTGGAAAGGAGAAGACAGAAAGCCATTTCAGTAAGCTAGAAAGTGCAGGCTATAAAGCTCTCTGTAGTGCAACCCACTGCCCCAAAGAGCTTCATAGATGGGTATGTGTATGTATATGCATATGCATATGTACTACTATCCATATATTGTACATATGCACACATATATATAAACATTTATACATTACTTATATAATCTGTATACTTCTATGTACACATGCTTATTTAGCATTAAGATGGTGAAGTCCTTTCTGCTGCATTGGCATGTAGACATGTTTACTGACGTTCCGCTTTTTCCACCTCTCTTTTCTGCACATGGTAGAATAAAAGACACGACAAAAAGCAAGCGCAGGAGAGAGGTCACACGGTCGAGGTCCACTGCAAACTGAGCAGAGTGAAAAGTAGAAAAGGGTCTGAACCCCAATAGAGTACTAGCTTTGCCTAAAACTCGGCATGCCTGCCTTTGTTTTTCCAGCCGTATGGTGATAATAATACCCACCCCTCTGTCTTAAGAGGACTGCTGTGAGAATCAATGACAAATGCTCATAGCTGCTTGGTGTTTGATAGGAATAAAGGAAGATGTAGGAAATGTTTATGAATCATGATGAAAGTAATACTCATGAAGAGAAAGCAAACTTTTAATATAAATTTGTCTGTAGAGAAAAAAGAAATTCTTTCTTAAAACTCACATTACTAAGTCTACAGTAGTTAAAACATTAAGTCCCCCAGCACCTGAAAATGAGTATTTAAAAATATTGCCAGCTATTTCTACTATGCAGAAGCAGCAATTCTCAGCAGCAGAGCTGTAATTACTCCCAACGTGAATCTGGCAAACTCTGCCTTTTATCTCAGTTGCAGTGAGCACCACTGCAGGGTTTTTGGGGGTGCCTATCCACACCAGTGGTTCAGAGACTTCTGCTCAGAGCAGAAGCAGGAGGTATCTGGCAGGCTCGTGAGCTGCTCCATCTCCTCAGCAAGGAGTGCTCAATGTGAAAACTGAATCAAGGGCCTCAATCTTCAAAAGGTAATAGAAAACAGTACAAACCGTGGAAGGAAATGTGTCTTAAATTTGGTCTGGAACATCCTGGCTAAAATGACCAGTAGCAGTACTAATAAAACACTGGTAGCAGTAAACGCCACTATTTTCCATGTAGTCAGGAGGGTCTCCTGTGTATTTGGCCAGGTTTGTTCTGTAACAAAAAGGCGATAAAAAAAGCAGTCCTTCGTTATTACCATTGTTATTTTGTATTAATACTTTAACAATACTCAGAAGCGCCAGTTAGGCAAAGACATCTTTTATACATCTGTTGTAAAAACACATGAACCCAGTGCCATATACCAAACCCAACCTTAACATTAAGCTGCCACAGGGGTTGGACCTTGTTTTTTTCCCCTTGACTTCTTTTTATACATGCAATCATGATTTTAACTTATGTACATATAAAAATACCCAGAAAATGTTAAAAAATACATTTGAAGAGCTAGCAATTGAAACGATTTAGTATCATTCAGGATCTCGGAAATGTACAAAATTTAATAGCATCTTAAAATCAATGTCCACCACTTAACCATGGAACAGCTGAAGTTCACCAGGCATTACAGACCGACAGATTTGCTCTAGAAGAGAGGGACTGTAAGAGGACAGAAGTACTGCTACTGCTGCTCCCTTACCTGTTTTGACACAGTATACTTGGTAGGAGGGGAACCACTCTCCATACTGGCAGGTGATGTACTTGTAGTCATTGGTGAGGGTGTAACCAGGATCACAGTAAAACTCCACCACCGTCCCGTGGTTGTAACGCTCGCAAGGCCGCGGGTGGCAGATGTAGTCTCCATGACTCACCATTGGAGGTAGTGGACAAACTTGGGCAAATGAACAAAGAGAGAAGAAGAAAGACATTAATTCCAGCAACCCACCACTGCGTAGCTTCACTGTGTCAAAATGCACAGAGCACACACTTCAGGATCCCCTTCAAGCTCTCTGTAGTGTTGGGTTTGTCTGGGGTACCAGACCACCAGCGGATGGATGCACACACCTCCAACATGGCAACATGTGCCGGGAGGTCAGTTTTGTCTCTCAGTGAGCTCTGCTGTCACCAGCTTACTTAAAGGCCTGAGAGATGGGAACTGGGAAGCTTCCCACCCTCTGGGGGAAGGAGAGGGAGAAAGTAAGACAAAAGGGGACACATACACCTACAACATGGCTGTATGGGGATGAAAAGGGACAGTCAAAGCAAGAGAGAGAGAGAGAATCCCTTTCCTTATGAAACATCTCAAATTCAGCTGTAACATCCTGTTTTTTGTTTCATTAATGTAATTAAAGTGTTTGTATGCTCTCATTCCTAAATATTTGCTTTAAAAATAAGTTTGCCATGAACTGTGCTGCATGAAATGCACAGCACACAGTGTTCCTTAAGCACTTACAGTCTGTAATATTATTAAGCTTAAACTCTACTGGTGTTATTTGCGTTTTGCAATCTATGAATAGCCTGACTGATCTCAGTGGGGCCGCTGGTGGAGCGAGGTCTTAAATATAACAGAGGCTGAGCCTGTGTTAATTAAGTACAGTGGTTTACGTAAGGTTAAGTAAATAAGAAGGAATTGCAATATAAACGTGTGCAACTTTTACTGTAGGCCCTGAAACGAGAAGAAATGTCTTCTCACATGGCTGGGCAGATGAACTCAATGGAGAACCGAGGGAGCGCGCTCTAGAAAACAGCAGCAGAAAGGCAGCTCGCAAGCAGTATTTTTATGAGAGAGGAAACTTTTCCACTGAGTAAGTGTTCGCTGATTGCTATTTTCTTAAGTGCTTCTAGCACAGACTCAAAAAAAAACCCTGCGAAAGTGTAATGATGTCTCCAATGGCTACATACTGACCCAAAGGGGCTTGAAGTACTGGATGGCTTGTTTTACGTCCCTTCAGGGGCAGTAACTAACTGGCTCAGTGCCCATCTACAGGCTGTTCCCTCCACTTCATGCCTCCCTCGCTCAGGCAGGACCTACTGCATCGCTTTAAACAATGAAAATGCCATCTCTCAGAAGAAGAATCTTTCCAGAAATTACAATTCAGCTGCTTCTGTCTGTGCATCTTCTTCCATGAATAATGCATTTCATAAAAAAAAAGAAGATACACAAGATATTAAATGAATCTTCAAGAGAGGCTGATTACAATGTGCAGCAGTGTCTACTCCCCATCCCCTGGAGACATGGCTTTGTTTGCATTTTCACTGGAAAGGCTTAATAATAACTTGAAATCAGAGCAAGTAATTCACATAAAAATTCACAGCCTTAATCCTCTGCATACTTCCCAAAGTCTGTGGGCCCACAAGAAGGAAGAATGCTTTACTGGGAAGTCAACTCAAGATTGAAAACAATCCAGGCAAAAGTGTCGGATTGACATAGTAGGAAAGCACCTTTTGTCCATATCAGGGGTCATTCTTCTATTAAAAAGAAAACAATCAGCGAAAGCAACAATTCTGGCCTGCCATAAGGAATCTTGGTATATTTTTATTACCTACACTTACAGGATGAGGAAAAAGGAAGACAGCAATTTAAGCTGCTTTGCAACTGAGTTTTGCCAAGCTATGGCAGCCTGCAAACGGTGTGTAGATGCCCAGTACCTTTCAAGCAATGAGCAAGTAGATCACACCTTATCACAAACAGCAACACTCAGAGAAACAGATTTTCCTCTCCAGCAATGTAGCTGCTGCTTCATCCCAAACCTCTTAATGGCATTCAGAGCCAAAGCAGGCTGTTGAATAAAAGAAAGCCTCAAAGCTGGTGTCCCAGCAATGTGGATCAGCTCAGGAAGGACACATTACCAGGCATATTAAAAATGATACTCTGTGGGAACAACGCGGATTTGGAGCTCTCAGTCTGCTTACAAATAGGCTTGTATTTTATAAAACCTGAAAACAAGAGCAACACTGAGTGTAGGGTATGTCCCCAGTGCAACCCCTTCTACTGCCACTCCCTGGGGGTATCCCTCACTGCCTCCTCTGAAGCTCATGTTCATCCAGTTTCAGGATCCTTCCACATTTCAGCCTGGAAATGTCTGCAAACATTTATTTCATGCACTGCTGAACATTAGTCATGAATTAAGAGTCAAGTTTTAAGTAGTTGTACCTGCCAACAGCTCTTGCATTAAACACTCAGCAGATGCAATGGAGCAGGTTTGAAAATCAGGTTGTTTAGCTCAGCTGAAACAGTGCTTCATTCTTATGTCAACTGGACTGTCAGAGTCAGGGGTTCTCACTCACACGGGAGCATCCAGTTTCAGGATCCCTCGACACTTGCATGGACAAACAGGCCCCCATGTGCCATCATTAATGCTCAGGTTCGGAGCCTCTTTACCAAATCAAGTCAGATAAGATACACCACAAACAACCAAAAATGAACTTACTTTGAGCTCAGTCATACACCCAGTCCCTTTCTCAACTCACTCCATTCCCATGGTCATCCTAGCCCAAGGTCCTTTAAAGTCAGGCGAAGGACAGCCATAAAGTGGCCTTAGTTTTGATCACAGAAATGCAAGATTATGAAAATCTGGAGGGCCTCTGAACACTCTTGACTCCCAAAGACAGATTTTTGGTACAGAGCTACTTGTCTTTCAGGGTCAGATCCCTTATTTATGCTGGATAGCAGCGTATGAAACTGGTTGCACAGATTAAAGCAATGTGCCAGGTCAAATACGGAGAAAAACTCAGGTGGCAAACCTCAGCCCACTGGAGCTCTCTAACGCCGTTAAAATTCTAGCGTCCCCAGCAAATTGTATTTGAAAATTACAGGCCATGGACTTCAAGCAATTGCATCAAACTCACAGAATGAAAATAGCCACAAACTGTAAAAGTGTGTCTGACAAGTACATTTCCACTGTCAAAGCTGACAGCAGAATGAATGATAAATAATCATAGGAACGAGTACTTCAGGAAGCTCTTACAGCTTAAAAAAAAACCCTTACATGCTGTTCTTAAATATGACACCAAATCTCTACTACCCATACCTTTCAGCATCTTCACTTTATAAGGCCTTTGGGATTTTAATGCACTAATTACAACATCCAGCAGTACCTTCTGACAACCAACATCAAAAAACCGTATGCGCATGTCCTTAACTTTGGAGCTTCTCAGTGGGATGGGCACAATTCAGACAGCGTCTGCTGGTGGTTCTGCAGCACATGATCCTGGATGTCTGGATCCATCTTTATAGAGCAATTGGCCACAGATTGTAAGGGGACTTATAGAAACTTTACAGCTCAGCGTTCTCAGCTGAAAAGCTGAATTGTTTATCAAGAATCAAAACCAGATGTGTTTTCTATGGTAAACAAATCCTTTCTGGGATGCTCAAGGCACCTGTTACTCAAGGAAGTTGATGGGAAGAATTCCTGATTTGATGCACTTCCTTGCCTGCTCTTAAGGAGCTGCTGGAGCTGACGGCCAACCTGAGATCAGCGATGGGCTTCATGCTCTGACTCATTGTAATGAAAGATTCGCACTCTCTGAAAGAGCTTAAAACCTGGGGAGTCAAGCCTTATGTTACACACACTATCACATACTGGCTTGGAGCACAGGCAGGGGTGGTTCTGCCCCACTCTGTGCCCCCTTTGTCACAGCCTCCACAGTGCAACAGCCACATCCCTTGGACCAGGGGCACTTGAGGGTGATGCAGGCTGTGGCACTTACTCCCAGAATTACTGGAGGAATAAGTGAGATTCACCCAGTAATTTTTCCTACCCACTACAGTCAAGAAGCTTTTTAAACTGCCCAGAGGATGTAGCAGTAATTTTGCACTGTTGACACTGGAGCTGTAGGAGGGAGGGAAGATTTTTGGCATTAGCATATTCTCAATTAACATTGATGGCACAGAATAAAGATCTCCCATCACTTTTCTAATAGCTACTGGTAGAGAGATGAAAGAGCTACAGATATTTACAGTGCTCAAAACCTTCTTTATAGTCAATTAGTTCAACAGCTGGTTGGTTTAGTCTTTGGTCAAAGTAGGCAGGAGGTAAATTATTCAGGTTTTGCCCAGATCTTGTACATGAGCCAAAAAATAAAAGCAAAAATGACTTGAAATACAGGGTACTTGCTTATAAAAAAGCTTATTTTCCACCTTCTGTTTTATTTTGCATAGTATGTTTTGTTCTCTAGCTACTAGTCCGCCTTTCATGTAGGGCATTAGTTGCTCAGTTAGCTGGGTTAGCAGAAAAGCCCACCGTAAAGCCAGGCATTTTCTGCTTGACACAGGGATGAACAGGCTTAGCCACATTTGCACCTAACCAAAAGGTACACTTCTTCAAAGGTACTATGAATGCCTGTTCATTAGGAAGGGTGAGAAAAGATTAAGATGAAACTTCATGTTGAGAAAGACATAGATAAAAACCTGGCACTGTTTTGTGCTGGGAAGATGCTGGTGTATCTCACTAGATGGTAATCTGTCTTGTTTGCTCATGAACTGGAGGAGAACAAGAGCTTTTCTTGAATTGTTGTTCTTGTACGTATCTGGACACTAACACCAGAAATCCGTACGCCTGTCATCTGGCTACTGCATTCCAACCAACTTGAGCCACTATTTACTTCATGTGAGTTGAAGAAGAAATTCAGAGGTTTGTAGAAGGAAGGAAATAGCAAACCCAGTTGCTTTAAAATAAGTCCTGTCAAAACACCTCAGCCTAGAACAGCTGCTTAATTTGAATTTGTATTTCCAATGGCACTATCAGAAATGTAAGCAGAACAAGAAGCATTGCTAGAGTAACTTCTCATTTATTGTGAACATCAGCTTAACAATATCCTGATGATACATTCCTATAAGAAATGTTGCTGGCATTTTGAAGGGAGACTTAGTGCATGTTAGAGCTGTACTGGAACAAGTGAGAGAAACTTTGCATTTGTGTTTTGAGAGTGAAGATGTGCTGTGAGGAACTTCTCTGATCGCTCATTGGAAGTGAAGATGCAGGATGCTCATGCTGAACTCTGAAGTTGCCAGCAGATTTATTTCTTGACAGACTACAGGAAGAACTATTTAAAATGTTGTATTGGTAGCCAATATTTTCCAAATTATTTTCAATCTTAACCTTTCTCAATTACTAAACCTTCACTATGCCACTTACACGTTTTCGTCTGAAAAGACACCGAACACGTTGGCAGCTTCTCCACCATCCCGCAAGTCAGCGTTCAAGCAGCTAGGAACGTACCCCAGGTCTCATGGCTCCAAGCTGCTTGCTCTGCCCTTAGATAAACACTCCTGGGTAATTCTGTACCAGCTACAACAGCGAGGTGAGCCTCTCCATGTGCACACAGTGATAAAACTTTTCACTTTCTACAGTGTGACGTTAACTCAATTAATCAAGTTTTTAACGAAAAGCTGCTTCTCTGGTCTAGCTCTGACAAACATCATCTTGGTGAATCACTGATACCAGCTGTATAAGCCTAAATGAGCCAGTATAAAACTAGCTTTAACTCTGTTTTAATAATTGTTTAGCATTAGCTGATTCCCAGATGGTAACAGAAGGTGATTTAGAATCACTTATCATACACAGAGCTTCCTTGTTGCTGGAGTTACAAATTACAGAGCCCATTTTGCAATTCCAGTCACCTGCTGGAGCTCCAGTCCTGCAGGAGCATCATGCCAAATTCACACTCATCCTCAACAATCCTGCCATTCCAGGCACAGCAACCTGTTAAACATTGATCTTAATGCCAAAGTCATTAGTTTCAAAGGCATTTCACAGCAGATACGGGGTAAAACACACCTCAAGTGATGTTTTGCCTGTAAATTTTAGAAGTGCAATTTTCATTAAAACTACAAAAAAATAAATATGATGCATTTGCAGCAATAAAGAGCTAGAAGTTATTTTAGCAGGAGGCCCATCTTTAAGGAAGTATTTATGCTCATTATTCAGAAGCAAGGGCTTAGACCACTATGGTCTCACAGCAGATCATTTTAGCATTCTTCATCACTTGCTTCTAGCTTCATTTCTTCCTTTTCCCATGAGCAGTTGATTTTCTGATCAGTAGTGGTCCTTTAGGGCTTCAAGAAGCAGATGCTGGGGACTGCACAGACACATAACAGGAAGCAGAAAGCTTCAGAATAATTCAAGGCTTGGGTATTTGACAAGTATCACAGGGTAACTCCAGACCTGGAAAAGGTCAAAGTGCTTAGAAGTAGAATGGAGAAGGGAGAGAGAACTGTTGGGAAGCTGGTTGAGAAAACCAGCCAGATAAAAACCTGACAGGGATGTCTGAAGAAGCCAGTGCTCACTGTGAGCTGGACGTATCAGTGGGTTTATGTCATTTTAGTCTCTTTAATAGCTTTTTCCTCTTTGTTTTTAAGCAATTATCCCTTGAACCCATGTGGCGTTCCTATCATCAGGGATTGACGGAGAGAAGGAATGCTGAAATAGACAAGCTGTATTCCAGGACTTAGCTGAAGGCCAAGGAAATCAAGCTGTACCACCTAGGAGAAGGAAACGTACAAGGTCTCATTCCCAATGGAGTGCTACCAGGAGAAAAAGAGGATGAGGAAAACCAGCAGGTGATCTTAGCACTGTAATACCACAAACTAGTTTACAAGACTGGGAAGATTTGGAAGAGTATCTGTTTCTGTTATTGAAGTTTAGTTATCAAGTGCCTGCCTATTGGTGAAACAGCCACCCTTTAAATACTGGGTTTTATCCCTGGAAGAGAAAAAACCCTATGCAGTGAACAGAATTCCTAATGCATAGAGTCTGTAGCTACAGTTCCCTCCATTTATGGAAGAAGTTTTGTAATTGCACTGTGTAGCCAAATTTAATGAACGTGTCCATAAAGCAGAGAGATAGTTGATTTCAAGGTAGATGATGTAGTGTGCTTTTCCTTTCTGAGGAGTCCTGCAAGATAAAGGTGAAGGTGAATATTGTAAAGCAGCCCTCAGGGAGAGATTTTCTCTGCTTTCCCCCACCTAATCCTCAGCAAATTTAAAGCACTGTGGATAAAACACTACATGCATCTGGCATCTAATGTGGAACTTCAGGGCAGAAATTATGGCTCCATAAAAAAGTTGGGATGTCTGGCTGATTCTGGAAGTACTAAGGTATCTGAAAAGTACACAGGTGATACAGCAGGTGTAAAACAGTGATTTAATGTGACAGTCCTGTGCATCAAGCAGAAACAGAAGACATAAAAGAAACAGATTACAAACTGTTCTGTTGCTTTCCTGAAAAACTATGAACAGTGGGGAAGGCATCTATTTCAATCACAGCCAAGATCAAAGATTTCTGCAATGTAAAAAAAGGAACAGTCACTTAGAAATATGTTATTTATCTTCTGCAAACAAAGTCTTCAACTTGGAGCCTGTGCTCTGGTTTTCTTTTTGTTTCCCTTTGTGGCACACCTGCTGAAGTTAAGAGATTGGATGATTAAGCAGCAGGACGTCCACAGAAGAACATGATTTGTCTGCCTAGTATTTCATGTCACTGTGCTCTTTCTGAACTCTTTTCTGTGCCTCTTCAGCTGTGGGTAAAGATGTACAGATAAACTTCAGTGTTGTCCAACAGCACAAAATCCACATACTCAAAGCCACTATGAGCAGCTCCTTTAAAGTGTTCAACTTCTGCACTCATACAGGGTGGTTGGATGCATATCATTCCTGCACGCCTGGGTGATGGAATTAACTGTCTACAGTGCAGAAACACATAAAATTATTCAATTACTTTTTAAAAAGGAAACTATCCTTTTAAACAGCTTCATCACACTTGCTTTTTACAACTTAATCGTCCCTGGGGTGAAACACTATTTCATCCTTTGGCTATCAGGCTAAAGGTGTCACGGGTGTAAAGGTGTTGCCCAAGTAAAGGTGCTTGCAAATATAATTTGCTGCTTCTGTTTGAGCATTTACCTCTGGTTGTCATTCCTGAGTTGCAAGAAGTATTGCTGTAGGCAGTGAACACATTCTGAAATGCCATTCTAGTCAGAGCTATTAAAAACAAGGCTATCAATGAGTCTTACGTTAACATTAACTCAGTTAACTTGGATGACCTCTTTGGCAGCTGAACAATATTTAGTTTATTCTTCCTCCTGCCTGCAAGCTGAGTAGGTGTAAACACAGAACACACACCTGGTATCTACCTCTCTTAATTTCTTAACACCACAGTGTTTCATAACTTGCTTGTATTGCTGCCCTCTGCTCCCTCTATGGGATTTGTATCTTTTGGAAATGTGCTGCATCAACATTATCTTCCCTGAGGATACGCACCAGTCTGTCATGTTGGAATTTATCTAAAGCCTTCTCAATGTCGACAAAGAAACACAGAGAGAAATCTATTTGCACCAGTGTACAATATCTCAGGCTGAGGATTGCTTTATTCTGACTCCTGAACATAAACTGATTACAGACTGACCTGAATCTTTTTCTCAGTGTATTGCTGTACGTTCCATCAGGAACTGAAAATATTTTAAGGGCACAGTGGATTGGGCATACAGCTCAGTGTCAATCATTGTTCATGGCATCAGCAATTGTTGTAAGAATGGAGATTTTTGAAGCTTTCCTTCAAAGGATCCTGCATGCAGTTGGTCAGAAAGTGTGAGCTACTTTGTTTTGAAGCCTTAGGTGCCTATGGCATTTCACCTGTAATAGCACCCTCCTCCAGTGCTCTTTCACGCTCTTTACATTCTGAAATGCCTTCAGTTTTCTTCTATTACCCCTCTTCTACTCATTGATTCTCCCCTTTGAGGTCTGTTCCTCGTGATTTTGAATCTACCTACAAAAACTTGAATATATTTTCTATTTTACAGTCTTTCAAGCTTAACCTCAGCTTGAGAATCTGTTGATCCTAGCACGTAGAATGAAGTCTTGATATCGCAGTATGTCTGACTTCCTGCTTTTCTGTTAAACTGCGATGATGCTGAAATCAGACATTCAAGGTAATAGGATCATGTCTGTTGTTTGCAAATTCAATCAACCTGTTTTCCCTTTTACTCTTACTTACAAAGCCAGGAATTCCCAATTACACTATCCATATAACTGCTTTATATTCTAGCATTAGCACTTTAATCAAATTCTTCCGACATTTCCTCTCTTTGCCTGCTTTCCCCCCAGGTCTATTCCTTACATCTTCTCGGAGCTCTTCCAAAGGACATGGAAGATTAAAATACAGATTCCAGATGGCAAGGTGTGTAATCGCATGCACATCACCTTCCCAAAGTGCTAATGGACACTGTTTTGGCTTTTAAAGAATTCCTCCAAATACTGTGCTAATGTCTTTACCCACCTTAAAGTATTGTATCATACACATTTCCTAGTTCTATGTTTTATTTCACTGAGTTCCATACCAGTATCCTTTCAAGTGTTTACTCTTCCCTGATGTTTCTGGAAGCCATCTGATTTTACAACTGATGTTTATATACCCCATGTGGCAACCTTCAATTTAAGGGTTTCTCCACCCGTGTTTTGCATATCTGATTTTATAGAAGGCAATCCCTAACTTAATCGATTTCTACAGATGGATGATTAACCCCAGATTGGTAATTCAAAAGTCATATAAATATATATGTATATAAAAATTTCCTTAGATTTTCATATATCATTGAAGTGTTTAGCAAGTTTCAGTACAAACAAAAAGAAGTTTAAAAAACTTCTGCACAATTATGGCATTCCACTAGAAAAAAGGATATTAAGAAAGTTAAAGATGTAAATTGAGGACTTAAAGGAGAAGAAAATTCAGTGTTAAGATGCTTCATCTTAACCTCGAAATGACTGTTAAATTTTCTAGCACTGGTAAAACAACCCCATTTCCTGTACCGTCATTCTCAGATATAGCTGAACCATTTCAACTGAAGCTTCCCAAATGATTCAGCTTGAGGCAGGCACTCAAAAATCAATCTGAATGTTTTAAATCTGGCAAAGGTACAAGCATTTAAGAAGAGGATCTCATACCAGTAAATACTTGGCAATCTGAGCTGGAGGCATCCTTATTTGCCTGAGCTATAATAACTTCCCTGATCAGATGTAAACAGCTGTTTCTGGGAAGCCGCTGCATAACTCTGCAGTGCTGGCTGTGCTTCAGGTACCAGGTATCACAATTTTCACACACTAAAGCAACCATGATTTTAACTATCAGAAAAATCTTCTTCCCTATCAGCAAAAACAGTGTCTTGCCAGAGATGGTGGAAGCTCTGCACTTGGCAATAGGGAGAATAAGACGAGTGAGCATTAGAAAGCATGCTGTACCATGGGAGCTGAGTGACCCCTGCCGTAACCATTTATTTAAATGGAGCTACAAACCCTCCATTCAGAATTTATGTGGCCTGACAGAGGGAAAGAATCATGAGAGTGGCATATAGCATTTGTGTGATTACACACACATTTAAATTCTTTCTGTGAAGGCTTCGAGAAGAACGTACATCAAAATAAGAAAGCTGTAAGCACTGTTGTTTATAGCCAAATAAAAGCTCTGCAGTGGTTTACTACAGCTTCCTAACAATCATTTTGCTTTTAATCATCACCATTAAAATATTGAGCGGGGAATGTCATTAGAATAAATTTCGGATTGATCATGGAAATAAATAAATGGAATTAATTTGTTATTTGCAAATTTTCTCTGTGAAAAAGATACTGCTTGGCGAGATTACACCTTCCGTGTAAAAGGAATGCTGAAAAATGAGCTTGACATTGGTATGCAAGGTACAGAATAAAGTAATACGCAGGGAGGGAGTTCTGTCCTCTAATTAAGAGTAGTGGATTGTAAGAGATTCCTAGGGACTGGCGCTCCTTGCATAAATCACTTGAACAAACACTTTCAGAGAAGGGCATCTCAAGCTGATTTACCCTATCTGGATATTATTTTGAAGTTCTCTGTGTCCCAGGTGAAGCATCCCTACGACAGAGTTCACAAGGGTAGCTGTGAAGGGTGATGCTGATCCCTCCCAACAGAAGCAAGGACAGCCCCAAAGCTGAGGAGAACCTGCTCTTGCAAGCGTTGTGCTCTACGCATGGGTCTTCATGGTTCATTCAACACATGCGCAGATTTAACATTTAAGGAGAGCAACAATAAAGTGATTAAAAGGGAGGCTGGATCAAAATCAAAACTCAGGAGGCCTTCCAGATGGCCAGTGTCTGGAGCACACTGATGCCCCCATCACAGATCATCATAGTTGAGTTAGGATGATAACTTTTGACATGTTACTTAGAGCGCAGAACTGTCAGGGCATCGCTTCTCATCTCATGTTTTAAATTATCAAGAAAAATGAGCCTCTCCATGACTTTATAATGCAAGCAATAAAAATGACACAGGAGTTTTCTTGGGTGTTTTGATAGGAGCTGGAATGCTCACCTGTGGTCAGTGACAGTAGCACACAACTTCTGCTTCATACACGAGTTTCTGTGTTTGACTGCTCTTCTCTCCCTAACTGCAGAATTGTCGTTTTTATCAAATCGGTTGCACTGTTTGGATTATGCCTAACAGGGCCCTTCTGGTTTTTTAGTATATTTTTGGTATTTACTGTATTTTCCATGCAACATTTTCCAACAACAAACAAACCTTCCAAAACCGGCTTACACGGAGCAGATTTGGGTTCAATCTTTTATGCTGTGCTAAGTAAAGAAACAAACAGAAATCGCCTTATGTCATTCTAAAGCTGCAAAGGCATTTCTAAGTTCTGGAACTTGCACTGCCAGTTAATAGCAAGGATCATTGTATTATTTCTGTGCAGTGTATCACTTTGTTGATGCAGTTGACAAATTTTTGCACTTCCAGAATGCTTAGCATTTAACTCAGTGGCATAAGTATCACATATGAATTCCTATAATTACTTTTAGCTGAATTCTGCATATAGGTAGCTTCCTTACAGGCTTGAAATAGAGCAAAAATGTAGTCCTTTTAGGGAAGTGAAATGCAGAGGGTGCATTTGGATTGTGATGGCTTCTGAGGATGTTTCATTAAAGATGCAGTATGAAGATGGAGGAAGGTAGATCAAAAGGTTTTGACATTTTATGGAGCAATCCACTTGATATCTTTGTTTTAAATGTATGGGATGCAAATACAAATGCACTACAATGCCCTCCATTCCAGCACTGCAGTTATAGTCACAGATTTTTCCTTTTAGCTTGGTACAATTTACCTCTGTTTCACGCTGGACGGTTTTTATGTTCCTAATCAATAAATTAGCTCAGTGATTTGATTTGAGTTGCAAATCCTTCTTTAAGGTTAACTATGATGACAGATAGATAACAAATACTCAAGCGTGCAGCACTGTGTAGCGCTGAATAATGTTTGCAGCTGGCACAGCCCGAATTAAGAGTTCCTACAGAGTATTTTTTAAGTTATCATGGAAATCTATCCATAAACTGACCATCTGCACATGAATGTGAATTCCATAACTTCCTCACGATATTTATTACAAAAGCTGCAAAGAATTTGCTTTGTAAGGGCAAAGCACTCATCATTGAGCTTCTCCTTTTGCACTTTGGACACTAAGAGAGCGAACATTATGGTTAAGTAACACCAAGAGCTAATGGTGCAGTGAGCTACGCAGCAAAAACCAGATAGATAGGCTCTGCATGGCCAGTGTAGGCATTACATATAGTGCAACCATGGTTATAGCCTTGAGTTAAAATCATACAGAGCATGCTGATTTTGCAAAACTGAAAGATAAACAAACAATAAGACATTTACCTTCCACATCAAGGCACCTAGGTGGGCTATCTGACCAGATAAGGTTATACATGCACTCAAGGAGCTCTGCCCCTTCTAGTTTATATCCAGGAAAGCATTGATAATGCACCACTGTTCCTACGGGGAAGGAGGCCTCGAACTCAGATATGTTAATGTAACTATGAGGAAGAACCAATGGCCTCAGGCAACCTGCAAAGAAGAGGGAGGTATCCTTTATTATAAGGTGCTTATCTCAGTCATCTTCACACATCTTGGTTCTAATTCCTAAATTAAGGAGTGCAGTATTTATTTATCATTTTCTCTACTATGAATGGCATGCCTGCATGAGCTCCCTCAAATGCATATACCTCCTTATCCTGATTCAAGCCCTTTTTGTTGTTCAGCCCACACACTTTGCTAGTGTGGGATTCACTCTCAGCAAATCCAGAAAAGGTTTACTGAAAATAACAGTATTTTGTTTCACAAACATTCACTGGTTTAGCAGATGGCAATTGCTTTTGGAGGTAGAATCTTTAGTAAATATAGATTGTCATTTATATAAACCATGAGTTTTATTCCTCCTCTTAAAACTGACAGGCATATAAACCATCTTTAATATTAAGACTGCTTCTGTCACAAAGTGCACACAACTGTAGGAGATTCGCAGACAGAATTAATGACTTTGAAATTCCAGTTTGAGAAGTTCTAAAGGGACATGACTTCCTCTGAGCAGTCCCATGATAAACACTGAAGGAGGTCTCGGATTAGGTTATCAAAAAGTTAAGGTACCTGTTATCATCAGAAACTGGAAATGTAGTCAGAGGTTACGTTTTGCTTCTGGATTTACTGCTGAGGGATTTGTACCATGGATGCGCTGAGCAGTAACAATTAAATGGCCATCAACCATGTGTGGTGCAAGAAAAAGCAGTGAATTTAATAGACGACATGACTTTATAACATGTCATTCACATTCAGAGTCTGGTTTGAGCTGGTATTTAGATAAGAGCTTGTACTAGAGAAAAGAACAATTCCTCATGGCCTTAGAAATTACCCTCTTGGTAATGCTTAATATTGTTGGTTTTTTAAGTTGCAATAGTGTGGAGGAAAAATGATTAGTAATCAGGAAATGAAAAATAATATGATAAAGTTATGAGAATAGTAGGAGGTGCATTATGGCAATGCATCAGTGGGTCTCTTGCTGCTGCTAGGAATTAGTGAAGGATGTCCATAGGATGCTTATAATTTTAAGCCTGAAGGGGAAACTAAAATCAGCCTCAGAACTTCTTGTCAGATACTGGCATCTAAAAGAAAAAGTCTTGACACCACTTCAAGTGGTTATTTGTTGCAATGGTCTTTTGAGAGAGGGACAAAAGCAAAAGAAAACAACAAAAAGAGCTTGAAAGCATTTTTACAGCACACTGGGCTACCAGAGCAATGGTTTGATAGCTGCTTTTACTAGCTGGTTATCTTTCTGCTCAAATAAAACTTCAAGCATCCTATATGCTACCTACTGCTGGTACCCCTGATCAAGGATGCCCCACACGTAACACACCGGCTCCTGCAAACTGAGCAGCCCACTGAGCAGGGCGATATAAGCAGCCTCCAGTGGGACAGAAAGAGCACAGACTGCCTGAGCAGGACCAAGCTCACTCTTCTCTGAACTGTATGAGGAGAAATTTTGTCCTGCTGGCTCAGAATTTTAATGCTTGTTGGGCTCCTTGTACTTGAATCTGTGTGAGAGCCGAGTGTTTGTGAAAACCCCTGCGTCTCCAAACATCTCAAGCTGCTTGAAAACTTCATTTTGACTTTTTTTTTTATTGCTAAGTAATCCTCATCATTTTAGATCAGTAATTATGATTATTATCTTGTGGCAAAAATAGTTTAAGGTCGGATTCTTATACATTCCACAATCCTTTCCCACTGCTCCAGCAGGAAAAAAAGGTATCTGAGTGTCATGAGACTCCCCTGCCTGCTGTAATCAAAGGGCCATGGAAATGGAATTGACAGCTTACCTAGTGCATGTAGACAAGTGGCTTTGATATTATTAGTGCTTGACATAGCAAAAGGAAAATTCTGGAGGCAATTTTGGAACAGGTTTGTAGAATTCGGCAAAATATGGCAGGTGCTTTAATCTGAAATGCCTATTCTCTACCTGTCTGGTAGTTACAGCACTTTGGTTTTGTGCAATTCATTTCTTAACTTTTATTAGAGCTGCTTTATTTTGAAATCAGTTAATATCAAATATTGAGCAGCAGCAATTGATTGTGTTGCATAGAATAAATACAGCAACAGAAGAAAGCAATAAGCCAAAGGGGTACTTCAGGCTCTTTTGCTTACCCAGTCAATACTGGCTGCCACAAAATTTCCACCTGGATCTCTGCATATTAATCCTTGGAGTATTCGTCTCACCCAACTGCAAGAGTCTTAATATATCTTAATTCAGTGTGAGGTGCACCCACTTTCAAAAATGGGCTGTATATTTTATACTGCTAATAAGATACCCCAAAACGTGTGTCCATTTTATTACAGGTTTGTGAAAACTTCCCTTTTCTTGTCAGACCTATTCAATTACATGTGCATCTAAAGCACTGAGCTAGCCCTGTAATGTACATAAATTTCTACTTGTCTGTGCACTGTGGTCTCAGACAAGACCTTGGGGGACAGTTTGATGTGCCCCAGACTGAGGCTCCTAACTGTGGAGACCCATACAATCTAATCTCCTGTAACTTCTGACTCTGGTGCCCATCAGTCTCATAACTTTACAGCTGAAATGCCAAGCTCTGACTTTCACCTCTCACCGTGCCACCGTCACTCCTGAGAGGTGTCCCAGCTCTCCTTGCCTGCCTGCCCTGACTCTGCAAATTAATGGGACAGTGTAATTAAGTGCCTACAGAAACTGTCACCTTTAGGAGACGATGGATGGGTTTGAGGACAGTTAATACTAACCCAGTATTCTCCTTAGCACAGACAAAATCTCTCAATGCTGTTAAACCTGAGTCAATGGTACTAAGGCATGCGTATTAGAAATGTAGAGGTAGTGGCAGCCCAAAGGTACTGAATTTCCAATCACTAAAGCTGGCCTACCCCCATCCATTTCTCGCAGTCTAAGTGAAGCCGTGATCCAAGCTACTACTAGTTCCACGGCTAATGGCTTTTCTGGCCAAAATCATTCTTATGCACATCCTGAATTTTCAGTCAATACCTACGGGTTTAATGGACTGTGAACCTCATCATCAACTCTGCTGAAAACTGATAGAAGAACAGGTTCCAGCTTTTCCCCTCTCCCCCGCCTGCTGCACAAGGTGAAGAAAGGTAAAATGCAGTTAGAAGCTTAACTCTTCTCAGAAATGGGGCTAAAATGTCAATTGCCCATCAGATCATTTCTGACTGATTTGGCTCTGATTTTTCTTTAGATTGCAAAGTATCTGATATTAGACTAGCAAACAAAAAGCAGTATTTAAAGTAGCATTTTAAGTATGGGTGTGTTCAGAAAGTGACATCTTCTTTCCTGCAGTGAGCAGTGGGGAAGTACATAGCAGCAGCACTATTCAAATACTGTATCAGATCACTGACATCCTTACAACTATAGGAAATAACAGTGGCAAACTATCACGAGCTATAAAAGAGGATGTGCTGGTGTACTAAACCTTGACAAATGGGCAGATTATCCCATGTTCCATCGTCTTGACATATTGAAACCATGTTGTCTAAGTCAGGGTAACGGATCTGGAATCCTTCATGACAGCTGATTATTAATTTATCGCCAGTCCTGTATGTCTTGTTATGAACCTCTGCATCTTCAACGTGTGGAACAAGGCAATCTGTGACTTCATGAAAGAAACAAAAATAGTAACTTCATTAAAAAAAAAACATGGGTAGCTATTCAATAATCAAGCTCTTAAGCAAAAGTTATCAGATCATGTAAGTGCTCTGCTTAAACTGTTTGAAACACCCATTTCAGTAATGATGTCCTTTCCTTCATTAAGCATCAGTTACAAAGTCTATAGCACTGTAGAAGATGATGAGCTACGATAATAGCTCATTCCCCCAGGCTTTTTTTAAACAAACATTAAAAGCATTTAGGAGGACTGTTTTTAACTTAGTCCTTCCATTCTCCATGGAAGCCATAGTCACCATTACAGTGCATACTCTGACTACCCCAAAGACCCACGAGAAAGCAGACTCCTTGACAGCACTGAGGACAGGACGCAAGAAAAGATAGAATACAGATACGGCATGAGAGACACAGAAAAACTGCAGCTGCAGCAGAGAGACAGGTGAAAATTAGGTACATTTGCAAGGGTTTATCCAGCTCCGTTCCTCAGAGTTCATTATGGGAATGCCTTCACTTTAATCTCATTGATTCTGCTTTAAATCAGATCATTTTATGTTCCTGAATTCATGTGCTTATAAGAGTGGGTTTTAAGGCCCTGAGCAGCATCTCAAGTGCTTGTAGAAGACTCTCAGCAAGGAAAATGACTGCAAACCTCTAGTGATATACAGGCATGGCTCAATTACCTCTCTGTGATCTATGTATCAGAAAGTCTCATACCTCAATTCATATACCAGTGCCAAAGACACTAAAATATAAAACCCAGAAGACTGAAAAATGAAAGATGTTCTGGAAAGTGGAAGGAAAGGGTGAGGCAGGGTAAAAATTCCTCTGCTAATACTGAATAATTAAGAGAGAAGCCAAGAGGATGTGAAGGAATAGCTCAGGTGACTCAAAGTTCACCCTCCTCGTAAATGCAAAGTGAGATTAAACAGAACAGAGGAAAAGATTAAATATTGGGAAAATATAATCAAAATCATCTGTCTGCCGGCAGCCAATCCATGACAGAGGTGGTGATAAAAGTTTCCAGGCATCAAAACCTATCAAGTATTTCAAACAAAAGCAAGACAGTAGAAATATTTTGAGCCTGTTTTATGCTGGGTTTTTTTCCCAACACTTTTACCACAAGATACAATTACCTTGAGTACTTATTTAAAAAGAATAAGTTTCAGAAGTCCCTTGAGATTTGCATTAAAGAGAAAGTTTCTGCCATTTTCATGCGTAACTGTCACTGAATAGGAAAAGGCAACTCTAAATTTGTATTTAGCACTTAATTACGAACAAGCACAAAGTAAAGCAATAGCAAGAGCTTACTTGTTTGCTTAGAATCACAACTAGAAGCAAGATAAACTGTCATTTAGCACAGCACATACAAAACAGCAAATGCATTTCCTGATGCATGTATTTATGTATTTAGGCAAACTAGGGGATCTATTATTCTGAGACTCCATCACTAGATTTTACTAATATGAAGTGGAAGAGTGCTGCTTCCCCAAGTAAATATATTTTCCTTTGTATCTTCCCATTACAGGGCTGTTTTCTATAATGCATTGCACTTAGCTAACTCATAGCATGTGGCCTGGACATATTATTACTTCAAAATTCTCCCATTTCTCTTGTTTCTTGGCTGCTGTTGCAGGTACCTCCTGCAGCCTCGAATAGGAAAGGCTGTCAGTCTTTCAGACTATCTGAGAAACTGCAGCAAGATGTTTGATTAGGATTTATTCATTTATAAATACCCAAGCCTGAGAGGTTATAAAATGCACTGTGATGAGGATGCAGACACCACCTTCAATGACTGAATAGCTTTCTCTCTTTCTGTGGCAAGTTAATCAGTGGAGACAGCAGAGGATGCCCCATACGAAATGCCTGAAGCGAAGTTATGAATGGTGTCACAAAGAGACTGCCCTGGGCACTCCCAAAGGTGGGATGAGATAGATAGGGATCCTGCTCTGCGGCCACACAGGATGAGATCAGAGATGGATGCCAGAAGATAATGTCAATGAACAGCTCACTCTCTTGGCATAACAGCTTTCTGTTGCTATACAAATAAAAGAGGTATATATATATATATATATATATATATATATATATATATATATATATACAGTGCAGTAAAACACGAGATTTCATTTTCAAAGTGGGGGAAATTGATTCTATAACAATGATCTATTACAGCGACTTCATCCCCATTATTCCAAGTAACAGCTGTAGATCAAATCATTTTAATCAGCCAGATGCTGGCAGAGAGCAGTGGTAAGTTTCTCACTGTACCATTCTTTGCCTGTAACATCCTGGCTGTCTTAGATAACAGGCCTATTACAAGCCATCGCTAAACATGAGAACAATGGACCACAGTATCACAGCTCTTTTTCCTGACACCTTGAGAGCAAATGCCTTCTCACTGGCTGAATCTGTATTGTTTAGCACTTGTCAGGGATAAACTGGAGTAGCCATCTCTCCACAAACAGCTGGATTAACTGGCACAAATTCTGCTTGGAAAAGTTGAGACTAAGTGAGTGAATTTCAAAATGTCCTGTCCTAGAAAAGAAACTGTTTTATTCTAAGTACTTCTCAGCAAATCCATGGAAGCTGCTAAACCATTTAAGGGAATACAAGGTCTTTAACAGCAATGAACAGCAACAGCTATGACTTACACTGCTTTCCGGCAGTTTTATACGACCTGCGTTATATCCACTCTATGAATATTAGAACAGTTCAGCCAAAAGAGTGCCACAGTTAGGAACATGTGCCTGATCTTGAAGAGGCACAACGAGGTGGGGTGTAGGCCAAACGGTCTGCCAGGTGCAAGGGCTCATCACCCTGATCTAACTTTCATGAATCATAGATTCATAGAGTGGTTTGAGTTGGAAAGGACTTTAAGCTCATCTAGCTCCAACCCTCTGCCATGGGCAGGGACACCTCACACTAGACCATGTCACCCAAGGCTCTGTCCAACCTGACCTTGAACACTGCCAGGGATGGAGCATTCACAGCTTCTTTGGTCAGCCTGTGCCCGTGCCTCACCACCTTCACAGGGAAGAATTTCTTCCTTATATCTAATCTGAACTTCCCCTGTTTAAGTTTTAACCCATCACCGCTTGTCCTGTCACTACAGTCCCTAATGAAGAGTCCCTCTCTAGCATCCTTGTAGGCTTCTTTCAGATACTGGATGGCTGCTCTGAGGTCTCCATGCAGCCTTTTCTCCAGGCTGAACTTTCTCAGCCTGTCTTCATATGGGAGGTGCTCCAGATCTCTTATCATCCTTGTAGCCCTCTTCTCGACTTGCTCCAACAGCTCCATGTCCTTTTTATGAAGATGCAGCTTTGTACATTAGTTCTTGGCTTTAGCAAACCAAGTGCATCCCCCATCATAAGAATATTGGTCCAAAGTGTAAAACTGGTTAAACACTATAGTTATAGTGCTGTAGTTTATGTGCACATCATCTCTCAGAACTGTTTCTTCCAGCTCATGGAGAAGGAGAACCACCTTCCCTCCTCCCAAGAGCACCTTGCCCATCAAGGTAGCTCACAAGGAAGGCATGACGTGGATACTATGAAGATAGCTACACTATCCTCATGGGTGCAGCTGGCTTGACATGGCTTGTGTCTATTGCAGGTGAACTCCTCCAAAAATTGTCCCTGGTCCAAGTTAATCCAGAAGTTCCCTGCAGGAATTGCTTCAGGAGTACTACTTGATGTTGGCCAAAACCAGATCGGGACCTTTCTAACACTGTAGCAGAGTGTACAATTGAAGAACAATGTCCTGGCCCCTGCTCTGCACTGTTCTGCTTACTAGTCTGCTTGCAAACTCAAATGCAGAGGTGCAGTGCTCTTGTGTGTCTCACTGCAGAGTGGTCTCTGAATTAGCCTTGACTGCACCTAACCACAGCACTGACAGGCTGGAATGGAGAGGAGAGGATGAGAGAACAGCAGGAAGAATGGGTCGAATAGAGGGACAACTCATCAGGACCCTGTGCTCTTAAAAGTACATATTTAGGATTGTTCTTGTGTCTTTTTTTTCTACAAGTGTTAAAGCCATAGTACTGTGTTAGCAGGGTATTTCCATGGATGGCAAACAGTACTTCAGTGCATATTGAATGACACTTCCTCTTTATTGTCTTTGCTTGTATTACAAGAATGCACAGAGATCTATGGCCATTGTGCCAAGCACAGGCTGGAAACATTATGTAGTGCTTGTAACCAGGCTTAAGAAGCAGCAAACACTGAGCAAGACAGATAAGAGATGGAGAAATAAAGGTATTTCAATCGCCTCACGGATCCAGGGATAAGGGCAAAGAGAAATGAGTGCTAAATGTCATACAGGAAAGCTGTAGCCACTACTCCACTGCTCTCACTGCAGGTTTATCATCCATGTCAGTGGGAGAATGAGGCACTAAGGACATCTTGAAGGTGTCTGCGTGCAGAAGCACTGGGAGAGAAGGGCTCTTCGCTTGGTTGCCATCTCTCTGTAGACTGTAAATTTAGATTCAATCTCATAGGAAAGAGGTAGCATTTGTTCCAAGTAGGGCAACAGCCTCAGCAGCCACATTATCACAGTGGGAGAAGATTAGATTAAAGTGTGAACAACATGACATATTGCTCTTAAACAGTAAACACAAAATTCCTACCTCAGAGCTTTGGTGTTTATGTGTATAACTGTATTAGAATTGATGGAAGGTACTGTCACAACATGCTGTAGATCAACATGAGAACATAACTCTAAGCACACCAGTTTTTGACAGGGCACTTATTGGGCACCTGCTCATGCGACTTCATTCTCGTACTGACACTTAAAATCTCCTGTCTCTTAACAAGAAATGACGGACTTATAAAATCAAATTGATTGGATGGAGAGCTCCAGGCAAATGTATTAGTTTTAAAATCAATTACGTTCTGAAACAGGTTGCTTTGGTAAATAGCATTCATTTGTGATTAGAGATTGTTCTAGTAAACGCATAACAGCAATTAAATGTACAGAACATAGAGACATAAAACTATATGTAACCATACTTAGTTGGATCCAAATTCCTGAGATGAACTTATAATCACCTCCAAAGTGTTAAGTATTTTTAGTGTTCAAGCTCAGCTGGCAATATCTGACATTCACATATACTGGGATGAGAGGCGTGTAGAGCATACCACGGCACATATGGCAGTCAGCCCCTGCCTTAAATGGGTAAATGCAATTTAAAGTTTATGTTGCCGTGTGATAGCTAATGATGGATGGTGAAACATTAACTTCTTCTCCAGGATTTGCTCCAGATTTCAACTTTCTTTTTATACATCATCACAGAATTTCTGCAATGAGGACTTTAATGTATTGCATTATCAGCTGAGAATTATAAACCCTTTTATAATTCTTCCTTAACAGTTCTCCAGATGTACCGTGTTCCTACACTTTCCCCCTCCCTGTCATGCTTGATTCTGCTCCAGTATATAAAAGGATCACTCTAAAAAGCACTTAAGCAAATGCTTAGGTCTCATGGGTTGCTACTACTCCTCTGCTTAGTATTTCTTCTGAATCAGTGGCTGTATTGTGCATTGGAAAGAAGAATAAATTCTGTCATCTATTGCTAAACCCTAGGATTGTTTTAGTATTACCTGAGGCATTATTATACCGTTAATCAGGAAAGTGCTTAAACACTTGCTTCACTAAATCCCAAATCAGGATCCTACTTTTCAGCCTGTATAATAAAAATCATCTTCTGAGCCCAGAACTTTAACAAGACTAATCACATAATTACTGTTATGCTCAAGCTTAAGTGCTTTGCTTGATCAGAGCATTGGCTACCAATCCTTTTTAAGTGTTCTGTGCTCTAAAGTAATGGGTATCTCTTAAGCAACTGTTGCCACATCATCCATCACATTCTCATCTTCCAATTTCTTTCTGTCTTGAGACCACCTGGATTTGGTGTTGATCACACTGACATCAGTGGCATTGTGATCAGAAACTTCATCCACAGATGTCCACTGGATGGGGGGTTCGGGGGGCACTTTGAAGACGTATGAATACTCAATCAAACATGTTAATGCTTATTTTAACACCCGCAGTGGATGATACAGGTACTATTTCCAAGCTGCACATCAAAATTCCTAGAAGCAACTTGTAGTGGTTAAGAAAACAAATATTCCAAGCATTATAGCTTTTTTTTTTTTTGGTAGTTCAGATGCCCAGTTTAGACATATGCTGCTGCCACTCTACATGCATTTTTTCTTAAATCACCATGGGATGAGAGACAAGGGCATTACGAAAGGTGCTGTAACAGGAGAGGGCGTGATTTTCAGACATACATTACTTTGAAAGGCATCAGGTTATTTCTGTGAAGCTGACCTACGCCACCATCGTGACCAGGCATTACTGGCAGCATTGCCTTTATGTTCTACACATCAGCTGTCGTTTCGATGTGTACCACGAGACAGCTCATGACTATGCCCCTCACAACTCTGTAGCCTGTGGCCTCACACGTGTCCAGGAGTCCACATTTTACCGAGACTTGAAAAGCCAACAGGGCAGCGACCTGAAGGACCACGGGCTACTTTCCAGCTGCCTCTGGCTGCTCTCTCCAATACGCACCACTTTCACACAGATCACTGTTTGGGCTTCTTCCCTTCATGAGCATCTCCTGAGCGTGGTTCATCTCTCATTGTGGCACGGCCCTTCATGCACCCCTGCCCTGGCACAGGAGTCTCATACCCACCCCCTGCTCAGCATAAACAAGTACCTGCAGTGTTGGTACCCACTGAGTGATGCATGATCCTAGGCAGTAAGTGTGCTTATGAGCCTCATAAGTCTTTGACTTCTTTTGAATGAACTCCTTATATTTATCCTTACATTATATCTGATTCTAAATGATGGAAAGCATCCTGAAATAGAATTCATCTTGCTCCACCTTGAAGCCAAGGAGGCAATGGCTAATGACTTCAGTGGAGAAGTCACAACACTAAAACATACACACTTGATTTAACTAACACTTTTCATGCCTGTTGATTTAACTGCTCTGTTGACTGAAGTTGATCAACAGAAAGAACAATTTATATCTTTAATATGCTTAGTAATATAAATCATTTGTGCTGCTTGGATGTATTTTGGCCAAAATTTATACTTATGATATTCAAATTAATCCTGCATCTGTATCTCAAGGCCAGGCTGGACAGAGCCTTGGGTGACATGGCTTAGTGGGAGGTGTCCCTGCCCATGGCAGGGGGTTGGAACTGGGTGATCTTAAGGTCCTTTCCAACCCCAACTATTCTATGATTCTATGATTCTATTCTATAACTCCCAGAAGCAGGAAGTAATTTAACATCCTAATTATTTAAAACCATACACAGTTACAACACCGCAATACGATAAAAATAAAATGGCTTATGCCATAATGATCTGAATTATCTCAAAGTAAACTTGTACTGTCCATGGGTATTGATTTTCCTACTTGTATCATACACACATCATAAAATATAATTGTTGAAACCTCCTGATCAGCAGGAACAGCAGCATTGGAAATCTACCATATTTTCCTAGTAAAATATTGCAGAAAGGAGTATCAAGTGTGCAACTTTAATAAATAGTTAGAAATGGTTTACTTGTACTGGAGGTTGTATCTTCTCTGTGCATCAATTTGTAACTACTTAAGGGGAGATATATATTATGGTTTTTTCTTCGCATTTCTTTATGTCTCTTTAAAGACACGCACGCATACACATACACAACCTTTCACAGTAAATATTTAACTGACAGATGGGGATTATGGATGGGATGGATGGGAAACTGAAGTATACATCAACTAAGACACAGTGAGATGGACTCCAGCCTTTTGTGTTTTGCGCTGAGGCACACAGACATTGTACATGGACAAGTGAGAGCTGACGCTGATGAAGTGCTTTAGGAAACTGACTTACCTTCTTGTAGGCACACAGGTTTATCACTTGGTTTCCAGCTCAGGGAGCCATTAAAGTGTCTCACACAAAGTTTTTTTGAAGTACCATTAAGCCTGTATCCTTCTTGGCAATGAAACCGGACTACCACGCTTTCGAAGAATACACCTGCACTGGGTGTCTTGTATCCATGTTCAGGAGCTCCAGGGTCAGCACAAGCATGCAGGTCATCAAACCCTGTGCAGAAAAAGACACAATCAAACTGTGTTCATTTACTCCTCATGTAGCCGTGTTCACGCTCTTTCTAGCTGTTTCCCTCTGACATTTAATCTTTGTAGGGGCCTCATATCTTCCATTGATGGCCACTACCAACACTACTGTGGTACTGAGTACTCCAGACTCTGCAGAGGACCAACCTGTACAGCAGAAACACTCAGGTAACAGAACTAATCCTGTCTTGCCTGCAGCTACTGACAAAGCAAAGTCAACCAGACTTCTCTGTAGCTGACCTGGATAAAAATAAAGCACTTGACCCAAGCTACCAGTGGGGATGGCATAGAAATGTATCTGTAATTACTCTTGGGGACTATGGGATTTTGGAGCAGTGGTCAGTCACTGGAAAGAATAATAATGTGTCAGGAACAGAGAGGAAGAGGAAATAAAGAAAAGGGCATGAAACCTAACTGCCACCCAAAGACATAGTAACTAAAACAGAGCTGCTAGGTACAGGGAGATTTTGAGCTGGGAGGGAGCTCAACCATAGGGAAAAGGGACACTGATGTTGGATGTATGTGATCCCCCTATCACATTGGTTTGGTGGCCCTACCAAATCTTCAAACGCTGGTATGGGAGCACTGTATTACTGCATTGATGCCAGAAGGGAGTTTGTAAAGACCTTCACTTCCACAAAATTAACTGTAAAATAACAAACAAAACCCCAACGGTTGCAATCATAAAACGTGATTGTTTATCACTTTATCAAACTCATTTCAATGTTATTTGCATAAACTGAAGCTTTCTTTTTTACTGCAAAGCAACAAGGGTTTAGTGCAGCACTGAATAAGTACTGCATGCTGAAAGAGCAAATAGCTTTGCAACAGCAGCAGCAGGGGGGCAATTAATGCCAGTGGGAGGGATGCCTGGAAGATTTGAAAATCATCACACTGTAGCCTAAGAGTAGCATCAGAGAGCCTCAGCTACTTACTTACTGCATGATAGGGATGAAATGCTTCCATGGTAGAGAGAGAAGGAGATTATTACAGTAGAAGACTTTTCAATACGAATCTGTTTCCTGAGGGTAAATCATTCCCTCCGCTGAAGGGCTCAGTGTGATGCTGTAGCCAGAGAGCCCAATGGTGACCTGATGGCCAGAACCAAGCCTAAATACCTATGTGCCATGTGGGCTGGAGACAACCATCACCTACACCCAGCCTCTGCCCCTCTGCAGCGCTGCGATAACCAGGGTTATTCACTGGAAGAGGTTTCACTTGTGTCCCTTCTCTTTGCTCAAACAGCAGAGAATCTGCTCTTACGTGGTTTTACTCCTCCATCCAGTGAAGTTTATCACGAGAACTAAAGTTTATCACAAGACTTGGCTACTGTCAGTGCAGTACCAAGTCAAACAAATCTCTCTGCTTCATGCCTGAGCATCTGCTGCATGGCTCAAGACTTTCAGTGCAAACTGCCAAAGACTCTCTATCGTTTACTCACATGACACACGAACAAGGAGAAATACAGTCATTATGTTCATGGGATTACACACTGTAGGAAATAATAACAGAGAATGGCTGTCCATTTTTACTGGGGATTAAAAAGAAGTTCCCTGTGCTTCAGGCAGCAAACCCACATCCTTCGGTACAGTCAGTGATGATCTTAATTGCTTTTCATTAAACAAGGGATAACATGACATTTAGCTCAATTTTGTTACTTCGGTAATCTCAGAATTTGCAGTCAGGCAAGGACTATAACAACCCACCTTGAAATCAGTGTCCTTTCTTACTAGCTGCATCAGGGAAAAATATGCAACTGCCTACTACTATGCCTTTGCAAAAACAGAAAGAAGAAAGCTGCTGAGGTTGCACACAATTTGCTTGGTAAAACAATAAGCCAAGATCATTTCTCAGTTTTCACTAAGTCAGACGTGCAAAGTTACTGATTTCGGGACCCAGCATAGAAGGCAAGGATTTTTTTTCCCCTGGTGCAGCCCAATTTTGTGACCTTACTGCCACTCTTCTGGTGACCTTTCACAAGCAAACATTTCCTTCCCTCCTAGGGATCATTTTGCAGTAAGTTGGTCTCTTAGGTTCTTTTTCTCTAGTGCAGTTCCTGAGCACACAAATCTATCTCCAAGGGGAATTTCCAAGAAGGAACTGGAACACAAATGGAAAAATTGAATGATGTAGTCTCTAGTTTCTACAAAGCCAGTAGCCAGCTCTTATTCAGCTACTGAGTAAGAGATGACACAGGGAATCAGCACAGGATCACTGCTTCCATGCAACATTTCCATTGGTTGTTCCTGAAGCAAGGAAGGAGGAAAAAGCCTCAGGGAACGGCCAGTTAGGCAGATTACACATGTAATACAATAACTTTCCATGTTAAGGTCATAAAGGCAAAGAAAACAAAACCCCAACCCCATCTTCCCTCCATGGATATCAACAATAGGCCCAGATCTTAGTCCGATTAAAATGAGTGGAAGTCACTTGTATGGCAAGCTTCTATTTTGAAGATATATATGATCCAGGCACAAAGCAGTGAAGCCAGTGCTGTACCACCTCTCCCTGTGCTTTGGCTAAGGAGGCAAGGACACATGTGAGGGAGGTATAGTGAGGCTGGCTGCTGTGCTGAGGATCTCCCAATGCACAGAGACGATTTTCACCATGGTTGCTCCTCTCTTGCACAAGGGGTGTGCTGAGTATTTCAACAGCTTATTTAGCTGGGAACGAATTCCATCAGTCTTTTCTAATCTAAGTATAAAATTCCTGATACAACATTCAAGAACAACAATGCTGAAACATCCCTGAGAATTGCCGTCTTCCACTTCTGCCTAATGATACCAGACTTGGAGCCCTTACACAATAATCTTTTTCACATAATCTCACCTAGTCAAGATCCACCTTATCAAAAATGAGTAAATACATGTCTTCAGTGAAATACAGCTTGGTAAATTCCTTGGTAAATCCACCAAACAAGATCTTTAGTTTCTTTCCTTTCTCAAAGTTATGCATTCAAAAGCAGCTACTCAAAGCTGCGATGCACTATTTCTCTAATAGCAGGAGTAATTTCACATTACAGACGGGACAGCTTTGCTCCCTTCAGAACCTGCTGAAACCAGCCAAAACAGTTTTCAGACACAGCCACAAGGTAAGTCTTTGGAAAGAATCATAAAACTTACATAAATGGGAAAGCCAATCTTCTGGTTATAATAGAAAGGTGTTATCCTGCAGAAAGAGTCTATCAAATAAGATAAAAGATAACTGCAATGCGTTCTTTTTCTTTATAAACCCTTCAATGAGTCTGTGGGGGAAATAATGAAATTTTACTTTGACTGTTCTTCTCATGGTTACAAAGAGAGAAGGGGGAACCATGAGCACCAGCTAGTGAAAACTGTACAGCACACGCGTCAAATAAAGCAGTGAATTTTCATGTTAGCTATACAGTAAAAATTTTGTGAGGTCAGCAGCCATCACCATAACCAACACTGCATCACTAGCAACAACTTTATGGGATGCTATTGTATGGCTTTAAATCCCTAAAGACTGCGCAATCACTGCTGGAGCTGACAATTTCAGTTTTCAAAATAGCTTAGTATTTAGTATAAATTGCAGACTTCGTATCATGGCACCTTTAAGGGATGTTGTAGAAAATATAATGAACAATAATACCTTCTGATAAGGCTAATGAGTACATAAGGTCGTCACGACCAGTAAAGCATGTGCAGTTGATACAGAAGGTATTTTGGTTGTGGTATTTACATATTTCTACTGTTGCAACAACAGGAGGTCATCAGAAAACAGCAATGCTCTTAATCTGGATAAAACACAAGCTGATTATATGGGTCCCTATTTTACCTACATTACTTGGAATAGTCATTCAGATAAAAATGATGTCAAATTAATCAGAAGACTGAAAAATAAGCAATGCCCTCTGTGGGGGTGTAAAATGAACCACTGCAATTCATTTCAATGGACTGTATTTCTAGAACTCTGCGTTCTATGTTCTCAAACATATAATGATTCATCTCATCCCTGAAGAAAAGCTTCAAATATTGGAAGCCTTGGGAAAATCACATATTTGTGATGATAAGAAATGATGATAGCCGTAACTGAACTCTGGACATGCCTGAAAAAAAGCAGAACCCCTCAGCTCTTCTTGTCATTCTCTATTTATCCTCACCTTTTTCTCAGTCTCCTCTCTTGTTTTCCTTGTTTCCTTCTTCTCTCACCTCCATATCTTACAGCTCCTTGTAAATTCATGGTGCTGGTGAGGTGATTTCTAATCTAGATTTGATGGACTTCTTTGCCTCTAAAACTGCTATATAGCATTTCACTGACACACTGCTGAAGCATGTCAGCTCAGAAATGGCTGCATTCATTCTTGAACAGAGACATCACTCTCATTACAGTTTGTTACATACACACTAGTGAAGGAAAAGTGACACATAATGTGTGATAATATTAAGGATATAGAGTATTTTCAGTATTTGTCTTCAGTAGGATGGAGAATGAGCTTTCTGTACAGCAGCACCTGCATTTTGGGTTCATAAAATCAGCAAGTCCTTTCTATCTCAGCCGGGGGTAGGGAAGGCAGAGGTTTTGCAGCCTGTGGGAGGACCAGACTGCTTGCGTACACATTTTAGGAGCCTGTAAACACTGCAGGAGCAGGTCATCTTAGGCCAGCTCTCAGTAAAAAGCTGTATTAGGACTAAAGCAGAAGGACCACAAGTGCAAACATGCCGAGGGGCTTGCTTGTCTTGTATAAAGGAAAAGTCATTTTCATCCCTTAAAGAGTTTCTGTCCTGTTTCTGTGAAAGCCATGCAGGCACAGCATCTTGTGCCTTTGGCTGTTTATGCTTCCTTGCTGTTGATGACGTTAATTGAGCTATCCTCATAGCCCTGTAACAAGAAAAGGAAGGATGTGCTTCGATTACTATCTAGCCATGGAAGTGAAATGAAATTATAAACCTGTGATTTCATTAGTGAAATGCCTGCTAAAATTTAAACTCTCTTTAATCCCTTAAGGGTCACTAATGCTTAAGCTTCCTTCAGACTTCAGCAGCTTTGTAAACCCCTGCCCTGTTTAAGATGTGAATCACAACCTCCCTTGCTATCCTTGCAGAACATGCTCCCAGCTCCCAGCACTGCTGGGTATCACTCCTCACTTGGTTGAGCTTTATCCAGGGCAGCCTAACAAGACACTGGAAGAAAGGAAGAAGTTCAAATTACTTTGTAGGTGAAACAGAAAAACAAGTAAGACCTGCAGGGTGTGGATACTCTGCTTAAGCCACAAGGTGATCTATAAAATCAAGAACACCCATTAAGCTTCATTTTCCTCCCTATCACTCAAGAGTGTCATAGCTGAAAACTAAGAAAATCGGTGTGTAATGCAGTTCACAAGCACCAAAAAAATCCATGTGCAACAAAAAATTCACATGCAAGCCCTGCACAAAGGGCAGCAGGCTCCAAGAGAGGCAACTGATGATTCAAAAGGCTGAGAGGTTGCCCCAGTTTTCTTATCTTTCCATTTCATGCCCTCTTCTCCCCCAGCTCTGGCCTCCCATCTGTGTTCTCCATCCTCCTTCACCTCAGCCTATGCCAAGCCAACTCACCGCCTCATCTTGCACCCTCCTGTTAAGTCCTTCATGCTCCCAAGTCTTGCCCACCACCACACTCACCACCTCTCTTTCTCCTCTCCTCAACACGCACTTGGAAAGGAGCAGTCACTCAGAGATGCTCCTAAGAGCAAGGGTGAGCTCAACCTTAAAATCCCTACTCAGGCATGACAAGTCCCTGGGCATTTCTGTATTAAATCAAACTGACATCTCCCTGGAAAGCCTCAGGATTGCTGCTCCGTCCCGAGCGGGCACAGGGGAGGGAATGTGAGGATCCATAAGGAGGAAAAAGCACTCATGGAGGGCAAAAGGGGTCTTCTAGGAACCATGCTGGAGCTGCTTCTGCCTGGGAACCTTACCAGGGAGGAAGGGGGAAAAGCCTCAGTATCAGCAAGGCAGATACAAGGGCCCTACATAGAGGATTGCAGATGTAATAACAGCATCTTTACTTCAGGGGTCATGCCTCTGATTTGTTACTCCAATTACTGCTCAGCACTCATGGATGATAGCACACTCCAGCTGGTGCTTGACCGGTGTTGTAGAGCAGGGAACAAGCTGGATTTTCTACCCATGGAGGTGATCACCATTTTTAATTTTGAATGAGAACCTTGACAGAGGAGTCTTTTATTGCCTTGATATTAGGCTAATGCATGAGGCAAAACCACTTCACATTGCTGAAAAGGGAAGATGGTTTAGAATACAATCAGCAGAGCACATCAGTAAACCCACGGCTAACTAAAAACATGCATTCGCTTCTTCTCGAAAATGAGTTTCTTCTAATTAACATCTTAAACAGCACAGGCCTGTTCCTGTAATCATAACGTCTCGCAATTAATATAGCTGTGTCATCTTTGTAAATAAGCCATTTCATTCATAATGCAAGAAGCACTTGTTGCTCCCAGCCTTTTGTAATCCAACAAGTCTGACTGCATAATTTATGAACCCTTATGAAATGTCATATGCTACTCTGGGATCCTCTGAACCTCCTATCACTTCAATAGAAGAACAAAAGGCAGAAAGTAGATCTGGTGGTTCTGCTGACAGAGCTCTGTTCTTCTGTGCTTTTATTACAGACTTACCATGGGCATCCTGGGCTAGGCTTCAGGGTGAAAAAAAGCCAATTCATCACACAAGAAATCCCACAACCTCCTCCCAGTTTCTAAACATGCAAGCTGTGTATTTCATTTTCTAAGAAAGCCATTGAACATTATAACACCTGCATGCTGAGGCCTAGACTGAGGCCAGTTCAATAAATAACTAAAAACCTGACACGAGAGTTTGTTCAGCTTTCTGCAAATATAAGGTGAATATTTGCTTCATTTCCATCTATTGAGCTAGTTTGGTTTAATGACTGGTTCTATTCAAGGGGCAAACTCTACCAGGAATTTAAAAAGTATGAAATGAAGTTTTCTTCTCTGATCAATGAAAATGAAGCAGGTGAGAATGAATGACTTCTTCAATTTCCTGTTACAGATGATATTTCACGTTTCTAAGTGAACTTGAAATGTAAAATGTGCTTAAATAAGCTTACCTTTAAGCATATTTATTATACTTATGGTAATTTTAACTGCTCTAAAATGGTTCTTTAAAATGGTGGTTCCCTGCTTCTTATCTGAACCCTGAGTATCTATGAATTTTAATTATAGATAAACATGCTTTGAAATAGATGATGAGTTTTTGAAACAATCTAATTAAAAAATAATCAAATGACATCTTTTACAATAATAAAACTAAGGATGCAGTAGATACACATTAAGCTCTATATATGCTTCAATAAATGGGCACATGCCTAACACATCCTCTTATTCCTTGTGCTGGGAGGGAATTACGAAGGTGATACTTGCCAATATGTGCTTGTTGATTGGTGGCCCATAAGAACCATCATAAGGGATTAAATGTGGACAAATCCAAACTATGAGATATTAATATATCACTTATGCCAAGATTTCCTTTTTACTGATTTAAATGAATAAGTGAGCTCATTACTTTGATTTAAACCAACCAACCCCACTTACGTTTTCCTCCTCAGATGTAACATTTTACATATTATATGTCTAAGGATTTCATTAGAGTTGCAATATTGTCGATGTGGGAATCCAGCCTTAGGTCACTAACCAGGATTAATAACAACACGGAAAGCTACTAATAAGAAAGTGCCAAATAAAATAAAACTATATTCCCATAATTTCAAGCATGTTATGGGCCTGCTGTGTTTTTAAAAAGCCATATCTAAGTATTGTTGTTTATCTGTCCCACATTTCTAGCACTCTGAAAAAGAATTCATTACCATGAGTTAGTTTAAATATTTTTAGTCTAGACAGTCATCCCTTGGGAAATATAGAAAAAAACCCACATAAAAAATGAATCATGAGCTAGTTACTATAGTAATATTTCTTCTAGGCCAATAGCATACAATATTATTATTCATCATAACAAATCCAAAGTAATGAAATGTCGCGTTGTTCAGCAGAGATCCTTGTTTCTGTAAGATGCAGGAATCAAATACTCAGAGGCATGAGCTGGGGGGTTGATATTTATGCTTTAATCAACTACAGACTTCCCTAGACAATGCTGTATTTTTATTGCACACAACAGTATGGTAATCCAACAATTTCTGCTTTTCAGCTGTGCTACAGAAATTGATTTTATACTTCCCCAAGAATGGGCAGAATTGGACACAAGGACAATCAGGATTAATGTGTGAATATTATAATATTAAACCCTTAAATAAAGTGCACGCTAGAGAAGACAAGGGATTTTAAAAACTAGTAGATACTTAAAGCAGAAGAGCAGACAGACACTGTTTCCAGCTTTTGCACTTGAGTCCTTATCACATATCCTCTGATGCTTCTGGATACTCTGACAGCCCTTATGCCCTACAGTGATTTATCTCTAAATGCACCTACCCGTGAAACCGTGACCTTTCCTCTTAGAGGGGACCTCATCTCTGCCATCCATTTTTTATTTGCCTTTCCCTCTGTGTATGTTTTGCTTGCCGGTACTTCTTTGGTTAGCCTTGCAAAGTTGAGACATTATTCACCCCCAGGTCTAGAAGATGTAAAGCAAGACAAGGTGGTTTTGCTGGTTCACCTGTTATTTTCCACATGAGGACTGCCACTGCACCTTTCACATTTGCTTCGGATCATACCACAAAGCATTTCTATGCAAGGAAAGCTTTTAGAAAGAAAGCAGATTAATATCCACTGGAAAAAACCCACCCTGACTGATTTGGTCCTAATCTGGATGCAAGGAGAACTTCTGATTTCCTTCTACATTGAAAAGTGATTTTATTCTCCTACGTTCTGCTAGTACTCTTAGCATCAAACACAGGTTTTAGTCTGTTGTTTCCCTTCATGAAGAAAAATGAACCAAAGTTGGCTTGTTACTTGCCAAGAATGAGACAAACCCGCAAAACTATAAAAGGAAACAGGAATCCAGTTGGGCACTGACGATGAAGCTCTGCCATCATACCGAACGGCTTTTTACTTATATTACTCATTTAAAATGCTCTGTCCTGTGAGTTAGTCTGTACTGGGAAGATCGGAAAATCAGTAGTAGTTTAAGATGATGCAGAAGCATATTTTTTCCTTTTGATTCATGATTGTGTTCCACTTAATTCCCCAACACAGGGTAAAACCTCCCCTGAAATTAGTTCTGTTTAAGCAGCTGGTCAGGAGCGGGACTATAAAAACAAGTACTCCAGTTGTGGGCTGTCTTCACTAAAAATCACTGTGGGCCCGTTTTCCTGGTGCAGTCCTAGCCAAGGACCTCCCCAAAGCTGGAAAAAGATGGCAGATTGCTCACAGCGTCAGAACAAGCAACAGAAAGAGCAAAGTCACAGAAGAGCTATTGAGTGAGACTGAAATATTTGTAATTACAACATTGTGCCATTACAGAGCCATTATATTTAAACCCCTAAAAAAAACCCCATAAGAATGTCAATGACAAATTTCACTGGCACACTCTCAATTTTTCTGGCATCCTCCAAAAATCATCAATGTGTAAATTCCCTCTGGCCCACAATTGCCCCCTTCAACACAATCTGCTTCCTCTCTAGCCAGTTTCCTATGAATTCTGCAATTCTTCTATTAATCCAAATCTTCACGTATACTTTCCCTGGTGGCCGTTTACAAAAGTCAGGATAGACGGTATCTGCTGCATTTCCCTTCTCTGGGAAACCTGCTGTCATCTCAGGAGATTAACAGATTAGTCTGACACAACCTTTCTTTAATACATCTATGCTTTATTCTATATCATACCTCCAAGACTTTTAATCTCCATACCTTAAAAAATCAAAAACCTTGTGAATTATTGAAGTGAGTCCCTGATTGCCCAGATCATGGGGATTCCTTTTCTTTTTTTCCTTCTTTATTCTGTGAGTAGTACAGACAGTGTCTTAAAGCACTACTGGAAGTCACTCCCTCTCACTCACAGATATGGCAGTGCACTTATGCAGAAGAGGAGGAAGCTGAGGATAGAAGAGAAACCAAAGAAACTGTAGCACGAACAGCAGGAGTGACTTGGCAATGGTACAGAGGTGGGATGTAGTGACATATAAAAATATGTTAGCCTGGAAGCTGACTGACAGCTGTTTGGATGGTGGTACCACTAGAAGATAAGAGAGAGGGAAATGGGAACCCAAGAAGCATCTCTATGGCGTTCTCAGTAGGCTAAAATGGGGAGCAAGAGAGGGACAAGAGGGAAAAGAGGGAGAAAACCTCAGTCTACAGGCAGAAGAGCTGAGGATGGGCAGTGCCTGAAGCAAGAACAGGGCATCAGTTCCAGAAAGACTCCTGGCAGGACAGTTTTGGAGGCTGGCAGTACACTGTGAGAGCCTTCCAAGGGTTAATGGTCCATCCTTTTGACCCAGAAGAACCTTACTTTTATTTTATTTTTTTTCTGCTGACACCTCTAAAAACTCGAGGCTTCATAATGTACTCTGCACTGACAACACTGAAGTTGAGGCTGTCAGATGAAATCTAATACAGTTTATGTAATATATACACATCGTTATTAGGCAGTTGAAAGATTGAGAGTTATGGCATTCATGTGCACAGATAATAGGTAATGATGAGATACCTGATGCTCAAAATATTTTCATAAAAGCCAATCTGAAAATCACACATGCTGGTTAAATTTAAAGACTACGGGCTTTTGTTCTTCAGGAGTTATTCACATCCTTACCTCTCATGAAAATAGAATCTCATCATTTTGAAGGACTAGAGGAAGAATAAGCTGTTATTAAATTTTTATGGTACTGTAAGTTGATTAACTGGGAGCTAGGAAAGGTCTAGAACTAGCAAAGTGACAGTTCTTTGTTCCTATTTAAGAGACAAGAGTTTTAACCATACAAATAAGCAATTTATTTAAAACTTATTTTTCTTAGTAGATATTAATTTGAGGATTTCTGCAGCTTCTCTTTCCCCAGATTGTTAAACGGTTCTTTTCAGAGCAACAGCTGCAGCAAACCTGGTTAAAATAAAAAGCAGGCATTGCACAGATCCATACATATGCTTTGCGAGAAGCAGGCAGCATATCCAGATTTATATGTGTGCCAGTCCCTTAGGATGTCATAATTGTGTTTGTTCTTTTAATAACTTTAGGCTCCAGTGATCGGAATAAAAATCCTATGCTGAAACTAATGCTTCATCCTTAGTTCACCTCGCTACCCTGAATTATATAGTAAGTAGACTTAAATAAATGCAGGAGTCTGGCTCCCTCCTTACACCATAGATTCCAGCCATGCACATAATGGGTTGCCTGATTTAATTCAGGGTCTTTCTTTTCAAATCTTACTTTGTTTTTACAAAATATTTGGCTCAGCCATTTCCATTTGTAACTGCACACATTTCCGAGCCTGCCTTCCAGTGTTCAGTGAATTGCAGTCTCCACTGATACAAGCAGCACATCAAGCTTTCTGACTTGAAAGAGCCGCTGGGTTATTTAGACAATTATGTTCTTCCTAATTATTATATCTACACTTTACATCTACAGCCTCTTTCTTTAAATGTAGCCCAAAATGCTGAGTTACTTAAGCAGCTTATTAAGTAGGCATGGCCTTTCAGTAGCTATTGTGACTACAGCATGCCACTACTAATCTTAGGATTATAAATGATTTTTTACTCCTAAAACCAGACTACAGATTACTCTATAACGAAGATAGGCGTATATGTTACCAGTTCACACGATGGGTACTGGGACAAACAGAAGTAGGTTATAAACAGCACAGGCTGAATGGCATACTTAATAGTACCCTGTCTAATATGCCTCACTAAATTAGGTTAAAAATGAGCTGACTATGCCTAAATATATTGCCACTTTCAGTTTCTGATCACCTGAGAAAGGCTTCTTTTCGTCATAATCTGACACTGCCATGAACCTCATCTGAGACTAGAAATGAACTCTTTTAAGGTCAAACACGTCTTCCAGGCCTGGCTGCACTAGGCAAGATGAAGAGCCTTGTTTTATTATGCATGAAACTCCTGAGTATTCTTTGCCTCTGATAACTCAAAACCAGTTTCAAAACAAAACTCTGAACTTGACTGTTGTTAATGCTGGTGGAAGAATATTGATATGTCTCTGCACCAGTTTCCTGACCCTTACACTATCCTGCGCCTTTGCTCTCCATCACTGCCAGTTTTACTGTCCTCCTGGGAACAATAACAACCCTTGCAACAACCCCAGCTCCCTTCACTGCTTTCCTTTCTTGTCTTTGGGAAGTTCAAGCCCCTCATCCTGTTCCTCCTTACTATACATCCTTATGCTCAGGTCTTTCCGTGCCCTACTCTTCTGCATTCTCTCCATGATATACGTTTGGCTGCTTTGTTTTTCTCAGGCTTGAATTTCTCTTTTTATGACACCTTCCTATCCTCCCATTTTTCCCCATCTGTGTCCATTTTCCCATTTCTTTTAAACACATTATCAACCCCCCACTTATTTCATTTATTCTTCACCAGGCCTATCTGCTTTCCACTTAAAAGGCCATTCTCCTTGAGGCCTTGGAGTTCAGGCTATAAAATCCAAAGAGAAGAAAGCATCTTGCCACACTTGGTTGTCTTTTATGTAGTCTGCCCTAACTATGGCCTGAAAATTTTCATCTTTTAATTAATTTTTCATGTTTCTGGAAAAAACCCTCAGGTCCCTTCTGGAATTTCTTCACCTGCAATTAATTTTCTGTGAATATCTTACCGTACCTGAAAACAGAGAGACTTCCATTGATCTGATGTGTCTTATTGTTAAGAAATACTTGTCCCCAGTATGAAAAGAAGTATCCCTGCTCCTGCTTTCGAACTCAAGCCATTTTGTAGCCCACATGCTGCTCACCAAAGGTGCATTAATCATCACACATCAGGTGGGAGTGACCTCCTCAAGTATTAACGAGTTCCCACATCGAGATACTGCTACATGGTGTCAAGTGCATGGCTTGACCAACAGATCTTTCCCACTCTCAAAACGTGCCTGTCCTCCATGCATTTAGACCTACAGCTCTCATAAAATGCAGCATCTTCTGCCCTATCAGCATCATGTTGAAACTAGGAATGATAACTTTATATAGCTTTGATGAAGTTAAGTTTAAATGAAAGGCTACAGGACATGTATGTACAACAGTATAAAGGGATAAATGCCAACCTTGAGCTTAGTAGCTGTCTTAACATGGGACAGGCAACTTCCCCTTTCACCTTGCTATTACTCAGCCATTAGAAGGACCAAGGTCATTTATTATCCCTTGTCAAAGCAGTCTCCTGGAGGAGAAACGTGAATGTTTTGCTATGCTAGGATTGGGCTTGACTCAGTAGACACAACCCTGTGTACCCCACATGCAACTCAGAAAGGAGCTGCAGGCAAAGACAGAGCCTACACACCACGTGGACACATGCACCTTCAGGTACATGAACATACTCTAGGCTTTAGCTACAATCAAAACAGAGGGTTAAAGGATTCTTCTAGGAACTTTGCCCTTCTTCCTGCCTAGCTAATTCATTTATATTGCAAGTTTAAACTTAACTTCTTCAGCTCAATTGAAGAGGGACCTCATACAAAATGCCAGCGAGGCAATGTTATCAATTGTGACTGATTCTCTGAGGGAAATACAAAAGCTCATTTCCTCTCTTGTGTCTAGCACTTCATAAAACAATCCACTCTATAGCTTACTGGATGACTTACTAGATACAATGCCTTATAATGCAGCTATCTTAGTGAAAATAACTGTACATACCAATGTCCTCGCACATCTCAAAACTCAGCATGTTTTCTATGTCATAGATACAATCACGCATACAGCACACCACTGCATAGGCCTAATTGGAAATGGAATGAAGATTGGAGTAAAATGACTGTAATCAATGGAAAAATTGAGGAAACTGCTACTTCTCAAAGCCCCAGTGTGCACTTCTGGCTTCAAACACCTGTTTTCTCCTCCGTGGCAAAGGATACTGTCTCAACTTTACCAGCTGTTCTATATGGTATGCAGGAAGTACAAGAACAGGTACTCCAAAGTGGGATGAATTCAGCATTTTTTAAAATTCCCTTAATCAGTAATCAGGTAAACTTAATCTGATGCCAAAAACCACATCTGTCACACTTACTTTTGAAATACGGCATACCCAAAGCAGGGAGGAAATTGTTCTGTTGTGATTTATAACCACAATGAAGAATTACATTATTTTTGGTAAATTACACATTGTGCAATGTATTTTCTCCTTTGGGAATAAGCTTCTGAAGTATTTCAATCTGTTGTGGTTTAACCCCAGCTGGCAACTGAGTACCTCTTGCTCACTCCCTGTCCCCCACTACCCCTGTGGGATGGGGAGGAGAACTGGAAAGAGGTAAGACTCGTGGGTTGAAATAAGAAAAGTTTAGTAATTGAGATTAAAGCAAAATGATAATAATGATGATGACAGTAAGGGAGATAACAAAAAGAGAGAGAGGAATAATACCCAAGAAAACCAAGTGATGCTCGACGTAACTGCTCACCACCCGCTGACTGATATCCAGCCCAACGCAAGTAGTGATCAGTGGCTCCTCGTCACCCCCCCCAGTTTCTATACTGTGCATGATGTGCTGTGGTATAGAATACCCTTTTGGCTAGTTTGGGTCAGGTGTTCTGTCTCTGCTTCCTACTGGCTTCTTGTGCCCCTCCTTACTGGCAGAGCAAGAGAGACTGAAAAGTCCTTGATTGGGGTAAGGGCTGTTGAGCAAGAGCTAAAACATCACTGTGTTATCAGCATTCTTCTCATAGTGAAGCCAACACACAGCACTGCACTAGCTACTAGGAAGAAAATTAACTCTCCCCCAGCTGAAACCAGGACAGTCACCTACTGTTACAGACTTCAGTGAAACTGAAATCCTCATGAGAATCAGGGCTGTGTATAAATCCAGTAATAACCCGCAATCATCCCCCCATTTTTGTTGTATTTACATTGTAGACACTAGGCTTCTTCAAACTTCCACCAACCAGTGGAAATGTGCCAAATGCATAACCCAGTGGGCCATTTCAAAGGATTTTGCTGTAAATTATGACAGCTATGTGTGTGGGAAGCTTTCAGTACCAGAGAGTGGAAGGGGAAAGCCAGAATGCGAAGAGCGGGGAGTGCAGCTTTCAACCTGAAACCTTTCTAATATTTACTCATGACCTACAGAAAACAGATGAACTGGACAGCAGAATCTCTCTGTGTGGAAATGGGCACAGCACTAATTAAAACCAGTCCTTGCTTTAGCAACTGGGAGAGATGTCAAACCTGTCTCCTAGGCTGGCAGAGGCTGCCTGGAGCCTTGTTTAAGCTGGTGTCTGTACAATGAAGCTTCTGTGCCTTACCCAGGTAGTGAGTGGCAGCTGAGCTGCGGCAGCAGACTGTGCACGCTCGCCGACCACAAGATGAAATGCATTAGCTTTAAATTCCTGCATCCAGCCTATTTGCCAGATGGATTCCTAACAAACAGCAGAACTGAACTGCTGAATTATTTTACATATGCTTGGAAAGCCTGGGAAAAAAATAAACACAAAAGAAGTAACTAATGGGAACTGAGCAATGCTTTTTTTGAGCACAACAGGCTCCATCATTATTTCAAAAAAAAACCCTGTACATTGCAATTCTATTAAAAAAAAAAAGGTCAAAAGTCAAAATAGTTTCCCATGCTGAGATAACAGGTCTAATTTTTCAGACAATCAAAGAGAAAGGATGCATTTTCACTCAGTAGATCTCATGTCCTGTCCCTACCTGTGCATGCTGCTCAATAGCAACGGTGTACAAATGTGTTAAATTGTCTTATATCGTGCTGCAAATCCTTCAGCCATCCCTCCAAGAAATTACCTTTTCCCCCTTCAGTATGAGCCTACACTGCTGCTCCTGTACAGCAGTTGCATTATTACTACTATTATTATTGTTTCTTTTGGTTTGGGCTTTCAATTTTATCAGGTACTGCTTTATTCATCTTTATAGTTAAAAAGCCAAAAGCTAAATGAAGTTAATGTATCCTCCAGAGGGAGCCTCTGACACCTTGCTAGAGAAGAAAAACTATTGAAACAGACACAGAAATTAATGGAAATAATTACAGTTGAGGAATTGAGTTCCAAGCAGCAGCAGCAGCAGCTTTGGTGTAAACCCAAATTCTATTTCAGGGTAAGGCTTTGTGAAAAGATTTCATTTATGGCATAACTGGCCCCCTCCAAAATGGAAAGCATGCACAGGAAGGACAAGAACCAGAGTGGGATGAGAACAACTTTGATGAACAGTTGCCTCATCTAAAAATGCAGCAACTCTTCAGTCTCAGTGAGTAGCTAGAAGCAATTCACGTGAGTCAAGAGAGCCTTCTGCACCCAGATATTAATGTACAAATACACAAAGGTAGTAGAATAGATATAAACTTCAAAATGGATTTTGCAAAAGAAAACATATAGCTTGTTTCCTACATACAAAGCTTGTGTGTACACAGGTTTTATATGCATCACGGCTGCCTTGCCAAGCAGATGGATGAAAGCAGAGCTCTTCAGAGAAGACAGCAGAGCTGTCTCAGACCTCTCAACATCTTGCTCGACTCTCTCATGTTCCCTAGACAGCTGACCTGCAAAATGGTGTTAGGAATATGAAATATTAAAAATACACTACTACAGAGTAGCATCTGTGTCTTCATAGAATGCTTTGGGTTGGAAGAGACCTTAAAGAGCATCTAGTTCCAACCCCCTGCCATGGGCAGGGACACCTGCCACTAGACCAGGTTGCTTTTATATCCTATTCCTTCTGTGGCTTTTTAGAAGAAATCTGCCTTAAAGCATCTATTGCTTAGAGGATGAAAAGGGATTATAGTATGTTTGTATCTCATATCTCCAACAGCAACATTTATTGAAATATTCATCACTTCTTCTAGTCTGTGAACTACTTCTAAGTTGCTTACGCTGGTTTTGAGAAGATGCTTCCTATATAAGGACTTTGTATGTTGTTATGCTTAACTATCATCCTTCTAACCAAGAAATTTTGCCAGAGGGGCTTTACTTCACAATGACAAGAACTTGTTTTAGTTTACTTAGGCTGGAACTGGGACATTTCCCTTTCTCTTCCTACTAGCGGAGGAAAATGTTGCCAAGCACATACCAGACTGATTACTAGATTATGTGTGGTATTTACCATACTCTCCCAAGACGCTTCTCTTGTATGCTAGGGGACTTCAGTTCGGGCTTTTTCTTTTCCATAACTGAAGTAAATATCCTACTGGAACCCATACTGGTTATACCCCGTACCCATTCTGCAATATCCTACTGGTGAGCCCATACCACTGGTAATTTGAGGCTATTTTTCTTCATATACCCAAAAGAACTCTACACAGGCAACCCCGGGTAAAAATAAATGATACTCTTGAGAAAGATCACAAATGTCTATAATGGCCTCAGATATAAGAATAACCATTGAGGAAGCCTAACTTCAGCATTTTGTAATGTGAGGGGTTTTGCAGTCCAGTGCCCTTCCAACCTCTCCTCTTGTATGCCTTTAACTTTAATTGAGTATGACTTTGAGAAGGCAAACTGATGCTTTATGTAGCTCTGTTCTGACCAACACTCTCTGGGCAAAACGGTAGTTCCTGCCTCAAACTCAAGTCCAGTTACTCCTTCCCTTAGGTTACAAAGACGAGGCTACACCTCTCTCCTTCAGCCCAATGCTCCAAATGTGTGGGGCAGGGTAACCTGCAGTATAGGAATACTGAGACACTTTTGTAAGCACCTAAATGCTTTTTTTTGAGCATTTGCAAATTCTAATAATTAATTAATACAAAAAATAAAACACTGGGCACAATCAGGTATTTTAAAAACCTTGTTCTAACATTCCCTGAAATCCAAAGCTATGTAGCCAGAGATAAAACGAGAATGGAAAATTTCATCTGAATGGTTATAAAGTCACAGAGCACTGAAAACAAGGACACCTACTGAAGCAGCTTTAGCTACAGGCATTACTACCAACTCCACCTTCCCCAACACAGCACAGCTCCTCTTGACTACACAGCTGCTCATCACACCTAATATAATCACAGTTATATAACCAGCTCCAGCACAAAGCACTTGATATAAATGTTGATGTCATGGTGATTTTTAAAAACAACATTTCTATTAACATTCTGTCTCCAGCTTTCCCAGATGGCTGACTGCAGCCCATTTCCCAAGATGTTCCCGCTCCTCCCTGCAGAGCTTTCTCGTGTATCTTAATAATAATTCATAACATTTCTATTGCACCTTTTACTTCGACTCCCACTGACATTCAGCTGTGACTTTCAGAGCAGCAGTAATAGTGCAGTAGCTGTGACTGCCTTCAGGATACACCAAGGCAACATTTGTAGGGAAAAGAAATAAATTTTGCTAAACCAATTAAGATAATTATAAAAAATGGACCATCTTGCAGTCACACAAAGCCTTCCTCACAAAGTCTGCTGTGTTGTCTCTGCTACAGTAATGAACTAGAAAATGTCCCTTTAACAGCATGCTGGCCAGAGGGCTCAATTGATTTGGAATACAACCTAACGAGCTTGCAGGAGTTAAAAGTTTGCAAAGATTTAACAGTTAGAACCAGGAGCAAAATCTAGAAATCAAACTAGAAACATGTTTTCCAAAGCACCTTTCCTCTCCCTCTAGTCATTAGTCTCTTCACTCTCCTTTTTCCTCTTTTGATACATAAATAGATAGATCTGTGAGTAAATATTTAAGTTTTATGAAGCAAATTAAGAAACCAAGAAATACACATCAGAACAAAGCAAAGAATGGAGATCAATCTAATGAAAAAATCGATAAAGGAGAAAGTGAGATAAAACCACTTTGCAGATCCGTTCCTAGCATTTTTTGCCTCAGGTTTCAGGAAGGAGTTCAGCAAGCAATCATGTGCTGACATAAATTATGTGTCTAGTATACTATACATCTAGTAGCAAAGCCGAATATGGTGAGCGAACATCACTGAATATAATCTAAAAAGCATAAAAGGGATTTTCTTTTTGGCATGGATGTGAGGTGCTCGGAAGTAAAATAACAGTAAGCTGAGGGGGACTGCGGATTTCTCCCATAGGCCAGCAGCACCTCTGCAGCCCCATGTAGTTAACTTCTACAAGCAAGCACAATTCAGCTTCCAAGATCTCATCCGAAACTGGCATCTCTGATGAGACTGCAAACAGTCATGAGGAGTCCATATGTGACTGAGACACCTGAGCAACCGAAGAATCATTTTACATTTGTAAGATCATTTAATATCTATTTAGATAGCAGCAATCTTTTGTCACTGTTGAACTGAGCTCACTGAATCAGGACCTTAAAATACAACTGTTTCTTTATGCCTCTGTCCAGAATCAAGGTTTCAAGGCCACCATGCCTTTTATGTAATCAACTGTGAGGTGCTGCCAACAGAGCAGTCAATTTATTGCTGTACAAAGAGCTATGTCTCTACATATTCAAAATCAGAGATGGGAAGAAACGCCTCAAAATGCAATTAAGTCTACAAAATCAGTCATTTTGCATGTTACCTCTTGAAATCGTTCACTTAACTTGTGTGCCATATATGCTTCTCACACCTAAGAGACCCTTGATTCTATCAGTGCAATGGAGGGAAAGTACATCTAGGAGTGATTGTTAAACAACACCTAACTGTAATAGCCAGCATATTCCAATGAAACCAGTTCAGATGACCTTCTGCATCTTTGCTTAACCAAGCTGGGAACACTCCTGCTAAGCCATCTGTTCCTATAATGAAAGCAGCAACGCAAGGACATTGAAGAATGTGAGCAGTTTGGTCCTACTTGCGCCAAGGCAGCATACGGTCATGTTGTGTGTTCATAAAGACACCAACGCAACAAGCTCTTCCTAATTTCAGCTAAGAATAGTACCCAGACTATGTTAAAAGCAACGTCAGTAGTAACAGCAGTAACAGTGATGATAATAGTAATAACAAACCTCAACAGTACTGCCATGCATAATGTCTTTATAGTTTGTTTATTTGTTAACAGTCATTCCCTTTACTTACATTGCACTACAGACCTTTAACTCTGTATTGAAAGGGTTGCTAAATTGCTTCACTTTGATCAAGCTCTACATTCACTCTGGACTAAAGTTAGAAGAGATATGGAAGCAAGGGGAGGAAAGGTAGATTTCTTTGGCCATAGTTTCAGGTTGAAACCATTCAGACTCTTGAACATGAGTAGAAATGTCCACGTGTGTAATATACGTACAAATCTTGTTGGATACACTTAGAAATTCAAATAGTGTGTCTCAGATCTTCAGCTGCCTCTGCATGTTAGAAACACACCCTAGCCTTGCACCCAGCTTGCTGCAGGCCCACAATACTTTGGACATAACCTGTGCATCATACTCAATTATTCCATAACTATATAATGTCTGTATAACAGGGTGTCTCTCACACTTCCTGTGTTCTTGGACAGGACTGATAGACAAGTCTGACAGGGAGGCTTCCTCCAACATGGCATATCACAGAAAAACAGAACTGTGCAGGCTGGAAGGGACCTTCTTATCTAGTTTGATGACTCAGCTCAAGTAAGGTCAGTGAGAGCAGGCTGCCCAGGACTGTATCCAGTCAGGTTTTGAGTATCTCCACACTGAAAGGAGCCCGGCTCTGTCATCTTTGCCATCTTCCTTCAGGTTATTTTCATACATCAATAAGACCTCACTGGAACCTTCTCTTCTCCAGGCTGAACAGTCAAAGCTCTTTCAGCCCCTCCTCACATGAAACATGCCCCAGCCTCTCTCTCTTCCTAGCGCAGCCCAGGATGCTGTTGGCCTTCTTTGATGCAAGAGCACATTGCTGACTCATGGTCAGCTTGCTCAGCAAGACCCTGAGCTCCCCCTCTGCAGAGCTGCTTTCCATCCAGTTGGCCCCAAGCTAACTAATAGGATTTAGAAGTAACTGAAAATGAACTCCACTTTAAAATGTGTGCCTACATAGCAACAGACTCCGATGTGCATGAATAAATAGGCTAGGCGAGACAGTGAAATTTGTTACAGCTGACTATCAGGTGTTAATGAGTCAAACATGAGACTTCAAGTGGAGAGCTCAGTTTGGACTACCCTGATTTAAAACATTCCTCTCAGACTTTCACACAGGATCAGACCAGGCAGCTGGTCTTCTGCTCTGAAAACATCTCCTGGTGTAATTTGATAAGATTCAATTCTCTCCTGTATAACAAGAGAAGATAAATTTCCAGTGAACACCACAAGGTTTTCTGTCTCCTATGAAATACAACTGAACCTCTACTTTGTACATCCATCGTCTTAAACACACACATGAAACTCTACTGAGCTATCTTGATTCCCAGGTTTGGCCAACAAAGAAATGAATCCTTGGAAAGGAAAATATTTTAAGGAATTTGCTACACTCTGAAGATTGTTTTCAATCAAAGGCAAGTGGTAGGTAGTTTGTTGCAGTCTGGAGTGTATTCTGGATTCTTTACTTGATATCCACATGGCTTCTGTAATTGTAAGTACTTCTGTTAAGTCAGTTATGAAGTGAAGTCACGGCCAAAAGCACACTACATCTTTCTCATCTTCTGTCTCAACTACCATATCACACAATACATGTGGCAGACAAGAAAGCCACAGCATTTATAACTAACAGAAAGAAGAACACATTCCCCATAACTCAGCATGACACATGTGTTTCAGGACCCAAAATCAAACTGATCTTCCAAATCTTGACCTGAGAAGGTTCCACCCTGCCCTGCAACTGCCCCTTTATGGCCACAGCAGCTGCAGTTCCTCCAAGATGCCAAACACAAGACCTGCAACAACGACAGATGTGGATGACAAGTGTCAGCATTTCACCTCTTCTGCAGAGCTCTTGTGTATGGAATACAATTGCAATCTCAAAACTTAATGTTACCAGACTGAAGCAGATGCCTCATATCTCAAACTAGGTTTTCCTATAGGAATTCTGTCAATGAGAACAAATGCGTCAAGAAAAAATTTAGCCATGTTGCACTCTTGCTTAATGCGGAAGGGGGAATATTTATGTTCAAAGATTGCTTTGTTGAATGCATTGTGCTTCACAGAAAGCTCTAGTTTTGGACATGTTTACAGATTAGATAGATGTACTGAGGTTAAAAATGTGAAAGCCAAAGTGCATGGTTCACATCTACAGTTCTCCATGCAAAATGCTACTGAAAACCAAACAGAATAATGCTTTTATTGGAAAATGAATGCAGGATTGATTACCAATGACCTCAGTGCCTCTCAAAGATCTGTACGCAATACAAGGACAGACTGGAAGTGACAAGTGGTCAGATCCTCCTTCCTGAAGATTTAGAAGACAGTGACATAGAAAGGGCTGGTCTTCAAGAGTTTTGAGGATGTTTCTAAAGTGAAATATGCTTTATTTCAGGTATTTCACCATTTAAATATTTAAGTCAATAACTCAACAACTCCAGACCCATTATATAAGGCAGAACTTCCCAAGAGTCAGAAATGGAACAGAAAGAAACCAGATGTGTGAATAGCTCTTTATAAAACCAGAATGTTGACTAAAATACATACAGGGCGTTAAGGAAACTGAGGCAGGAGACCAGCTCCACTAATTTCTTCAGCCTACACAGACATATGCCCAAAGGATGAAATGCCATTTTCTACATGTTATATCTAGTCCATACCATTGTAATTTTGAAACAGTCAGACCTTTTGCCTAAGGAGCCTTCCCAGCTGGCAATGCTAACTCAGATGCACAATGACATAGGCACTGCCCTTGTAAGCAGGCACTGAGGTGCGTGAACGGTTTTGCAGACAAAGTAAGAGAACCCAGCAGCGTGGCTGAAGAATAGCCCTCTCATGGGCTTGGCTAATGGGATCACACTGTAGCTTTGACATGTATTTCCAGTTCTTAAAATGCACCCGTTTAGAAACCTTTTTGTCTCAGTTCACTCAACTTGTAGCATATACAGCATTACCTATTGACAAATAACCTTTATAACATATAGGCATATGAGAGCAATCACTAACAAACTGTCAGATCGAATATTTTCCTGGTTGTAGCTGACTCATTACGCAACTTGAACTTTATATTTAAATACAGTGTGTACACAGTGTGTGTCTCTTGGTGTTTGCTTTGAGTTTTTGAGCTATGTTAAGTGAAAAATGTTCTGCTGTACAAACCAAAGATGCTGAACACAATAAAGTACTGTCAGTCTTAAAAAACACACTAAATTTTCTAACTGCTACATTGCATAAACAGATATTTAGAGCCTGTTTAAAAACAGATTATTTATATAACAGTTCATAACACACCCTGTAGCAACAGTACCCTTTTCATGCAAATCTGTACTGAACTGTCTCTTGAAATTTACTCCTTTTGTCTAATACTCTTCTGCAAAGGTAAAGGTTTGGAAAACAAAGCACTATTTAACTACGTAGTTTTTCATTTACATAAATTCTGATCAACATCAGTTTTGTAAATATGACGGGCCACATTCGGCTGTATATAAATCCAGGGCTGTCAGAATACCCTGTAATTCAAGACCAGGTTGGACGAGGCCTTGGGTGATACGGTTTAGTGTGAGGTGTCCCTGCCCATGACAGGGTGTTGGAACTGGATGATCTTAAGGTCCTTTCCAACCCTAAGTATTCTATGATTCTATGATTAATATTTCCTGCCTTTGAAAAACTCTGGGCAGATGGTCGCATTTTAAAGAGATTTCAGTACAGTGGCCAGAAATCATTCCCCACTAATGGTGCCATATGATTAAGGTGTCTTTGGTCAGGATCCAGTTTTGAAAGATGGTAGTAATTAGGGGTAGGCCTCCTCTGAAAATGAAGTCTTTTGATTAGACCAATGGTCTCCAGTGCTTTTTCTCATATTAATAACATTTGATCTTAAGATGCCACCTCATGGGTCATGGCTCTTTTGCACAGGCAGAAACGTTACATTAAATGGGAAACTAAATGCTTAGAGAGCAGTCTCTGAAACCTAAGAGAAATGCAAGCCATCAGGTGTCCAAATAAGCTGCAGTTACAATATAGCCTTCAGAGAGACCAAGGGTCTTCCCCAGTAAGTTTTGTAAGCTACAAGATCTGGCAGGGCAGAAAAATCTAGTTGTAGTAGGATAACACCTACACAACAAAAGTCTATTAAACAGAAATACCAATTGACGTTAAGAAAACTGAATACTGGACAAAATCTTGTATTTTAAAACACTTTCAATGACTATACAGTATCGCTAGGAAAACTTGGAAACTGAATTCCTCTACCGAATTGTGACATCCTGCCTCTGATGCAATCCAAAGCGTAACTCCTGTAGTCTTCACTGACCCATGTGACGTTCAGAAAATACACAGAAGAGACTGCAGCGGAGGCCTTGTGTGACAACTGTCAAACTTTCAGGGACAGAAGAACAGTCTTGGCCTTGTCAGTGATGTATTTTCCTTCAAAACTGCCAGCAATTATTAGAAATTAGTGTGAAGTCACCTAGAGCTGTAAGACAGATTAGTATCCCATGAGAGTACAGGAAAAGGTGGCCTCGAGATGAAAGCGACTACAGATTTGGAGCTAACAAGTGATGACCTATTGAAGGAAGAAGGATCGATGACCAAGTACAAATCCCTGTTGTACTCAGCAGTCTTGAATATACAACCATTCAATCCTCATTTTGGAGTTGTTGTTTTTTTTTACAAGTCAACTTCTCCAACCCCTGCTGCTATTTCTGGCTGCGTAACTTTGCATTCTGTATTACACATGTATAAAGAACAGGATTACTGTGTACAAGGATATTTTTTCCTCAAGCAATTTGTAAAGGAGTGGGTGTTCACATATGTGTAAGGCATATGTGTGAGCATTCATCCATATTAACATTTTTGGTTTGTCAGTGGCTAAGTAATCAAAAGACAGGTTGAGACACAACAAGGAAATCTGTCCCATCTGCAAAATTGAATCAATCATGTGCTGTCAACACAGATTAGCTCACAAAGACCTTGAGTCTTACAACATGTTATTGCCTTAAAGGCCATGTCGTTAAAGAAAACGCTACAAATTAATCCATTTCCCACCACAGCATTACATACCTAATTCAAATGTTTAACAGAGAAAAAAAAAACTGCCAAAAAATGTTAGTATCCAGGTCTGTAACTCAATGACCACTGCTAAAACAAAGGTGGCTGGAGCCTTTCTGGAACAGCCATGCATGTGTCAGGGGTACTATATGCTTCTTTTCCTGCCAGCTCAGGTTTTTGTGTCCAAGCACTGTATTGCAGTTGACACCATTTCTTTTCTCTGACAAGCAGAGAATAGAAATCTTTTGAGTTTTGCTTCTCTGCCTGCTCAGGGGGTCTGAGAAAACAGGGAGAACAGATGGGCAAAGTAGCATGTGCGAAAGTATCTCTGAACCCAGCAAGTCACTGAGCACAAGAGCTAGAAGGGATACTTCATCTGTCACGTTCTCTAACGTACCAGATAACATTTTTGGTGTGGTTTTGTTGTTGTGTTTGTTTTTTGCGTATTATTTTTAACCACAGGCATTTAATGTTTTAAACTTATAATATTATTAAGCTTAGAATATCTTCAGGAATTTAGAACTTGACAGCATTCTGTTAGTTCAAGAAAACAAAAGGCTTTGTCCACTGGGTCACAATTTATGACCTTCCCGACAAGGGCTTGGATTATGGTATGACTCCAGAGCTGCCCAATTCCTCTAGTAGAAACCACTACAATTCGTGTTGCGAGGGTACGACCAAGCTCTGTTCCTACCATGGCACTTTATTTCCTGACTCTGAGTAGCTCCTCATGAGAAACGATTTACATCCTAGCAGCACTTAACACCCACGGACCCTGACAGATTTAGCAAGAGGTACAGTGATTCAGTACACAGAGGATGAATTAAAAATAGTGACGTTGTGGCTAAATTGCCACCACTCTATCTCTGAACACTGACAACCTCAAAGCAGCCACTTGCGATACTTGAAGACTCGGTGCACAATTGCAAATGTGTGTGCACCAACAAAGGTCATGAAGCATTCCTGGACATGAACGCAACAAGGCCAGGAAAAAGACAAGCTGGCCAAAAGGCTGGTTGTGCAGATCTTTCCCAAACAAAACCAGTATTTCCTATTCTGTGCATTAAAGCTTTAAAAAGAAATGAGTCAAAAAGGCAAGGAGAGAGAGAGGCAGAGCGTAAGCTCAGTGCTTCAGTGTGCCCCAGGATATCGTATTATGGATACAGAAGAGCTCAAATACATAGAAAGACTGATTCTACTTCACCTATGTACAATTGGTACGCTTGTTCTGGGATAAAACAAACATCCATAATCAATACTGAAGGAATACTGGACTGTGCCTCATATACTTGAGCAACTGATCAAGAAATAATTCATCCCTGTGCAAAGGTTACCCTTGTAAGTCTGCCAAGGTCAGTGTCACTTTAGGTTTTCAGCTGCTGGAAGTGCTGGCTGAGTTAAAACTGCCTAGAGCAAGCTTTAAACTTACATACTCAACTTCTTTGACAAAAAGTCTCTGTCTTACTTTATCTGAGTTTGCAATCCTCTAATAATGCAAGGCACATTATTGCCCTGTATTCCTTACTCCCTGCCCTTACTTCCCTTTTTGGCTCAAATGAATCTTCCATATGTAGCAGAACAAGGCTTGATTACAGAGAACATATTAATATCGCTCGGTTGACATTCACCATCATATGTTCTTCTTAAGAAATAATCCAAATTAAATTTAAATACTGGTAAGTTGGGTTATTTTTTGTTGTGGTTGAGTTTTTTTGGTTGCTTGGTGGGTTTTTCCCAGGAAACGGTTTCTGTACGGGTTATCTCCCCACTGTGAGTAAAAAAAATATGAGTAATCTTTCCTTCAACTTAACATACAAGCAGTAACCTCCTTATGAAATACCCTGCATCACCACTATGAGCTGAACTACAGTCTAAGACCTAAATGCTATGTAATCTGCATGCAGGTTTTTGCTTTGGTCATACTCTCAGCAAGTACCCCAAAGGCAGCAGTACCTCTCTGTCTGCCTTGTACCCTCAGAGTAGCTCAGGACCTTTGTTTCACTGGGAGTTTGTGGACTTTCAGTTTCCTTCAGTGCTTAAGCCAATTCTAAAGCAGTTCTTAACCTCCAAAGTCACTTAACTGCTTTTTTAACACGTAAGCCTGTTTTTTTCCTTCCAAATCTGACAGTATTACCACTCGCCTTTACTTAGAAATTCAGTGTTAGAAACTGGAACAGCTTGGGTGCCACAGGGGATTTTAATGACCAGGTAACCCCATCAGGAATGCAGAGGCCATGCAACCTGCCAGGCTTTGCAGCACTCTGCAAGACTAGAAGCAAGAGCTTTCAGAAATCAGTGTGATTTTCCAAACTGAATCGGTTTGGATCAATTATCCCACAGGAAAATATGACTCTTCCTTTATTGTATCAGTACTACCAAACATTTCACCTCTGAAAAATGTTCTTTAAACATAACATAATTAGCGTTCTGAAGGGCAAGGGAGAAAATATTTTTGCTTTGACTAGCACAAACCTGATCCAAACACTTCCGTGTTGCTGTTTCAGTTAAATCAGTCACCTTTTCTAGGCTGGCTGTTTCAAGCAACAATGCAAGTTGCAAAGCCTCTGTCCTCACAAATATTAAAGGACCTGTGCTGTGCAAGAAGAGCACAGAGCCACTCTCTCAAGAAGTGAGCCTATTACGAAAAGAAACCGAACAGATGCATGACATCTTGCAGAAGTCTGATTAAAAACAGAAACATGAAGGTTAAACCTCTCAGCAATATCATGTTGTTCAACAAAAGACGGAGCTGGTATGGAAAGATGAACCTTTGCTCCACTGTCTCCCCTTCAGAGCTAAAAATAATAGTGAGTCATGCCAGTAGCAGTGTTGCTATTTAGCTTTACAAATTCAGGTCATTAGGCTTATACGTACAGAATCATTTCCATCATACCACAGATCATGAAATGGTAGTAAGGACATGAGCACTCAGGAACAGGGCACCAACCAGCCCTAGGTTTCAAAACTCAATAGGATTGCTCAGGAATATATCAAATTAATACAGTCAAGTTCAGTAAGAGAGTCAAGACTGAAATTAACATTACAAGTAGGAAGAAAAGGGAAGCTATACATAAACCTCTCAATAGTCCATCTCTCAATCCCTTTTATCCCCGTGGAGTACATCCCTGTCTTTTCTTTTTCTTCCTGTCTTTTTTTTTTTGGCTATTTCAGATCAATGCAAATGGCTATAAAGCATTTGTGAAGAATCTTCTTGAAAACTAGCTGATCTAGACAGATAGAGCAGATGACCTACAGGAGGCAACACAGGAGCCAAATTACAAAAGAAACATATTAAACATCATTGAAGTGAACAGAGAATCTCCCAGAAAAAGGACCAGTCCACCTATTTTCTTCTAAGTTAAGTACTTCTGAAAATAGGTCAGAGGACTGTCAGGGCTCGAATGAAGCAAGAATGAGCAGTCTTCAGATGCTGAAAGGAGAGGCTGTAAATGCAACCAGAAGAACTGGCATCATCTTGTGTTCTAGAAACACGAGATTTCCTGCATCCCTGTATGTAAACTGAGGCGAGGCATTGCTTTAGAAATGTTTCATAAGGCCAAATCTCTTCATCGCATAAAACCTCCACTCACCCCTATCTCCTTCATTCCCAAGGTCAGGTGTAGGAGATAAAACAGAGGATCCACGTTTGCTCTTGCAGGAAATTTGGCAGTGCTGCTGGCAATCAGAGCCCCCACAGCCTGAACGACTGCCTTGGAGCAAGAAAGCAAATTCACAGGAGAAATGGAAAGCTGATGAATAGGAAAATCCCTACATCATATTTCCAAAGACATTTGGATCAGGGAAAAAATAGCAAATGGTATTTCCAAGCTAACAAATAGCAGCATTGTGTTAACATTCACAGTAAGCTGCCAGTCTCACTGGCTCCTGAAATGCTGCTGCAGCTCCTTGTACTGCTTTGGCTTCGTACTTCAGAGGAGATTTGTTGATAACAGAATTATTTCAGTGAAAAGACAGAAAAAATCAGCATATGGAAAATAGGTTTTTCTAACAATATATGTATAGATGCATTATCAAAGGACTTTTTCCTCTCCATCAAAACAACCAAAGGATTAAACTGAGATTAAGTATGGCAAAAAGTGACCACAAACAGCAAATGCTAAGATGACTGAACAGTTGCAACTGGGAGCTGTTACACTGCTTCCTTGGGGGGAAAAAACCCCAACCAAACCATTTGGAATTCAGATCAGATTTGTAACTATTTCCTGTGAAAAATCTGCATTTTTAAATCACAGCTTTAAAGAGGCCAGAAGGGCAAACGTAATGAATCACTTACCTGTGATACTAATGCAAAATCCCTTTAGCTGACATAATCCTGAGCTACTTTAAATGAGTGCCCCTTGCATTTTTTATATTCTAATAATGCTAGCATTCTAAGAAACTGTTTTAAATGCAATTTTTTCAGCCTGCTTTATCACGTTATATCCCTGTAAACTTGGCCTGGCTGACATACTTGTGTTATGAACGAGTTACTTAGAACGGCGTAGACCTACTTGCTCTAAGTACAAGGTTTCTCAGACAGTCTGCTGGAAGAACCAAGAAAACACTACCACATGCAGAACTCAGAGTTAAAAAATGCACCCATCAGTAGCACCCAGGAAACACCTCCTATTACATCAAGGCTACTGCAAAAAGGCATCTTTCATCTTGGTTTTGACAAAATTTCTCTCCCCACAGTGAATGCAATTTATCTGACGGATTTCTTTGAAATGAGGAGCGAAGTCCTTCTCTGTAATGTTGCTGCATATGAAATAAAAATGAAATGGAATCTAAATATACCCAACACTGTTCCGCTCTCCATCCCTCACATGAATCCAATATCACTCTTGCACCCAAAGAGAAGCATTAAAGGCAACGCTCATCCATTTTTCAGTGTGAAAAGCAACCTTGCAAACGTTAAGAAGAAGCGTAAGAACCTTGAAATGACTGTCAAAGAGAGTAGTATATTTTTTGCAATTTCATAGCTAGGGTTGTTTTTTTTAGTGTCTTACTCTTATCCCACGTACACGCACACCTCTATTTATCTCTTTATCTATCTCCATGTAAGATTAGTAAGGGCATGCTTAAGTGCATTAATGCATGGGTACATACAAAAGAGTGCAGTTACGTACCCCTCCTTTATCACTCCTTTATAACCAGCTAGTCCATGTGCCATTTCCCTGCAATTTCTTCCACTGCACCTCTTAACAGCAGCTGTGGCAGTGGTGTGTCCCATCATGACCCAATTTCAAAGAGATCATAAGTCCAATGGAGTTGGGCTTCATATACACACATTTTGCAATCATTTGTGTATTTTGTTTGGTGAGAATTTTTACTGGGATATTCACTTTGGACTATAATATCCTAGCCTCTGCAAACTAGCCTAGTCTTGACAAAATCAACCCTAGACTGTAGCTTTCTTGCACTGGCCTCTAAGACAGGCGCAGTGGATAAAGGCAACAGTGAGAGATGACACACAGGCTATCGGCGGTGAATGGCTCTGCTAGATTTTCAAGATGGATTCTTCTGTGTGGACAACCATTTCTGAGTGCCATTCTTCAAAAAGAGAAAAGCTGAAACAGCCACCCCACTCTCTGAGACGTGAATCATATACCAGGGAGAGACGGAGAGTTTTAGAATGTGGGAGAGGTATCTGAATGCTGTCAAAGGACCAGACTGCAGCAGTACAATTTGCACAAGGGCACACATAAAAGAGGGGTGCAATCATAATAAGGTGTGCAAATTAAGGATTTTGTGGCTTCTGACAAATGTACGCCACTGATGCGTCTAGACATAGACCTTATTCATTCTGTTTCTTGCCTGCTGCTGTGACTGAAGGGCTTGTGAGGAGCAAAAAGAGAGGTGGAACACCTGATGACTGCATCTGGGTTGTGCTGTCACAACCACGTTGTACACTCCAGCTGACCCATAGAACTCTATGTAGTATTAAGCTGTAGTGACATCGAATGAAAAGAAAGGCTGCACCCTGCATACTTCCATGTCCTCACAGAAGAAGCTCAGGCCTCAGCAAAGAGAGCAAAAAAGGAGTGCGAAAAGAGGGCAATGTGCTTGAACAAGTCAGCGATGGGAAGAACTGCCATGGAAGAACTGCTGTAATTATCCCTGAATCTAAGGCAGGATAGTGCAGGAGTTGGGTTGCAGTCTCAGCAGTGTGGTGCTCCCCCAGAATGGCTGTCACTGTATTTTTTGTGGGTCGTGGTCCCCCTTCAGAGGAGAGAAGGGTGTTCTGCCTTTTACAAGCTCAACACAAACATCTGCGTATTCTCATTTTTACTACTGCTCATGATAACGCCATTTTATCTTAATTCCTTCAAGATTATTGCAATGCTGGTAATTGCAATCAAGCTATTTTATAAGTCCAGTTTACAGGAGACCAAATTATTTGTTATTTATTTTCAGTTCTAAGTGGATCATTTGTGTTTTCTCTGAGTAATATGATGTGTACAGAATGTCCCTAAAAATGTCAACGAAGTGGAAAGACACAGAAAGAATGACTCTGTCTCATAAGTACCCGTGGCTTTCAGAATGCAAATCATTATTACACAAACACAGAAATAGCACAGTAGGCTTACACAGAGTATTAGAAATAGATAAAAACCATACTGTATGCCATGAAGTTCTTACAGCTGTAAGATTTACTCAAGCAAGTAGCCCCGTTGCCTTCAAACCCCACGCAATCGTAATCCTCCTCTTGATAATTCATCTCTTCACATTGCTCCACACGTCTCAAACTTCCATTTTAGCCTAAACAAGCAACTCCTCCCCACACACTCACTACTACCCCCTACCTCTCCCTGTGCCACTGCAGATTCATGAATGATACAGTCTGGATACCCACTGTCAGCACCCATTTTACTGGCAACGGGAACTCAGGCACTGGAGGTAACAGCTCTAAGCAGCTGCTTCTAAGATTCCAGGTAAAATTGTTTCCTTGCGAACACAATGGAAGCTTTAAGCTACTGACTGGCTTTTGTATGTTTCTAATCTATTACCACGGGGCTATTCAGTATATACAACTTCAGTCAGCCTACAGAAGTAAAACACAGATTCACGTGGGTGCAATTTAGTGTGGCAATAACATACTGTTTACATCATGAACAAGTACAAGGAGCTGGGCTAATATCCCCAAGGAGAACAGATTGCCTAAATAAGCATCTTTCATAAGAGGTCTCTGAGAGTTATTCCCGATTGTTTCCAGTTGTGACTTTGGAAAATACTTGCAAACCCTTCCAAACGAGCAAGGCAAAGCTGACCTTTTTCGTAGCTGCTGGTGAGATGAGTGATCTCGTGTTACATACAAACTTAGCTGCAACCTTAACTAAACCAGAAAATGTAAGTTCCACCATGAAGAGTCACAACAGCTCCTTCCATGTGAGTTCAACATATGAACACAGGGCAGTTACAGCTAAACCTGAGCTCCTGGACTATTAACTAATAGCTAATTTTTCAGAGACACTATGCTGGGCTGGAGCAGTCAGGATGCTTCCCTCCCTGATTCAGGGAAATAGCCGGTAGCAGTAGCCAGGATAGCCAAAGACACAGCACTGGTGGATCTGCACCAACAGGCAGCATGGTGGAGGAAGCAACACTTTGGAATCCCACAGTAGAGATATAAATCCTCAGGGAGTCCCATGTTACAGCAAAGAAGACTCAAATTAGACTTCAGAAAAGCCTTTTTAGTGGTTAAGAGAGTGAAACACTGGGATAGATAGGGAGATTGTAGAGTTTGTAACATAAAGTCTCGCATGACAACTGTTCCGGACAGGAGGATGATTTGAGGGAGCTTATGAGACCTTTTCCAGTCCTATTTCTGTGCTGCTTCTCTCAAGTCTATTGTCCCACCTCTAGAAAGACGGAAACAAATTTTTTATTCCATACTTTTTTTATTGTATGCATTCTATGGTGCTAATGAGAAAAGTGAGAACAGGACACCACGTTTATAGGCTTTTCCTCATGAGCATCTTCTCCTCCCTCCCAGCACATATAAGAGCTTCTCTCTTGAATTTGTATGGTGCTCTCCAGCCTCCTGCCAGATAAACAAATATGTGTGCTGCTGCCTTCCTGCAGTACCAGAAAGAAGATCTGAAGGCTCCACATTTTCAAAGACAAACTCTTCTTTCTAGTGTATTCTCTAGGTCTCTGGAATGGGAGTCCAGCGATATAACGATCCCCCTGATTTATGTGTGTGCTGTATCACGCTTTTTCTTCAGCAGTGTACAAGAAAGTTTATCATTAGAACACTATCTCATGATATCCTTGATAACACAGCTTCTACATAATCTAACCCTTAGTAACCTCACCTATTTTTCTTCTTCAGCCTATTGTAAAGCCCCATCTCCTCTTTTCAGTTTGCAAGCAAACTTTTTTTTCCCCCAGATTTTGTCAATTTTCATTAAGTGGAGAATTTGGCTTTACACAGAAACTCTGCTGCACCCTTAGCCTTAGTATGCTTCCCAGCTCTGCATTTTGCATTGCTTCACCACCTGCATTAAGCAAATGAAACAGCAAGGAACCAGTCACTATTCCTATTCATCCTTTTATGTCCTTTACGTTACACCTTATATTTTTACAAGCAACCAGTTGTTGAACTCATTCTTTTACATCCACTGATTTCTGAGCTGCAATGGGCACTGTAAAGCAGTGGCACTCACACCCCAGTCTGCACAGAGCTACCTGGTCCTGCAATGCTCTTCTCCTCTCTAACTGCTCAAGTATGTTAGAATTAATTAAAAACCGCAGTCAGTATTTTTCTAATGTTTCTAAGTTTCATGTAAACTGTGATCAGGAACCGTATGACTGAGCAAGGCAGAAATATCATTCCTGTTGATATGCGCTTTGTATGATGAGAAACTGCATGATAGCATTTTGAGGGCTTGACCCTAACATAACATTTTCTTATCTTTTTTATTATTCAGAAGACGATGTTCCAGTGTCTGGAAAAATGCTATGTACTGTCTCAGACATAAGGAGTCAGGCAAATAAACCACACTGGAAAAAACTCCCTCTGTGATTTGCTTAAGTAGCAATTTATGTGAATAGGAAATCTGCTGCTCATTTAATTTTGAAGACAGTCACAGCCAAAAAATCCTATTATAAAGGCCGCATCATACAAATATGGATTAGGAATTTCCCTAAATTCTATTTACAGAAGAAAGTGCTGGACAAAGATGCAGAGGATCTCTTCCCTGTCTATGGCAACATCTATTTCTTACGTGAAACGTGGCTTCAAGCCATTTAATCTTTCTATCATCATTTCCCCATCTATGAAGGGACATAATAAAATTTATTTTCCTTTATAAAGTGCTTTGAACTCTATGGATGAGAAGGGCTTATGAAAAAAAAAAGGTCACATTTTTATCACTATTGTTCCTATTAACCTAACACAAGCAAGAACATTTGTCAAATTATGGGTTTAATAAGATTTACTTATCAACAGTCAGCAGTGATGACAGCAGAAAAGCCCCATATACTACTTTCTAAAGCTGGTCATACTGACAAAAACAAGGCTTGCTTAATACAGAAATACTCCTGGTAAATTCTGGAACTTCCCTACAGAGCAAAAACTTTGTATAATCCCATAATAACAAACTGAACCCAGGATGGACACAAACTAGTTTAAAAGTTGATATGATGCTGGGATCACCCATCACAAGCATGAAAACACATCCAGCACATTTTCCCCGCAGGAGCTCAGTGAGCACAGATGGCACCAACAACTACATCCAGTGCTTTTAGTACATGGCAAAAGAAACACCTCAGTTTGGATAAATCCCATCAGCAGCCCAGCTGTTCAGGAAACACTGTCGGGAGTCCCCTCTGAAAAACAGGCAGCCAAACTCGTGTCAACAGAAGCAATGGGGTAGGAGAGTCAGAAGCTAAGTGTGGACATGAAAAACCGCTGCTATAAACCACTCCACTTTGAAACCTAGTAGATGTACATACAGTCTGTAATTGGTTTCATAACACTTTCCTTGTGCCATGTCAAAGAAAGTAGCTGAGAAGACATGAAACTAAGTGAGGAGATGTTGGTGTCACAGTTAAATTGCTGAATTTGGTGAGACGCCTGTACCTTCAGTCCCCTTAATATGTTAGCAAAGCACATTTTTATGCTTATGGAATCAAATTGTACACACTACATCACTTACATCCCTCCAGCTCATTTTCTGGCTAACTTTTGTTCACCACTAAGCGCAGCCCTGTTTTTCAGTCACATCTGCACTGGCATATAGCACGTATGAATTCAGCCGCATTTTGTTGTCCTTTTCAAGCCTAAAACCTCACTGAAACCCAAGCACAAGTGCAAGGTTTTCTGCTTCAATAATGTGCATTTTGTTTTAAAAATATTTAATCTCAGAGGCAGATAATATCTGGGAAAGAACTGAAAAACATGAAGGAAAAAGTAGAAAAAATCCTTAAGAATCTGTGAAAGCCAAGAGAGAGAACATCTTCCTAATTCTCGTAAGGGTATTTAATTATTAATCCACACAAAAACAGCAACAAAAATCACAAACGTTAGAGGACTTTCTGCTTTGGTGAACTTTGTTAAAATCCCTGTTTCTCACTCTTGTAACATTTTTCTCTGGGAGGTTCTCAAACTACTTCATAACATGTCCATGAAATACATCGCTTGTCTACTTTACAGATGAGGAAATCGAGCAAAGCATAATTAATTCATTCTTCTAAAGTTGTAATCATCCCTAATACAGAGATCAAAGATACTCTGGGAGTAAGGGAGCAAAATTATTCTGGGTAATTCTGGGAGTAAGGGAGCAAAGCAGAGAAGTTAACTTCAGTCTCTGAATCCCATGGCAAATCAGGGATAAGCCTCCCACTTGCAAGGTACTAATTTGAGGTTAATCTATCAAAGATGCCCACCTCTCACAAGGCTGTAGGCAGTGGATGTGCCACTAAGATAAATGAGCTGCCACCCTGTGATGTTGCTGGCCTTGCCACTTGTAATCAGAATGGCTACAAAATGGTGCTTAACTGCTAAGATAAGCCTGCAGAGAGAGGAACAGAGATTGTATGAAGAGGACCTGAGATAGAGAATAAGATCGTGTCACAGTGGGAAAAATTTGTTCCTTCCAAAATACTGAGCTTCTCCAAGGAGCTGGAGGTTAAAAGCAATCCGGCAAAATAACTGATGATTCCATCAAATGTACAGAGAACTCAAGGCTGAAATGTCTATTTGGCTTGACAAGTAAAGCAGACGCACTGAGAGGGAGTGAGTAAAATACATTAGCTAAAGACTTAATGAGGAGGTACAAGAAAACATTCTGATTTTTCAGAAAACCTTCATAATCGCAGAAGTGCATGCAAGGCAGTTCCAGGGAATCTTTGTCTGGCTTCTCTCATCAAAACCAACTGCAGGCTGACAAAAAGCAAACCTTTTGGTGAGCCTGCATCATCAGCACACACGAAAAACTGTGCTACCCCAAAGAAACAAATCCTCAGAAACCTGATGGATATGTTTTTGGTAGCCACCATAGCCAAACGCATGAGTTAGATACTATAACCAAGGCACAACAAAGACTTAAATCAAATACAATCAAATCACGGAGCAGTAAAAGCTCAGCTTTGGTCTGGTTTTTTCAACCCACCGCTGTTCCACAGGGTATCACTAACATTGAATGTAATGTTTGAAGGCTTCGTAACATGCCAGATTTCTTTACTGTCACACGTAACATACAGTAATTCCCATCGTGTTGTCTGCCGGACATACAACCAGGGAATCCCAGCAAATGGACTGCAATGCCAGAAAAAAAGCAGTAAGATGGGATGGGAACAACTGGCCAGGCAGCAGCCCTGCAGGAACAAGCCCTGCAGGAGCCAGCCTGGGAGCTACAGGGAATCAGAAGCTGAAGAGAAACCAGCAGCATCATATAAGGACAGGAAATGTACCTGGGATGTCTGAACAGGAGCAGGGCAATAAGGCATGGACAGCTATCCTTCAGCTCTGTTCTGCACTGGTGAGGCTCCTGGGCAGTGTATTCCATAAGGACATGGCTCCATGGGAGCAAGCTCCTGGTCTGAATGACCAGAAATCTAGAAAGTATGATGTAGACCTAGGAAAAGTTTGGAGAAACTGGAGCCATCCCATTCTTAGAGGAACTGGAGTCAGCATTTCTACAGCAGAAGACCAAAGAGATGGAACCAAACACCAAAGACAGCCAGAAACCAGCAGCTCTGCTGAACATCTGCCGTGAACAAGATGCAAAATAGCAGGTTTATACAGCAGCAAGGATGTTTCAGGTTAGACCTTGAGAAAAACTTTCTCATGTATAGGTTGATGAAGCAGTGGCAGAGGGTGCTTAAAGATGTGGAAACTTTTAAAGGTGATTAAACAGACATCTTTCAAGAAGACCACAATTACACATGACCCTGCTTGAGGCCAGGAAGCAAGATGAGGTGACAGTCCATAGCCCTGTCCAAGCCTACAGAGAGGTGTGTTGCAGCCCTGAGCCTCTCCACAGAAACATGCAGAAGAACAGAGCTCACCCAACTGACCTAGGACAAAAAAGCACACCTGGGAGATGTCCGGGTACAATGACAAAATTCTGAGGCCACATAAGGAACCTCAAATCCAGAAGCTTACTGAGCTGTTTTTCTTCTTCTCCTTTTAGGTTTCTCCAGTCCCTCACACCTTCAATACAATTCCAGGAATTCGAAATACATGTAAAAACATATTCTTAGAGCTATTATCTCCAAACTACATGTTTAACGGTAAACCCTGCACAGTGCCTTGAAACTCCAAAGTAACTCGTCATCAGCTCCATTGCTCGTGTATTTCATTTTCCCTCTTAGGAGCCTTCCCACCCTGCTCCTACTTTCTTAGTTTCTTTCTTTTTTTGTCCCTCACTGAAAGAAAAACACTGCACTGGTTCATGTCCAAAGGGCCCCGATGAAGGGCCTGGAGCACAAGTCTGATGAGGAGCGGCTGAGGGAATCGGGGTTGTTTAGTCTGGGGAAAAGGAGACTGGAGAGACTTTATTACTCTCTACCTGCATGAAAGGAGGACGGAGCCAGAGAGCAGCTGGTCTCTTCTCCCAAGAAACAAGTGATAGGACAAGAGGAAATGGCCTCAAGCTGTGCCAGGGGAGGTTAAGACTGGATATTAGGAAAAACTTCTTCACCAAAAGGGTTGTCAATCTTAGGAATAGGCTTCCCAGGGCAGTGGTGGAGTCACCATCGCTGGAGGTACTTTTGTAGTTGTGACACTTAGGGACATGGCTTAGTGGTGAACTTGGTAGTGCTGGGTTAACGGTTGGACTCGATGACCTTAAAAGACTTTTCCAGCCTAAATAATTCTCTAAACAAAGATGGTTAGATGAAAGCCACAAGCTGAGGTTTGAAATTTACTTTATCCTCGGTATCAGCACAGTTAAATACATCAGGGAGGAATGAGGTATATTGATAGCTGAAAGGTTTGTTCATTTGAGTTCACTTCTATAGCAAATTTTCTGCTAGATTCACTTTTGAGAAAGTCAGAATGTAATAAACAGAGTTACTCTCTGTAGGGTTATTGACAAGAAAAAAAGAGTTATAAGTAGTATTGATTTGGGGTGAAATGGTAGAACGTGACAATCAATAGAGCTTAGTCATATATAAAACAGGAGTCACACAAGTCATGACAGGATTATCACAGGAGCCAAATCCTGGTATCAGCTAAGGAAGGGGGGAAGCCATAAATGGGATTCAAAGCATAAGCTGTGGATTGCTTTATAGAAAAAAAATAACCCTAAACTATTCATTTTCATTTTTAATATGTGAGATAGTTTTTATTTCAGCGTTTTGTCACTGCTGTTTTTCTAAAGCTTTTGAAACAAATTCTTTCCACCTCCATAGTATTTTCATTAAATGTCATCAAAGCTCTTTTCAAATCTCAGAGAGAAGTATAATTATCCTTATTTAACAGATAATGAGAAGATAGAGAAAGAGATCGGGGCTACGTTTTCCAAAGCAGTCAGTAATGCCTGGATCTGTCTGGATACACAAATCCATAAAATGAGAGCCGTACAGAAACCAAATTTGCAAAGGTCCTGGGAAACCACAACTTTGTTGATGTCAATGACTGCTACAAGTTCTCAGACTCTGGGTCACAGGCTGGGGATCAAGAAGCTGAGCCTTCACAGCAAGCTGCATAAGCACAGTAAGCTTGCTCACAGATACAACAGAGCCTAAAATAGGAGGGTTCCTAATTTACAGTCCTCTGTTCTAATTACAAAGCTCGTTATTTTTACCACTTGAATGACTCAGGGTGAAAAAAACCCACCCCAATGACCGTATATTTTACTACATGAAAGATCTGTACATTTACTGGTATTTATATAGTGCCTAACTTCCGAGCACAACCACACTGGAAAATAATAGCAGTAATAACTTCAGAACAGCAATGAATATTTTTCCCTGGTTATTTTACCCCTGCACAATCATTCAGTGCATTGCCTTTTCCTAGATTCTGGACAAAAAAAAGATTGAAATAAGAATTCTTGAAAGATCCTAAAATGCCTTACAAATGCAATTGGACACAGAATTAGTTACGCTACCAAGGTGAAAGGCAGCAGTGTTGATAATGATCAACATCACACAAGAATTTATTGCAGGCTGTGATGAAAACCACTACATTCAAGGGAAACATAAACCATATTTTGAAGAACCTCTTGCACTAATCAGCTAAATAAACGCCGACAATCAAACTGCGGGATATACACAGCCTCAGGGAGGAGGGGGCCTTGGAACAGTCTCATTTTTATGAATGGAGCCATAAGAGGGAGGTTAGAGAAGGACAGGAGCTCACACAACTCCAGTTGCGAGGAAGGCACAGGACAGGCAGAATGGCATCACCACACTGAAACGCAAGCTGGCCAGGAAACCAAGGGTAACGCAGTTGGAGGGGAAAGAAAAGCCATTGATTTCTAAAGAGAGGTTTGTAGATACTGCAACAGTTTAAAAGCTTGTTTAGCTGGAATCACATTTGCAGTCACAGGATTTCTATTGGAAAATGGCATTATTGTCTCCAGATGGGAAACTAGGACTGAATCACCTCAGGAGAAGGATGGACAAGACGACCTTTTGAGGTCCTCTTCAGACAAATTTCTGTAAGACTATGTTTCAGTGACAGAAAACACATCTGGATCAGAGCTGCTTGGGCTTAGGCATTCAAGTTAGAAATTTTTGGCATAAGTCTTTGGCATGAGAAAAAGCCCAAGCAATTTTTATATTGGACTCAGTCTGCCATTAGTGATGCGATTCAATCATAAAATGGCTTATTCCCCCAACACAGATATATAATATCATACCAGAGTAGAAATGTGGAGCTGCTCTCATTATCACAGCTAAGTTCATTTTGCAGCAAAGCAGTTTACTTTAAGACTTTTCCAGCAACCCAAGTCTAATTATGGAATCAATTTAAAGCAATTTTGTAATTAAAAGTACCTGCTGAAAATATCTCACAGGCTCAATAATTTAAAAAGATAGCATTAAAAAAAAAATGTAATTAAAAAAGCCAAATCAGTTTGGGTGACTCGTCCACGAGAAGAGTGCTGAAGGACGTTGCATTTTCAGACCCAAATCGCCCGCTTCCTCCCCAGATCTCTGCTCTCCCTAGCTGCGTGGGGATACGAGTCAGCTGGGAGATGGCCGTCTGGACAGCGGTGGGGAAAGCTCCTTTTTTTGGCCTTTTTCTCTTTAAATTCAAAGAAAATAGGCTGTTTCAAAATCATGCTGTACTTCCATAGAACACTGCTCCCTAGCAGGCACCGGGGTGAAGCTCCCTCCTCCCGGGGATCCCTACGAGGGACTGGGGGATGAGGACGGAGCGGCGCTTCGCTCTCCGCGGAGGGCACCGGGCTGGGGGAGGAAGTTTCCCGGCTCCCCCCCCCCCCCCCCCCCCCCCCCGGCTCCCCGGGGCTGTGGAGGTAGAGGAAGGGGAACGGCTCTTCCTGGGGCTCGGGGCTGCTCACTCACCGCCCGCCGCCGGCCCCGGGCCGATGCTCAGCGCCAGCTGCATCCAGAGCGCCGCGGCCAGCGCCCGCCGCCGCGCCGCCGGGAGGGCACCGCCGCCGCTCGCCTGCTTCCCATGACACATCTTCTGCCCGCCAAAGGCATCCGGTTAGCCGCCGCCTGCAACGAGAGAGCCGCTCCGCCTCGCCGGTGCCCGGGGCTCCGCGGGTCGACGCCGGACCGCCTCCCCCCCCCCCCAACGCCCGGCCCCGCCGCCGCTACCTGCCGGGTCCCCCCTCCCAGCCAGCCCCGGCGGGCACCTCCGCGGCTGCTGCTGCCGCTGCCTCCGCCGCTGCGGCTCGGGGCCGGGCTCGCACACACACACATACACACACATACACATACACGCACACACACACCGGCACACGCAGCGTGGCTGAGCCCTACCTGCGGGGGGGCGCAGCGCGGAGCCGCAGCGCGCACCTGCCCCGGCCGCCGGTCCTTGGCCGCGGGGAACCCTGCGCTGCGGGACCGCCGGCGCCCAGCGGCAGCGCGGGCAGCCCCGCCGCCGCGCACACGCATGGCAGCCGCGGGCAGGGCTGCGGCGCCCCTCCGCGCACGGAGCGGCACGGCACGGAATGGGTGTCCCGCCGGGTGGGAAGCGGGGCGGGGGTAGGGCTCTCGCTGCCCCGTTCCACGGGAGCCCGAACACTTCCCAAGGGCTGGGAAACGTGAAGTTCGTGCTCAAGCCCCTGGTAGTTTCCGGCTGTTTTCGTTTCAAAACGGGGGTTCGTGGTGGGAAGCTCTGAGGGAGCATCTTTAAGATGCCTGTATGCTTCATCATGTGTTAGGCATGAGGTAAGGTTTTTCCGTGCAGATGCCGGTGCCGCATCAGTCACAGTTTGTGGAATGAGGAGGTGTACGACAGAGCACTTGCCCATCAGCTGCCAGTGGGGAAAGGCTGTGTGCCCAGGCCTGCCAGCTGAAGCAATTTGCTGTTAGGAAGCAGCACCCAGCTGGATTTAGACAATCTGTGAAATTCACTGCCACAAATCACTGAATTGGAGACACTGTGGCACAGCTGTGATATAGCTCCATGTTTCCTGGTGCCATTCGCAGTGCACTGGGTTAGGGGTATCACCCCTTCACCCACTGCACAGTGCAGGCCCAGCAGTAGCAGAGGGTGTCTTCTAGCCGAGGAGGCTGCAGAGATGACATTCGTGAAACAGATTAAGGTGTGCAGCAGACTCCTGGACATAGTGGAGGGAAGAATACTGGGGGCAACACAAGACCTGTTTGTGACGAAACATACCTGGGCTCCGCACAAACCCGTACCCAAACATACATGGGCTCCTACTAAGAGCATGTGGAAATAGCACATCCTGGTGCTTTGAAGTTAACAGTTGATATTGGTAAAGGTATATGTACAGCTGGAGCTGTACAAGTCTCAGCTACCTGATGAGCTAAAACTCTGAAGGCTTTTACCTCGAATCACTGCATCATGTATCAGTTCAAAGAGCAATATAAGAAGGGTAGTTCTTCATCTCTTTACTCTCCCTTGGAGAAAATGGGCATCTCACAGTGAAACACAGGTTTTTCATTAAAAAGGAGAAGTATTTGGCCAGTTTTCAGCTAAGAGGGTGCTTTTTCTCTGAGATATTTTTGCTGCTCCTTTTAAATGAGAAAATTTGAAAACCACAGAACATTTCTGCCCAAGCATCATTTCCTGACCAGGTGAGCTTTCACTTCCCCAGCTAGCACAGAGAGGGAGTTCAGGTCAGTAAGAGCTCTCTTAAACTGAGCAAACACAACACAAGCACAATTATATGATACAGATGATTCTTCCGAGGCAATAAGATGCTGGCTACCACAAGTGGCAGGACAGAGCAATAATGCAGCAATTCCTATTATCTGTAACAAGAGAATCTTTATTTTTACATTACTGGTTTGATAGCTTTAATTTTTGTAATCAAAATGGCAAAAGATAATGTCCCCAGTGAGCTAGCGCCATTTCTGTTTCACACCAATTCAAATGCAAAGAGCTGGATTAAAAATCTGCCTTCAACATGGATGGGGTCATTACAGTCTCCTTCCAAGGAGGAAGAGACGAGTGAGCTATAGTGTTGATAGCTGCTATTTAGCCCTTGTTTCTGCCATTTCTTCTTACCCCCATGTGTTTGTGGCCATGCTTCTGACACCATTCAGCCTAAGGAAGGACCACCAAATGCTCTGGGCATCCATCCACCACCCCAAGTGAGCAGGAATAACGCTGCTTCAGACAGCACCAGGAAATCAACATTCACTGGTGCTGGAGGAGTTTGGCAGGCGTCCCTGTCAGCCCAGGAAAGACCAAAGCGAGTGAGGAGCAGCAAGAGGTGAAGCCTGAGGCAAGCCCGACCGCAGAGAGGCAGAGGGGAAGGAGGTGCTCTGCTTCCACTTGGACTTCATTTCTGGATGAGATAGATTGCTGAAGGGCTACAGCAGCTCAGTGACCAAAACTGACATCTGTAATCAATTTTAGTGCATCCTTCTGAGATGAAGTAGGGCCAGAGCTGTGATCAATGGGCTGGACTTAAAGCTCTGAGCTGCTATTACACAGCACAGACTGTAAAATACTGTAGGATTTGTCCGATGATGATCCCCCCAGTGTTTCAGTCACAGATTTTGCCTCAAACCTGTACGGACTCACCCAGAATTGCCTTCACTGGGGATAACCCCTCACCATCACTGGCAAAGATGGGCTGGAAACAAGTCAGCCAAACGACCTGGTATCTGTTTTTCTCTGTAAGTCATCACAGAGCTGCCTCCATCTCCATGCACTGCCATTGCAGCTCTCCTTAGCAGCCACCCCCCAGGACAAAGATGGAAAGCACCAGCACTCATCTGTGCCCATCCAAAATGTTGAGTACTGTGTCTTTATGCGATTAAGTGCTTGGTATATTTAGAGGTTTTTATCCCATTGAGGTATTCCTTCTCCATATTTCCCTGCTCAAAAACAAGATCAGAAGGAATTGTCCTAGAGATGTGGCTGTTTGGTAAGTAAGTTTAGTCCTTTAGCTGGATTCCAGCAAGGGTGAAAAGGATGGAGCTGTGGTTGTAACTGAGGGTAATAAGAGAATTTATCTGTGGCAGTAAAAAAAGACACCAGTGCAGGTTAGTGGCAGTTGAATGGGTATAGGGTGTCCAGTCCATGGGGAAAAGAAGAGTTTAAGGCAGAAGTCTGTAATTAATTATTGTAAATATAAAATGGCCATCACTAGCATTGAGATTTGGCTGGCAGAATGTCATTCCAGGCTGTAAGTACATATTGCAATACGTCCTCCAGGCCTCCTGGACACAAACCAGCTTCCTTTTTCATTGGCCACAAGGAAGAACTATTTCTTCCCAGCCCACAGGTATCATGTTGTTACACGCAATTCTGCATGGAAAGTTAAGAAAAATGATTCAAGCATCTTCCAACAAAATGCTGAAGGGAGTCCTGAATGCCTTGTAAAGCACAAAACTGTTAAGGGCTAAGATTTAATAAAGACCTTATTGTGTCCTTATGGCAGATAACAGGCTAAGATATGTGGCATCTCTTGTAATATTAATAGGCTCAAAGTTTCAAGCATTTTCAAATAAACACATGACTGCTGATATTACCCATTTGTTAAACCCTATTATACATCAGATAAGGCATTCGGCCAGTTTCTTCATACTTGGAGTATGCTGTATCTCTGTTTTAACTTAGAAATACTAATGAGCCAAGACTTCACAAAACTAAGGCACATATGGGTGACCTGGGGAGGCGTATATTATCAAACCATGTGAGAATACACAGATGCAAAGAAAGGTTTTATCTTCTTAGGTGTTAATATGGATGTCTTACTGTTAATATTCAGGAGTAAATGAGTTCCTGAATATTTTCTATCCTATTCCCAAGTGTGCTCTGGTCCCTACCTGGAGACCCTCCTCTTCGCTGTGACATTGCCTTTGCTTGACTCTGCAAAAGGCTACCCCCGCCCACCGCTCTAGGTTGATTTGTATTAGATATCTTGATTTCATCACATCATTTCATCCCTGTCTAAAAAGGCCAGCTTTCTCACCTACATCTGTCTGAAGAAGGTGATCGCAGTCCACTCAGTAATTGCAGGAAAGCAATTATTCTAAACAGAATCCTTTACGGTGATTGCTTAGGAGAGAGGCTTGCCTCATAAGTGTGCTTTCAAGAACATGTACGCAATTAGGAGGATAATTATTTTGATAAATTCTGAACCACTAACAATTATGATGGCTCAAGAAAAACAGCCCTAAAATTGTTGAGCCCTGGTTCTGCAGATGCTAAGCGCTGAACTTTCAACTCCTGCCGGATTCAGATGAGAGCTGAAGGCATTCAGTTTCTCACAAAGTCAGGATTTAAGAAGAGGCTTTCCCTTCCCTAAACATAATCACTCCTTCTGAGTGGGAAGGGGATGGGGGGCACCCTGAAGGAAATGACAGGAACATGAACGGACAATTCTTTTCCTTCACTCAGCCATTCGTGCTGACAGCCATAAAATCACATCTGGGACCAATACACAAACCCTGCTAACCAGCCAGCAGTGTGGTTTTACCAATTAGTGCTAATTACATTTCATTAGAAAAAAGACTGGCAGCATAGGGAAGGTGGAGCTTGAACTACTCTTTTGTTTCCTACTGGCCTACATAACTAATGAGGAGTTTTAGTTAACAGAAAGCCATACTTCATTTTTATTTACAGCAACATGGTTTAGAGGAGATTACAGAATAAAGGCTATCTGGCTAATGGGAGAACTGGACTGCACGTACTGGGAGGTCCATTCTTCAGCTGAACACATGGAGGTTTTTTGCACTTTTCTGATTATAGCCAAATTGTACTTGCCGCTACTTCTGTGACTACATTACTATGAGACAGTAATTTCCAGCAGAAGAATGTGAAGTGAAACTATTCCAGGACCTGAAACAATTCAAATAGGTTATGAGTGCTTCTCTTTTCATCCCCCTGTGCAAGAAGAGGCTAGCAAATACAAAATGCAAATGCAGTGTTTGATTTGCAGCAACATTCCAAGTGTGAGTGATATTCATCACCCTTCACTGTAAACTCATGATTAATTTTTCTATGCCCACAGCACACATTAATTGTATGATGATACCTGAAGTTCTGCATGAGAGGACCCAGTGTCTCACCTCCAGCTCATTCATTACTCAAAGAAGGCTGGTCTGTGTAAAGGAAGGTGCTCAGCCCCATCTGTTTTCAACTGGGAACATTCCCAAATCATACCTTCTGTCTGGGAGAGGCAGCCAAGAGCAGAATGAGGAGGCACACATCTGACTGCCACTGCGTCTTTGGTGGGGCAGCGCAGCCCATTGCACAGGGAACCTCACAGGGACAGCAAGACTCAAATTCCTTCCTACCGCTACCTGAACTTACACCTACAAGCGCATCCCTTGAACTCAGCTTCCCCAAAGGGAAGGGTACCTGCAGTCAAATCACAACCTCCAGACCCCAGCTCAGCTGCAGTTTAGAATCACAGAATCGTTATGGTTGGAAAGGACCTTAGGATCATCTAGTTCCAACCCCCCTGCCGTGGGCAGGGACACCTCACACTAAACCATGCCACGCAAGGCTCTGTCCAACCTGGCCTTGAGCACTGCCAAGGATGGAGCATTCACAACCCATTCCAGTGCCTCACCACCCTAACAGGAAAGAATTTCCTCCTTATATCCGATCTAAAATCTTAACTCAAAGACACTTCACCAGTTCTTAGCAAAAACTCCCATGGGTTTGGGGGTTTGTTTCAGGGAGTGGGCTCAGCCTTGGCAGCAGGGATCTTGTGCTTGCCTAGGGAGTGGTGTACTTCCATGTGCTGGATTGACAGGAGCATGGAAGCTAGCATGGTGCTTCGAATGAGAAGGGTATCGTTCAAACCTGAAAGGATGTGCCTTCCCTTGTGCAAACCGACGAGCTGAGCTTTCCACTCAGGTACAGAATAAATCTGCTTCCACGGTCCTTGGATTCAGGCCCTTGCATCTCATGTCTCTGCAGGGTTTGTGTGGACACAGTGTGTTTGCCTAGAAGCATTTCATTAACCATGTAGGGAAGTAAAAAAATGCGCACTACCTTTTTCCTTGCATAAAAAGCAGTTTCATATATTCCTTCAGGACACGAGGAAAGAAGAAGGAATTGGAGTAGAGTCCCCATGAGAAAGGAGAATGAAATAGCTGAAGGGAATGCGTTCATGCATATTCTTTGAAAGCCTACGGCATGAATAGAGCTGCTCTTTGAGAATCCTTCCAGTGCAAATACCTGTACCTTTAGAATCCTGAAAGCAGAGTAACAGAAAAAGGTAAAATGTCACAACCTTACAGACCTAAATAATGGCTTTCTAAGTTGTTGAGATTTTTTTATATTGGGTCCTAACCAAATGGCATGCAAAACCTTGACTTCATAACACATGGTCAAATTCAGGAAGAACTGATTTATATGCATCTTATATGTTCCATATCTGCACTTTTTTATGTTTCTTGATAAATACAGCAATTTGTGTTAGCTTCATTTCACAGCAAAGCCATGCAAAAGGATAGTTATGTCATTGTTACACTAGAACGTTTGTAACTTGCTTTGTTCTGATGCACATACTAAAACCCACAGTATAAAGTTGCAAAACTAATACAAATGCGTAAGGTAAAGCAACAACCATATAGTGCAAACTCCTGCATCCAGAAGAAAGGGATCAGAAAGAAAAACTTACTAGACAGCAGTTAGCATTAGCAGCCTTTGAAGAAGCAGAGATTTGGATCTGAGCTTTTCTCATTTATAATTTTCATGTTTATTTCTTACCTTTTTTTTCATGGAGCCACAAAAATAACTCGATTCAGCTATAGCCATCTTACCACCAAGCTGTGTCAGTTGTACCAGCTGCTCATATGGTTGTCAGTACAGGCAACAGTTCAGGTTTGTTCATGTCTCTCCTTGCATGCGATCCTTTTTTTTTCCTCCTTGGTGCTGCATTTCTGTAGTTGAATATCTGCTGGCTCTTATCAGGTGTGATGATAACAAATCTAAAGCTGCCTAGAAAAAACATGATCACCATTACTTCATGCTGTTACCACCCTGAAATTCACAGCAACCACAGGAGTAGCCTGAATTGAAGGCCAAATTAGATTAGGTTAGGTTAGCTATTCTCATTTTGCAAACACGAAACCCCCAAACAAGCAAAAAACCTCCCTCCCCTCTGTAGTCCATGCAGGGGAAACTGTGTGTTGAGAGCCACTGGGCAACTGAAGAGGGTTGGGGAAGCGAGAAGGGGAATGAGAAAAAAAGGGCATGGTTGGAATTGGGGTGAGCTCCCCTGTGACAATCTGTTTGGCAGCAAATGACATGGGAGAGGAAACCCTCTATAGCGTGGAGAAGGAGAGGGCAGCATCCTGCTAACACTTTGCATGTGGCACAGCATGGAGTAGAAAAGCCATAAGTAAATGATGTACCTTCCTCTCTTCTTCATGTTCCTGCCTTCTCCACACAAGCGCTACAGCACCCTCCAGGGACAGCCGTTCCCCAGAGCAAGGGCTGAAACCCTGCTTGGCTACGCAGAGGAAAGAGGTCTTGTCTTTTTCCTGCATAAGCTGACTTTCAGATTTTTGGATGCCCATGGGAGTCATATAATTCTTCATGCTTCCTAATGAAAAATTAATCCATCTAGGTCTAGTCTTCCTCAACAGGTTAAATTACCATAAAATTAATGATTCAGTTTTATTGAACTAATGCCATTTAAAAGCTTTGCCCTTCTTTGTAATTAGGTGTTAAGGTTATATTATTTATATGAGGTGGTTGTTTTCTTTACAGTGCAGAACACAAACTGACACATAAACTAATTTTTCTGGTAAGGAATGTCAACACATTTGTGGTGCATAAAGCATCAGGTATTATATACAGGGCCAGGACTGTGTATGGTAATGATGATGGCACAAGCTTTGGATGACATGCTTTCAAAATGTAATACTAATTAGATCTGATCAGACCTTCTATGTGTCCCTGATCATTCCATTTCTCTTCTTTGCTCCAGTATATTCTGAATGCTGAAGTGTGTTAGTATTTGGTTAAATATAAGTTTCTGGAAAGGAATCCAGTTGTCTTATGGCAGTTTGTTCAACCAGTTATTTCCCATGGGAAAGTAAGATCCTCAGCTATCCAACTTGAATCTGTCAACTTCAGCTCCCAAACAATGGTTTCTCAGAGCCTTTTTCATCTGGACTTTAGAGTCCCTTCATAACTGCAGTTTTGCCCCTTCAAATAAATCAATAGCACATCAATAGCTGCCTGAGCTGGTGGTCCGTGCGATCTGGACCTGCTCAAGGCACTGCACTCACTGTGCAGGGGTGAAAAATCTTGCCCTGGGGTGGAAAAGGCTTTGCTCTTTCTGGGAGAAAGGGCAGGGAGAAATGAACAGTTCTCCTTTGGAAGGTGTTTCCTTCTCTGGAGCAACAAACTTCAGGCTCGTTTTCACTGCTGAGGACCTCGTATCAGGACCCCACTGTCCTGCAGAGTGGTAGCTCCCTTCAAAGCTCCTAATAAAAAGCCCGAACTGCCTTGTGCCCAGCCAGAAGGAACCGAAAGAATTCATTGTCATGTGATTTTGTCCCCTCTCCATTCCCCATGCTTCACAAATTCTCATCTATAATTTATTGCTATATGTTACCCTTTTTCTCATTGATTGTACATTACGGCTTATGCCTAATTGCTGCTTTCATTTTTTTTCACGGAGCCTGGGTGGCCTTTCAGGCAACACTGTCATCTTTCTTGACACTGGAATCACAGCTTTTTGGCTATTTAATGAGCTCTTCTTGAAAGAGCTCGCAGTTCTCCGTCACATTTGCTCCTTCTGTTTATGTTTTTTTCCTCACTATCAGTCTCACCTTTTTCTTCATCTTTGGGAAACTGATCCTTCTGAAACATACAAGAATGTGTAAAAATCTGTTCTCATTTATTCCCAGTTTGAATGGCAGCAAGCAGTGAATAATGTTTCCTGGTTGACCACTTAGCTTTACCTGTTACAGAAAAGTCCAGAGTAGGTTTGGTGTAGGATGGGTGTTCTAGGTTAGGAAGTGACACTTGTAACTTTTAGAAATAATACCTTCAAAATAGTCTCTTAGGTTATTGTAGTTCTTTCCATACAGAAAAAAAGCTTGTGAAGAAAAGAGGAATTGCATATGTGAAATTCTATGGCAACCGATTTGAATCCAGGAATTATTGCTCAGTCCATCATGGTCATGTCAGAAATTATTTTGCTAACATTTGAGACTGTTTGGGTAGCAGCTTGTATCTCAGATGATGATTTATTTATGAATCTGAAGAAAAAGGTTATTTATGACAGCAAATATGGGATAAATTGTAAAATTTTACCTAAACTCAAAATTGAATCACAAAACTTCAGCCTCTGTTTTATTCACAAGCTTCCTTCCTAATATATTATTTAGCAAACATAACATTATCTCATTAGATGTGGTCTTTGCCCCAAAGAGTTTGCAGTCTCATTCAGGCACAAAAGACTTTTTAGCAGAGGAAAGCATAATGAAGTAATTAGTTCTGAAATAAACAGACATCATTTCAGATTAGAGAGGATGCGCTTTAATTAAGGCATCATCCAGTAATCTTCCTGTGCAAGGCACACATCCTGCACCAGCAATGGCAAAAGATGTCGTGCAAAGGACTTCACTGAAAGCAGAAACCGGTCATCTTAGATTATGACCGTGAAAGAATTTTACCTATGCTTAGGGCATAGGTCCATCAACAAAGCACAAAGGATAACAAAAAGCCACACGTTATGTTTAATCCTTCTTCCAGTATACTGAGCTCCCTTCCCTGCAGTTTGATTTTGCTGGAAACTGAAACCGTTAAGGTGCACAGTCCTCAGGTAGCATGAGATGTATTCCTCCATAGTTCAGTACAATTTACCACCTCTCATAATGCCTGAATAGAGGCAGTCCGTGAATGCAAATGGGAAGAATAATTTCATTAAATTATTTCTAGAACTGCATAATTTTAGTAATTAAAACCTTTACTTATACGGAATCAAGAATGAGCAGAATATTATACTAATGCACTGCACTTATTAAGTTTTTAAGGTTGACTAGTAAATTCGTGGGGGATGCAAGCCGCAGTTAAATAGCTTTGAGGGGAAAAAGAACAGCATTTTGATTAGTACAAATACATTTATGGGAATTGTCTCCCCAAATTCAGTTTGGCTCTTTCGCATACTTGATTCTGTGGCTATTTTGCTGTGCTTCAGACGTTTCTGAGGCACAGGTGTTTCTAGGCAACATTTACTGAGTTCCCCGAGGAAAAACATCAGCATAGGAAAAGCAGAGCTAAAAGCTGCCTGACCCGGGAGCTGCACTGAGTTAACCTGTTGTCTAGTCCTTTAGCTATTCAAGGATGAAGAAATATGCTTATATATTATTTCTCTGGGCTTTGGGTCAAAGGTTTAGGTTATGATCTGCAAAAACAATGAGAAACCTAAACTGAGCAAAACCTGAGAGGTACGTTAAGGAGCACTGAAAAGAAGTTGCTCGTCAAATACTGGTAATTATTCAGCCATCTCCACAAGCATGCACAGGACATGGAAAACAAATGCAACAAAGTACATTCATTACATGAAATTCCTGATTTTATATTCTTTTTTATCCTGCCAAAAATCCTGCATCTCCCACAAAAAAAAATCACATATAAAGGAGCAGTGCTCTCTACAGATTTAATCAGTGTCTGGTCCCAGATTAGCTTAAAGAAAAAAGAGAGAAGTCATCCCACCTTTCATAATTCATTAGAAATGTAAGTTAGACACTACAATTGATTCAGAAGACTACATGACACATTTTTCATTGCTTCTCCTCTATTTCTCTGCCAGAAAGCTCTTATATCTCAGCTTCTTACAAGATTGTTAAATTACTAGTCAGAAGAACAAACCTTTCAAAAGATTTAGAGGTTTTACCTTCTGGATTATATACTATGGTGATTTAATGCTAACATGCTGCAGCGCCGACTAGGGCAATTTCACTCATAAGAATGTACGGGCCACTCCGAATATATCCCAAATGATCATTGTAATTATCTCACAAGTTGTTCTGTGAGCAGGGAGACCGATGTTGCATCCCTTACCCTATGCGTCCCATCTCTCTGCCTCCTCCAGCAGCCCTGGCTGTGGCTAGCTCAGATGTCCCTGCTATTGCTGCTGGTGCCACACAAAACCTGCAACAGGTTCTACGCATAAATCCAGCATGCACAAAAGAAGAAACAACTAGTTAATTGTTTCTTATGCCTTCAGAAGTCAGTTTATTCTTACTGCTATCCAAGCAAAGGCAGGTTTGCCACATAGCGTTAGGTACCTGCTGGAAACCAAGGTCAGAGGTCCTTTGTAATTCATGGGGATTTGCCTTTGACCTCAGTAGTTAAAGGATCGTTATTGAAATCTCTAGGCTCTCTGTTTGCTCCTGTTTGTACTCCACAGGTTGCCTTGCTTGATTATACTTCCTATGACTGATCACATACCAGCATTACAAACCAAAAAGGCCCATCTGAGAACACACATCTTACAGTTTCACTTTATTTGCCCTCTGCTGTGACTATGAGGTAACAAAAGCCACAAAAAAGGGAGTACGCTAGGGCGAAATTCTCCCTTCCCACACTGGAACCACTCTCTGGAGCTATGCATCTGAAGTAAGTGGATTTACACTCAAGTAGATTAGAGCAGATTTAGTTCCTAGACTGTCACTCATATCTGCCTCTTATCTCATCATTGTCATGTTTGTGCTACACTGTTTGAAACCGTTGAGGAATGATACCTCCACTTAACACTGCCCGCAGAGCTGTAATTTCAAGTGTACAACAGTGAGGTTTTAGCTGCTGCTGAATCCAGCCTCTACTTTGGTCCTTCAAGAAAACAAGGTGTTCATAGCCTTAATATTTTCCTAAGCACCATTCACAGTGCTGCTCACTCACATTAGCACTGATTTCACTTCAACTCTGGTCAAGCAAGGTCTCAAATGGGTTTAAAGAAGGAGAAATACAGTGTTGCTTCTGATCTTCTAATAGCAGAGCAAACCAGGAACCTCCCCATGAGTGACTAGAGTTACTCCAATGGAAAACAGCCATTAAGCCACCTCCTAATATGGGAAACAGTAGCTAATTACACACTACTAATGGGAAATAGGACACTTCTAGCAACTGTAGAAAATAGGGCTGGAAAGAACCCCGGTAGGTCCTCTGGATCATTGAGGTGTGATTCTGTGATTTCCCACAGAAGCTCACGCCATTCATGGTGGAAGTGGAGACCAGATTATTCCCACTATCTTTACTGCTGCTCTCTATATAGTAACTGAAGACTGTTATGATGCCTTATTTCAGTCTCCTCCAGAGTAACATCCCCACATCCCCAGTTTCTTCCATATTTTCTTACATGTCTTATTTTCTTCCCTAGATCTTTGAACATTGCCTTCTCCTAAGCTCTCACCAGTCAGCTTAGATTTGTCTGAGCTATTCTGGGAGAAGATGTACACAGAAAATTAAAAGTAAAATGCCAGCGTACCCTACTAGGTGTGGCTGCCTTTGTAGGCATTATAGACCAAGGCATGTGTCTGGAAGACAACATCATAGGCCTTCAAAAATAAACTGCTTTCTTTACAGCCTCTGCAGTATCTCTGTCATCTTTGGCTCCTAAATTGCATCTCCACCTGTGATAATCATTCTGCAGTCATCATAAGCTCTTATTTCTTGGTTTTCAGGTGCAATTTTGGTCAATAATTCTAAAATAGAAGAGTTCTTGCACTCTGAGCAGCTAAACTGATTAAAGTCCTGAGAATGTGTCTCTCCTCGCTGAATTCACTTGTATATAGACTGGCTCTGCTCTCGACTGGAAAGTTTGCTGCTAACTTGGCTTATCAGTGACTGCAATAATTAATTCCTTGCTACTTTCCTGTGACAATGGATTAACTTATTTAAGGATCTGAGGGAAGACTCCAGCTGTGAAGAGAAAAGCAGCACCGCAGTGGGTACTGCCACTGCATGCACCAAGGAAGTCAGAGAGTCTGCTGCCTGCTTACAGAATCCATGGGCATTCCCAAGTGAAGTGCACCTAAAACCCAAGGCTTCATGTTGCTTCGTTGCCTAGAATTACAGATTGGAAAATTAAAGGCTGTGTGTAGTTACTAGTAAAATAAAAGTCACTTCTGTCACAACAGAAGAAATACCAACCCATGTACAGTATTTGTAGGAGAAATAGTCTGCAACCCCATTCAAACTGCGGGAGGAAATCCATTCAGAACAAATCACGTTATAGTGTTTATGCTTATGTCTTTCATAAATGCCTTGCTCTCTATAAAACTTGACTCTGATGAGAAGGGAAGCTGTGGGAGGAATGATTATGTACTTATTTTCATAGAAATAATCCACCAGTTTCTGAGGAAAACAACACAGAAACGTGTTTGAAAGGCACCAGCTCTGACATCCGCTTGCTACACTCATATTCTTCTACAAATACCCAAGTCTTGAGATAAAGCTGAAAGTGTTTTAATCTCTTAGGAAAATGAACAAACTCAACTGTGGAATGGTAAGTTTGCTACTGAAAATTGAACAAGCCACAGAGCAGCATTCTTTTGTGGCAATATTTGAGTTTATGTCCTGTTTGGGGTGCAGTCACTGAAGATTCTGATCAATCACAGCAAAGCGAATATGTCATCCTCTACAAAGCAGTCTGGCATGCATTCATTGTGAGAGAGAAGCTGTTCGATTCTCTCTCTTCACTCACTCCCCACAGTCTAAAACATATAATAGCAGAGAACCCAACCCAAGCCCCCAAACAAAACCAAACATATATGTAGTTATACACTTAACTGAAATAAGGATTTGCTTAACAAGCTGTTACATCCAGCAGCACTAAAAAGCCTAAATCAGAAAACAGATTAAAAAGAAACTGTTACTGACATCCAGGTACAAAAGAATGTCATTATGCATGTGCAGTTTACTAATACTGATTCAAATAACTTCTGAAAAGGTTGCCCCACATTCTACTGTGGATCCCAGCAAAACAGTAAAAAAGCTACATCATATATATCTCAACAATCTCCTCTAGTTGGGCTTGAGGAGAATAAGGTATTTTCTACATATCTTGGGCAAAATATCCAAAATCTAAAACCATGCAGGGCCATTAGGCATTTTGGAAGATTTTAACCTTTTCCTTCTGGCTTTAATATTTTGTCTGCAGTCAATAATGAAGATCTTCTCTTCCCTAGTGCTGAGATGTTGGTCTTCATTATCTCCTAGATAATGCCCTGCAGATTTGCTGGACTTGGAGGTAAGTCTCCAGCTTCTTATGATGTGTATAATTGTTCCTACTGCTATAAGGATAACTCAGTGTGTGCGTGAATCATAGAATCACAGAATCATAGAATTACAGAATCATAGAATGGTTTGTGTTGGAAGGGACCTTAAAGCTCATCCAGTTCCAAATCCCTGCCACGGGCAGGGACACCTTCCACTAGAGCAGCTTGCTCCAAGCCCTATTTAACCTGGCCTTGAGCACTGCCAGGGATGGGGCAGCCACAGCTTCTCTGGGCACCCTGTGTCAGCCCCTCAGCACCCTCACAGGGAAGAATTTCCTAATATCTAATCTATATCTACCTTTTTTCATTTTAAAGCCATTACCCCTTGTCCTGTCACTACATGTCCTTGTAAAAAGTCCCTCACAAGAGCACAGTAGAGAGGGAGAATCACCTCCCTCAACCTGCTGGTCAATGATCCTTTTGATGCAGCCCAACACATGGTTGGTTTCTGGGCTGCAATTGCATACTCATGGCTCACTTTGAGCTTCTTGTCAATCAACACCCCTAAGTCCTTCTCCCCAGGGCTGCTCTTAATCCATTCTGTGTCCTGCATTTGTGCTTGGGATTGCCCTGACACAGGTGCATAACCTTGCACTGGCCTTGTTGAACATGAGGCTGGCATTGGCCCATGTCTCAAGACTGTCAGGGTCCCTCTGGATCCCATCCCTTCCCTCCAGCAATACGGTGAAATGAATTTGGTTTTATAACAGGAACACTGTTATAACCATTGCAATAGAAAGATTACTGGATGAGCTTGCATGTTATTAATTCCTTTTCATCGTGGAAAAGCTTAGTGTGTCAATTGATAATGTATTTTACTTTGCCTTTATATAATGAGCTTGAGTTTTCATTAGTTGAATCCCTGAACACCAGGGGAACTCAGTTCAGCTGAACTGGCCACGCTGAGTCATAACAATTCAAAAGTTGAGCCATCAGATACCTAATTATCCTCTGGCCCTCACCATAGAACAAGTCCCTCTGGGCAAAGGTTGGTGGGTATAACTAAATAATGCTTGAAAACTTATCTATTCGGATCCTTCTAGCTAGTTACCGCTCTAGGGATCAAGTAATAGTCCCAAACTCCTGTTTTCAAATTGCCTTCTGCAATTGCAAGTAACTAGATGTAATCTGAACAAGTATCTTTTTTACATTATGGTATTGTGCAAATTACATCTGCTTTATCCAAGAAATTGGCAGCTAAGAGGAATCATGTACTGAAAACTATCGTATTAGTATGGCTGCATCTTCAAGGGCCGCGTAGCTAACACACAAGGCAAATTACATCAGTGGAGCAGCTCACTGTAAACTAAATACTTCAGAGTCCCCAGTACCTCCTTGTGGGTGCTGAACAGGTGGAATAGGCTCATTTGCAGGAATCTTCTCTCCTCTCTCTTTGACATTTATCACCAGACCTGGCATGCGACCCAGTACTTATAGCAAGACTGATGTACTCCCAAAGGCTTCCTTGTGGTCTGGACACTTCTATTAGCAAGAACCACTGACCTTGAGAAACTTAAGACCCTCTAGCTGACATGTCTGGAAGATGTGGAGTAAAAGGCAGAGTCTGGGAATAGAATCAAGTAAAGCACCCTCTGAACTACTCTATTATGTTGGCCTACTGAAGAAGACACGGGGCTGTTTCTAAAGGTGGGCTTCTTGGGTCACATCACCCAGCCCAGCAGCCTGGATGCTTCCTCTGTCATACAAACAGCAGAGTAGAGCACCAGCAGCTACGGAGAGTGCCCTCTCCATGAGAGAGATACGTACAGTACTTCTTTGCAGTCCTTACTTAGGCAGGAGGGAACCCACTCTACTCATGCTCCAAGGTAGCCTAGAGATATGGTATTATCTCTCAGAAGAATTTAATAATACAGACCTATTTCATTAACCCAGGCTTCCAGACAGGTCTGAACACCAGAGAGTTATCTCATCCACCCACACAAGAATAAGTAGACATCCTCTGGCCACATCAAACAGGAGGAAAATGCCAGCTCTCTCAGAACAAGGACCTTGAGCCAATGCACTTATTTACCACAGAAACAAATGGAATTTTCCCGGGCATCTGGGGTTTCACTAGGAGTCTGACTCAAGAAGTAGCCAAGAACTGCTCTTCACCCGAACATGTAATGACAAGGGGTCATGGCCAAACGATATAAACATCTTTAGGAGAGGAATTGGAGGTGCTGCTTACTAACTTGGGCTGAAAAGTGACTGTGTGCTCAAACCCATATGGCATATGGAAACAATAGAGTATTAGGAAGATCATCATTTACATACATAAAGCTCAGTGCAGAAGAGTAATTTTTGTGACTGAAATTTTAAATGACACAAAAAATAGAAGGACATGAACAAGAAAACAAAACATGAGATTAAAAACTTCCACTCAGCTATTCCTTCAGATCCCTTTCTGTTTAACCCTGATTACTTGATTAACATCTCATGGGTGTCCTGGGACAGATAAGCTAGATGAAAGATTTGGAGACTCTGATCAATCAACATTGGAGCACCATCCGAGCACCCTGATGCGGTCTGCTGAAGGTCTGAGAAGGTGTTAGAGTCCTTGAAGGAAAAGCAGATAAACAACATTTGAAATCTGAAGTAGATCACTGAAATCTTATTTTAAAAAGGTCCCAACTCAGAAAAAGGTATTTTCCAACACTCCAGCAGTTTCCTAGGTAAAAGGTACAATGTCTGACACAGTACTATGCCTCACTTCTAAAGGTCAGTGACCATTAATTAAAATTTCACTGTACACCCATCTTTTGAGGGATGCCTCCTCATCTTGCCATCTGGAAGGTTAAGAGCAGACAGATTTGCAGGCCATGCTGCAACACTGTGATCCAAAGAGGAATTTTAGACTCTTCTGTTTGCAGCAGCTACTCAGATCTGCATTTTGGGATGGTTTGCAGAGAAATGGCCCCTTCTGAAAGTTTGCATTCAGTGTCAAGGCTTTAACAGGAACTGATTTCAATGCTGGAGATGCTAATATTGACAATTCTAATGGTGGGCATGCAAATAATAACTAATAAATAAATTAAGTTAACCATTCTTTGCATCCAAGCCACTGCTTAAAAGGTGCAGATGAGCGCATATAGCCCAGGAATGCTGACCATGCTTGGAAAACGATGTTGCACTCTGCATGCTATAACCCATGTAGAGCTGCAGTCTTTTGCCGCGCAAACATCATCAGTTGCTGAAGGGCAAAGACAGTTCATCATGCTGAGCTGTCCCGTGTGCATGGAGTCTTGTGTCCTGCTAACATGTTGCTGCCCATATAATAGGAAAACAGCCTCCAGATCTGTAGGCAGTATCCCCTGGAGAGACAAAAACTTGCAGCTACAGAAAAGGTTATTTGGTACAATATTCTGGCACTGCTTAGCATTTTGATCTAGTTCTGTTTGGGAAGACATCTCTTGGCGGAGAATGCCTCACCTTATCAGCCATGGACAGCAGCTGCTGCCCAGGGTCAGGAAGTCTTTAGGTGATCAGCTGCACTGGGAATAATTTGAAGAGATGAGAGATAATTAGTTCAGGATAAACCAAGAAGGGATCTGATTAGCCAGAGTACTAAAAGCCTCTTTCAGAACACAGTTAACAGCTTTACAAAGCTAAGAAAAGACAGCATCTGACAGCTTTTCCAACATGTGAGCTCCAAGCACTAAAAGAATTACTTGTTCTTGCCCTCCCCCAAAAACTTTAGTTCTGGATGAAGGCAGACTTGGGAGAGGTCTTGCTTTCTTTTTTAATAAAGGACTTGTAAGATACCTAGCTATGCATGAGCACGCTTTAATGCAGAGAAAAGCTGATCATCGTGAAGCAGAATTTTTTGGACAACCACTGTTAGAAGCAAACTGATCTTCCTTGCAAAGCAAGGTTGTCCCTACTTCAAGTGGAGCTTGCTCTCAGGCAATCTGGCCACCCTAGGGACAGCATCACATCAGCCTCCCGCTAGCTGGTCCGCTCTTCTCCGACAAGAAAGTGTCCTGCATATAACTAAGAACTCGATGATTTCCTTCCCTTGGGTGGCACATTAAAATATCTAAAAACTATGTTTGTGGTTTTAACCCATAGCTGAAACATTAAGAAGGGCATTTCTGGACATTCAAGCACAATCAATAGCTTGCATAACATTTACATATAAACAAAAGGATGCAGCCGCAGCTAAGAATGTGAGAAAGAAGTGGACCATCTGTGGGCTCCTGTGTGCCTGCCTCTGTGGCTGCTAACACTCAAATCCAGCTGGACCTGTCAGCTCCTTTCTTGTAAGCATGCTGTCAATGCAAATTGACAGGAATCCCCAGGATTTGAGCCTCAGAATGTATTCCCTTATGCAACGCTAATTGTTCACAACAGGACAGATATCGCAGGAGAGGATGTTTGACTAATTGCATATCAAATTGCACCCAAACCAAAAAGCAGCCACAGAAGAGGCAGTATGAAATTTCAGATAGGGTGAAAAGGGATCATGTGGATGCAATAACCCAGCCACTTAGATTCTGCTGAAATTCTCTCCGTAAATATTCAGCAGGATTTGCGAGGCCATAAGCCGATGCTCTGCATGAGTGTGAATTGCATCCGTAACATGTATGGAACTGTGCCTTGTATAATTCATGAGAATAGCCACACGGGGTCATACCAAAGGTTCGTTTAGCTCAGCATCATGTCTCTGAGTCTGAACAGTGAAAGATGTGTAGGAAAAAAGCATGAAAAATGGGATAAGCATAGGATGCTCCTTCCCCCGCTGTACCCTCTATCTACTGACAGCCACCACTTCAGGGGTTTCTGGAGCTTAATGGCCTATGAGAGACCTTTCTACTCTGATTCCGTCTAATTGCTTCTTCAGCCTATTCAGACTTGTGGTATCCAAAATATCCTGTGGCAAGGAGGTGCACAATTTAATTATGTATTGTGTGCAGACGTTCTTCCTTTCATTTATTGTGATTAATTTCATGTGCTGCCTGCTAATTCCTGTGTTATAGGAAAGAGCGAACAATCTTTCCTGACTAATTTGTGCAATTTTCACTTCCTCCCATCGATTGCTGTATATTATTTGGAGAAAATTAAACCTTGGACAGACTCATCTCAAATACTAAGGTGATAAGAGAGCACATCTATTTTTTAATTTCCAGCCATATCTTTATAGTGGGCCTGTTCTGAATTCCAGGTACAAGAAATGGTCTCCCTGTAGCGCTCAGGCTTTGAATACAAATTACAGCATAAACCCACTTCCAGCATTATTATCCGTTGGGCTACTGGGATTTAGAAACCCTTTGTATTTTGGCTGGTTACTATGGCCATTCTCAAAGTCTGTTATTTCTATGCATTGTATCAGATCTGTGAGTATAAGGCTATGCTTCGGGTTGACTTCAAAGGTACAGCATTCCAATGAAAATCTCTCCATGTTCATACACAGAGGTTTCAGCAGACCCCCAGATGTGAGGACCAAAAACCTTGGATCTAACAGAAAAAAAATTCAGTGCAAACCTGTCCCCTCTTTCTCCTCATCTTCATATATAAGATTCTGCAAAACGCTGCTGTGAAGGTCTCCCTCTGCAACTGCTCCACTCATCATTGGCTTCTCCATCTTATGCAAGGTCTCACATATATCTAGTCTCATTTTATCTCATGTACCCATCTCCTAATAATGCACCAGATGCATCCTCCTGATTGCTTGCAATGGTCATTTTTTTTCTTTCTCAAGGGAAAGCCGTGTTTGTATATCTATTCTTCACCTGCATGCCAGAGACTCTCTCCCTTGCTTCTTGTTTTCTAAGCCTCTAATACAAAATGAACAATGGCTATGAAATGACAGAAGATCAGAGCACCTGTATTTTGTATTCACTCAGCACTAACTTGAGCAGCTGTGTAGAAGCACAAGCCTGAAATGTTGAGGTCCCCAGCTATCAGCACCCTCACTGCTGTTTCTATTATATGCATTTTTCTCCACACCATGTCTGATTTTGACTGGGTGTTCTCAAAGGCAGGAAAGCAGTGATGTTTACAGTGCTTCGTTTCTTATTGCAAGCATCTGGGAAAATTAACAAGGAAGTGCAACCTGAAAACCTTCCCTACAAGCATGGAGTATTACCGTTCTCGACAAGGGGAAAGAACCTAGTGCAGCTCCCAAGAGCATGGTTTTTTCAAAGCTCCTTTTTAAAATGACATCTCTGTAGAAAACAGAACACATACTCGAGACATTCCATGCAAACTGAATGAAATCCTGCTGCAGCTCTCTGAAATCACTAGGGGGTACATCATTTGAGGGGATTATTTCTATTGCCAAGCACAGAAGTTCACTTTATATCATTGCCATGAGTGAGGGGGTCTGAAGAAAGTCCCTGTCAATCAGTGTGCAAGGAAGACGGCTGCAGGGGATAGCAAGCTGCAGGTGACAGTGACTTTTAGCCCTTCCTGGCCGCACTGCTCTGCTGATGTCTTGCCCTTGCTCTGACCTTGTGGCGTTGACCCTAGGAAGATGTTCCCACTTCATCAAGACGTGGTCCTGGGCAACCTGCTTGAGCAGACATTGGATTAGATGACCTCCACGAGCCCCTTTCAACCTCTACCCTCCTGTGTAACTGTGTGCTTTGGTTGGACTCCTAAAGCACCTCAACTCTGCCCTGATACCTGCTGGAAAGCATGCTGGGACAAGGGACAGCCCCAGCTCCTCCTTGTGGGTTCATCACAAAACAACAGGTCCTCAACCCAGAATATGCAGTCTCAGTCAGAAGACAGAAAAGGTCTTTTTACTCTGGACATCAACTATTCGAAGGGAAGGGAGAGGAAAGACACAGGAGTCACAGCAGTTCAGCCAGTGGAAATTAATCCATTTTCTCCATTTTCAATCCCCTCACATGTTCACTTTCTTCCTCCTCTTCTTTTCCCTCTCCTCTGCCTAGGCCTGCTTTCTCTTTTAGTTTCTTCCATTTTCACTGTCCCAGGGAGAGCACACAACCCTTTCCACCCCACCATGGTATTAGATAGCAAAGGCGATGCTTCATGTGAGTCAGTTCTGATTTTAACCAAAGTGAGCTCATTTTACCTTCTGTCCTCTGAAAGGCTCACCAGTTCTTCTGGGTGCCCACAGAACTCTGTGGCATTTTTGGGGGTGCTTGGAGGCAAAGCTGGAGGTACCTACAACAGAAATGTCATCCTCCATGCAGAATGCTGCCAGGAGCTGACCAAAGAGCACTCGGCTGTAGCCGGAGCCCATCTTCCATGGCATCTGGGCAGCAGCCAGGCTTCACCGCCGAGCATAGGACCAGGGTAGCCCTATCCTCCTCCTGCTGCTGCTAGAGAGAAGTCCAAGCTGAGGGTCACAGCATCTCCCTGTTTCAGTTCTTCCCCTGATGCAGAGAGCATGTGGGATTACATGAGATAGAACACAAGCTGGAGCAGCTCTTAACACCATTTCAGTTCCAATTCAGACTGTTCAGGCCTCCCCTGGACTCAAAAATCAACATGATGTAAGTGTTGAGAGTGTGTTGATTTGCTTAACTTCAGGGGCTTTGGTAAAAGCATGTTATCTTGAAAATCCTTCCCCAGCCTTGAAGTAAAAGTAGTCTTTATTACATTGCAGGCTTAGCCAACCGTGCAGCGCCTCTGTGGATGTGTCTCTTAACTAAGGCAATACACAGAGGTGAAATAAGTGTAAAGTAACCTTGCCTGAAGGAAAGCAGTCTTATTAAAAAGAAATCTGAAAGCAAACACTTTCTTTTGCCAATACTTCCTTGTCATGGGACAACATGTGTGTCTCTATTATATCTCTGTAAGACAGAGTTTTCATACTTGGTCTATACAATAAAGATAGCAATTTAATTCTGATGCTAAATTACCATTTTCCCTCCCATATAAGCAGTCTTTGCTCCCATCAACAGGGCAGTTACACTGCCTGTTCACAGATTTCTTCCGAGGAGACGCTGAAGCCTATTTCCTTCAATTAGAGACTCAAGTCAATAATCCACTCCTGTTACTATCAACCTTGAATTCAGATCAAACTTTCTGAGAACATCACAGAGCAGCTGCCAATTAAATAATTCGGCTCAGTTGTCTTAAATAGATGCAAATTTTACTGGGAAAACTATAAAGTTAACTGCTATTTTGAGAGATCTCTTACACTATACAAATAGCTGTTACAGATGCAGGCTGAGAGCTTTCCAGCTGCCCCCTCCGCTACCTGCCCATTACTCCAACTCTCCTGCCTGCAGCTTGTCAGTGCCATTTGTACCACTGGGATATCAAACTAAAGGGGCTACTTGACCAACCAGCAGACTCTGGGCTTATCAAAACGGTCGAGGGAGGTGCTTTGGAGCACAGTTACTTGTAGGAGAGCTGAGTCGCAAGCTCCAGGCTTGCATTTGGATTGCAGTCCTTTTTGCCCTGAGATAAACTGGCATAGCTGAGGTGACTGCAACAACAACCTCAATGGGAGTCATGGGCAGCTGCGGGATGGCATTGTGCAGTGCTAAATGAGAAGGGAAAAATTCTGTGGCTTTCCCTGCCCAGTGAATCCTATTCATCAGGATTTCAGGAGGTCAGGGAGGTACAGATAATAGGCAGCACGGAGAGACACTCAGCATCAACTGGTGTGCAGGCACACACAGCTTTATCTGTAAAATTAACATATTCAGTCCTGACAGAGTAATTCAAGATAAGCAAGGAGTCAACCAGAGCTGGTCTTATTAGGATGCAATATCATTAATTTCAAATTACTTATTTAGTGAAATTGTGATGATCAGTGTTGTGTTCTCGCTCCAGATGACAGGGTTATTAGCTTCAGGCTGCCTGAGGGTATGAAGTAGGAACAAACTGTAGTTAAATACCAAGTGTGTACGTGCCACATGCAATACATTAATACCCCCTCCCAGTTTTCTCCCCGTCATGCCCCCTGGCCATACCTCCTTGGTCTTTTACCTGTTTGACTTCTGACATATATTAAAAACGTACTGACAATCAAGGGTCAGTACAGGCATTTACTACTGGTGGTGAACAATATTAAGCAGAATTTGATTTCAGCTGTTGAGACACAGTGTGAAGCACTGACACTTTCTTCAGACGCCTCCTGATTTTTGTTCCCAACTTCTCAGATTTCATTAAAATTATCCATCTGAACTTTATCTCGTGGTGCTCAGGTCACAAACACAAAATGTTTATCACACAAGTGGAAAAAAAAAGCCCCAAACCAACCCAAAATAAAAACAGACTAAAAGCTGAATATAAGGACATGAAATGTCAGCCTTCAGGGACTACAAAGGCATAGAAAGGAATTCAAATCAGCAATAGAAAAAATCCTGTTCATTCTTCAAAACATAACCATTTTTCATATTGACATTCAACTGCTTATTAAAAACAATACTAGAATCCTAAGGTTTAGTTTAATGATACTCCTTGCTACTCCCTCACCCTGAATTTCTGCATTTCTAGTGCCTTGCCCATTTTCATGCCCCTAAGATGATGTGTCCTTCTAAGAAGGACCTTGACTGACATGTCTCTTATTCTCTGGCTCCCTGCCATAGGGTGCAGAGCTGAAGGACCAAGCCAGGGGCTGGTGTTGCCCACACAGTAATGAGAGGACGCTCAGGCTCACTCCTTGTTCCTTCCACCCAGCCATGCACCAGGGCTCACTCAAAGCCTGTGCCTGGACACAGGATTGCATCAAAGTAGTTGGGATGTGAGTTGGGAATGGGTTCAAGCTTGGGATCAGTCCTGTGCCAACAGTTTGATTCTGCACTGAAGAGTCTCTATAAGACAATCACAGTGGGTAAGCACAGGTTGATGTCACTGGCAGCACGGCTGTATTGAATACAAAGTTAGGGGCATCCCTTTCTAGCTGGAAATAAAGGATACAGCCACCTGGAATGTGAGGGGCAATGCTTTATTCTAATTTACTTTTTAGGTATTGATTCCTCTGGCATTTTACCTATATATTTTTCTGGGAAAAGAAAAGATATGAATCTTATTCAAATTGTTCAAATTTGGTTATTACAAGGTTTATGTTATTATTTTAAATGGCACCTACTAATTTTAGTATGTTTCAATTGAGGGTTTTTTTAAACAAATTCCCAACATTCTTTACACGCGCTCAGAAATTAACTCTAATTTAAAGGTCATTGTCAACAAAATCAATGCCTATTAGCTTTTTCAATCTGTCCCTGTCTCCTTAGAGACAAGACATACCTCATTCAGGAGAGAAATGGAGATCATACATTCCACATGTAAAAAAAATACAATAGAAATAATTAGAATTTCAACAACCAAAAAGAGACCATTTCAGCAAGGATAAATCAGACTGAGTCACTCAGAAGTCTCTCTGGGAGAGAACATACCTCATTCACATATCTGGCTCATGCTTAACAATTTTCTTAAACAGGTTTCTCAGCAAAGACCCTTTAAAAATGGGGTGGACATTTCCATAAGGGTCTTTCACCTTGATTCTCCTCTGATACAGCTTGTTCTGGACTCCAGAGCATCCTGTCTCCCCCAGTGCCACTATGCACCATCCTGCCAAGAGCACCTTTCACACAGAGCCTGAGGGGAGCTGAAGTTTTTCTCTGCTTGTGAGCCTGTGGAAAGAAAACTCCCAGAAAAGCTCTGCTTTTTCGTCCAGTCCCTGCCAAAAGGAGCTGACATGTTATCATTTCAATAGCCCTGCCATGCACAAGTACTCACTGTATCTCTGCAGTTAAACAGTTCTAGCTTTGAAACTGCTTTTGAAAACAAGTGATGCTAACTCCTTCATCTGAGTATGAGCTAGTGATACCCCCTTGACTCCTCTCCATGTAGTGAGTCATGAAATGAATCATACTTATTATTTTTGGAGTGTCGTGGTTTAAACCCAGCTGGCAACTAAGTACCACGCAGCTGCTCACTCACTCCCGGGTGATGGGCAGGAGAACTGAAAGAATGCAAAACCCATGGGTTGAGATAAGAACAGTTTAATAACTAAAATAAAATGCAATACAATAGTAGTAGTACTACTACTAATAACAAGGATAAGGGGAATAACAAGAGGAGAGAATATAAAACTAAAAAGGGGAAAGGAAAACGACAATAAAGAGTAGTGATGCACAATACAGTTGCTCAGCACCCGCTGACCGATACCCAGCCTGACCTGAGCAGTGGTTGGTCCTTTCTGGGTAACTCCCCCCAGTTTCTATGCTGGGCATGACGTGCTGTGAATGGAACACCCCTTTGGTTAGTTCAGGTCAGGTGTCCTGCCTCTGCTCTCTCCTGGCAGAGAATGAGACTGAAAAGTCCTTAATCAGGGTAAGTGCTACTGAGCAACAACTAAAACATCGATGTTTTATCAGCATTGTTCTTCAAATGAGGCCAAAACACGGCACTGCACCAGCTACCAGGAAGAACATTAACTATCCCAGCTGAAACCAGGACATAGAGCTATCCACGGGCACTGGCATATGTGAGTATGTTCAACAAGGATGTTTTGAGGGTTAAAGCACCCCCTTAATCTGAACTGCAAAGAATGAACTGTTTTATTAGCTGATCTGATCTTTATTTGTATTAGAGTCAAGCTTGTGACTTCAGTGATAACTCATGTTTTATTGCCTTTTATTCCTGTTAACTCCTATAAACCCTGGAAAGTGTGGTCCAGATTTTATTTCCCTTCTGTATCACCAGGGGAATCACGTACTGAGTTCCCAAACATGTATACTTTGCAAATTCACTTAAAGCAAAGATGCCATTCAGGATCCAGGCTGAAAAAAGTACCAGGCCTATTTTGCTTGGTGGAACCTATATTCATCATGATGGTCTGGGATATTTGCCCAGGTTGATGGATGTCACTGGGAAAGTTAACAATTATTTTGCTTGGAAACTAAGTATATAATTTTGTATGCACGTCATGGGTGACAGATGACACAGGGCTCTGCCAGCCTGCGTGCAGAGGAGCTTTTCATTTTTAAAAGATGGGCATGGTTTTGCATTTCCAGTATAGCAGATCTCACATAGAAGAGATCCCAACATGGTGATTGAGTCATGATGCTAGTGCTGAGAAACAGGCTGAGCAGTAGTTTATGTTTTTTTCATGTAAATGAAAGAGACAACTTGTTGAAGTAAATAGTAAATATTTACTATTTAATATTTATATTTACTATTTCCATAGTAAATATAGAGACCCCAAGAGAGATGAAATTACTTTCTCAAAATCACACAAGTCATTTGTGACACAAATCTCCCAAGTCCCGATCTAATAGCAACTGCAATAACCATCATTTGCTTCCACAGCCTGCCATTCCTCCATTTATACTCTTAGAAAGCACGGTGATGAGGAAGCCACTGGCGGTGCAGTCTGAAAAGCATTGCAGAGGGCAAGCGGTAAGACACATCCTGAGACTCAGACAGCCCTTGCTGCTGTTCAGTGCTGGTTCTAATCAGGCTGTGCTGAAAGGCAATTTTGGGATTTTGTTGTTTGTGCAGTGCTCATGGATGCAGCACTGCTACATGTCTTATCCAATTTGAAAGAAGATTTGTCTCTCAGGTCTTGGTCTGCAGCGGACAACAGGCAAAAAATCAGGCTAAAGCCATGTGTTGCTTGATTGTGTTGAAAGGGCTAGATGAAAAGGAAGCATTACAGCTTACGTACCATCATCACTAAGAAGCATGTTTGCAGACAAATATTTGTCCCTTTGGGTATCCAGATGCTTCCCCTCTAGGGACTGATCACTATCAGGACAGCTATTTAAAATTCTAGTGGGTTTTCATTCAATCCCACAGGTCATTTTCTAGAGCTGTTAGAAAACAGCAATTATGAAGGGATATTTTCAGGTGATCCGGGGACTATAGTCACCATTATTATCTGGCAATCAGATTCATGGGTATCCCCATGCTGCACTTCCTGAGGGAGCCCCAGGAACCGAGAGAGGCTTTTCACAATTGGCACAGACAGCAACACTGTGAAGTATTTTTAATTCAGGTCTTAGCACCCTCAAGCCTACACATTGTAAGTTATTTTTATAGGAAAAGACAATTAGACTTTAATAAGTTGTCCTCTCTTTCAGAGTAATTGTTACCGGTCAAACACATTTCAGCCAATTCAATAAGTGGCCAGAATTATGCTTTGCACATACCTTTCACAGTCTCCATTGACTCATAAATCTATAAATAAAGAATAAACATAGAACTTACCACGCAGCTGCCTTGATTTAGGATGCAGTTAAAGCAGCAAAGGAAGAAGGAAGAAAAGTGAAACCTTTCTGAGAGGGCATTAAGTTCCTTCTACTCTGTGACATGTCAACTCCTTCTCTGGTCAGTGAAGCAGAAGCTGAAATTAGGCTCCTGGCAATGCAGAGGGGTGAAGTACAGAGCACTAGTGGTGATTGCACAGCAAATGAATACAGATCTATTTGATATAACGTGGAGCAAACACTGGCCCATCCAGCAGACCATCCCGTCTCGAGGTGTCCAAGATCAAGTGTTTCAGAGCAGGCACACAGATGGAGAGGTATTTTAAAGTTCACAGCAGGTTTGCTCTCAATCTCTAACTTTAGAGGTCATGATTTTCCAAAAGATGTGTTAGCAACAGTTATTAAAACAGTGATTACCCTTTTTATCCATGCAGATGTCTAATTCCTTTTCTCATCTTGACAAATGCTGTAGACCAACAATATCCACCGACAATAAGCTCACGTTTTACTTAGCATTTTGTAACGTATACTTCCTTTGATCAGGTTTAAATGTATTACTTTGATATTGCATTGGACATGTCCTCCTCAGGGAGTGAAGCAGATGGCTGTTTGGGAGAGCTCCTGGTAAACCCATTGGCTAAGTGACTTTACAAAATTTAGAAACAAATGAGGAAAAGAGATTAAAATTGACCTAGCATTATTATGAAATTTTTGGTTGTTTTCAGCAAAATATGGAGATAGGGCAAAAACGATCCAGACCCCCACTACTTCCCACTAATGGTGGAAAGCTGGAGGCACCAACACTGTGTTAAAGCACTCTGGTGTCATTGAAAACTTGGAATACAGCTCAGGTATTTAACCTCAGTCACCTGTGTAGCCAAATGAAACAATACTGCACTACTGCCTGTCAGATGTATTTGGCAGCACTGGCATGTGTCTTCCTTCAAAACTAGACTCCTCACACAGGGGTCTTGGTTTGGGTTTTTTGCTGCTTGACCTTAATTACTCTTGCATGGCGTTATTACATACCCACCTGCATCACTGCGTATGCCAGTTCCAGTGATGGGATAAATGGAGGTATCTGGGGGTATGGATTCCTCATTTCTGTCAGCATCATGTGAAAAATGGCTAATTTGAGGGCTGATTGCACTCCTTGTTTCAGCAGTATGCCATCTGTTGGTAAGGACTTAGTTACTCCCCAGATTAGATGGCACTCAAGAACACATAGTCTTGCTCCTGGGTATTGTAGAACTGATCAAATTGTGGATGTGTATTGCAGTTGGCTTCCTCTGGCTGTTGTATATAGGAGCTCTTAACAAACTCTTACATCAAGCAGTAAGTGTCTCCACAGTAGTCCCATTGATTTCAATGGCACTACTCAGTAACTTTGTGTGAATAAGGGTATCCATCTGGTCCTTGGAGATGTAGCTGCATCAGTTGAAGGATCTGTCAAGCATTCCCCAAGCAGTCTGTGCTCGTAGACATAAGGGCTAGCACAAAATGAGGCTGGGGAGTATGCTGATAGAGCGACAGCCGGAATAATCTGAGCAATAGATAAAGACCCTGTTACAATCCAAGAGTGGTTCCCCAGTGTAATTAGGAAGTGCACTGTTATGCAATTAAGAAAATTAATTAGATGTAAACGTTTAGGGAGTGCAGGTTGAAGACGTGTTGCAGCACAGTCTCGTCTAGCTCTGTGGTACTTTTAAGATCGGATGGTGGTATAATTAGTTTTGCAGTGTCTCTGAACGAGCTGTATTCCCAGACTTCTCTATTGACCACACCAGTGGCATGGAGCATCATCTACTACATACACCAGAATACTTCAGCCTACCAAAATCAAGATCAAAACATGTTGTTCACTTTTTGCTCAGTGCAGTGAACCTCTTTGGTCCACCCAGGTTCATTCGTCTACTAGCTAAGTTTTGATTTAGCTGTCTCCATCCGTCCATGAAATCATCTTGAATTTAGGGATGGAAATATTTCCTCCCCAGGTATTCTCAATGACCCAGGGAATTACAGACCAGTCAGTCTCACCTCTGTGCCTGGCAAAATCTTGGAGCAGATTCTCCTGGAAGGCATGCTAAGGCACATGAAAATCAACAAGGTGCTTGGTGACAGCCAGCATGGCTTCACTAAGGGGAAATCCTGCCTAACCAATTTGGTGGCCTTCTATGATGGGGCTACAGAACTGATGGACAGGGGTAGAGCAGTTGATGTCATCTACCTGGACCTGTGCAAAGTGTTCAACAGTGTCCCACACGACATCCTTGTCTCTAAATTGGAGAGACATCAATTTGATGGATGGACCACTCGGTGGATAAAGAACTGGCTGGATGGCTGCACACAAACAGTTGTGGTCAATGGCTCAATGTCTGGCTGGAGACCAGTAACGAGTGGAGTCCCTCAGGGATCGGTGTTCGGACCGGTCTTGTTCAACATCTTCGTCGCTGACACGGACAGTGGGATTGAGTGCGCCCTCAGCAAGTTTGCCAATGACACCAAGCTGTGTGGTTCAGTTGATACCCTGGAGGGAAGGAATGCCATCCAGAGGGACCTCGACACGCTTGTGAGGTGGGCTGATGCCAACCTCATGAAGTTTAACCATGCCAAGTGCAAGGTCCTACACCTGGGTCAGAGCAATCTCAGGCACAGCTACAGGTTGGGCAGAGAAGAGATTCAGAGCAGCCCTGTGGAGAAGGACTTGGGGGTGTTGGTCGATGAGAAAATGAACATGAGCCGGCTGCAGTGTGCTCACAGCCCAGAAAGCCAACCATATCCTGGGCTGCATCAAAAGGAGTGTGACCAGCAGGTCGAAGGAGGTGATCCTGTCCCTTTACTCTGCTCTTGTGAGACCTCACCTGGAGTATTGTGTGCAGTTCTGGTGTCCTCAACATAAAAAGGACATGGAACTGTTGGAACAAGTCCAGAGGAGGCCATGAGGATGATCAGGGGACTGGAGCACCTCCTGTATGAAGACAGGCTGAGAAAGTTGGGGCTGTTCAGCCTGGAGAAGAGAAGGCTGCGTGGAAACCTCATAGCAGCCTTCCAGTATCTGAAGGGGGCCTATAGGGATGCTGGGGAGGGACTCTTCATTAGGGACTGTAGTGACAGGACAAGGGGTAATGGGTTAAAACTTAAACAGGGGAAGTTTAGATTGGATATAAGGAGGAAATTCTTTATGTAAGGGTGGTGAGGCACTGGAATGGGTTGCCCAGGGAAGCTGTGAATGCTCCATCCCTGGCAGTGTTCAAGACCAGGTTGGACAAAGCCTTGGGTGAGATGGTTTAGTGTGAGATGTCCCTGCCCAATGGCAGGGGGGTTGGAACTAGATGATCTTAAGGTCCTTTCCAACCCAAACCATGCTATGATTCTATGATTCTAATTACCATTATGTTGCCAGCTACTTTTAAATTAAATGAAGGAAATGTAGCCAACAGTATTTTACATCACTTTTATTCCAGGAAGCCCAAACTGGAAACGTTCATTCAGAGTAAACCAAAGTTGAAACAACCAAAATCATATTCCTGGTATCTGAGGAAATTTCATCTGTTCTCTGTGTAGGAATTCAGAGAAGCAATATCCTGATTTGACAAATACCATGATTTTTCAAGACATTCTCATGAATATGCTGCTCCCAAAATGCACCTTGTCTTTGTCGTGGTTTAAACCCAGTCAGGTAACTTGTTCACTCACTCCCAGTGAGTGGTGCCGAGCTGACAACAATCGAGGTCTGTGTCCCCCCCCCACCGGGGTTCTCCCCCACTCCTGGAGGAACGGGGAGGAGGATTGAAAGAGTGCAACTCCCCCGGGTTGAGACAAGAACAGTCCAGCAACCAATGTACAACACAAATCACCACCGCTACTATCAACTACAACAATGATAAGGGAAAATAACAAGGGAAGAGAATACGATACCACTGGCAGGGAAGATGAGTTCCACCCGGAAGCCCCTGTCCTTCCGGGTAACTCCCAGTCACCCCCCACCCCGGGCATGACGTGCTGTGGTATGGAATACCTCCCTGGCTAGCCCAAGTCAGGCGCCCCATCTCTGCTTCCTCCCGGCTTCCCCTCCTCCCTGGCAGAGCATGAGCCTCACAAAGTCCTTGGTCAGGGTAAACATCACTTAGCAACAACTGAAAACATCGACTTCACCAACACTGTTCTCAGGCTAGAAGTCAAAACACAGCACTGCACCAGCTAGCACAAAGGAAAAAAAACATGACTGCTACTGCTGAACCCAGGACAGTCTTAAAAAAAAATAGTACATCCCTATTGACAATAGAACATCGCCATTACATAGCTCCATTATGCCACAGAATGGTCACCAGCACTCAGGTACTGAAAAGAGATATCCTTTGAACTAGAATAATATAGGCAGTCCTGTGGACAGAGCTGGATTCTTATGAGGACAGGCAAAAGTAAGCCTGTTGTTGTCAGATCACCCCCTGGGATGCAGGAGTCATGGACCTTTGTCATCTGTGTTGAGCTCCCACCCATGAGCAGCGCTTCTTCTGGGGGTCAGACCTCAGGCTACATTGCCCATGGAGATCTTCCCTGTGGAGTGCTTTGTCTCACCCAGGCCTTCTGTGTTCTTGGCATGTAAATATTTGAATTTATTTTGTATAGTGGCATAACTTCCAGAGGAAGAACAGAGAGGCAGCTCCCCTCCAATATTATCCCTGGGCTAGATGGTAGCGCCTCTTGGGGGACAAGGAGATGCTGGCTTGCATCATTTAACAAGAAGCAGGGGCTTGAAGCAGAGCTTCTCACATCCTAGTTAAGTGCTTAAACCACTACATCACCATGTATGGGAAGAGAGTGAAGTGGCAAGAAACAGCTTCACCATAGACATATTTCAGATGAAAGCAGTGTTATCGTGTTTCAAAAAGAACTGGATCCTCCGGAGATGCTTCAGGCATCCTCCTGGGATACTTTAGGCATCCTCAGAGATGCATCTTGGACTGAGTCTCTCAGAGGAACTTGGAACCTGGGTAGCCTTGAGTCTGAGCTGGATGTCAAAACCATAAAACTGTCAAAACTTAACTACTTGTGCACATTTAGAGAAGCAGCTTCTAGGACCTCAGCAACTCCAGTACAAAACCTGGAGCACCTCTGAGTGGAGGTATCTCCTCAGGCAGGCAGCAAGTGAATACAGGCAAGTCTGAGCAGTGCAGCTTTGGAGTCAGGGACTATATGCATGTGGGGGCAATTTAAGTGAACGCTCCAGGTATATCCTAGAAGTCACTAGCAAAGAGAACTAGCAAAGAGAACTAGCAAGGGAACCTCATCTCCTAATTCAGAAGGCTGCGCTTAATCTTTCTACTAACTTCACAGACCACACAGGACATCCCTGCTGTGACCCACATCATTTTTAAAGTAATTATTTTTTCTTGCTGCTCATTTAGGGTAGCACCATACAACGCAAGGCATGAACTGTGAAATCTGTGAAATTAATTTTATTTCCTCTCTCCATAAAGCTTGCTCATTGTTAGTGCTCTAGTCAGCCTGGACACTAAAATCTGGTTAGATTATTCCTCATATAAGCTTTCATGCCCCAGACCAGCATGTCTGAGATTCAGACATTATCAGCATGTATAAAAGCACACACACACAAAGAATCCCAGTGCAAAACCGAGAGGAGTTCAAATTGAATTAGCATGTAGAAGGCTGGAATCAACCTTGTTTTTATTAAGCTCACAACTGCTGCTTCAGATAGCTCCTTCTTCCAGAATTTTGGCTAAAGCTGCTGTACAAACTAGAGGTCAGGTCAGTACTTTGTAATTTTCTTATTTTTCCTTTCCTCTGCTTTCTTCTATCTAATGAATTCCATGCTGATTCTTTCTGAAACTGAAAATATTTTCCTAGTTTTCTGCATCCACAGTTACCAACTCCCAGGGAGGCTTCCCCAGCAGAAGGTAGGGGGCTATACGGATGCTGGGGATGGACTCTTCATTAGGGACTGTAGTGACAGGACAAGGGGTAACGGGTTCAAACTTAAACAGGGGAAGTTTAGATTGGATATAAGGAGGAAGTTCTTTATTGTAAGGGTGGTGAGGCACTGGAATGGGTTGCCCAGGGAGGTTGTGAATGCTCCATCCCTGGCAGTGTTCAAGGCTGGGTTGGACAGAGCCTTGGGTGAGATGGTTTAGTGTGAGATGTCCCTGCCCATGGCAGGGGGGTTGGAACTGGATGATCTTAAGGTCCTTTCCAACCCTAAGTATTCTATGATTCGGTGATTCTATGAATTACCAAATAAATCTCTTTAAATAAAAGGAAAGATTTTCTTTCCAGATCAAGCCTACAAGGATGACTAAAGATAGATGACATTGAAGTCCAGTTATTCAGAGAGTTGTGCCTAAAAACAGGCCTAGGAGTGCTGGCTAAATAGGCAGTTAAGGTGTGAAGAGAAAATATGACATAGAAATGAAAAAAACTCTGGAAATCCCAAATCCTGTGCTATCTGTGTCTAAGCTGGGGCAAAAGGATTCCATTCATTATTAAAGAGCACTGGTAATTTTATAATTAAAGCAATGTTGCACTGCCCTGGTCTATTCTATTTCCTTTAAAAGCTTTAGCGGACAAAAAAGTAGCCTGGCTTCCTTCAGAAGTGTGAAAAAGGTAATGAATCGGTTTCTTTGCTTTTGAAACAAAAGCTGCAGCTCCAGCTGGGAGATCTGCACTGTCCCTGGCAGTGTTCAAGGCCAGGTTGGATAGGGCTTTGAGCAACCCAGTCTAGTGAAAGGTGTCCCTGCCCATGGCAGGGGGTTGGAATGAGGTGAGCTTTAAGATCCCCTCCAACCCAAACTATTCTATTATTCAGTGATTCTTTTGTGTCTAAATACAGGCCCTCAATGGCACAGAGGTTGGTTGTTTACTTTGTCCTCACAGTCTGTGATGCCACTGCCAGCACAGTGTCATTTGTTGTGGGAAGTTTAGTGATGTCCCCACGGAGCTACAGGGTTGTGTAAAGACACAGATAAAACACCCACTTAGATTAAAATGTGTTTAATGTACTCATGTATGAGTACATTATAATGCAGTGAAAACACATCTTTGGAAAGACTTGTGGTGCTTTCTACATGGATAGCCTAGCAGTTTTCTTGGGGACTCTGTGCCCCACACACCTGTGTTATGAGAGCTGCTTCAAAGTGGTACATGACCTCAGCACCGCACCCAGGTGATGTTCCCCTCGGCAGTGATTGTAGTTATTCCTGCTGCTCCACCTCAGCAATTGATAGTGACGTACCAGGTCTGGAGCACCCGTATAGACCCTGTTACCTGGGTTTGGCTTGTATCTTGGCTAGCAGGAAGCGAACAAGTGAGAAGGAGAATGGAAATTCCCTTTCAAAATTAGCTTCAGTGGCTTTTTTACATATAACAGAGGAACACTGAAACATTTAACCACGTCAGCTGACAAGAAGCATACAGCACAGATAAAAATGTGACCATCTGTGCAGTTAAGAGAATAAGAGAGAGACTATCAAAAAGGATGTGGGAATTTAGGGGAGTCTGAAATGCTTTAAGATACTGGAAGAAGTCCTGCACTGTTACCTGCTGTATAAGACTTAGGTCAAGCTACTCCATTTAAATCAGCCTAGGCAAACCTAAACTGGTGAGGCATCTACTGAGGAGCAGATCAGCCAGCTTGAACTTAAAGAAGACATCACTGGCTTGAGGGGGAAGAGGGTTGAATTAATAAGAGGTGAGTTAGAAAAAGTGCATTAATCACCCCTTGAGCCAACAATGTAGTTTTTACAGTTTAGAGGTGAGCAAATGGACAAAACCAGCAATATTTTACAGAGTTTTCCAAACAAGAGAAGAGGATTTGTTTTTCTAAGTCAGACCTGTGTATTATGAAGAGAGTGCACATGCTTTCATCCTTGCTAGCAGCAGGAGTCAAAGAAGAACTTGTTTTCCCCAGTTCCTGACATTGTTCAAATCCTGCACGGATGAAAAGCTGATTCATTCGTCTTCTGCCTGGCTGTTATCCCAGCATTTGTTCAGATGCTTCTTTAGTCCCTCTCCCAGATCCATTCCTACTGATTATTTTCCTCTTCACACCCTTTCCCTTCCAACACAACCCTCCCCAAGAACCACACCAGCCCTCCCATCTGCACCGGCAGATGAAGCTGAGCTGATGGGGACCTACACTTCAGGTGGGAGCTGCATCGAAGATCTCAAAGACAGAGGAAGGAGCTAATGAGGGGCCAACAGTAACATGTGAGGTAATTTGCTCCATTAAAGAAAGAGAGGATTTTATGCTGTATGTGCCAGTTATACAGAGAGAGACAGACACCATGGCAACAAGCTTGTCAGGCAGTAGCAGGGCACTACTTTAAGATTAACTATCGCTGGGGACATCATTAGTGGTGGAGAAACTTCAAAAGCTTTGGGATTTGGGTTCCTTTCGCATCCAGAATCTCGCATGTTTTTATGGACTTTATTTGAATCTCCAGTCTATAAGCTTAGGCTGGGATAACAGCAACAGCAGGCTGGAATTTTCGATGCTTCCTGAATAACATGAAAAGGAAAAACACGCTCACAGTATCTCAGTTCTTCCAGGCCTGCCAGGTTGTCTGAACTGTATGGAAATGAAGGACTAAAACATAACGTGGAGTCAGGTGAAACAGGACTTTCTGAAGTGAAGAACAAAAAGGAGTTTGAAAAGGACAGCTCCTTCTGTGCTTACTTGTAAGCCATGGATCTGATCATTAGCCTGTAGTGATGGAAAGGAGAGATGCCTCTGTAAATCTCCCATTCTGGGAGGATGAGCAGGTGACAGATAATTGCATGTATGAGGTTGATTCTTTTCATCCTGCTAGCTTGTAGGCAGGATTCCAAATCCCCATGGTTGTCTTGCACCTCATGCAGACATTTACTCTAGTGCAAAACTGGTGTCAGATGCTCATGTGGCAGGGTTTATACCCACAGAAAGTTCCTCTATAGGCAACCACAAGACAATTCGCGTACAAGGAATCTGAAACTCTCAACACAGTCTAATGTGAATTACATCTTACAGGAGCAATGGACAGATTTCAAGTTCTCAGTTCATGAGGCTGCAGCACAAATGAAGATATTTCTATGGGAAATTGGAGAGAGAAAGGGAAGAACTGAAGAGCCATTGCAGAGTTTCCATGGGGATCTCTTTTGCCCCACTTTTCTAAATAAAGTGCTGAGAATGCCATGCAGCACAGCTTTCATAGTGACAGGGAATGTATCATAAATTCATGAACCTTTGTGACTTGCCTGCTTTATAATTCCCCATAACTGAGGTACTGAAATCTAACGGGAGCTGTGGTGTTTCACTGCTCCAAAAATGAAGCATGGCCAGCATGAAGGGTGTAAGAATGCAGAGTCCAAATGCCAAGCCCTGGCTCAGCCTATTGTGCCCCACTGCTTCCACAGGAGCTGCTACAGGCATTTTAACCAAAAGGCGTTTTAGCCCCATCAGAACTGGGAGAACTGAGGTGCACAGATATTTGCTCTGCTTGCAGCACAAGGAAGGAAAATAAGGTGGATCTTAATCATCTTTTGCAGATGCATCATGTGAGAAGAAGTGCATTCAGTCCCATGGAAAGGCTTATTTTTTGAGCAGTTGTTCTCTAAGACCTGATAGCCAAGTGCTGCGCTTGAAGAACAAATGAAAGAGGAGGTGGCTCCTCTGGAGTTGCCTGCTTCCCAAAGATAAAGGAAGATGGAGTGCAGCACTCTGCCCATCCTGTATAGGAGGGTGAAAGTCACTGCAATAACTATAGGAATTATTGTGGTGGGGCACCTTGCTTGATATAAAGGGAGAGTGCAATGGATTTCTGCTTACATTTGAGCCTTCCCAGTCCTGTGAAGAAAGGCCTCTCTGTGATCATAATTGGAATGAACTCATGAATAGCACATGTGAGCAGAAAGCAAATCTGAAGCTGCAAGCAGTCAGCTCACCCTGCTGCATGGTTAGCAGGGAGGCATGTTGCATACTCAAGATACAGTGCAGGGAAGGACATGTTCATCTTACTGAACAGGCGGAGCACCCACTAGAAATTAACCAAGGTTTGGAAACTTCCTTTTGCCCCATGTAGGTCTGTCTTCCAGGCAGGTGGAGGTATGTGGATGTCTATTTTTGGTCAGCAGGCAAATATCTACCATGAGAAACTGGTGGCGACATAAGACAGCTGCACGCCATGTCATGACTAGGGATACATGCACAGGGACAGCAGGGGAAAGCCTATGATTCCCCCACTATTGGTTTTATACTGCAACCTGAAGTATTTATTTCTCTATTTCTAGTAGACCTCCAAATGAGAGCAGCAAATATTGTCCATCAGAGAGGCAGTGCCACACACCAAAGCAGGTCATACACCCCTGTTAGTCACAGAGCTGTAGCCAGCACCAAGAAGAAATGCTGGGAGATGTCAAGCAGAGGCTTGGGGTTTGTCATGAGGCTTTCTGTGTTCAGAGATGGGAACCAAACAACAGCTTTGTTGCTGCCTAAAGAAAGAGCTGAAGAACAAGCAGCCACGGAGAAAGGCCCCTCTCAAACACAGCACTAAAGAGAGAGGGATGAAGCATGGGCTCCACATCTGCCTTGGGGACACAGATCTTTGCCTGCACTCCTTCCGCTCCCAGGAGAAATGTCAAACCCACGTTGTCTTGTGAGATCATTACTGCAAGTTACAGAACTATTTTCTGATTGCTAGAGGATTGCTAGGTTATCTTGCCTGCATTGCTATGCTGTTACACTGCAATACTGTGAAATTAAATGCAGAGAGATTTTTTTAAGGGTCAAAGGTTTTCCATGATCTTAGGAAGGCATAGCACTGTTAGCCAGTGACTATTAGCTTCAGTTTTTTCTTTAAATCACGATCCATATTAGCATGTCCCTCACAACCTTAAGCTCCAAGACCCCCCTACATACTCATTTTACCTTTCTCCCCTCACACTTTCATTCATGAGCTTCTGAGCTCCAGCCACTCACCTCCTAAAACTCCCAAACCTATCTTTGAGTGCTGAAATCCACATATGGGCAAGCCCTCATAGGAGAAGATCACAGCTGAAATAGCAGCAACTTTCCTATGGCCTTCCATCCTCTATTCTCTCCCTTGAAAACTGAGCCAAGACATGCAGAGGAGTTCCATCATGTTTGCCTGATTCCCCATCCATCCTCAAGGCTGTGCCTGTGCCCAATTTCCCTGTGCTCTCAGCAGTTCATTGCTTGCCTGTGAGTCCCTCACCTCCAGCTTCTGTGGGCACTTGGCATTACCAAAGTGCCCAGTTGGCTGGGAAGGGAGGTAGCCAGAGCAGCCACACAGATTTTACCCATGCTCTGAGCACGAGTTTCTCTCTGTGAAACACACTGGATGTTTCAGGCAGAGGAGATCCAGGATTCTGAACACTGCTGAACTCCAAAGCACAGTCGGATGTCAAACCAAAGCCACCTGGGCCTACCTATGGTAAGTCAAATTCTGTGACTTTTCAGCATGACACACAAATAATGTTCGGGCAGGAAAAGTAAAGCAGGTTGGGCTCAGGTTTGTTTCAGTTGTTTATCTTTTTTCATTCAAGAATGCATTTCTTTTATAACTGATGGCAGAAGACTTCATTTCTAGTGGGTTTAAAATAACTTGCCAGTAAGAAAAACCAGTTTCTGTTTTTCATAACAAGGAGAAGCCAAATGAGTGGTTCCATGTTCAGAAGAGCCTCAGAAGTCTCTGCTGTATTCATTGACCGTGGTTCAAACCAGTGTGCAGCACAGCCACTGAAGGAGAAACAGAACAAGGAGTCAGACCATCTGGAAGGTCCACAAGATGCCACTGGCACACTTCGCCACAGCTCTGGGAGAACAAGCTGGGAAAGGCTGGAGCTGAGTTGTAATCTGTCAATACACGTAGGATCCATCTGCTCTGGAACTTAGGGGAAATGTATTGCCAGGATCAGCCCCAGACTTTGCAAGTGTGTCTCTTCCAAGGGAAGAGCAGTCCTCCAGGGCAAACTGCATGGCCTTTGAAAAATTCCAGGGTTGGAATATGCCATGTACAAGTTTGGTTCGGTTTAAACTAGCTGTGACTGAAGGTCACAGGCCTTCCTAGCCATCCTCCTCCCTTTGAGCCAGTCTTCAGCTGAGAGGACTAATTGGATGGACCTCTTGGGGCCCCTTCCAGCTATTTCCTCAGATATATTTGTATTCTGCAAAGGCAAGACTCAAGCTGATTGCTTTTATTACAGCTTCAGCTGGAGAAATGTGCATTAAAAACAATGTGGGGAAAAGAAGACCTGATACCTTTCAAGGTCTCTTCTAATTCTGGCAGGTACATTCTCTGCCAAAAATGAACAGTCCCCTGCTGTGTGTTTTCTGAAGAACTTCCCTCTAAAAGTAGATCGTGAAACACACTGTGTAAGCATCTTCTCAAGCAACCTCAGGCATTTTAAATGTACTTTACTTCTTTGCTCCTGTAAGGTAAATGCTCATTCTCCTGATTCAGACAGGCCTTCAGAGCTGAAGAACCTTTACACATAAACAAACTTCCCCTCTCAATCCCTATTGAGTTTACCACTTATAATAGTGATTTTAAATAAATGTGTTTTAGTGTGGTCCATCGCTGTAGCTTACCCAGACAGTATTTCAATCTAACCGGCCTTACCTCAGCCAGAGAGAGTTGTATGACTCCACTCTTCTTTTTGTCCAGAAGATGAAACACTTCTGAAAAGCAGAAGATGGAGAAAAAAATAGGATATAAACTACAGAATTTGGCACGTAGAGAAATACTGACAAAATGTAGAGATCTGGCTTTTTGCCACGATCTACTAAAAATCTAGACTGGTTCTGTAAGATAAAACTACAGCTGTTTTTCTTTCCTCTTACAAGTAATTTCTAAGCCACTTCATGCGGCAGAATAGATCTACAGCCCCAAACTAGGAGTTGGCAGCAGGACAACTGCAAAATCTGATGCAGTAGCATCTGGTATGATCTGGGGACAAACCTGTAAATCAGGTCTGAGTAAGGACTATAAATGATAAATGGTACCATTTACTGGAGCTGGGGCAACCTGGGGACCAGAACACTGACCAAGAAGTGCAGATGACTGTAAAGAAGAGCACGGTCGGTTATGAAATCATGTCCCTCTGCTCTCCATGGTCATTCAGACAGAAAGACTTTTGCTTTTTCTCTTCTGCTTGCTCTGACAGACACAATTTTGCTGGCACACTCAAATTGCCATGAAATTTGCTACATTCACAGTTAAAAGACACCAAACACTTAATGAAACCCCAAAGTTTACAGGAATTCCCCATGCCTGGTGAATGGAGGCACTTACTGAACAGGGTCTCCAAGCGGATCATACAGGCCACGAAGCCATCGAAGTCAATGGACAGCTTGCTGCAGGCATAGCGGATGACAATGCTATGCTGCATCTGATCGTTGAGCATGAAACCTGAAGGCATAGGAAGCACATGCATCACTGACACAGCAGGTTAATCTGCTGTCTTTGATGTGACTGATCCACGGGCTGCTGCAGCTGCAGGCAGACCTGGGTGAAGGACAGGACTCCTCCTCAAATCTTTGTTGAACTCCATCACCTACCTCTGCTGTGGGTCGTTTCCAAAGCCCATTGTGCTGGGTGAAGAGAGGCATAAAGTTCTCCCACAGCATTTTTTCAGGCTGCATATTTCACATTGTTTCAGAGCATAAGCAGTCCTATGTTCCCCAGATAAACCCCTAATTAGTGTGTCTTGGCGCTGCAGCTGAATAGCAATAATTGCAGTAAAGCCTACTGCTCACATGACACGTTGGGCTCCATTCAGGCCCATATTAATGCTATTTCTGTCTCTGGATCATTCACATAAACTCCACTGAACACATGACAGATTTAAAAAACAGTGCTCCTGTAGATGCCCCTGAGTTGGCAAGCACTGCTCCAAAAGTGAATAGCAAACATCAGACAGGATATTGTTGGGGCATGCCTTGATCAGGCTTGCACCTTCTCGAGTGTAGAGAAAGGTGGTGGGAGGAAAAGAAGGGAAGAGAGGATTTGGACATAGCTCTGAAAGACGACAATTAGATTAGGAAATAATGAGGCCAAAAATGGAACAAGTAATAATCAGATGGATAAGCAGTGGTCACAGCATGGACAAAAATATCAGTGGCTCATAATGGAGAACAGAGGATGGGTTTTGATGTATATAAAAGCAAAAGGACATAGCTTTATGTGACTGTCAGGAACGGAGAATGGCACTGGCAATTCTGTGATCTAGGAGATGAGAAGGAAACTGAGCCTCTAAAAACCTTCACATTCTTCCAATATTTGATGATCCAGTGGTGTCTCCGAGCAGTGTACTCACCTGCCTCTCTGAGGGCATTTCGCATCTCGTGGGAGTCTATGGTGCCAGAGTAGTCACTGTCCACTCTCTTATAGATTTCCTGCAGCAGAGGGGAATGTGGGAATGAGGAGACAGCTTTTCAGCGTGTGCCTCCACAGCAATGCACAGTCAGGCAGGCTTTGGCTTTCATAGCTGCATAACAGCAGCAGTGAAGACATGGTAGCACAGGCTCACAAGGGTTTAGCAGCCAGACTGAAACAATCAGGGCTACTCCAGGCTTTAACCTTGGTTTATTAGTCCATCCTGCAGCCTGTGCCCTGCCATCCTCCCTGTTCATGTAGCTAGATTAACACCAGGACAATCATACCTACCTCTGCTGTGCCCACACCATCACTCTGCTGTGCCTCCGGATTCTGATGGCTGGGACAGGGGCTGCCCCTACCAGCCCAAGCTCCTACTCTCTGAAACATTAATGAGCCCCTGGGATGCTTCAAGTAGTTGCTGGCAAGCAAGGCAGACCGGGAAACACATTCCCAAGGGCTGGCAGCCAGCCTGCCTGCCTCCACGTTACATGGTGGCAGACAGGCCATTGAGGAAAATATTCTATCATTTGGCAAACACTGCCACAGACAGAGTCCATTTTGCTTAGTATTTCAGACATGATGACAGATGCTTCCTACTGCCAGCAGGTTTATTACCCAGAATTAGATGCCACACAGACCTACAGCTCAGACTAGATTCGGTTCTCAGGGCTTGCTCTGCTGATACCAGCCCCAGAATCCATATGGCGCTTCATGAGCCCATCATTCCTTCATGAACCTCCAGGACAGACATTCTGTGCTGACCTGAATCAAGAACAGTAGCAGCAGTCTTGCCTGAAAGGCATGTTGTCAAAGAAAGCAGGTCCAAACTTGACCTTCCTTCAGACTGCTTGATTCTGGGTGAACTTCTTGGATTTTAAATCCTCTGCCAGAAAACTAATTCAGCACTTTAAAAACCTTAAAAATACAAAGCCAGGTTCTTGTAGGTCCTAAAAATTGTGTTTCTTGTGTTTGCTGGGGCTCAGCTGGCAACGTAACATACTGCAACAGCAGAAATATGTTCATATGAGCTTTAATACAGCAGGCAGCCAAGAGAACTGTCTTTGCCAGCAATGAAAGAGGGTTAATCTGGCTTTCCATAAGGTATTACAAATTACTGAGTGCGGTGGGGCCAAGGTGAAAGAGGACCTGCTCATGCCCTTTTAAATCAGGAGTGTTTCTGAGCCCTGGAACAAACTCCAGCCATGAGAAGGAAGGCTTCCAAGTACATCTGCCTGTGGTGGCTTAACCCTATCTCAGTTCTGGATCTGTACTTCAGATCTGAGAAGGAAGGGGAGACAGTCAGAAATATTATTACCAAGTACTTTTGAATCTTCATCCAAAGTGTCTTGAACTCTACAAGTCCCAGGGTGCCAGTCCCATTGGTCTGGGCCATGTTAAGGCATGGTTCACAAATTCAGGATTCCTCTATCCTTAGCAAAACTAACCGATAAAAGTAAATCATGCGTCACAGTGTCATCTTAATGCCATTAGTTCTCATCTGGAATGCATCTCCATCTCACACAGACACTCCTACAGCTTTACATTTGCTTAGCTAAAGGCATGCCAAGAATTTCTAGGCTATCTGCACTCTCAAGGAATGATATATGGGATTGCTAAATATATAAGCATGATGAGATCCACTTGCATTTTGCACAGTTAACAGCAGATTAGAATCCTTAGGGAAAAAGAGGACTGGCCTCTCAGCAAAGTGTCAGAAACCAGAGGCAGTGAACAGAGAGAGGCAATAGTAGGCTACAGAGTCTTCCCCCATGTCCTTTAGGATCTTGAATATTTCTTCCTATGGAGAATTATTCAGAAAGAGGGAGTTGGCCCCCATGATGCTGAGTGGCCCTGGTGGTTTTGGGAGACTGGAGTGCAGGGCAAAGGCCTCACTTCTAACAGAGAGTGATCCACAAGATCCACTGCTGACCTCAACATGACCATGAGGCCAACAACAGAATTGCAGCATGGTTCTTGACCCTCCCAGTACACTGGCTACCTTCCCAGCACATCAAGGGAGTATTGGGCACATGTGCTGACCTCTCCTTTTCCTTTGGCTATGCAAACTGTATTAGCTGCCATGTGTCCTACAAGCTATGCAGAACGAAGAGAGGCACAGCATGTACTTGTAGACTTCCCCTCTTTGAAGAGGCTCTCCAGCCTGTCTCTGCTGCTTTGAGCTCTGTGCTCTATAAGCAGTACCTGGCTTAGAGGTTGAGGTTGTACTTAAAACCTGCCTCCTGCCAAGCACACTGTGTATGCATCTGAAACTGCACAGATGCATCCAGGCAAAAGGTCCCTGCTTCTTCCCCTGCTACTTTTAGGGAAAAGGTTTAAGCAATGAGAGGTGCAGAGCAGGTGAGAGAAGCAGCTCATGATTACGTGGTTCAGGTTTCTGCCACTCTGAGTCGATAGAGCTGCTTGACTGAATTTTATGCCTCCAACCATGTGCCTGGACAATGGAAATGTAAACTTAGCCCATCTTGTCAGGAAGTTTTGCAATGAGATCCAGAGACTTTAAAGGTGACGAACTGATATTCAAAGGATACATCTAAAAGGCTGATCATCTCTCTGCAAGTGTTAATGTTGAATCCATCACTTTTAATATCCTTTCCTGTACAAGAAGGAAGCAAAAATCCAAGTCAGGAATACTTTTGGACAAATATTTTCCTGCAGACAATCCTGGAAATGTCAGTCTTCTGAAAATCTTATAATCAAAGTGAATGCTCTGCCATTTCTTCCACTATTTTCCTTCAGCTGATTTAACATGGCTTTTTTGGCAGAGGGGCAAGGGGATGATATTGGGTTTGGGGGTGGTAAGCCCCTATTTGCCCACAGAAATTATGCAGCAGCATAATGATACCTTCCCATGGTTGTCGTCCCAAGAAGATACAGGGAATATAGCGCCTCTGCAGGAGATCAGCTGGCTTGGAATGGGAGCACCAGGTGATATTTTTTACCCCCATATTAGACGTTCAACAACGCAGGAGACACTGAGCTCAGACACAAACTCAGCTTTTCATTCCCCTTAGCTGATAGAGCTGGGTTTTGTTAGCACAGGTCCAATTCATGTGCTGATGGACCCAAGAACAGAGGTTCACTGACCAAAGAGCCACTTTATGCCTTGCTATTTCAGCATGTGCTTCTCAGCTCTATTCAATGGGAACTATATAACATTACTTACTTTTCGCCAAAACCTGGTTTAGGATAGTCTTAAGTTCAATTGCAGTCACTTCACAGTCCTGGACAGAAAAGAAAACATACTTGAAGTGTTAATACAAAACAACTTTTGAAACAAGCTATATTCATTTGCTGTCAGACAGCCAGAGACCATTTTCCTTCTGTATCTAAGGCAGGTAAACCTTTAATGTTTTGTGATAGTTCACATTGACCATCATACATTCCATGGAGGAGATCCTTAGAAACTCTATTTCCTACACTTTCAAATGGAAAGTAAGTGTTTTGTTAGGTGCCATGACCCAGTAAATGTTAATTTTATAACAGGTTTGACTGAATTGGGTGACTGTAGTTTTCCTTGTTTGAGAAATCATTTGAGATTTGAGATTTTCCAGGCTTATAGGAACTACCAATCAAACAATACTGAAACTGCCCTCTCAAAACTCGAAAAGGCCTTTCGAACTAAGAAGATGTTTTCCCTCTCCAGTGCCAGTGGCCACCTGTTCGTTAAGAGGAAATCTGACGTGACAGCCACAGGGTAGTGCAACAGGGCTTCGTAGGTATTGTTTGTCAAATACAATAAACAGAGAGGAAGTTCAGCCAACAGTTTCCCAATGCGCGGGGCTTCTAAACAAAAAGGAAGGAATTGGCCAACGAGGTCATTGTCAGAATTATACAGTAACTCCACAGGTAACTTATTTCACCCTGGGACAGTATTTCCACAGTCCTCACTCCTATCACCCTTATTTTCAAAGTTATCCCATGCCCTGCATTACCGAGGGAGCAAATCCCATTCTGCACCAATAAGAAGAACATTGTAGTAAAACTGCTCTATTGAAAAAGAAATGGAACTGAAGTTGTGACGTAATAAAAAGAGAGAACTGCTTGATTTTCTGGAGAGCAGGCAGAAAAAGGAATCAGTAAGTCAAATATTTGCATAATTTTAACAGAGAGGTCCCAATCTTTTTCTTTCACTTTAATCCACTTACCTCTCCAGAGAGCTTTTGAAACAGAGCCTTGAACTCATCATCTGTATCTTTGTTATCAACATGAGGCTAGAGGAAAGAGATGACCAAGAGTGTGGTTTACAAGGTTCTGGAAAGCCAGCTGTGAATATCGTAAAGCAGCTTTACAGGGGACTATTTACAGCAAAGGAAAATGAGCACTTGCTCTGCAGCAACAGAGGCACTGCTTAAATCACAGTCAGCCAGGGGCTGGCTTCATCTGGGAGTAAATACTTTCTGAGACTGATGTAAAAGTTTTCTTCTGCTACCAAGCCAGTTTTATGAAATAGCAGCAGTGAAAATGCTGCTGCCTCTGGCCAAAGCAGTTCAGCAGCTCCTTGGCAGTCTGCTTTTGCGATTTCAGGAAGACTATTTGTTTCTATGGATAGGACCATTCTGTGCCCCCACTGCCTCCTCCTACTTGTGCTAGATGGAAGAGCAATTTAATGTGTTCCAGCCCAGCCTACAAGGGTCCAGTTGCTGTGCCCCAAGGTCCCAGGTACGTGAAAATGCACATGAAACTAAGACATGGAGATATGTAAAGAATCCCCATAAATATGTCACATGAATAAATATCCCAAAAAATATTTTTCCTGAGCACGAACACATACTGTGATCCCAGGTCAGGGAGAAATTAAAACCTTGCCCCTGTTTTGCCCCCGCATTATGAAGGAGAAGTCTGATAAGACAAATCAAAAATGGTCCTCCCAGTTAAGACATTTACCTCGTATGGTTTTGCAGACACCACATCACCTATTATCCTAAGGAAAAAGGGGAAAGAAAACAACCAGAAATGATAATTCTGCCATTTGCCTTTAAAATAGTTAGCAAAAGAAGCTGGGTTTAATATAAGCTGTTAACGAACGCACAGGTTTCCTGCCTCCAAAGTTCTCCAATTCTGTCTGTCCCATCTCTTTGAAGATATTTTCCTTGAGAAATCCAGCCTTCTTGTTCTTGTATCCAGACCCCAGGTTTTTCATTCAGTGGCTGCTGTTGATAAAACCCTTCTTAAAACCACCTCCTCGTCATCTTATTCCCAAATCCTGCACCCTTTAAGTGTGGGAACTCCTATGTCACAGACCTGAGGGATCTAGTTACCACTTGAGTGCTTGGTGGGAGGCCACCTTAAGAGCTATGACTCTCTACCATGGGTGTGCACATGTATGGTAGACTATATGAGAAAATAGGTCCTAGAAGTTGTCCTTGCCCATGGCAGGGGGGCTGGAACTGGAGGATCTTAAGGTCCTTTCCAACCCTAAGTATTCTATGATTCTAACTATTCTAGATGGGCTTATTTTGCTGGTAAAGAGAAAAGATAGAGCACAGGATGTGGGTGCAACACCTGACCTTCTCCTTTACGTGCCCTGCAAGCAGGAAAGGAGGCTTTACAGAGAAGGTACGCACTGTGTTTTAGCCTTCTTCTCAGAAAACACTCGCAGGCAGAACTCTCCATTTTTGTAAGGCTCAAAAGTGGATGGCACAATGAGGTACTCGCCCCGGGGCAGCTTCATGCGGCTCGAGACTTCACGCAGGTTGATGTAAGGATCAGAGCGGGCTACCGGTTGGTTCCGTGCGAAGAAAGCACGGTTCATATGAATGTCTGTGTGGTTTTCCAGCTGTTGGGAAATGTGTGTTTGTTAGAAACTATTTGACAATTCACTGGTAAGCCAGAGACCCTCCTTCAATTTCACTGCTTTAAATTCCTTAGCATAAAATAATAAATTCGCAAGTGACGGCATAAAAGATAACCACCAGGGTTCTGTTATAGGAAACAGGCAGGTGATTAGAAGAGGTAAAGATCTTTCTCTATAAAGATTATTTTTTCATATGCCTCTTCACAAACTGTAATACAAAATAAATAAAAAGACCATAATGTATCCTCATATCTGGTCAAACCATACTCAAGCTGTCCATGTATTGAGCAGTTTTTGCTTTCACAGGCTGCTAGTGCACAAATTTAAATTGCAGGGTATTTTTGAGCAATTTATGGCATGGGATAAATCTCTTAATTACACAGGAGTTGTCATCTCTGATTTCTTTAACAGACAGAAAAAACAGTAAACAGGACAAAGCAGTAGTCACAAGGATGAGACTTTTGGGGCCACGAGATGATTTACCCAACTTCTATAAGGAATACTAAGGATATTCGTTTGGATTATGCAGAAAATAGTGCTTAACTTTTCATTAATACCAATATATTCTTAAGCAAGTGAAACACTGAGTAGCTCATAAAACAAAACACTGATGTAAGAAGAAACCGCAGTGTAAGAATAACATCTCTGCTATAAACCTCCTATTCATGACTTTTTCTCCACACGGATGTCTTTCAAAGAGTGTGATTCAGTGATCCACAAAAAGTGCTGTGTGGTTGACAATGGGTGGGGAATATTGCATACGGGTAGGGTTTTCAGGCTGCCTAAGATCAAAGCATACAAAGATGTTACCAATCATTTTATAATCATTCCGTTTTTCTGCTGTAAACTGTAGAAAAATATGTTTGGGTTTTTTTTCCAATTTTTTCTGAAGATAAGATTGGATTTGGTATTTATTCAACAGCCCCATCCTTTCTCCTCACTCAATCTTAAGCTAAGTGAGACTGCAAAGATTAAGAAGGCAGATCCATATCTCTTCCATTATATAAAGTTCATTTTCCCTCTGCATCTGCAAGGCTGTTAAAAGAACACAGTTAATTGCTAGATGAATACACATTCATTTACTGAGAGAGAAGAAAATGTCTGAAAAGCCAAGAAAATTTGGCAGCACAGGCTGCTGGACCTCAGTAATGAGTATAGGCTATTATTACTGTCAGACACCCCTGGGGTCTCTTCTGGAATGAAAAGTCTCTTTACCTCAGTATTGACATCTGGGAGGATTAGAGAAGGTTGAGTGGGGTTTGTTCGCTATCACAGAGTTTGGAATTCTTCTAAACAACATTAGCTATGTTTTCTCAGTTTTAAAATGCAGATTCTGTTCTGCCTTCACCTGTACTACATAGGTGAATTCTGACTTCTGTTACACAAGCTCAGTGGAAGCCAGATTTCAAAGAGTATAAATGAAGTCAAGGCTGCGACTCAGATATCTGTAAATAAAGCCTTGTGCCTTGGAAATAGTTATTTAGAACTTGAGATACTGGTCCAGTGAGCCAAGAACAAAGTCTTCCTGGTAGCTAAATTCTCCAGTGCAACAGGAGGTGTCCATCTGGATTGTAGAAATCTTCAGCAGAGATTACGTACCTCGTGAGGAATCTGAAAGCAAGAGAAAGAACCAATGTTAAAGGGCTGCTACATACCTGCATCTGTCATTAGGGTAAAAAAAAACCAAACAAACCAACTAAACAAAAAGCACAGATAAAGCCTCCTTCAGACACTTTTTTTATCATTTTCATTTACAACCACATATTGCAGTATCAGTTATACATGTAGTTCTAGCTTGTGCAACAGCTGTTCCAAAGGAAAAAGAGGATCTTCATCTAGAGGAATCTATACGTTTAGTTGCTTTACTCCCAGTATGGTGGTATCAACGGTACTATTGGTTGGAAGTATTTGGGTAAGCCTTTAAATGTTCAGTCAGGAAGGTCAACAAGTTAGCCCCACTTTGCTAACCAAAAGCAAACTGAGGATTTATCACTACACACCTGGAATCTAAAGTCTACTGTTACTGCAATATGATGAAAATAGAAGGCCAGCACCACTAGCAATTAACCTGAGGGTAAGGAGATTGTTGTAAGGCAATTACAACAAATAACAAATTTCATTATTTGGCCCTTCCTAAACTAACTGCACTGCTGTGTTAATTTACCTATGAATGCAAGGTAGCTTTTCCAAAACCAACTGGTTGTCCTGAAAGCACAGACTCCAGTGAGAGCCAAAGAGAGAATTGTCCCAAGTCCCAAAACATCTTTTGAAAATATCACCCATACAATCATTGTGGAGCCTGAGATGGCTCCTGAAAACCTCAGGTCTTGTTCCTTAAAATTAGCATACTAGAAGGCCAGGAGCTCGGTGAAGGACACACAGTTATTGTCAGTAGGCAGTTTGAGCTGTTTGACTTACAGCATAAGGAAGGGCAGGTGGACTTAAACATCTTTTCATCTCTTCACCTTCCCTTGCAGAGATCTGCTTTAGGTCACCATGATGCTGTCCTAACTGGGCCTCCTCAGCCACAGCATCAGCTGCAATGATGTAAATCTACGACAGTGCATGGCCGAAGTAACATGGATCATAGCTGGATGTCTAGATGAGACAACTTTTCAGCAATGTCTTTCAAAAGGAAGTCTTTATCTTGCTAAGAGTCACCAAGTCTACCCTGCTATTCACAGAGGAGGCAGATGGGATGAAATAGATGTAAAGCAAAAAAGCTCTGCTAACTTCTCCAGGGTTGTACTCAGTGATATGAGCAGACAAACATCCTAAATGTGTAAATTCAGGATGCCAATTGGCCGGGCTGGTTGGTACCACACAGATGGCAACTCAGAAATGTGCTCAGTGAGAACCATTTGTGTATGCAGACACTTAGGCACTAGGGAAAACCTTTCTTAGTTTTGAACCATGCTGCACAAGATATATTAGCAAAAGCCAGCCATTCCCATCTGCTCCCACCTGTGCTGGTTAATGATCTTCATCCAGTAAGAATCTATACAACATTTAATTGCTTGTCTCCAGACACGATATTGGGAATGATACTACTGGTTGGAAATTTTTGTATTTTCTACTCTCCTCTCACATCACAGAAATTAGAGGTGATATTGTAGATTTTCCCTCCATTATATTTTTAGAGATAGAAGCAACACTGGAACAATCAAAAAAAAACCCTCTTTTGCCAGAAAGAAGGGAAAAAAAATACTGAACCAGAACAATACCATGGGAGACAATGAATGAAAACAGTTTTTAAATACGAGGGGAAAATAAGAAGAAAAAAGAAAGTGACTACTGAGCAGTAACCATAGGCTGTAATCAGAAACATTTATCTGGAATTGCCAGGCACCCTGAGCCTGCCCCCATTCAGATTTTGTAAGAGAAGGCTTTCAATGAGACTGTTGCTAAATTACTGCCTCCAGTTTTACACTGCTCTCCTGTTAAAGTGGGACAAAAATTGAGCCTAAATTTATCTGAATCTTCCCATATTATATGGGTCAGGAAGAAATGAGAGGATTTGAATCATCTTGCAAAACCCAGTTTTATTGAAGTGTAGTGCTGAGTGTCAAGATGTAGCACAGTGCTAATTTTTTTCCTGCATAACTGAACAGGGACTAAAGCCTTCAAGCAGGAACAAACTTTACCTCATAGAGTGAATAACCAATACTAAGCAGAGCTTCTCCCATCTTCTTCTGTCTCCTGCGGTACTTCTGCATCAAGCCTACCAGTATGGTACAGCATGGCTCATTCAGACTTCCTTCATGGTCATCATCTGGTTCTTCCAACCGGATTTTAAACTGGGGATTGGTCCAGTATGTTGCTAAGAATACCCAAGGTGAGACATAAAGAAGAAGATTTTGATGTCATTGTGGCCAAGATAGCTGTCACTAGGGTTATAGAGAATATCTCTTTGGAAGGACTTTTGCTTGGAGTTTTCCCAGTCTTTTCCATTAGGTTATATGGGGTTTTGCTGAATATCAGTTTGAGCCGTGACAAATCAAAGCACCAAGGTATTTTCTGGGGACTAATAACCAACAGGGAGGAGTTGATATCATTAATTCCAGACAGTCATTTATCTCTAGGAAACATCCTTGGCCAAGGCTGTTATTATTGCAAGAGAATCAAAAGCCAGACAGCCTCTCCTCCAGAGATCTAACCTGAGAATGAATGGAAAACAACACTGCCACTGAACTGTGACACTTCCTGGCCTGCCCAGCCCTTTGGGGGATTGCTCCAGTCAGCAGCAAAAGCCACGTAAGCAGGAAAAGCAGACAGAGAAAAAAGAAAAGAACACAGCCATGAATTAACTGCTTAGAGTGTTGGTAATCCCTCATGAGGAAATAAGTGTGAATTAGATCTTCATTTAAACTGCCAAGCTTTTGCTTACAGTCTAAACCACACAGAAAGGGCTGCACCTCCAAGCCCTTCCCATCGAAGCCCCTTCCAGTTTACAAGCATGTATTTTTTTTTAGTGTTTTGGTTGGTATTTTCACCACTTAGCTGGGTCTCCACCTTGGTAGTTCTGGCAGCCCCCAGCAGTTGAACCCCGTCTCCACTGCCCATTAAACAGGGTCAGGTCCCATCTATTGACCTCGTTGCTTGTCAGAGTGTCAGGAGTCAAGTTGCAGATCTCAAGCCGGGTGAACTGCCTTTGAAAATCTGAAAACGCCATCCTGGCACACAAAAAGACTGGGGTTAGTCCATCAGCCTCAACAGTCAAGGCAACTGCAAATGGATGGCTCTCCCAACAGGGCAGCAAACATCAGTACTACAGAGCTGCCCAAAGCCACATTTAATTGAACTCTGAATCTTGGAACTGGCTTTTGGGAGACAAACTTCCTGCTCCTTTAATGAGCTGTGTGTCCTGGAGACAGTTGTCAATGGCTGTTACACGTACGGGGCTCAGTCATACCATTTTCTGTCATCACCAGCAGTGGGCAATCCCTTATGATCATGCTTCATTTACTAAAACTAGTGGGGAAAATGTGCATGGAGGTGCCATTTAACAAGAGCAAAAATTGGCCCTTATGAAAGTGTCACACTGTAGAAGAACAGTTTCAGTCTGGTGTTGTGCTTTAATCCTATGGTTTGATGTTTATTTTTAGCGTTCCTAGTACGTCTGCATGAGTGACAGTCATTGATCACTTCATGCCGCAAGCAGAGGTCTATTCTCATTTCTCAGTGCCTTATGGTCCGTATAGCTGATTGCACTACAAGATGGTGGCCGTTTATCTTCCCAGTCTAGGACAGAGTGACATGAGCTCAGTACTGATCCATATAATCAACTAAGTGGGATGGGCTTTCCATTAGGTCTGGGTAAACAGACTCTTCCCAAGCTGGTACTCTAAACCTTTTCATTAGTGTGTAGCATTTAGGCAAAAAAATAAACTTCAAAATGTAGAGCAGCTGAGGTTCATTTTTGCCACCTCATTAATTTTATTACCATCTGGTCTCTATATTTTGTATAAGCACTGAATTATGCAAGCTCTAATAAAAGGTAATATTTGAGTGGGAAGGAAGATAAACACGAGTCTAACAATGCATGCATGTCATTATTAACCCACTTGGTGCTGGCAGTTTCTCTCCACCCAACTGAAAGGACTGCTTAAAGAGCACACATGCATGCACAATGCCCAAAAGGTTAATCTAAATAAACAGTTCTCACCAAAACTCTCCATCATCTACTTGCTTATCCAGAGCTTGTTTTTGTTTCGGATCAATGTAATTCCATTCAGGAGCACTGCAGACAAAACACAAAAGCAAGCTGTTGTGTTTCATTCTACAACAAGATCAGAGGGTTAGGCTCTCTCTTTGGTTACAGCTGACCAAGGAGTATGTATTTCTTCAGCAACTAGACCTTCTGCCCCTCTCAATGTTAGTACACACCGCAACCTGACTATCTGCAGCTGGAATCACATTGCAACCATATATGCAGCAAATAAGCCTTAAGCTGAATCATCACTGCCAGGAGCCAGAATGTACAAATATTTCAGACTGGCTGGATTAGATAACATGCAGCCTGAAAGTCAGGCAGAGCTTCTCCACTGTAAGATCTATTGGGATGCCTGAGAGTCTCCCTAGGGAAATGATAGAAGCTCTGCTGCTGGAGCCACAAAAAGAAGAAAGCAAAACAGTGGAATTAGCACAGCAGAAAACATCACTGCTCATTTCCCATCCTGATGTTCAAGTGCAGCAAAAGCTGGATTCTGCTCTGATCTGCTCCCATGCATCCATGCAGTTCTGTACCTGCCTCAGCAGAGCTGTGCCATGATAAAACAGGCCTAATAAAATCAGGATATGGCATGCATGCATGCCTGAGGCATCTTAACTTGGGGCTGAGCAAAGCAGCTCTGGTAAAGGTAAGAATAATTGTAATGTTTATCTCTGTTTCTGTCCTTAAGTGTGATACAACATCAGCACCAGGACTGCAGTCAGTCAGTCAGGAGAGGAAAGTGGAATCTCCAAGTGCTGCATGAAAAAATATATTGTGGCCTCAATTAAAGTGCAATTTACACCATTCTAAATACAAAAATAAAGAGGTGTTGTCACTGCCAGTTTCCTGGATTCCAGGATAGTGGAAGCCCGGACAGTTTCTGAGAGATCTTCAAACTTCTAGGTCCTTTGCTTTAGTCAACATCCCCATTTTTTTAAGATTCTCCAGTAGAAACTGGTCTGCTTTAGAGCCAAGCAACCTTAGAGTTGAAGCAAGGGCACAATAATTGATCCCTGCTGTAATTCCCAGGAATGGGATTGGTTTGCATATTCTTCTAAGGTCCTGGCACCATCAGTAAGATCAACCTGAGAAAAGTTATCTTGCAAAATGATGTGGATATGGCTTGTGTTGGTCGGCTCACAGTTAAAACATGGGCTGTTCGCTCTTATCAGATAGCTCTGCGTGAGGCAGGGAAGAATGTCCGCTGGGCAGAGCAGATCAGTATCTAACCCTGCTAATAAATTAATAGTGTTTTATTCCAACTGATTCAGTATCTCCCCTAAATGTGCTTTGTGATTGGATTAACTCCATCGTCCCAATTTAATTTTTAAAACATACCAAAATACACTGAAGAGAGAGAAGTAGGGGCATATAAAAACCTACTTATCACTCCAAGCTCCAGTCCACTCCACTTCACCCCAGGGATTTCTAAGCCTCACTAGTTTCTCTAGCCGTCCTCTGTAATATACCTAAAAGATCCACAACAAGCAGAGTGTGAGCACTTCCATCACAGGACAATTGCTTTTCAGACTGGATAACACATGATTTGTACTTGAGTGATGCCGTCAATTACAATTTGCTAAAGTTAGAAGACACATAGACACCTTCCACCCTTATTTTACATTATCCCATGCCACCAAACGAGCCATTAGCTGCAGCACTCACCGTTTCATATAATGACAGCAACCTGCAAGGAAAAACATCAGCTACAAAACAGCAGAATATCTACGTCCTCAAAAGCAGGAGACATCGCACAACACAGCGAGGTTGGGAAGAGGTTATTTGGCATGGGCACCTCTGTAAGGATTTCGGTTTACAGATGAGCAGGAGTGCCTAGGGCTCACTGTGAAGGTGAGACTAATGGCACAGTTCCTGAAAGAGGCTTTTACTCCTTTCTCATTAGTGCTGACTGGCAAAGTACACACTCCCACTTCATGAAGTACAAACATGGGGAAAAGGCTGCCTCTTCTGTTTCTCCTCTCTGTACCCTCCATTTCAGTTACAGCTTGGCCCACCTTTACATTTTGCATGCCAGTCTGCTGGTACAACACAAGTTGAAGACTGCACTCTATATATACTATACATATATGAGTATATATACTATAGATACTGTATGTAACTACTAGTACAAAGCTTCTGACCTGACTAAGTACTGCAGATACTTTCCTTTCACTGTAAGAGCGTGCACGGGTGAGCTACATATTTATTTGGTCAGTCACAGAAAGACATCAGAAAGTTGAAGGCAGTGTAGTATTGCAAGCCCAAGCTGGCTGGTATGATGGCCCTCGAGGGGCTGGCTTACCTCTTCTGCTCCAGTGACAGAGTAAGCATGTCCCTTTACCAACTTCAGACTTGTGATTGCTTCTATTTCAGATGCAGATGTTATCTGGGGTTATGAAAGTATACTCATTTAGGACTACATACTGTACATGAACTCTGCTTTCATAAGCAAATGAATATAGGGAAAGATATCCAAAGCAGTATGCACAATGAATATCAATATTCTTGATGCAAAGTATATTAAATAGAGGTGAGATCCACAGCAGAAGTTCATCTCTATGGTTCCAGCCCTTAAATATGCAGTCCTAGCACAGCAGAAATTCAATGAAATCTAAATCTAAATCCAGTTCCCAGCTTAGGCAACAGACCCAGTCACCTGCAAAGACAAGTTCGTGCAAACTAAGATCTAGTCTGCCTCAGCTGAGATCCAACATACCAAACTTTGAATAATTTGAATAATCTTATATGCCATGAATCAGGATTTCAACCAGGATAAGGAAACAGGATGTGAAAGGCATGAAGTTTCGGTAACACGTACAAACATCATCTGTAACTTGAGAGAGTTGGTATTACATGTGTTAATAATCTTTAGGACTGAAAACCAAAGGCGGAGTCAGACTACAGGCTACAAGAAAACATCTCAAAGAGTTTGTCTCTGGCAGTAGAGGGTCTGGAGCTGAAATTACACAGAATTTGAGTGAGAAATGATACTTGGAGAATGAAAACAGAGTGTGGGAAGTCCACAGTTCATGCCATGGCTCCAAGTATTATCACATGCTTGTAAAAAGGGAGGCATGGTGAGAGTTGGTTATTTAGTACTTAGTCCAACATCTTTATAGCTGAAATCAATAAAATTCTCCCATTAATTAGACTTTGATTTTACTTCATACCTTCTTCCTACCTATGTCTAACATTGGTCTGAGCTTTTGTTGCAGTATAAACCAGAGCCCTGAGAAGAAGAGCAAGGAGAGTAAAGCAGCAGCAGTGTCTTACATCGATGGAACAGCCAAGCAGCGACCCAGCTCTCAGAGCCTTCTGGATGATTTGATACAGGTTTGAAGGAGCCCTCCGCAGTTCATAGGACTCAGAGATGCCTCCAGTAAAATCCTCAAATCCCTCTATAGTGGACCCTCCTATGAGAGCTTCATAAGAGCTGTTCAACCTGGGGGAGAGATGACAAGAGCTTTATCAGGGGCCATCTCCACCTGTAAGCATTGGCACTGCAAAAAGAAGGGTTTATTATTTAGTATCAGACATCAGTGTGACCTGGAGCACCAGCAGTAAAACCCCTTGAAACAGACAGTCGGCAATACCCTTTATGGACCTAGATAAGTAAATAACAAATGGAATGGAGGCTGCATTTGAGTGTACTGCATTGTGTCTAACACCACAACCACTTCGGCAGTCAACTTCTGCACACCCAGGAGTGCTGCTCCTGCTTAGGCACCGTACTTGGCATACGCCTTCTCCAGCAGCGCGCTCCAGAACTCATTGCCTTCCTCCGAGTGCACGAAGAGCAGCTTCCCGTTCCTGGTGGGCAGCCGGTCATCCACCACGACGTCCACCCACTCCCCGTACTGCCAGAACTGATGGAAAGAAGACAGGAAAAGGTAATGGAGGCTGGTGTGCACATAATAGCTCCACGCTATTATCTTCCTATCCCTTCACCTGTCATCAGCTCCCCCTGGATAAGTCACTGTAAGGTTTTGTTCCTGTGTTGGACCCCTCTCCCTTGTAATAGAGGCAAACCCTTCTCAGCCCTGCAAAGCACTGAGCAGGCTTTTAACCTATTCAATTTTGCTGATAGGTAATATTAACAGCCACTTGTTGCACATTACACTTGGAACACTGTCTGAGCTCCTTGGTGGCGAGGCCGGAAAGCTAGTGTGTAGTAATAGCTCTAAGTGCTGGTTCCAATTCAAATCAATTCAGAGTATCCAAATCAGAATGCTCTAAAGTGCCTTTTCTTGTCTACTCTTTTAAGGCCCAATCCACAGGAAAATAAAACAACCATGCCCCTGTAAAACTGCTGCAAGGAAAGGTCACCCAAAAGGCCTCAGTAGTGCCAATCCCTTCTGAAAATACTGGGAAATGTGTGAAACATTCCTAATGCTAACTTTTTGCCTGAACTCTAGAAACACTCCATAATTTGATGCAGTCCTGAAAGGAAAGAAGATAACTCACACAATAACCCCCTCTGCTGAGATGAGCTGGTGAAAGGAATAGGTGTGGGCTCTATAACATCTGTCCCCACCAAAACATCTCCTTTATCTTTGCAGAATGAATCCATATTGCTCACATCTGAGCCTAACCTCCAATCAAAGCAGGTTGCCTCAGCCTCAATAAACTGAGTCTACAGGTAAGGAAATCCAGGCAGAGCCACAGGGAGGGAAGGGAAGGAGAGGCAGAAGGAACCACATGAGCCTGAATTCACTCTTGACAGTTGGCAGTAACAGAGCTTGGCTTGACTCATGTGGCATGATGGTTTGGCTCAGTTTATAAACCCTGTATAGCTCACTCAGCCCTATCAGCTGTAAGACAGCAGAACCTAGCCAGTAAGCAGGTGTCATGTAGCATTATTTAACTGTGCTCTTCTTTTCTTTCCCTCTCCCCCACCAATTTCACTTAAACAGTTTAATTCTCGAATATTTAGCCTGCACACACACACAAAAACCATCCCTGGTTTATCTAAATACTAGAATTTTCCTTTTTTATTCTCAATACCCTGATCATATAGGTACCTGAAAATGAAAGATCCCGGCATAGTCCCTCTGGAAACTCTGAGCCTTGGGAACAACACGGTACAGAATGTCTGGATTCAAAGTGAGAGAGGCAATGGCAGCCAGGAGCCAGCAGTCACCTAAAACCACATATGATACATGGCAGAGAAGTTCTTTCATAAATAAGAGTTTGCTGAGTTAAGCCTTACACCATTATATCACGCTTCTCTCTAGACTTGAATGCCAGCATTAAGAGCTTTGCAAGGTCCTGCCAGACTCAATATTGGTTCTGCAATCCGTTCTGTTTTGTTGTTTATCTCTTTTGCTCATTTTCCACCCACCCAGACTGCACAGGTATCTTGGGTCCTCTAAGGCTGATCACGGTGGTCATTTTGATGGTCTAGTTTGGGCTTTGCTATTTTGATATTTTAATGATGCTGTGAAAGCAGGCTGCTTTATCTAAGCTTGTTAATTCCCTCAGGACATCAAGAATGTAGCCAGAGAGAGAAGGCTTTTTGGGTATGTGGGTTGTAAAACCTGCTGGGCACTACAGTGTTAATGAACTGTGGTACTTTAAACCCAAGCTACCACACCTGGGAGAGGCAAGGGCCTGGAAAGTGTCCAGAAGAAGGCAAAATCTCTGGGGTGATAAAAGGATGGTGAGACTTCCTTTTCTATCTTTGGAGATGATTTGATGGATAGCAGGAAAATTTGGGTGGCTATTCTTCCTTAGCCCATTTATCAAAGGTCTGAACTGGAACCAGCACTTAGAGCTATTACTACAGATTTGCCCAAGAGCCTAATGGAAGCTGAAGTTGCCTGGGAACGCTATAAGGAGGTGAATCTCTTCTGGCCCATTCCTTGTTCTGGTGAGGATGGACACCCTCCCTGGAGGCTGTGCATCCTGCAACTGGAGCTGTTTGCAGGCTTAGTTACCTGCTTGTTGTGAATTGGAGGCTGGATAAGTAGAAGCTACTATCACATGAAAGGTGGTGCCCCTGAGAATCTAAGTGACTCCTGGGTTTCCTACAGTGCTTGCATGCTGCAAACAGTAGGAAGCACTTTTGTGATTCCATGTTATTTCTGAGGTGTGCAGAAAGTCTAGGAGAACAAAACTGCTCCAAAGGTCCATTTTCCTGGTTCCCTGTGGATTATCTGTGCCAAGACATAGTTTCTTTATGCATGTGCATATTCTGCAAAAGGAACTGGCATAATAGCTCTTGCTTCAGTGGAAATAAGCTAAGCAGAGAAACAGAGGAAGGAGTTTAGCCTGTAGCATGATTTAGTATCTTAGAGCAGCAGTTAACTCTTTCTATTGACTTGGGCTTTATGATATAGTGCCATCATGAATATAATTGTATAGGCAAGATATGGGGACTTGCTGGTGCTCATGCTCCCTGCTTCCTGTACTCACTGGGTGATACCCAGGTACTTCTTACAAGCTGAGCAACAAACAGATGTTTCCAGCTGTGCAAGCAGAGACTAGCAAGCAGCAAAGAAATGCCCTGGTGTGATGATCTGTAACTAATCACTGGAGCTGGCTCATTGGATTATGGGTACAAAAGAGTGATCTACCCAGTGTGCCAGCCACTTTCCATCCTGTACCCAGTTTTTCCCTTCTGTTTCCAATCAGTAGGGAAAACCTAGTATTAGTATATGAGGTGCTGCTTGAGCCTTGCCCCAAGATTTCTGTGTTATCTTGGCTGCCACATTCAAGAAAGAGCATTCAAGGTACAAAGGGGGAGAAAAATGTCTGGATTACCTCCTTCTCCCCCTCCACCTGCCCTTCTTATGAGAAGAGGTTGAAGTTTTGTTCTGCTCATGTTATGCAAGTGAAGTTTGAAGAGGAAGTGTGAGGTAGGTTGAGCAGAAAAGCTGTTTGAGCCAAGAGCTCTTACTTGAAAAGTAAGATGTCTTCTACAGGAGCACAGACAAATTAAACTAAAAGGGTTGTGATGTGTTTAAACTGGAAATGGGGAAGAGTTGCTGCTGTGTATATAGAAAAGAGAATCCAAAAGCCTCAGCCTCTAGAACAACTATGAGCAAAAACCTTAAGTTCATCTTCAACCTAATCATTTTCAAAGTTCTTTTGCATTCTGTGGGACAGGGCTCAGAACACCCGGATCTGCTTTGTATGTACTTCTTTTGGGCTTTCCTTAGTGCAGGTGTATTCCTTATGCTGTTATAATTTGTCCTTTTGCTTGGAGAGATAGCAATAATGGTGACAAGTCTGAGGAATGACTCTTCAGAGAAGGAAGATGAAAAACCTTATAAAGTTACAAATTAAGCCCCCATTTTCTCCACTACCCCAGACTTTCTTGCTGCCCTGGCTGTTCCTGACATGCTGTGGAGCACAGAAGGTTGCAGGGTGGTGGTCCTGGTGTCCCTGTGGTGTCGCTCCACTCATGGTGAGACTAGAGAAGGTCTGCAGCAGTGACGAGTTGGTGCTTTCCCAATGTGCAATACCTGTAAGGGTTTCCCCTTTCTGGTCCAGGCTAGGTTTTTACAGCCAGTGAAGGGGAAACTACTCTGGGCTTTGCTGAGGATGGTGTATGATTAATGCACAATCAGGCAGAAGAGTCAGTGAAATAAGACGGATTTCCTTAAATACGCTATTTACTTCCCTGACTCGGAGCTAAACAACTCCAGAATCTCAACTCCATAAGATGCCAAATGCAGCGTGAAATCCTTTACAACTATCTTACAGTATGAATTAACTTCTTGGCATCTGGGAGGATGAGTGACATTGGCGCTTCTGCCTCCTGCAAGCACACCATGCAATCTAACTTCCTAGGGAAGCACTACGGGCAAGTCTGCTCAAAGTACGCATGGAAAGAAATGTGTTGGAAAAGTTGAGTTGGGAAAATATGCAGAGTCCTATCTCTAAACCTTGCTTGGGAGCCTAATATCTTTGGCTGAGCTTGTGGCTGAACAAGGATCAACCATGCGCTCCAAAAGGAACCAGCTGGGAATCGGCTGCTGTGCAGTAACTTGATAAAAATGAAGGTTTGCATGGGGTGCCTAGGAGCACATGGTTTGGGAACATATTTATATACAAGTGATGCATGACATTCAAGCTCCTGTGACGAATTAAAGAGGATGCAGGAATCAAAGAGCTTCCAGCATGGAGCCTAAACTGCGCAAGTTGCCTCTTATCTTCTTGTACACCACAATGGGATCCTGGCCTATTAATAAGTTTTCTCAGCTCTACTGGATAATGTATTGCCAGTTCTAAAAGAGCACAAGTTGACAGTACATGTTCCCTTCTTCAAAGTTCAGCAGCATTTTGCCAGCAGGAAAGTTCAGTTTTGTTTGCGGCTGTGCCTACAGGACAGTGCAGAAGCGCAAGCTCCCTAGAAAGGCAGCTTGTGTAGGACAACTCAAACTTGCCCTGACTCAGCTGCAGGTTGTGAGTAATGTTTCAAACTGTGAGGAAACTATTTGATTCCTTTCCTAAAAAGTTAGTTTTTGAAGGAAGAGGAAAAATGAGGCCAATTGGCCAATGAATTAAATATTTAATTAGAATGTATTTCCAATCCAGTTATAGTCAGAAGAATGCCAATATCAGAAAGCATTTCTGCTCACTGTATGTTTGAAGTCGTAGCCTTTCAGCTTATAGAAATGAATTTTTAACAAAGTTTTCTCACCATTAGCCCTGCAAGTCTAAATCACCTAGAGGCACATACACTGCTTTGTGTTCAGCCTCATATTTAATGAACAGGACTTTCAGACAAGTGCCAATTACAGTGTTTACCATTGCTGCTGAATGTGCTAAAAAGGAGCCAGCTCGATTCCTGGACCTGAAGTAATTTATAGTGTCGGTAACATACAGTATTTATTTATTTATTTATTTATAGATTGGAATAAGCATTTTTGACCTTGAGTTTTTGGTGGAAAGGGTTAATGTGAAGCCTCACTCTGCGTGTGTGCATATATATACATATATATCCACATGATCTTGGAGAATTACTGTGTCTTAGTGTGCCTGAAATAAGATCACTTGCTGCTCGCAGATGTACGGAGGTGGCTCGTGTTCTCAGTGCTACGCAAGCACCTCCTGGTTTAGAGAGATAATCGAATTGCTGCAGAGAATTCCGAATCCTCAGTGACCTGGGAGCTGAGTGACTCCTCTGTATTGATGATGTTTACCCAAGCATGCTGCACTCGCAGAGGCCAGAAAATAAATGAGAAATCTGATTAGTTTCAGTTGCTACAGAGCCACGCTCGGTTTCTGGTTTAGCTATCATCAAAGTGTCTAGACACAGAGCATATAAACTCTTCAGTGACCTGGTGATGGTGAGTTTCAGCTAAAACTCCAAGTGCCTGGTTCAAAGATCTAACTGGACAGTAGAATCATAGAATGGTTTGGGTTGGGAAGGACCTTAAGATCATCCTGTTCCAATCACCTGCCATGGGCAGGGATGCCTCACCACAGACCATGTTGCCCAAGGCTTCTGTCTGGCCTTGACGGAAGTATCTCTCTCCAGACTGTACTCTGGCTTCTTGCTATTTCAGAAGGTGTTCAGAAGGGACCCAAATACACTACTGTGTCTCTTGCTTCTCTGTTTGTCAAGCAGATTTGATTCTCAGCTTTAGTTTTCACTGGAAGCCCTTCTTCATAGCTCATAAACCTAGCAGACATCAAAGAAGCGCATACAGCTTTATAATTTCTGGCAGTAAAGGTTGTTCCTGTTTTGACATTTCTAAAGAAGGCTTCCTGAATTTTTCTATGGAAATGAGTGAAGCTCTGCAGCTGTGTACAGAAAGGCAAAGGAGCATCCAGGAAAGGAACAGCTTTTCTTCTCTTTGGGGTCTCAGAGTTGTCAGTGAATATATTTTTCAAGATTTAGGGCATGTAGAACAAGGAACATGGGACTGAACATCAGAAGATATATTAATGTCTATAGCAAAATAAATGAACAAACCCAGAACTACTAAGCACTTTCCTGCCTATAGGAGCTCCAAAGGCTCACTCAGAAGGTGTCAGATTTATCTCAGAACTATCAGGCTTTGGTTTGTTCTCCAGTCTACCCATAATCTTCTCAGAGCTGCCCTTAAGACACAAACAAAGCATGGATGCGGTGGGCTCCTCAGCTGGTGTGAACTGGTGCATCTGCACTGGCTTCAGGGGACTTCTTGAAAGCCCAGGCCAAGGGAACTGCAGTGTCTGGAGTACCCTCTGAGCCTCCTTCAGGACAAAAGGTGTCCATGAATATGAACAGCGTGGATCTGGAAAGCCAATATTAAACTGAGAGGGTTTGAGTGTGTTTTATATTATTTAAGTTAAATTTATGCCACCTGCTTCTTGAACTTCTGCAAACAGTTCTGGGGTTTAACTTGCTCAAATAGCTGCAAGAAATCCTCATAAGTCACCTTTAATAACTGAGACTATGTGACTGCATTGCAAGCTGTTACTAGGCTATCAAAAAGACACGGTTCAAAGAACATTTAAAATATTTCCTCTTTCAAGTTCCCATCAAACTTCCCAAGCTGATATTCATCTAGCTTACACTGTTGTCAAAGAAATAAGTTTAATGGAGTGAGACTAACTCTGGGTTTTCTTGTTCCTTTTGTTCATATAAGCCCAGACCTGCAGTGTTAATTTTTATTCTTTTTTTTTTTTTTTAAGAAAAGAAACGTATCTGAGAAGATTATTAAAAACAGGCTGTATTTCCCTAAAGTACTTGTTAACAGGTCACATACGGGCCTTATGTAAATATGTAATCAGGGTTCATTTCAATGCAAGTGTTTTACGTGAGGGCTTCAGTAAAAGGACTTTGATATTCAAGGTACTGGGTCAAATAACAAAAAAACATAGCATGCCTCAGAGATGCAAAGCAAACACCTGAGCACTAGAGGGAAAGTACCGTGCCTGAAGTTTATTTCTGTGAAGGGTCAGTGCGTGTAAAAGTGAATGTAAGCAGCCTTGCAGAGAAAGTTGGGGCTGTTCAGCCTGGAGAAGAGGAGGCTGCATGGAGACCTTATAGCAGCTTCCAGGATCTGAAGGGGGCCTACAAGGATGCTGAAGAGGGACTCTTTATCAGGGACTATAGCAATAGGACAAGGGGTGATGGGTTCAAACTGAAACAGGGGAAGTTCAGGTTAGATCTAAGGAAGAAGTTCTTTACTGTGAGGGTGGTGAGGCACGGGAATGGGTTGCCCAGGGAGGCTGTGAATGCTCCATCCCTGGCAGTGTTCAAGGCCAGGTTGGACAGAGCCTTGGGTGACATGGTCTAGTATGAGGTGTCCCTGCCCATGGCAGGGGGTTGGAATGAGGTGATCTTAAGGTCCTTTCCAACCCAAACCAGTCTGTGATTCTATGATTCTATCTTTGATTGTTTTATTTTTGAGAAAGCAAGAGAAAAGGAAGCTCCTAACAAAAGGAGATTTGGGGGTTTTCTTCTAGGTTAAGGGATAGCTTTCAGGACTAGCACTTGGGGTACTGCCCACCAAAGGTTGGCTTGGGAAAGCCTAGAGCCAGGCACTGGCCCCAGATTCAGAGGTCTGGGTACAGTACTGCTAGTTAGTTTGTGGATTTTGGCACTGCTCTCTAATGAAAGCCCATTTAGCACAGAGGACTGGGACTCCACAGAGACATCCAGGAGGTGACAGAAATCAAAAGAGAGGCTCAGGGTATTTGCATTCAGTTTTTAGGCTCAACACAAATAATGCATTGACCTCTTCTAGTTTAAGGGCAGGGTAATATTCTTCAGTTCTTTAGCTTGTAAACTGTCAAGGAAAATGAGGTTTTACTTTAGGCATACAATCTTTTATATATATATATGTATATATACACACAATTATAGAAACTTCCCAAATTGGAGGTGACAAGAAATGTCACTTTTATTACTTACCTGAACCATTCCCCTAAAACACGGTAAGTGATTTCCCCATCCTCTATTCCAGTATCCACCGAATAAATACTCTGGAGGAAGTGTACGGTTGGGCATCTTATTTTTAGCATTTGGAGCACAAGCCCACACACCAGGGAATTTTTTAGCAATTGCTTTAATGGTGCTCTGTTTACAGGACCAGCATCGGTATTATTTATTGCCAATGACTTGCAGAAATTGTTTGTATCTCATTTGCACAATGGATGGGCTAGAAGACCAGTAAGGTCAGGAGTACTGCAGTAAGCAGCACAGGAGGGAGAAAGGCAGTTTCTCTGGGTCTAATCTATCAAATTCTCATTACAACAGCTTCAGCCTTCCCGCCTCTATATGCAGTCAGGGGAGGTTGCTGCTGCTGTCTTCTGGAGCTGGATCTTATCAGCGAGGCAGGCAGGCAAGGAGGCTGCGGCAGCAGCTATTCAAAGGGGGGATAAAGCTCCCTTCTGGCTACTTGCATAGGAGCTCTGTTTAGACAAAGGCAGAGCTTGGAACAATTTGCTTATGGATGCTATTACAAAGTTTACATGCTCTGTTCCTTTTTTACAATGCAGTGCTTGTTTGTAACTCACACCTGCAAGCAGATGGGCTATCCTGCTTGGCATGAAATGGCACGTCATAGCCCCAGCCCCTGGACTAAACCAGTTCCTGCTCTGCTCCTTGGCTGTGTATTTGTTTTGTGTGAAACTAAGGCCGGAGCTTTCTCTGCCTCCCAAACAACTAGGCTGCAGGGTGAACCTTCCCCAGTGTCCCTTGTTCCCTGAGTCTTTGGAGCTGCTCTTGCTGCAAAGGACATGAAGCCCACTCTCTTGCTTCAGGGTAAGTACTGTCATGATTAGGTTGGTGTCCAGCTCTGCCTCAAGAGGTGAAAAGCAAGCCAGTCTTCTCCCCACAATGGGATAAGTAGCTTCCTACCTCCAGGAAATGGTTTGATGTCTCCCAGGTTTGACATAGCTCTTACAAGCCCGCATATACACTGTCTCGGGCAGCAATGCATGAGTCCCCTTCTTAGGTATCTGCCTCTCTCCATGCTATGTCTCGGAGACAGCCAGTAAAATAGTCAGTGTATGAGGAATTTTTAAGTGAAGCTGAATTTCTGTTTCTTCTCCCAAAGCTGAATTCAGAAGTGCTGTACATACCCAGCTCTCCTTGGCAGACATCTGTCCGAGTAGCTCCTCCAACTATAAACTGAGGGTTGGCGCACAACTCCTGAAAGACACATTTTCAAAGCATAGAATCATAGAATAATTAGGGTTGGAAAGGACCTTAAGATCACCTCGTTCCAACCCCCCTGCCATGGGCAGGGACACCTCATACTAGACCATATCACCCAAGGCCTCGTCCAACCTGGTCTTGAACACTGCCAGGGATGGAGCATTCACAACCTCCCTGGGCAACCCATTCCAGTGCCTCACCACCCTAACAGGAAAGAACTTCCTCCTTATATCCAATCTAAACTTCCCCTGTTTAAGTTTTAACCCCTTGTCCTATCACTAGTCTCTAATGAAGAATCTCTCTCCAGAGGTGAAACTTCAACCTCAGCATTTACATCTTATTTTACCTTGATGTGGTTTTGGCTCAGTGCAAATGAGTTTGCAATCATTGCTGCTGGCTCTGGAGCTGTGCTGAGTTTCCACTGCCATTGGCATGAAGGGTGTTCCCCTGCTTCCTGGGAGACCAGCCACACCAATGCTTTTATTAGAGACCCCCTTTTCCTCTTGGCGCTTTGGGGCCAGCCAAGCAGGTTATGGCAATGACTGTCCCTCTTACACCAACTCAGAAGCCTCCAACAATTCATGCCCTGAATTAGGAAGTTAATATTGTCTCTTTAGAAACAAAAGCCTTCCCTCTCTCCTCAGTGTTTTCCATGAACTTCTGGATGGCAGCAAGAGGCAGTTTATAGGAAGCCTAACTTGGCAAGCAGGGTGAAGGAAGGCTTAGGCAGTCACTAGCTCTCCCAGGGAACAGCAGTTGTCAGCATGAGCATCCAGTGGGGCAACCCAGAACTTCTTGTGCATGATGAAGATCCAGTTTGTGACTCTCCCTTTGCAATAGGTATGATCTCAACTGCATCCTTTTTGCTTTTGTGGGTTCCCAGGTGGTCAGCTGCCTCAGTGGATAGGAGCTGTGAGGGTACCTCCCTCCAAAGCGGTATACCTGGCGGCAGTCAGTTGTCTGCAACTGATTTCTCACCCTTCGTCCTTTCTGAGCCACTGCAGCGTGCCTCATACACCTTGCACGTAACAGCATTTCCACCTTCTCCCTTTCTATAAGCCCACTGTTGAAATCAGAAGGTAAGTCCTTGATGGCAGAGTGTCTAACATTCACTGTCTGCACACGGTAGTCACAGCCTGGGGATAATGGCCTTAGTGGATATCTAATTTTCAGGGGTGTTCCTCCATCAGGTCTCCTCCAGATTGCTCTCTGGGTCCTGCTGCCTGTTTCAAATGCAGGCAGGCAAGTGAACAGTGACCCCATCAGCCTGCAATCACAGGAGGAGAGTTTGTGACTGTGTCTCTGCCTGCAGCAGGCACAGCTTTGCTCTTGCATGGGGAGCCCAAGTCCAATTTACTGAGTTTTCTGAGGCTGCCCTTTGCCCAGGGTCAGCAAAGCCAAGGGGCACATCCAGGGTACTTGTTGCTGAAACATCCAGGAGCCAGAGAGAGGTGCTGAGGGACAAACAGGGCTGCCAGCACAGAAACTTGAAGTTCTTAAACCTGAAATCTTCTGCTTCCCATTTTTCAGGTGAAAAACATTATAAGAATGCAAGCCTTGATATTTTCCCTGCTTCTCACTTTCCCCCATCAGAGGAAGAGAAGTCATTTGGGGGTTTCCTTCCTTCCTGTTTCTCAGTTTTACTTGATATCAAGAGGCAAAACAACAAAGGAGGAGCAAAGTAGGGACAGAAAGAAATGACTGGAAAATGTGTGCGCAGAAAAATCTCCAAAGCCTTGATTTTGTGTTGGCTTTTTTTTAACAAAAAAAAAAAAAAAAAAAAAAAAAACAAAAAACCCAAAAAACAGCATCTAATCTTTTCTGATAAAAATGACTTTTTCAAATGTAAGGCTTTTTTTAGGATAAAATAGCACTAACAGTTCTGGTCAGTTGTTCTTTAACTGTTATAGGTAGCTTGAAGAGAGCAAGAGGATTTTGTTTAAGTATTAGCCTGCTTTCCTGGGGTGCGCAGTGGGAAGACATTGGTGTAGGTACTGTTACAATTGGTCCATGGCTCCTGGGGTGCCTTGTGTTCTGTCTGGATACACATGGAGCTTTTGTACCCAGCTCTGGGTTGCACCCTGAACTTGTAGCTCTGTGTGGAGATAGATAGGATGAACAGGGAGGAAGCAGGTTCCCATGAAGCAGTTATAGGATTCCTTGCTTTATAAAGAGTTTAGAAGGTGCTGATTTCTTTTTTCCCTATCCCTTTTTCAACCTAGCATCTGCTACAGCAAGATAGAATAAAAAAAACCAAAACATACAGATAGTGGATATTCATGGATATTCACCACTGATTTAGCATGGATGTCCAGGTGGAATCTTATTAGATCTGAACCCAGTAAAACAGGTAGTTATAAAGCCCTCTTACCGTGGGGCGCTTCCAGACTATCCCCTGGGTTTTGAAGGAATACGGTCCCAGATCTCGGTAGCCCAGTGTGGAAGGACAAGCTGGGAACTCCTCATCCTTGAACAGAGTGCCAGCCTGCAGGCACTGCTGCTTCAGGGCTTCGTAGTCCTGCTTCAAATACTTGATGGCATTCCTGTTGGATCCCAGCCCATCTGCAGCCGCTCTTTCTTGGCACAGCCTCGCTGCAACCCTGGACATGACTGGCCACCTTCCTGGCTCTGTCTTTGCCTCCTGGGCAAGAGGAGGTGAATACAGGCAGGTAACAGGCTGGGGTGGAGCTGGCGGCTGCTCTAAGTGCTCCAACAGCCCTGGAGGGAGGAGGCACCAGGAAAGCAAATATGTACCTAAGATGTACTACTTGAGACATGGAGGCTGGGGGCTGCTGCTGGGACTGTGGCACTGCCTTGTGTTACTCCCACCTTGTTTGCTTTTTTCTGCCCCTTTTAAAGATACGCTTCTAACAAGGAGCAAGGGAAAAAAACAGTGGTTTTGCAGACACACCTATTTACACATGGGAAGGAATTGTGTGTGTTCAGTGTGCTGAAAGTCAGGTCTGAGTCCAGGTGAAGATGATTTTAAACTCCTTTCCTTCCTTCTGAGATCAGGCTCTATAGTGTTGGAGGGTTACACAGCCACAAAGCCTGAAGCTGGGTATCTATTGCTGCAGCTTACCTGGCTATGGAGGCACCACCGAGTTTTAAAGTTGAAAAGCTGAACCCACTTCTGGCTTAAGTGATCTTTAAACAAAAAAGTAAAATCTCTTTGGTACTCCCAAAGCAGTATCATTTCAGGAGTTAATTTATTAGCAATTAAAGGTATGAGCTTGACAGAGCTAGAGATGGACCCTTGGCTGTATGACCTGCAGAGGGCAAGGATATGGTTCTAGCTTAGTCCAGAAATGGAGAGTTGTATCACCAGATAAGGAGGCAAGCTGGTAATGCCTGCTCCCCATCTCCAGTGTGACCATGGCTGAAAGTCACTGTACCTTCCCCATCTATAAAAATGCATCTTATCTTGGCTAGTGAGAAGTTAACCATCATGTTTACAGTCTTTCGGTGGTGCTTCCTGCACATGAAATATTTACAAGCAGAAAATAAAGCAAGCTTCAGGTGCAGAAGGCTTTTTAAACCTTAAAAAAACAGTGATTCCTGTTCTTGTAGTAGGAAACCTCCAAGTTTCTACCCTGGCAGCCCCAGAGGTGCACATCTCCTTGGCAAGGTGGCTGCAAGTGTCTGTAGGTTCAAAAACTGAAGCAGGAGCAATTTTCCATGGAGCATAGCTGCTCTCTGCTGTCTTCCTATTTAATGGTCAGGTTTCCCCAGCAAAGTCCCCTGCGTGTCAAGCTAAGAGCTGGGGAAACAGCAGTTTTGTTTGCCAGAGAGGATGTTTGATGACTACCCCTTGGTAAGTTTAGAGAGAAGGTGTGGGGAAGGGAAGAGGGAATTTTTAAGGACCGAAACCTGTTGAGATAAGGAGTCCAAACAGAGGCTAGCCAGGTTGCTTGTCTGCAAATATTTGAAGAGTGTGAATGCAAAAGAGGAAACGAAATGACTTGGCCAGTTCCAGGTGGGCACAGGTAGAGAAGGCTGGGCTGAGGGTGTTACTATACTGGTTATCCTCAAATTCAATTAATGCTGTTGAAATTGAGTAAAGGAGGAGGATGGCCAGAATTTCAGGTCTCGTTTCATTTCAGTACTTCTAGGTGATCCCATGTACTGAACCAGAGTGAAGAGTGGAATCATAAACGGTTGAGGGCAGGGGTTCTTTCTTTCTAGAATGCATATAGGCCCACTCAGAGGTACCCATTTTCTCTGCTCATGAGGCAGAACTCTGCTTGCTTTCCCTCCCTGCACTAGCCTCTTGTGCTGAAGTTTCCTCTCTTCCTCTGGTCCAGAGGCATGTTCCCACTTTGCTGTAATTGCTCTAAGCTGCAAGCTCTGGCAATGCTGTTCATGGATCCGGGGCATTTGGCTCAGGAATCTTTTATTCCCCATGTACTCCTTAGACATACAGTTGATACCCTGTGTGCTCTGTAACTCCAGTTGCTACCCGGCACAAGTGGGCACAGAAGGGGTGAACCCTTGTCCATCATCACCAGTGTGTTAAGGTGTGATACAGAGGAAACACAATCAGATTTCAATCCTCATAACGCTCCAATAAAATGTGCCATAGGATTTTTTACTGCGCTATATACCTCACATTTGGGAAGAGGCTAAGGACAACCATTTTCTCTGGTGAAGGCCTGCACTAGCTCAGCACCCAGTGTGCTCACCACAACCGTTTGTTCCTAGTGATCAGCAGTACAGAGCTCCACATTGATTTCCAAGCTTGATTAGTGGCAGCATGATTTGCGTAGAAAGTGATACACAAGCACCATCTAGAGGATACAGAGAAGAGGAAAATGTTGTGACTGTAGCTGGCTACAGCAACAAATGACAGTTGTACCATGGGGGGAAAGTTCTCAGGTTCCCCGTGATTCCCAGAAACTGCTGCTGAAGGCATTAATCCCAAGGGAAACAGCAATGGGATAAAAAGTTATAACGGTTACACAGATTTTTGTTCCTTTTAAGATTTCCATGGTTTTGCCTGGTTCTTCCTGCTTTCCTTCCCCTCTCCCCCTTTCTTGATGACAGCAAGATGAGAGAAATGGCAAAGAACCAAAGAAACCATCATCCTGGTTTCAAAGTCTGCAAATTTTATGAACTCAAGACTGTTCTGTGTCTGTGGAAACCTTTTAGAAGAAAATAACCACCAATTTTCTAGCTACATTTTTGCTGTAGTGTGTTAGAAATGAAATGGCTCTCCTGCACTGCACCACTTTGCTAATGAGATTTAAAGCCGCTTAGCTGTATTGTAGACCCTGCAGCGTGGAAAGGGATTAGTTTGATTTAGAATGCTTGCCTTCTCCTAATCTAGATGTATGGGCGTCTACCTACCCTATTACTGTGAAAATGGAGTAACCAGTAATAGGCACACTAGTGTGAGCTATGACAGGTCCTAAATGTTTGTCTATAAGATTATTCTTCTAGAGGTTGCAATAATTACCTAAATGTTTTGGGAAGCAGCGGTTGCTACAGGCTGCAGCTTAGTGGGTTCCCTAAAGGGAAAAGCATCTGAAATTAGCCATGATCCTGTTCATTTGTTTTATAAAAGCCAGAAAAGTGTTGGTGCCTGATGAGGAGGAAGATGGCATTCTGCAGCAGTAATGCCTGCACCCCAGGAGTGAAGCTCCATAACACAACCACGCTGATCCACGAGTGGTTCTTCAGCACCATAAGGAGCTAGGAAGGGTGGATGCATTTTGCAGGATGACCCAGGTACAGGGCAGAGCAGCCCTGAGCTACTCACAACTGCTGACAGTGGCATAAAGAAGAAGCCCATCCTGCCTGAGACTCCAGGCTGAGAGTGGCAGCTGGATGCTCCTTATCAGCAACCAGCACGAGCTGCTGCAAAAACAGCTGAAAACACTTTACTTGCAAAATGTGACTTTTTTTGAAGAGCTGGAGCTTAAAAAAAGTCAGCTTTCATTTTCTTTCTTTAAAGTTGCCTGCTTTCAGGGGGACGCTAGTGGGAAACTATTCTTGGGGCTGCTAGTGCTGGGAGCATTACACTGGTCTCACAGTCGAGTGGAAATCACCCCTTTCTGTAAGAAAATGAGCATGTGTGTGAACATGTAGAAAATCAAGGGACTGGCTCGTGAAGTGCTCAGAACTTCCTTCCCTCTGTGGGGACTCACACCTACATCTGCCGACTTACCTGTCTACAGAGGACTTTGTGGGTAGGCTGTTAAGATGGCTGCTAGGACAACCAACTTCCCATATAATAAGAGGAATCCTGTCTTATGCCAACATATCTTTGTCTACCATCAAACCACCTGGGACAGTACAGCCCCCATGTGTTTGGGACCAGTCTAACAAGCCATGGTGGCGAATAAACCTTTTCTCTGCATTCCTACACATACCTCTCCCACTGCCTACTTGAATCCTTGCTGGCTCGATTTCCTTCTGGCTTTTCTCCCTTCTGTTCCTCTCCTTTTCTGTTTGGCTCTGTCTCAAGCTCTGTCGCACCACAGAGACACTAAGAAAACTCTGGTAACTCTGACTGCCCAGGACAGCGGTATAATGTGCTTGTACACACTTGATCTTCTTGATGGTTGTCCAAGTGGAGGCTGCCAGCACACTGCCAGCAGACCCTAGAGTGGTCTGTGAATATCATCTATGGGACACAGGGGAGATGGCTGAGAAAAGCAAAGTGATTATATGGCAAACTGCAACCCAGCTTAAACTTCTGCATCGGCTGGAAAGTGGCTAGAGAAGTTCACAAACCAAAACCGGGTTTGTGGGCCACTGGAAACCACTGCTTTGAGCTGTCACTGGTTTCCTTTTACTGTGACTTGGGGGAAAAGCGAGAGAAGTCTGTTTTGTGGCAGCTGTACAGCTTTGAACCACTGCGTGGAGCCAAACAAACGCCTTCTGAGCAGCTCTACAGCTCCTGGATCTGCCGCATTAGGATGCAACACGGTTTCTTGGGAGTTAAACTCCCAAGTGGTGAGGTGCTGCTGTCCCTCAGTCTCCTGGTTCGGTAGATGGCCTGAGGGATAATTTAGCAGTGCTTAATGAATTGAAACAGACAAGTAAAACCATCCTCCGGTGTCCTGCTAGAGCTTCAGCACAGCCATGCTGGAGGCCTTGGCTAATGGTGTACCAGTGATTGAGTGCAAGCAGCATGGACCGGCACTTATGGCATGTAACATTATTTGATCCACTCCCAGTTCTCCATGTGTGACTGATTTCCCACATGCCTCAATGATCTGCTGAAAATACCATTATTCTCCTTGTGAAGAGAGCCCCTCTGACCCATAAGGAAGAGGAGACACCTTCAAAACAGAGTGAAGCTGGTCTGCACGTGGCCAGTTTTGGACACCCTCAAAGGTGAGGTCAGGAATGCTCTCTTGCATGGCCCTGTCTACATAGACATTGCTGGCTGGTGGGGCTCATACTGCTCTCAAACCTAACTTCAAATGGATTTTGGGACCCTCTTCTGCTGCGTTGTGAATTGAACGGGTAAGCTTGTCTTGTTTTCTTGTTTAATAGTAATAACTTCCTACCTAACTGTCTAAATAGGACCCGTGCCGAGTATAGGCAGAGGAATCATAAGTGATTGAAGTCCAAAACCACTTAGCAAATGAATAGCGTTTCCCAGTGCATCAGGGCACCGTGTTTCTATCAGCAGTGAAGAAAAACCTCGGATTTGTAATTTTCAAGGAAAACTTCCCACCACATCTCAGCAAATGGTACAGCTGGGTACTTTATGGGGCTTTAGGCATTTTTCCAACACTAGCATTCATTTCAGTCAGATAAATTGGTTCCAAACAAGCGCTTAGTGCATCCAGGGCTTGGGATAGAACACAGAAAAGGAGGTGCCTCTCCTTCCAACGCAGTAGTGCAGGCAGGAGGTGCAGCACTGCCCGGGAATGCTGCCTGGCACCCAGCACATCCTGAGTCAGGCCTAAAATATGAAGCAAATGGCTTGAATTGTCCCTTGGAGAGCTGCCATAGTACATGGGTGCCAGCAGCAGCATTTCAGACATCCCTGTCAGCATCTCCCTGCTGAAACAGGGACACTCCCTGCACCGAGTGCAGGGGTGCACATCTGGGGGAGCTCGTTGCACGTGGTTTGGGCTGTGCAGGGGGGTGTAGGTGGGTTCATGTGAGCGGGGACAGCAACACGTGCTTTGGTTGCCACCAGCAAATCAAGCTGGAAATCCTTTCGGTTGCATGTAGCATTCAAAGCTGTAACAGGATGACAATACAGGGTACGTATGTACCATATTAGTTTTTGAGCCATATTAGGTTTTCCTCTTTCTTTGACTTTTTTTTAAGCTTATAGATTTGGACATGGATACTTCTGGGTTTTATGCAGGAAATACCAATTTTTTAATTGATGTATACATAAAATCATAGAATACAAGATTGGATGGGACCTCAAGGATCACCTGGTCCAGCCTTCTCTGACCTAGACTAGATACCACAGCACCCTGTCCAGCCAAACCTTAAACGCGTCCAACACTGGGAAGCCCACCGCTTCCCATTATTCCAATGGCTGGTTGTTTTCATTGTGAAAAATCTTCCTCTAGTGTCCAGTCAGGATCTCACCCAGGAGTAACTTGTGCCCTGGAACAGGCTGTGGAATGTCCCTTTCTGGAGGCATTCCAACCCCGCCTGGATGCATTCTTGTGTAACCTGCTCTAGTGACCCTCCCTTGTCAGGAGAGATGGACTAGATGATCTCGAGGTCCCTTCCAACCTAATGACTATGGGATAACCCCTCCTCTCTTCCATGGGACTACATAAAGAGGGAGCCTCCTGCTTGTAGCCGCCCCTTACAGAGCACGTGTGTGCTCTCTGTTTATGAGGACGCGCTGACCGCCGGGGCTGTTTCTTCACCCCGGTGCAGCGGGGCTGAGCACTGCCGACACTCGTGACACCCACACGGTGGCGGTGGGGGCCGGGCCGGGCCGGGCCGGGGCGCGGCGATGTCGGGGATGGCGGCGGCGGTGGTGAAGGAGCGGGCGGCGGCTGCGGGAGCGGGGCGGCACAGCCGTGCCGTGCCCTACCTGGGGCAGGACTTCGGGGGGCTGCGGCAGCAGTGCCTGCAGGAGGGGCGGCTCTTCCAAGACCCCTCCTTCCCCGCCGGCCCCGCTGCCCTCGGATACCAAGAGCTGGGGCCCAACTCCTACAAGACGCAGGGCATCGTCTGGCGCAGACCCACGGTACGGCAGGGATAAGGCGGGGGGGGGGGGGGGGGGGGGGATGCTCGGTAGCATCGTTCAGCGGCATCACCGCGTCTTTCCACCCCACTCTCCTGTGCCTGTGCTCTTTGCACTCCCTTTTCTCCCCCGGCAGTACCGGGCGGCTGCAGGTCGCGGTGCGGCCGCCCAGAGCCCCTGGGATGGGTGTCCCTTTGCGCCGGGTCCGGGCTGGCGGGGGAACATGCTCTGTCTGGAAAACCAGCAGCAACAAAGCCGTTTGTCTCTCCATCGTGAGCAATCCCGGTGTACAGAGTGCTTGTTGTGGGGCTGTCACTTCAGATCCGTGGCTCTTTCACGTAGCAGAGAGGAGCTGTCTGTGATGCAGAGGTTTCCTTCCCGAGCCCTCCCTTAGCGTGTGCTTGTGGCTACCGAAGCAGCCCTGTCTGGCCACGGGAGCCATCCCTTGGGTCAGATGGATCCGGGGTGCCTGGATGTTTCTTAAAGGGCTTGAGGTAGTCAGCGGTGCGGAGGTAACAGCAAAGTGGTGTGTGCACATGTTGTAGAAACACAGCGGACCTCTGGCACATGCTGTGAAGCGAGATGGCTGCCCGCAAGCTTTGGTCACTGTCCTCACTGCGCTTCACGTGTCCGGGGCCTGCATTCATTCCTGGCCTGCTCCATCTCTGCAGTATTCATCTGCTGTGGTCAATCCCTTGTTTAAATCTGCTGCAAGTGGGGTTCTAATCCCACCCGTTACCTGTGGATATATGTAACAAGAGGCTTGTTTTGTTCCCAGGAGCTGTGTTCCAGCCCCCAGTTCATAGCTGGTGGAGCCACGCGCACAGACATCTGCCAAGGGGCATTAGGTAAGGTGGAGGCAGGAAGCTGAGCTTCTCATGCAGGTGCTACCCCAGTAGCACCCGGTTTATACTAAGCTGTATGTAACTCGCTCTGTAAATACATCCTGTTGAAACCTGCCACCTCTTTTTACATCAAATCAGACCTCCTTGCCTCTCCTGGGCATCTGCTGGTAGGGACACTGTGTGTTCGGCCACTGAGCACAGCTTTGCTGTGTGCATTGAGCAGGGATGGCACAAACTGGTTTCCTGATGGCTTTTCTGATTGCTTCTAATTCCTTTCACATTCACATCCATGTGTCTGAGAGCCGCCTGACTAACCTCTACTTCAGAGAGCAGTTGCCTGTGTGGTGTGGCGTTTCTTCCCATGAGAGAGAATTCCATGAAGGACATCCTGAAACCTGGAAGCCTGAGCGGACAGCCAGAGGCAAGCGGCTTAAACTGGCTGTGTGCACAGTGCACAGCTATCCTGGTCTCAAAACTCTCTCCTGCCTTGTCTGCCAGAGTGTTTTTAGGCAAGTGCCTCCTCTCTCCTCCCAGAAAGCAGTGTGGAGGCTGTAAAGCAGGACAGCTGTGGGGATGCTCCAGGAAGTAAGATGGGGTGGAAGCAGTGAGGCTCCTATTTATCCTGTAATTGTAGGAAGAGGGTGAAAACCCTCTTATGTAAAGATTAGACTGACAGCACGGCTGAGGGGAAGCCCTCGGAGTAGGGAAACATGACTAATACATGCTGTGTGTTGTGACTTTGCAGCGGGGTTGGCAAAGGAATGGAGTTCTGTTTGTTTGCCTTTCATTGGCATAGTATTAGCCACGTTGCAGCTTCTTAGTTTCTGGTCCTGATGCTGCTATTTGTGTTTTCGTGTCCAAAAATAGAATGGATAGGGAAGCTTATTTCATATATTTTGTGCTTGTGTTTTCTTTCATGAGTTACTTAGGTTAGTGCTTTAATAACTAGATACCATTTGTGCAAAACGTCCTGACAATAAATAATACAGAGATTGTGAATTTAGTTCTCCTTGTGCCCCAGTAGCATCTGTGACATGGATTAGGCTCCACTGTGTCATCAGTGAAGTCCTTGGCATGTCAGCAGCTTCCTTTGCATGTTCTCTCTGTCTAGTATCGTGTCTCCCACCACTACTGTTCTGGTATAAGGCATGCTGCAGTGTTTAACACACATGCCCTCTTTTTTTAGTGTGTAATTTTACTGCTAGAGAGTTGTTCAGCTTGAAAATAGAGTTTATTTTAACGCCATTTCAACATCTGGCATTTTGTAGAGATCCTGGTTTCTGAAAGCACTTAGTTGCTTTCTGCAGGCTTCCAGCTTTCCTATCCAGATGTTGTGGCAGCAAGAGCACTGGAATGAAAGACTTGTAACTTCATTTTCAAGTAGTGGGATTGTGGTTGCTAGTGCCAAACCTTGATTTAAATTGCTGACAGCAATTGTTGCCTTAATGGTCTTCAGACCAGTCAGGTGCTCTCATAAGGTTGCATGCTATCACCAAAGGGTATGAACTGACTCCCAGCTGTGGTTTCAGGAGATAAAATAATACCATTTATATAGGAGGATGTTAGTGTTCCAGGTTGTATTACTGTTTTCACCATGACAAAGTACTGCAATGACTCACCCCGCTATCTTCTTGTGAATCTGGCCAGGATTTTGGTATTGTGTGACAGTTTGTGTTGAGTAACAGTCGGATGCTGTTGATCTTTTCTCTGTATGGCTGTTGAGATACTTATCAAATCTCTTCCCTTTTACACAATGAGGATAGCAGATGTGCTTTACAAATGCTTTTTTATTTTTATTATGTTGCTTTTTTCCATAGGAAGCTTTTGTAGTCCTATTTAGCCTCCAAAAAGCTTGACGGCAAAGCAGCACACCTGTACCTACATGGAGTTTCATTGCTGTTGTTAAGCCTTTCAGAACATCTTAAGAGTGCTGCAGGGACTGATGAGACATTCCAAGCACATGTGCCCCTCACTGCTGCAACTGGTTTCTTGGCAGGTTACAAACCAAACAGCCAGGCTGATGAGCAGTGGTACACATGTTCCTTTTAGCTCAAGAGTCTTTGGTCTGTGGGCCAGATGCAGCCTATACATTTGTTTCATTGTTTGACCTAGATCATGTGCACAAAAGGCATAGCTGATCATCAGGGCAGAAAAGGTGATCTCCTCACCAAGGCGGCAGCTCGCTAAGTTTTCCAGACACCAAATTGCTGCCCTTGGGCTTTGGATTATCCTCTATTGTGGTTTTGTTCCTTTGTAGGAGAAACTTTTAAAGTTGAGTATTTGGACTTAGTTTTGCAGTGTCAGATCTGAAGGTATTTAACTCAGAATGACAGCACATGGGATGTGGTGACTCATGACAGCAGAGGGGAGGAACCTAAGCCACTGGGGAGAGGAAGCTTATTCACCCTTAACCGCCTTCTTTGGAGGGGATGTCACCATGGTATCACAACACTGGGGTGTACACAGCGCAGTATCTCTGCTCTGCTGTTGAGACATGGGTGTCTCCTCCTTACATAAAAATGTGTGGAAAAATAATGAATAGGATGAATTTGGAAAACTAGGTGTATGGTTTTCCCATGCTGGCAGCCACTCTACTGTGAATGGGTTGCAGCAGCGCCATGCTTCTAACCGGAAAACTTCCTGGAGACTCTGGTATTAATGTCAATGCATTGAGTAGTTGTTATTCTGTGAGTGTTTTAAAATAACTACATGTCTAATGGGCTGATGTACGTTTTTCCTTTGACCCCATGGTCTCACGTGGGCTGTGCGGTGATCAGAAGAGCTGCCTTTTGCTTGCAGTTCTCCAGGTGCTTCATGGGATACTTTGCTTGTGTTTGCTTTCCAGATTGTCAATTTTTAGCCCTTAGGGCTATTCTTGCCTTGCAATTGATTATTTTTAATGTTCTTGTTTATAGCTGGAGGTTCGGTAATGTCAGAGATAGACACACATAGAAATAGAAAGTAAAACATTGATAACAGCAAAAAGGAAACGTGAAAGATGAAAAATAGTATTTGTCAATATAAATAAACTCGCAGCCTGATAATATTCTTTTTTCTGGTAACCTTGTTCTGCCTATTGTATTGTGCACTTACAAAAGTTCTCCGTGATAACCTGGCTTTGCTAACACCCCTCTCAAATTCTTCATATAAGGAACCTGTTTGATAGACTCCTCTTGGACTTCTCTATCAAAGGGGACTTTACATCTCTATCAAAGGAAAGTCACTGTCAAGAGCTTTACAAAAGTACTAGTTCTTACAGTTAAGACTATTTGGTAGAGACCCTGCTTAGGCTTACTTAGTGCAGATTAAAACTCCAGGTGTTATCACAAGATCTGTTTTCATCCAGGCTTTGACTTGTCAGGTCTGCTTTTAGTGCTCAATGTTCAGAAAGGGAGAGATATCCTGGCTGTTGAGCACTTTAAATGTGGAAACCAGAGGGCAGTGTGTCTCCCATATATGCTGCATTTGCCTTTTAATCTCAAGAAGACCTTGTCCAGCGTTGTGTGAGTTAAGATGTGTGTTTGGCTCCAAATTCTCCTTAGAACTCAGTGTAAAGTTCAACAGAGAGATTTTTCAACAGACTCTACAGATTCTTTCTCTTCTTGTCTGCCTTAATAGAACAGCTAGAAAGTAAAGGAAATTCTTTATAAATTCTGCTTATGTGCTTAGAGGTGTTTTGGGGGTGTTTCTCTTCCTTGAACCTCTGTGCTTATCTGCAGGGGAAGTCTGACTCAAAAGATGTATTACGGCATTAAATGGTGTATGCTCTTATCTAGATGCCTGAGCAGCTTCTTGACCAAGACTTCCTGAGCTACTGTGCTCATGCTGAGTTGTTCCTTTACTCTTTCTGTGCTGCTCTCTGCCTGCCCAGCCCCTATCTTCTTTATGGAATAGAAAAGCTAACATCACTTTGGAGGAAGGGTGGGATAGCTGCCCTCTGGGCCAGCCTTGCTACTAATTTAAATCAGCACAGTTCTGACGAGGTCAGTAGCGCTAATGTGAGATGCCCCAGGGTTCCCTTGGAATGGTTGAGTTTGTCTGATCGAGCAAGACTGTGCAGTGTGAACTCTGGTTTATGCTGGAGGTTGAGCAATTGAGTGGGGTAAAACACCTCCACAGCTGGCTGCAAACAAGGAGCATAGAACATTCCTTGGGCTGTTTCCACCCACCCTACAGAGCGTGCACAAAGGGCCTTCAGCTCTGCCTGCAGCTTTGTTGCAGAGGCCAAGGGTGGATGGTTTTACTCAGCTGTGCCGTAGGACATATAATGTAAGATTCTGAGGTTTTGAAATTAGTCTGCAATTTCACGTCTTCTATCTTCTTTGCAATGTGAAAAGGGCCATGGGACAAATGTAATTTGTTGAGCTGCTGCTGGGGATCAGCTGAGAAAAGAGAGGGGCAACAAAGAGGGAATTGCAGGTCGCCCGTGTTCCTCCTAAAGCTGAGTGGTGATGGGTTTGGGCCTGAGGGCGACCCTCAAAAAGCAGCTTTAGAGTTAAATCTGCTTACGAATTTCTCCCACTTGGATCTCAGCTTCTCACTTGTGAGCTTTTGACCCTTTTATTGACCCTCCCTTCTCTAGGAGGCTGTACAGAGCCTGCTGCTTTGCTGGCCTTTAACTTGCTAGCAGCGATGGATGTCTCATGGTTCTTGAACCTGCAGTCCTATACATACTGCAGGACCATTTTGTGGGATCTGATGTGTAATATCCACCTCCCTGTGTTCATAAAGCAAGGCAACAGCAGACCTGATAATGGGAACAAGGAGGTATATGTTGAGCTGTGGGAGTTCAGATCATCTGGGTCTTTATATCTCTAATCATCTTGCTAATGGGTTGCAGGAGGCCCATGGCTGAGCAGGAAGGTAACCACTCTGTTAAACACTGGCTTCTGAAAATAAGTACAACAAATGGAGGTAATGTTTATATAACTGCGGTGTCCTCCTTCTGCGGGGTAGGAGATGGTGTGGAAAAACACTGTCCAGACAGCCTGGGGCACTAACGTGCAGGCGCTGTGTGTGCTGGCTCCATCCCAGGACGGGTGAAGAGGTGTGTGGGACTAGGGAACAGTGCCTGCCTTCAGACCTTTCTTGACTCTCTGGTGACCAGTGCCAGAGACAAGATGTGGGACTAAACAGAGAGGTCTCAGCAAGAGGCTTCAGAGAAGGAGCTCCTGTGTTGTAAGAGGCTGGCAAGAGAGCCGAAAGGGAGCTTGTCCATGGGATAGGTCTCCAGATGGCAAATCAATTGATGTTTGTTAAACATGGAGGAGGTAAACAGCCTATGTTTGAGGAGACAGTGGCCTTTTGAGGAGAAACCACATCCTTGAGTACCTGTGTGTGCCCGCAGGCCCTCTTCTTTGCTTTTTCCCCCATGCTGCTTCCTAACCTGCAGACACCCCATTGAATATCAAGTTTTCTTTCAAATAGTCCCAGCATGGGACTGTGTGTTGGTAGATCATAGAAAGCCTGCTTTTGCTTTTCTTTTCTTACTTCGGTTTAGAGGAAACTTGCTCTGGAGATGGTGGGTGTTTGTGTTTGTGCGTTTCATCTGCCTTAGAAGTAAAGTGATGGGAGGGATCATCTCACCTCAGCCGAGGTGACTGTTAGCTATAATGGATGAGCGCTGTGCAGTATACAAAACCTAAAGAATAAAGTTTGAATAATGAATAATGAACAGTGTCTCTTTTCCTCTTTTTTTCATTACAGGGGACTGTTGGCTCTTGGCCGCTATTGCCTCTCTCACCCTAAATGAAGAAATTCTGGCCCGTGTTGTTCCCAAAGACCAGAGCTTCCAGGATAAATACGCAGGAATTTTCCACTTCCAGGTAGGTGAAAAACAGCCTCCCCCCTGCCCCGTGCTGTTGGCCAGGAGCCTGTGTGGCTGGCTGTGTCTGGATGGTGTTTGCTGGAACCCTTTGAGGAATATCAAAGAGCCAGGCAGAAAAACAGGCATCCAGGAAGAGTGATGGTGGAAGGAAGCAGATGTCCATCAGCAGATCCAGCTGAGGACATGCATCCCTGAACAGGGTGGGCGAAGCTGGCTGCGACGGGCATTGCTTCTCCTCTAGGAAATGGGTGTTTGAATGTCCTGGTGAGCTGAGCATGCAGCATGGGGTAGTGACAAGGTGTTTGTGTTCTCTTCAGTTCTGGCAGTATGGGGAGTGGGTGGACGTCGTGGTGGATGACCGGCTGCCCACCAAGAATGGGAAGCTGCTCTTCGTGCACTCGGCAGAGGGCAGCGAGTTCTGGAGCGCGCTGCTGGAGAAAGCCTATGCCAAGTGAGTTGAGGCCAGGGTTTTACCCCACTCCCATCTCCCAGTGCCTCTGCTTCCCCACAGCATCCTCACCTGCATAGACACATTTAAAAAGTCAACCTAATGTATTAGTCTTTACAACTTCTGGGATACCCCACAACTGCTTTAGTACAGCTTTGCTGACAGGTGCTTGGGACAAATAGACAAAAGTATTGATGTTAGCCAAGAAAAACAGCTCTTGTATCTCATGGCAAGGCTGTTCCTAGAGTGCTGTCTTCTGTCACTGGGGCTTGGAAAGCTTTGTTTCATGTGCTCTACATGCCTGTGAGGGCTTGCAGCTTCACTCCTTCAGTCCACGAGTCCAGTTCTCCATTGAAGGTGAAGATGCACAAGTCTGAATTTCTAGTTTTAGGATGGGCATGGAGGAATTCTGCCATCTAGCATTGCTATTTTCAGTTGACTTAAGACATTGAGCTAATTTAATCAGCTGAAAATCAGACCCATAATTGTTACAGGGATTTAAAGACTGCAGAACTATTGAGGCAAATTTCTGGGTTTTGATTTGTTTGAATTGTTTCCTTTTTCTCAAATAGTGTCCATGATTTTTGTCATTGATAGACTAAACCTACATCCTGTATACACGGTAGTATAACATTTTATGCTGGGCTTTCCAAGCAGAGGTCTAAGAAGCAATGGAGGAGGTGTTCCTAACTGCTGGTGGTGCTGTTGAAAGTAGAAATGCTGTGACAGTTGGCACAACTGAATGCCTCTCCAAGAGAAGAATAGGGAACCTGATGGTTGTATGTGTGAGAAGAGGAAAATGGGGAGCTTGATGGCTGTGTTTGTGTATGTCCCCTTTCATGCAGGCTGAATGGATCATATGAGTCTCTCTCTGGTGGCACCACCACTGAAGGCTTCGAGGACTTCACTGGAGGAATTGCAGAATGGTATGAGCTGCAGAAGGCACCACCCAACCTCTTCAGGATCATTCAGAAGGCACTTCAGAAAGGCTCTCTCCTTGGCTGTTCCATTGATGTGAGTTGCTGGGCTTATTGCTGGACACTCTGCTCTTGCTGTGCTTGTAGGCAGCTGGGGGGTGGACCCGTGCCCCATCCGCAGGGTCACACAAAGGATGCTGGTCCCCTCTGCTGTGGTTCTCTGCTCTACTTTGTGTCTGGAGAATTTCACCAGAGAGTGTGACCCAGGCATGTGCCCTTCTGCAGAGTTAGGTTGAAATGTAGATTCATTAGTTTATGTGTAAAAGCTCATTGCCTCCCCTGTGTGTCTTCCTGGAGACCTAGAGCTTTTGCTGTTTCATAGGTTGGTAGTGGCAAATCATACAGAGAACTCATGAGGGATCCTGATGTACATCTTTGTTCTTAAGAAAGCCTGTAGCTTGGCAGCAGGTTGGTACAGGCTGAATGGGTTTGGACAGAAAGCTGCTGCTAACGGCTCCTGCAGTCTGATGCTCAGAGGTGGCAACCTCCATCCCTTCTGTAGCCTGTTTGTCAGACAAATTGTACCAAAACATTCCCAAAACAGGGAGGCTCAGGCTGTTGCCAGGCTTTTAAAAGGCTTTATGGGAAAACATTCATCAGAAGCTGAACCTGTGAGAAGGAAAAGGAGCTTTGGCCCTGCCTGCAAGGATTCAGCATTGCTTTTGGCCTTACTGAAATGAGCCAAAGTATGATAATCACCCTGCTCCCAAATGAACATCTTGGTTATGTCTAAAGGGAAAGTAAACGATTTACAAGAACTCCATTTATAATATAAATATTATATATATATAAATTTATAGTAGAAAATCTTTTTTAAGCTTCAGATATGCTTGTTTACAGATCACCCACTTTCTGAAACGGTGGGAAGGCAATGACAGGCATGTTTCACAGAGGGTTAAGAGTTATAACAGCAAGATGTCAGGCAGTCACTTCTAAGAAGCGACTTTTCCCTGTAGTGCTTATAGGCCAGGCTGCCCAAGTATTGTAACGGCTGTGGAGAAGTGAGAGGGTGATATTCCTTCAGGTATGAATGGCATCCAAAGTGCAGCCTTTTCTCTTGCTCACCTGCATGACAAGTCTAGGGTGGTGGTGTTGGGGAAAGGAAGGGGAACCTCCCACCCTGCTGTGGAGTTGATCTCAAAGCAGAGTGCTGGGGTCTTGGTGTGTGATCCCTGGGCAGCCTCAGGCTGGTTACCCCCTGTGTTCCTTCTGGCCCATCAAGAGCATGGAGTTCATCATGCGTATCCCCTTTGTACAGTGTTTGGTGTGGTGCATCCCCTCTCTTGCATCTCCAAGTGTTTTGGAGCCAGGAAGGATCTTTGCTGCGGTGCAGGGCTTCTGACATGCACCCCATGCCGTAAATGTGGGCCCTAGGACTCCAGCATCACCACATGTGCTGCTGACTCTACTCTCTCACATGGATCACTCTCATTTCCTCTGTGCAGCAGCTAAACCATCCCTGCAGCCTCCCAGTGAGATTAGAGCTCTTGGAGGGGGAATCCTGGATCCCCTGTGCATGGGAAGCACGCTCATTGACTTTCCTTGCTCTTCCAGATCACCAGTGCAGCAGAGTCGGAGGCAGTCACTACCCAAAAGCTGGTGAAGGGACACGCGTACTCGGTCACCGGGGCAGAGGAGGTAGGTGTGCAGCCAGACTTGGGCATGGTCCTGCCCAGCCACAAACACATCTTCAACACTGCAGGTTCTTGAGTATCACCCGTTTTGCTGAATCGGGCTTTGAGTCTGTTCTCAATGAAGTGAATTAGTTGGGGGTTGTTGGGTAAAAACTTGAGTTCTTTGGGGGTTTGAACAAAGAAAAGATCCCCTTTTTTTGGCCATAAGCACTGCTGTTTCCCAGGGAGCGGGGCCGTGGGAAGCTCTGCGCAGAGGGCACACTACCCTCTGCTGGTGACCGGGTCCTGCAGCATGTTTCTCTATGGCAGGCAGCACGGCGGGATGTGCGAGAGATGTGCGCCAGGAAAAACAAACCTTACTGTCCCTTCAGTGCCTGCTGAACACCTTTCAGTGTACCTTCAGTACAGGCGAGAGTGAGCCAAGTGCAAACAAAGGAAGCGGATCGTGGTGTCCTTCCGTGTGTGTGATGCAGTTACTTCTGCAGGAATGGTTTCTGCCGTGATCCCTGAAACTTCAGGGTGAGGTGTAGAGAGATGCTGACATGCCGCACTGAGGTGGATGCGCCTAACGGGCACGTTTACCTGTGTGCATGCTGCCCTCTAGCAGCAAAGGCAGCCAAGAGGGACTTTGTTGACCTTGGTTCACAAAAAGCACAACTTAGCCCGGCTTTTCCTTTGGTGATCTGTGCAGGCTCTGTAGGGATATTCATCGTCAGGCACTGGGGTGTCATGCCTGGACTCTGTGCTGCTGCTCTGTGCAGTTTTCTTGGCTTCGGGCTGTAGAGGTGCGCCAGCTCCTGCCTCAAATTAGTACCATGTGTTCCACATAAGTGCTGGGTGTTCCCACTGGAACTCGTACAGCTTTGCTTGGCCTGGCCTCAGTGTGTGCAGAGATCAGCAGGTAACAAGCCAGGGCCTCGGGTGCAGTGTGAGGAGGGGCTGATGCTGCTGCACTCTGGGGCATTTGTGTGGTCAAAGGGGTTGTGGCCAGACCAAGTATCCCATCTCTTCTAACAGGCTCATCTTATATAGGGATGGGGAAAAGGCACCTGAATGTGAAAAGGCAATTCGTACGTGGATGACGACTTTAGAGAAGTATCCCCTTGTACCTGCTTTTTAGCAGTCCTGTAGCAGCTTTACGTTCCATTTGCTTGAAGTCATATCAGAGGCAGGTTTTTTAGTGGCACAAACCAGACATTTCGGTTATCATGAGCTTTGATTTATGCATACTATAAACCACCTCTGGACGGGCTTGGGTGTGTGGAGCTCATTGAAAATCAGTTTGATTTCATGTCTTTTGGCTCAGATGAGTGCATACATTGTTACGTGTAGCACTGAGATACTGGCTCTGTCATGTTCTTTAATTCCCATAGAGAAGGTGGGATGGAGCACAGTGCTGAGTCCCTGGGTAACTCTCTGTGTATGCTTCTGATCCCATCAGGTGAAATTCCGAGGAACTGTGCAGAAGCTGATCAGAATCAGAAATCCCTGGGGGGAAGTGGAGTGGACTGGGAAATGGAATGACAAGTGAGTCGATGGCTTGTACATTGCCAGGAGGCTTTTACTGCAGGGGTACAACCGTGTTTCTGCTGTCGTCTGTCTTCTCCCTACCTTAGATTCCTCTGTAAGTCACATCTGGATGCGATGTTCGCTCTGAGCTCTTTCAAAGCAGCATCCCATCACTGTCATCTCCCATGTGGGCATCACAGTCTGTGGCACCCTTCACGCAAACATCTGCCTTCCTGTAGCATTCCATGATTTGGTTGGTGATTCCTAGAAACCTTTCAGTATTTTCTGCTTATTTAGCAGACCGGATTCAGTGGTGAGCTTCCTTGGATATTTAAGAAGTGAGGTGTCTGGTATCCCATGTATTTTAATTCTGCTATGGTTTGAGGTCTCTGGAGTTGCTATCAGCTAGATGTTGTGCAGTGTTACAGTCATGTGGAGCTGTAAGAAGGTGAAATCCTTGTGCCAGAACAGCTACATTAGGGTTAAGCTTCACCATACCCTCTAGTTGATGTGGGGTTGTCTTTCAGCTGCCCAAATTGGAGTGGTGTTGACCCTGAGGTGCGGGAGCGGCTGACCAGGAGGCATGAAGATGGGGAGTTCTGGTAGGTACCACTGGATTTGTGTGCAGGCAGGAGGGGGAGGTCTTTTCCTATGTTCTTTAGCACACAAAGTAACCTCTCCTGCTGCACTCTCCAAGGTGAGTGAGTAAATTCATCCCAAATCCTAGTACAAGAGAGAAGGAGGATAGACCAGGTGGCTGTATGCGAAATGTGTCTTCCTAAGCAGACGTTGCCAGTGGCATTGCTTCCACAGGATGGCGTTCAACGACTTCTTGAGGCATTACTCCCGCCTGGAGATCTGCAACCTGACTCCAGACACCCTGGCAAGTGACAAGTACAAGAAGTGGAGCCTGCTGAAGCTGGATGGGAACTGGAGGCGAGGAGCCACTGCAGGGGGCTGCAGGAATTACCCAAGTAAGAGACACTGAGAAACCTTTTACTCATCCAGTATCTGAAGGGGGCCTATAGGGATGCTGGAGAGGGACTCCTCACTAGGGACTAGTGACAGGACAAGGGGTAACGGGTTCAAACTTAAACAGGGGAAGTTCAGGTTAGATGTAAGGAAGAAGTTCTTTATTGTAAGGGTGGTGAGGCCCTGGAATGGGTTGCCCAGGGAGGTTGTGAATGCTCCATCCCTGGTGGTGTCCAAGGCCAGGTTGGACAGAGCCTTGGGTGACACGGTTTAGTGTGAGGGAGCTGGAACTGGATGACCTTAAGGTCCTTTCCAACCCAAACCAGTCTGTGATTCTATGATCCATTTGTACTTTCTCTAGGAGTTTCTGGGAGCTGCTTTGGGGTGGCCTATGGAGGAGGACGTACCTGGGATACCCAAGACTGATGTCCAGGAAGTGCAAGTGGGAAATGTGGCTCCCTGATAGGGTCCAGTTGTGGTCGTAAAGGCTGGGGGGAGACATGTTAGTTTTTCCTTCTTGCAGCTGATTTTGGAAGTCAGAGCCCCATCTGCTCTAGCCGACAGGTCTATATCAGCACAGTTGCTTCCGAAGCAGCCTCTGAGCAGTTTGCATAAATCTTCTTTCCAGACACATTCTGGACGAATCCACAGTATTTAATCAAGCTGGAGGAAGAAGATGAGGACCCCGATGATCCTGAGAGGGGATGTACTTTCCTCATTGGCCTCATTCAGAAGCACCGGCGGAGGCAGAGGAAGATGGGAGAGGACATGCACACCATCGGCTTTGCGATTTATGAGGTAAGTCAAGGCAATAGAGGTGCATGGGAGGCAATGGAAAGCTCTCTCTATAAATCGGGGTAGACTGGGCTTTGCATCAGAATTGAGGCAGGTTGAGTTAGACACCGGCTGCAGCAAGGGAAGTTCCTCTTAGATGTTCAGGAAATTATCCTCCATAAAACCAGCAGTCAAGCACAGGTACCCAGAGAGAGGATGGAATCTGCATTCATTATTGTTATCATGGAGATGCTCAAACCTAGGCTGGACAAGGTCCTGAGCAACGTTGTTAGCTTTGATAGTAGCCTTGGTTCGAGTAGTGGGTTGGACCAGGTGACCTACAGAGGCCCTTTCCCACCTCAATTCCAGAATGGAGGAACAGAAAATCAAGATTAAAAGTGCAGAAATCTGGTCTCTACTTGTCAGGGTTGTGAGCAGCAGAATGAGAGCAGCCATGGTAGGGATGTGACCATGGTAGGATGTGACCCTAGCTGGGGCGCCTGCACTAGCTTGGGGAGTGTGAAACCAGCAGCAGAACCAGCCAAAACACCTGTAAAACCCCTGCAGGATGAAGGGTCAGAGATGTATTTATGGTAACTCCTGAAGCAGGGTGTTTTATGCAGACCTGCAAAGCAGTGGTGCTTAACTAGCAGTGGAAATAGGAATAATGGTCTTGCCTGAGGGATGCTCTGTATCTGTAGGAAGGGTGTGCAGCTGCTTGCTTTCCCAGTGTCCCAGCTTTGGAAAATCTTGTAAGAGAATCTGCTCCCTGTAGGCAAATGAAGTTTAAAACAAAGCTAGGTCTCCTGAAGGCATAAGGAAATGGAGAGCTGCATTATTGTCTTGCCCAGATGGTGGAGAGGTCAGAGGGGTGGGAGGGTGAAAGACAAGGGGGGGAAGAAATAGTTGGGAAACTGAATCTCCAGAAGATATCACTGTGGGCTGCAGGGTGGAGGGGGTCAGCAGGGAACCATGACCCTGGCTGTGTCTGTGCTCATGCTGCCTCCAGGAGGGACTCGGGAAGCTGAGCAGTCAGCATGGGGTGACATGAGCTCAGCGTTCACTGTCTGCTCGAACAGAGTCTTTTTATCAAGAGCATGGATGTTACCTGCTAACCAGTGGTGGAAAGGAGTAGCCTTGGAGCTGTTTCAACCAGCAGATAACTCTCTTCTTTTCTTCTTGCAGGTGCCCCCAGAGGTACGTAGCATGCATTGGTGGGCAAGATGCAGAGCTGGGATGAATGGCTTGTGGGAAGGAACAGTTCAGGGGATCCTCCTTCACTGCAGGACAATACTGGCTGTACAGTCCAAAGTTTGAGTCCATTTATTCTGGATGGGGCCTTGAGCCCGTGATGCGTGTTCAGGGTGGCTTGGGTTGGGATAAGAGCAGTCTGTACTGCTGAAACTCACTGGAGCTGCTCTTCCATCGGTCTTCTCCCATTCCAGACCCATGCTTGCTGCTCCAAAGTGCAGCTGCCTTCCTCAGGTTTGCACAGAGTTTGTTTGACACACAACCAGTATTCCAGGGAAGTGTTTTATTCTCATTTCCCTGAGCATTCTTTATTGGTTTCCCTCTGTTCCTACCTGCAGGTAGCTAACCATATGCCCTGGGGATGCGAGAGGTGTGCAGTGCAGCGATACCTATGCAATATGAAGCAGGGCTGCAGACACCTCTGAGCTGTTGCTCCTCAGAGGAAAGAGTGAGGTTGAGCCTGTGTAACCTCAGAGCAGCTGGGGCACCTTGCAATGCTGCAGGCTATGCTCAAACCAGCTGCTCTTATGTAAAACGTGGTTTCATCAGGAGAGGAAATGGTGCTACCGGTTGATTGAACTTCTTATGTACCCTCTGAATGCCTGTCAGCTGCTCAGCTTGGCACCATAGTGGTCCAAAAACCTGATATCCATAAAAAACACTCCAGCCACAATCCCATGACTTTTCTTTTTCCCAAAAGGTGGAATTTTATCTCCCACCGTGGCAGCAGGTCTTACAGGTTCTGCATGCTGAAAAATCCAGGAGGATGGGAAGTGATAGGCCTCTGAGCCTGATGCTTGCTTCTAGAGCTGAGATAACCCACCTGTAAGACCCTGTGCAGCAGAGTTTGTTCTGGAAGATGTTACACTGCTTTGATACTGCATAGGCTATTGTTCTTGGAGCCCTCCATAAGCTGGCTCTCTGCTTTAAGGCAGCCTGACCTGTGAGGCAAGAGCTGAGCTACAGTGTCCTGGTGGCACCAGTTTGGGGACCAGAGGGATGGGTGGCATCTCACTCTACAGAAAACCAGTTGGTAAAGAACTTGGCCAATGTCTTCACACACCCACCACCGTCTGCAAAACATAAGCATGACCTGAATGGCTTGTTGAGATGATCTGCAGCTCAGGAGTACCATGGTGGGGTGCAGCCACCCCTTTCTCCATTCACTTCTGTTGAAGCGACATAGCTAATTGCTGTATCTATTATATTGTTGATCTGTAATGCAAATACATGCAAATCATGGGGGGGGGTTCTCTCTTTCTTTGCTTTTTCCCAAGTTTTCAGGCCAGACAAACATTCATCTGAGCAAAAACTTCTTCCTGACCAACAAAGCAAGGGAAAAATCAAACACCTTTATCAACCTCCGAGAAGTGCTGAACCGGTTCAAGCTCCCTGCAGGTGAATACATCGTCGTCCCCTCGACCTTTGAGCCCAACAAGAATGGGGATTTCTGCCTGCGAGTCTTCTCAGAGAAGAATGCCAACTCCACGTATGTAGCTCTTTGCTAACCGGAAACCTGAGGAAAGAGCAACAGAAAAGGGACTTGATTTTAATGCTGGTTTCTTTATCTTTCTAGCGTTATCGATGATGAAATCGAGGCCAATTTTGAAGAGGTATGTCTTAGTTTAAAGCACTTAAGTTGATTTTGTCATAAATAAGTGGGGTTGGAGTGTGTCTGTTCCCTGTGCAGGGCAATGGTTTTCCCTAGGCATTATGAAGAACTGTTGTCCCGCTCTGGAAACAGATCTGTCAACATCCATAGTTGAAATGGAAACATCACAAGCAGTAATGGAAAAGCATGTTGTCCTTAATGCAGAATGGTGAGCTTGGGCTTCCCAGGAGGAAGGGATCCGGTACTACCTGCAGAGGTGACAGGAGCCATAGAAAATGAGCTCCCTTTGCTCGCCAGGCATCCAGGAGTGCAGCCCTTTAGCCATAGGGGTGGTTTTGATGTGATATTGTTTCCATGAGTAAGTGGTGGCTCCATGTGTTTAACCTTGCTGGAGCTGAAGGTGTTTTGCCTAATAATGCATCTACTCCCCTGGGTGAGTTTCCCCCCCCCCCCCGAAGATGAGAACTTACGTTTTGCTTTCTTTGCTTTAAGACGTGGTCCAATAGTAACAGTAGCAATAGTGAAGTTCTGGATTTGGTAGTGATTTTTTAATTGAATAATTTTAATTTCACAAAGAATTTTAAATTCTGAATTCCTGCAGTATTTGCTACGCCAGCATTTTGACTGAATTAAAACCGATTTAAATCAAAGCGAAAGTACTCTGTACCTTCAACTTTGCCATTTAAATTGTGTTTTACTAGGGGCAAGGAAATGCATTAAGCCCTTCTCAAGCACATTTCCTCCTTTCCATATTCTCTGTTTCTCTCTTGTAGACCGAGATCAGTGAAGATGACATCGAACCCAGCTTTAAAAAGCTTTTTGGGCAGCTAGCAGGGAGCGTGAGTGTTCTTCTGTTAACGTCTTACTGGTAGCATGAATGAGTGGGTAAGAGAAATGCCTCCCCCGGGATGGAGTTTAATCCTTATGCTGACTCAGATCTCAAGCATGTGCATAATCGTGCATGCAAAGATGTGTGTAGTTGCCCATCTGCTTACACAACAGGTTTGTGAGCGCTCCTGGCAAGCAGTCTTTGCTCTCTTTGAACTTCAGGCTCAACTTTCATCTCTCCGGGTCCCTAATTCTGTCCTTTGGGCAGAGCATTTGGTGGATGGGGTGAGGGCTGGGCTGTGCCTTCTCCCCAGGCTGCTCTCACCTGCCTGAGGGCTCAGGGTGCTGATGCCTGGGAATTGGAGGTGCTCCTGGGAATGAGAGGTGGGGAGAGCTTACCCTGATTGCGTTTCCACCCAAGGGAAATTAACTCCAAGGGGTGTTTGAACTTGGCCACCTCGCCCAAAGGAGTCAGAGGCTGCTGATGGGATAGATTCACTGCAGCTCACAGCGAAAAACCTCTCTCTTTCCCCAGGATGCAGAGATCTCCGCCTTCGAACTGCGCAACATCTTGAACAAGATCATGGCTAAACGTAAGCCCCTTTTCCAGTGGCATCTTTGGTTGGCCAGCAGCAGGCTTCCAGCATGGCTGTGAGAGCACAGAGCACACCATTGACCTGGGCAGAGCAAAACCCTGGGCTCTGCCGCAGACCTGCAGCTTGGGGCCATATGGCCACAGCCATGTGCTCTCTCTGCTGCTGCAGGGGGCTGCAGACACACTGGAGCTGAAGCTGTACTTAACAGGAGACGTGCTTTGGCAGCATGCATATGGGTGCCTTTTATCCCCGCATCTGCTACTGGGAATTGGTTGCCAGGAAGATGGATGGATTTGATTAATGCTTTATAATGATGCAGAGAAGGTGTTGCTGCTGCTTTAGTATTGAACCAGTCAGGATTCAAACTAGCCAGCCAAACAAGCCCAGCCAATGGTCTGGGGTGACCCTGAGGAGGAGAAGAAGGAACTTTGAAACTCTAGGCTTCTTTCTCTGTGTAGTGATTCAGAGCTTGGCTCTGCATTGTTTTCCCTTCCATTAAACAGTGCTCAAGAAACAAGTTCCTCTTTAAATCTTAGCCTGGTAGCCAGGACTGTGTTGCATGTCTGTGTGGACCAGCCAGTTAGCAACGGTGTATTGCCAGTTGCCATGCTTGATGTTCATCCCTTGCATGAAGCTACCTGCCACTGGTGTCTGTAGGTCAGAAGTCCATGCTCTTCTCAAAAGCCCACCCTTGTCTTTGCAGCCAGACAATGAGGGCAGGAAAGCTTCACCTCCATCTCTAGCTTCTGCAGCACACCTACAAACTAAACTAACTGGGCTGTTTGCTTGGAGAAACATCACAGCTGTCATTCAACCTAAGCCTCTTCGGTTGCAAAGGAAGCCACTGATGACACAGAGCAAATAAGGGCTGATGTGTATAGTCTGCTTATAGAGCTCATGAGCTATTTAGGAGGGTGCTGTGGTGCAGCATGCACTGATAATCCTTTTGCTCTTTCTTTACAGGCAAGGATATTAAATCTGATGGCTTTAGTATTGAGACATGCAAAATAATGGTTGACCTGTTAGATGTATCCTTTAAGGCTGTTCCTAGGTGATACTCTTCTGCCTGTGCTGAAGTGGGTGAGCTGCCTTTGCAGTGGTGGGTCCATACTGATGTGCTGCTAATGACTTCTGAGGTGGAGAAGCTGGCTTTACCCTGGTTCCCCTGAATAAAAATGGTAGCCCTTGCTATTACTGCTACTCATGGCACACGCATTCTCCCATTATCAGGCAGGACTGATTTGAGGTCTGCTTTGAGGTCTACCCTGTTCCTTGTTCTGGTTTAGCTGGGGACAAAGTGATGTTTGTGTGGGGAAAAGGCACCTGGCTCTCAGCACAGTGTGGATAGCCTTGACTGTAGAGTTGGAACATGGACTTCCTGTATTTCACTGCTCTGTTTAAGGGCATTATAAAGCTGTGAGGACTTAGCAAATAGAATATGAGGAGACAAACACAGGAAGCAGAGACTTGTTGGATTTTAGGCGCTTTTTTCCCCTAAGAATAAGGGCACAAGTGTGGGATGGAAGATCAAGTCTAAGAATAGTTGCGTTCAGCTTCCTTGTGCAGTGGGAGTTGAATTGCATGGTTGGGAAAAGGGAAACTTACCAACAAAGCAATGCTCTGCTGTAATTTGCTGTAAAATCCAGCAGTCTGCAGGGACTCCTCAGTGGGGTTTGGGAGCGACGCCATGACCAGGTTCTTTTGTTAGCTCTTTGTGCAGGTTCAAATAGCAGGCTTGGTTCTGGCTTTTCCTGTTTATAATCCAGACTGTAACTGCAGGTGTTGATCCAACTGCGCAGAACAAAATGGCATCATCTTGGCTGTATAATACATGTATTGGGAATCTAGGGGTACCAAAATACCAAAGAAGGGGCTTGTGAACAGTTTAACCTGAATCAATCATCTTGCTGTTTTAGAAAGACATCCTAGACAACAACTGTGTTCAACAGGATGAGTCCTTCAGAGAGGACCTGCATCCTTTTCTTAACTGTAGTTATCTTGTTTAAAGTATTAAGTCACGACTGCCCATGTAAGTAAAGCCAGCACAGGGAGGGGAAAACCCTTTTTCCTTGCTCCAAAGAGATTCCCTTAACTCGAAGGAGAATGACGGGAGTGGCAAACTGGGCCTGAAGGAGTTCCACACCCTCTGGACAAAGATTCAGAGATACCAGGTAAGGTGCAACCTTCTTGGGAGGTGCAATCAGATGTAGAGGGGGCTGTAGAGCGGTTTGCTTCAGACAATGCATACAATCACACATCCTAGCGCAGGGACTCTTTCTACTCACCGTGCATTCGTGTCCTCAGTCTCCCAGGCTTTGTCCCTTGGAGTCCAGGGGGGTGACTGCTTGTCCTTAGGTGAAGGGCTGAAGGAGAGGCTGCTCCCTTCCTGCCTTTGAGTGGTTTGTGTTTTAACTCGGATCCATGTTGAGCCTTCCCATCTAACAGGGCAAGTTTGGTGTCAGCCTTGATGCTTTGGTAGGGATAGTGCCATTTGGCACAGGCATGCAAGGAGTTCTCCGGAGTCTTCATCTGCTTTGGCTGCTGCCTTAAAATGAGTTTCTAAAGCCCCAGTTGGGAGATAAGTGTAGTCCCTCAGACCAGTGTTGGAAACATTCCTAAGTAACATGTGGGCTGCATTTCAAAATGTTTCACTTCTGATGAAAGCCAAATCATGCTCTGAATTATCCTCAAGTTTTGACTTTGGGTTTTGTGTTCCACAGAAAATTTATAGGGAAATTGATGTGGATCGCTCTGGTACCATGAATTCGTATGAGATGAGGAGAGCGCTGGAAACAGCAGGTATTTCTATTAGTCTGTCCCTTTTTAGGGTCTGTCAGTTGATAGCTGCTCTTAGTTTCCTGTGTATCACTTGTAAGCTATAGTCCCAGACCTGGAAGGCTGCTGTTAATGTAGCTGCTCAACCAGGGTTCTTGTCTTTGTGTAGCAGTGTCTTGCCATGCAGGCACACTAAGAGCATCTCAGAGGAGTGACAGGTTTGCAGTTACTGTCTTCAGCGACCAGCTTTTGGAGAAGCACAAATAACTGCAACAACCTGGTCTTGTACCAGCAGACTGTTGTCTTTCAGTGAGTATCTCTGGGTGTATGGCATAAGCCTTCTAAAACCAGGATACTGTGACCTAGAGAATGGAAGTGGCTTGAGCAAGGGGTGATGCTCGCAAGAGCATCATCATTAAGAATCAATTTGCTACTGCAACCACTGTTGCAAATCTGAGTTACGATGGTGAGCAAGGAGATGGAGAATATCCCAGAGCCATATGATCCCAAATTAACTTCCTGATCTGGGGCCATCTTAATGCCCACATTAGGGATCTCTGAAGCTTTCCCTTCTTGTCACCACGTAAGACAAGCAGCAGATCTTTTTGTGCCGAAGCTGAGATACTCTTTGCAGATAAGAGACCCATTTGCCCACAGAAAGCCAATGCTTTATCTGGGATCTCTGGGGGCTGATTTTGGCAGCCACCTTGTTATACAGGGAAGGACCATGAGGTAGAGCAATTGGCCGTGTCCCCTGGGAAACAGGAGTAGAAGTATGGAGCACATGGAGCAGGAAGAACACATGTGATTTAATCACAGCTCTAAATCACTCCCAGTACAGAAAGGGTCGCTGGGAATTTCCCAAGCGGAGTCAATATTCCTTAAAATTAGAGAATTTAACCAAAAGTAGCTAATGGAATTTCTGTGAGTGTGTAAGGTCGAGGCTCTGTTGGGGAGAGCTTTTTGGGTGTTTTTCTTCTTCTTACCTTTTATATCCTTGCCATCATATTTTTAGGGTTCAAATTAAACTGCCAGTTACATCAAATCATTGTGGCTCGTTTTGCTGATGAAGACCTCATCATTGACTTTGATAACTTTGTCCGGTGTTTGATTCGGCTGGAAACACTGTTCAGTGAGTACATGCTTTATCACTAGACAGACACTATTGCTTTGTGTTTTCAAGTCCAGGGTAAAAGTTATTGAGTAAACTTTGTGCTGGATCCAAGGCAACTTCAAGGCTGAGCTATAAATCCAGCAACCCAGTGTGCATGACCCTCCTAGATCTAGGAATTGGTCTTTTAGGCCAGACTGCTGAACTGGAGCCAGACAGTCCTTCATGCAAACAACTAAATGTTAGCTTTAAAAAAAGCTCCAAGTGCTTACAGATTGACTAATACAACAGAATGAAGTATTGAAAGTGTTCAGTCTCATTCTTGCACATGAGCAGGCGATGACTTTAAAGTGTCTCTGGTTTGGGGTGTAGACTGTTGTCATAGACTATGGGACTAAATTGCCTTTTGATCCTGAAGCACAAGGACAGGGCAGGCTTTCCAATTAGTTCCTATGTTCATCCTTATCTGTCACCTCTCTCCTATCACAGAAATGTTTAGGAAGCTGGATACTGAGAAAACTGGAACAATAGAATTGAACCTTGTTAATGTAAGTTCATTTAGCTCTAAACTGTTCTCTGCTCTTTTTGGGTGGGGAAGGCTGTGAAGAGTAGAGGCTGTCCTGCTCCATTCTGACTGATCATACATACTCATGTAAATGCTAGATCTATAGAGCTTGTGTATTTGTGAGCAGCCTCAACAAAGGTTACCTATTTTAAAACGTACCAATATCCCATTGTTTTCTCTAACAAACCAACCTGAACCCGACGACACTCATCCCTTGCAGTGATCCTGATGTGTATGCAGGATTCTTCCCTGCCTTTTCTGTCAACAGCAGCGTAAAATGCAGGTGCAGTAGTGACTCACAGTATTGACTGTATCTGCTGCTTTCTGCACCATGTCTGCCCTGAAGCAAGGACTAAGTTTGGAGAAATACACTTTCCTGCATGTCTTTGACTTGCTTATTACCCAAACATAACTCATTTCTGCACCTAAATGAGGAATGTGCAAATCATCCCAAAACTCTTCTGACTTAAATGACAGATAAATTTAAATCATTCAGGAAAGATCCTAAAATGACTTTGGTAAGAACAGACTTTCTTTCTCGTGCTAGAAATGGGAACATGCATATTTGCTGAGGTATTTTTACTAAATTTAACCTTTGGCCATTCTCCTCTCTCCTTACAGTGGCTGTGCTTTACTGTCATTTGAGGCACCGACATCAGCTTAAGAGAGCTCAAAAAGAGCAACATCAGGTGAAGATAACTGAGCAAAGATACAAGTAATATCCTAAAGGGAATGTGCCTTAACTTATACAGGCAACTTTTGCACACATTTATTAGAATGAAAGTGTTCTACTTCAACAGAAGTAGCTGTAACCTCATTTTAAAGGGCTTGGCAGTTTTTACCATTATATAGCCTCTGTACAAAAACCTTAGTATAAAGCCTCAGTGCTCTGCTAGTATCTTTGGATTTAAGGTGTTTTACATGACTTCTGGAAAAAAGCTTATAGCTTGACAGTCTGGTTTAAGAAGCGGGTTTTGTATAACAGCTTCACTCAGGCATATGTAAAACTGGAAAAGGGATAGCATTGCGTATCTGACTACAGGTGTTTAGGGATTTCTTGTATACTTCCTGTTCAAGCTCAGCATTACTCTGGTGAAATATTCCTTGAAGAATTTGAGCAGCAAGTATGTTTGATCCATCTGAAGGACAAGACTTTCCCTCCTGACCATTTATGTGCCTGTAGCAGGAAGCTGCAACCAGACTCTTCCAAGAGAAAGCCTGTGCTCTCAGGTGGAATCTTGAGTTCCTGTATCTTATTTATCTTCCTTTGAACTACAAGAAAGTATTTAAATAAAAACAGCAGAAATAAAGCTTGCAAGAGTGCTATTCCTTCTGAAAATAAACACACTTCTTATAGATTAGATGCAGAGCCTTTTAAAGGGATAAAACAGCATTCTGAAGCTGGTGAGGCACCGACAGGCACTCTGGACACGTGTCAGTTAATGGAATGTTAGACAGCCTGATACTTTAAAATATTAATGCTTGAAAAACTAAAGGTTTCCAAGAAAGGTAACTGATGCTATGTACCCCATACCTGACCTATTAAAATCATGAGACTGTGAAGAATTGTTTCCTCTTTCCTACAAATGATTTCTTGTATTTAACAAGTACCTTTTCAGCAAGCAGTAAGGATTTAACTAGTAGGAAAACATGAGCCTAAAGGGAGAAGCAGTGAGGTACTTCATAAATATCTGATCCTCTGTTAAATAGTGTTTATTATCAAATGATTATCTATAAAGGATAGTTCTAGGGGAAAGGCTTTATTTGGAAAATACTTGTTCCAAGGTTTTCTTCTTAAGTCTGTCCCTTATGATTAACAAAGCTTATTTGCAACTACCAGTTTCAGCTTAATTTTAAATGCAGAAAGACTGTCTTGAACAAATAGGGGAGGAGAGGTTTACTTCAATATAGAAGAGTAGGTGAATGTTAGTGTGATGTAAAACAGCAGCACATCTTGCTGGTAACAGTTTCAGATAGTCTAATAAAAACTTGACACTAGAGTACCTGGAGCTAAAGCTTAAGGAGACAGAAGTTTAATAGTATCGCAGTCAAGTAAAAACAAGTTATCAAGGACTACAGAAAGTTTCTACACTTAGTTTTCAAGGTACAAAATACAATAAATACATGAGGCTCCCTGTAAAAAGAGGAATCTAAAACTACATTGTCTATTACAGCACATAATATTTTGAATACATGGAATTCCTAAGATGCTACAGTATTTTTAGAAGTTATTGCTTAATGGATTGGTCATGTGGCTCTCACTGTTCAGACGCACTTCGGTTTAGCTGCTTTAACATTCTGCTTCCAGCAATAACCATTTGGGTGCTGTGCACATACTTGCTTTAATTTCTCCCATCTGGAAAAAGCTGCAGGATAAATTTGGACAAAGCCAAGTTGTCCATTTCATGATGATTCCTTCAATGGTAAATTGAAAAGGTCCTTGTAGTTAATGAAGAAAAATGTGAAATTCTTTCCTGCCACGTTTGAGGAAATCAGAGTGGGTACTTGAACATAATGGCTTGCTTAGACCAAAGGCAGCAGAATGTCATTTGCTTGTATGCATTATTTCATCTTGGAGAATGCCCTCATCCATTTGCTAACGCATCAATCCTTCATTTGTTTTCAAAGCACATGCTTCATAGCTTTCAAATTACATTGTCATTGAAATAAGTCTCATGATATTGGAACCAACACAAAATGACTTTTTTTCATAAGTCATCCATGATTAGTACTTCAAGAATCTGGCTTCTGTACTAGTTCATGCCAAGCTTCTTTGTCTAGGTTTAATCCTTGGATACAGCTAAGGGTAAAACAGAAATGAGAGTTACAATTTTACTACTATTAAGAAATAATTAAAAGAAAAACCTGGCTGATGCTACAAATTCTACTGTAATCTCTAGTAGAAAAAGCATGGTTATAAGTAACTCCCAGAGCAGTAACAAATACAAATCTAGCATTCTTAGGAAAGCTTAAAAAAAAAAAATACTAAATCTTGTCAGTACAAAAAGAAGGTACTGACCACCACGTAACTCAGTACTTCCAGCTCTGACCAGATGGGTGTGCTAGGAAACGCATGTGGCTTTGTAAGTCAGTGAACTACAGGATTTTTCCCTGTTTTATAAATGGAAAGAGGTATTAAAGCCTGTTTTGCTTTCTCTATCTCAATGCCCACCAGCCTTTATGTATCTATAGCCTTGGGCAAGCTGGAAACACTTCCCTGCATAACAACCATGGCACTGTAGGAGCTGTGCTTTACTTGGTGCATAGTGGGTGGCCAGTTAAATTCGTTTAGTCACTCACCAATCAATCAGGAGATGCCACCCTACAACCCTTGAGCTACGTGCTATTTACTCATTCTGGCTGTGCACGCAGCAGCACAGAGACTGCCTTGGCCACAGGGTGACAAACTGATGGGACACAGTTCAAGGCAGCAGTACCAAGATGCTTGGGAAGCTTTTGGCTCCCAGTTGCAAAGGGCTTTGGGATCAACTACTGTTCTGAAAAACTGGCATCTAAAACCAAAAGGGTACACTTCATAAAATCAGGAAAGATGAATCCTCCATGCTCTAAACATCAATGCTCCTTAAAGATGCTTTCTTCTGAATAGTCAGCTAACAATTAGGAAAAGAACCAGCTTCATCCCCAAGCTTTGGCTCAGCCTGCTATGATTTCACCAGTGGCAAAGATGAAGTCAGTCAGTCAGCTACAACAGTATAACACCTGATTGTTTGGTATTAAGTCATTATATTGACAGCATTATCTTATTTGCGTTCAGTTCTAGAGCTCTCATACAGCTTAGGGAGCTTGTGAGTCACTAAGAAGGGTAGAGTACTGATGCAGACAATTTAATCCTTGTCTTCATTCAGTGCACCTAACTGCAAAAGGATAAATCAGTTATAATAAAAATACAGCTTAATATAAGAATATATTAAACTAGCAAACATTTTCCTCTGTGCTGAACATCTTAGCCTAGATTTCAGCTGCTATGTTAGGAGTCCAGTAATTGCTTTTGAGAGTAACTACAGAATACTTCAGCAGCAGCACCAGAATGGCTCAGTAGAGAAGAGTGGGTTGTGCTTAGAAGAATGAGTTGTGTTCTCCACTTTAAGCTTTTTATTACAGAAGCACAGATGCTCCTACCTGTGCTCAGGCTGAGTGAGCTTACGAAGAAGAAACACACAAACCTTGGGGAGTGGAAATAAAAAGCAAACAAACAAAAGAATCTGCTATCTCTAACCTTTCTGACCTTACTGTGCAGGGCTCATCGCGGCTCTTGATCTAGAAAAGTTTATGTCTGGAGAACAAAAAACTGTGCAGAATTACCAAGTTAGGGAGAATTTTACAGTATATTGTGGGTAGGCCTGACCTGAAAAAAGCAATGCAGAAATGAAAACTGATTTTGCAGTAGGTAGAGTTGCTCTGCAAAACTTAACCAGTTTAAGAGTAAGGACTATCTGCATGAGGAAGGTGGCTCAGCCTTCTTCAAGCATCATATGTCAATCAGCTAAAAGTCACAGTGGTTAATCTTTAGCATTGGCAGAACCTCATTTCTAGCAGCAAGGCAACCGGATATGTAGAGAAAAGCTTAATGAAAATTTTTATACATGTGTCCATCTGCTACATGTTTTATAGCAACTCAGCCATAAGAAGAAATACAGGGACATAACTGGAAGTATCTATTATTTGTACACAAATAATAAAACAGGTAGCACAGAAGGTGATGAGGAAAGGAGAGGCTGTTCATTTAAGGCCTTTGATATATGGTTAAATATTACTTAAAGAGCATAGGAGAAAACAAAGATCTGCCTTTATTTGGAAATGTTTTTTCAACACTAGAAAAAAGATAACCATAGAATTTTACAATGTTTGTCTTAAAGCTCTTTGTGAAACCATCTCAGACCACAGGGTGCCCTGTATACACCCAGACAGGGAAGGACTCATGACTCATTCTTCATAAAAGTTTCAGTTCTGAAGGCCCTTTGTGCCAGTGTATCACTTTCTGAAAGAGGGGAAACCCAGTTCTATTCACATGCTCAACAAAACAGGCACAGCTACAGGTTGAGCAAAGAAGAGATTCAGAGCAGCCCTGCAGAGAAGGACTTGGGGGTGCTGGTCGATGAGAAAATGAACATGAGCCACCTTCAGTGTGTGCTCGCAGCCCAGAGAGCCAACCGTATCCTGGGCTGCATCAAAAGGAGCGTGACCAGCAGGTCGAAGGAGGCGATCCTGACCCTCTGCTCTGCTCTTGTGAGACCTCACCTGGAGTATTGTGTGTAGTTCTGGTGTCCTCAACATAAAAAGGACATGGAACTGTTGGAACAAGTCCAGAGGAGGCCACAAGGATGATCAGGGGACTGGAGCACCTCCTGTATGAAGACAGGCTGAGAAAGTTGGGGCTGTTCAGCCTGGAGAAGAGAAGGCTGCGTGGAGACCTCATAGCAGCCTCCAGGGATGCTGGAGAGGGACTCATCACTAGGGACTAGTGACAGGACAAGGGGTAACAGGTTAAAACTTAAATAGGGGAAATTTAGATTGGATATAAGGAAAAAATTCTTTACTGTGAGAGTGGTGAGGCATTGGAATAGGTTGCCCAGGGAGGCTGTGAATGCTCCATCCCTGGCAGTGTTCAAGGCCAGGTTGGACAGAGCCTTGGGTGACATGGTTTAGTGTGAGGTGTCCCTGCCCATGGCAAGGGGGTTGGAACTAGATGATTTTAAGGTCCTTTCCAACCCTAACTATTCTATGATTCTATAAAACCTTATACATAAGTCATATTCAGATAAAAGCTTGCTTTTTTTTTTCTCTCTAAGATGGTGAGACAAGGTTGGTATTAGAACCTGCTATCAATAACAGGGTGGTGATACATGTTTTCCTGTTATGCACCCATTAACATAATGGGTGTTAGGTACCTAACAGAGGGTGTTAACCCACTCTGCCAAGATGTTCAACTCCCCAAATGAACAAATGAAGAACAACTCCTTCCTCTTGACTTTGAAATTGCACCTAACCTAAATGCATGAGAATAGTGCTGTGTAAATTCCACATAGTGGGCTGGGTTTTTTAACTGTAAATAGCAAGGACTCACCCCTAGTAGGTTGCGGGGAACATATCCTTCCTTGTCATTCAGCCGTGCCCACCACCACTCAATTTCATCTTCATCTTCCCGGCGCAGGATTGTCATGCAGTCTCCTTCTTTCATTGAGAGCTCATCGTCATTCTGAGCCTCATAATCCCAGAGTCCATAAATTACTCCTTTGTTCATTATCCCCATTTTCTCCTGGACCCCTGCAACATTAAAAATACAGAGCAGCTAAAATAAGGTAAGGAAAAAAAAGGGGGGAAAAAAAGTCAATAGTTGGAAAGACTGCTGGACTCTTACTGAAGTAACCACACAACCAGACTCGGTTCCTATCACACTTAGCACCTTGCTACCATCAGCCCACTGGAAGCTGATGGTGGCAGTGTGAAGTTGGCCTCTACACACAGCAGACAGATTACTTCCTTAGACATGTTCAAAAATACAAGGTAAATGGGGAGAGGAACATCAATTGATAAAAGGTTGTTTTTTGTGCCAGTGTTCACACTTCCTACAAAGTGATGAGCAAGAAACACTTCTTTGTACACTCAGTTCATTAGTAATCTCTTTCTGTCAAAAGGGATAGCAATACCTCCTTATGTTGACCATCACTCTCATTTGGATGCTTGAGGTGTCATTTGGCACCTGTGTCACTTCATTTCAGAACTTTCAAACAAGTTGCATCTCAGACCTGTACCTGAAAGTTTTGTCTGCTCCCTACCAGCTATCACAGCAGTTCTTAATTTCTGCCCTATTTTAATTCTTTTTTAAACACTTACTTCCGAAACACAGTTCTGTTAAACTGCTTCTCAACCAAGGTGTTCTGGAGAACATATGTACACCCTCCTGCAGATGTTATTTAGAACTTGCTCATTTTACAGCTGTAGCCAAAGATAAAATACTATTCTTTCTGTATGCATTCCTCAGCTTCTAAGCAGGAAACCAGAAAAGGCATATTAACTATTATACAAATCTTCTTAGGTAATTATTCCACTTCAAAACACTGAATCCTACTGCTCCTGGCAGTATAAAAACCAAACAAAGAGTACATTGCACATAGTATTGTGAAACTTTACATTTCCCTTTTCATCTTACCTATTGTAAGAGAATAGAACAACCTATTGTATAGGATTCTTACCTACACCTGCTAGAGGAAGCATCTGCTCAAATCAAGTTCTTTATTTGCACATACCAACTCATCATGTAGAAGTTGATTACTTCCACTGCATGCTTAGTTCTACTCAGAGAAACTCTTACCTTGCTTTGCATTTGGTATAATTAGTTTGGCAAAAGCCGTGCTCTGCACCCACATGTGCAGCAAGAAACAAGATTTAACAAGTGAATGAATTTGTTACTCTAACTAGGCAACCAGAAACAGTATTCGCAATGGGATTAATTCCTAATTGAACAATACAGAAATTTGATAGCTGAATTTCATCCTGTATCAAGAGATACCTTAGTTTCAGTGATTTCAATTTGGAAAAGCTGGCTATAAACCAAAGCCTTACAGTCCTTTCAGAACCCACTGAAAAGCATCTTATAGCATAAAAACCAAAAATCCCAAGTCCAACAAAAAACAGTATCAAGCGAGATCACCAGATGGTGGGTCCAAAGAAAACCCACAAAAAGAATGTGTTTCTTCATGCTGTATATAACAAAGCCACGGAACTCCTTCCCACAGGGGACCGTGGGCTGTTTACCTGAATTTAAGAATTAGGCAAATTCCTGGAAGAAATCTTTCAAGATCTGTTAAACAGAGATACCATCTCTTAATTCCTATCAAAGTTAAAATCCGTAAGATATATTGGACAAGTATTATTTTTAATCTAGTCCTACAATCTTCCTCAGGCATTTGCTGTTGATGACCACCATTGGAGCCTATATACAAAATTAAATGGAATTTTACTTAACCCAGATTCTGATGCTAGTTAAATGGGCTTCTTCCCCTCATAAAGAAAACTATGTATTTGGCAGCAAGAGATACAGTTTTCAAGCTTAGTGAGGACAGCTGGACAGACTGCTTTGAAATATGCTGGCTGAGCAGCTTACAGAAACTCAGATGTCCCATGTTCCACAAAACCAGAAAGGCTGTATTACAGCTTTTTACACTGCATTGCATTGGTATTACTTGACAGTCCAGCTGGTAGGTGCCTAGGGGACAAAAGCTACATACAAAACACACAGAAAAGTCATTTAAAACCTCATTGACTAATACTCATCACACCCTAGGGGGAATTAATTCTCTCCATTAAAATATGGTTTCTCTGTAGTCTTACTATTTGAATAAAAGTAATACGGTATTCCTTTTCAAATGCAAGAGAAGAAAAAGGCCAGAAAGTGAAGTCAAATTCAACACTTACTAAGCTCCATAAAGGTAGAAACTTGGCAATACCTTTCTTGGCTCTGAAGTGCACAGTAGGAAACATTCCTCATTTAAAGGCACTAGCTAACAGACATGAGCTGCCTACTGAGATATCCATACAGCTTTTGATTTTATGTAGAAGTACTTACGTGCCAAGATTCACCTAATCACCACCTCATGCTAATGTATCTGCCAATGCACACACTTCAGGTTTTTAATGCAGGGAAAACTTTGCTGTTCAGATTTTCTCTACAGGTTGAATATTATCAAGTTAGTCTCGATGGACCTCATCCTGTGACAAGAAGCTGGCTAAAACCTCTTCCTCAGAGGAACCTGAGGCATGGGCACACAACCTGAATGTGCGACATACATTCCTCACCCAAAAACATAGTTAAAAATGCCAAGCGAGTCCCTAGCGTACTCCAGAACTCTGCTGTCACCACTTACCATACAAGAACTGGGAGCACTGTGTGTAGCCTTCCTCCATTTCCTCACACTTGTCTGCAGCCGTCTGCATGTCACTGTAGGTCATTGCAAATACAGCTGCCCCCGACTCCACCAGGAACTTGCACACCTGCACGTTATTGCAAGATGCTGCACAGTGTAATGGGGTCCTGCAAGCCAAGAAGAAAAAGAGGATGCTTTACTTGCAAGCACTGCTATGAGCAGTATAGACTCCTGGGAGCAAACCACTTTCATGCATGACCTCCAGCAATCAGTACTACATCGCTGAAGACCTCCCACCAGAAGCACTTAACCCAGGATGTCAAGACTAATTGCTTTTCACAGATAACAGGAGCTACCAAGAGCTGCTTGAGCCCTAAAGCTAGATTTCCATATGGATCTCTAGTTATGCTACCTTTTTATAACCCATCAACACTTTAAGAACATGAAGGCATTAAAAATAATAATAAAAAATAAATCAATATTCAAAATCTTCCTGACATCATGTTGCTTACAATTACTTCAAGACTTAACTTGATGACAAGTGCAGGTAATTCAGATAACTACTGAAGGTAAGGGACACATGCATCTTTATTCAGTCTTGGGCCTTAGACACTTTTGTTATAGGCAGAAATAATAGTAAAATCACAGCTCCCAGCCCCTTGTAAATAAGCTCCCTAGCTACCTCTAAGAAGGGTATGTAACCCATTATCAGCTGCAAGCCTGGTTTGCAGGTTTTGGTTTCCTGGTTTGTTTTCAAGTTATCAGAGTATTGAACAAAGAACTGAGGAGAACTTGCAGGGCTAGATACTGCCCAGAGCGTAGGTAAAGCTATAGGCTCTCAGAGAGAGGACACTGGGAATTTCAGCAAATGGCTCGTTATGCATAAGCTGTCTTCCAATACCTTGAAGAAACAAAGCAACTTCCTGACAACTGTGTCCACACTACTGGACCTCAAAGAGAGTTTTTTCATATAAGGAATATTAGGATAATTTGGCTATTTTCTCCTCTGTGCACTCACATATGATGTCCCACAGAGAACTGCTGCTACTCTACTGTGGAAAAGTCATTGCCAGCTCTATAGAAGCAAAGCGAGGACCTGCAGCAGTCCCCAAGCCATAGCTCTCTGGTGCAGAAAGTACCGCTTACAGAAAGCCTTACCATCCATCACTATCTGCAGCATTCACATTCACACCAAACTGTACCAGGAACTTCACAATTTCTGTGTGCCCAGCACACACAGCGTTGTGCAGGGCAGTAATCCCTTCGTCGTTGGGCATGCTGGGATCTTCAACCTATTGAGCCAGAAAAGGACCATTCACATTCTGGTGAAACTTTTTACAGTAAAAATCTCTTCACACAGAAAAATGAGTTCTCTTAATCTCATTTTGATTTTGAGCCTTATTTTTATGAAGGACATGAGAAACAGGCAGAAAACTACAGCAGTAACTAAACTCACAAGAAGACGCACATATAAGCTTGCAATCTCCTTTTAACAGTGAGAACCTAAAGTAGTTTAGAGACATAGCGTCTGGATAACTTAGTACTTGTAACAAGTTTCTGATATTTGTCTATTTAATGATAAGCAAAATCCATGTTGATTTTGGTTATCCAATTATTTGGTAACATAGATAGGGGATAAAACACCACATAAAACATAAAGAAAGAGTTGTTCTGCACATTTATAGTATCAATGCTAAATACCGAGTGGCGATTTGACACACTTTTAAAATCAGCTTCCAAGTAGCGATGTCCTGTTAGGGCTTATCTCCTCAAGGGCAGATCTAGGTTGTGCACTATTATTTTAGCTTCCCCACTGCAGAAAAGCTCCAATTTCCCAGTTTGAAGCAGGACTGCTTCACAAGTTACAAGTTCACATTTGTACCTCGTAAATTATTCTCTGCACGAGGTCAAACTCTCCCTCCAAAGATGAATCCAGAAGCAACGCGAGGGGATTGAATTTCACTCTCATTCCATGCCCAATTCTCTCAGAGCCGGTTTTACGCAAGTTTGTCCTCTTCCCCTATGAAAAGGTAACATGAGTTACAGGCATTTTTTTCCCCCGAGAAGAACAAGAATACAGAATTTCTTATTTGGGAATGACAGCAAAAATGGCCAATTAAGGCAGTGTCTAATATGAAATTTAGACCGCTTTCAACCAACTCCCTGACACATAAATACTATAGGTTAGGCACGTTCTGAAGAAATCTCTGCCTATCTCTGGACAAGGTCGCTATTCAACCCAAATACAGAAGTTACCCTGATCAAACACATCAACAAAATAATAAAACTCCCAAATCCCTGAAGATCAGGAAAAAATGCCTTTCTTATTAAAACCATTTTAGCATCTGCTCTCTCAAAGGTGTTACACAAACCAAGTCGTACACTCCATGAAGTACACTACACTTTTTAAGCACCCATGTTAAGTTCCTAGCATTCTCCTAAATTTAGCAGAGGTTAGCAGAAACAAACAGTTATGGAAAATGGTTTCAGAAAAAAATATAGAGCCAAGTGTAGAAACACTTCAGATGCTCCCAGTGGTACTGGAAAGCAAGTTATTTCTATAGCTGAGTTTGTACTCTTTCCGTCAGAGAATATGCACGCATTAGCTCAGCGCTCTCCCCAGCTGGCTGTGCAGCAGCAATAAACACTATTCATACGGGTATGTAAATTTCTGACAGATGTCCAGGAGAAAATGAATAGACATGACTCATGTTTTGCAAGAGCAAACACGTAAAGATAAGATACGTAAGAAGAGACTCCCAGAAAATACTCTTTTGCCTGTTGATTTATACATAATATGAAAAGTATGGGCTTCTTAAAGAAAAAGCCTCTCAGCACAACCCAAGCATTTAAATCAAGAAGTTGGGCTAGTTTCTTCTCCATCATCACAGAACTGAGAATTGTTACAGAACCAACCAAAGAGAGTTCTTAGAATTTAAGAAATCCTACTACTCAAGTTTCCTTGTAAAAGAGAGCAAGGTCAAAGTCTTTAAAGCATGAAAACTAACATGCAATAACTATTTAATACACATTTAAAGCTTTTTAACTCCTCTGCACTGAAGTGATGGAGGAAAAAACACTTTCATGTATCAAGTCATTAAAATTCTATTCATGATGGGTTTTCAAAGAAATTCTTTGAGGAACTGAAAGCAGTGAGCATTTCTGTTCTACGACAGTAAGATAACACCATACCAACCAAAGCAAAATTCAGACCACATTTCAGTAGAAGTGCAAGTCAGATGATGTCTACAAATCAGTTTTTAGAGCAGAAATTAATCCTCTTCTCCTTTTCAAGTAAGGAACCTTCACATAAACAAATGCAATCCAGGATTAAGATAAATTAGTTTCTATCTTGTAGGGGGAAATGCTTCTGAAATTTGTATCCGTGCCTCAAAAAAAAAACCCACCATACTTTAATTTCTCCTAAGAAGAAAGTCCAGTCTGGATGTACTAGGCAGACTTCTCTAAGGAATGTTCTTTAAAGCCCAGAAGAGTTTTATTATTTGTGTACAAAGTTCCGTTTGAAACTTTTCATCATATGATTAATTCTAGAGACAACAAGAGACTTTTCATTACTGTCATTCACTCTGCAACACACAAAAAAAACAGACACCCGTAGAGAGACTTCTAGGCTGTTTGTCAAAGCTCTGCAATACAAGGGGCAGGATTTATGACATCGAGATGACTTACTAACATGGCATCTAAGTTGTAGGCTAGCTAATACTTACAGGAGGCAAGGAAAACTGTCCAGTAACTTCAGGAGGCCTCATACTGAGCGAGTCATCTCCCAAACTCTCCGGTTCCCCAGATGGATAGGGTGGTGGTGGGTATGGAGGATACTCTTCCATGTACACCTCCAGGGGCAGTGAAGCTTCTAGGCTTGGTTCTTCTGTTTTCGGCTGCACGAGTTCATCACCATCTGATGCTCCCTCAGGTAGAGTGTCCAGAGCTGTGGAGGGAACAGCAGCTTCACTCTGATCTGCCAGTGTGTTTTCTGTTTCCTCAGCAATGGTTGGCTCCGGCATAGAAGCAGCTGGTTCTTTTTCCAATTCTGCACTTAGGTAAGGGTTTGGGATTTCTGCTGGGCTTTCAGGACTGGCAGCTGATGCCGTCTGTTTGGAGGGATGTGATGGTGCTGAGATAGTCTCCATTGCAGCCAGAGTGGTCCTCTGATACAAGAGCTTCTGAATATTGGGGCCATTAGGTCCTTCTGGCTCAGTAATGGAGCTACGTTTCTTCAGTGGTCTGGGTGCATTGGACAGCTTCTTCCGTAGTGCTTCCAGGTCAGCATCACTCTGGTTGCGGTACGGATTGGATAAGAAAGGCAGCAATTTGGTCGGGCTGAGGGGACGGGGGATGCGCTCGGTTTCATGGTTTTCATGAGCAGAAGCAGCTGTTTCCATCTCAGGCTCTGGACTGCCTGGCTTGCCTTGGAGGTTTGAGTAGATGTTCTCTGTCTGTGGCAGCTGATTCTGTACACCAGCTCCTGCCATCACAGGCTTGCCATACACTGCAAAGTAGTTCAGGGAGAGGTGGGGAAAGAATAAGTGTGAATATCTGATCAACCAACCTAAAACCAACACACAACCTCATTCACCTATGTAGGGCAAAGAAGCAGAATAACACAATCAGCCACACAGAATTGATCTGATAACCAGGATTACCATTAAATTATCTTGTAAATGCCAGACAGATATTCTACCTAACAGTCTTACAGCTGCACTAACCTACCTAATTCCACTGAAGAACAGCTTTATACCCACAGACCAGGTGCAAAGTACACCTATCTGAGAAAAGAGGTAGAAAACCACATGCTTACCACTTGGGAAGTGTGGTCCTCTGGTCTGTGCCCTTGTCAAAGCACTCTGCACTGCTTGCTGGAAGTTCTTCCCAGGAGTCTGCTGTTGTGTATACATGCTGTAAATTGAGCTTGCAGCCACAGTTTGAGGCTTTCGAAATGGTGGGAGTGAGCTCTCTTTGGATGGCTGAGGTGTAAAAGGTCTCACAGCTGCTGCTGGAGGACTCTCCTGTTTGGAGGAGGGAAGAATTTGGTCCTGGCTAGAGGAAGAGCCTGCAGGTGGCACAGAAATTCTTTGCTGTATCTGCTGAGAAGGATGGGAAGGCTGCTGTGCCACTGTTTTTGGTTTGTTCCCCATAGTTACAACAGCCAAAGGCAGCTTCTGCAGGTTTCCATCCAGCTTAGTATCAGAAGGTTGCAGGTGACTGGTTTGACCAAAGTAAGGCAAGTTTATCTGTTTTGGTTTAGTGGGGACAGGTGGTGGTACCTTTGTTATATTTTTATTGGCTGTCTGAAAGACAAAAAGTATTAATTAAGGTTAAACAGCAAAACATGTTTTAGAAGTTGTGTCCTGAAGGTCTAAAGAGACTTAAAGGATGACACAGTATCAAACATTTCTACTGTTGCTGCCCAATATTTACAACATGAAACATTTTATCATCATAGTTTTCTATACTTTGAACCCATTCCTTCTGTAGCAACTATGTTTATAACATCAAATGACAACAGGGCACAGTAATTTCTCTAGAGCTAGCAGAAGCACCTAGTATCACCTGCAGGCAAGAAGCTTGTTTTCCAGCAAAACACTTGCCATCCATCCCCAGGTATTCTATGCCACTTCACCCCTACGTGACCAAATTGTGCCCATGCCTAGATTTAGGTGGGAAGTCTTGCAATCAAACATCTGAAGGACACTGCTACATTAAACACTGAAACGAATGTGTAAATGATTCTAAAAAAAATTTAGAATGCAAATGCTTTGTACGGATAGTCTTTGGGAGAAAACCCTATACGCATCACAGTGACTGTGGGGAATGATTTTGAGTTACCACTTGCTATTAAAAGCCTAAAATACATCTATTTCCTTAGAAAAGTCACCCCTTAAAAGATGACCTAGGTCCTCTTCAAAGAGGTTTCCAACAGCAACAATGGAAAAGTGGTGTAGTAATCCTCATCAGATGGAATAAGGTAGTTCAGGAGTTTCCTGCATACCTGTGCCTCTCGCAGGAGATCTTCACTGCTCTGGTTCTTTCTCAGCGTGCCCATCCCAGCAGACTGGTCCACAGAGTCAAACATGGAGAACGGACGCACTTTCTTCTCTTTGTCTCGTAAAAAAGTTTCTCCTTCAGCTGTTGTTAAGAGAGAGGGGAAGACTTTCAAAAGGGACAACTGCAGGAAGAAGAGTCCTGTTCCATGCAATATTCAAGACAGCGTATGCATCCTACCCCTGTGCAAAGGGACCCAAAAGCCTGCCAAATGCTGTGCCTTGCAACAGAACATGTATGAAGGCATTAGGATCTACTTCACTACCCAAAACGAGGTGGGGTTTATTGGAGGTCTTTTCTTTGTGGGGGTTTTTTATTGGTTTTGGGGGGTTGTTTTTTTCCTTGGGTGTTTTTTGTTTGGTTGGCATTTTCTTAAATCCCTGCAACACCACACTAAAGCTTATAGGTCAATATTCTTTGATTTATCTTTTGTTTGTTCTCATATAAATTCTATATATTTAATGAAGCATTTAGAAGAGACAGGTTTCATTAACTAGATCCTCCGCATATTAACATTATGCCAAGCACATAAGAACGTACCTTGTCCTTCATTAGTCACAACTCCTTTTCCTGAAGTCAAGGCTGATCCTGGACTGATATGATTGTCTGCATTTGAACTACTCCAGTCAATGGCAGACGGGGCAGATTTTGCACTGGGGACCACAGAACCTAGGAGAGAACAAGTAGAACAGATTGAGCTAAAACAGGGGTTTTCTTGACTTATTTACAGGTAGGGGATTTTTCTAAGACTCAGGTTTAAACAGTGTACAAGTATCATTTACAGGTTAACTGCTATAAATCCTATCACTTTAGATTCTCTCATTTGCTTGTTTTAAAAAGGGAATGCAAAACCAAGCTCAGAAACAACTATCAAAGCAGCATCAAAACTATTTGTCCTAGCACACAGCTGCACCTACAGCATTCAGACAAAGTGCTTTAAACTGCCTTCTTTCCAGTTAGTAAGAAGCTCTCCTTGGATATTTACAGTAAGTTAAAAGTAACAGGATGGTAAGAAGGGATGAGAATCAAAAGCATGATGCTTTAAAGAATAAATAGATCCTGCTAGTGATATCCAAAAAAGCAGAAAAGTCATCTGCATGTTCCATGTACACCGCATTAAAGCTGGTCTTTAATTCCGTGGAGTAGACATCCAGTCTACTTCAAAAACAGCTAAGAAAATGCTTGCAACTTGCTATTAATTTAAATATTTCAGCAACTTCTACTGAATTCTAAATTATCTAGTACAGTATGTGATATTAAATTCAAACAATAGTGATAAGCAGTAGGAGAAAAGTTTCATTCTGGCAGCATCAGATATTGTCTCTCTAGAAGACCGGCTGTTTTGCCCAAGTGCTAAAAAATAAGGAGTGATGTTTCAGTTAAATATGACACCACCACACATTCCTATAGCAACCATTCAAATTTTGTATGGACCAGAGCTAAAATTCCAGCAGTTTTAGGATCTGCAAAGCAGATAAAACGAAACTGTTCTTTATTCTCCAGTACAGCAGGAAACACTTGGACTGGTTTTGTGCCATGGCTACTTCAATAATATCTGCCAGAACTGGAGATGAAGGAAGAAAGATAAAAAAAAACAAAATTATTCTACAAGCTCAGTCTCCATTTTTTCTATTCAGGAAGATGAAGTTTGTCTTCTCGCCTATCTTAAAAGTGAGTCTTGTTCCAAGATAGCACAGAACAGACACTTGCAGCTCTCCAGGTTCTCCAGACTTCTACTCTCCCTTTCTTGCAGGAGAAAGCCACAGAGAGAGGCAAATCTCCACTGAAACCCTGAGCAGGAGAGGCCAAGCTTCAAGTCAGATGTTAGACTTACGCCTCTCTGTATTCCTATGCCATCAACATGTCAGCAGGTTTACTGCTGTTTCTGTGCTGCAATCAACTGTCTCCTTCATAATATTTCTTGTAATTATTAATCCTTGGTATGTGTCATTTCCACAATGCACAATCAGGAAACTGGCCTTTGCCAGTTTTTAAGTACAGGCACCATGGTTGCTACCATGTATATCCTGAAAGTGCCTCTAAAAACTCAAACAATCTTGTATAGCTTTTAGGAGTCTTTTAAAATAAATAAATGGATAACTATAGTTTACAGGAAGACCCTTCTACATTCTATGCTGTATAACAACTCAAATCACTCACTGAAAGTAACACATTGAATTGTATAACGTCAGTGCTTACAAAATACTACTTGCAATTTTCCTGCACCAGTGAACGTAAGACTGACATTGTAAATAACACTTCATTATAAAGCAAAGAGACACAGCTCTTAGATAAGAAAACAAAACATCTCTGGGAAAAAGTATTAATTGTAAGCTATTACCTGCAGGAGCTTTAGCTTGTGAACTGCTCCCAGCTCTCATGTTGGGCAGAGTCTGTGTTTTCAGTGGACCATCAGGTACCTGCAAAGCTTGTGTCCCATCAGAAAACGCTGGTTTCACCAGAAGTTCAGGTCTGGAAGCAATACGTGGCATAGTAGAGGACTGGATATAAGGACCTACTGCTGCCACTCGACTTGGAGCAGAAGCTGCTGGCTGTGGTAAATTCCCATCTGAAGAAACCTTGGTGGAGGGAGTGGGGCAAAGAAAACAATTTAAAGACTGTTATGCTGCAGTATCCATCCATCACAGTTCGAAACAGAAGTCAAAAAGGATAAAACATTATACCCAATAATGAAAAGGGCTTAAGAGATATAAACCTGAAGTAGTAATAGAAAAAAAAAAAGTACCTAAAAGAAAATCCACAACAGCATAGAGTTCTTGTCTATCACGAGTAAGTAGGTTAACACCAACATACCATGAAAAGCACTTTAATAATACAAGACTTCCACCACTTACAGATAAAAACAACCAGTCTAGCATCTGCACAGCCTTCCCCACAAGCAAGTTTTTACTTCAGACTGTAGGAACATAGATGAAGTTATTTCTTTTGTTATTAAATATCCCACACTTACTGGTACATTCTCTTTCTGTTGCAGAGCTGCCTTTTTCTTCCACAGGCGCTCTCGCAGCTCATTAACACGCTTATCCATGACTGCCACCTCCAAGTTGCGCTTGTTCAAACACTCCCTCTGTTGCTGCAGCTTGGCATTCTGCTCTTGGTTCAGTTTGTTCCTCAACTGAATAAATTCACAAAGCGGGGGGGAAAAGGGGAGGAGGGAGGAGAGGAAAACAAAAATAAAAACAAATAAACTTTGAGGATGGGGGACAGGAAACAGTTAGAAAGAAAAATGTTCTGAAAAGTCAAGTCATGCTGGCAAATTCAGATTATTTTCCCTGGAGAAAATGTTGGTTATTCTCCAACAGAAAGGAAGAGGGATATACACTGTGTGCTCCTTTCCCTATTTACCTTGAACCCTGTACAACTAACCCTGCATCCTCAGCACAGAGGCAGCCACACAGCTCTGTCAGGAACAGAAGCAACACGATTTCTTTCTGACTAGGCAAGAAACAACCCAACCAACTTTTAGCCCTGCGAGTTACAGGTCACAAGCTGGCTGTCCATTACCTGCAGCTCCTTGTACAGGCGGTCGAGCTCTGCTACAGCTGACTGGTTGTCGTGGTAACCATCAATTCGGCCATTCTTCAGCATCTCTAGTTGCCTGGTGAGTTCCTCTACCTTTGACACCGCCAGCACCAGTTCACGCTGCTTTTGCTGGAACAGGCTGTTCATCTGTTCAATCTCCTCCACTGGAGAGGATGAGAGAGCACAATAGCTGCCCTGAGAAACAGCCGAGAGCGTGGGCTGCTTCCAAGGCAGCAGTTAAGGGGACAGAGTGCCCTGCTGGCCTCCAGAGCAGTGCTGCACCGAGGCTGCGTCCAGCTGCCGCACACTCACAGTCCCTGTCAAACCAGCTCATCCTCCAAGTGTTTATAAAAGCAAATGCACTAGCAAGGTTATGTAAATTTGGTCTACTTAGAGCACTGATGGTGAGAGGGAAAAAGAACATCTTTTACTTTCTGAAGTATGGAAACAAAACTACATTAAGCAGATGAATTTCATCTGTAGAAGCCTAAAATCACTTAACACTGAATTCAGCAGGAAGACACACACTTAACCATAAGGCATATTTATGGTACTCAAAACTCTGAATTTAGGTTGTAGGAGTTTGAATGACAAAACACTTCAGCTGATACATTACACAAAAATTCAAAAGGCTTTTTAGGGTCTATCGTAAATGGTTGTCATTAGCTGTTCCCACTGCCAAAACTGCTGCATTAGAGAACAGTTTAAGGAACCAGTAAGAGTTCAAGCAAGTACCACAGCCAGACCTTCTTGGGAGGGTGCAGGGGTACAGATCTTGTTTTACTTTACCATCCTTCCATTCCTTTAAACTGATGTTTGTTTTGTGCAACAGAACCCAAACAAAGTACATTCTCCCCATAGGAAAAAAAAAAATCACTTTCATTTAATCCATAAAGTACAATGCTTCCTAACAGAACAATATATCTGTATTTTACCTTCATAAATCAATATATTTTCATTTAAGTCCAGCTAGAAATGAGTTCTGTACAATATGCACAGAGGCAAAAGAATGTGTGTTGATATTAAGTCTGAAATAAGCGTTTAATGTTGCATCAACATGCAAGCTCTCAACTAATACTGTAGCAAGCCAGACGCTAGTCAGACTTCCATAATTACAAAGAAAATACTCAGCCACTTTGGTCATTAAGTTACCTGTTGCATAAGAGGCAAAATGAGTATCAGGCCAAGAAAACAACACTAAATGTGTGAGGTATTTACATCAAGGATGGAAAATGTTACTGTGGTTCACAAAGGTATTTAAGTAAGGAAAACACCTACACTGTAATTAAAGAGCACATATGCTAGGCTTAAAATACAGGGTGTCCTTATGGGATATTTTAAAATACAGTAAGAAAATATATTTTGTTCTAGGTCATTCAGGAGTTCTCAGTAAATACAAAATTTGAAATTGTTAAGATTAACGTCTACTGAAATGCTGCAAATAACGCCTCTGTAATTCACCATTTACCCCTTGTCTCATCTGAATCACTGAAATCATGAGAAATTTTAGGGTTCCAAGAACCACAGTGCATAAAAAGTCACAGGCTACTTTCCCCAAGCAGCAACTCACCTAATTTCCCATTGCTGAGCCTTTTTTGTTCCACATGGCCTTTCAGTGCTCTCACTTTCTTGAGTTTGGCTTCCTGATTCTCAGCAATTTCCTTCAATCGCTTCAGTTTTTCCTGTTCAGCAGCTTGCTGTTGCTGTCGCTGATCCTGCTGTTTCAGGAATTTCAGACGTTGTTCCTGCAGCCAAGACAAGGAACTTTTTTACCTTTTTCCTGAAGGAATTTAAGGTAAGGTACTGCCAGAAACAGTCTCCAAAACAATCACCACAGCAGCTCTGACCAGCTTTAGACCAGTATTCTTTCTTCTGAGTGTCACAGGAAGTCTGAGGCAACAGAGCAAACAAGAACTGATTCTGTCTCAGTACAATCCTTCCAGTACAACCAGTCTGTAGTACAAGTACCTACTGAAGCAGAGGTGGTATCCGTGTCTAACAGCCCTTGCCAAGTTTTTCTTCCATGAAATTACTCAAAATCCCTTAAATACTAAGCTTTTTCTTAGGCTTCATGTTCCATGACATTTGCTAATTTCATTTAATCACTACTTGGCTCTTGACTTACAACAGCTGGTGATTATTGCTCCTTTACCTTCTCCATCTGCTTGTATTTTACAGATCTCTATTACATGCCACACTTCAACCAATTTTAAGTCATGCTGGAAGATATTAGACATTCTTTCTACAGAAGAATATTTATATTCTGCAAATTACGGATCATTTCCAACCCTCTTTGTACTTTTACTGGTTCTGCTAAAAACTCCTTTGAAGTGGGGGATCACTGTACACCAATGACTGAAAATTGACCATTTCCTGGTAGTGATCACTGCTATCACAACACAGGGCGATTCAAGACACAGGAAAACCTTCACAGTGACCTGACCAAAATTTATACAACAGACATCATGCCAGTGGAGAGGATCCTTTTGCTTCTCTAAGAGTAGAAAAGCAGCACACTATTAGTTTCTATATACAGATGTCTGTAGTTTAGAGCTAAAAGAAACCACCAGAACACCTACAGGGACTTCCTTTAAATCACCAGCCATTACACATGGCTTCCAGTTCTGGAGATGACAGGTTGTTGCAGTGGTAGAACTAAGACTTTCCCAAGCACCCACTAACAGCCAGACTACCACTGCTTACTAACATTAGAACTCAACACGTCCTCAAAATAAAAATCACCAGTCATATAAACCCAGGCAGCACTCACACCACATGCACTAGTTTGTAGTCAATCCCACACAGGAAAATGTCAAAAAATAGATATTACAGCTCATGTCTAAAAAGACAAGTGTATTCCCCCCCCCCCCCCCTTCAGAATCTATTTTTAATATTGCATCTGATTTCAGAAGGCAGGAAGGAGGCAATGGAAAGCTTCTCTTTGAAAGGGCATCTAGGAAATCAGGTTTGCTCTAGAGAGACAGGTCAAATGAAAGATTCTCCCAGTGGGACACCAACAAGGCCACTCTTCTTCAAACCACAGGCAGCAGACACCTGCCTGATGGGTAGCTATCCAGACTCAAACTCGTAATTTAAAATATATATTCTTTAAAGTCTTGTACAACACCCTTTACAGTAAATATATATAGTGTTCCCATTTCTGGTTTCATGTATATATAGTGACTACAGTGTTATTGATAAGACCAAAGTCTATCTCCATCACCTGTGAACGAAACAGACAAAAGTTATAAAGATTCAGGCTTCTCTCTTTTATATTTAACTCATGTCTGCTGGAACTGAGAAAAGGACAATATTCTGCCTTGGCAAATTAATCAGGGCAGAATAGGTGTTAACTGTGCTGCTAAACTCCTGGTAAAAAAATACAATCACCTTGTTGATTTCTTATGTTATAGTTGCACCTTCCTTATACCTGTTCTTACTTTGAAAGAAAAAGATTTTGACAGGCTATAGTACCATTCTGCAGGTGCTTCAGAACCATGAGAAAGCCATGTTTCAAAGCACTTCCCCAAGAGAGAATTATTAAAAGCCAAGGGAACTGAACAAGATGCTAAATATATGGGATGGGGAAAAGGGAGAACCTAGCTGATCTTGAGAGGGAAGGGAGACAGGGCTTCTGACAGAGAAAGAATAGTGACACAAAAGCCCCAGAACAGCCTCCTTCCGAGGTAAAGCATATTCTGAAATGCATGGGAACTCATCCACCCAGACAGCCAAGACTTTTTCAGGATGGGCTCGCATTTAATGATTTTCTGCCAAAAGCAGCATTTTCTGTTATATTTTCAAGAGTAGTGTGTACAAACAACACTTATGTCAAATATGACCTCTATGCCAGCATTCTAGAGATGCCAAGTTATTTTTCCCCCTAAATTATTAAGGAGCACCCTGAATAATAAACATTTTATAAATCACTCTCCTAGCTCCTTTTCTCACATATATGCCATCTTTTCCAGAGAGCTGCCCCAGGAAAGCACGCACATTGAACTCTATCAGGGGAAAGCAAGATATCATTACAGGACAGCATTATACCCTGAAACAAAAGCATTGTTCAACGATCAAACTGGTGAATTGCTGCTCACCACATGGAGCACAAATAGAGCTGGCAGAGCCACCAGGATAATGACAATACATTAATGCTACATCCTCTATCCTTTTAGCAACCAATATGGTCACTTCCATCTCTGGCATTATTTTAATGCTTTACTACTGGATATTTGCATAGATTGACTTTCAAATTTAAAAATAGGAAGCCAAAGAAAGAGACCCCTCTGTGTAAGAGGTGAAAAACCCCCAAATCCCCTCTACCTCATGCAACTTTTACTACCTTTATTCCTTGCTGTAAACAGTCTCATTCCAAACCTACCTTGTTAGCCAGCATTTGTTGTTGAGCCTCGATTTGCTGCTGCTGGCGTGATGCCATTTCCTGAAGCTCAGACAGTGTCATATCCATCCTTGGAACACTGACCTGTCAAAGAAAATCCAATGCATACTGAGTCTAGACTTTTAACTTGGCTAGTGTGTAACTCAGTAGAGCTACTGCAGAAAAGTATGATAAAAAACCCCCAACAATAACTAGGTAACCAATTCAGTAAGTAGAAAGAAATGGTACATTTCCGTGGCAAAAGAATAAATAGTTGTAAGCTTATACACATGTGTAGCCCAATCCAGCAACACATAGGCTGACATCTCTTGAAACTTTAACACTTCTAGCATTTTAAAGAGGTGTTTCAGAGCCCTTCATATAATTAAGCTCAGAATGAATCTGCTTTGAGTGACTGAGCCCAGAATGCTCAGCACATGGCAGAATGGATCTGTGGCCGTAGGTGTATCATTGCAATTCAAAGTACTTCAATGCAAGTTGAAGAAAATGGAAAGTTTAAACACAGCGTGGGGAAAAAAAAACCTGTCACTCTCAAAGGTAACACTATTATTACATTAGTTATCTGTTCTCATGTTTCTTGAATGTACATTCAGTCTTATATCCATAATTATATCTTCTGGAGCAAGAACAAGTGACAGAGAATGGATTCAATGCTGAAACACTAACTGGTCTCAATGTGAAATCTGGAACGGAAGCAAAATGACAGAAAACTTTTGGTGGGAGTAGAAAAGGGAAAGTCTGCTGCTTTTGCTGCTCTGAGATCACCTGTACAAACACAGACATGGCACCCAATGGATCTCCAGAGACATCTTAAAAACTGACAGCAAGGGTGTTAATTGCTAGAGACTTTGTGTTTATTTTGGAGCAGTCATTAGCAATCACTCCAGAGTAGCCTCTTAGTTTCCACGGTAGGATCTCAAAAGCAGGGAAGCCTCCATTCTCACTATATATATTGTACCAAGCACTTACTCCATTCTCTATTCTTCGATCACCAGGCACTTTCACACCATTTCTTTTTAAGGTTGGATCTTGAGACCTTTGTCCAGTCCCTAGATAGAAATACAGGAACAGGCAAAGATGGTAAGGTACTTCAGGATTTTTCTTATCCCTTTAGACATCACATTCAATAGAAAATGAGAAACAGTACAGTCATTTTGGTTTAAAATCTGAACACTTGTTTTTCCAATGTGCTTACTGCTGAGATAATAAAATGTCTTGTGTCATCCATTAAGTTTAGAGGTTGGTGTTTGATGTCAACATTTATCTAAAAATAAAAATAGGACTGCTTAAAACCCAACCAACCCAAAAAGCTTAACCAACAGCTCACTATTTCAGTATTTCTCCTGCAGTCAACAGGCCCCTAGTAAGTCTGCGCTACAGATGCTTAGTCAGGAAAATGTGTTCTCCTCTGCAAATGAGACAAAAGTAACTGGTTAATTCACAGGAAGACATTTCAACCACTGTCTTAAACCCATCATCTATATGTTCTGGTGTGCCTTCAGCCAACTGTCTTAGAGAGAACACGAATAGCAATAGTTAAAGGTTAGTCACCTATCATGAAAGACATGCCACTTCATCTACAGCTGATTATTTGCACAAAATTGAAAAGGACAAAGGTTTTTCTTTCTGGCAGTCACTGTAACTGTAACAGTAAAATGCTGTTAAACTAGAATCCTACTTTAATGTTTACATCCAGTTATGTACAAACCATGTTCAGATGCCAAATACCAAGCTCACTCATTTCCCTGTATGACATACACGTGGCTTTGTCCTGCAGTACCTCTGTTAGCTTCTTGCCCTTATGATACCTGTTTCAAGAACATATTCCTGCAAGACTAACTGCAGAGTTCCTAACTATGCATTTGCTCTTCCCTAGATATATTGCTTAGCAATGCCACGGCCAATAAAATAACAACAATCCTAATCCTAATGCAAGCACCGTGGGCTTGAAAAATTACATCCTCTAGATATTTAGCTGTGACTAGCGTATTTAACACAGGATGCCTTTGGATGCCTTGGTACTGACCAGCTCTAGAAAACCTGCAAAAATTTCAGTTTGAATTTAATGTCCCCAGATCTGGCAAGGGAGGATAAAGTCTTTACTAAAATGAGCAAGTTTTCTGTTACTACTGTTCTATCCATCATAAAGTAACAGACCAAAAAGGGCTGCAACACCATACTGACTACCAACATTAATAAATTACATACACAAGCTGTTTCCTTAACCTTGAGGAAGGAAATGAAGCTTAGACAAATAAACCAGCTGAAAGAAACACCCACCTGTTTCTCGGCAGGGAGAGCGTTCATGCCGAAGAAAGAAGCGAACCTCACTCCTCTGCATCCCAAAGCGCTGCAAAACATCCAGCATCCGTTCATTATCGGCTATGGGACGTTCTGAAAAGGTGAAAAGCCAATTGACTATTACATCCCTAAGCAGCACATACCAAAACAACACAAAAAATATCTGTCCACCATCCTGTGTGCTCACCTAAGCCTTGCCCTCACCCAAGGCATTTATACCTTTCACTTAGGAAGGCATTGTATCACTCCTTGCTTCTGAAATCCAACCAACACTTCTGAAAAGCAGATACACCCTTTAAAGTCCATACCTGAAGGGAGAAGCTGAGGCACCATCCAGCCCAAGGGGAAGCAAACAGGCAATTTAGAGCTTTCTGCTTAGTTTGTATTTGCAGATCATCTTAGCCACTCACCACAGCAGGAAATGCGCTGTTGTACCATTTGCTCCACTTCAGTGGTACCTCAGACAAACTTCTCTCTCAGTCATTCCTAACCTCTACTCAAGGGCTCCTCTGTGCCAGTTCCTGCAGGGACTCATTTACTATTTATTCCAACAAGGATTAAGAGAGGTGCAAAGATAAACTCAGAGGAGAGAAATTCTTTTCTTAAGGCTTCCTAAGGATTGCAATCAAATGCTGAATTGCAGCTCTTGCCTTCAAGCTCTGGCAGAAGCACTCAATTCCCTGAAGAGGCTCCTGGGCAGTACCCAACAGCCTGATCCTCAGCATGCCATCATAGCTCCTCTCACTTCAAGTGATCACTTACAGCTCCTGTCAACCACAGATCTGGCTCCTTCTCTCAGACAGCAAATTTCATGAAGTTCAGATTACATGCGCTTTGAAAGCCCCACTTCTGATAACCCCTGAAAAGCTGAACTATTTTGGAGTCATCGCTCAAAGGGGAAAAAAAAAAGACCACAGTGAAAAATTACTCCAATAAAGACTTGCCATTTTCTTTCAGACAGTTAGGACTAAGTTTCCTTAAGTTACATGCACAGTTCCAGTGAATTCCTTTTCCTGCTCGCTTTCCCAAGTTCAGGATTCAGTCACATCTTATTTTTAACCCGTACTCACTGCCTTTTGATATTACAAAAATGCAGTGGGAGTCTGCACCTACTGCCATCATTTCAGTACTCCTCCCTTGCTGTATTACTGTTCCAGAATTTACACACTTTGCAAACAGGATATACTGAGAATTACTAAATTTTTTTACATAAAAGTGATTTCTTTTGGTTTTCTAAGCATTTTACCATGCATTTTTACATGTATTTTAAGTGATGGCAACTGTGGTAAACAGATCTCAGAGCTACCTTTAAATAGTCAGGCTATACTCATAGTATCGTGTTGGATCCATTTGTGCTAGGTGTCAGGAAAACAGAGGATATTATTCCTCGCTTGAGAAATAAGACAAGCAGAGAAAGACTGAAATGAAATAGCACCACTTGTGCACCAGATTTGCTTTTGCTAACATTGCTTCTGTTAGGTGCTTCCTTCCCTTATTTAGGGGGAGGAACAGCAAGGAAAATCAGAGTTGTTAATTCATATTTGATGGAGTCTTTCAAGTCACTATATTAATATGGAATAATCATTTCAGTGAAAAAAAGAAATCGCTGGTGTTAAGAATTGAAGCTACTAACATGTTTTCAGCACATAAAAAGCTCTTTTCAACATAAAAGTGTTTCTTTACATGAAAATGCTGCAGCTGTGCTCAAGCAATCTAGGAAGGAAAATTTCTGGAGTCACTGTCAAAAGAGATTAGCCTTACAGAATAAGCAAGTAGGTCACTGTTACAGAAAAAGCAGTCCCTTGGCAGTTAGTTGTCTAGACAGCTAAAAAAGCTCTTCATCTACTAAACCTTAATTCAAGAGGAAAAAAAGACAAAAAACAAAAAAAACCCAACAGTACCACTGTCAGATTTCCATCTTCAAGTACAGACAGCAGGCCTAGGAGGCAGATTTCTAGCAGCTCGGCAATACTTCAGCTGAAACTCAATAATCAAGGGAGATGCCCTTTGAAAAGGATTCTGTCAATACCACTGAGTGACTTCAAAAGGAAGGTCAAAGGGATTTTCAAATAGCAAACAAAACTACATTTGGAAAGCTCACGAAGAAAGAACAAACAATCAGTCTTCCTTTTAATTCCCGGTCTCATAAAGAGGAAAAAAAGAAGTATTTATACGTGCATGCACCTTCTGACTGCTTTCCACAGTGGTCAAGGTAGTTGCCTAATAGAATTCCGGCAAGAACAGAAAGATGAAGAACGTTTGCCCTGATATTCATCAAATTTCAAGCCAAACTGGGAGGACAGGGCAAGTAGGAAACTTGCCCCCTTCAGGGAGCAGAGTGCCTCCAGCACACTTGCAGCAATCTTTCAAAGTACCCTTAATAAGGTCTGACAACAGAAGCTAAAATTCCTGAGCAAGCCTCAGAAAGAGGGAGACAAGCAATGTAAGAACAATCCAATCTCAGTAGCTCAAGCCTGAGAAGTCATTTTCCTACATAAATCTTTTGTTTCTACCCCACATTAGCTGCACTGCACCATGTTTGGTTTAAAACGGTTTCATTTGCTCAGTGTAAAACACAAGCAAAATAGAAGTCACGGCATATCTTGGCAAAACAACATTGCAAACTTTGCTGACATCTAAAATGAGATTAGGTAGAAGCTTAAAGTATTTCCTGCCCTTGCTGCCCCCACCCCGTAAATCAAACATGTATGATTTGTATACATTGGATTGGGGGGAGAGAGGGCAGCAAATGGCTGTGTTTACAAATGACTGCTACTGGATGTTATACAGATGCTTAAGAAAGGATATGTTTTATCTGAAACAACATGCATGTACTTCAGCCAGTATTCAGGTCTTTCAGTCTTACATGATTTGAGACTAACGTATTTTTTGTTACCAAGTACAATTTGAATCTGTTTACAGTTTTATACACATACACACACTCACCAGTGCTCGTGTATAGAAGTAAATACCTAGTAAATATGAAGGACCTTGAAAGGAACAAGAATAAATTTGGTTTCTAAAACAATTGTCAAGGTTTTCACTGTATAAATGGAGGGGTTTGGGTTTTTTTTTTCTGTCTTACAACAATAGCTGTGCAAGTAACATCCAGCTATCTGTTCTCATGGTATCTCATGACAACTTTGCAAAGACTCATTTCAGGCAAAAAATCTCTGCTTTATGTTTCTGCATCCAGATTATTTTCTTACATCTCCTTGAGAGGCTGACAACCTGATTTCACAAATAAGCCTTCATGTATTACGTGATCTCACTCAGCCAGAATCTCACTTTTGAGCTTACAAAACCATTTGGACACGAAGTACTGGCAAACTTCACTTGCTTCTCACCACAGGTGCTCTCCATTGATTTCAGGACAATCTTGCTGCCCTTTCTAGCATATTCTACATCAACATCTCAAAGGCAATCAAGAATCCAAATTCAAAAAGAAAAGAAAAAAAAAGAATCACAAGCAGAGGAGCTGCCCACTCTAGCAGGGCTCCAACTTTGGTAACAAAAGGAAAATCCTGTCCCTCACCATCACAACCTGTGCTTTTGAACGGGGCACGGGGCTAAGGCTAACTACAAATTCAGTGGGTTTACCTAAACCTTTATTTTAGTTGTGTTTCACTATAGAGTTTGGCATTGCTTTGATTTAGACAGAGTTGACAAAGATGTACAATAAAAAAACTGTCCTAGAGTATTTCTCTCCATGCTTGACTGGTAATTTTATTTTACTACCATTTATAAAGAAAAGATGCTTCATTTCTAAGGAGAAAATTCTGTTGCATTTTTTTAATTTAGAAGTAGCAGAAACATTACATCACTGTCAGAAAAGACAACTCAAGACAACATCTCATGCTATTAAACATCCAGCTCAAAGACTTCTTTGAACAGATGTGAGCCCGAGCCAACAGCAGAAGACAGGAACATAAGCCCTCATCATCTGATTCTTTTATAGTTTTTTTGAAGCATCTTAAAGAAGTTGGATTAAATATAATTATTTTCTTGACTTAAAACCCATCATCTATTTTACACCTCTGGATAACTACCAGTATTAATAACTACCACAGAGACAGGAGGTAGTCAAGAATCCTTTCATGTTTAAGCCATGAAAAGTTAACCATACTTCAGCTTTTGATTTGTTTGTTGACCTGCTCTCCAGTTCCAGTGGAGCACTGCAAGCCAGGGAGATCTGAACTTCCAAGACAAAAATCAGCAAGAACACAGAAGGAAAAAAGCCACAACTGACCACATACATAAAAACCCTCTCCCACAGGCTTAAAAGGACAGTGAAAAGTCCAAAGCAGTTTCTATGTCCTCCCTCCCACACACCTTCTTTAGAGCACTTCATATCAGGTGACTCCTACTAATTCTGGTAACACTCCTTCACTTCCAAACTAAATTAAAACAACTGGAAACAAGAAAGGTGTTATCAGAAAAAGGAAATTTTCCTTTGCCACTGTACGTGAAAATGGCTACAGGGTTGAAGAAACAGTTCTGACTGGGTCACAGAACTACTGATACTTACTACTTCAGAAACCACATACACACCACTGGGATTCACTGTGAAGAGAAGGAAAAGAAAATAACTCCCCCACAGCCTTAGAGACTTATTTCAGTCAGAGAGGGGCTGCATAGACACAAGAACATCTGCATGCTTGAGTCCCCTTCTTTTGCTTTCAGATCATTTTTGCACGTGTCAGCCTTTCTGTAGATGTATTATCGTACAGCAGGTCTGAAGAAGAAATTAGCAAAACTGTAAGGCAGAAAGCCTCTGGGACAGGACCATGTCTGTCAGGTCTCCATGTGCTACTGTATTAGAAGCAGTGAATGGGTAGTAATTCACAAAGTGCAAGCATTACCTACCTGAGCCACACCACACCTCAGCCAGGTGGCACTCGCTCTCACCAGGCTCCTTGCACAGCTCCACCACATCTCTGCAGGTTGTTTCAGGGGTGACTGGCACCTCAGTGAAGTGCTGTTCATTGTTACTGAGGTACACCGTCAGAAACATCTGGAAAATACAAAAGGATAACAGCACACAGTTATTTTATAGCACAAAGCCAGACTGCACATCGGAGTCACAACCCTCTCATTAAACGCTTTCTTCTCAACATAACTGTATCATTTGTTAACTACTGTGCATACAGGATTTCAAAACAAAACCAGATTTTGGTACAAGCAACTGAGACCCCACAGAAGTTACTCTCTGCTCAACTAAATTACCTTGCTGGAGGACTGTTTGGTTTCAGATCTGGACCTACAGCTCCTTTCTTTGCCCTTAACATCAGAACTCCTCCCACCTCACTATGGGTATATACTGCAGCTCTTCGATGGAGAAGGAGAAACAGCCATCTAGAGTTCAGAAATGTTATTTATCATGAAAAAAAAATTACATCTGTAAAGAGCAACCACACTAAAAAAAGAACAGAACTTACTACATAGGCAGTGAAATTCACATTTCTATAACATGTCATCTAAGGGTAGAAACACAAGTCTATTTGCTACTCCCCTAGTCTCAGTATGAATACAAGGTCCCCCCAAATGTTATTGACAGGGAAGTAAGGATATTTTACTTGGCTTCCTCTTCAAAGCCGTAGAAAGATCCTTGATCTTTGGTTATTACTCTGTACAAACACCACACAGATGTTATTCTTGCTCGTGGCTTTCCTGACACAACTAGGAAATGAGTATTTTAGAAATTAGTTGCTTTTTTTGATAGGAAGTATCAGTGATGACTGCTTCGGAACACCACCTCACGGCATGCTATTAATATTAAACTGCTATCAAAGTTTAGCTGCTTCTAAAAATTAATGTCAACTCTCTTCTGAGACCTATTCTCAATTTCACTATCAACTGGCTGCTAGTCACACGACTCCCAGCAACACAAAAACCTGTCAAATACACCCAGTAAGCAATTACTCCACTAAGCATTTCAAAGCAACACAAAACCTTATCGATAGGCTACACAATTCATAGAGCTGAAAAAGCTAATTTTGCAGGAAAAGACAAATCCTTGCCTGTCCTCATTTTTAGAGGGTAAAAGGGGTATATGCATCCTTACAGACACCAGGTCAAAGGTCAAAATAAAGATAGTCTAAATCAATCAAGGCAAGAGACAGGTATAAATATTCTTAATTAAAACAACAGCAACAATAACACTCCACCACCACCAAAGAAAAAAACACCATTACCACAAGCATTACTTTTGTGATTTTGTGTGAATACTCCAGAATGAAGGGGGGGTTTATGCCACTACAAAGTAAAATTTAGCTCCATGTTCTTCATGGTTTTAGGAACTCCCTCTTGGGGATTCTCCTGGAATACAACCATGCGCATCCCTGATGCCTCCAAAGTCTTTTCAGGGCTCTTTCAAGCGCCAACATTCCCTGCACCCCTCTGAGAGGAGCTACCTTAATTCTTTTAGAGGCTTCTGCAAAAGCACTCCAAACTCAGCCTGTGTTGTTATACAGGGCATTTGTCCCACTTGTGGCAGTATAAACACCTGCAAATAGTATTTCAGAGCCTGGCACTGCACCAGATTTATAGCACCAAGAGCATGCAGAACTCGATCTCTGGTTTTGCCCAGCTCCCCAAGACAAGAGTTTCTGACAAATTCCTGAAGACCTTCCAAACACATACAAAGAATGGGAAAAACCTGCTGAAAAAGAGCTCAAAACTGCCTGCAACCCTTAAGAAAATGTTCAGCTCCCCCAACCATCTCCTTACACTTGTAAGGAGAGGAGTTAGGAGAGACAGGGTGGAAAATGCAAAGGCAGCAACAAAGTTCCAGTTATTGACCAAAGGAAGCCAGTGAATGCTGTGGAGAGCAGGCAGATGGAGTGGAACACCCAGGACTTGAGGATTTTACCTTGAATCAAGGCTGCTGCTCACTCCACAGCTTTGCTCTTGGAGGGGAGCATCCTGCCTGCCGGCCAGGGTCACACCTGCTCACCCGGGGTGGCAGGGAATGGGTTTCAAGCTGCTCCCTCTCGGGTATGCTTTGTGTGGGCCAGAGCTGTGCAGCATGCAGTCAGGTAGGATCAGCTTACCACACACCACTTATTAGGTAGTGAAGACTGGCACAATCATTGTGCTGTTTACAGCACAACACACTCAAGGCCTGACCTAAATTAAGAGACAAAGCTTCTAAAGGAGGAACTCTGATACTCGGCTTTAATCTTTTGTCACTAAACATGGTATCTTTTTGATGTAGCATTTCTAGAGGAGCCCGATAGCGAGGGATGCCACGTGCTACCAGGTAGGAATAGCTCTTAATCACAAAAATTAGGGCAGAGAAGTATAAAATAAGAAGCTCCCCAAATAGCTTTAGAGCAGGGTTATATAGGTATGTAAAACACATCAACACTTCACATTTAATGCTGTACAACCTGAGGTTAGTGTTCTCATATGAACTTAGTGTTCTCATATTCAGAACACTAATTTGCACAGGCTGTGCATCTGCAGTAACACTTGTTAGTTTTAAAAGATGAGCATCAAGAGAAAATTATAAAACCACGGCATTATACACACAAAGCAGACCTAATTTGACCCTGGCACGGCTGTTCACTCTTCAGTGTGCCTGTTTATATCCAATTGTTAATCCTTAGGAGGATATACCAATACAGACAACTACACAGGAAGTATCACGAGTTGTTGTTTCTACCCACAATGCTCAGGATAATTACTAGTACCTTAAGCCAAGAGCATTCAAACCTGGTGTGTGAGAGCCATTTCTGAGGCTTAGTAGTGTCTTTATCCCACATATGCTAGGAACTGGTGTGTGTGTATAAATAATTAAACCACATTCTGCAAAACATACCTCAAAGTCTTAAGGGTCTTAAGCAACTGAAAGGCTACAAAACTGACATGACCTTCCCAGTTACCTCATCCCACTTCCCTTTAGCTCCAGGGACAATGCTGAGATGATTCAGAAGTCCTCCAGTTAGTTGTGACCCTCCTCTTGCCATCCAAATGGTGGTCACATTTAGCACTTGCAAGAGAGAGGCAAGGAGCAAGCTCTGCTTCACTGCCTGCACAACTACAAGGTTTCCCAGGGTAGTCTGCTCCCCACCCGGCTGCATCAGAGCCTAGGGCAAGCACTGACCAGAGAGTACCCATCAAAGAGATGCCCCTCTCCCCAGAGAGGGTGGAAAAGATAAAGCAGCTGGTGTGAACCAAAAGCCTGCTATGGCTTCTTGGCACTGCTCATAACCCTTAGTGGCTGCTGTGGCTTATGCCACGTTGCTTCAGGATCCCAAGAACTTATCTTACCTCTAAGAACGGTTCAAATGCAACATGTATTAACCACCCTCCCAGCTAGTTTATGTTGCTCTTTGATTGCTGTGAAAAACAAAGGGAACAAAAATTGTCACACATCACCTTGGTCAGAAGCTGGAACCCTATAGATTGCATCAAGTTAGAACATTAAAGCCATCTTTTTCTCCTTCCTAAACCATGAAGATGTTAAGACGGTTATATATAGGCATCCAGGAATTAATATAAAGAGGAAAAAAAGAAACAACATGTAAAAAAAACCCAACACCAGTTTCAAGCTAGGCATAAATGGTTAAACAAATAAGAGGGAGGAAGGGGGGGGGGGGGGGGGGGGGGCAAAGAAACCTCAGACCTTACACTTCTTTTAAAGACAGCATCCAGGCTAATACTGAAATTTCTGACAATTCCATCAGGTTTTTTCCTCTCAAGACTTTTAAAGAGTGAGTTTTAGGAACGCTCATACAGGCTGAGCACCTTTAAACAGGAGTCAGGTCCCTAACTAAATTCTAATCTAAAGACTTGCCCCTCATTCCCCACCGCCAAGAGGTACTCACAGTTTATAGGTACTGTGGCATACTTGCAAGTAACCAGGGATGTGTTGTGTAGCTGCTGAAGCAGTTCCTTCCAAAAATCACATCACAGGTTTTAGCTGACTCTGCTACAGCTTAGAAAATAAAAGTTTGCAGCTATGGAGCCACCAAATGAGTCAGTTCGATCGGATGCATCAAGGGCATCAAAGGACACAATGACCAAGGACACATGAGCTAAAGCAAGTTTTTGCAAGGAATGACTGCAATGTATGACTTACAAACAACTAGATAGAAAAGCAGAGCATGAAACACAATGGACTTCATGTCTCAAAAAATCCCGCTTCTTCAGACATGTAGGAAATCTAAGAAAGTCCAAATACGTGCGAATTACTTGAGTTCTTGCAACATGAAATATATAATTTTGTTCCAACCCATATTATTTCTGCATCACCTCCAACTACAGCCACTAAGTCTGGACTGTAACACACCCAGGAACAGGAAGAAAACCTAGCAAGAAAAGCAACCAAACAGGACAGAAGAGGGCATCAATTAAAGCAAGTCACACCCCACTTTATAACCCTCCATCTCTCTTCTGCACGTCAGTCCCAAAGAGCCTTACATTTGCCTGCAAATCTGACCCATTTGCTGCTAATCTCATCAACGGGATCACTTCATGCAATTGCACCGACACTAAATATGACATAACAGGTCTCAACATCTTCAAGTTAATTTTCAACTGAAAGTAAAATATTTAATGGCTAGCTCTACAAAAGTGCTAGGCTACAACCACACTGCATTTTGGATCCTGCTTTGTTGTATTAAAAACCCCAGACGTCAGCTTCCAAACCTGTCTGGAATACAAACCTGAGCAAACACATGCCTTACAATTCACATCCATCCCACAGGATATCATTTTATATGAAAGACCTCATATCAATCTTCTCCTTAGATCACAAGACCTCAATTATTGATTAAAAAGGGGAGGAGGGGGAGGAGTAGAAATGCAATTTACTTTTCAGGTTTGATGGTGCTTCTGTAAGGATCAGACTTCTCTTACTCCTTACTATACAACTGTAATAACACATCTTGGGTATTAAAAGGCTGATACATTGGACACTTTCTAATTAATATATTAATATTACTAATTTATATAAGGATGCAAATATTCAGGAGAAAACTATTACTGTGTATAATGCAAATTAAAATACAAGGGCTTTGCTAACTGCTGAAACTACTAGAGTTTAAAGGATGAAGATACATTTCCCCCCCCAGTAATTTCTAGTTAAAGATATAATTTAGATCATAGAATTGCAATAATGGACAACAATGTTCCAAGGCAAAACTCAGCCCTTATAAAATATTATAATCCACTAAAGATTAAACACAAAAAAAACACTAAAACTTCACCCTGATTTTCACTATTTGGTGAATTCCAAACTTTATGCAGTCTTCCTGCACAGCATGCAATATACAATACAAACCATGGCATGCATTCACATAGTATTTTTCATCTTCAAAGCATCTTATGACCAGGAAGTCATAACACAAGCATGCTGTTTCCTACTTTCTAGGCAGGGAAACTAACGCATAGAAGGCGGCAATGACAGACACAAGAACATTACCTGAGAGCCAAATAAGCATAGTGCCTCTGGAAATCATGATGCATTATCCTACATTAGAGCTAATAATTCTGTACCACATTTCATATTCTCTGCATTTTAGACCAAAACCCAATACCCTTGAACCACATGATATTAGTGTTTGGGGTTTCTGTATTTCCATAACACAGCTAAGTAATGGTCTTATCTTACGTAACAAATTTACTTAGCTCTCTGTTTTAAGGAGGCATTAAAAGCTGCTCGCTCCTTCAGGTCTTTTCCAACCTAAACAATTCTATGAATTTACATCCTGAACTAAAATGTATTTCTGGAAGTTCATCTTAGCTGAAGAAACAGCAACATGGAATTTTTTAAATGACTAAATTAGCTATCAGATTTCAAGTACAGGCAAGAGAAATGAGAAATAACTGCTTCCACCCACAGACCTCATACCCACAGTTTTAACCACAAATGAGTCTTCCCTATTAAATATAAAACCCCTCCAAACAAAGAGTGTCAAAAGGAAGTCTTGCACCTTACCTAGTGGGAACACTGATGCTGCACCTTCCCAGATGGCCATGAAGAAATCAGCTGCTAAAATAGATATTTTTGCTGACTTGATGCAACTTTCTAAACAAGAGAAGACAGCCTGCACAACAGCACATTTTCCTGTTCTGATAAGCAGCACTTTGTGCTGGTATATAGTTACAGCTCTCCATTTAATGCAAAGTATACCACAATAACAAAGTCATTCAGCGATTCTTTTGTATCAAGTTCCTCAGAACCTGAAAACAGTCCAGTAGGCAACATCCTCACTTACTAGACCTGAAGATTAAGGTAAGTAAACGATTAAGGTAAGCAAAGATTATAACAGACTTACTAGAAGACAGGCACACGGGATGATTACTATTCCTAATCCTTTTCATATTCAGCCGTCCAATAAACCTAGGTTCAACAGCAATGCAGAGTCAAGTTTAGTATCTGCCTACAGTCACACCCATAGTGTGGGCTCTTGCAGTCTCACCCACTGCACACACTATTCCACTTATATTGTACTGGCTTTTGGCCCTAAATACGAGAAAGGAAGTTATGATGCAAGGTAGGTGGAGTACAGTAGGAAGCACCATGGGATTGTTCAGATTATTCCTGGTCTATATAAAGCACAGCTCTTTTCCCTTTCAATTGTATCACAGGAGAAAACAAGACTGAGCCTTTACTCTAAAAGGCATGGTAGTTTCTGCTTGTATAGATGATTTTAAAGGTAAGTTTATTACGTATTTGTATTTTATTCTTGGTGAAAATGTATGTTTTGAGTGCTGGAAAAACCTGACATCTATGTGCACTTCGGGGAGGATGGGAGAAATAGCTGGAAACAGCAAAGAGAAAGGCTTCCCCTCCCCTCCTTTTTCTCCCTCTTATCCTTAATGTAGAGAGAACAGAATGAAAGCCATCTGCTTTTGATACACGCTAGATAAACTGGGCAAAATGCTATAGCACAAGCACCACATTAGGTCTCACTATCAGACGGACATCTGAATCATCACTAGGGGAATCTGAAGAACTGCAAGGAAAACGAGAGTTCTGACCAAGCATTGTTACCATCCAAAATTAACAGATGTAGGTTTTCAACCCTTCTAGCTCATGGACTGCAGCCTCAAAGGCAGAGCTCAGTGCTTCAGTTAAGACTTGCAAATGAGGAAGATGTGATTACTATCTTTCTGCCAAACCTCATGGAAAAAATCATCGTTCTCTTGGTTTAGCCATTTTGATTTTGTGAAATCAGGCACAGCTCAGGACTGGTAAATACAGGATTCCTAAGCTCCCCTCTTTCAGTAGGGTATTAGGCACAAGACCATTAAGAATAGAGCTTCCCAAAGACTTTTGAACCCAAGTTACATTTTCCAACTTAATGTATTTCTTCAGTCATAACCACACACAAGAAAAGAGCAAGAGCCTCCTCACAAGCCAGACAGCAGAAATGTCTATGCAAACAAAGCTCACTTTTTGGATGAGCACTAAGCACAGAAGCAACACACTTTACGCTCCATAGCTGAGCTACACATCACTGAAGGAAGGACTGTCTCAATCAAGTGTGGCTCTTAAAGCCACTTCTACTTTTCACTGCAGGTACCTATTGTAACATCAGCATTAAGGAGAAGAAACTGTTGTAAAAGATGTAGGCCAGTTTGTTTGTTTGTTAAGATACATAAACTAAACTGGTTTCAATAACATATGTAAGAAACCACAGCCTTTTACTGAGCATCCCACATTTGCCAGCACATCATGTACAGCTCATTCTGCTCAGACCTGAATCCACACTTGGAATTGCACCAATTTAGTTTAACAACTACAGGAATTCAGGGTAAACAAACCCTGAATACATTCTTCATATTGTTCCACACAGCAGCACGTTCACAGATCTCTTCCCATTGCCATCAGTGAAGTTCCTTACCTCCTATATTCTCCCCCCTCCCAGTACTCTTCCCCTTTATCCTCAAATCCCTCCTTGTGGCTCCTTAGAACCATTGAGTTTGCACTGCTGGACACACCACCGAAAGCTGCTGCAAGCTGACTGGCAGAATCATGCCTTTACGTGGTGTTTGGACTTGTACTGTTGGTGTCCTACTTGGAGCTCACCCCTCCTCCTCCCTAGAGTCAGGGAAGGAGAACTGGGTCTTCGGAGGCTTGCCCCTTCAGGCAGACTCTGCCTCACTTTCTGCATTCAGCACTGAGTTATAAACACTTGGTACACAAGGAGAAAGCAATTAATATTATTTTACACAGGCAAAAAAATAATACCATATAATTCTTCCAGTAGGTACTATGCTCTGGAAAAGGGTAACAGTCTGACTCGTACAACATAACCACAGGGGTTTACACTTACTCATCCTCCCATTCTTCAGTACAGCAGCACATGTTGCACCCAAGAAGAGCCTTAAGCCACAGCAACATCCAAGCATAATGTGTAGGGTTATGAACTCAAACTTAGGCCTGAATCATCTCAATGTGCGGTACTTGCGTCAAACACAGGGACAGTCTTTGCATTAAAAAAAACAAACCACACAACAACAAAAACAACCAAAAAACCTACTAAATAAAGGAATATATAAAGAAAGAAACTAAGCTGCTCTTGCTGCTCTTCAGCTTTGCTCCCCCCCCCCTCCCCGAGAATAAGCCTTCCTGTTCTCTTAGCCTCCTGAACGGCTAGAGGCCAGTAGAAAGCCACACAAAGTGCTCCCTGTCAAGACACTTGAGAATTACACCTCTCAAAACAGTCCCTTACGATGCAGGTATATTCTGACAATGAAAAGAACACCTTGTATTTATCCTGGTAATCAAAAGAGAACTGGTACAACCCAGGATCCTTCACAGCAAAAAGCAAAGTTACACCCACATCAGGGCTGAAAGCATATTTAACACAACCTACATGTCAATAAAATAGGCTGGCTATCGCAGCCAGCTGGCACCTTACCACCCACACCACACCACCCACTGCCTACGACACCAACTCTTCACTGGCTTTAAAAAACACTCATTCTCTGCCTTTCCAGCCAACATATAATCATCTCACCAACAAAAAGACGATCAACATTCACACCAGGAAGCACTCGACCTCAGCGCACGAGCACATGCAAGTCAAATCCACATTTAGCATGTAACAAGTGCCTGACCTGTCACACAGCAAGCAAGTTATTACCTTCTATTCATGAGCCACAGGGGGATGTGCTGGGAGCACCCATGGGAGAGGTAGAGTAGTGAAGTAGGAAAGAGGATTTTTCTTTTTCTTGAGTCAATGTCTAAGTTAAGATTATAGAACATAAACTTTGTGATTTAATAGCAACACAAATCAAGTCAGAATAAAGAAGTGTGGAACACCAGTTTACTCCAATCCCAGCAACTTCACAGAGCCCAGTGCCAAACACTTTTGAAAATACTACTCCTTCTATCATGTTATTCAGTCCTCCAGGAAAATAGCTGCCAAAATGTGTGTCCTACCTCCACGAAACAGATCTATAACAAACCAAAACACTTGCAATGCGCACAGGTAAGTCAGAGGACACACCATTTCTGGCACCCAAAACAATGACACATGTTTAACCACACAGGTAATTGCAGCGTGAGGAAGTCACAGGATGCACTGTTTGGGCTGTTCTGTGATACAGGCTGAGCAGTCTGGTATCCTGAAGTGCATTACTACAATGCAAAACCACAGGTTGGTATCTCCTTCATGCTGCAACCTCAGAACATACTGTTCAGCCATCTACCTTCACAACAAGGGAAAAAGAAACACTCAAAGCAGGAATTTCAGACCCAAGAACAGTTTGTGTGCTTCTCGGCTTTCAAGATCAGCTCTGGCTTCCTATATACTTGCCTCCAGGAAGCAGACGCTTCCTACTGTATGAGCTTCTCTATCTCACCATGATAAATGTATGTTTGTATTACTCCAGCTTAATCATCCCAGTGAGTGAGAATACCCAAATATGGTGAAGAAAATCCCCTCTATTACCATCTCCAGACAATATGGAGGTTAAGGAAAGCGTAAAATATCATCTGACTGTTACAGCTTAGCTGACCTAAGTGGTGAGCTGACAGAGGTAAGCCATACTCTTCCCAAATCCCACCCCCATTATGTCCAACTGTGCAGCCACATGGCATATCACTTCCACCATATAAACCTTTTGGATGCTTTTTGCCTTTCATGTAGGTAGCATTTCCACCCAGTCAGCTATCATCCAACTCCTTGCTAAATTCAAGGGGAAGCTACAAAAGACACATGGCTTTGGGTGGGGATGAAAACCAAAGGAACAAGACCATCCATTTAGGCAGCATCCTATTATTAAATTAATTAGGTGTAATGTCACACCACACTTTTGCAGAAAGGTATCTCTCTCCTACCCACCACTAGTTCTGGGTGGGAACTCCTCTTGCAATGGAAGTGTACCTTGGAGAATAACCTTTGCTTGTCAGACACAGATGACTGCCAGTACACTAAGAGCAGCCCGTGCATGGCAATGCAAGCAGTCAACAGCCACCAGCAATGCCAAAGGAAACCAGCACAAAATGCCTATGCTTGGTGATCATATCTGTTTGACAACAGCTGAAGTTATTCAACGCCATAAAGAAAGGGTTTTTGTGCTACCGCTTCTGGGCTGCAAACACACAGGAAGTCATTAGTAACCGTGCAGATACTGATTACACTACATTCAACTGACTCAGAAGACACATTGAGCTTTTGCACCTAAACAGATGGATCTTCTTTGTAATTTTGCAAGTTAAAAAAGACCAGTGGAGCTGTTCCAACACTGGAAGCAATGGATGGTCAGATGGTCTTCATAAACCACGTTATAATGGGATATGTAAAACAAGTACAGCAGAACTGGGAAGGAGAAATCTTTCCCTCTCCTTACGCCTATTATCCCACCAAGCACCCCACTTGATTTAACCTTTGCTCCTGTCACATGGAGCTCTACATCCTTTAACTTTCATCAGGAAACATTCAGCTACTCTAACAGGAGCTGCAGAAGGGTGGCAGATTGTATCAGTCTGTCAGGTTTTATTTAAGTGCTGCTTACTCCCCAGCACTTATTCTAAGCAATATCGGGTTTTACAGAGACACACCAGTTGAGAAGTAAAAGAAGGGAGAGCGGTTCATCAGAGAGAGGCGGCAGGCTTGCTGGGTGGCTCTGCATGTTGTCACCGCCAAAGTCATGACTGTAATCTTCACAGACGGTCTTGTATGAAATAGTGGTCACTGAGGGGATACCACAGCTCTTTTATATTAATTAAACACAATAGTTTAATCAAATCAACATTTATACTATGCTGGGCTCCTCAACAGGCTTTTTTTGCCCAAGAAGTCCAGATATTGTCCCCCTTTAGCCTGTTACTATTTGGCCAGTCATTCAGCTTCCCTGGAGGCTGAAAACTTCTTTCTCTAACCCAACTTCCCTAAATGCTATTTGCAAGAGAAGCGCTCTAAATAACAATGGTTTTGTGCAACACTGGTAAATCACACAGCAGAAAAGGCCTCGTGGGCAAGACCTACATACAACAGCATAGGAATAACGATGCAGAGGCAAGAAGCGTGCAGTGCTGTTTCCATAGCTTCCCCACACAAACCTTTACTTGTAGTAAAATGTATTCTCAAAAGGCTGGAAGACACAGCATGGCTATCATTGATAAAGTGGCTATGGGGCCGCATGACAAACAGGCAACGCTCTTCAGAAGCACAGCTCGTCAAGACCCATGGCAGGGTTGCTTTGTCAGGGTTGATATTTCACAAGAGAGCTTTGTGGCATTCTCCAAGGAGGTCTGGAGTATTTTGCCTGGCCCCTACGCACCCTGCCTTTCACAACTCAGCAACACCTCCCTCCCTCTCTTGCAGACAGAAATCAGTCGCATTCCCTGCTGTGTCAGCTTTTCCTGAACACTTCATTATGTTGAAAGACAGACAGTCTTACTACACCTCAGAACCTCTAACAGACTGTGGGAATCCCATCCTTTACAGGCTCTTCCCAGGCCTGGGATGCCCAAAGAGGGCAAGATGGCTTCACTTCCCTGAGGAAGTCAGTACAGAAGCCATCAATCACTGCTCTGCACAGCCCAGATACTGATCTAGGTGAGGCTCTGCATTCAGGGTAGCAAACACTTATGTAAGATGGAGAGCAGGGTGAAAAAAGGTGTTTGCACACACTTCAAAAAGGAAAACAACATGCCAGACAAGCCACCACTCTCAGGCATTAAGGGAATTACCATCAAGTTATAACTGAGCACTGGTATGACAAACAGCTCAATAAAAAGCCCAGCAACTGGGCGTAAAGCCTTCCTGGATTCCCCAACATTGGACATTTTTAAGATTCAAATGGACAGGGTGTTGGGACATGAGATTTTTGCCTAGAAAGGTTGGAGCAGATGATACCAGGGGTCCCATCCAACCCAGTATTCTGTGATTGTATGGTTTCTGCTGCCAGCTCAGCCACTTTACACAAATTCAACTTCATCCAGCACAACTAAGGAACACTGGGGTAAGAACCCTACTTGTCTTACTGAAGAGGCTTCTGGCTAATGAAACCCAAGAAGGGGACAGTAACCTTGCAGAAGGACAAGCCTTGACACCTTGAGAACGCAAGAGGGACACTACACCAATGCTTACGTGTAGTCTTCTAGCTCCTTATCTGCAAGGCCCTCAACACATTCACAGACTGGCAGGCTGCGGCTCCACTGGAGTACCAGAGCACAGGGGTGGTTTGGTGCAGCACAGAGCTCAAGTAGAGTAACAACAGCATTTAAAAAGAACCTGCTGAAGAACTAAGAAAACATGGATTTTCCTCTTTTAAATGACAGAATGAAATTGAAGGCAAGAAGAGTGATTCCAGGGACTCTTCCTTAGCTTTCAATTTAAAGAAACAATGGGATTTAACATTCCATTGCAATAGAGGAAAATAAGTAATCTAAGCTTAGATCTAAATTGCTCCTTAAGCAGTTAAGCCTCAAAAAAAAAAAAAGTATCAAAAGACAAGGAAAATCTCTTTTAAGTTATCTGACAAAAAACTCACATGCTGCTGCTTATATCCAAGATATGCCTTAAGCAGTGCAACAAGAACACTGGCTTTACACATACGTAAAGGATTTATGAACATGCACTTCTCTGGGGGACCGTTTTCAAGCATGGAGCTGAATGAATTACCACAAAGATTCTCTCTCAATTCACAATTAACCCTAAAAAAGCAGGGGTGCAGGCCATGTATACTTTAAGCAAGTTCATTTAATACTTACGCTGGATATGGCAGACTTGTGTTACAGCCACACCAGTATGTACCAGTTGTTTTCACTCTACAGGTCTCCCAAATCCCAGGCTGAACTCACCGCATGACCTTTAGCAAGTGGCTTAACCTCCCTGCAGCTTCCACTCACTTTATTAAATGTTCTGATCCATAGCAGTTAGTATTTCACAGACCAGATGTTTGGTACTGAATGACTCAAAATAACATCAGAAGCTTTCAAGTCAGCACAGTGAACATGTCCATGGTTTTACTTGAGTTTGGGTACTGTAACTATGGCCCAGATATAATGCAGATAAAGGTCTTCCTGAATCAATCGGCAATAATCAACAGAGCCATGCAGAACAAGGGATAACTGCTGTAATGTTTGACTTTACAAAGTATATGCTTTACTTTGCAAAAGGAAGAAAGATCACATAGAATTAAAGTTAGTAAATAAATAGGTAGGAAGTGTTCCCCTAATTCTCCTTTTAAAATAGATGCCAACAGAAGTCAGGGCACTGCACGCAGCCATCTACCAAAGGACTGTATCATATTAAGATGGGGAAGCATCACTCTAGAAGAAATTGGTACAGAAATGATGTTATCATCTCAGTAATAAAATTCTTGGTATTAACACCACAGCAACAAAACCCCCCCTCACCCTTTCTGACACTTCTTTGTGCCTGAAGTCCCACCCTTAAGACACAATTGGGTTCAACATCCACATAATGACACATGATGGCTGTGGTGAAACAAGTGGCAAGGACACATGCATGACTAAGTCTAAACACTAGCAGCAAGATCCAGAACGTTAATGATTAACAAAAAGTTAATAGCAAAAGCAAGGGGAAGAGTGGTTTCTGCCTTTTAACATGTCCAGCATCACAACAGTCATGATTGCTGTCCTGCCTCTGACTGACTCACCATTCCCTCTCCGGGCGTATTTACCCCAAACTACAGCTATCGTTATCTAACACTGTTCTAAACAACACTTCAGGTCTTTCCCGTTCCACAGAAAAGACCTGAAACCTCTAAAACAGTTAAGCAACAGTGACTAAGATAATTAAATACACTTCACATGAGGTCCAGGATCTCTAGTGACCTTTATACACAATATTGTCCAACTACTTGAAGATCAAAAAAGACTTGGCCTGACTCAAAAGTGACTAAGCCGAAAGAAACCAGGCTTAAAGATAATAAAACTGAGAGCAAAGAGAAGAGTTTTATCTGCCCATTACCTCATGAATAAGAGTACCTTCCAGTTTCCAGAGCATTAAGTAAGTTTTTACACTTCACAGGAAGTAAAAGCCTACAGATCAAAAAGATCTGGGGGTTCCCTTTGTTATCAGTAGGAGCACACTAAAGGAAGCAAGAAGTCCTCCTCCAGCTGTGCCATCAAGCCCTAGGAGGTAACTTGAGTCAGTCACCCAGGGGTTACCCAGCTCCCCCTTCAGAGGCTGTACAGCAGGCAAGGCACAACTCTGCCCATAATTAAACAAGCTCAGTAACATGCACAGCGGGAGAGAAAGGAGAGTCCCTGAGGCAGACTACTAACGAGGACAGCGGCTAGACAAATGGAGTACTTTCAAGACAGTTTCTTAATCAATAATTTGAAAGGAATGCTGGGCACATTGCCATTCCACTAGCTTATTCTGCTGAAATAACCTTTATACCTGCCTCTTTTAAAGTTCAACTGACTTGCATGTAAATTAATCCTACAGAGTAGACCTGCTCACTAATAAAGCGGAGATCCCATCTGGCAACACTTGGAAGAAAAGAAGAAAGAAATTACCCACCCATCCCAAACTTTATCACCACATACTAGCCCTCGAAACGGTAAACGCAAGAGCCCCACGAGGCACTCCCACCCTGAACTGTTGAATAGATCAGAAGCAGCATGATCAGCTATTCCCATGGCCTCCACAGCTTGATCTGGTATGAATTTGTAATATTGCCCTTCCCCCATTTGATAAAAGCCACACAAAGAAACAACGATATTTAACATGCCACAGCATAGTGGAACACAAATTGCAGACGGAAGGTTAAGGTATTTAAAAAGTCATCTGAGAAATTAAATACACTTAAAACCATTCCTGGAATAATTCTTCATTGGACAGCAGAAAAAAAAAAAAGGAAAAAAGATGTTGGGTCAACAGGAAAGATAAAAAAAAAAAAGTGCTCTGGGAAATTCAAGGCAGTACTTCCTAATGTGTATAATGATGGTTTGCAAGAGAAGTGCAAGAGGTAGAAGTTTAGAGGGAGGAAAGCTCAGCAGAACCATCACTTAAGCTTTATTCAGCATTCTAGGCAAAGTACTTAAACTCTGAATACCACGTAAAAATGTTCGAATACAATCACAGTGTTACAACTTTCCAATCATTAACATTAAATGGAAATTCAGTTAAAAGAACAGACAACGGATACTAAATACTTCACCAGATGAAGATATAATGCACATGCCCAAAAGAGCTCACAGTCTGAAATCCCACTCATGCAGGCAGACAAGAAAAACACTGTTAATGACCTATAAACCTGATCAGAGCTTAAATAATTAAAAGACTACAGGAAACAGGGCTTTGATCCTAGAGATCGCATCTTGGTATCAGAACAGGCTGTGCAACTCTCCTGGGGGTCAGTTTGTTTATAAACCCATAGCTGCTCATCTTACAAAGTACAAGACGTTTATTTCTGGTCAAATTTCTTTAGTTAAGCTGCAAGAAAAGCGTTTCCCAAGAAAATTTCCCCAAGATGGGCTACTACTACTCCAGTAATTCAGAATCCATATGGCAATTCCAATTAATTACCTAACGGAACAAGCAAAACAGCTTTAATTGTAAGGGTTTGGGGCTGTTTCGTAAGGTTAAAAATACATCAGAAAAAGCAAACAAACATCCACAAAGTAGCAAGAATTCTGCAATGACAATATTCCCTTTAAATCCAGTGCTCACTGGACGTAACAGCTCAGAGCAGACCACTTGGAACAAGGCATTCAGCAGACTTTAGAAGGAAAGCACAGCTCCTTATGGTATCAAAGGTGTATCTTTACACTTAAAGCACAGTTTAACTTGATTAGAAAAGAACACACAGTTACCAGGAAACTTCAGTTTCAGAAATTTAAGTCATTTCTGACGCTAGAAGGCAAAGCTAATTTACGAATTTAAGCACTCTCCAGTTTGCCAAGTTAGTCCCCAACCCTAACAACGTATCTGGATCGACCCTGGTCTCAAGGAGGCTCCCAGTAACTACTGCACACAAAACAAACTGCAAAATGGACTCTTCTCTAGTTCAAGGGGGTTTGATCCAAAAAACTTCTCTGGGCATTAAAGAGTAGCTCAATCTGTGTTACCTCCCACTGCCTGCAAAAAGCCATTTATCCAGTATGCATAATGATGCAGATTATTTCTCAATGCATGCTTATCTTTAGGGTAATAATGTAAAATAAGGGAGAGAGACCAATTATGCTGCAGAAAAAATATGCTATTTCAGAAAGTGTTTCCAGCTCCTTTTCACCACTTAACAGTACCAGTCACACTCCCACAAGCGTTCCCAGATGAAAGGTGAGACTTCACACAGCCTGCCAGCATTAACCCTGTTATTACCTTCACCAGCACAGCTACACACAAATTACTTCATATTACACCCTTAAGCAGGCTTTTAATCACATTGTCCTGACATATGGTTACAGCAGCAGTTGAGCCCTGTCTGTCATCACCACAAGGAAAACATTCCCATCTCAGGGCAGTCCCCCCAAGAGCACGGGTAGTCATGCTGCTACAGCAGCTTCCAAGCTTTTCACTGGCAGCTACTCAGAGGTGAAATCCGGGCTGAAATCGTGCATTTGCAGTCACGAGCCCTCCCATGTTGTTTAATCCCTTGTCCATGCTACCTTCGGGAGCACAGGAGAGACAGACCTGGAGCAAAGAGTTAAAAACTTAGAGGGACAATTTGATGTGGAGGGTGGGGAAGAGAATGAGACCTCTTAAGAAGCATTAAGCAAGAAACAAAACATTCTGCAGATGGTTTAGGGCCAGCTTACTACTACAGATAAAGATACTTAAGTCCATGAACACCTCATTACTGCATGAAAGAGCACTAAGATGTCCCACTCCCTCCTTTCTTCAAACCCTCCTCCTCTTCCGACTCCAAACTTCTTCAATCTCTTTACAAAAATAGAAAAGAGAGGGTGGGTGTTTAACTGAAAGATTATGAGGAAATATGCAGAAATACTTAAAAAAGATAATAAGACATTCAGACTTGCTTTTGGCACTGCGTTTTCCACACATTCGTATTCACATTCATGCGAGTATATTTACTATAAAATGCTTTCAAAGTGGCAAGGGGCTGTTACGTGCCCTACAGACAGTGAACCAGAGCACTTCTACAGCACCTTTTGCACTGCTGGAAATCTTATGCCCCTGAAGACTGAGCCAAAAGTCAGGTTTTTGTTTGGTTTGGGGTTTCTTTAAAGCTGAGTTAAAGTTCTAGTATTCATACTACTTATATTTTTCATTCCTTCAGCCACATTCAGCCTTCACAAATCTTTCACTATTCACAGTAAACGCAACGTGAAAAGGCAGCATTCCATCCCTTTATTTACGGGTTAAAACCCAGGATCACCAAGGAGTTAAGTCAAAGAAAAACCTGAGCCACCAAGGCAATGCATACTCCAGAACTTGTCCTGTGATGAGGTAAAACTGCTCCTGCGTTTTTTCTCCTTTATTCTAGCTCAGTGACAAGGAACTGGCCAGCAATAGCATCTCTTGGAGATCGCATTGTAATATGAGAGTGCTTACCTAGCCTGGTTGTGACATGGGTTGAATTAACACCTCGTTACATTTACTGCTTGTTTTTCTAAGTTTTCATAGGCAGACAACACCACAGTTGCACAACACATCGGCTATTTAATCTGTAGTTGGGCTCATATTCTGTCTGTTCCTCCCTCATTAGTTACAACAGTCACCCCTCCTTCTCTAGTGTTCTAGATCCAATTATCGCTCATTATTTCCTCCTAATTGCAGAGGAAGAACCTCACAGGGACAGCAAAACAGGCATCCCTGACACCCATACCCTTCCAGCACAGATTCCCAGTTTCACCTTCCAATCTTCCAGTACAGTTCCTTCCTTGCTTACTTCAGTCAGCTCCTGGAAGAGTTAAACTGAAAACAATCTTTAACAGAAGGGTGCTGTTCAGTGGACCACCTATGCATGTAGAGCTACTAGGTATCGAGTGAAGTAAGGCAGGCTACATAGCCTGGGCCAGGGTGACAAAGAGAACGTTTGAGAATACCTTCAGCTCGGCCTAAACAGGTATTAAACTCACTGGGATTTTCTGTACACATTCCAGTTTCTCAGAACAACAGCATACCGATCTCATAGGGCATCCCTGCAGGTAAAACCAGGTAGAGGCAGGCATACCTTTTAAGAAAATTAAGTATTTTTTGTCACTACTTTCATATATTTGTGTTGAAAACTAAGCAGAGCTGCTGTGCTATGCTTCCATCCAACTTCAGCTGACAACAACGGTATACTTTGACAATTCATGTTAAAACTCTGAATGGAGGTGGTCCTCCCAGTCCCTTGTGAAAGCCTTAATACAAGACACTTCCCAAAGCAGGGCAGGTTTAACTCCCGCCACCACCACCTCCTGAAACTCTCCCAGACAAGGATGGGAATACGCACCCCGGAGAGCAAATCATCCCTTTGAACCGTAAACAACATGGACACCATCTTCCTCTTGGATTCCGGGCGCTCGAACGCAAAACCACCATCACCACCCCCCAGGAGGAGGAGGAGAGGCGGCACGGCTCATAACAACTTTCAAGAAGTTGATGCCATTAAATGAAAGAGAATAAAAGCAGGATTCAAAGGAGCTGCCTGCTTACCCCGCAGGGAAACGGCCCCGGCGGGTGCAACCTTATCCCATCCAACCCCGCACCCCCTCGGAGCGGAACAGAGAGGGAAGCTCCCGTGAGCGGAGGGGCCCCCCGCGCTGGCTGCTCTCCAGCGGGCCCGTCGAACAAGTTGATCCCGGCATGAGAGAAAGAAAAGGAAGAGCTGAGAGAGAAAAAAAAGCCGGGAGGGGGAGGGGAAGCCCCTGCGCGGCCGCACCGCGGCTGCGGAGCCCGCACTGGGCGGACGGAAGGCCGGAGGGCAGCAGACTCTCTCCCCATCTGCCCTCCACGTCGCCAGGATCCATTTTCCCTCCCGCTGCCCCGCTCCAACTTTCCGCGCCCCGGGGGCGGCCCCCAGGCTCCACCCGCCGCTCCTGAGCCGAGCGCCCCCCGCGGCCCTGCCCTCCCGGGACTCACCGGCATCATCTTGGAACCGAACCGCATGGGGACGGCTCCGCCGCCCGGAGCGGGAGACGGGCGACCGGGGGGGCGGAGGGCCTGTGCTGCTCACCAGGACGCACAGAGGAGGAGACCTGTTGCGGGAGGTGCCGTACCCGGCCTCACCGCCCCGTCCTGCGCTTTGTTCCCACCGGGCGCCGCTGCAGTCGCCCCCGGCTCCGCTCCGAAACTAACCCCGGCCCGGCGAGGAGGAGCCGCCGCGCCCCGCCCGCCGCCCACCCCCGGGAGGGGCCGGCCCGCCTCCTGCCCCCGCCGGGGGGCTCTGCTTCCTTCCCAGGCCGGCGGGGTGGGGGTCAGCGCTCCCGGGGCCGAGATTCTGCGGGGGCCGTGCGGGTGAGCACGGGGTCACCACCCCGAAACTGGCCTCCGGGCACAGCACCGGTCCTTCCCCTCCAGGGGGAGCGTCCCCGGGCAGGCGGGCGGGAAGCGGCTGGCCAAGGTCAGGCTTCAGCGCCGGAGCCTGCCGGTCAACCCCGTTCCGCTCTCGTGTGCGCAACCCCTGCCAGAAGCACGCTTCGTTGTTTTGCTGATTCTAGTCGGACCTGGCAGTCGAGCCACAGTGGTCAGGTCAGACCTCGCAGATAAGACGCGGAAATAAAGTCTTTAAGAGACCCGTATCAAGGTTGGGCTGCCCTCAAAAGATAACCACCCCACAAATCTTTTACACCCCCTTAAGAGGGAAATTAAGGAAGTTTCCCCTTACCCCCACCCAGCGTAAGGGACACCCATTTCAAACCCGCGTGCTTTACTATCAGCACTTCAAAAGCTCAGAGGCGGCTTGAAAGAACAAGCTTGTGCTAAACCAGCACCGTTATGGGGCTCTCTGCAGGAAAACCAGCTCCATCTGCTTTCCCTACTCGTATTAAAATCTTCTCAGTAATTAAAAGGATAAAAGCAGAGAGAATTAAAAGTTCTCAGATGAAGGGAGAACAAAACTCACACCTGATCTGTATCTAAACATCGCTTTTTCGAAGGCAGTAAAGAAACTTCAGCAGCGTTGATAAAAACCCCGGGAAGCCCTGTGCAGTAACCGAACACCGTTTACACCGTTTAACAGAAAACTGCTGCAGCTGCGAGCGGGGGGGGGGGGGGGGGGGCGTAAAAAAGGGGGATGTAAAAGCTATTTTCGTAGTTGTCTAATTACAGCAAAGAAAAACTTAAGATTTTTTTTCTTTTTGCTGCAGGGTTTATGAACTCTATGGGTAATTAAAACACGTCCCAGAAGTGCCTCGCACTGATTTAAACCAGCTGTACAACTCCTCCCCGCTCTGGCTCACATCTCCGCGAGCGCTTCGCCTTCGGAAGAACCCCTCCAAGACCGGCGGGGAGCGGGACGGGAGGTCGGGACTGATCGTTTTACCCGCGGCCGTGACCAGCCTTAACACACACACACGCACACCGGTGTGCCCCGGCCCCAGGGCGGCCCCAGGCCACCCTCCCTCTGTGCAGACCTCGGTGCTGCTCCCGCACCGCTCCCCCCCCAGCGGGGGACTCGCACCACCCCTTTGCCAGGGCTGGCCAATGAGAAGGCGCCGCCGGCTGTATGACGTCACCTCCCCCGACGCCTATTGGGTACCTCGCGAAAACAGCGCGGTGTCTCTCGGCAACACCGTGGCGTCACAGCACCGCCCCGTACCCCTCCGCGGTTACCCCCTATCCCGCGGGCGAAGCTGGGATCGCGCTCCCGAAACACTCCCAACATCGCAGGAGCAAAGCAAGGGCTTAATAAATAAATACCGGCTTCATCCCGTAGCCCCCATTCACTCAGGGTCGCTCCTCTGCTGCCCGGACACGTTGGCCGACCTACTCGCAGCAGGTTTTCTAACCCCGGGTTTCATTCGGTAATTTAACTCCACCTTTGAAGCGTTTCACAAAATAAAAATGTTACAGGCACGTGCTAAAGGAGAACTAAAATCCTCCTGTAAATCTACTGAACTTTAAGGAGCATCTAGCTGGTAAAGGGATAAAACAAGAGGCGTGATCTTTAGATGTATTCCTCAGATACAGACACGAGTTATTTCTAATAATCATAGAAACATAGAATAGTTTGGGTCGGAAAGGACCTTAAGATCATCTAGTTCAACCCTCTGCCATGGGCAGGGACACCTCACACTAGAGTCACCCAAGGCTTTGTCCAACCTGGCCTTGAATACTCCCAGGGACGGCGCATTTACCAGTTCTTTGGGCAACCTGTGCCAGTGCCTCACCACCCTCACAGTAATACTAATTACAATAGTACAATAACAATTTCTAAGCGTGCAAAATAAAACTGGAAACAGATACGAATCAGCTAGGAAAGAGGTTTCGGGTGCACCTATATGCACAACGGCTACATTTTGCCAGGGCATGCCTCCCCTTGGTCAATCCACAGAAGTCTTCATTGGCACAACTCCTAATTTTTACACCTTCCACACAAAGCCACAACCCCATCCCTGCTAAGGAAATGAAGCTTCAAGGGGTGCACCTATTTTTTCCCAGTTTTTGTCCAGGCTCCATGACTCATACGTTGTGATGGCGGCTCTCTGTGCCATCTGGCCACACTCTTCGGATCACAGCTTCTCTCCAACAGAGGGGACAACCCTCGCCAGGTTTGCAGGTAAAGCAGGGTCAAAATTGCTTGAGCAGAGCTCAGCAGCACTGATCTCTTCCCTACAGCATGCCACATATCTGCCCCTTAAGGCAATTCAGACGTGATTTCACTAGATAAGCATGACATGAATTTCCCACAGTGGGTTATTAACGACAGGAAAGATTTTAGGGTTTATGAGCAGGGAGGAGATGATTCCCCCCCCCACCAGTGGGAAGGAACACGTGAGGGTTTCTGACCGCAGGTTCAACCTCTGGAGTGTCAGCGGTTGGAGATAACTGAGTCATGCACAAGAGGATTGGCAAAAGGCAGCACTTCTCAGTTCTGCATATAGAGAGCTGCCACAGAAAGGAAGAAGAGATGAGATCCATGGGATTGGGAGCCAACACTGCAGGCAGCTGAAGCTCTGCACCTCTTCCCTGCTTCCCACTGCTCTTGGCAGCCTAATGGAGCATGCTGCAGTTGACTAAGACCACATGCAGCTCCCTAGAAGCAATCACAGCAAGGGCCCAGAGGAAGCTAATACTCATGGAATGGCTTGAAAAGTATCCAAGAAAAGGAAAAGTAACACCAAAACACCAAGAAAATGTAGCTGAATCATTCTTCTTTCCACAAGAAATCTACTCAATCTGAACCACAGAAACTTGCAGTAGCAGAAAGACATGACAGACAGCAGTGGTAATGACAATTAGGAGAAATCAACAGCATCATCTTTTCTTTCCATATGATGGGATCAGAGGGAGAGGGGGTGGGAAGACACTGTTGCATTTCCCACCTTCAGCAGGCTTCTTAACACTCCAAAACTTCAGTTAATTCCTTCAGTGCTATATCTAAGCCATTTTAACAGTAATGTCTCATCCTTTTCTCTACAAGCCTGACTAAAACTGCCTCCAGACCAGTCAAATCATCTTTTACAGCCCTTGCACAATTAGGAGGATTACAAGGCAGCAGGTATCTGGCAACATCTCTTTTGCAATACTTTGTAAGAATAAACAATAAATTAAAATGCTCTACCTGCAAGCTGTTTATATTTTAACAACCTCTTTCATTCTTCAGCAAAAAAAAAAAAAAAGAAAGAAAAGAAATGGTGAAACATATGCTTAGACTGTTTCTAAGACAGTAATTCCAGAGAGAGTTTGTCAGAGATCAGCCCCATGCAAGACGAGCAGGAGGCCACCTGGTTTAGATTTGCTGTCCGCTGCCACCTACTGTTAAAACTCCACCACGTCCTTCCGAGCTCTGTAAGTGATACGACTTAACATCGCAGAAAGGGAAAGCTTTGGAACTGAGATTGCTGGGGGGGCGGGAATAAGGGAAAATGCCTAGAGAATTGCTCACCTAACCTCTGCTGGTTGGGGCATAGCACAGCAGCTTCACATGTTTGCATTCTCTCCAGCAACATTGAACTTCTGGCACCTCATTTATACAGCTAATCCCCAGCTCAAGATAAGGCCTTTCCAGACAGTGATTCAAAGCAAGGGCCTCAACTAGTCAGTGTTGTCAAATTTCCTCACAAAGAAAAAAAGTAGCTATAGAAAATACCTTCAGCACTTTCATACAATTCTGCTAATCCGCCAGCTGCCCTCCAGTGGTTGTTAGATTAATTTTCACTATTTAATGTTGTATTTTTACACTATTTGATTCATTCTAAAAAGATCAGATAACAGACCTTGCAGTGGAAACATGCAACATGGGGAAAACATGCAGCAACAACAGAGTCTGCATCCCAGATGGAAAAAAAGAAGCTCACTAGATCCAAAATCTGCAGCTGATATTCGTTAAATCCTTAAAGGAACCTGCTAACCAAATTAGCTAGGACATCCCATATTATCCCAGTGACTACTTCCAAAGCAAAAGCTGTGTGCCATACTCTAGACACTACATCAAGATGCATTAAGCACGTGAAAGTCTTAGATAAAGCCATGGTGGTTTGCCACAACTTGTGTCAAGTCCAACTCTTTCACTGTGAAGGTCTTCTTCAGGATTGAGAGGTGGTATAATACATATACTTTCCTCCTGGTGATAAGCTGCTTTGCTCACTAACATCTGTGTCTGGCAACTGAAATGACTCTCTTCAGCTGTAATTCCCTGCAGAGAGTTTATCATATCAGTGCATGCTTAATGAAGAACATCATCAGGTCCCTATGTGAATGGGCTAGATTTTGTTGAAAGGTATGTTCTGTTGTCAGCTAAGTCCATTTTGGTTGTGACATACACATCCTTATTCACACAAAGATGATGTTGATTTAAAATCTAAACAAAAAATTGTATTCTGTCACATTCCTGTGCCACAGCTCAAAGTCTAAATTTTCTCAACATGAGGAACAGCTGAGTTACATTTACCTCGCTCAGAGGCACAAGAGCCAGTGTCTTGCCTTGTGAAAGCACTTGCTTCTGTACAAAGTGAATATAAACTTCATTGGTCACTGTGTATGTGAACTGGTAATGCAGGGAAGCAAGTACGTGAGACACCAGAGGTTCAGAATCTGTAACCTTAAAGTTAATTAAAAAATATTTCTTGCTCAACTTGCATTCTCTCTGTAAACTAATCCCATTACCGAGGTTGTGAGAGTCACGCGTGCTCCCACTGTGCAAAGTACATACTCAACCACATTACTCAGTAAGCTAATAATTATACAGAGCCAGAAGCACCCAGGAACCAGCAGCACTCAGAAACTACTTTAGAAAGATGTATCAATTTTGCTGCAACCTATTCAGCTTTTAAGCAAATAATTTAGCAACAATTTCAAAGGATGATTCTATAAAAGCAGAAAGTAACAATACCGCTGAACACAAGCATCACTCACAGTAAACAAAAGTATCTTGTTTATTCCAGAACAACCAGGAATTCATTAACCTCAGTAAACTAAAGCTCCTCCAACTTCTCAAGTTACTTGCTGGAAGAAAATTCTGATTTCTTCACTCAAAATTCTTTTCCATGGACTTCAAATGCCAATCTTTTGTCCCACAAGTGATTTAACCTCTATCCAGCTAAAGCCACTCTGCACTGTATCTTAAAAAGAGGAGAAATGACTGAAGACCCTCTGTAACCAAACGGCTAAGGCAATTACAGCAGTATGAGAAAGCTGTATCTGCCTGCAGCCACTTACCCAGCCCCACAAGTGAGCTGGTCAGTAAGGAAAAACAGGGAAGGAACTGAAAACCATGCTTGTTAAGCACATAGATATTTCGCTGTTGCAAACAGGAATTCAGCGATGAAAATCCCATTCCTTACCAGAAACCTTAAGACATTGATTGGCCACACAATGATGCTGAACCTTCATCCCAACTGGATGTTTAGAGAATGTGGAGAGTTAATTCAACACTTCTGGTTTACTGCTGCCTCATCCCTGTTTCTTAGCTGCCAAGAAGCCAGGGTTAGCTCATGCTAGGAGTCCCTCTGGAGTCAAGAGAGAATGAAACCAGAAGGATTTAAGAAAAATACAAAATTACTTCAAGATCAGCCCCCACGATTCCTTTTTTTTTTTGTAAAGTGACTGGAGGTCTGAGCAGACCACATAATTGTGTATGTATCCTTGTTAATCTATGTATTTCCTTTGTGCCTTCTCACACAGACCTATAGTCCTGTGCTTCAGCAAATCAAACTCTGCTTTAGATAACCCTGGCAGACACAGGTATGTGGTCTGTAAGTGACAAGAAACACTTTTGGAGCTGTGTTTTTCTTCTACATCAACGTTATTAGTACAGTTTGTCATGCCAGTGATGTTTCACAGAGCTGAACTGATGAGACACAGAGAGACATTACTCATGTCTTCACTGAATTATCTTTATCATAGTGTAAGTATGTGGTAATATACTAAAATCTAAGGAATTCCTTGGAACTTACTTACATCAAAACTGAGCCCCTCCTAATGATGGAAGCTGATTCTCCATCCTAGAGCTTTCAAACATCCTACAAGAAAATAATACAGAGAATTAGCAAAAGTCACATAAACTAATTGAAATCCCCATTTTTGTTTTATAAATGCATTTTCACCGAGCTAAGTTCTGAGTACAGCTGTGGGAGAGTATGTAACCTGAGCAAGAGAACATGCTATCCAGTCTCTGCAGCCCTCTCTCAGGGAAGGTTTTTTGACTCCAATAGAAAGGTTGTTTGTCTGAACCCTCATCCTTTTTTATCTCCCAAGCACAATATATTAGATGTCTACAAACTCTTTTTTGTGGATTTGAAAATACTTTTAGTTACACTTTTTTCTTGAAATTAAAACCAGAAAGAAAATATTTAATGAAAGCTAGATTGAGCAATATGCTCAGCCTACGAAAACTACTCAAGATTAGTCTGGTCCCCATACTTTTAGCAGAGAAAAATCCACAGAGGTTGTATTTTCTTTAGTTCTATCTTATATCCATTTTCCTTTTGCTTCTACTTCTAATTTCCCAGGGAGCATCACATTCTTTTGCCTCTGAACTTCAGCTTATGATCGCTATCAGATACCCAATACATAGTATTACAAATAAATTACGAGGTAGATGTAGATTTTAGAGGCAGTTTCTCAACCAACTTTTTCTGCAACATGGAGCACTAGTGAGCCCCAAACTAGCTGAACTACAAAAGGTCGATTTAAATATGTTGATTTAATTAAACTGGGATTACATTCATACCTGACTCTACTAAGAAAACTATTAAGTTACCTACAAAAGGATCAAAAGTCTCAGCTGCAAAACGTGGATCTGTGAAATTTACATTTGTTAAGCACATTCTAAAAGGAAATTTCAATGTGGCTTTTTCTTTTTTCCATTTATTTTTTAATGCCTCTCAAAAAAAGACCTTTAAGCAAGCAAGACTTTACCTCAGCGTCCAGCAGCCTGAATGAAACTACAGCTGTGGGAATACACCAAACTTCTTAAAAAACCACATTAATATCCATAAAGTGAGCAAACTGCTGCTGCCCTAGAGAAGAAAACGTGCCATGTGGGAAGGCATTTTCTATTTTTCTATTGATTACACTGACTTAATAAAACAAATCTGTTCTCCTCCCACCCAACTTCTGCTCTTATCCTCAGTTTTTGAGCATGTTCCTCCTCTCTGCTCCTATGTTCCTCATTAACATGGCAGTTCTTGACCTAGTTACACAACTCCAACCCCTGCTGCTAGGTGTCTTCCCCATCCCTATCTTCCCAGATGTCTGCCTGTTAGCTCCTGCTTCTCACTTTCTCCCCTTTCCTGAATTTATTCTCCTTTCTCACATTTGCTACTACAACTTCCCTTGTATTTAAGGCTCTCCACCACAGCTCTTGGTGTTGCTTTGCTTCCACACAAAGCCCAAACAAACGTACTTTCATTAGAATTTCGGAGTCCTTGCCATCCTCAACAGACCACACTCTAATCAGTTGGGAGCATGATATACATATGGTCTCATAAGCTTGTAGTAAGCTGAGACGCTCAATCTGTTCAGTGTAGATACATACTAACATGGTATAATCAAAACTAAGGTTATTTCAAGATTTTTTTAACTCTTACAAGCATTGCAGAAGTCTAAATGAGTGGTAACCCAAATAAGCAGGTTTGTATCCTGCATGAGCACTGACAAAATGTTTGTGTGGTATTTGACATGCAATAGACTCTACATAACTTTATTTCCTCTCTTTCAGGAAGTATTATCAAGTTGTCTGGCTTCACACTACCCCACAGTAACTGAAAAGTTAAGCCACTACAGAGCCTGTGATGAGGATTTAGTGAAAGTGTGTGGTCTGTGATTTTGCAAATTTAATACAAAGTGATTCATGCTCAGAAAAATGACATGCGATACACTGGGGAAGGATGTGAATCAGAACCTGGAAGGCAGCAGAATTAGCCTACTTACTGAAGCAGACTTATTAACTATAAAGCTATTTATATAGTTGTAGTTCATAATATAAAATATACAGTGCATATTATTAATATTTTCTACTTAGTAATACGGTAAACGTACAGAACATAAAGCTTACATTTATTAAACACCAAGCTGTATCTTAAAACCTCAAATTGTCCAAATGATAAGACAAAACAAAAAATCATTCTGGAAACCATCTTAAATTATATATGCTTAGGACGAAAAAATCCACTAGCTTTTAAAGCATTAAGGGACTGCCAGCCCAAATTTCACATGCCAAGTCACGAGGATTCTATGAAGAATTCTCCTGAGAGTGTTTTAAACTGCTGAGTGTGCATGTGAGAGGAGATCAGGTCCTAAAATCAAGCACAAGAATAAACCCCTTGTTTCAAGATAGCCAGATCATTTTACAGCAGCATTGATCAGTTGAGGGGTGGGGGGAGCAAAACACTCCCAAATCCGTACAAGGCACAGAGTGTTCTGCTCCCAAAAAGGAAATATTAATTTCAGCGCACATTTTTGGAGTGCCATTAGGATGACACACATAAAGGCTTCCCCTTGCATTGCCTTGCTCCCAAGTTGATTCTTTTGCAGTTACAATCTTTTTCCTGTGAAGAGAAAGGTTGCAGGTGGGTTTCCAAGGAGAGGGGAGAGCTGCACATGAAAGAAGTGGGTTAAGATAAACCTTCAAAGAGAAGAAGCACAGCTGAAAAAAGCAGCACAGGGATGCTGCAGCCACCTAACGCTTTAGGCCTGTAATGTTTTAAGCTGTATTACGTTGGTGCAGGTACTGCAACAAGTGGTCCCATTCTCCCCAAACATTGTATGGCCTTTTCCCATACGCTTTGCTACTGTCACTTCTGGGATTTGCCTAGTGATCTTCTTTGGCAAGTCAGTCTTCAGCAGCTCCAGTTCCCCACGCGCTTAACGCTACTGATGGGGAAAAAAGCAGCAGCCACAGCTGAAGGCAGAGAGAAGACTAGCGCCACACTTCTCAATGGCTGTGCCAAGTTCTGTGGGGCTAAAATGGTTGTGAAACTACGGCGTGTCTGTGACCATGCTCTGAAGCACCAGGGAATGTTCTAGAAACAGCCCTTGGTCCCATCCCTTTGCTGTCCCAGCTATTACAGACAAGAAACCTCCATAATACACAGGATTAAAGGCAAATACAGGAGCAGAGTTTGTTTTATTTCGGATGTTTCACCTCCTCAATGATGTCTGGTTCCAAGCTGTGTTCTGCAGGCAGCTGCAGTTGATGCCAGCTTGCTCTGACCCCTGAAAGCCACAGCAGACCTGCACACCCTCTGCTCCTCTGGCTACTGGGGCTCCCCTTGCTTGTCCTGGCCAAGTGGGGGGGCAGGCTGAGGCTGGACACAAAAGGGAACGCTCATCTGTCTGTATGTGGGATAGAAAGGCCTGGGTGACATTTGTAAGAAGCATGTAGCTGTGCCTCATGAGCTCCAGAGGTATTTTTCCGTCCTGTAGATGCCCTACTGTAATTCAACCGTATTTTCCTGTACCTGCACAGCCATCGCTGCTCCTGTGGTGTGGAGGAAGCACTGCCGTACCCCTGAGTATCAGCAGTGAGGAAGATTTGGAGGTCCTTCTCACAGTTGCCTCAGGAAGGCGCTCATCTCTCCTCCCTGTTGCTGCTGTCTGGCTGCTGGGGGTGAGGGGATGGCATCAAGCTGCTTCAGGGGAAGTTCAGGTTGGGTATTAGGGAAAAGCTCCACATGGGGAGGGTGAGCCAGCACAGGAATGGGCTCCTCGGGGAAGGGATCAAGGGCCCAAGCCAGTTGGCATTCAAGAAGCATTTGGAGATATATAGATATATATACGTTTTAACTCTTAGGTTGGCCTGCATGGAGTGAGGAGCAGGCCTAGGTGGTCATAGCGGATCCCTTCCTGCTTAGGAGAGCCTCTATCTATGTGAGTTTCTGCAGCCTCCTCAACCACCTTTCTCTTGCGTCTCTTCTTCTACAGAGCAGGAGGAAAAAAGACCCATAGCTTTGCACAAACCCCCAGTTGTGTGGGGCCAGGCTGCCGGTGCAGGGAGCTCAGGGCGCCACGTCCAACTGCCTTGGGCACCATGCTAGCGTGAGGCGTCCCTGCCCATGGCAGAGGGTTGGAACTAGATGATCTTAAGCCCCTTTCCAACCCAAACCATCCTAAGATATACCCTATGTCAGCAGCGCACCAGGCACACGCCCTGAGGTGCTCATCAAACCTTGCTTGTGCTTTTAACCCCCACGACAGCAAGCGCCAGGCTTTTACTGCGCCCAGCAAACCAGGTTTATTCCCGGCTGCTCCTTTTAACACCGGCAGGGTCACGACCGCTCGGGGCAGGGCGGAACCCGCAGCACCCTCTGCTCCGCTTAGAGCCCCACGCTCAGTGCCAGGCCGGGAGCCACCGCCCCGCAGCCCGGCAACGCCGAACCCGCCGCGGCCGAGGCAGAGCACGCTCAGGCGGGGGCGGAAGTGTCGTCACAGAAAGGCTTTCTGCCCTCCCACAGTGGAGGAAGGACGGGCTCGAAGATGGCGGCGCCGGAGGAGCGGTTGGTGTCGGACGGGGAAGGCAGTGCGCTGGGCTCGGCGCGGCTCTCCCCGCCCACGGTCTCGGAGCCTCACGACTGCCTGGCGCCCATGGAGCTGCCTCCTCAGAGCAACACGCTCATGGGGTTGCCCATCGTGGCGATCGAGAGCATCCTCAGCTTCCTGTCCTACGATGAGATAAGCCAGCTCCGCCTGGTAGGGGACGGGGGGCGATGGCCTTGCGGCAGCCGCGACCTGGGCTCGCGGGGGGGGGATGCCTTCCCATTGCCCTGGTGCCGCCGGCCCTGGGGCTGGAGCAGCGGTGGGAGGAGGTGCGAAGGTGGTGGCGGCGGCCCCGGCTGCCCCCCGCAGGGCTGCTGCTGTCGCCGGTGGGATGGGGCTTTCTTCCTTCTCCCCAGCGGTGCCCCAGCCCCTGGTACGGGGGTGATGGGGGTGTAGGTGTGTGCCTTCATTCAGGCTATCCTAAACGTCTTTTACTTTGCCCTGCTGCTTTCATTCCGGTCGTCCTCCGCGAGAAGCTACTGGGCTGCTAGAGTCTTATTTCTCCTGGTAACTGCTTTCCTTGGGGGTCCTGTCCATTGTGTTTCATGCCTGCATGTTTATTTTAACGTATAGAGCTAAAGCCTACAAGTGTAGGAGATGGCGAGCCTGCTGCTCCAAAGACTCTGCTTTATCTAGAAATCAGTGTGGAGTTAAAAAGAAGATGTAAAAAAGCCCTTGTGTGCCTGAAAGGCTGCCTGCTTCTTCCAGTCATAGTAATAGATCTAATAAAAGATACTACTTCTACCTCTGAACTTTATAATGCAAAAAAAGAGAAAAGGTGTGCAGCTGTCAATGAGGAGATCAGTGTGTATCAGTCTTTAACTGCTGGCCTGAGGAGCCTGATGACAAGCAGCTATCTTACGGAATTTCTTATGAGATCGTAAATGGAATAATAGGGAATTAATGCATAGCTTATGTAACCCTCAGTAAACTTGGATGTACTGTTTCTATTTTAAGAAGTCTTATTAGCCTAAACTGGATAATATTGCAAGCATATTTCTGCAGAGAATTAGACTATGCGTGTCCTGGATCAGCAACCTTGCATCTTGACTAACTTTAAACTGAAAGCTCTTCAAGCAGAAAATCTGTTCTTACTCGTACTGCACCAAGTACACCAGTACCTAAATATTTCTAGCATGCTGTCAGTCTGCTAAAGACTTCTGCTGCTTCTGTGAAAGTAGGTGGTAGAGCTGTGAAAAAGATGTAACACTGTCTTTTTGGATTGCAGCCACTGCTTTTAAGTACTTCCAATTTGAACAAAAAGAAGTAGGTATGTTTGGGTATGCTTAGTGTTGCATGGTCAGTATTGCAGTGCTAGGCACAGCCCTTTGCTGCAACTTTCCCATTGCATTTTATAAATTGTGGTGCCCGTGGGAGCTGTAACCAGTCAGTAGAAGGTTTTTTTCTTTTCTAAGTTAATGTTTGTAAGCAACGCTTTGTCAGCAGTGAAGCTGAGAATAGGAAAGATGGTGGTGTGAGGGCTAAACCAGCTGGCTGAGCACTCATTGCTTCTTGAGAAGTAAAATAAAACATTTCTGTGCTCTCTTGTGTAGCACCTGCAAGTTCATTTTCCCACATGACTGCTTGTTTCAGAAGTTTCAGAAATAGGCAAACCCAGATTGGATAAATACCAACTTTGACACACAGAGGGAACAATGCTAGACGTAAAATGAAGGAAACTATTCAGTTGGTCTTTCTCTATTTTTAGTTTTTGAGTCAGTAACAGCCAAGAAACTTAAAATCCATCCAGTTCCTTACTGTTCCCTTAAGCACATCAGAAGGCATTATGAGCATTCTTCTGAGAAGAAAGCACACTTGTCTTTGTTAACCAGCTGTAATACAGAGAACCAAAGCCCTTCTGGTTTGACCTAGTCAAAAGTACAGCTCATAACCACGTAAGCCTGATCAGCTAGGGCTTTTGTGTGGCCATTCAGAACCAAAGGTGTTCTCTTAGCAATCAACCTAAACAAAGTTTCTTCAAAGTTGTAGACACAAAACATGGATTCCCTAAACTGATCACTTGGATGCATTCTCTGTATCCCAGCATTGAAGGAAATGGATGTCCTAATCTCTTCTTTTTCTAGAGTACTGTACCTCTCCAATAAAAGAAAAATAATCTTTAAATTGAACTGGCATTAGATCTGGAGTCTGCACAAGAAGACAGACTAAGGAGTTGACTGGGTGGGAGGACAGAACATCAGAACATTTTCAAATGAAAATAGAGATAGGAACCTTTATTGTTTATATTGAGCATGATGAGGAGCATAATCTAAGGCTTAAGATCCATAAGCCTTTTTCTGTTCCCAAAGGCCAAGGCAAAGAACATTTCCTGCTGCTGATTGCTGTCAGGCAGGGCAAGACCATGGGCCCCTCATTGTGCAAAGGAGCACTTGCTTTCCTGAGCATAATGCTTTCTGCTCTTCCTGATGTTACTGCATTTGAAAATGCAAATTAAGCACTACTGGTTAAGTAGTGAAGTAGATCTAAATTAATGGAGACTGAACAATAGGTATTCAAAAAGCAGCCTTGTCTAAAATTGTGCAGTTCTTGAGTTACCAGAATTTGTTTCGAGAAAGCGAATGAGGGGAAAAGCAGTGGCTTTCATCCTTTTGAGTATGTACTTAATCTACTTCCCCATATATGTCATCATAAGAGAAACACAGAAAACCCAAAAGATCCAGATGTCTGAAGCTGTGATGTTCTGGATGAGCTGCAGCCTAGTACACTGGTATGGAAGCCAGCTCTATTCCAGCTTTTGAAGGCTTCTTGGATTTTTTTTTTTAATGATGTAAAGAAGCTCTGGAATTTTTACGTGAGTGGATAATAATGATATTTTTATATCCAATTTATATTCCACTTGCATGTCTGAGCTTGGAAATACACTTCTATTGAGGCTATTACTACAGCAAGCATGATTAAAACCAGTCTATGAACTCTTTCCATGAACACTCTGAGGAGAAGGTTATGGATTCTGACACACTTCAGAAGTGTCTTAGATTCTTCAGCAAACTTGTGCTTCTTTTCTGCAGAGCACAGATAAGGACTGAGGGCCTTTGGACAGCATGGATTTCATCTTCCCTTAGTTGCTGTAAATCTGTATTTATGAGTATTTCTATTTTAAAGCTTCTTGCTGAAGTCATCAACATTTTATCACTTGTATTTTACCCCAGAAAGGCATTATGAAACACTGAGTTTGTGTAGCCTCTAAGGAGAAAAATATATATTGAATCTAAATACAATGAGGATATTTTTATCTCTGTTTTGATCCCAGGTGAAGCTTGGAAGAAGTAAGGCATGCTTGAGGGAAGGGAAGCTGGTAGCAGTCGCTTAGTAGATTGTGTCAGTTAGTTTGTTTACTAAAAGAGGTATATTGTTCCTAGAAATATAGATGCTGTATAGTTTAAATGATGAACCATGAACCAGGTGAGAATTAAGAGGCGATTGATAAAATGAATTACAGACAAACATTCAGTTTCTGGTGGTACCTGTTACCTGTTTAGTGTTTGGCTTCTAGACTGATTATGGACACAAGTATGGGTAATGTCCAGAAATGGGAGCAAAGCATTACCCATTTGCTTGCATTACACAGCATTAAGAAGAATAAAAATACCCAGGGTTCAAAAATCTAGTGCATTTCGTATTACCCACTGGGACTTGGTGTCTTGGATGTGGGAGGCCTTCTGCAGACAGAAGGGTCCTTCCTGCCACCAGATGTCAGTATGCACATGGTTAAAACTACTGATTCCTCAGAATTTGTGCTTAATAAGGTATTGAGGATTGTTTTCTTTTTTTGTGCTGAACAGTTGCATAGCTAACATAGCCTTTGTGTGGGTGCTAATTCCTGATTCAGGGGTTTGACAGCATTAGTACTATGAGTATGCTGTGAAGTCTTGTACTGAAAATGGTAACAGGTTAAGGCATCCCTAATGCAGCTAATACCTCAGAAGGAACGTGATAATTTCCTTCTTTCTGTAGTTGAAGGGCCAGCATTATTGTTTATACTCTGGAAATGCTTTAGCTGATTCAGTGAATGCGGGAGAGAGTGCTGAGACTGTGCCTCTATAGTTAGCCTGTCTCATTCTTCTCCTTTGGCTGTTGACAAGGAAGGTCTAAGACAAAGGAGCACAGATGGATTCACAGCAATTGCTTAAAGGTCCATTAATACAGATCTGTTTGAAAATGGTCATTTCTTACTCACAGAACTTATACTAGCTGTGACTAGAACACCCACTGAAAGTAGAACTTTCAGTAGTGCCTTCCGTATAGACAGAAAATAATTGTAGGCTTTTCTGGGAGAAGTGAGAATCTTCTTCTTCAAGGAAGGAAATGGATAGCCTAATCTCTGTCTTTTTCTGTTTATACCTCAAGGTATAAACTTACATAAACTTTTAAAATTATGAAGTGAGTAGTTTATGGAGTGTTTATTTAAAAATAACCAAACAACAACAAAACCAAAGCTAATCCATTAGAAAGTTGGGTCACTGTGGGAGTTGTGCACTTCAGTAAAAAAACAACCCAAAACTGTCACAAAGAAACTCAGTAGAAACAATTTCAAAGGGCAGTTGATTTACCAACCTCACTCATCTTCAGACTTGAACTGCAGTTGCTTTAAACTTTTGTATAAGTTGGCTTTGTCTCGTAACTGGTTACATGGCGAAGGTTTAAATGTAGCCGTTTATTGAGGGTTGGTTTTTTGGTTGTTGTTTTTTTTTGCAGCTATAAATATCTTTTATCCCTGCATCTGTTGAAAAAAAATTGAGGAATGTTGGTACCCAACATGGTAAATAAAGGAATCTGTTAAACAGAGAATACATTATACACAAAGGAATCTTGTTTCACGTGCAGTGTATTGCATAAATGTTTAAATTTAATTGTGGCTATCTTCAAAAACATAAGCCTTAAATGCTGAAGGAAACCCATCATGATTTCTTGCTTTTAAAAGCTTCTTTTTTGAGACTATAAAACATTAACTTGATTTACCAGAATCACTCTGGAGACAATGTTAAAAGCCAGGTACAGGCATTTGCAACTTCCATTAAACTTTTATCTGCTTATGTATGGGTGGTATCCAGCCTCCTGTCTCTTGTTAAGCAATATCAGGAGATAATGATATCAGAGATTGTGAACTGCATGGAACATAGCTGCCTTTTTTTTGGAGTATCCTTGTTAGAAAGCCTTTTTAGAGGTGGTGATGCCTTAAGCTTAACTACAGTTTCTGCTTCTTAAAATGTAGAAAAAACAATAAGAGAATCTTTTACCACTCAGCAACTATGGATAAGGTAATAGTAAAAGTGACTTGTGGCCTTAATTGAGCATGAAGTTTTTCTTTTTACTTAAATCCAGGTTTGCAAGCGAATGGACTTGGTTTGCCAGAGGATGTTAAATCAGGGATTTCTGAAAGTGGAAAGATACCACAACTTGTGTCAAAAGCAAGTTAAAGCTCAGCTTCCAAGGTCTGTACCAGTTAAAACTGTACTTATATTTAAATGTGCTAGATTCTTTTATGCAGAGTATTGGAAAGGAATTTGTTGCTGGCTAATTCTGCTTATTTATATATTGAAAAATTGAGTCACAGTTGGTTTTATTTATTTATTTTTTTCCCCCAAAAGCACCTTGACTTAAGATCTAATTAGAGAATAATGATGTGGATGAATGTAAGTTGTCGTATACTATGTACAGGAATATTGGAAAGTGTCTGTGGTGTTTTAAACAGAGAAAAGAGTAGATATGTGCTACTCTTTTCTTCTGGCAAATCAAGCAAGGACTCCTAGAAATGAATAAATGCCATTCTTTTTTAGGACTGACTCCCTTTATTTATCTACGACTGCTTGAAAAAACAGCAAATTTTTTTCAATGTCAAGGATTAAACAGGGAAAGGGAGTGAAGTTTGACATGTGAGCATTGCTGGGAGCTAGTTTCTCACTTAAAGCAATATTTTTTTTCTCCCCTTTATGATGAATTAAGTGTAGCTACTGCTGTGTCCTGTCAGATTTCTCAAAGTGAAGAGACTCAATGTTGTTTATTGTAGAGATCCTTTGTCAAAATAACTTGCATCTCAACCTCAATTTTGTAGCAAGCACTATTAATATATTAAATTTGTCAGCTGCATTGAAGTATTAACTGTAGGAACATGGGAGGATGAAAATATTCACACTGACTTAGTGTCTACTGCTAGTTAGTAGTGAAAGTTTGTTTTTAAATAGTCCTAAATTACATACAGAGTTCATGGATCACATAAGGTGATTATTTAGAGAACAAATTCTGTCTCAGTGTGGTATGCTATTACTAGCTGGTTCTCAATCCACAGCAGGTTATTTCCATACAGACAGAACTAATGTTAGTGGTTACGTTTTCAAACCTCAGAGGGTTTTACAGGTGAAGTTAACTTGAGTGATTTTTACTGTTTCATTTTGTTGACTCATTGTTAAATCTGTGTCACTTAATGGTCTGTCTTCTAGACGGGAATCAGAAAGAAGAAACCATTCATTAGCACGTCATGCAGACATCCTTGCTGCTGTAGAAACAAGGCTCTCTTTGTTAAATATGACTTTCATGAAGTATGTGGATTCCAATCTCTGTTGCTTCATACCTGGAAAGGTAAAACATGCTTTATTAAGTGAATGTATACCAGTGTTTAAAAAATATAGTTGTGTAACTTAACTTGGGACAGCTGGGACAAACTTATATAATGTGTATATGAAACTGTGTTTCATAACTTGCAAGCAAACACACAACCCAATGCTCTGCTATAACAGTCTGGAATGAATGAACCAGACTGTATCTAAATATTAATGTTTTTAAACTCAATTTCAATTTTCCTTTAGGTTATCTCTTAGTTCTGATGTGTGAATTGTGGCATATATCTCTTATACAACCTTTTACAAGAAACACACGATATGTAGGGTTTAATTCTCAACTTTAATTCCACAAAATGGCTGGAGCCCAGGTCATCAGAAAACGCAGTAATTTGGACTACATGTAACACTAAGCACACAGTCAGGAAGATTTTAGGCACCTTTCTTAAGGATTTGAGTACTTCAGATTATTTGAATTAAGGTATTTAGTATGGGGAAACATTGTTCAGTATCGGGGTATTTTTTGTACAGTAGGCAAAATTAGTTTTAATGTGCTAAAAGTGTACTAAATGTGACTACTACTGAACAATTCCTGTGTTTCAGAATAATACCTCAACATAAAATATAAATTATGCAGGGGAGATGTACATCAGAGATAGCACTGGTTTGTAAAATGTGATAATGGAAGTGCTCAGGGGAATTGACAAAATCATGATCTGAGGAGGACTGGTACAGCTCAGGGTTGAAACAAGATCTGTGAACATTAGCCTAATGCTCTATTCATTGATCTTTCCATTTGGAAATGGTGGATGATATTAATTCTTCATGGGCAGATAATGGAATTGCACTGGGCTGAGTGGAGAACTTAAACGTTGGGTTCAGGTGAGGCATGGCAGGCATTTCTCCAGTACAGTGGGATAGACTGTTGGCATGAAATGTATTTTTATCTTGAAGAGGGGTTAACTTGATCTCTTGATACTCTTGGTGACTAGATATTTAATTTTAAATCATTATAATTTAAGGTATGTTTATTTGATTTTATTTTTTATATATGCCATGTATTTTTAAAAATTTAATATAAAATTAAACTTAAGTCCTTGATTCTCGCATGATAAATGGAATACTTAAAAGAAATACTGCCTTACTTTTGTGAAGAGTAGACAGAAAGGCAATACTCGGCTAGACCTGGGGTATGCAGGTGTTGGGCAAGTGAGCGTGCCAGCCATTTCCCTTGTGTGTAACGAGTCATAAGAACCTTGTTTGTATTCTGATAGAACAGCTAAAAAGGGGGTATGCGTGTGTGTGTTATAGTGTATGAGCTTACTCTGCCAACAGATTCAAGGCTCAGAGTTCATTTACAGTCTAGTTCCCCCCACAAAATTTTGTTTGAATGAAGCTGCCACAGAACTGTCAGGAACTGTCTAACTGTGTTAGAATATGTGAATCCTGATTTGAGGTTTGGCATACTGTGTGAGGGGTCCTGGTGATATCAGAGCTCTCCTGAAAATTTTCCTGTTGAGGATGCTTGAAGGATGTTGTTGCTAACGGGATATAGAGTGGGTTAAATTAGAGAAGTCTTTGGTAAGCTCATTGTGTGATGAGACTTTTGTCTAGCTTTTGCAACCTTTTAGCTAAGCTTCCCTTATTAAAACAGAAGATGCAACTGTAATATCTTACCTATGATTCTAAGTCCTTAATATCTGTGCTGTTCAGGAGATTCTTCAACCATTCTTAGCCCAGTGTCAGTAGTTTTGGTGCTAAGAGACCAGCACTCCTATATTGACCTATCTTACAGCCCCATGCTATAATTCATAGATTAGCAAGGCACCTTTTGTCTCTCTCTATCCTACAAGAAGGGCTTGCTTTTCAAACATATTAAGAGGGTGCTTATGTTCTCTGCCAGTAGTGGATTGATATTTTGTAAAGTAATATATTTTGGACTTAATCAGAATTTGCAATATTCCGGGTGTATGCAAGTGGACTCAGATAAATATTTGCATCAGTTCACACTGACATAATTCTTGCTACTCCATTCATGTGTTTCATAACTTACTGGGGAAGTGACTTGCTTCAGGTTCTCCAGAAAGAAATTACTATGCTCTACTGAGTATAGATTATATAAGTCAAGTATAGATGTAGTGAAACAACATTTCACACAATGAGCCTCATTCCATGAATTTGAAGAGAGTTGTTATGACAGATCAAGTGAAGAGCTTCTCTGATATATCATGAACAGCACTTCATTTCAAAAAGCTGATCTAGAACTGAGCACACGGTGTATGCGATAGTTATGTAGTAAAAGCCCCTGAATATGCCTTCTAAAATGGTCTGAAATAATCGTGCTTTTACCATAAAATCCTAATTCTTCTTAAATGTTTTAGGTAATAGATGAAATTTATCGTGTGCTAAGATATGTAAACTCTACAAGAGCTCCTCAGAGAGCTCATGAAGTTCTCCAAGAACTAAGGGACATTTCCTCCATGGCTATGGAATATTTTGATGAGAAGATTGTTCCAATACTGAAAAGAAAGATGCCTGGGTCAGATGTATCAGGACGGCTGATAGGAACTGCCCCAGGTATTAATTCCAACGTAACATCTATTTTGTTCTTCTGTTTAAAAATTACAGCACTGCATCTTTTCAAAGCTCCCTCCCTTAAATGTGAGCTTTATTACATAAACATTGATGACACTTGTTTCTTAGGAATGCTAATTGAAATTCATTTGCTTTGAAATTTAAGGAGCCTTTGTACTACCAAAAGAACAGTCACTTGAATGTATGTTAGAATTCTGCATAGTGTGTATTCATGAAACAAACGCTTTTGTGCCACCAATGAATGAGACACTATCGTTGGCACTTGGTTGAAATTTGGCACATGAGATGACAACTTGATGCCTTTTATTTTCAGGACAATCAGCAAATGAATTAACCTAAGCTGCTGTAGCGCATAAAGGGCTAGAACATCCTTGTATGTGCTTCTCTTTTTTTACTTTCCCGGAGCACTAATGTATACACTAACACGCAAAACACTGACAGGCAATCATAAAAAGGCAATTCCAATAACAGTTTATAAATAACCAATTAAACTGGTCCTTCATGTACTCTGTCAGACTTTCTGGAACTTTTCTGAACCAAAGTCTAAGGTAGTTGTCTCTTAGAATGGCCAAAAGCAAAAGGTTAGTACCCATATTATTTTCCCTGTGCTGAACATCTTCACGCTTCTTGAGGACTGTAAAATTAATTCTCTGAAAAGATAACTTAATACAAATGAAAAATATTTACATCCTAAGTAAAAGCAACAGGCTTGACTGTAGGAGCTGCTTGTTGTTTCTGGTATGTCCTGTTCATCTTCTAGCCATCAGTTTGTATACCACCTCTCAATTATATCCTGGTAGTTATACCTGAAGTCCATTGAGTCTCTTGGTTGAGGATGATTACCCAAAGCCATAGTTGATGTCAGTCAGCTTTTCAAGGCCAAGGCTTCATGTCACAGAAGAATACCTCTCTTGTGTTGAGGGAGGAGCAAAACCCCCTTAACGGAGACCCTTGAGTGTTACATAACAATAACTGTGCTGGCATCCTAACAGGAGGAAAAGGATGTTCCTGTAGGATGCTCCATACTATACTCTCTGTGCAGCACTTAAAAATTGCACCTTCCTTGCACAGGCCACTACTAGAAGAGTAAAGTGATAGACACCTTGTGTGATAAAGTGTATGTACCTTTTATGATAAAGTGATAGAGATAAATCCATTAGGATAGATAGTGATAAATGCCTCTTGTGATACATAAAGTAATAGATGCCTCTTACGATAGCGATAACCTTTACAATAAAGTGATGGATATCTCTTACGATAATGTGATAAGACAATTTTACAATAGTTAAAGTGATGAACACCTTTTATGATACATAAAATGATAGAGACCATTACGACAGATAAAGTGATAGCTACCTCTCATAGATAAAGAGATAGATACCTTTTACGAAAGATAGTGCTATACACTTCTTACAATTAAGTTACAGATGTTTAGTCTCCTTGATTTACAGGTTGGTTGTTAAAATCAAGAGCCCCAAGCACTAAATCCAGTTTGGTTTTAGGATTTAGGAATCATCGTTGTAAAAGACGGAAAGTAAAATGTGTTCTTCCAAAAAGTAAGTTAAACAGTAGTATCTTGTTAAGTCTCAAACCACAGAAAAGTGATAGATGCCTCTTAGGATAAAGTGGTGGATACCTGTTATGAAAATAAAACGTGATAGATGCCTCTAATGATACATAAGGTGATAGATGCTTCTTGTGATAGATAAGGTGATAGATGTCTCTTACGATAGCAATAGACAGAATCATAGAATCATTAGGGTTGGAAAAGACCCCAAGATCATTTAGTTCCAACCCCTCTGCCATGGGTAGGGACACCTTGCACTGACCCGTGTCACCCAAGGCTCTGTCCAAGCTGGCCTTGAACACTGCCAGGGATGGAGCATTTACAACTTCCTTGGGTAACTCGTTCCAGAGCCTCACCACCCTCACAGTAAAGAACTTCTTCCTAAACTTCCCCTGTTTAAGTTTGAACCCATCAGCCCGTGTCCTGTCACTACAGTGCCTAATGAAGAGTCCCTCCCCAGCATCTTTGTAGCTCCCTTCAGACACTGGAAGCTGTTCTGAGGTCTCCACACAGCTTCTCTTCTCCAGGCTGAACAGCCTCAGCTTTCTCAGCCTGGCTTCGTACAGGAGGTGCTCCAGTCCCCTGATCATCCTTGTGGCCCTCTTCTGGACTTGCTCCAACAGTTCCATGTCCTTTTTATATTGAGGACACCAGAACTGTACACAGTACTCCAAGTGAGGTCTCAAGAGAGCAGAGTAGATGGCTCTAAGGGTTGATAAAGTGATAGATGGCTTAGGATTGATAAAGTGATGGACACGCATAAGATAAATAAAGGATAGATACTTCTTATGATAAAGTGATAGATACCTCTTATGATAAAATGTTGGACAGGTGTTACAAAACATAAAGCTATAGATGACTATGATAGATAAAGTGATAGATGCCTCTAATGATAGTGATAGATGCTTCTCAGGGTTGATAAAGTAATAGATACCTCTTATGATAGTGATGGACACCTGTTACGAAAGATAAAGCAATAGATACCTGTTACAAAAGATAAAATGATGGGTACCTCTATGATAGATAAAGCAACAGATGCCTCTTATGATAAAGTGATGCCTCTGATGATAGATAAGGCAATAGCTGTCTCTAATGATAGATAAAGAGAGAAATGCCTATAATGATAGATTAGGCTATAGATGCCTCAATGATACATAAAGCAGTAGGTGCCTCTTAGGATTGATAAAGTAATAGATGGCTGTTATGATTGATAAAGTGGTAGATGCCTCCATAATTGATAAAGTGATAAGATGCCTCTATGATAGACAAAGTGATAGATACCTCTGTGATAGTTGAAATGATCGATGCCTCTTGATAAAGTAATAGATAGCTTTTATGATTGATGAAGTAATAGATGCCTCTAATGATATAGAGGCATCTATCACTTTACCTCTAATGATAGGTAAAGTGATAGATGCCTCTGGTAAATTCATAGATGCCTCTATGATAGATAATGTGATAGATGCTTCTAATGATTAGTGAAGTGATAGATGTCTTTTATTACAGATAAAGTGATAGATTTCACTTACGATAAACTGATGCCTATAATGATAGAGGAGGCAATAGATGCCTCAATGATATATAAAGAGGTAGATGCCTCTTAAGATAGTGATAGATGCCACATGGGATTGATAAAGTGATAGATGCCACATGGGATTGATAAAGTGATAGATGCCTCCATAATAGATAAAGTGATAAGATGCCTCTATGATAGATAATGTGTTAGATAGCTCTATAATAGATAATGTAATAGACGTCTCTACAACACATAGGATTGATAAAGTGATAGATGGTTCTTATGATAAACTAATGCCTCTAATGATAGGTAAGGTGATTGATGCCTCTACTGATGGTGATAAATGCCTCTTAGAATTGATAAAGTGATAGATGGGTCTTAGAATTGATAAAGTAATAGATGGGTCTTAGAATTGATAAAGTAATAGATGGCTCCTGTGATAAAGTGATAGATGCCTCCATAATAGATAAAGTGATAAGATACCTCTATGATAGATAGTGATAGATGCCTCTAATAATAGATAAATTGATAGATGTCTCTTATGATAAAGTGATAGGTGTCTCTAAAAGATAATGTGATAGATATCTCTATGATTGATAACATAATGGATGCTTCTGTGATAGGTAAAGCAATAGGTGCCTCTGTGATAGATAAAGCGATAGATGCCTCTGTGATAAAGTGATAAATGCCTCTTATGATAAACTGATGCCTCTAATGATAGATAAGGTGATTGATGCCACTGATGATAACAATAGATGCCTCTTAGGATTGATAAAGTGATAGGTGGCTTTTAGGGTTGATAAAGTGATAGATAGCTCTTATGATAAAGTGATGGACACCTATATGATAAATGAAAGGATAGAAGCCTCGTAGGACGGATAAAGTAATAGACACCTTTTATGATAATTAAAGTGATAGACACCTGTTATGATAGAGGAAGCGATGGATGCCTCTATGATAGATAAACTGGTAGATGTCTCTTAGGATGGATGAGGTGATAGATGCCTATAATGATAGCTAAAGCAGAAGATGCCTCTACTGGCAGATGAAGAGGTAGATGTCTTTTAGGATTGGTAAAGTGGTAGATGTCTCTTATGATAAAGTGATGGACACGTATATGATAGGATAGATGCCTCCTATTATAAAGTGATAGATAACTCTTATGATAGTGATGGACACCTATTATGAAAGATAAAGCGATAGATGCCTCTTATGATAGATAAATTGATAGATGCTTCTAATGATAAAGTGATAGATGCTTATAATGATAGATAAGGTAATAGATGCCTCAACAATAGATAAAGCGGTAGATGCCACCGATAATAAAGTGGTAGATTACTCTTACGGTAGCAATAGATGGCTGTTAGGATTGATAAAGTGATAGGTGCCTCCTTGATGGATAAAGTGATAGAAGCCTCTAAAGATAGATGAAGTGATAGATGCCTCTAAAGATAGATGAAGTGATAGATGCCTCTAATGATAGATGAGGCAATAGATGCCTTTTATGATCATGGTAGATGGCTCTTAGGATTAAGTGATAGATACCTGTTGTGATAAAGTGATAAACTTTTTTATGATAGATAAAGTGATGGGCACCTATATGATAGCTAAAGGGATAGACGCCTCTTAGGATGCATAAAGGGGTAGACGCCTTTTACGATATTTAAAATTATAGACACCTGTTTTGATAGAGGAAGTGATGGATGCCTCTAACTACAGATAAGGCGATAGACACCTTATGACGAAGTGATGGGCAACTTTTATGACGAAGTGATGGGCAACTTTTATGACGAAGTGATGGGCAACTTTTATGATAGTGGTAGACCCCTCATGATAAAGTGATAGATGCCTGTTACGATAGATGAAGCGACAGATGCCTCTTAATGATAGTCACAGATGGCTGTTAGGATTGATAGTGATAGATGACTTTTATGATAGTCATAGATGCCTCTTATGATAGAGAAAGTGATGAACATCTTTTACGATAAAGTGATGGGTGCCTCTTTAGGATGGTGAAGTGATGGGCACCTCTTATGATAAAAGTGATAGATGCCTTTTACAATAGTTAAAGTGGTCTGTACCTCTTAACGATAAAGGAAGTGACAGACGCCTGTTATGATAGAGAAAGTGATGGAGGCCTATTATGATAAAGTGATGGATACCTTTTACAGGATCCTCTTAAGATAGATAAATTGATAGATGCCTCTTAGGAATGATAAAGCGATAGATGTCTCTTGGGGTAAGTACCTCTTGCCATAGAGGAAGTGGTAGATAGCTCTTATGATAGATAGCTCTTATGATAGATAGCTCTTATGATAGATAAAGTGATAGATACCTTATGAAGAGACATAACTTATTCTGTAGCTTTTAGTGTCCTTGATTTGCAGGATCTTTAGTAAAATCAGGATTCCCAGGCGCAGAACCTAGAATGATTTTAGCGTTTAGGAAGAGTCGTTCTAAGGAATGGAAAGTAAAATGTGTTCGTCCAAAAAGTAAGTGCAAGTATGGTACCTTGCTAACCCTTGTTAAGCCCCAAACCACAAAATTTTAGAGCTTTAGTTGTCCACAACTAAGACAGCACAGTTTTATTCCTCCATTGAAATATATATATGACTATTTTGTAATAAATAATTTATAGACATGTTGTTGGGTTTTGACCTAACATCTGTTAACACTAAGTCTAGATGGTGTCTTTATGTAATTTTTCATACAGCAAAAGGCAGGCAGCTTATATACAGAAAATTAATGATGAGCTGTTTTCCACACTACTGAGAATCTTACGTATTTTAAATTAAGCTAATTGTGCTCTGGGATGCCATGTGCTCTTGTTTTACACTTAAATCGTAGAATGGTTAGGGTTGGAAAGGAACTTAAGATCATCTAGCCATGGGGAGGGACACCTCGCACTAGACTATGTCACCCAAGGCTCTGTCCAGCCTGGCCTTGAAGACTGCCAGGGATGGAGCATTTACCACTTCTTTGGATAGCAGTTCCTGTGCCTCACCACTCTCATGATAAAGAACTTCTTCCTTATATCTAACCTGAATCTCCTCTGTGTAAGCTTTAATCCATTACCCCTTGTCCTGTCACTGCAATCCCTGATGAAGAGTCCCTTTCCAGCATCTTTGTAGGCCCCTTTCAGATACTGGAAGGCTGCTATGAGGTCTCCACACAGCTTCTCTTCTTCAGGCTGAACAGCCCCAATTTTCTAAGCCTACCTTTGTAACTGTAAATATGTTGACATGTTCACATAACTTGCAACCAATATTCAGATTTATGTTTGGGGAGTAGGGATAAGTAAAATATGAAAACTGGGACACAGTTTCTGTCTTAAAGTTGTAGAGGATTAATTGCAATTTTCTCTGAAGTTCCAGGACCTTCTGCTGCACTGACAACAATGCAGCTTTTCTCCAAGCAGAACCCTTCAAGACAGGAAGTCACTAAACTCCAGCAGCAAATAAGAGCAAATGGCACAGGCTTGACATCGTTAAAGCGTGAAATCTCAGAGCTTCGCATCAAGGTGCAAGAGCAACAGAAACAACTCCAAGATCAAGATCAGAAACTGCTTGAGCAAACCCAAATCATAGGTGAACAGAATGCCCGATTGGCTGAGCTTGAACGCAAGCTGCGAGATGTGATGGAGAGCACAGTAGGAAATTCTTCAGGGTCCAGCTCAAATGAACAATCTCCTAGAAAACGGAGGAAGACGGTTGAATCCACAGACTGTCCTAGGAAATCTAAACGCCTTCGAAACAGAAAATAACTTGGGAGTAAACAACACTTTCAGGAGGATACACTTATCTTTAGTAGCCCAAGCAGGTCTGCTTGTTTGTGACTAGCTTCATGGTGTCACTTAGGCTGCTGGTTCTTCAAAACACCACTTAGACTTGAACAGTAATTTTCTTTCATTGAGACTTTTCCCCTGCTATCTGTATGGATGGGCCTAATGCACAAAATCTTTCAGATTTGCAACAGTTACATACTAACCAGACCTGCTCTGTTATGTTTTGAGAGGGTAACTTTTTTTTGTGCCGATGTGTTTAAAGTAAACTTATTTGTGTTTATGCATATGTTCAAATAAAAACCTTAAATAAATTCAGTCTTAACTGATTAAAAAGTTAAGCATAAAAACAAATGTCCTGTTCACTTGAAGCAAAGATCCATTTGTAAAATCTTGGTTTAGAGAACTTGAACTTTTTTTGTTAAAAGTGACCTTGTCTGGAATGTCTGAAAAGTAGTTAATACTTTTGGGGGGTCTCTGTAACAAGTAACACTGACTTCTTAAGCTACAGTATTGGCTATGTATTTTTGTAAACTTAAAAGGAAAGGCCTCTGTCTGGTCTTCACATGCACACCCCGTGGATGTTGGTCTTGGGAGTCATATTCCACATTTGCATGGATTTATGCATGTGCAGCTTAGTCAGCCTACCAAAATCATTTGCCTGAAGTTGTTCGGAACTCTGGGAGAGAGCAGAGACCTATAAAGCAATTTCTTTGTTCCTCAGCCATAGCTTAGTATCTGCTTTCTGACAATGATGTGGTCTCACCCAGGTGAGTTTGAACCCCGGTGCTCTCCCTCTCTCACTGCCTGTAAATCACAGGTATGGTTAGGCAGAGCTGGGGAACTGAGATCACTTGATTCACAGGCCAACATTTAATCAGTATCAAATTGTCCCCAGAATACCCAAGCTCAGGGGGACATGTTTGAATGAAATTCTGTATTGTGGAAAAACTTCAACTATTATGTGTGTATGTGTTTGGGGTGGGGTGGAAATTTCTCTGTAACGCTGATGACAATATTCTACAGTTTCCTTATCCGAAAAAGTAAATCACTTCAGACAAAGCTTTAATTTCTTTTGCACCTCTGTTTTGAGCTTGTAACTGGAAAAGCATGTCTTGCACTGTTCAGTCTCTCTGATCACCTTAACAACCTCAGAGTTGTGTACAGTGATTTATTTTTTTTCCCCCATCTGTATATTTTTGGAACTTTATACAAATACCATTGTCCTTGTTTTTGTTTTAATGTACTAAACTATGTAGCTTTATCCTTTGACTTACGTTTTTTTTTTTTAATTAGCTACTGCTTTGTGTTTAGGTGGTACTGAATTCAAATTGGTGTGGCACTGAAAATGCAAATACTGCATTTGGAGCTGGTCAGAATCTTGCTGTTATTACCATGAGTTAAAGTGCAAATTTCTCATACGTTTTATGTGGCTGTCAGCATCACGTAGTGGTTGTATTTAAATCGGTGAACAAAGCAGAAATTGTCTGGTCAAATGTTACACGATTGTGGGGAAAAGCAACCTTTCCTTAAAACTTCAGCTACAAGTTTTACTTCTAAAACATATTAGCTCATATCAGAAGTAACATTGCAAATGCCTAATATTTAGCAGACATTTAATTTTTAAATAAACTTGTTGGGTGGTTTGTGTCCTTTAAAAAAAACCCAAACATACTGCTTAAAAGAAGCATCCAGGAAGTGATACAAAGTTATCTGAGGGAAAGGTTAAACTGTTAAAGGAGTAAATTGCCTTTTTTACTGTTACGGACCTCTTTAAGGTAGGTATCTGCTGTTCAGTTTAAAAGCATATATTTTGTCTTTTAGAAAATAATCTTGACTCAAAAGATTCGGAATGATAGCTGTAACTGCTGTCCATCATTTGATACAAATTCATTTAATGGTCACTCATGGTGACAAATTGATGGAGTTTTTTAACTACCCCATATTTGTGGTTAAATAGGAATTGCATATACTGAAAAGGTTAATTCATATATCTCAATATCTTTCACTTCAGTTTCTTTATTCTAGAAGATGCAAACGGTTCCCTCCCTCCCCCCTAGTATACAAATAGTTTCAGGTTATTCATATTAATATATTTGTGAATCTGTGTGTAAGCCACGTGTAAACTGAGCTGGAAAGAACAACAACAGCCTATTGTTACATGAAACATTCTCTGTGAATGGTGCCAAGTTGGAACCTTCAACTAAAGGAAGTATCACGTGCTGCAAGTTTGCAGGTGTATCCTGATCGTCTGTGTGCTACCAAATATAGTAAAATTGAATGAGCCCCATGAAACTTAAGTGGTAGAAGGGGATTGTTACAAACAGTCTCCAAGAAATGTCACAGCAAAGGTATGCTACTATTTTGTTTTCACTTCCTGGGGAGGGAGGGAGATGACTCTCAGACTGGAATATACACTCGTGGTATAGATAGAATATGGAAAACAAATAGTAGAGGAATAACTGGAAAATGAATTTCTGACCCCATATTGACCCTTACTAAATAGAAAAGGGTGCATGAACAAGCTGATAAATAGCCTGAAGTAAAATTAAATCATTTCTGACTATAAATTTCTGTGCAGGTTTACATGAATTGGTATATCAGCCTCAAAAAGTACAGTGTTAGTAGCAATTAGTGATCACAGAATCTGTTCAAGGTAGAACCTCAGATTAGTGAGACTAAGATGTAATTTACAAGTTAACATAAAAAATTTTATTTGCAGTGTCTTCAGTTTTAGCGCTTGTAGCAACAGCTGAAACAGTACAGCTCAGGGTTGACAGGGAAAGCCAAGTGTCTTCTACAGCTGTTTCTTAAAATAGCTTAAAACTCCTGAGGCTTTCCTGTTTCTTGAGCTTGCTTGCTTTTTTTTTTTTAGTCTTAAAACAGCAGCTTGCTTTGTAACAGCTCTTTGTTTCATGGTAGGGTCTTGAATTCCTGATACTCAGCGCATTAACTTAATCATAGAAGTTCATTAATGTTACAAGTTTGCCTCCACATAATTTCTCAATGTAAAAGGTAAGACTATTGAACAGAAGCTTTGTTTCTCTTACTAAGATCTTCTAACAGTTAATTATGGGAACTGCTAAGATCACCTAAGGAATTTTCTGCATCAGGAGCCTCTTGGAAAATAGGGTGATGCAAGAAGTAGTTAAATGTGTGTTTGGACAAGCAAGGATAACCTATTTCCTAGTGTTCCTGATGATTTTAAGGTGGTAACTGGCAAATTGCAGTGATAGTTTGTTCATTCATAGGTAAATTCAGTTTGGAGTATCTTACCACAGCACATCTGCTAATTGTTACTGTTCTGATACTCTCTAGTTGCATTCCTATGTTGCTTTGCACTGTTCTTTGACCAGCTCACTTGTCCATGTACTCTCAGTTCTCGCAGTTGTACTTGCTGGATCTCACCTTCCTGGGTGGATGGGGATGTGCTGCCAGCTGTGGCTTATGTGTAACTGAGCACTCCGGGATTTTTTGTTCTAGCTTTGTGCCAGCTGAAGACATGCTAGGTACTGGATTATCTTTGTCTTTAGAAGGGAAAGTTCCATACAAAACCTGTTACCTTGCTGATGACCCAATCTGGATTTGTTACATGGAATGCTTAAACCAGAAAGGCTCAGTGATTAGGAAAAACACTGCACTCCAGGACACTTGGGCAATTATATTTTCCAAAACTTTCCTATTTAATATTTTTCTTAGTTGTTTAAGCCTTGTTTAGCTGCAATGGAATGTTTATTTTATAAATCTGGAATCTATTTAACTACCCTACTGAAACTTCTGACCATTTACAAACCTATATAAATTTGCAGTGCTGTAAACCTGCTGCTGCGTACTGAACTCTTAATACCCGTGTCTTTTTTTCCCTCCAGTGCTCCTGTCCGTAGCTATGACCTTTCTTAGCCGCAGCCACGTTTTGTTCTCTGCAGGATCCTTCCCATGGTTGAGAAGGTTTTTAGTGCAGTGCTAATATTTGAACTACAATGAGAAGGGAACATTTTGAGGAACAAGGGAGACTTGTTTTTCAACCAGTCCATCAGACCCATGGCGTCCAAAGCTGGAGCTGGGAATTGAACTTTCCATTCCAATGTCACCCGTTTTTGATGTTGAGTGAAACACTTGTGATCCTGGCAATTTTGCAAACAATTTCTGCTCTGGTAACTCAAACGCACTTCCTGGTTTACTGAGAAGTGGTCACTGAGCAAGAAGTAAAACTGAACAAGGAGAAAATTCCTTGATGAAATAGAAACATTGATTTTCCTGTGTATGCTGCACCACTCCTCACATGTGACTATGGACAGAGGAGCTGTGAATAAACTTTTCCATCTTTCTTCCACTCTTCCCATTTTTGCTTCTAATTCACATCCTAATATGCACAGATTAAAAATGTGTGTGAACAAAAATATTTGCAAAGCTGTTTTGTCTTAGAGATCCTGTGCTTTGTCCATTACTTTAGGTTGTAAACATTTTCAAGTAGGAATTGTATTTCCACTGCATTTGCACCATTGCACATGGGGTAATATTTATTGGCCTTTTTTATTCATTATTACTAATAAATTTCAAGCGATGCATCATGAACCTTGAGATATTCATATTACATTCATACATCAGGTATAATTTACTTTGTGACAACTTCCTGTTAATCACTTATTATTGATTTACATACCTTATCTATCATAGAGGCATCTATCACCTTATCTATTGTAAGAGGCATCCATCACTTCCTCTATCATAACAGGCATCTATCACTTTTACTAATGTAAATGGTGTCTATCCCTTTATCCATCATAAGAGGCATCTATACCTTTATCATAGAGGTACCATCACTTTCTCCATCATAAAAGGCATCCATCACTTTATCATAAGTGATGTCTATTGCTTTATCAATCATTAGAGTGGAATTAAGAACAACTAAAATTCCAAGCAAGTACTCATTCTAACTGCTACATAAAGCAGTCTTTGTAACTGAACTGCCCACAGTCAGTATTTTATGCAAAATAGAGGCAGGGAGAGATAAAATGGAGTTTAGCTCTCACAGAGAAGTTTGTCAAAGCTCTTAAAATATCTTACCACAAAAAGTGAAGAAAATGGAGACCTACCTTGGCCCAGGTGTTTTGGAGTTGCAGCTGAGGATGTATCTTTAGGTAGCTTTTAGAAGCTTAGACTTTGGCCAAATGACAGCTAGTTCTTCCAACCACACATCTCTCACCTATGGACAAAAAAAAAGTGCTTTTTGAAGAGCCACTGGAAGATGCGGTTTGTTTCCAGTCTTAATAAAGCGACTCGCATGAGTCTACTCGACAGTCTGCGGCGGCCTCTGGGCAGGTTGTCACCACCGAGGGGGCAGAAATCCCACCGGCAGCTAAACCCGCATGAGCACCATTGAGGACAGGAGGCAGCGCACGGCGGGGCGGGGTGTGTGTGAACATGAAGCCGGCTCGTCCTCTCTACCACGGTGAGCCATGAAGGAGCTCCGGGTTTCCACAGCGTCTGGGCGCAGGAGGGCTGCCGGAGTCAGGGGTAGCGCTACAAGCCGAGACTTTTCTCTCCCTCCTTACATACCACTTATTCATGAGGCGTTATTAAGGGCACCCACAGCACTGGCCACCGCACTGATGGTTTGAGGGGCAGGCTGCCGCCCCGCTCTCTGCTCCCCTGAGGCGGCACCGCGTCACGGCCCCCTCAGCCCACACCCGGCCCCTCGGCCAAGGACGCCTCCAGGGGGAAGGTCGGAGAGCCGCAGCCCGCCCGTACGGCCGCAGGACGGATCAATGTGCACCTTTTCCGTGAGAAGGGGGCTGACACAAGCGCCCTTCGACGGGGGCAGCGCGGAGCGGGGAGGGTGGGTGTCGCGGTTTGGGTGCTGCGGAACGGGGCCGAGCGGGTACGGGCTAGCGGGCTCCGCGCTGCCGAGATGGGCAACACCGTCGCCAGAGAGGATTTCGAGTGGGTCTACACGGACCAGCCTCATGCAGACCGCCGCAAGGAGATCCTGGGTGAGGAGGAGAGGTGGCGGCGGTGCTGCCGCTCCTTGCCGCTGGCTGCGTGGCGGGGCGCGGGGGACACCCCACAAAATGGCTGCCGGGCGCCCACGCCGGGGGGCGCCGTGGGGAGAGCCCGTCCGCCGCCGCTGGTCGTTAGAGGAACCTGGAGCGTGGGGACAGGCGAGCGTGGCGGAGTGCGGCCGGGGCCACAACCGGCCCGGGCCGAGTGAGAGGAGCGGCGCGGCGCCGGCCGCGTCTGTGGAGGCGGGAGCCGCCACCTTGGCGGCGGGGGAGGGGAAGGAGAAGGAGGCGGGGGGCGCCTCGCTGCCGGCGGAGGCAGCGTTTGAGCCCCAGACGTAGGGTGGGCGGCCCGGGCTTCCATTTCGAGCTGCGGAGCGGCGCGGGTGATGCGGGTCCCCTCGCTCCCTGCGGGCCGCTCGCCGCCCGCTTCCGCGGAGCCCTGCGTGCGGTAGGAAGCGAGCTGAATAATTGATAACGTGTCTGGTGGTCGGTATAAATAGCTCGGGTGCAGGGCGTAGAGGTCGCCGCGGCACGCAGGAGTGGTGGCGAAGAACCGCGTTTTCAAGCGAGATGGCCAAAATCAGCCCTTCTGAATTGCTGGTGGGTTGTCAGTTCAAGGCTTTTCCTTTCCGGGTAGCCGGAGGTGGTACTGATGCTTGTCATGTACATGTCTGGTTTCTGAGCAACAGAAATACGCTAAAATGATTTAAATTGAAAGGATTCATTATTGCAGTAAATGTCACAAGTGGAAAGCTGGTGGGGTTTCATCATGTTTGCAGACAGCCCTAACTGGGAGGAAGGGAAGGAATGGCTATATCTGCTTTTGTAATCTAACTGGTTGTGAGGAGAGCTTCTAAATAACTGCTTTTTTTCCACTGAATTCTTTCCCATCTAGCGAAGCATCCAGAGATTAAAGCGTTGATGAAGCCAGACTACAACTTGATCTGGGTGGTTGTGCTGATGGTTCTTGCACAGTTGACTGCCTTTTACCTAGTTAAAGACTTGGACTGGAAATGGGTAATCTTCTGGGCATATGTTTTTGGAAGCTGTATTAGCCACTCCATGACTCTGGCGATTCACGAGATCTCCCATAACAGTGCCTTTGGCAACAGCAAAGCAATGTGGAATCGATGGTTTGGGATATTTGCCAACCTCCCTCTTGGCCTCCCATACTCAATATCCTTCAAGAGATACCACATGGATCATCATCGTTATTTGGGAGGCGATGGAATTGATGTGGACATTCCTACCAACTTTGAAGGCTGGTTTTTCTGCACCCGTTTTAGGAAGTTCATATGGATTGTTCTTCAGCCATTTTTCTATGCGATTAGACCTCTCTGCATCAATCCCAAACCTATTACTCGACTTGAAATAATCAATTTGTTGGCTCAACTTTCCTTTGATGTCGTGATATATTATTTATGGGGAGTTAAATCCACATTTTACATGCTTGCTGGCTCAGTACTTGGACTTGGGTTGCACCCAATTTCAGGACATTTCATAGCTGAACATTACATGTTTTTGAAAGGACATGAGACATATTCCTACTACGGGCCACTTAATTTGCTCACTTTTAATGTTGGCTATCACAATGAACATCATGACTTTCCTAATATTCCTGGCAAGAGCCTTCCACTGGTAAGTTTACGTCTGAGGTTATTACTTCTGCTCAAAATAAGCCCTACTTGAAAATTGGGTGGAACACTGATAGAAGAATGGAAGTTGGGAGATAAAAAGCCCAAACAAGAACAAACAACTGTTTTCAAGTTGAGTGATGAAGGGGGTAGTTATTTATAATTTCAGTGGTCTCTTAACCTAACCACAGCCTCTTCCATGAAAGTGGAGGGGAGGAAATGTATGCCTTAAGTTGTGCACTGTATTCTTTAATCACAACCAGCCTTCTGATTTCTTCAGAAACTAGCTAAGAAGTTGCAAATAACTTCAGATTTGTTGGCTCTGTCCTTGAAGTCTGAAGGACGGTGTTCTTATGTATGCTTATCCTTCAGTCTCTCCTATCACTGTAATTCTCTGATGGGGAAAAGAGAGGGTCTGAGGTACTGCTGATGTTTGTTGTACTGTGACGTATGTTTAACAGCTTTCTAGTTTGGAGCAGCTCAGTTTCTTGTAGTGAGAGCTTTTGAACCTTAAGTGTTAGGCTTCAAAGCCGAGACTTTGGACCTTCCACATGAGAGTAGATGGAAACTTTCACATTAGTTCCTCTCCAGGTCTTTGCTGGCTTTTAAGCAGGAGCTTAATTGTCATTGTGTATGTGTGTCCCAATTGGAGTATGGGAACACAGGCTTCCAGGGTTACACCTAAAACTCATCTGCAGTTAAAAGTTGCTTTTATCAGTGGAAAATGTCTTTAATCAGACACTAAATTAGCAGTTTGACAGCAGCTGTGGTGTTGGTCTTGCAGCTTTGTTACTGCACTTGATGGTGACCTTGTAAGCTTGTGCCTTTGGAGTATAAGCTTGATTGTTGTTTCTGTTGTCGGTGGAAGTGTAGGTGAAATAAATACTCCAGCACTACTTTATCAAGGTGGTTAAATTCTGTAACTCCTTTGTTGAGACTTTTCTGTGGGCCTTGTTGATTTTGAAAGAGATGGGTGATTTTTCTTATCCATAGATTTCATCTTTCAAATGCAGCCAAAGCTGCTTTAACTAGCCTTGATACTGAGATCTGTGCTGATGAACCAGCATTTCACTTCTTGGACCAGTACTTAAGTTGTAAGCAGGGAATGAATTTTTTTCCAAGTACTTAACTGCAGAGGTGAATACCCAGCTCTGCTATAGGACTGTTAATCCACAGCTCTGATAAAAAAGAACAAAGCTGCCTTTTAGAAGAGCATAGTTAATTTGATTGGACTGGACTCTGCTATGCTGTGTGCTAAAGATCACTGAACTAACTGAACACTTGATTCCAGCTGGTGTATTGGGTATAATTACCTATTGAATAAAAGTATAGTGGCTAGATGCACTGTGATCACACTGTAGGCGTGCTGATGGATCAAAATAATCTTCAGCTCCAAAGCAGGCATGCAGGTATCTTGGGTTGGTCTGTGGCTTATACAGATTAATATTTTTTTTCTGTCGAAAGCTATGGAATTTAGTGAAAATTCAGGTTTGCTTTGTTCAGGTTTTTCAGTCTTTAGGTGGTGGGCCTTAAATACCAGTAAGGATATCTAACTGAAACTCCATCTCTCTTAGATTGTAACAGTGGTCTAGTCAGCATGTACATCTGCGAATAGTCTTTGGAAGTGGTTTATATATGTTCTTTGATGTCTGCAGAAACAGGATGTACCTCAGAAATAAGATGCTTTTTTTTCTTTGTGTGCTATGACTTGAAGCTACATGTAAAAATAGCTGTGTTTCAACATCTCTTCCTAGAACATAAAGCATCCTTTTTGGTGATAACTCGTATGAGTCAGCACTGAACTGAATCACCCACTTCCACTGCAACCGAAGTACTTTTGTGAGCTACATTATTCTGTAGGTAGCACAGTGAATGGACTTCAGTGCTAGCAGCTTGTTCTAGTTGGCTTCAGTAGAAAAGTTTCACATGATGTTTACTTAACAATCAGGGAGTAACTTTTTTCTTCAACAAACTTTCATACTGTGGTACTAGTAGCCTTCCTTATAGACTCTCAACAGCTAAAATGAGACTTCTAGTGCTCTGTATTAATTTACACATTGAGGATTGTGAATTTTCATTATTAGTGCTAATACAAATAGCAAATAAACCTTGTATTTTTTCTTTAGGTGAAGAAAATAGCAGCTGAATACTATGACAACCTGCCACAATATAACTCTTGGGTAAAAGTACTATATGACTTCGTGATGGATGACACAATCAGCCCATATTCACGTATGAAAAGGCACTTAAAGGGTGAAGTGAAGCAAGATTAAACTTCTGGCAACCAAAAGAAGACTTTGAAATGTCTGCTTGCTTTAAAGTGGCTGGTATAAGGTCTCTTGCTAAAGCTGTTCACCAGTGTCCCGAATTAAGATTTACAGCAACACAGCAATGCATCCTTAAGGATTTTGTAGCAGGCTCCTACCAGCTGTAACATTCCTCACAGTCCTCAGATATGTTGGTTTAATGTGTTTGTTTGCCTAAAGATCAGTGTTATTATATACATAATGCTAAATCACTTTGTTACAGGACTTACTTTGGCAGGTGTGAAATCTATGTAAAATACCTGCCTGCCTCTTAAAAACATACTGAGTTCTCAATGTAGTACGCTGCCCACAAAATGCTGTTTAGATGACTGTAGTGTTCAAATGCTGTACTTACCTGTTAATTCTACCCTAACATGATTTGTTAAAGTAAACCTCTTGAACCTGTTTCCTAACTTATGGGTGGATGAACTAAATTTGCACAGAAATTTTAAGTCTTTTTCTGTTTAAATACGTAACATGTCATTTGAAGCATTGGTTTAAAGTTCTGTGTTTTCTAAGGAGCAATATGTCAGAATGAACCTGGTATCTTTGAAATGGCTTGTGTGGCTTCCTTGTGAAAAGGTGGGGAATTCAAGGGTATTACCAACTTTGTGGGTCACCGCCTACTGTTTAAGCTGCTTGTGTTGGCATATAGCTTGAGCAGCCAGCATTCAGTGTTGTGTTGTTTAAGCCGTTAGGTAGCTTAATGTAACTGATAAGGTTTTTCCTTTTTCATAATGGAAAAGGTCTTGTTACAGTTTGGGGTTTTTTTGTGTTCAAAGAAAAAGGTTTAGGTTCGTCTTAATTGTCTCTGCTATTGCCATGGTTTTAAATGCTCAATCTACATATTTTTACAGTCATTTGGAAATTCAGCTTGTAGGGAAAACTGAAGCAATTGAAACAGGTACTGTCTGGCAAATGATTAAGTGTATTAGTCATGTGTGTACATAAAAAGGTGTTGCTAAATTATTTTTTTTCTTCCTTCCTAAACCTCCAGTACCCTACATACACACTTGCCTTTCTTGCATACTAAAATGGGGTGGAAGCACGGGTGGTGATATCAAATTTCCTCTTAAGAAGTTTTTAAATTGGGAACAGAGAATGCATAGACTTCCTGAACAGTGAAGAATCTCTACATACCTCAGAGCAGTGCATTTACCTTCTATCGTTTAATGCACTGATGATGGCTTTAAGCAGCCAAAGATAGCTACAAATCACCCTTAAATCTCAAATGGTGATCCTATGGTTCACTAACAAAGATGGAATTTGCTGAAAGTGTAAGTCTTAGCTGCTGTCCACGCTGGTCTGCTGTAAGTAACTTCATTTTTAGATGCTGCCTTCAACTCACATTTTATTTTGGTGTGTTTTGGGGGATTCTTTTTAAGAAGCTGAGAGCCTGACAAGAGTATGTTGATGCCTCTTTATCCTTGCTCGATTGTGGTCTTATTTTTAATGTGTTTTGTTGAAGTGTGGGGCCCTTACATGTGGCTAAGCACTAGAAATGGGATGCAAGTGTGCCAGCCACTCACTGGCAGGATAATGAAGTCACTTTGTAACATGCTAGCTGGCCAGCATATTGCTCAGGGTAGACTGTAATGTCAAAATAGACTTTATCTAGTATTCTTACATGTAATTAAAAAGCAAATATTAAATAATATTGGATGAATTTTTGACTGGTCCCCTTATACTGAGGAATTTGAGTTTTAGTGAAATTTGGTATTTTTACAGCAGATGCAAGACCTGTTGAGTGGTTCCATAGACAAACTGTAAAGAATCATTGCCTTTACTCAAGGAAAATGTCAGTTGAACAACTTGAATAGGCTTGAGTTGCAGAACATACATTTGGTGGATTTTTTTCTTTAAGCTACTTCTGTATGACTGCTCAATTTAAGAAGCAAACGGTGGAATTAAATCTCATCAGTGTTGATGGCTTAACCTAGCTGGATGAAGGACGGAAAGAATCTCTGGAAAGTTTTATGGCTAAAAGCTAAAGTTTTAAAGAAATATCAGTTAGGCTTGATGATAAAATAACCAGAGTTCCAAGTCAAATTTTATACTTGGGCTTAGTTACCTACTTCATGTAATCCCCGATGTTCTTTACTATCCTCCCAATAGGTAGTCCAGGTGTGGATTCCTGCTTCTAAACAGGACTGAAGTTGCTATTTCTCCTGTTTAAAATCGCAGATGTTGCTTTAAGGTGTTCTGTGATCTTCCCTTCCAGCTGTGATTATAAATACACTATTTTCACTGTAAAAGCTGCAGGATAATGGGGAATTCTCTGCTTGCTGTAATCTTTGAGACATCTACTGGCTACCTATTGGAGAAGATTCACTGGAAGAGGTTAAGCTCAGCTAGTGAGACTTAAGTTTGTGTTTACACCATGGCCTGATTCTTGCAAGCATTGGTGGTGACTGTTCTTAGGTATACAATTACTGTGTTAATACACAAGAGGTTGTAGCATATAACTTGTAGTAGGGATTTTGCCAGAAGCAGATCATCTGAAAGCTAACCTGTATGGCAGCAAAATTTCATCCCTAAAAGTCAGAAGCATTTCTGAACCACTGGTAAAAGGAATTAAGACCAGCCAGACTACCTGACTTGCTGGTATATTCTAAATGAATAACTGGTTTAGTCCAGTCATAATGTGGCATGTAGTCCAAAGGCATGGCACAAATAATACTATTTTTTTGACATACATATGAATTACCTAGTTATTGTTTTTAAGGAATTCAGTAACTTTAATGCTATTAGAATGTATCTGGCAGAAACAGGTTAGTATAATGTTTGCAACACTTAATCTGAAAGTTGGAGGCACCTTTTGACTAACCTGTAAAGAACAAATTAAAGAGCATTAATTTTATGGTCCTGTGATTTAGAGCTGTAACAGTTAAACCAACTATAATGTTTTAATAGATCTATTCAGACAGGAATGAGTTAACTTTGGCCTTTCTACATGCTTGTTAGGGTTTGCTCTTTTCTACCTAAAGCATCTTGCTAGTTTGTCAGTTTGGCAAACCTCTCCTTTATATGAAATCAGCCAGGAGTCGTAACTGTCAAAACAGAGCTGACTTTGGGTCAGCTGTGTTAAACACGTCATCCAAGTATTTTAGCTGCAGTTAAATAGTGCAGAGCTCTGAATCCCCTTCAGGGCCTTCAAAGTAACTTAGTTTTCAGAATAAACTGCCTTGCGTGGCTTTTAACACACACACCCCTAATTATTTGAAGCTGCTTAAGTGGAATAAGTAATGCATCCTGGAATCTCATCATACTAGGCATGAGTTTTCCCACAGGACAGGCGTGGGTATGTTCCTCTTTCAAAACAACTCTTGCCTCTGGCATTCTTGTTCTGCTGTTGAACCGGTCTGCTCCATAAGAGTGACAATTAACATGTGTTAAATGGGTGCATCTTTCTGGCTACAGTGCTCCATGCTTTCAGATCCAGGGCAAGACTTCCTACCTGGAACCAGAGGTGAGCTGGAAAGTAGTTAAGACTTTTAGTTTTGTGTCTCAGAATTCATTTGGTTAAGTCATTACATGCCAGCCAGCATGTAAATGCACACTTAAAAGTCTACAGATGCTGAGAAATGGATCTGTGCTAGGTATGTAGACGCTGTTAGGCAATTATTTCAGTGGTTCAACTTTGCTTCCTCAGCATTTTTTGTTATATCAGATGAAGTAGTGTGGCAGCAACAGTAGAACTTGAAGCTGTTCATTCCGTATTTAATGATGAGGTTCTAGAAGCAATAATGTCAATGCTGCAGGCTGCGGGCTGCCATTCTAAGCCTGTTGGACAAACAGGTGAAAAGTCGCTTTCAGGTAGTGATCTTGGATGGTCAGTGGTCTAAGACACAGCTTTTAGGAAGGGTACTGCTCTGTAACTGAAGAGACTCAAAAGAGTTAAAGGCAAAAAAAGTTCTACTGTTCTAGCTTGCGGACTGCAAAGCACAGGAGCTACTTCTGGGTCTGCCAAGTTTGCTTCTGCAAGGTCCTAGGAAAAGTCTGACAAATAGGTGTGTCTGAATCACGGAGTTGTGTCTTTAGTATAGCAACCTGCAACTCCATGTACACAATTATTTCTTCTCTATCAAATTCTTTATTTCACAATCAAGCCTGCAGTGCTATCCAAGACTTTAGTAAGGACTGAGATATTGAAAAAGTTTCTTACTGAGCCAAGAATGCAAACTGTGTTTCTTCTCTAACAGTTCCCCTGCACTGCCTCTACCCCCTATCCAAGCTCAAGTTAGCATCTAATATGCTCTGGGACAGAATCATCACTGTGATTTAGATATGTGGCTAGCCTCAAGAAAAGGGAGAGGAGAATGGCATGATGAACAGTTTCGTGAGCTTGTCACAACAAACAAGATGACTAGAGGGGAAAAAACTCCTCTAGGCATGTCTGCCAGGAGAGGTGGTAGCTGCATATGCAGAACAAAGTAGAGGTCTCTGTATTGCGTGAAAAGACTTCTTCCTTAAAGCAGCTCCCATCTTCTGTGTACAAAGGCTCTTGCATTTTATTTCTTATCAATCAAGTTGTTTTTTTTTCAGTGATAAGTACAATAGCCTAAGCAGAATTTCCCTCAAGAAAAAGCAGCAGTGTGGGTGCAGCACATTCTTGTGTGAACAGTCAAATAGAGTTCAGTTGCCTGTCCTTGTCTGCTCCTTGACACACATGTAGCCCAGCCAAGGTAAGCAAACAGTACATGGACACTTGACTGACTTGGCTTCTTCTGCCTTTCAGCTTCAAGTTTTCTTGTAAATTCAAACCCTTCTGCATCCTATTTCCACCACCATGTGTTAAGAATGATCATTAGACACCTTGAAAGTTACACATTTTGTGTATGTATTTCCCTTTCCTGGAAAAAGGATAACATATTTAAGTTTATTACAATTAGACCTTTTTTAATTCCTGATTTATTTTTTATGTAGTTGGTTTTGAAACCGATGTGTGCCACGGGCAGGTAAAATCAGTGATGGCCTTTAGAATTACCGTCTCTAAAGGCAGAATGGGTGACGCTTTCAAAACTGGCATTTGAAATACCATATACTGTTTTCATGGGGCTCCTGTTTGGTTCTTTGCATTGGTCAACTCTGAAACACCCAAGTAAATAAATAGAGTGTATTACTGTACTAAGAGTTCACAGTTTGCTTCCACACAGTTGTAGCTTCCTATAAAGCAAAGAGCTTTTATTTAAGAAAGGTGGTAAAAAAAAAAGTCAAGTTGTAGACTTGGAGCTAAAAGAGGAAGAAGTTTGTGACATAGGTGGTTCTTCTATAGCTCTGTATGTGACATCTAGGTATGATTTTTATGTTAGTTACTTAACTGATGTCCTAATTGCATGGCCTCACAGTAATGAACACGCACAAGTGAAACTACTCTGAGATAAAATAATGATCCTTCATCTTGGATTTCTGCAGCTCCAAGCCTGATTTACTTGTAATTATCAGAGGACTTCATCTGATAGTCATATGGGCCCCAGCTTGAGTCACTGGAGTATCTCACCTTGTGCAAAAATCACAGTGGTAAGTACAATCTGCCATGAGTGTCAGCATTCTTAAAACACAAGCCTGTGGGGATGAGTAATTTGTAATTATCTCCCCCCACTCCCCATTTACTTCTGGGGAAAAATGTGCGAGATCTTTTGTCGGATGGCAATTTGGAGAAGAATCGGAGATGTAAGGCACTGTTCCCCCTCGAGGCAAGGTCAGTTTTAAAGTTAGATCAGCAAAGCATGATGATTTGCTTAAAGGAATTATGATTTAAGTAGGAGATGAAATGATCACCTCCCTCTTGTATGTTAAAGAAGGGGGGGGGGGGGATGCTTACAGGATAAATGTTGCTATAGAAACTTTTACTATTTACACTGAAATTTCATTAAGAATCATCTGAAGTTAAGACTATGAAATTTGCTAGCAGAAATTTTCTTTTCTGATCCTTGACTGGTGGTAGTGCTTTTACTAAGCTTAAGATTGATCAAAGATAGGAACTGAGATTAATGATCAAAGAATGCTGTAGAATGATGGCACTGGCAAAAAAAATCCACGAGGGTTTGTAGGTTTCAGAAGTCAATTGCTGTGTCTGTCACATTTCAGTGTTTTGTCTTAACTCAGCTACTTCCCAGTTTGATGATGAAAGTTGACCTCTTCCCGAGATGGAATTTTTTTGTAGTTAAAAAACTTGAGGCTGTTATTACCCTGTGTCTCAAAATCTGTAACATTTTCCTTCCTCCAGAGGAAATGGAAACTCAAATGCATAATAGATTTGTTTTGTTGCAGACTTGTCAGCTAATTAAGAATCAGCTTGCTATATAAATCTTACAGTTTCAAATGTTTCTTAGGTGGTTGTTAAACTACACCGTTGTAGCACTTCCAAACTTTACTCTTTCCTAGGTAACTTTAAGACAGTTTGCCATCTGTGGGTAGTTCTTTTGTTAAGGTGAAGGAAGCTGCTGGAAGCTCCAAGAAAGCTGCCAACACAGTCATAATGTGCCAGTGTATCTGTAAAAGGCATGATTCATGTTATGGTAACACAGAGTGCAGCACTTTCCCAGTCTGATTGCACAGCTCTGTCCTCCCAGTGATTCTTCAGGAGTCTTCCTTCCTGCAACCTTGGCTTTTTTCATTTATGGTTTAAAACAGCTATTTGAGCAGTGTAAACACTGGAATGTTTCGTTGCTCTGTCTCTGAGGGCTTCCTGATTAAGGGCACCAAATATAGGAGTGGCATTAGCTCTTTAGTGCTAAAAGCATTCACTTTTAAAAACATAAGCAGGAAGCGTGTTCTATTTTTTAATCTGGAAATAGTTAAAGATGGTTTAGAGCAGTAGGTCATTGGGACCTTTTTCCAGGTACAGTTTAAAAACTTCAGAGAGATCTAGCAGTTTCTTTCCAGCCTGTCTCTTGAAATCAGGCACAGGTATTGCCAAGCTCTCCACCAGTGCAGAGTAAGCTTCTTGGGGATTGTCCAAATGTATCACCTGCACAGTGACTGACGTAGTTCTTCATACATGATTTGATCCTAACAGTGCCAAGAAGAAAAATAAGCTTTAGACAACAGTAAAAAATCATGCACTGTATAAAAGTGACTTTATATGTGCTATTTACAGTGAAACAAACCAGCTGTATGACCCACTTAGCTGTATTTTAAAACACTTGCAAACAAAAACCTAAATATGACAAAACCCCACTACCCTGCCTCATGAGTGAGGTTCTCCAGTAACAGTCACCAGTGATGTGTAATTAATAGATCCCTTTGGCAAGAGCTCTTATACTTAATATTGCCATGTTAGGTTCAGAATTACAGCTTCACTAAGATACTGCTTCTTTTCTGGGGAGCTGCTGAATTGACACTTTACTTCCTAATTTAGTTTTGCCAAAGTGAACTGAGAGGATCTTCTTTTGATAATCTAACTTAACTGTTCCTTCATACTTTTCAATAGGCACTTTAAATGACAATTGTGAGTAACAGAATACTTAAAGATGTTAACTTGCACTGAAATAACTGACTTCAGAATGGGATGCCTGTCCATAGCTTTAAGAACAACCTATTTTGATTTGAGTCAACTGGTGAAACTAAAAGCATGCTAACAGAACTCAGATATGTACAGGAGGGAAAAGAAGAGTTAGAAGCACTAAACTGGTGAGATACAGCTTTTACCTTCCAGTATTCATAGGAAGGTATGGAGGGGGAGTTTTTGTCAGACTGAATCTGTCTAGCAGGTAGGAAGTAGCATCTGTAAATGGCAGATGAGTATGCTGTACTTCAAAATATCTAACTGAAGATTCTTCAGATGGCTGTATCTGAAATATAGGTCTCTGAGATGGGATATTTAAGCTGCCTTTGAGATGCAGAATTGTATTTCTGGTTGATTTTTAATCAGAAGGAATATGTCCTAAGTGATCATTAAGTTAAAACATCTCTTAAGTTTTTGTGGCTGTTTCTTTTTAGCTGTTTGCTTAGTGATTAGCAAAGGGGAAGAAAACTACAAGTACCATCTTTAAAGGGCCTCGGTGCCAAAGATCACTTCTAACTTTCAGAAAAGGTTAATGACCATCAATATACAATAACAATGAAAGGAAAGTGTTAACTAGTTTAACTTCTCTCTTGCTAGTGTTCAAAGTGACTGTACTAGTTTATTTTGGCTGCAGTACACTCCTGGCAACAGAGAGACCTATCCAGGAGAGCTCTACAGCAGTAACAATTTCTATATATATTAACTTCTCAGTTCTGGTAATAGAGATGATTGAACAGCTTTCCTTTCAGTCATTGAAAAGAACAGGTCATAAGGAAACTTTTAAAACAAACTTCCTTGACAAATGCAAACAATGAAAAGACTGATATCTTTTATGTCCTATCTCAAAATGGATTTTTTGCACAGTAACAAAAATGACTGAGCATCTTTGGGTGTCACATTCATCTAGGGAGGAAAAAGGTGATAGCAAGATGTGGAGCACTCTAAAGGCCTTGGCTTTTAGCTGAATATTCCACAGTAAGAGGTTAGGTCCAGTTCAATAATTAATCCAGGAATGTCCGTGAGAAGTCCAAGGTGCCATACTAAAATATAACCTCGATAGCATGGTAATCTAGCTACACACAAGGCATCATCTGCAGCTGAAAGGAGAGACTTCAATTTCTGACCTTATAAAGAGCATTAGGTTTGTTTAACGCAGGAAACAGGTAGCGTCAGTTTGAAATACATGCAAGTATACTGCAACCTTTACTATTCCCACCAGGTTCCAGTGTAAAGAGTATCCTTCCCAGAGAAGTAAGGAGTCCTGCGTACCTAAAGCTTATCTTACCTTTTTTGATACTGAAGATTTCACTTTCTTAAAAGCTTCCTCAAAGTGTTTATGGGAAATCTTGATTTCTCCTTAGAGAACAGAGCATAATGTGTTAAAACTGCAGCCAAGTGACAATCAAGCTATTGTTGTGTGCATTTCAAGGCAGCATTCCTGGAACCTAGCCAACTGCATGTGCTAGTCAGTTGGATGAGATCAAATTCAGCAATGTTAAGACCACCTGAACTCGTAGCCTCCTGTTTAAGATTTTAGACAAGATCTTAATCCCTCTAGTCCCTGCACCTTAAGCCAAAGAATGTTTGTTTCAGAAAGTTGTTAGGTATTTACCTAAGTTTTTACCTGCAGACTGAGAGTTTCATTTTTAAAGATCTGACTTAACTGCAGCTTGCATCAAATCCAGTTAGAATTCAAGTCCCTCAACCCTTCTGGAAGTGAGTGCCTCAAATCCTGCTGCTTTCAGTTCTGGGGTCTATTTTCTATACATACTTATTATTAAACTTCCATACAGAGTGCTAGTGAGTAAGTACCTAGAAAACATTTTATCATTCCAGCTTTACTACAGGATGCTCAATTCCTTAATAATTGACTTTATAGTACTGCCTGGCATTACCCAGAAGTGATGCAAGCTTTCAGTTCTACAACTGTGTTTAAGTTTATGCAAACTGCCTTTTTGACCTTACTGTGGATTGCTGCATTAATTATTCCTAATCATAACCTTCTGAACAGGTTTTTGGTGTTGGTTTTTTTTTTAGTATGCTAAGACATATGCACACCTTAAATCACAGAATCTTCTGCTCTCCCATGCAAGTGACTTGTTTAGACTTAAGAATCCCAAGATACCATTACCATACTGATTCATTGCAATCCTAATATTATACCCAGATATTAGATGTGATAAAGGTACAGACAGTATGTCTTTAGTCAACCTGGTGAATTTTAAATGCATTTCATTGCAATGATTTTGTTTGCACAGATGTGTACTGTTGCTACCTTTGTAATGTGAAGTGGGGTGTGCTGACATAAAAAACTGTCAGGACTCCTCATTAATGTATTTGTCTGAGTTAGAACAATCTGCTGATATAACAAAAAACTATGTAGTGAATGGAAAGCACTAAATTAAATAAGAGCTTATTTAAGGTATAAAACAGAACAGCAAATAGTCTACAATTATGACTACCTGCTTGAAAAGTAAAGATGAGGGTTAAAGTTCATTGAACTAAACACACGTCCTTACTGCTCTTTCTTATCTTAGTTCTCTGAAGCTCTTATTCAAGATTCCCATCACTGTATGATGTTATACCAGTATAAAGGTGTAGACTAAAAATACCATCATTTCAACTTATTTTTCTAAGGAAACCCTACTTACAGTAAGAAAGTTCAATGTGGGTCTTTCACAGAAGCCAAATTACTTTAAGGTTGAGTCATCAAAACTCCAAAAATAATAAAATGAAGCTATGAGAATTTAATTCTGCTTTCAGTTTTGTTTTTAAGCCTGTAACTCTTTAATCAAATTGTGAAACAAGATACAGCCTCAGCTATAGGGAGAGAGGAAAGGAATAAACAGCATTCAGCAACTAGGACGATCGGTATCAGTAAGGACATAGTTATCAGAAAAGGTCAAGGTGAAACTGCTGGTAGCTATGGCTAGGCATAAACATGCTTTTATCTACTGCTAGGTAAAGTAGTTTTACCTCTTACTGAAAGTAAGTTAGGCTACTTCATGCTTATTGTGTGATAAAAACAGGCACAAGGCTTGATCCCATGGAGAATTCAGCTGTCAGTAATCTATACCTTGTTGTCTTACTTTTTTACATAGTTTGCCTTGATTTCTGATGACAAAACCATTTAGTCTTAAGTAGGTATGAGTGTTTTATCAGTTAAAACAATTTATATTAATAAATTAATGATAAAATAATGAAGTACATCAACAGGTATAACTTAACCAAATATGAAATTCTTGGTTTTTTTATAGCTATTTACATAGACGAGTGAAGGAAGGATAGCTGGTTCCCTTTCCTCTTAATTTGAAAGTATCAAACAAGGACCATATCTTGCTTTTCAAATTCAACTGCAAAGATACAAAACTTTAATCTCAGTTGTTAAACCACACTCGCTCTTAACTGCTTTAACAAGAAGTCTCATACACTCCTTCTTAAGATCAGCTTTATAGACTATGCAGGTGCTGTGGGGTCACTGAATATCTTATAATATCCAAAAAGGCCGGCCTGGGGTAAGGTCATAGTTTAGAAGGTCAGTGAATTTGCCTTTTCAGCTGGAAGTATTAAGAACTCCTCATACCCTATATGTTCTTTGTAACTACATCTATTTGAAATAATATACAGGAAGTATTAAACTAAAATGGGACAGGTATGAGGTTAACAGTAAGTCAGCACGACCAGATGGTGTTCACCCAAAGGTGCTGAAGGAACTTGGCTATGAAACTGCAGAACTGCTGGCTAAATCAAGTAACTTGTTTCAGCCACCAAAGGACTGGTAAACTCCAAGGGACTGTAGAAGGGACTGGTAAACTCCAAGGGATTGTAGGATCTATCCTTTGGTGGACTAAAAGCTGATTAAAGGGTATGAAATAGAGTATAAGGATTAATGGTCACCCTTCAGGATAGGGAACAAGCAGCAGTAGCGTCCTGCTCTGGCACTGGTGCTAAAATCTGTTCTATACAGCATGTTGATCAGTGGTTTGGGGAAGGGAGCCACAAGTGGAAACTCCAGTTTTGCAAGTGATACTGAACTCTTTTGAGTAGTCAGATGTTGGACCAGTGATGAGAAACTCCAGCACGACTCTAAACTGAAAGCCTGACTGACTGTTGTTAGGATTCCCCCCTCTTTTACACCAAGCTGCAGTATCTGGCAATTCCCAGACTGCAGTGACCCACCTCATCAGCTGTTCAAGTTGGATGTAGAAGTTATGGATTCTTGTGAAAAATACCACAAAAAGGATACATTTCCATTTCACGATAAACAAGTTGCTTCAAGCAAACCACTGCTGAGTGTTAAAAACACCCCACAACCCTGAACTGATCTAGAGGGAGAACACCAGGTACAACCAGGAAGTTGCCACAGACTTTCTACAGAACAGAAAGTGGCAGCACTGATCTCAGCCAGGTGAGTCCAAACTACTGCCTGATAAGGACACACATCACCCATGTACAGGCATGCACAGAGGATGGGAGGGGAGGCACTTACAGTAACACTGAAGGAAGAAATTCTCCAGTCTGTGTACACATACTACCCTTTTGAAGAGAGAAATGAACAAAACCACCAGCCAGGGCTGACAGCCTGGAAATTCAAACCCAAGGACATCCCAAATAGGCAGCTGCTGTAAACATGCAGATCAAGCTAGGCATCTATTACAGACTTGCTGGCTGCCTACACGTCCATACAGTAAGTGCTCAGGCTGCAATCGTAATTGTGGCTGCTGAATTCATGTGATGAACATCTCTGATAGATTCAAGCCTGCTGTATTTTATAAGCCTACTTGTAAAACAAACCAGATAAACTCAGAAATTTCCATCTCAAATCAGAAGCTTTTATCATCTACAGTAAACAAAATGGGTATCCAAGTCACACAACTGTGAAGGCTGTCCTACTTTGTTTCTTTGTTTTCCCCCACTCTAAACCAACACACTAGTTCCTCAAAACAAGAAATGCAAACAGTCTGCTCTGTTAACCTACTGCTGTTAAAAACCAGATGAGACCGGATATTTACTAGATCAAACAGAATGAATCAAAGCCATCAAAATTCCAGCATGGTTCTTAGGCTTTCATTATGCCTCTGATGTCTAAGATGTTTTCCAAGGACATAAAGTCACAACTCCATCTTAGCTTTGCATTTTGACTTAAAGGTAAAATAACAAGCAAAATTACTGGAAAAACGAATCTAGATGCACATTTTATGTACAAGAGCTTCAATTTCCAATTACATTTTCCTATCTGTATAGAAAAAGAAAAATTAAAAGCCAGGAAAACGGAACTTAAAATTGCAGAGATATGGAAAAGGCAGACATTGTACTTGAAACTATTTATAATTCCCTGTTAAAGTCCTGGCAAGAGCTCTTGATGAGCTCAACACCTGAGATGAAACGTGGCACTCAGGTTTTCCAAGCACTAGTACACTAGATGCAAGTATTCAGTTAAACAACACAACTGAATTCCAAAGGTATATGATCAGTATGTCTGCAGTTAAAAATGGACTCAAATCTGCAAATAAGTCAGTATAATTAGTCTTTGATGGTGTTGTGGAAATTTGGCAAAGGTGTATTCAGTCTAGTATATGAATTGTCAGTTTATACTACTACAATAGTACGTATATACATACATAGACACACTATTATACTGCTACAGTTTAACATAAAATTTTCTTTTGGGTTACAAGGCTCAGTTCTTTTAGGAAGAAAATATGGTGAACCTGCAGCATATCCAGTTTTTCCTATACTCTCCCCTGCAATTACTTCAAAGATGCTTATGTGTTCTTGAAACAAATCCGACAATTTTTGTTTGGGTCAGCCTTTGTGCTTGTCTTGAACGACCTTAAATACTTTATAGTCCATTCATCTTCTCCATATTCAGTTAAGATTTCTGTAAGCTTGCTTACCTTTCTTGATTTGAGTATTCTGCAGGGCCATTTCCTGTCTTAAGGCACAAACTGAAGCCTCACGCACTAGAGCGGAAAGGTCTGCTCCTCTACAGATACAAACAGAATAGGTTATTGTAGGATAAACCCTCTTGTCTTTTGCTGACAGCATACAGAAAGGCAAAACACTACAGATCACGGTAAGAGACGGGTTGTGCTGTCATGAAGAATAATCTTCAGAACACTGGAAAGAGGGACAAGAGCTACACAGTGCTGCAGCCTTCGTTATGGACTGACATCCTCCAGAGCCTAATCATAGATTAAGATCAAATAAATGGGAACAAGGGAAGCGACAAAACCCCCATTTAACAGCCTTAAAAATGCCAAAGGACTGATTAATACTGTGCCATTTGGTGGGAACAGGATACATTTTTTTTCCTATCAATCTTATGAAAGATTCAAATGGAATCACCCATTATTACAAAAGGGAGTTGCCTTCTCAAAGCTGCATCAACAGTTAATATGCTCATAAAATAACAGTATCAAGAAAACAGGGTCAGATCAATCATTCTAAAGATTTGCTTCTAGTTTCCAGCTGTTTGACTTTTCACAAGCCTTTAAACTGGTGCAAGTCACTGAACCAAGGACAATTCTCAGTTAACTCCCCTTGCTTCATTTGTGGGTGCCAGATATGCTGCTGTATTAAAATAATGAAACCAAACCCCACAACCAACCCCCAACAACAAACCCCAAACAGAAAACCAAAGAAAAAGATCCCAAACAAAAAACTCCCCACAACCAAACACCCCCCCAAATGACAGTGAGTGAAAGGGGCAGAGAAAGAAAAGGTACTGATCTTTCCCAAGTATGAAACAATGACAAACTAGAAATCATTATTGATGATAGCCTCCATTCCTTAATTCAAAAGTAATGTTGTGACAAGCAACTTTAACTTCTGGGTACTCCAGAAAATCATGAACTATTAATAAGTCATTTAATAGATTAAAGCTTTTTGAAGTTTTGTAGAATGCAACTACACTTTATTCTGACAGATACAGCTAGTGAGCTTTCCTAAAACACATGCCTTGGTATTCCCAAAGCACAAGTTGAAATAGGCCCTCACTGCTTTGTCAAGCACACTGCTTTCAACTCTCTGACAGGAGCTGGTTATGGTTGTTAAACCAATTTGCTTTCCATCATCACTGTATATGGGTCCACAATTTAGAGGGCTCTTTTATCCTCAGATTATGCAAGATGAGAAAATAAAGCCAGGCAAAACCAAGAGGCCTCTGCTGATTTGTATTTACAACATGAAGAGGACTATTCCAGATGAAAGAGACCTTAGGATCCGTATGCTCCTACAGACTCCTTGGGAAAAGCCTAACTGAAAGCAAGAAAAGTAGTGTAAGGGAGAAGGTTTATGAACCCTAAAAGTTAAGACATTGTCTTAATAATAGCAACATAACAAACATACTTACACATCAGAAGATCTTTAGCACTGCATATTAAATATTAAAGTCAAAACTAGAAGCTACTCACGTATAACAATCACAGTGTTGACTGTAAGCTATTTCTTCAAGGCTTACATCAGTATCCAGTGGAGGTCGGGTGCCATCCTGAAGGGATTAGATAATAGGAAGATAAGAAACCCCTATTTTTTACACGTGCTATCCTCAAAATTACTGAGTTTCATCTATCAGAAATCATACAGGGCTCTGAAACAATCCCTGAAATATCCACATTTATTAATGCTTTTAATCTCAAACCCACAAGAAGGACAAGCAGCCTTAAAAACATTTCATTATGAAATATTAAATAATGCTAAATTTTAAACTTCCCACCAACAGATTAGATTTTCTCTAAGAAAATGATGGCCAGCCTGTCACAGGGCAATGCAACACTGACACTGTTCCAGATGGAAACGTGTCTTATGGAACTGGTTACAATCACAGCATTGCTTAGCTGAACTTCTAGTTTTACTATGTGTTGAAATCGAACACCTAAGCAATAAGCATGTAGATTTAGTCTTATCACCTTGAAGACTGAACTAGTTCATCTTTTATTTCTACACGTGTATTTTCAAACGTAGAAGGTTTCCATTCTGGATTTCATGAAAGCTTACACATACTGTAGACAGTCCTGTAGACTGACACTACTCTTCTGTATCATTACTGCTTGCTCCACAAAAATCCCAGAAGTGGTTTCCTTTGTTATTATTTTTGCATCTCCAACAGCAAAAAACTGTTGACCAACATTATAAATTATTTGTTGAAACTAGCCAACCAAGTTGTCAAATGCCGTAAGCATGGTGATCCATTACCCTTAGACAACAGTGAAGTAGTACCACGGTAGTACAAAGATTCCAGATGTCTACAGTATCAAACAACACCTGAGTTTAGACGGGAAGGGACACTTCTTGATACAACGGATACATTTCTGCCAGAAAATCAGTTGACAGAAATGCACAAATTCATGTAATTCTTTTCTGACTTCTTCAGGTGAACTACTACATACCTACAATACCTCCAACAAGGAAGAAACCCAAGATGTATAGCAACTGACAAGTTAAACCCCTGGAATATGTAACAGTAGAATAATCACGAGTCCGGGCAGTTCTTACCCATTGCTGAGTATGGGAACAATCCTGAATGAATCTTTGGCAGAACACCAGTCAGGGAAGAGGGGGTGGAAAACAAACCAAAAGAAACAAAGGAACAGCCTGATTTTGAAACATCTTGAAATGTTTCAACATCTTGACTTTAACCTGGAAGCAAGGAAGCCTCATACAATTTGATATGGGATACTGCAGTAATTGTACAAGACTGCAAGCCAGACACCACCTTTGCTAAAGAGAAATGTTTTACCTATTGCTTTGAATAGCAAACATGTTGGGCATTGTCTGAGGGGTCTGATCTGCCTTCTTTGGAGAGTAGTACGTGCACCAGAGAAGCCTGATACAGCTTCCAGGAATGTAACTAACACTAGTAACCTAAACGTGTGAAGACATGCTTCTCTTGCATAATTAATATGCAATTTGAAAATGCCTGATTTTACAAGTTAACTGAAACAGAACTCTCTCATTTCACAACAAGGCTTCAACCCACATTTAGGCAGGGTGCCTTACAACCTATACCTCCCCTTTACTCCCTTCTTTACTCCTCAGTGCTGCCTTTGTAAGCATCCATGTTTTCCCTCAGCAACGATTTTCAGTTTTCACATCCTGTGCATGTATTCCTCAGGGATTTCTGGGAATGCATACGGTCACCATCACATTTGCACCAAACATTTGGGTTCATCTAGCCCTGAGCACGTATTTAAGCAAGTGTTCCTGTTCTCAAATTTCCTTACCTAGAATGCATGGATGAAATCTGACCAAACCCAAGGTATTTCAATTCATTTAACATATATTTCTCTCTCCATATTCCATGCTGTTATTGTAGATAACTCCTATACATTTTTAAAGAAAATAACAACCTATGTCTTGTTATTGCTAGTGTTAAGAACAAATCTTTGCCTAGCTTTATGAGAACTCTGGTGACTGCAGAAGTAGTAAAGGGAGAGCAGCTTCAACCTCCTCATGGAATGGACATAGAAACACACAAAGACTCATTCAGAGAGTGTTTTATCTCATTTCTGCTGGCCTCTTAATTCAAGAACTGAGGAAAAATAATCCATCAAAGACTTGACATCTCAATCACTACAAAGATTTGTAATAAAATTAAGACTGGTATGAATTCAGTATGCATGGAAGTATTTGGCATTCCAAAAATAACATGCCCTGATAACCAATGACAGGATCCACAGGAACCAAGCTGGTAAACACTATGCAATGTGTTGCCTGTATCACAAGAAGGCACATGTTCAGATAAGGCCACAGTAAAGACGGTTTGTCAGCAGAAATACACTCTGGTAACAGGATAACGACAAGGTTACCACATCCCATGGGCCACTCCTCTTGGTGTGATCTCAACATTCAGACTGTAGCCAGTGTCATTATCAGGAGGAGGGAGCAAAGACACTTCTCAGCAACCTCGCCCAAGATTTATGGCAGCTGAAGTAAGCACAATTTTAACTGTTTGGTTCTTTAAGGGAATCTAGAAAACACTTCCAGCAACTATTTGCCACTGCCAGTCAGGAGGAAGCCAAGAGATGAGTGAGGACAACACAGAGTTCCTTATCCTCAGTATAGCACACAAGTGATCCTGGCATTACCCACATAGATGCATGCACCTTGGTGACTGTATGTGGCTGTGAGAGTGTGAGCAGGTCAATTTGATGAGAGAGTAAAAGAAACCAGTTTTGTTTAATGCCTCCTTCCTCTCCCAGGCAGTCTTGCATCACCAACCTTTGCTGCACTGTTTCCCCACACCACTGATTACAGTGAAAGCACCTGAGATCCTACAAACCTCCAAAGATTCTCCAGCAAAAATTAGGGAGAGCAAGACCGGCATGTTACACACCAGAGCAGAGTCTGTACCAAAAGCTTTCTGCTTACATAGTCTAGTGACTGACTCACCCTTACTACCCATTTCTTCCAGAAGAACAGGGTTGTTTCTTTTAAGGCAGAACAATCACATAAACCCATTTTTTAAAGAACACATTGAGTTATCTTTAAAAACAAATGTGGTGAAATAAAAACCATCATTCCTTATGGTATGCTTGAAGGATGATTCAGGGATGTTACACTCAGATTCTCTTTAGGTCTTTTAAAAGGCAACCATCTTTAAGAAGAAGGTTGTAAAAAGTTTTAACTGAAATATTCTCATAATATATAGAAAAAATTAACTGAGTTAGAGCTAACAACAAATAGGGGCATACTTCTTTTTCCTCCATGAAGTACAAATGAAGGAAAGTCTAACATCCTGAATTTGTAACAAGAGTCTGACTTTTGGAACAACTATTTTGGCACGAAGGAACACGCTTGAATGAGTTCTCACTTTGTGAATTCTCCTATGGGATTAACTATTGCCGATACCACAACTTTATGCTTACGTGAGTCTGAATTACCTTTTTCACAAAGTTGCTAGGTAATTTTTGCCACACTCTTCATAACACAGTGCTAACTTTCCTTAGAGTGAAGACTTGGTCTCCTCTGCAGTTCACAAAAACATCCATAAAATTGGACTGAATATCTGCTTTTAACAACCAATGCTGCTGATCTACTGGAAGAAGCAGAAAATATCCAAGTAATTCATGATGATTTCCATGTTCTTTTTTAACGGCCTTGATTACTGCTGTAATACTTAGAGAATCATAGAATGGTTTGGGTTGGAAAAGACCTTAAAGCTCATCCAGTTCCAACTCCCCTGCCATGGGCAGGGATACCTCACACTAGACCATGTCACCCAAGACTCCATCCAGCCTGGTCTTGAGCACTCCCAGAGATGGAGCATTCACAGCTTGCTTGGGCAATCTGTTCCGCTGCCTCAGCACCTTCACAGTAAAGAACTTCTTCCTTAGAATTCTATAATCCACATCTCTGAAGTGGCAGAATGTGCCATTAACCCCAGGGAGGACCCACCATATTTCACATTTTGACCTACAACCTTTATCATCACAAGATTCCTTTAATCCTAAAGGCAACTACGTGGCAGAATTGCTGTTGAGCAAATTCAGCTGGAGCTTGTGAATCATCCTGGTTGAACGTGTGGAACCCCCCCCCAGAAAAGTTTGCAAAACACTTCTAGGGCCATTACTCACACAGATAGGAATCTTTTCATTAAATCTGTTCAAATTGTAACTACTAAGGCAGCAGCTTCTATGTTTACCATGTTTGCTTTACTCAAGATTTATCAGCTCAGAGCAATTTTAACAGCAGATGCAACTGATGGTTTATTTTTATGACCTCATGTAATATCTGCAAGTGTTTCCTGAGACAGGATCCTGCAATTCTCTGTAAAATTTCACTTTGTCTTAAATCATTCCACCAAGCTTTGAGAGAGGGATTTATTTCCAAATACTCACTTTGGTGATGGTCTTTAAAATAGCAAGTCGATCTTCAGGTGGTGGCAAACCCACATACAGTGTTTTATCCAGTCGACCTGGGCGCAGGATAGCTGGGTCAATTATATCTTAGGGAGGGGGAAAGAAGAAAATAATATCCAGAAATGAAATACATGCTTAGGAAAGTGTACACATGAGAAGCAATATATCCATACTTGTACTGAGATTCAAAGAAGGCAAAATTTGTGCCAGGATTTGAAGCTCTGAGCATTAAAATAGCTGATTGAAATAGTTTCATCTCTGTCAAGTAGGAGCCTCTATTACCCAGAACAGTAAAGCTTCATCTCTCAAAGATGGCTTATAAATACCAGCTTCATCTCTTCACAAATGAAAACAACTCTATCTTGTCATTATAGTACTAGAACATCTTTACTGTCATATCTAGCATGGTTGAATGAGGAGTTCCACATTAATTCACAACAAGGGGAAAAAGTGCTTCCAGTTTATTATGTTCTCTTGGCAAAATGTTGCTAACACACAATCTACATGCATTCATATTAAAGGTGAAGAATTGGTAAAAGTTAAGCAGTTAATACTTACTATAGAGATGTTTAAAAGAACACCAGCCAAACCCCCAAACAGTAGCATGGAAGCACAGATATCCCTTTTTGGCAAATGAAAACAGTTTCATAGAATCCCAGACTGGTTTGTGTTGGAAAGGACCTTAAAGCTCATCCAGTTCCAACCCCTGCCACGGGCAGGGACACCTTCCACTAGACCAGGTTGCTCCAAGCGCCGTTCAGCCTGGCCTTGAACACTGCCAGGGATGGGGCAGCCACAGCTTCTCTGGGCACCCTGTGCCAGCGCCTCACCACCCTCACAGGGAAGAACTTTTGCCTAATACCTAACCTAACCCTCCCCTCTGACAGTTTAAAGCCAAGAGAGCTGAAAGCAAAGTTTGCTTAGCTCTGTCAAGAGTCCTACTACCTGATCTACCACAGTAGTCTTGATTCACTTTTTAAAGATGTGTACAGTTTTGTTCAAGTTACTCTCTCACCTACGCTTAAAGGACAAAAGGTAAAATGAGATGCATACATAAAAGCTGCTCCACTATCTTTTTCTTGGACAAAAGCTTTTTCCCCCCAAGATACAGCAGGCATGGCCAGAGGCATCTATGTAGGCAAAAATCAGCTATTGAAGATGGTGAGGGAAAAAAAAGGAAGAACTTGATGTGTTAATTTAATCCAGACCAGATGAAACAAGAGTTAAGCAGAATCCCTGCCATGGGATCTAACATCTTTCTTGTATGTCTGTGTACAGTGCTATATGATACTTTATCTTGCTTTTGGCACAAGTGCACTTTCCTGTTTTCATGTGCCTGTGGACAGAAGTCTTGCCACATTATTAAGGTCAGATGACAAAGTTCACTCAACAGATCAATTACAACAATGAAAACAAACACTCGCAAGAGGGATTGCATTACACCACCATGCACTTGAAAACTTCCGCATTTGAAGTTTCAAAAGCTCTTTAAAAATACTTGACATGGAAAAAGCTATTTCCATTTTGCACACTTGAGAACATGGCACAATGATATCAAGTTAATGATACAGTCTAAAGACGCATTCATCCATTTGTGTGTTAGTGATTACACTGCCCACATTCAAAGAGTTACAACAACGCAAGCTAACTCAGTATGTTACAGAAATGGTGGTTTATGCTGAGAAGACCATACCAAAGTTGAAAACAAGGATCTACACTCCCCACCTCTCTATGAGTGAATTCACTTAATTCTGCTGGCTCAAACCTGGGCCTGAAGTTGTTGAAAATTCAAGTCACATAACACAGAAAATGAGTATTTACTCACTGGTCAAACCCACTCATTCGATGCCCTTCATATCTGTTTAAAAGAATTGAATAATGCTCTTCTTTTAGGAATTTCAAAGCATTCCATCCTGATAAATCAGGAAATTCTCTCCATACCTATTATCTTGAAACTTACCTAAACAAAGAGAGTCAACTAATTTTAGATACATTTAACATTTTAATGAAAGGAAGGTGGTTATCCTAGACACCTCTTTCAAAGCCAGTTATTAGCTCTCAAGTTTGAAAGTGAAACATGGAAACGTGCTAACACACAGCACTTCTCTTCCAAGCAGTTGTCTCACAGAGAGAATATACTTCTAGTGAGAAATGTCTAGTTAGTAACTTACTGTCTTGGTTTTCTGATGTTGTCAACAGTGATGACTATGTTATTAGAAAACAGTAGTACTATTTTCCAAATAATCTGGCAAAAGTATATAATAGGACATTTAGAGTACCTCCATTCCTTGCTTTGTTTTTAAAGGTTAGAACAGGCACTAGCCTCTAGAGAATGATGTAGTATTTCAGTTTGCTATACTGCTCTCCAAACTACTACAAAATGTTATCCTCTTTATTAAATTCTATTGGAAGTATTTTTGCATGAATCCTTTGACCTCTGTGCCTGGCAAAATCTTGGAGCAGATTCTCCTGGAAGGCATGCTAAGGCACATGAAAATCAACAAGGTGCTTGGTGACAGCCAGCATGGCTTCACTAAGGGGAAATCCTGCCTGACCAATTTGGTGGCCTTCTATGATGGGGCTACAGAACTGACGGACAGGGGTAGAGCAGTTGATGTCATCTACCTGGACTTGTGCAAAGTGTTCAACACTGTCCCACACGACATCCTTGTCTCTAAATTGGAGAGACATCAATTTGATGGAGGGACCACTCGGTGGATAAAGAACTGGCTGGATGGCTGCACACAAAGAGTTGTGGTCAATGGCTTGATATCCAGCTGGAGACCAGTAACGAGTGGTGTCCCTCAGGGATCGGTGCTGGGACCGGTCTTGTTCAACATCTTCGTCGCTGACATGGACAGTGGGATTGAGTGCGCCCTCAGCAAGTTTGCCGATGACACCAAGCTGTGTGGTTCGGTTGATACGCTGGAGGGAAGGAATGACATCCAGAGGGACCTCGACACACTTGTGAGGTGGGCCGATGCCAACCTCATGAAGTTTAACCATGCCAAGTGCAAGGTCCTACACCTGGGTCGGAGCAATCCCAGGCGCAGCTACAGGTTGGGCAGAGAAGAGATTCAGAGCAGCCCTGTGGAGAAGGACTTGGGGGTGTTGGTTGATGAGAAAATGAACATGGGCCAGCAGTGTGCGCTTGCAGCCCAGAAAGCCAACTGTATCCTGGGCTGCATCAAAAGGAGCGTGAGACCTCACTTGGAGTACTGTGTACAGTTCTGGTGTCCTCAACATTAAAAGGACATGGAACTGTTGGAACAAGTCCAGAGGAGGCCACGAGGATGATCAGGGGACTGGAGCACCTCCTGTATGAAGACAGGCAGAGAAAGTTGGGGCTGTTCAGCCTGGAGAAGGCTGCGTGGAGACCTCATAGCAGCCTTCCAGTATCTGAAGAAGAGCTATAGGGATGCTGGGAAGGGACTCTTCATTAGGGACTGTAGTGACAGGAAAGGGGGTAATGGGTTAAAACTCAAACAGAGAAAGTTTGGATATAAGGAAGAAATTCTTTACTGTTAGGATGAACAGGCACTGGAATGTGCTGCCCAGGGAAGCTGTGAATGGTCCATCCCTGGCAGTGTTCAAGGCCAGGCTGGACAGAGCCTTGGGTGACATGGTTTAGTGTGAGGTGTCCCTGCCCATGGCAGGGGGGTTGGAACTAGATGATCTTAAAGTCCTTTCCAACCAAAACTATTCTATGATTCTATGACATTCTATTGTCCTATAATAAAATCTGGTAGTCTCAACACTCATTTCCAGTTGATCATTCATATTTTATCTGAACTGTGCAAGGGTCAAAAATGCTTACAAAGTTCCACGCATACACCAGAAACAACTACTGTGCTGAATCCATCAAACTTCTGCTATAGTCACTACAGCTTCTAAGATTATAAGGAAGTTGTTCCTTACTGTGAGGGTGGTGAGGCCCTGGAACAGGTTGCCCAAAGAAGTGGTAAATGTCCATCCCTGGCGGTGTTCAAGGCCAGGCTGGGCAGAGCCTTGGGTGACATGGTCTAGTGTGAGGTGTCCCTGCTCATGGCAGGGGGTTGGAACTGGATGATCTTAAGGTCCTTTCCATCCTCAACTATTCTATGATATGACTCTATGATTTGACATATACAAGACCTAGGTCCTCACATTTGTGACATTCTGCAGCTCAGAAAGGTTCCAGAAACCCTGAAAGATTCTGAGACTCTAGATGAACTCCGCAGTTAACGATTTTGCTCCTACACAACAAACGATTTCCCCTAAAATTACTGTGAAAGATACATACTGTTTAAAGGCTGGTGAAATGCAGAAATGTAATTTGTGTGAATTGGAGCTATTATGAAAGAAACTGTTCCATGCCTCACATATTAGGTGCTTTTTTTAGATCTTATCTTGCCTTTCATTCCAGAACACGTATAAACAGATATAATCATAACAAACAAAAAAAACCCAAACCAAAACTGGAACTATTATCAGAGACTGAAGATTAGTTTTCTACTGTGTTTCAAAACATGTGATTCAGGTGACTGGCTCTAGAAAACTAACAAACTTGCTAAAGAAAAACACAACTCACTGGAACTAGGACTATGCTCTAAGATAACAGTACAAGGGGATTTCTGCAAGAATTCATTACAAAAAGCTAGAGAAAAAGACCATAAATAACAGCAAAGGCAGCATCAACATTTACATCAAGCTTAAATCACTATCACTTTGTAGCATTTTACTGATTTCTTGATGTTTTCTCAGGTTACATAAAGTTCCTTAGATCCCACATAAACGCAGCAATTCTCTAAAGGGTTTGTAAATGTTCAAAGCCTGGTGAAGTAAAAGAAGAGCAGAAAGCAGCACTATCCAACAGTGAAGCTCACACTGGTAACTAGGAAACTGTGGGAAATTACAGACCTTAGTTAACAGTGGTGCTTGATGGTTTCGTAAATAACTAGTCTTGGATTTGGGGAAAGGAGTAGACTGAAAAAGAATGTAATTTTCTGACCCATAAAGCTTCTGTCATTTCTGTCTCTTTTTTCCTCTCTCTCTTTTTAATGACATTGAGTGCTTTAAAAGTTTAATCCTCTTCAGACAAAGTTTAACATTGGTTCTGCATTTAGGTAGAAAGAGATTGAGTTGGGAATACCGCATCCCTGCTAATTTAGCAGTAGTCAAGAAAGGTCCACAGAGGACTTTCAAAGTCACCGAGTAAGTGCAAAGAACATTCAAATATCCTACTTTTTAGGGTAGATCAAAGACTTATTTCAGAAGAAGAATTATCACTTGCAGATTGGTTCCTTTGTTTACCATATGCAATCTACTGTGCCTGCCCTTTTGTAAAGATGGAAATTAAGAGTGCTCCAAGTCCTTAAAAGCCATTATAAAAAAAGAATTTGGCAGTCTTCAGCCATGGGGTATATAACCCACCACCATGTCACAATAATCCCTTGTCACAGGTACTAGCATCTCACTGGAACAGCTGCACCAGGAACATACCTTGATGCCACAACTGCTACCCTACTACTAGTACTGTTATTCTTTATAATAACAGTAATATTTTTATGAGAGAAGGATCTTCTTTTGGCATGATGGTCTCTGAGGCTACAATACTGACAACATATACTACGTCATGAACAGTACCAGCAACCAACTGTAAAAGCTAACATGCATGCAACCACACTAAAAAAGAAGCAGCTTGAAAAAACATTTTCTCTCCCATTAACATGGATTAAAAAAAGATGAGATCTCACACTTCACAATACAGATCCAGTGGAAGGTTCCGCTGGGACACATATATTATTTGGATTTATATTACAACCCCCCAGCACCATTATTGCACATAAATATGACAGAAATATCTTTCATAACCATGTCAGACTTCTAAGCAAAAGAGCTTTTCCGACACCACAACTTTTATTGTCTGTGGGACTTATTTAAATTTACTAGCCAATATAAGCAGTTTCTCCTTCAGGTCTCTGCTTGAACATTTCATTCTTAGGGTGGTAAGACTGCTTTACTAGCATGAACTTCACTGTTCTCTATTTGCAGCGTGCTCCAATTAGGCACCCAAACCATACTAGTAGAATTTAATTTGGTAAACACTGCCTCTTCAGAAGCCCAATAAATGGTAAGTAAACTGCTCAAAAGAAAAAGCTGCTCTGATAAAAGCTGCACCCACTAGAACTTATGTTTCTTTGCAATACAGGCATCACAGCAGAAGTCTGTAGTCTAAACGTATCCTAGGTGTATTCACAGCTGGCATCTTTCTGAAGCAAGATACTCATCCTTATCCAAACTGCAAAGATAATTGCCTCCTCTAACAAAAGCCAGATGTGCCAAGCTCTGCTGTTCAGAAAACAGATGTTTTATCGTGTTGGCAAAACAACTCCTTTATCAAGATAGAATTCATTTCTATTTATAGAATTCATAGATACATCTACACACTCCCATTTGGTTATCAGATTTGTTATCCCTGCCTTTGAATTTTGTTTATGTTTGGCATCTTAACCTCAAATCCACTTTTTTCATCAATGTCACTGGCCAGTAATACATTGCTGATTGCAATCTGCCTCACAAATCTCCTTTAGCTTCCTTCAAATAGTAGTTCAACCCTCGTTAGTGGAAGGTGTCCCTTCCCACAGCAGGGAGTTGGAACTAGATGATCTACAAGCAGATACAGATTTAAGCATTTTCTGCTAATACGTCACCTTGTAGGTCTGTCATGATGCAAAGAACTCAAGGGGGAAACCAAGTTCAGAACATGAAGCCCAAGAAGCAAAAGACAGGCAAAAGGGAAAATGATTTAACATGAGACAGGTCCCTCAAGGCAAACAAAAATTAAAACAAAAGACTGTAAGGTTGTACTAGATTAAAAAAAAAAAAATAAAAAAAATCAATTTAAGCAGCAAAAAATACATAACTCGTGTTTTAGTTAGAATTTTATGTTCCAAGAAGATAATCCAAAATCCAATTCAGCCAAAGGTCTTTTAAAGCATTTTACAGCAATGGTATCAGGTACTAATTAAGACAGATTTGAAAGAGGCTGCTTCATCTTACACTGCCACAAGAACATGGAACAGATTAATTGATCAGGAAAGGTTTGCATTTGAGGAGACACTGTAATTTTAAGGTCAGAACAAGGTTAGCTGTAGAATTTAAGTATGCAAGAACACATGATTTCCTTAAAGAGAACTTAAGAGGTCTGATTTCTCTTGTTTATGATTTTTGGGTCCTTACCTGGCCTGTTTGTGGCAGCCATAATGAAAACCTGCTGACGATTCTCCAGACCATCCATCTCCGTGAGTAACTGGTTGACTACTCGGACACTGGCTCCTGACTTTAAATGGAGAAATGTGTCAACAAAATTGAGAATACAGCGGGAATATGAATATTTCAAAGTAAAAGGAACAAAATCTCTGTCCCAAAACATACTCAAAGTTTCTTTTTCACACCTTCAACGCAACTGTATTCTGGATTTCTATTTTTATAATCTTAGCATTCAATTCTAATTAAATTAAATTCTACTAATACGGTTTGAGTGCTTAACAGAGAAAACCTCAGAGGTGGAATAGCTCTGAAGTCTAATGCATTCCATTTACACTCCTGCCTCAGGTATTTTCATGACCCAGTTCATGTTGTTCAAATAAATACAAACTTCACGCAAGCATTACAGTTGCATACAGGTATCAGATTTGGCCATAAATGAAACATGACATTGAACTACACTCCGTCTTTTCCTGCTGCTCTGCACGGCCAACTTGGTAGATATAGACACGTTCTCTGAGTAATTTTTCTTTATATATGCATAGTAAAAGAAAAAATAAAGCTTTATAAAATTTGACTAATATATTTTTCCTCAACAATGAGAAAGCCTCTTGGATTGTTTTTCTTGGGAGATACTGAACTTAGCACCCTTTCGGGTGCTTCTGTTGCTAACACAATGCCACAAAACCTGCAACTTGAGGTCATTTATTTATGGAGATATTTTACCACAGACTCACTTCACGGTCAGACCTCCGAGGGCACAAAGCATCAACTTCATCAAAGAATATAACACACGGGGCTGAATTCCTGGCACGCTGGAATACCTGACGGACAGCACGTTCGCTTTCACCAACATACTAGAACAAAAGACAAATCACAGTGAAACCATTTCAGACATGAAGATTTTGATTTAAAACAAAATAAGCAAAAAAAAAATCAGTTTTAAACAGTATTTGAGGTGCTTTGCAAGGGAGAATTGCAACTTGCTAAACAGTTTACTTCAGTAACAGTCTGTTTCTATGTCCTTACTGAGCAAGATTTACATAGGAACTGTCCCTAGCTCACTTATGACAGTTTGCAGTACATTCAGAGTTTAAACCTTTTTACTTCTCTACTTTTTGGGGAATAAATCTAACTTGCCATGAATCTGCTGATGAGAGTAGTGTGGCCAGCAGGGCCAGGGAAGTGATCGTCCCCCTATACTTAGCACTGTTGAGGCCGCACCTCAAATACTGTGTTCAGTTCTGAGCCCCTCACTACAGGAGACACATCTGAGGTGCTGGAACATGTCCAAAGTTCAGCAACGAAGCTGGTGAAGGGTCTGGAGCACAAGTCTCATGAGGAACAGCTAAGGGAACTGAGGTTGTAGTGAGGTGGGTTGTAGTGAGGTGGGTTGTAGTGAGGTGGGAGTCAGTCTCTTCTCCCCAAGTAACAAGCTGTAAGACAAGAAGAAATTGCCTCAAGTTGCACCAGGGGAGGTTTAGACTGGATACTGGGAAAAATTTACTCACAGAAAGGGCTGTTAAGCACTGGAACAGGCTGCCCAGGGCAGTGGTGGAATCACCATCCCTGGAGGTATTTAAGACATGTAGATGTGGCACTTAGGGACATGGTTTAGTGGTGGCCTTGGCAGTCAGTTATGATCTTATAGGTCTTTTCCAACATAAATGATTCTATGATTCACAAATACAGTCTTCATTAAAGGCCCTGTTGTTCTTCAGCTGTTCACAGACAAACCCAGTGAGCACTCTGAACATCTGAAGTTCATATAGTAGTTGTTTGAAGACAGGGGGACTGGTGGTAGGGAACAAAAAAGTTACTGATCATGAGTTGTTCTCACTGTAGATTTGAAATTTTGTTATTTTTCCAGATCTGCATAAAGCAATGATGGATGTAGTTGGTCATTTAGAAATCCTACTTCAATCAAGAAGGCTCCATCTGCCATGTAATTTAAACTGAGAAACATACTTAAATCTACCCAGATAGCAGTGGAGTTGTTCATGTGTAAAGGAAAAAGCCAAAAACTTTAAGCAGAGGTTAGATGAGGCAACCTGAGTTGCACCAGTATGAGCTGTGTAATTACCAGGAACTTTGCTTGCCCCATGCTTCGGACAAGAATTCCATAAATAACAGAAGCACAATGATTAATGCATACCATATTTAGCAGTTCAGGACCTTTCACAGATATAAAGTTCAGTCCAGACTCATTTGCCACAGCCTATCAAAAGGAATAAAAATAGATGTATACATAAACCAGACATTTTTCATGTTTTCTTTGGTTCTGTCCATGGAGCAATAAACAACCTTAAAGGAATGAACACAGTTATCAACTGTTTGTAAAATACAGAAAACAAGTACAATTATATTCAATGAAGACTGGGAACGGAGGCAGGGAATTTAGCAAGGTGTTCTCCCTCTTTAATGGGGCAGGGATCCAAATTCAGACCCCAGTGTCCTCCCCCGTATTAGCTGAAGAAGTCTCAGTAATTAGTGGGAGTTAAAGAGATATTCAACTACATAAGAGCATTTGAAGACAAAGATGAGTGACAATCTGGAATGATTATCTGCATCTACATGGGGAGGCCATAAGAAATTAAATGCCCCAAGGAGAAGGAAGACAGAAGTATTTTCAGTCAGGTAAATAAAATAAACAAAACTACATAAATATAACGGAGTGTAGACTACTTCCAAGTATACAATTTAGTTATAGTGAAATATTCCAAATAAGTGGTTATCTAATAAAGTTTCTTTCCATCTTTGCTATTTTCCTCTTCACCAACTTAATTCCTTCAAGTTTTGCAGTAATTCCATATCAATTCAAGCAAAATTGTAATTTTATGACAAGAAGATCACATAACTTTAGCACAGAGGCCCAAATTTAATTTTATGATGAGAGGAGGTGCAAAAGCTCAACTTCTGGCAGTCTCATCCAGACTCAGCTATCCCTACAGAAACATCCACTTCAAGAAGATTCTCGAGTATTTTTAAACACACTGGAACAGGCTGCCCAGGGACATGGTGAAGTCACCATTCCTGGAAGTGTTCAAATACTGTGTAGATAAGGCCCTTAGTGATATGGTTTAGTGGTGGACTTGGCAGGAATGGTTGCACTTGAGGATCTTGAAGGTCTTTTCCAACCTAGCTGATTCTATGATTCTGTGTTTAGAAAATGTATTACCTTAGCTAACAGCGTTTTGCCACATCCAGGAGGCCCTGCAAGGAGGACACCAGCTGGAGTAGTGAGGCCCAGAGCTTTAAACTGCTCTGGGTTTCGCACAGGTGCCTAGAAAAGAAATCATCATCATTATCTGTGACAAACAGCTAGCATGGAATTTTTCATTTCAGTTACAGGTGGATTAAAAATACTTCATAAGCAATTTTTTTAATGCCAATTCTTTTTAGGCTAAAAGAATAAACAGTCAATCAGCATCTTATTATCTTGTACCATTACGGAGAAGCAAAGATTATATTTATGTAAGTTCTCATCCTAAGGTGTTAAGTGTTAAGATGCCCTCTGACTGCAGTGAGACTGCTAACCTCCCAACTAAATTGTTTCCAATTCTTTGTGTGGCAGTTGTATAACTAAGGATGTTAGCACAAAATTCTTAGGTAACTTAAGGTTCAGTAATAAAGAACGTATTGTTTTCATGCTTTCAGTTTTCAGTATGTGAAAGGTTAAATACGTGTACCAGACTCATAATGAATTTGAAAGCAAATTAGAGAAGTCTGACAAATGAAGTTTTAAATGAAGATGTTGCAAAATTCCTAGGTTGTGGCATATTAGAACTCATGGGCAGCACCTTGTATTATTATACCTTCAATACATCTTAAAAACCAAACAAGCATAGCTTTACTTCCTACACAGAGGGAAGTGCAAAGACAAAATCTTTGAAAGCAAGATTAAGACATACCAATATTGCCATAGTCAGCTCCTCCCGAACATCCTCCAGGGCTCCGATATCTGCCCATGTCACATCAGGAATTGTGACAAAGCCTTCTCTCTTGGCAGAGGGTTGCACAGATGACAGTGCAACAATAAAATCATTCATCTCAATGCACAGCTTCTGCAGCTGCTCCTCAGGCAAGGGGTCTTGCTTCTTCAGCAAATCCAAAAGCCTCTGCAATTCATCCTGAGGATATATGGAAAAGGAAAGAATAAGGTTATGCACTGGATTAGATTTTAAGAACCATTAAGGGCTTTTTCAAAGCAATACTAATTATTCAATTGCAATATTAATTATTATACAACAAATTCTGCATGATACATATAAAATATGCAAAACAACATTCAAAAGTAACATTAATGATAAAAATGTAATGATAGGAAAGTAATACTTGTGAAAGCACTGAGCTGACAGACTACAACCTTGATTTAGATACCACAGAAACAGAGCTAGCAACCACAGAAACAGAGCTAGCACATTTATTTTGTCTTCAAATTCTTCCCACTGTTTCTCCCACACTGATTAGGAAAAAGTTCTTTCCATCCTGAAATTTCCAAAACATCTATTACATGTATTAATGCTGGTTTTAATAACAAATTGCTCTCAAGAGAAAGCGAATAACTCTGCTGAACAGCACAATCCCAACAATTTGCAGAATATTCAGTTACATATAAACCTTTAAAACTGTTAACACTTTTAGATTATGCACTTTTATTTAATATAATCCGATTTCAAGTCATCAACTCATTTCCTCAGTCTGATCAGACCTGGTTCTGTAGTAAGGCCCTGATAAAGTTTGGGCAAACAGAATAGACACACATGGTAATGCTTTTCAACACTGTCCCATCTTGCAGACCACAGTGCCCCAGGCAGGTACATCCCAATTTCCCCAGTTGGCTCCTTATTGGGGAAACTGAGAAGATACTTGATCAAAGCACTTTATCGTTGCACAACAAATACATCCCGGTTCTTATACAGAAAGGCTGTATCAAAACCAATTGATACTGCACCACAAGAGAACTATACCGAAGTTTTCATTTATAAGATAGAGGGAGAAAAATAGTAAGAAACCCTGTTAAGTTTCCACATTTTTCCTACAGCAGTATATGGGGAATGTATCTCTTCCTATTTGTTGCAACTAAGATAGCTCTACAACTGAGCACAAAGAAAGAGAAGTCTTCATAGTGCCCAATAATCCTTTTAAGCCTTCTCTCCTTAACAGAACCATTAAAAAAACCTCTGAAATAGCCAAGACCACTGAGTTTGTTTACCTGAATTGTGTGAATGATTTTTAAAGGCTTTGTATGTTTAGTTTCCCATTATAAACATAATATAACGGTTTTAATGACAATGCCCTGTATTAGACTATGTCAACCTCCTGCCAGCTATCAAAATATGGCTCTGTTAGGATTAGACTTCCTCATCCTCATCAACCCCTTTGATCATGGTGATGTTGATAAAAGCTGCAACTACCTGCCCCTTCCTGCTTTCTTTTGACATCAGGCCTCAGGAACCACTGGGAGTTATTGCAGTGTGATGCTGTTATTCTAATACAAAAGCTTACTACAGCTTTTTACACTGTTTTTTGCTAATGGCAATAGCATTATTCTTTGGCAGTCCTTCTAAAACCAGAATCCGAGTACAAACTGGATTTAAAACCAATTTGTTTTACTTCTCCAGACAAATCTTCAGGAAACCTACATGTAATGAAGGCATATACATGCTCCAAATATTGACAAGTAGGGTCAAGAATTTCTAGATAAAGATGGTCTGATTCACTGACAACAGCATGTTACTTGGGCCACAGAATAATTCTGGCACTGGAAATGCTGTTTTCTGCCACAGAGTTCCAGCTGTGCTGCACATTAACAGATACTTTCTCAAATTACATTGCTAACTCAACTTTTCCACTGGATAGATACCTCTCCCTCGAACTTGCTATAGGTATGAGATGCCACATGGGATTTACCACAACTAATCATACAGCTGGAAGGAAAAATGTAGACTGCGTAAGTACTTCCTATTTTTGGCTAACTGCAACTATACCAGGTCAGGAAAGAGCCCCAGGCATCATAATGGATACTTCACTAAGGGCACAGCAAACAGCTTGATAAAAACTCAGTGCACTTTTGAGATTCTTAACATTCTGTTACTTCTGAAGGCAGATATAGCCACTATTTTAACCTCTGGTCTGCTAGCAAACAAAACAACACAACACAAACAACAGCAATGAAAAGCCCAAGGGAAAAAACACACCTTGTATAAAACGTTAATACTATCTTTAGAAGGTGTAGGTTTTGGGAGGCACTTACTCAGACCCATTATATGGGTTATTTTGGAGTTAAGCTTCTGGCTTAAGAGCTGTTACTTCTAAATCTAAAATTACATTTGCCATAGATGTTTAAGGATTTATGAGCAATGACTTTCCCAACTATAAAATGGCTCAGTTCTTAAGATTTATGTTATACCTTCAGAGGCACACGCTTCAATGAACAAATACCTTAGGAGGTAGTTCTAGTTGTTTGGCATCCTCTTCCACCAGGATGTCTGTTCCTATTCCCATGCTTTCTTCAGCTGAATTTCCTCCAGTGTATATATGTTTCTTTTCCTGCTGCTCAGATTTTATCAGGACCCTGTTCACTGTGCACAAAGCCGCCTCACGACAAAGTGCCATCAGATCAGCACCTACATAACCTGGAGTCAGCCGTGCTAAGTGATGAAATTCAAAGGATTCTGGGAGCTTAAGTTTTCGACACAAAGTCCGAAGAATTCTGAACAAGTAGGGAGAAAAAGAGCAACAAAATAAAGATGAACCTGTGGCTTTTTTAATTTTCACATGAAAACAAACAGCATTGATTTATGGTCTCTCTCAGTCTACATGAACTGAAGTAGCACAGTGGGAACAATTTTCACTCAACTAGAAAGTAACTAACAGTGAAACCCACAAACCCATACTAGGTATTTCCTTTCAGTTCTTAAACAAAACCCAGCATCAACCAACAAGGTCAATCAGTGGGTAAAAGTTGGTTTTGGTGAATCTCAGCATTACAGACTTTTTAAACCCTAGTTTATGATTCTAAATTGACAGAGTAGATCTCAGAGCATACCACAGAGACACATATAAGTTACGCATTGAGGTATTCAACCTTGTATTCGTAACAACCTTAGTCTGCCTTGTCTGTTCCATACCAGTTTTATTTATTTATTAAAGAACATCCACAACAAACTATTCTACGAACAACAAATGAAATCAGACTGTCTGAAGAGCTCTGTCTTTTAATCTTCTGTATCTTTCCTCTACCATTGTCAGCTGAATATAACTGCAGATATTTCCTGTGTCCCCCATAAAATTTCCAATGGGCATTTCCAACAGCTTATGTGTACACCTCATGTGTTACCTCATCCTGACCCAAAAGCTGAAGTTACACCTACTTATACAGTTCCATCACTAATACAAAACAGCTCTAGGTAACTAACAGTGAAATGCTATGCTGCATGCTTTTTTAATAGGAGTTATTTCACTCTGTATCAAGGCCCAAGCTTTAAAAACCTCCTTCAAGGTCCACCAGGCCTTCCTGCTGTTCTGCTAAGCCAAGGACAACTGAAAACTACATGAGTAGTCAAAACCAAAGACAAAAGCCAATGTCACCAAACAAATACTGGCAGAGGGATCAAATCAGCTTGTTTAAAACAGCAAAACATCACTTCATTAGGAAAATATTCTAAAAAAGCAGCACAAAACCAGGAACAAACCAAGAAGTGAAGAACATTAACACGCTTTCTAGTTCCAATCAAAACTAGCTTAAATTATTTCCACATCAAGTAATGTAACTACAGAAATGTTTTGAATAGTTTAATATCTTGTTCTTTTCATAACTCTCAAATTTTAGTATGTTTCATCTGTTTGCCTCCCCCACTAATAATTTCCACAGTCTCTCATTTAAATCTGTATTAGTGACATTGGCTTGGTTCTCAAGACTTTTTCAACCTGTCTGACATCTGTAGTGAAGCAAGTAATTCAGAATGTAGTATTAAGAACTGTAAATGCCTCATTACAAATCCATCCCCTACTGTTTTCCTTCATGTGCTTCATACATGCACATGAAAACACCACAAGTAAACACCAGGTACTCCTTCTCATTCTACTTTATCCCCCTAAGGCTGCAGAACCACAATTAGGTAGTTAGGTAGCAAGACTTTATTACGTGGTAAACCAGAGCACTATGAGGACTTCTGCTTCTATATGGCCCTTTTATTTTTCAGAGAAAGGAGAAAACCACCCCAGCAGAAACCAGCCCAAAGCCAAAACACACAGTAAAGCTAGAGAGGTGGTTAATTTAACAAAGAAAAATAAAACCAACAGTTCCTGTAAGCCTACACCTCCAGGAACACAAATACAAACTGCACAAAACAATTACAAGAACGAATGTGACTAACTCATGAACAATCTTTAAACACTATGATGGCTTTCCCATTCACAACTCCGACCCTTTGAAGCAGTGCTGTTTCTGGGAATATCATACTGAATATCATATTTTCAACACAAACCAAAAAAAAAAACCATCAGAATCAGAAATCTCAATAGTAAATTCTTTAGTTCTACATCAAACCACTTGCATGCTTTTGCACAACCAAGAGGAACATAACTACTACATACATAATTACTGTATGGGCAGGGTGGGGGCAAAGAAAGGTGGAATAACAGCCAGCAGTGTTGAGAACACAAAGTGAGCAATACTGCAAGCAGAATAGCTTGTTTTGTCAAGCTAAGAAATAAGGTTTGTTTAGCCAGAATGAACTTATCCTTTAACCTTTCTTTCCTTCACATAACAAGCCACAGCTGTCTTCACAATTCCCTTCCTGTGTTTTTTGCTATTGTGGAAATGAGTAGCAGTTCTTTCTTAATTAAGAAAAGCAAAAGTTGTGGGGTTTTTGGTTTGTTTTAGTTTTTCCATTTAGTCTGACAGTCACAGATCTTTGGAATATAATGGGGCCAGTTACAAAACAGGATAACTGCAGCTCAGCTTAATGCCTGGACCAGCGTATTTCCACAAAAAAATGGAAGGGGAGAAGTTAGGCCTGTTGCTTAAGGTATGTATGTGCTTGAGAGGACTAACAAATGGGCTATACTTAATTTATGTTCCTAAATTAATAGTTACACAGGGAGCACCGAAGACAGCACGTTAAACTTCTGAACAACAGGGAACATATATTTAATTCCATCCTCTTTACTATTAAGGCACTTGAAAACTCAGTAACAATTGCTCACAAGAAATGAAATCATTCAAAATGTAGTCACAGTTACCAAGACAAAGAACAGATGCACACTTAATGTCTTCCACACTTTCCAGTGTATGCCTACCCACAAGTGTGTGCAGGCAAAAACAGGGCTAAACACAATACTCTTCCTGAATTTTTATGTTAACTTGCACATTATTTCCTTATTTATTAATTAATGAAAAAGAAGCTTATACTTTTAACACACATACTTTTCTCTTGCTGCTTCATCTGGGATCCCTAAACGAATTTCCCGATCAAACCTCCCAGCTCGCCTCAGTGCGGGGTCCAGTGAGTCAGGTCTGTTGGTTGCTCCGATAACAAGGACCTGGGTAGTGGCAGCCACGTTATTCAAATCTAAAGGAAGGAAGGAAGGAAGTTAGTACTCATATCCACTGTCTCAACTTTGTCCTGATAGCAGCAGGATTCTGGTTCTGCAGCACACAATAATACTCAGAACAGCAGAGATAAACTAGCCAATGGCAGACTAAACTGCTCTTTATCCTTATATCCACAACTTAGAATTTGCATTTTGCATAATCAAGTAAAAAATAAGCATTTCAAATGACATTTGACACATTTTCCCATTATAACTCTCTGTCCAACAGACAGGCTTTTGTAATGCTGCACAGACCATTGTGAAAATAAGGCAGCAACATTCTCTCAAATTAATTAGACTCTTCCTACCATCCCCCAGGGAAACTGTGCCAAAACATGAAAAATTATTGCCACTATCTCCACTAAGTAACCATGAGTCACTACTGAAGGAAAACAGCAAGCCTGATCATTAAGAGGTTTAGCTTAGTATAGATGTTCCTGAAACTGACCATCCATACAAGTCAGGAACTGAGCAACAATTCTCCGCTCCATGTCCTTTGATGCAACTTCTCTTTTTGGGGTGATGGCATCAATCTCATCAATGAAAAGGACACACGGTGCACTGGACTAGGAACAAGAAATATTAATAGCTACAGAATTACAATGGCAGAGTGCATTACAAGAGAGAAAAAAATTATTCAGACTTTCTATGTTGTAAGTATTACTGTAAGTCTGCTGTACAAGCAGCCTGCCCTAGAACAATTCTGTTGTTATTATTGACTATCTGGAAAGCCACCAAACTATGACACTGTGCTGAGCTGAAGCTATGAAATAATTAAGGCATGAGATTCAAAATGTGTCTATATATTGTTTAAAATTTAAACCTGCCTCTACGCTGCTTTATGTTTTCTATAAATACTCCACTGTGACTGCTTACTTGCTTAAGTCCAGAAAAGAAAATCAGGCAAGAAAGGTCTGGGTTGGTTTTTGTTTGTTTTGTTAGTGACATTAGAGCTGTGGAATTTCAAGAGCTAATGTTACTGACATACATCACGAAACAAAAGTAGCAGTAGGTGGTCACAAAGAATGATCTGCCAGCTTCCAGATGACTACAGAGCCTGACCATGTTCAGAGTATAAATGAGTAATGAGCAACTCCTACAAGTGTTCTGGAATTCCATGTACTTCATGTTCATAAAAAACCAACACTAATATACAAGAATAATTAGTGTAACTAACAGAACAGTGTTTAACAGATGTAAGGTTATTCATATTCTCAAAAAGCACTAGTAGTGCAGAGGAATACTTAAGGAAAACACTAGAATCATCTTCAAAAACAGTCCAGTATAAAACAACAGTATTTTCAGACCCGTGCATTCGGCATTATCTGGTGGCAACTGCGCCATCTAGTCGTCATTCGTCTCCACTTCGGGAGAAAATGCAATTAAGCTGCAAAGAGTCACAGCACATACATAATGTGTAACTCTAGTTTTGTTCCCTGTACAAAAACTAGGTGGAAGTGAACGTGAAAGACTATAAGAAAGGCCACATTTTATTTTTAAACATCTTTTATGCAATATATTTAGTTGCTTTAAAAATAACGCAACCTTTCCTCAATGTACACACAAAAGATATAATTTCTAAAAAAAATCTGTACAATCACACTCAATTTTATTCTAAGAAACATCTTCACAAGGCTTTCTAAAATTAAAATGTAGTTTGAACTGGAAACATAATAATCTAACAGCTTCACAATAAGCAGTTTAGCTTCGCTTAGTATTCTTTTTCACAGGTACATATTCTAAACACCTATCTACATTTGTAGGGGAGAGCAGAAAAATTGAATAAAGTTGGAAAACCAGAACATTCTCAGAGGTCAGGAACACAAAACTGACCTCATGAAATAAAACATTATCCACATATTAAATGTTTAATGTTTTAACCTGGCTGGTTCTCTTTGCTTCTTACCGAGTCTGGAAATTTCAGCAAAGCAAGATTTCAGCTGTAATTTCATTTGTTCTCTTATTACGTTTGTCCCAGATTTCATACTTTATACCTAAACCCCCAAGTTTTAAGTCTCTCACATTCATTCAAATCCCATGCCTGATAAAACCAGCAAAAAAAAGTTGTAATAAAAGAGTACAGTGAACTGCTCTTCCCTATTTTTATGTATCAAGCCAAGCAGCTCCAAATAGGTAAATAATTTACGATGATCTCTTTACATTGATATGATGAACTATATTTGGCCAAGATTTCAGAACAGTGATCTCTGTGCTCTGTGACAGCGTGACACTTAGTACAATGGAATTCTAGTCACAGAAGGGGAGACACTATGACTTGTGTGCAGCAGTATAAAGATTCACTCACAAATCTTCACTCAAATTCATACCACAGCAACAAAGTATGAATCCATACGAAGACAATGAAAAACAGTTCAGTGTCTCACCACAGCCTGCTCAAACAGTTCTCTCAGTTTCTGCTCAGACTCCCCTGACACTCCAGACACCACCTCTGTTGCTGCAACTTTCAGCATTGGGAGCTCAAGTTCCTGAAAAAGACAAGGCACATACAACATCATGTATTGTATGCTACATCTAGAGGTTAGAAATATTGGCTGTCCTAGAGGACAGATATTTTCTGGTATGACATATTTTATACCCAAAGATTATTTAATCAAGACTAAATCTTAAAGAGCTTTAAAACACAGATGAGTTGTATCCTCCAATTTAAAATGGGTCTCTGCCATTTGACCAAGTGAACAGAAATGGATATAAAAACCAGGTTTTCCTAATTCAGTTAGAGAACAATTGCACTGTCAAATAACTTTGCACCTTGGCCTCCAACCCAGTCCTTCACAACACATATATTTCGGTGCATGCTTGGCCTCCCTTCTTGAGAAGATTGCTTATTTCCATCTGTGAAAAGCATTGCTTAGCAGTGTGGTTTGGTTCCCTCAAACGTGCTACAGAAATATCTGAGGAGGAACATACAGTGAGATATTTGTAAAGCTCAAGGCCATGTTTTTCTGCTCTTAAAAGTAAGTAAAATTGTAACTTTGATAGACTGTAGCCCAGTAGTGCTATAGGTAGTGGCAGCCTATTTCAAGCTCTTTGAACTACACATATATATTAAAAAATAATCCTAATTTATACAAATCAAGGCCACCAGAAGCACCTGGGGCTTGGAGGAGCTAATTTGCCTTAAACAGCACTATTGAAAATCTCATATTTAAGAATTACTCATTAAATTTATCACAGAATCAGAATCCCAGGTTGGAAGGGATCTCAAGGACCATCTGGTCCAACCTTTCTTTGCAAAACAGAGTCTAAAAGAGATGTCCTGGCGCCCTGTCCAGCTGAATCTTAAAAGTATCCAGCACTGGGGAATCCATCACTTTCCTGGGGAATCATTCCAATGGCTGACTGTTCTCACTATGAAAAACTTCCCAAACTGAATCTCCCCATAAGTAACTCACACCCATCTCCCCTCCTCTTTTCCACGTGACTCCTTGTAGAAAGGGAGTCTACATCTTCTTTACAGCCATCCTTTAAATACTGGAACATGGTGACAAGGTCTCCCATGAACATTCTTTTCTCAAGGTTGAGCAAACCCAGATCTCTCAGCCTTCCCTCACATGGCAGGTTCCCAGTCCTTTGATCATGTTTATGAGCCTTCTCTGGACCCTCTCCAGACTTTCCATGTCTTTTTATCTCATCTCTGAACATTTTTCCACTTCTGTCATGGTTCTTTACCCAAATTTAGTACCCTTCCAGGATACAAATACCCACTGAATCGTTAAATAGCAAAGATTCACTCAATGGGTACCTTTTTACAGTAAAGCACTGAAAAGAAGAAACCCAAATCTTTTTAATGAAAACATCTGAAATAATGTCAGAAGGGTCTAACCAACATTTAAGGAATAAACATCCATATTTTCTTTAAAAAAATTAAATCTTCCCTACAAAAGTTTGTAATTTCCATGTATCTATATTTAAGGTTATAGTCTGTGACACTTAAGGAACAATTGTATTAAACAAATGTTCATGGTTAGCACCAAATAGCCCTAAATATAGCCCCCAAATTTATATCCAAAACAGGAGCATAGCAGCCCAGCAGCCTCACCACACACCAAACTATTAATACCAATATTGTCCTATGATCTGAAATTGTTAGCTTGACACAGGCAAGGCAATATCCAGTTTTGAAATTCAGAAATCACTGTTCAATGGATGCCACGAACAGAATCAACGTAATGCCTCATAAAAGATGGTAAGGTTCAGTCCACGCTTAAAACAGTATGGTAAATTTAACAAGAAGTATCTTCTATATATAGCCTTCTCAACACTCATGTCTATACTGTTGTCCTGGGAATGCCTCAAAACAAGTAAATCCAACATAAAACCCTGTCACTATGTCCCCACTTTATATATGAGGTTCTATCAAGTACAGATTCAGACGGAATTTAAGCAAAGGAAGTAAAGATGAATGTGTTTGAGACTAAGACTGAATGGAGAGAAAAGAGACAAAATAAGAAGAAAAATCTAGTTTATCATGATATGCCCCATCCCGGGCAGTGTTCAAGTCCAGGCTGGAGAGAGCCTCGGGCAACACGGTCTAGTGTGAGGCATCCCTGCCCATGGCAGGGGGTTGGAATTAGATGATCTCAAGGTCCTTTCCAACCCAAACCATTCTATGATTCTATGAAGAAGGATTATATTTTCTCTCAAAGTATAATTCAGAAAGAGAAGAAACTATAAATTTAAAGCTATCTCACCCCAGCAATTGCCTGTGCAAGTAGCGTCTTTCCACATCCTGGTGGTCCATGCAAAAGAAAACCCCGAGGCGGAACCACACCTAAGTGCTTATAGACTTCAGGGTGACGGACATGAATGAGCATCTTGCATATTTCCTGTTAAGAACAAGGGAGACCTCCATCTAAATTGCAGCAATTAGTATTACAGATTGCCAATATCATAGACAGGGAAAAATAAAGCAAATTCTGTTCATTAACATAATTTCAGTGACTGCTTTCAGCAAGATTAATCAAAGGGAAAAAACACTTTGTTGCTGTTGGTACAGGCAGCTGCTCTCAGCACCATGCAGATGAATTCTGTCAGACTTCTTTCTCATTTTTCATGACATTTTATTCAGTGCATTCTGTACCCCACAAATAAAATTTTCACAAACCTTTAAAGTTCCATCGTTGCCTCCTACATCCTCAAACTTCACCAAAGGGTGGTAAAGCTCTGGTGCCTTACTTCTAACTGTCAAGGAGAAAAAGTCATGTAAATTTAGACATGGCATAATAATAATTACTAACACCAAACAAAAAAGTACTCAGGCTAAACAATTAGCTAAGTACATGGAATAGTATTATTTTGTGGTAGCAGACACAGGACTGGAATGTATTTTTAGTACAATGTTAAGGCTAAATTTCTTAATAAAAAAATAAATGCTTGGGGATGCTCAGAAAACACTTCTGTGGTAATGGTCAAACAGTCTCTGTTTGGAGCAACACCCTGAAAGTAACTTCTCACCTTTCTCTTTAAGCAAGATGGAATTAATCTCTTCATCTACATCTGGAAGTTCTTCTTTTTTTCTTTTTGCTCTCTTACCCTTTGTCTTCTTCCTTTCACTCTCCAAGGCAGACACTTCTGTTGATTTCTAGGGCATAAACCCAGAACTAAATATACAAAGCCTTCCAAGTCAGTGAATTTCTGCAAATACTTAAAAGGACAAAGTGTGTGCCTATGATGCTTATCTTACACATATTATATAAATAAAGAGCAGCAAGGCAGGAATTCAACCCCTTCCTTTTGGAGAAAAGCCTTTATTTTTACTGAAGATTAGCCCTTTTTAAAAGGGTCAATTACAGCAGTCACTTTTTTTGCTAAGAGTACATACCTCCAAGCAAAAAAACCCCAAACACCTTCCCTCACCCAAGCCCCCCAAAGCACTAACCAAAATTAGACACCAGTGGTTTTGATACCACAAAGCAATCCACTTTAGGGATGAATATACCTATATGAATATATTAACACCAATGGAAACAATTTTTATTACTAGTAAGTCATGAGTGGCTATAATATTATTCAGTGCCGACATAAATAAACTGTATAAAAAAAAATACTAATACAGGAGAAAACAAAGAAAAAAGAGGTTCTTTGAGAAAGGGTTTTGTATGTTTTTCAGTATATAGTATTGCAAATTTTACAATTTGAAGATCTCCCTTTTATTCAATTTCTCTATGTAAGAGGACACAGTACTACTAGGACAAAGGGATGATGTCTCAAATCTGCCTGTTCAGTAAGTACTTTGTTGTGCAGTTACGAAGGTGGATATAAATGTAGTTCTTCCTTCACATAAAAAAAAGAGCATCCTGCCAAAACATCTGGTCAGCCAAACAATGTGTGTTATCTCCCATGCACAAATGGAAAAATTTCAACAGCTAAACAAATCTGGATGTTTTTTTCCTAAATAAGATAAAAACACTGGGGGGGGGAGAGGAATCACGAAGTAGCCAGTATGTCTGGATGGGGAGTAGGACCTACTTCTAACTGCTTTATAAATCAATGCAATTTCCCTTCAACTTCCCCAACTCTTGTCCATCCAAACGATTTCAGCTTTTTCCATGCTCTAAGACTTAACCACTGGCTAAAGGAGACCATGTGCTATGGCTACAGCAAGCCACATGCTTCCGGACTAGTTAGGCTGGTCACTGGCAAACAGAATAAATAATAGCTAAGTTCTGCTAACCTTTCTCTAAGTATGGGCATTAACCTGGGTCTCTCTAATACTGAGCACTACATTTGCCTCAAAAAATGGTGAGGAAAGTTGTAATTTTGTGACTTTTTAACCTCTCATACAAACACACTTGAAATGGCCCATAAGGTTCAAAAATCGCTTTTGACAAGGCAAAACAATAGGCTAAGCCCTTCCTTCTTCAGAAACCTAGCTAAAAGGAAGTATTCCACTGAGTTGAAGCCAATCTTTCCTTTCTATTTAATATGTTTATTACCTGCAAACACATGCATGTTTGTAATTAAAATAACACATTTTAAAAATCCAGAGAGAAAGATGGTCTGATTTTAGTATCACCCTTTAAAAGCCTGACAAATTACACAGGAAATTATCTTCATACTTGCTACTTAAATCACATTGGGTTCGTAAAACACAATACCTCAGAAATCAGTTTCTTTTCATCTCCTTCTCCATCCTCAGAAAGGTCAATGAAAAAGTCTTTTCCACATGGAGTTTTATCAATGAACCAGCCACCCTCAGAGATACGTGTTTCAACTCTTGCTCCTGATGAGAAGGTGCTTGCTTGGGGTGCTGTTCGTACAGGAGTGGGGGTTTCCATTGGTTCATTTTTTGGAGTGGTTGGAACAGAATCCGGATTTCCTTTCTTGTATAAGCTCAGCAGGGAACTGTTCATGTGATTTGTAGACTGCAAAATGTATTTTAAAAGAAAATATACAGGTTATAACTTGGATTATTTATACTGAGGCCAATGAAAAGTATTTCATAAACAACATTTAGTATTATCCCTGATGGATAAAGTAGCCATGCATCTTCTACCCTACTCCCCTGCAAAGCAAACAACAGCATATAAAACTGTATCTGCTAGTCAAAGAGAGTGCAGTCTTTGCAATTTACTCTGAACGACCCCTGTTAATTGACAGTCACCTCTTTTAGTAATAGGTATGTCAGCTCCTTCAATCATTTCATTCATTCCATAGCTAAGTCTTTCAGGCCCCCAGCACGTGTTCTTAAGAAGTGATTCCCCACTACAGATTCTCCCTTCTTCTTCAGGGAACAGCCTCCTTTCAGTTCTATAGATTCTCAGTTGGAATTGCCAACTCTGACTTTACCTCACCTTCGTTTTTAAACTCTCCAAGTGCATTGCAATTTCACAACACAGAATTGTGTATTATGCAAATACAATTATAATAAAATACAACTTACTAGATCTTCTGGATAATCATCATAATCAGAGTCATCTGTGGCACTTCCTGAAGTCCTTTACATGGAAGGAAGACAAAAACTATTAGGGTATCGGAGCAGAACTGCAAAGGAGACACCCCCAAAACAAAACAATGCAATTTCTACAACATGGTTCCTTATACCCATGATATGCAGCCTAAGACTGGAGAAAAATCCCTGACTTGCATGCTCTAAATTTATTCCTATGAAGAGTTAAAAACCACATCCTTTCCAAGTCTGCCATGAGTTAGATCAACTTTGCAACCTGGCTGAAAGACTGCCCTAAAAAAAAGTGGTGTAGGATCAATCTAATTCAGTTCACCAAGAGATCACACAATCTCCAGTGCTGGCACAAGGGAAGTACTAGCAATTCACTGCTGTACTGACTAGTTCTTCTGTCAACCATGTCCTAATTTCCTATGAGACCCTTAATGTCTATCAAAGGTTAGTTAAACCAGAATGGTCCATGAGACTATGCAGAACTGGGAGTCAGGAAACCTCAGATCCAGCGGTGATTTACTCTGAATAGCCTATCTTGTAGCCTTTTCACTCAGATTCAGTTAATGTCCCTCACACCCAAGAACATTTAAACACAAAACAAAACTAAGGAACTGAATCATATGAGGACTGGGGCCTCTCGTGGAAAACTATCGAGAAAGCCTCAAGGTTATCCACTAATTAAGGGCTATATGATCCCCATAACAGAAAAATTGTGACTGGTTCTAGTATCTGCTTGTCTTCAGTGAAAAAAGTGCTTCCATTCACTACAGGTAATTTCTGATGAAGACAGGCCTATGGGAAATCAAAGATCTGTCTGTAACCTTAAAGCTACCAAAATTTAATAATATGCAGAAAGACAGTTTTAAAGAAGTCACAATATTAATGGCATTATTAAAGTAATCTAATGGTAAAAATTATTCTTACTCATTTTTCTCTTGCTGTCGTGCTCTTTTTGCCACATGTTCGGCTTCTAAACCTGCTAAATCTTCACGTTCTTTTTCATTACTGATTATTCCAAACACTAAAAGGAAAGGTTCAAACATGTTAAGAAAACAGCCAAAGCATATTCAAAAAATTTGATCTTAGACATAATACTAACAGAAATACCTTTTTCAACTTGTATTCTAAAAGCATTTCGTTTTCTTCGTCCATAGTCCGCACTGAAAAAAAAAAACAAATAAACAGGTTACACCAACTGCTTCTTCCCCCAACACAGTGTCATTTTCAGGGGGGAAAAAATACATTGTCAGTTGAAAACCAAACTTTTATAGAAGCTGTTATTAAAAACCAACTATGTGAACACATGATCCTTTTGTCTTAAGCCTGGAACAGCTCAATCACTGGGATGAAACAAAAGCACTAAACCATACTGGTCTCTAAAGGGATGTTTAGTTAATACTATCAAGATCCTTTTTAGCTGGAGATACAGAGAAGCAGCAACATACAAATGATCACACTGGATTCTATATGGACACAGGACTAGAAAGGACAGCCCAGTGAGGAATAACTGTGCTGATCAATAACGGTCACTATAAGAAAATCTGATTCAATGAGCACCCTTAAATGCAAACAAAAATCATCAACCTTTTACCTTCACTTACTGAGGGTATATTTTATCTATTTGCTTTTATAAAATCGCTGAAAGAGGAAAACCAAAACAAAATCCCAAGACCTGTAAGCATCCTAAGCAAAGGGTTTGGGTCCCTTTCTCTAACAAGGCACAAATAGAACACACAAACATGAATGAATATAATTCTCCACCTTCATTAACCCCCACAGCCACCAAAGACCTGCTGACACACAACCTTGCTCCCACCCATATCAGCCTAAAATTAATTAGGCAAGACTGACCATCCTGCTGAGCATCTGAGCAAGATTTAGTGTCTTGCTGAACCGCTATCTCCCCCATCTACCTGCACCGAAGCATTATTTTCCCTAACATTTCAGCTCACTGAGGGTAAGGACCAACATGCTGTAATACATCTGCAGCTGTTTAATTAAAACAAAAAAAGCAGCCCACAAAAAAACAAACCACAAATAGATCTTGCAATGCCAGTGCATTAATAAAATATGAGTTACTAGATATATCAGCAGATGGAAACACTGCTAAAGTACAAATCTTTGCTCACCTGTAGGTTTTCTGCAAATCAGATGCTAGGATTCCAATGTCAACATACTGGCCACATTTACTACTTGCAAGATACTGAAATGAAGAGTTTTAAGCAGCAAATGAAATCTTTGTCAATCACTTCACTAGAACAAATAGATCAAATATGCCTACTTTAAACCCTACTCTTCTTAGAAATGAAAATTGAAAACAGCTTTGAACTGCCTTGGAACACACTAGACAGTATTTCCCAATGAAACAGGAAAGCTTATTAAGACACAGAAGGGAAAAGCAGCACACTGTATTTTGACACTTGCATGATCTCTGCTGGTGCAATGCCATTGTTTTTATTTAGCAAGAAAGGTGACTTTGTAAATTGTCAATCCTTCTAAAGTTCTTGATTTCTCTCAGTTAACCTCCTTCTGGGTTTAAGTCTCCTACCTTAAAAATGAAAGAACCTACACCAGTTAGTATGGATACTGTCACAATAAAAACTTTAACCTTTACAAAATGTTTCAATGAATGCTCTAGAAAAGTATATAAATTACAGTAAATTCTATACAGCTTTTCCTTTCCTTTTCTTTTTTTTCTGACAGCAGCTGATCCAACCATTTTCAAACCACAGTTATGAAAGTGCAAGAAAATGTACAAAATTTCAGGTGCAACTGGACTCCATTTGCTTTCTCTCCCCACTCTCCAAATCAGGAGCAAGAAGAAGTTTCAATATGGTAATCACCAAATCACAGAATGGTTTGGGTTTGAAGGGACCTTAAAAATCACCTGGTTCCAACCCCCTGATGGTGGATTTTCCTTCTTAGAGAAAGGAGACACAATGTCCCTAAAAGAGATAGCATTACCAAGGCTGCAGCAAGAAAACTTTAAAATCTCATTTAAATTAATACCTCTTTTTAAAATCAAACTGCTTAATATTAAATTCAGAATTCCTTTTTTAAATGATGTGACACTTCATGTCACCCATGAGCAACTACTGACCTACAGAAAAAAATCAAGCCCACCATAAATCCAGCTGCATTTCTCACTTCAGAATAGTCAAGACAATTTCACTGTGATCTTGAAAAGTAAAATAAGCAACTATCCTCAAGCAGCCACTCGCTTTGAAGGAATTAGAAGCGGAGTACTTATACACAGACTCAGAGAAATGTTTAATTCCCAAGTCACCATAAATTTTCAGAAGGTGTGACACAGCACTATGCCACCTGAAGGAATCCCTGTTTTCCCTGCTCTTCACGGGTGTATTGTGGAAGTAATCATACTTCTTCCTTTTTCTTCAGTCAGCGATTAATATAATCGATGTACATGTTTCCAAAGGTAAACACTACCAATTTGGCTACATATTCTCCAAGTGCATTTTCTCTAGACTACACTGGAGTACTGTGTCCAGTTCTGAAACCCCCAACATAAGAAGGATGAAAACTTGTTGGAGCAAGTCCAGAGGAAGCCATGAAGATGCTCCAAGGGGCTTGGAGCAGCTCTGCTTTGGAGACAGGCTGAGAAAGCTGGGCTGGTTTATCCTGGAAAAGAGAAGGCTCCTTAAGGGGAGACCTTAGATCAGCTCCCAGTGCCTAAAGGGGCTATAAAAAACCTGGAGTGTGGCTTTTAAGGCCTGTAGGGACAGGACAAGGGGGAATGGCTTTAAACTGACACAGGGGAGATTCAGATTAGACATTAGGCAGAAGCTCTTCCCTGTGAGGGTGCTGAGGTGCTGGCACAGGGTGCCCAGAGAAGCTGTGGCTGCCCCATCCCTGGCAGTGTTCAAGGCCAGGCTGGGCAGGGCTTGGAGTAAGCTGCTCTAGTGGAAGGTGTCCCTGCCTGTGGCAGGGGGTTAGAACTGGATGAGCTTTAAGGTCCCTTCCAACACAAACCATTCCATGGCTCTACGACATCCATCTGATTTGAAACTGCAGCCAGCTTCGGGATCAGAAATACTGAAGAATAAAACAAAACGAAACACAATGCCAAAAACAAATAACTCCCCCCATTTCCAAACCCCGGAGAGGCCAGGCCGCGTCCGGGCACCCTCCGCGCCTCCCTCCCACCCCTGAGCAGGCCGATGGCCCAGACCCTGTCCGCAAGGCGGGGTGGCGGCCCGGCGAGCCACGCAGTCCTGCGGGAGCCCCCCCTCGGGCCGCCGCCCGCCCCGGTACCTGCTTAACGCGCTGCTTCAGCCGCAGGTCCACGAAGCGCCCCGGCCGGCTTCGCATCGCCGCCCGCCGCCTGCCCGCGCCGACGGCACTGAGGCCTGCCCAACGCTTCGCCTGCGCCGGGCGGCCGAGAGCCGCTAGGCGGGAATTGCGCGCAGGCAGCCCCAGGGCGCCTCAGCCGCGCCGCCGCAGGCCCCCTTTGAACCGCCGGCCTGCACCGGCGGAGCGGCGCGGAGGAGCAGCTCGCTCTGACTGTGCCCCGCCGCTCACGGTGCCCTTCCCGTCGGGGCTCTGTGAACCCTCCGCCACCGCGGCGTCTTCAGCAAGAGCCGGGACGTACCCGCCTGCCACCGCCCGGGAGCGACTGCTGAGGAGAGCGGGCGGAGACTCCATTTCCCAGCATGCTAGGAGGCACTGCGCGGCCCTGCCGGGCGGGGGAACAGGGCGTACGGCGGCCGGGAGGGCGGCGGCCGCGGCGGGATGGAGTCGGTGGTCTTCATCTTCTCGCTCATTGACTGCTGTGCCCTCATCTTCCTTTCCGTCTACTTCGTATCCTTTTTTTCTGGGGTTGGCGGGCGACCGGGGTGGCCAGGGTGGGGGCTGCGGCAGCCCCACGGCGAGACCGAGGTGGGCCGGGCCCATTGAGGTGTCTCTGAGGGCAGGCGAGCGGGGCCGGCGCCGCCGGGCTGGCGGTGGGCTGAGAGCAAGGGGACGTGAGGGTCTGTGAGGTAATGTCCGCTGGCGGCTGGTGCCCGGGGAGCCGGTAGGGAAGGGTTCAGAGAGACGGGAGTGCCGCGTTGTAGGGAAGCGGCGGGTGCTCCAGTGCACGAAATACGGTCGCTGCTTCGGGAGCTGGAGCTCAGGGGGGGCTGCAGGCGGCCACACATCGCGGCTCAGCACAAGTAGCGTATGCTTGGCGGTGGGGGGGTGTCAAAGCGTGCTCCATGCTCTCACAAACCGCACAGGCCTGTAAAACACGGTCATGCGGGAGCTTTAATTGTAAGGATACCCCACGAGATTTCAGATGTGAGCTCACAGCTGGGAGACTGCGAGTTCCTTGGCAAACGGAATTCCCATAGTGTTTATTACAGACTTGCCTGTGGGTTTTGCTGCCTGGCCTTGTTACGATGTAGAAGCGCCGACTGGGCTTTGCTTTCTTATTTTTCTGAGTACGAGAGAATGGGCATTCATCCTGGTGCTAGTTCAGAATCTCTCCAGTTCTTGTAATAGGAAAAAGTACAGAAGCACTTGAAAGTTAATCCTAGAAGGTTAGGTTGTTTGTTGAAAAATGTAAAGGCTTTACCTAGGGATTCAAGAAATCTTGTGCTTTTTCATTTTCTTGGAGAAAAGGAGCCTGAGCTTTACAGGGCATAGCGTAATGATGTGTACATCCGAAGACCTTTTTTAGAGGGCTTTTCTGTCTGAAGTCTTCTCTTTTTCAATTGCTGAAAGTTCATTTCATAATGATGTTACCCTCTTTTTTCTAGCCAAGTTTGAATTCAGCCAATGTTGCTGTAAATGTAAAAACAAAAAGTAGATAAGCTTCAAAAACCTGCACTGTTGTGCACTTTATTGTGAGGAGAGTTGAAAGACTGCATTAACTTTTTCTTCTAAGTTGTGGTTTCAAGTGTCGTAGTAATAATTCTGATACTAAAAATACTGAGTTTGCCTCCTCCGTCTGTTCTTAGGGCTGAACTGAACTTTAGAACTTAGGCAACAGTTGCCACAGGAAAAACATTATAAAATCACTTGGCCTAGTGATAAAATCTAGCCTAACTTGCAACCTAAAGCCAGAGTTAATTGTAACCAAGTGAAATATGCTTTTGTCAGATCAGCTGTAGAACAGGACAGTCTATGCTGAGAGCAGAGTGCTCTCCACAAGTTATTGGATGAAAATAAAGCTTTGTGTATTCCCAGTTACCATACAAATTTTCCTCATCTTGGGCTTCAGATAATTACACTATCAGATTTGGAATGTGACTACATTAATGCTAGATCGTGCTGCTCAAAACTCAATAAAGTAAATTTCTTTGCATTTTAAATTTCTTTGCATTTAATTTCTTTGCATAAAATTCTTTGCATTTTATGTGGTTTAAAAAAAATGGCTCTTCATCTTAGCATCGCAAACAACAGGGGTGTAATGTGTGTCTGAAGAGCCTCAGTTGGCATTATTTGGCTTATATCCTTTATTTCAGTCTGCTTGTCTTTTGATGGCTGTCTGTCTGCAAATTCAGTCAGGAAAGGCTGTTCCTCTGACCCTTGGTACTCCACATTCCTGGGGCTGAGACTTAACTCTTCACAAACCTCTTAAGTTCTGTGCTTTTGTTTTTGAAAGCCACACCAAGGATGTCTGTCTGTGACTGAACTCTGAGATCTTTATAGCAACTTTCTCAGATGGCTTCTGTGTAATTTCTCTCCAAAAGTAGAGAGTTTTACTATGATAAGAAAAAGTACCATTTTAACCAAATCAGTATGGCCTTCCTGCATGGGTGCTCACTTTGATTTTTGATATTTTCTTTCTTAGTGTAAAAGAGAATGCTGCAGGATACTGTAAAGGTGAAAATGTGTTACTGCCGGGGCTGACCCAATTTGACTATGACAGTTTTCATATTGATCAACTTTCTTATCTGTTCCAAGCCTGAGGGTGCTTGTATGTCCTGTGTCTGTGCACATTTTAATTCTGCTTCTCTCATTCCTAAATCCAGTTCTCTGCAGTGATTTCAAATGAGCACTGTATATTTCTTATCTCTCTTTCTTAAGTGCTTGTGTAACATAGTTGTGTTCAAACAGCTGCTGTGCTTCTCTAGAAACTTTTGTAATACTTGGATAAAGGATGTCTGTTAGCCCAAAACCAGGCCCTAAGATATTCTAACTCACATGGAATTTGTCTGAAGGTATCCATTTCCCCACATGTGATGAAATCATATGCTTCTGCCATGATTTTTCTGCCTGAGTTTTACATGATTAGAATTAGATGATAACTCTATAGATCTCTTCTTCAGAAAAGAATTTACATTTGTGCATATAATTCCTTTTCTTCCCTTTTTACAGTGGGTGGTGCCTGAAGTGATTGGCCATGCTGTTGTAACAGTATTAATGCTTATTTCATTGCACTGGTTCATCTTTCTCCTTAATTTGCCAGTAGCAACATGGAATATATATAGGTAAGTGCAAAGGGTTTTGTGTGATTTTTATTTTTTTCTTTCTTTGTTACTAGGTGTATAATATTTTGTGATGGGATGTTTCATTTGTGTTCTTGAGCTGCCAACAGTCTTTATGGATCTAACTAACATAAAACTCTCCTCTCCTTGCATTTAAAATTACAAGAAACCAAACAGTGAAGGGTAAGAAGCTTCTGGCCTGTAGTACAAATGTTTGGAAGGTAGTATCCTTGCATTCTCCTTAGTGCCCAGGAATCTTGATTTGCAAGTCATTCCCAAGTTCACAGGAAATAGTGTCATTCTAATCGGGATTATGAAGTAGTGCTGCAAACACAGTTAATGTTTTTCATGCTGTGTCTACATGCCTGATAGTGATATCAGCGTAAAAGTATGGAGGTCAGCATGGCCAATGGTTGTAAAACCGTCAGGCTGTGGTGTCATCCCACACAGCCTCCTGTGTTTGCTGTCTTGCCTGTACCCCTCATTTGCATTGCTTCTGGTCCCCCATTTTGCCTCTTTGTATCTGGAAAGGTTTGCAAACTTTTCACCTTATGACAACTGTTAATGTTACTGGCCTTTATGTACTGGGTTGTCCATGGCTTTGGAATGGTTTATCATCGGTAGGGGTTTCCACATAGCAACACTGGGGCTGGTGGTTCAAAAATGTTCTTTTTGGTTTGTCTCATCTGATGTGAAGAGAACTGAATCTTTACTGGTGCTGTGCTAATGAAAACCAGGTGTGGATTTGTTGCAATTTATCGCTAATCACTATAGTACAGGGAGTCCAAAAGACCAAATGTTTAAGATAGAGGTATAAAAAGTCACTGTAATTCTTGTTTGCCTGAACCTGCTAGGGCTAACTGTTCGCAGGGATGGGTTGAGTTGCTGGTAAAATTAAATGAGGTTTCATAGCTCTCACTAAAAAGAAGTTGAGGATCTCGTTGTTCTTGGACAAAATAACCATGCATTTATCACCCTTGTTACCTACAAAACTGAGAGCAAAGTCTTCGCATGTTTCTGAACTGGAGTAACATGAGACACAGTAAAATTTGTATGCTTAATAAACAAATATTGCCTAAATGCAACAGGGATAGTTCTGTTTGGCCATCTGTATGTACAGCTGCATAACACACTGACCAGTTGCACAAAATGACCAGTATTCCCTTTGGTATCTTCTGGCAAGTATGGAGTTTGCATTTCATGTTTCATTTAGGCTAGACTCCAGAGACACTAGAGGGAATTCATTTTCTTTGAAGCTTTGAAGACCTCTTGTACTGGTTATCCCTTCCCTGCTTCCTTTCGCTTACCGATAATGTTTAAAGTAGCCACTTGCCTTCCCTTGTAAACCTGGTCAGAGAGAATTTGAAAAGGTAACAGTTATTTCTGTTTCCACGCTCCAGGCAGTAAGCCTTGGCTGCTGTTTTGAACTGTCAGCTGAGTATCCTAAATCCAGGACTGTTTTCTTAATTCTAGGGGTGCTGTGCAGGCAATATGTGAATATGACAGTATGACACTTCTCCTGTCCTGCCACAAGCAGTCAAAATGTTAAGCCTGTGTTGCTAATCCTGTTTGCTTTCTGAGGATTGAGGAGTTTCACCCACATTGATTGCCTGGACTATCCCATCCGTAGTGAAGGACTTAGAGGTCTGCAAGAGCAAGTGTATTTTTCAGCATTATAAAGGAAATGTGATGATTTATCTAGGTGTTCCTGCTCCGGCAGGGGGATTGGACTAGATGATCTTTCGAGGTCCCTTCCAATCTCTAGCGTACTGTGATACTGTGTGATTTGGGATAGAACTTTAGTTTCACCCAGTGTTCAATGGACTAAACGTCTGGTAGTCAGAAGAATGGTGGACTGTAAATTAGTCTGAATACATGGATGAGAGGAGAAGGTATCATTTACTAAACTAGGATTAAGTGGGAACAGATGAAGTGTGAACCTATGATCACGAGCTGCAGTCTTCCAGCATCAGCTAAATGTGTTTGAATCTTCTTCATATGTTACAGTATCTCAAGGACCAGTCTCTGGAGTCAGTGTTGCTGCACATGAATTCAGAAAGGTTTAAGATAATCATTCTACTCCAAGAGGAGTACAGAAATGTAAATACTTGTGCTTTTGAGATTGAAGAAGTCTGTGCTTTGTAGTATATCTAAGTGATAATAGAGAGAAAGGTAGGATAATAATCCCTTCCCCTTATCTCTTCCATTCAAAGCCTGCTTAATCTTGATGAGTGAATGGTGGTTACAGGGAGTGCTGGCCTAATTTAACCAGTTGTCTCAATGATTTCAGTGAGGGTAGAGAGGGGTTTTGTGAAAGGGACACCAAAAACAAATCCCAGGGAGGATAAACTGGTCAAAAACAGCATCAAGGGAGACTTTCAAAGTTGCAGCATGTTTATTGTAACATTCTGCTGGCCCTTCTTGTTCAGCATACTCAGGTGCTCACTTAACTTGGTTTATTTTTTGCTGACTTTCCTAGTGTCTTATACAATCCCCAGTGAGACACAGTTTTGCCTTACAATGTCCTTGGTTTAAAACCAGATATTGAAGCACCTTATTTGAAATCAAATCATATTTGAAAACAGATATTTTTTTAGTTCTTAAATATTTCTTAGACCTGCTATTATGTAAACAAAACAAGAACTACAAAGGAAATGTTAAATGTGAGTAGACAAGAAAGAAATCAACTTTGAACACTTCCCTTTCATCTTTGCTAGGTAGACCTGCTTGGGACAATAGGGCCAAATAATGCGATTTTTCCATGTCTTTAAGGAAATCATACCCCTCTCAAAACTGAAGGAGTGAAAAAAGAGTAATCTTTAACATACAGTGAAAATTTTGACCAGAACTTCCACATCCCTTATGAAATGATGTAATCTAGAAGCAAATGTCCTGTTGCTGTGGCAGCAGCTTCCACTGAGTGGAGATCCTGGAGGCACCACCGTATATATTCACTAAAGCTGACAGTTTTCGTGTTCTTTGTGGCTTTGCTGCACAAGTTTTTTGCTGTTCAGAGTAAAACAATGGGCTTGAGTTGGGTTTGTTAGCATCTGGCATCCTTGTGTCCATGACTGAAATTCCTGAGATATATAAGCTGTACTGCCTTGTGGGCCTCTTCGTGGATTTGCCTCCCAGGTTCCACAATTAAGTTGCATCATTTAGGTGTTATCAGTGTTCTTAAAAAGCAGAATTAATAAATACTACCTTTATGGCACTCATTTCCTAAGGACATTAGGAAACTCTGCTTTACATAGGATAAATTGATACAGGAAAATTATGTTCCTCCTTTTATTCCAATAAAACTCATTACATTCCCAGTAAATGGACAATAATTTGTGTTATAGTACTAAAAATAGAACAATCACTTAAAACTTCACATTTAGAAGAGAATTTCAAATTGTAATTATTTCACATGAACTATTTCTAATAGGACATAATTGAATTTGTTATTAGTCAAATATGCTGCAGTGCTTCTTAATGCCTCCGTGAGAGAAAGACCAATACTGTGGTCTTAATGGGTTTTGGTTAGTTGTATGGTTTTGGTTGGTTGGTTTGGTTTTATCTTGTCTCCTGCTGCTGCCATAAACCACCCCTGTTTCTTGTTCCTTTCCTTCCCCTTCTGTTATTGAGATGAATGTTGTGAGAGGTGGGGAGTGCCTGTTGGAATACAAGTGGTGCCATTCTTTGAGTATATACAGAAAATCAAGAGGCGTTCTGTTCTGAAAGCTTGCTTTTGCTGTGGGTGAAAGACAAGGAGTTAAATTCCTGTGTAAAAAGAGCATTATTTCAGGAAGGTAGAGCCTGTATGACGCTGAAGTGAAATACTAATAATACTGTTCTAGACCGAGCTCAGCTGGAATGAGAACTTCACGCGCTTGCGTTTGCTGTCCTGAGGAATGCTTATGACAAAAGAACATGCTGCTTGTTGAATTTTCACAGGACATCAACATGTGCTTTGCTGGTGTTACTGTTTTGCTTCCATTTCACTTCGTTTTACTCAACTTCTGTTCTTATGTGGGTTTAGACAGCAGCACTTAGCTTCTTCAGTCCTGCCCAGTCTCTCACCCTGTCAGCCTCAATGTCTCTGCTGAGATAACACAGGATGGGAATGATACACATATGTTTTGTCTCCTCTATGCTGTCTCATTTGACCACTGGCATTTGTGATTATCTGTTTGGGGTTTTCTGCTAAATAAATAATTTATTAGCTAAATTCTTATCTAAATTAAATCTTTTCCAATCCATTTCATTTAATGCATCTTTCCACTGTGGGTGGACATTTCCATCCTAACACCAATTAAAACAAACTGGAATCAGCTATTGCCTGGAAACTCTCCCATTTACACATGGGATGTTGGGCTGATGCGTTTAGTACTTTTTGTCCTCTTTGATGGTGGGTTGTAGTGGCAGAACTTCACACAATATCCTGAAACTGAAATGGAGTTTAAAAAAAGCTGCCTTATGTTGGACTGTGAAACAGCTCTTCAGATGGAAGTCCCTTCTGTGCAAGCTCTCCTGTTCCCCTTCCTCTATACTCCCTAATGTTTTGATGACTATACTTCTGTTTTGATTTGGTTTCTTTCTTCTTAAACTTTCAGGTACATTATGGTGCCATGTGGAAACATGGGGGTATTTGACCCCACAGAGATCCATAACCGAGGACAACTGAAATCACACATGAAGGAAGCCATGATTAAACTAGGCTTTCATCTGCTGTGTTTCTTCATGTACCTTTACAGGTTAGTTACAAAAATTGCTCCCAAGGAACAAAGGAATTGTCTGCCAGCTATTTTTATCTTCTCTATTCTGCTATGGTAATTGCTGGTATTTGTGTCTTGCATCCTGCTAAGCCTGTCTGCAGGCTCATTATGTGTCTTTATTCTCTCTGATCCACCGTTTGAAAGCTCAGACTACTCCTTAATCTCAAAAATCTGTAAGTACAATATAAGGGGTTACATGATTTCAGCACCTAGAATAAGCAGCCTGTATAGAATGGAAATAATATTGAATTTACAAGTTCTGTTTTAGAAGCTAAATTAATCAGGCTAAGTTATAAACAGGTGAACTCTGTGATGGGCTCACTTATTACAGGATAGAACAACTACTGTTCTTGTGCTGCAGTATTACTTCTGCAGTCCTTGTCTTTGTGAGTAGAGCACAGAGCACAGTTGCCTTGACTTTGCATTTCAGAATCAAGCACAATTCTCTCATGAAAGCAATAGCTGTTGCTACTTGGACGTGCCTCAGTAATCTACTGGTGTCATGTTTTCTGTTTTGTCACAGTATGATTCTGGCTTTGATAAATGATTGAGAAGTTGAAAAAGAACCGTTAGCTGCCAAATTGGGTCATCACTCCAGTGACTGGTTGTGGAGCCACAGACACCTTCTGACCATACCTAAATCAGTGTCATCGTGCAGTATATTTTACCTCTTTGGACAAGAAATATTTTTTTCTGTATTTTTAACATAAAATATTTTCAAAAGACATTGGATCTGTGTAGCACTTGTCTTTGTTCCTTTACAACCCAAACTGCTGGAGCTGCTGCTTCTCTAAGATGAAATTCTTGCTTACAGAACTGATCTCATAGGAATTAAATGGTGGGAATGGAAACTCATTTCAGTAGCATGGGCTAATAGTTGTGGTGGTTCCAGAACAAATTTAAGTGCAGCTCTGATGCCTGTTTCTTAGTGAAAGGTGTCAAGATGTGCCTCTGGCTGTCAAGCTGACCTGTAAGAGCCTAGTTTGAAGCAGTGGTTGGAACACAGATTTCAAAGTGGAGCAGCAGCACAGCTTGCATCTTTGTCTCAGTGTGTTTTCCAGCTAAAAAGCAACGGAATAAAAGTTATGCTTTTCTCCTTTTTCACCCCTCCCTCCCAACAACCTATATGAAGACTTGTGTTTGGATGGATTAAGGTCCCTTTGGTGAAAGTGACACTTGTGTGTAACAGTGAAAAACAGATAAATAAGAAATGTTAATACTTGCTTTTTCCCTTCAAGTCCTATTTTGTTATTGAAATACATCACAGCCCTCCATGCAAGGTATTGCAGTGGGATTGGTGTTGGTTACAGAGCAAAAGGCTACCTGCAGTCACTGCTCCCTGAACCTGCTGCTCCCATACACAATGAGCTGAATCAAGAGTACAGCTAGCTCGGGGAGGTGGTCAAGTAAACACAATTCCAGTTACCCCAATGCCAATGTGACTGTGCTTCAAAGACACCAGCAAACTTTATTCTCTTTGCGGAGCTCCTGCATCGGTGACAAGTATATGAACCTGAGTTTGTACCCTCACTGTCCAAATGTCTTTAAATATGTGTGCGGAAGCAGGGTTTTTTGGAAGTGGAACACTTCATAAATACAGTTCTGTAATTAAGTCCTAAAACTCATGAGCTTTTCCTTCTGAAGTACTTGTTCTTGGGTGAATAGCTGTAGTTAGCAGATAGTTTTCATGGCCAGCAGTGAAACGACAACACTGAATTTTGATTTAGTACCTTGTGCTCAGTGCTTGTTCTAGGAAAAGTCTGGCTTTAAATTCATGATGGATAGAGGCCAAGTTCAGCTGTTGCAAAGATGAAAAACTGCTGCAAGTTACACTCATTAAAAATAACGAAGGAAACAGCTCCCACAGCTGCACACCATGCACTGCTTGACACCACAAACATCAGAAGGTACTGCCTTATAAAGCTGAAACCCAGAGAGGATGTAGCTCTGAGTAAAAGTAAAGCAACTAAAACTTTAAAAGTGAGAAAAATTAGTAACTTTTGCCACAGCTTCTATCGTAGGCAATGAGTTACTTATTTGTATGTGAAAGAAAAGTAGAACACAGATTCTGGGTGTTATCTCTTAGAAGAAAGGGCAGTGTTGGTAAGCTGCTTAAGTCCTTGCTGTAGTGCTAATGGTAGTGGAATTTAATGACATTTCACACTGAGAAACATGCTCATTAATCTGTAAGTTCACTGCTTATAAAACTTATATCAGGTTTACATCTTATCTCAAGGTCGTGTCTCTACAATAAGAGCTTTATTGGTAATGAAGATGTTTGTAAGATAGAAATCATTGGAGGCAATGTTTGTAAGTGCCAGTACCTCAGGGTTACAGTGATGACAGTAGATAGGGTAGACCCCATCCCCTAATGGGATTGGTAAAATCTATCACTTGCTATGAAAAGCTTCTGTTCTCATCTACTGAGGGAAGTGTTTTTTTCAGAGATATGAGCAGTACAGGGAAGGATAAGGGAAAAGAACAATGCATTTGAAAACAAGACATAAAAATGGGGGCAGCATATATCATTAAGACATTGTATCTTTGACCTAGAGAGATGTTACTCTCCCTGCTTCCCTCCTCAAGAGTGAGTTAACCATGACAGACCATTAAAAACCTACAAGCATGTTTTCTAAATGGTGGTTGTCAAATACTAAGCAAGCTGTACTTTATTTGAATGCAAACTTCCCACACAGTTTTTAATATAAATAAATTCTCTGTTCATTCCTATCAAACATCGTTATAACAGTTGTAAAAACCCCAGGGAGCTACAGAGAAATTACACTGGTAATATTTAAGCCCTTCTTACTGTACAGGGTCATTTCCTACCTAAATAGAGAGCCTCACAGAGCTCAGCATCAGCAATCGGAAACATGTATTTGTAACTGCTAAAAATGTAGTTAATTAGGTGGAAATCTGGATGCTACAGGCATCTATCTCATGGGAGAGCAACAAAGCACAGAAATCCTATGGTAAAAATCAAAACTCCCTATTTTGTGGGTCTCCATCAGGAGAGAACAGGGTAATTTAAATCCAAGCTTATGATACAGAATTCTAGGCAATTACAAACTTTGGGATGATTTTAAATAAACTTTGGTGTGAGACCAAACACAGACTCCCTCCTATTCACTCACCAGGTTATTATTTCCCTTTGGAATGGAAGTATCCAAATACAGCTTTGTGAGGGGACCATTAGTTTATCCATCAGGTGATTAGCTATGATTTCTCAAAGCCCTTAATCCACAACAATTAATCTGCACTTGGCCTACAGGATCCATTTAACAAAGGAACCACAGGAACCTTAAAGTTAAAATAGAAGGTTATTACCCTCTCTTCCTCATGCACAGTCTAGAGCCTGGCCAGCTTGTGAAGACAGGACTCAGTGAGCAGGTTGCAGAGCTGGGACTGCACTTGGGAGGGGGATTAGTTAAAATGAACAAGAGCATGTTTGCCTAATTAATCATTACACATACAGACTGCTGGTTATTTAGCCTGCTTTATTAAAGAATATACTTAGATCTCCAGCCTACTAAATTACTGTGGAGTTGGTTTCTTTCTACAATAGTTTTATATTATGGAACACAGGAATTCAGTGGGTTTAAAAGGATGACCAATAGTCCTAACAACAGTTCTACATGCAGGTGAACAATCAACCTGACTCCCTGATAAGCCTATAAAAGCAAATCTTTATCTGTTCAGTATTGGCATAGCTTGAGTCTACTTTTTCTTCACGAGAAGCTCACTCGGATTTTGTACAAATGCCTTTTTTTTCCCCTCAGGATGCAATAATGAGAGTGGAGGTAGCGACAGGAAAACTGGGGCTATACGGACCACAATGCATTTATCTGCACATTAAGCACCTTAGCTGTGGCAGAAAGGGTAGAGGTGTACAAACATTGTGGGTCTTTTAAAGTGAAGAGACAACTGGGACTGCCACTTGTCTGTAACAGATAGCTTGAGCATATGCAACACGTGCACTGAACAGAGGGATGTATCAAGCAGCACAGAGAGGAAGGCAAGGAGTGCCAGAGTAAGCCCGAACTGCCCCTTAAATACCCTACCTCAGACAGAGTTTGGATTTAAACTACTTACAAAACACTCATCTATCATCAGGTTCCTTATATAGTTTCTTTTCAAGAATCTGAAGGCTTTTAAAAACAGTTAAAAAGTTACAATTAATTTCAAATCTCACATATGGTGAAATTTCACAGTTCTACCGAAACCATTCTTTGTTTCTTGTCACCAGTTAAAGGCAGACATAGGACAGCAGATGAAGCACAGTAACAACCCCATCCAAAAACCTAAACTACTTTCATCTGCTGCGTGGAACATGTACAGCCGAAGCAGGTCTGTGATCTAACCACGCTCCTGCCAACACAAGCGCCCAAGGGAAGAGGCGCAAAGCAGCACATGGAAAGGAGTGAGGCCGGCCCTTTCCACCTGCCGCTGCATTTAAGCCATAATGATCTATATACTGCCTAAACTGTAAGGGAGGGAATAAAGATAATACAAAGGTGCTACTACAGGGAGTAAAGACCTTTTCTAATCAATAGAAAAGCTCAAAGAATTGAAAATGTTGAATGCATTTCAGCAGGTTTGAGTTTGGAAAAGCTACAAGGAGGGGAGGGCAGCTTTTTCTTTTGCAGAACATCAGCTAGAACCGAATAAAAATGCCTAAAATGCAGGACAAAGATGAGGTTCTTTTTGAAGGCAGAAGGAAGGATGAGAACACAGGGCAAGTTAGAAGGAACAAAGGCAACAGTCAAGAAGCAGCTTCATTCAAGAGCTCTCAGCTACAAAGCTGCTTAGGCTGGCTTCAGATAGAAGCCTGGAAGTCCCTGAACTCTCATTTGAGAAAAGTCAACCAGGAGATGTAAGTACTTTTTACAAGGGCATGTAGCGATGGGACAAGGGGCTTTAAGCTGAAAGAAGGTAGATTTAGACTTTAGGAAGAAGTTCTTACCCTGTGAGGGTGCTGAGGTGCTGACACAGGTTGGCCCAGAGACACTGCAGCTGCCCCATCCCTGGCAGTGTTCAAGGCCAGGTTGGACAGGACTTGGAGCAACCTGCTCTGGTGGAAGGTGTCCCTGCCTGTGGCAGGGGTTGGAACTGGATGAGCTTTAAGGTCCCTTCTAACTCAAACCATTCTGTGATACTTTAGGAGCATCTTGCTAAGTAGTATAAAAAAACCCCACAAAACCCCACAAGCCTCACCATTTGCCAAAAGCAACCTGGGTTTAGTATTTAAGCAAGCTTCAGCATTAAGGAATCAAGGCTCCTGTGGAGCCTCAAAGGAGCTGACATTCACTAAGTTAGGTAAGCACAGAACAGCACGCAAGGAAGGCAATGCTTCACAGACATTGAGAACATGAAGGCATTGGGTAGATTACAGCTAACCATCAAAACCCAAAGACCTGCTCACAGCATGGAGCGAATTCATCTTCAGCTAAACTGCCACAACTGATCTTGCTACTGAGGGAAGGAAATACTACAAATAAGAAAGAAATGTATAATTAATGATCAAGAGATTAACATCCAAGTCAGTCATATAAGTGAAGTTAGGGAAACTAAGAACTATTCATTCCAGTTATTTATTCTGTTTATTGAATTGAAAGAAAGGGAATACAAACATTTCTGTTCAGTGCTGTGCACCAACATGGAAAAAGTGTAATCTCGTTGTCTTTTAAAAACCCTAATAAAAACAACTCAAAGTTAATGTCGTTCCAATTGAACAATCTTTAAAGATATGTTTAAAATACTACACATTTATAAAATAAAAAAAGTTAAAACGGTGTTCTGTAAATAATTAGTAAAACAAGTGAAAATAAATACGAGACCCAAAGTTCTTATGTTTTTAATGTAATATAGCAAAGAAATCTTTAACTACTTAATATAATCCGAGGAGAGTAACAAAAATCCAGAAAGTTTAAGAACGCAATCCTTTGAAACATTTAATATCAGTCCATAGCAAATAGTCATTACATACCAAAAGCTCTAAGTGTTAACTAGTTCCACCACAACTCCATATAAATCTCGACAATTTAGAAATCTTGAGATCGACAATAAAGTTCTCGTCTTGATCTCTACAGCTTGGTTTGTAAGTACATACATGCTTTGAGGATCCATTTTGTCCCATGTGTTTTCAAGGAGCCAATAACTTTTTCCATCTGTGCCTAAAAATGTTAAGATTCCGATCTAGCACATAGACCCTAACGATGAGAAATGGTGAAGAAAACAAAAAGGAGATGGGGCACAAGAGATTTCAAATGTATAAAAATATACTGATATTAACCAAAACCTTCTGCTCAAAGGACACTTCACATACACACGACTTCAAAGTATGCGAGAAAACGTGACTCAAGTACCTAGAACATTTGGTTCTCTGTCTGTCTGAGGAACACATGCACACGCACATTCATACCAGGTGGGAGCAACACGCTCACAGATGTTTGACTGACTCCAGATTACCTGGATTAATAGACAGAAAACTTGTCTACAGTTTGACAACTAAGAGGCAGCTACTGCGGCAGCAGTCCAACACTGCACACTTCATTCAAGTCCACCCTGTTTAAAAAAGTGTCAGAGTTAATGGTTTTCTTCTTTTTTCTTTCTAAACATCATTTAAAGTAGCGGTTTTGAAGTATGGCCACTGAAAACAGACTCAAGCCTACGTGGAAAACACAGGAGGAGGTCAAAAGGAGGATCAGCCATTTATGGGATGGGCGTTCCTCTTAATAGTTGTCTCAAAAATTAGACACGAGTGTATTTTATAGCTAAAAATACAGACCAACTATTGAAAGTGCATTTTTCCTCCTCCCCTTTTGAGTTACAGTAGTTTGTTGGTCAGTAAATCCTGCTTTTTATGTCCATTCCTCTTTCTCTACTTCCATCCCCCTTTGGGTCTACATCTCTCCTTAAACTATGGCTAATTGTAGGAGTCCTGGTGTCCTGCTAAGAAAACCATCAGAATGGGCTTTGGGTGGGAGTACCACTTAGCAGGGTAAAAGTACACAACTAGACACAAACTCCCAATGGCATATTGACTTGTATTAAGCATTACCTGTTTGAAGCCAAGTTGAGAAGTAACTGGCAAGATCTGGATAGATTTCTAGCTTGCATCTTTGCTCTAATCATGAAATGAGGTTAAATCTCAAAGCTGGAGAACTTCAAAAAAGACAGAGGGTATTTAAAACCAAAGGTGTCGTTTATCCCCCCGTTACCCTCCCTTCCAAACCAAGGACAGATCTAAGATTTTCCCTTTTGCGCTCCACTGTGCCTTGAAAGTTACTTACCTGAACAGCTAAAGAATGTTCAAACAATAAAATGCTTCAGCATCTTGTTTTTGAGGCTCTGCCTTGACAATAACCTGGGGCTACTGTGATTTAAACCAACAGCTGACCAGAGAAAGTTCCAGAAGGAGTACACTCACAGTATTTTCCTCTCTCACACCATAGGTCTGTCGACTAGAAACAGCCATTTATTGCAGGTGTGTACTTGTTCCAGCCTTAGACTCCAGCTCCATGAACATTTTTAAGCACATGGAAATCAACGTGTTGCAAATGAGCAAACTTAATTTGTTTTGTCCCCACTCACAGTCTCATTTTATAGTCTGTGCACAAAAAAGTATAGGTACTTTTCATTTCATACACTGTGAATAGGTGATATGGTAGAAACAGGTTCGGTTCCTCTTTAACCTGTAGGTTGGTAGTTGTTATTGCTACATCTGTAATGTCAGTTTACTGCTTGCCCAAGTAGTGTGGTGAAATGAACTCTCGCCATTCTCTCATCTCTGCTCATCACCTGTGAGAAGCAGGCAGCTCTGCCAGATGCTGCTACCCCCACACTCTGGAAACAGCAGTTCTGTCTATATGAAGCATATTTAGAACTAAAGCAGAGACTCCAGAATATGCGCTTCTCCCTAACTCGGCTTCTTACATACCTGAAGTGTATTTTAGAGGCACAAACCAAGTCTGGAAGAGAAACCCCAGAATGGAGGGGCAGCATTCTGGCAAAACTACCAAGGTTAAGTTTCTGCTGGCAATGCTTTGCAGGCCTGAGCCCAGACACCCTCCCCATGGCCGGTACCAGGTCAGGAGTCTCACTTTGTTTAGCCGTGCCCACCCCATTAAAAATGCCCTTTAAAGTACATAAGGGATTTTAAATCTGACCTTGAGATTTGATCCAGCCTTCAGCACCTGCCTAACATTCTCACTTTAGTCCCATGAGTATGAAGCAAGTGGTACCAGACCTTTGTATGAGATGTCAGAGACATCCAATGCAGGATTATTCACCTTCCTCTTCCTAAATAATGTTTTGTTTGAAAACATAAGCTCAGAGAAGGACGACACTAGCAGGACTTCCAAAGATACACATACTGGCGTTGCTTATGAATTATACTGTGGTTTGAACATAGAAAACACTGGTTAGTTACAGTTTAGGTATACAATTTTTATTTAAAACCCAAAGGTTCCCCTTACTTGAATTTGACCTTAGGAAGCTGTCCGTTTCCCTGCAACACTGATGCCACAGGAGCTAGACTCATAATCTTACACTGTCTGAAATGGGAAGACAAACAGCTTCCTCCAGAACTAACTAATGGAAGAAGCAACTGGTTTGTAGTCTTACATTTACACATGTATGCCCAGTTCTGTGGCACAGTAATTGCTATCACAGAAATTTACCTTAAGACAAATGTACTAGATTGAAGGTAAGAATATGAAGTTCCTACTTCATTTTGGAGGTACCAGGAGTAGGTCAGGTTCAAGGCTGGTCTCAACTAGAGTATGAGAAGCTTAAATCATGTTTAAATTTACAAACAAGGCAAGAAAAAAAACCCACCACCTGATGGCTGGAATCTTAAAAACCCACAAATTTAAAGATCTAACCTTCAAGCATCACTTTTGTTCTTCTGGGAAAGAAAAAAGGGACCGTTTATGTTAAGCACCGCGTTCCCACTTGAAGTGGCTGCACTTCCCTGCCCTTGAACTCCGGCAAACCTTCCCCCACCCTTCTTCCACACATGACTAATAAGGACACTAGATTATTCTTTCATTAAAGGATGAAGTCCACACTCCTGTTCACACCAGCTCCCGGTGGTGTGCCTTTCCCTGCTCCCTCTTCACTTCACAGCAGTACCAACACTACTTTTCCACCCAAGGTGGCAAAAGGGAATCCAGTGCCATCCCGTAATGAACTTGTGTGTATGCAGAAGCACAGCGTATGCCAGGCCATCTGTTTATGTCCGAAAGCATAAATACTCAAATCATAAATGACTTTCTCCCTTCTTAACACAGGCTATTAGTGGGGCTACTCCTAGATGTGTCAAGATGTTCAAAAGCACCAGCTTGCAACAAGGTCTGGAAGAGGCATTTCAATCTGGAAACTTAAAAGAGTATGTTCTTAAAAAGAAAATCTATACCCCTTTGTTTACCAAAGAAGGAAAAAAGGCCATCGTAATACAAGTGTTTAATTATGATTTGTATGTTAATTACTTTTACAAAAGACTGACTGTGTGATGAAAGGACTCTTCCAACACATTCTTCCTTCGAGGTGCAGTCTACCTTTTACACCAGCGTTGTTACACGTATTTATGTCATTAAAAGAATCCAAAAAGACCTTGTCTTGTTTAAACTCTTAAGTCTGGTGGTGCACTCTGAACACCTTTTCCTCAATAACAGTTTCTCTGTTAAGCTGGACAGTGAGTTCCTGTACCTAAAACAAGCTTCACTGCCTATGCAAAGCTCCTTCCAGCCACTGCTTTTGATTGGGTCTCAAGACACTCTGGAAAAGCATCAGTGATACCGTGTTTCACGACACTTCTTGCATTGTTTTTTAATTCCAAATGTATACAAATGAAGTCATTTTAATCCTATAAATAATTTATTTTTAAAAAATTGTGCTGTTAACCCCTTTGCAGGGCAACGAGCTATGTGAAAAGTACAAAACTTTTTGTCAAATGTGATACTGAGAGTGCTTTTGACATAGTTCATTGGTTTATCATCTCAATTTATAATATACTGCGCAACGGGCAAGGCTAGAATCCATGAACCAAGCTGCAAAGATCTCAAGCTAAGTAAGGCGGAGAGAGACTTGAGAAACAAGAGAAGGAAATACTTTCCTATCCAATGTATACTCTTCAGACTAAAGCACTCTTTCTATCAAGCCTTCTAAACTGTTAAATAAAGTGTTCCAAACAAGCATTTAAACTTCATTACACAGAAGAGCAACAAGAACAGTAGCCTGCCAGACAAAAAGGCAGGAGGGAAAAATATATATACTGAGTTCAATGGTTAGCCTGAATGTAGCACAGTTCTTCACAACCGATGGGGGGGGTAATTTCAACACGGTGTCCGACAACGTTCTAAGGACGTGCTTCATCTCGACTGGTTACTATGAAGCAAGGTGGTAAATGTTTGGCCCCAACCGGGCTTCAGAAATGGTTCTTTTTCATGACGAGCATGTCTGTCCAGCTATCAATCATGTTTGTTTGCACCAAATCCCAAGCCATTTAAAATACGACTAATTAAGTTAAACTGAAGTCGTCTGCTCCAAATTCGCCATCAACTATCCATGCTACTGCATTCCTCTGAGCAAAAACAAAAACATAAGAGAAAGAAATCACATCTTGAAGAGCTTATCAATAGTTCAGACTTGTATAAGGTCATTAATACAGTCTATATACACAAGTTTTACTGAACATGCATTAGTTAACAAATCTTACAGGGTAGCTAAATCCCATGCTAAAAATGACCTATTTTAGGTATCATTACTCATTAATTTAGATATTAATTTAGCATGTTAGGTGTTGGTACAAAACAATTGTCTCTTCCAAAAAGTAACGCATATTTACATTCAAGTTCTAGGGGAGTGTGCTAGTAACAAAGCTCTCTGTCATCCATTTAGGATTCCTAAGTTGTTGCATATTCTGTGCACCTACACCTCTTGCAGAAGCACTGCTGCAAGAAATCCATTTTCTATTGTTTTGATTTTTAAGGCATTTATGAGCTGCTTTTCTGGAGGAACTAAGAAAGAGGGAGCAAGCAGCTAACTGGTGAAAATCAACCAAGCAAAACCAAGCGTAAAACCAACTGGAGGATAGCCTCCGACTCTTTATGGGCACATTCCTTACAAACAGGAGACTGGCCAGGCTGGTCCACCTAGTGTCAGAAAGCACACGAGCAGGGAGAGGAGGTAATTCTTCCTCCTAATACCCTTCCAACTTCCAGCCATTTCCACTGAAGTGACATTCTGAACTAGAGATGTTACTTATCTAACAGGACTCAAGGGATGTCTTTATGGTTGCTTTGCCTAGGTTCCCCTTGCCCATACCTAGTATCCATGATGCCTTGTGGCAATGGGATATACAGTATTTCATTTTCATGTCTAGTGTAATTTTTTTAGCACAAGGGTGAATGTGTAATGACAGAAGCACATAAACTGCAGAACAAGCCCCCAGTGGTCAACTTGGTAACAATTCTGGGGGAGGTAAGAAGGGTTGGGAGCAAGGGTGCATTTTAGCAGTGAAAAGAGCTGCATTGCGTCTCCCTCCAGAACACAGATGATTGCTCATGGTTAGGAAAGAAAGAATTAATTGTGTACAGAATTTTATGGTGGGAAAAACTTTGTTCTCTCCAGACTTTGGAGCTTTGTTTCATAAGCACTGTAATACCATCATTTTATCTGCAGTGTGGGTCAAAATGCATTACTTAAAATTTACTAACATTGTGTGTTATTAAACCTCAAGCATTGGAGGCATAATTTTTTTAAGAAGTCTACATAAATAAATATAATCCTGAGCTCTTAGTGACACTACAGTTTTCTATAGGGACATGTCAGGAATTTCAATACCATTTTGAATATCAGTTAGTTATTTTTGTATTATAAAAAAGGAAACAACTTGGATAAAAATCAATAGCCATATGTTAAAAAAACAACAACAAAAAAAAACCAACCCAAAACAGTTAACTTTTTTTAGTAAAAGTTATGATTCAAACCCAAGAATTAAAAGCATTTTTCTATCCTATGTATGATAAATAAAACCCACAGAAGCACCTACCTTTGATGTAAGCTTTGAGGGCAGGGGGTTGGAACTGGATGAGCTTTAAGGTCCCTTCCAACCCCTAGTCATTCTATGATTCGATGATTTAGTAATTAGAGAACACACAGAGTTCTTTTACCTTCAATATCCTGGTTGTCTACAAAAGGTGCTGGTCCCCATATTCTAACAGTGCCATCATCAGAGGCGCTGGCCATCATGGATGGGATCTGCGGGTTCCAGCTCACACAGTTAACAGTACGTGTGTGCCCCGTCAGCTCCGCAATGGGCAGCTCGCTACGCTTGTGCCAAATATATACTTTGTGATCTAAATAAAACACACATTTAAAGAAGAAAACAAAACAGAATGAGAAACATTGCTCTGCACCGACCAATTTGTCGTATCAAACAGCACTTCCACGCAAGCTCCCAACAACCAGAAAACCCACTGATGTTGTAAACCCCAGGTCTATCCAATGTGCAACAGCACTAACAATTTTTCTTCCAAGAGTGATCACAAGAACATGGGGTAAAGCTCTCCCACTAAGAGGCAAGCTCCCTTTTAACACCTGCAAGTCTACTGCACTTGGTAGTTGAAAACCACTTCACTACAATGCAAATGTGTCGCTATATGCCTAAAGAGAAAAATCAAACTACTCAAAGTAAAGAGACAGAGTTGTAACTTTCCTCAAAAGGATGTCTTGCATACAATTTTTTCTCCCCCCTCAAACAACAGTATTTACAGATCAGTACGTGCATTATAAAGTCATGAGTATTAAGGCAGAATATTTATGACAACTACCACCTGCGAATGAGCACTAGATAAGATCACAGCTCTATGGCTTATAAAATACATCTTGATACTAAAAACCTAAAACATTTCAGTGAAAGGGCAAACAGAGCAAGTGAGGGAGGGCAAAAAAGCCTAATGTCTCAAATTGTGACCTATTACTGTACTTGGTAATAATTCTTGTGTAGTATTTTAAGATATGAATTTGCATATATTGAAGTAGACGTAGTCAGCAATGCTACAGATCTTACTTTGTGATAGGAAGCTTTTAAGTGCTCCTAGCAATATGCTAGGACTAGAACAGTGACCTGGTCAGACACTGCACTGCAGTTTTTAAAGCGTTACTGCGTTATCATCAACCATATTTCAGAATAAATGGTTAAAGGTGGTTTGGTTGTCTGCTGTCATCCCCCCACCCCAACTAGCAGCCTGTGGAACTAGGAACGTTTGGAATATTCCCAACAGCTCCACACAAACCAAACAAGTGTTACCGGTGTTACACAAAAGGCTTGTATTTAGGTCTGGGATATAACATGGAAGTATTTTCAGCTGTTTGAAAGGTTATAACATAGGTGTCATTCTGAAGGCTTTGCAAACAAACCAGTCTTCACCTATTCCTCCTCCTCCCAACCCCTTACAAAACAAACTTGCTCTCTAGCCTACCTGCTAGAATAGCATCATGGAACCCTTTGGTAACTCATTTGCTTTCGCTGAATCAGCTCGTTTGAGTATACCACCTTTATATACATTGTACTGATGCGAACATTCTAGCTGTGTTTACATTCCACTTACAATTTAAAGAGACTCCTTACTCACACTATTCATCAAACAACTTAAACACCAGACACATAAGAGTGTGCTGTCTGGGACAATCAAAGCCTAAACAAAAACCAGTAGTTTGGTACTTGTCACAATGCCTGTATTTTGTTCTGGAAAAACAAGTTCACTAGATTAAGGCAGCAATTTCCCTCTCAGAAAGAGGCCTCCATTTTCTTCCTATTGATGCAAGTGTTAGAAAAAAAACCCATGCAGCTGGCAACATACCTGAAAAGGTTAAGACAGTGTAATCAATCTATTACCTTTTTTTAACAAACTATGGTAACCAGGCTATGACAACGCAATCTTATTTCTGTTTTGCTTCCTTGTTTATTAGTAGGTTTATGTTCTCAGAAGCCACGTTAGCAACAATTCAGTTCAAATCTAGAATGTCATCAATTTCAGCTACTGCTCAGTACATTTTAGACAATGAGGATAATAAAGAACAAATAAAGGAGGGACAAATAAAGAACAAATAAAGGAGGGACAAAAAACACTGGTGCACTGTAGTAGTTACACCTACACATGCATATCTGTATGGCTCAGTAGAAATCCTGAATTTTTGGATCTCTAACCAAGAGCCTTGGTCCACCATCAAAAGCGGTTCACACAGGACTGGAGGACTGGAGGTGCTGCCCTTCAGTCATATTCCACTATGTCAGGCCAAAGAGTGAAATATGGGTTTATTTTAGACATACTGCTACCCTTTCCTGGAAAATATCAAGTAAGTACCCTGGCCAACCTTATTTCCTCACAGTTTGAGTTACACAGTACTAACAGTGACTGTTTACATACTTCAAGTGTAATTTTTAGCCCCGCCAGAGGCTTCAATCTTAAGTGACCTCCACGGGCAGTGATGGCACTACACCAGTGACAGAACTGAACCAATTCCATATATAAGCCATTAACTGATTTCTGTTCTTACCACAGACAGTTGAATAAAAACAAACCACAAAGCATTTGATTGCCAAGAAACCCTACACCAGACTATGTCAACTTGAGACTACTCTGTCCATAATTAAGAGAATGACTCTACTGAAATTAAAATAACCTCACCACACCTATATCTTCAACATACAAGTGAAGCTGTTACTCCCCAGAAGTATTTTTGATCCAAACCATAGGCTTAAGCATAATACCACAAAAACAAAAGCCTCAAGAACACCCCAGCTACTTCTAATTAAAACTGTGCAGATGCTTTGCTTCAGAGGAACAACACAAGAGTCATTAATGCTTTCTACTACTACCATCCTCTCAGAACACAATTATTTCTTAAGTATGCCACAATCCCAGTGCTCCTGAAACTTATTTAAAGAACTGGTTTGCTTGCTTTCATGGCAGTTGCTACCATCATCATCATTATAAAAGTGAGGTATAGGAAGGATACAATGTTCCAGTTTTCTGCACAAAGGAGAATGATGTTACCTTCACTGCCACTCGCGATGAAATCTTCATTATGACCACCAAAACACGAGTGAATTGTGTAAAATCCTTGTGTAACACCTTGATACTTTCTCACTAAAACTCTGTCTTGTAAGTCCCATAAGTGAACTCCCTGAGAATAAGAAGTATGAAGAATGTTATTTCATCATTCAACATTATTCATTGCATTCTTTTGAAAAACTAGAAAAAAATGAACATGGTAGGAGTACATTACTTTGGCCAACTGTTACTAGATCAAGAGGGTAAAGACACACCACACTACTAGATTAGAATTCCATTCTGTGGTCCCTTCTGTTCTGAAAGCTCCTATTCTTACCCAAGGTTCCAAAAGTGGAAATAAGTAACATCTAATTCTCACATCCCCAGCTATGTCAACCTTACACAATTCTTGCTGTACCTGGGCTTCTCAGTGCAATAGCCAGATACTGACACTTAATAGTACATATTTCATAGCAGGAAACTGTTGACTGTAAATTAGACAAAAAATAAGCCTCAAGAATAAGACTGCCTTCTTGTCATAAAATGCCATGCTGTGCTTATGAACATAAATGCTTTCATATGACACGAAATACAACTGATTAACATATAGCATTTCAATTCACACCACAATATTTAAAACCAAGTAGCAGTTGCAAGCAGATGTATTTGCATTTCCATCTATCATCAACTCACCTGAGTTGCTACATTTAACAAAGCTAAACGGCCGTTTTTTGAAATAGTAAATGACATAATAGGGTGATCTTCTTGGACTCTGAAATCAGAAGACACAGTGTTAGGAGAACACTTAAATAATGATGCAACACCAAGACAAAAGGCGTATCCTGTCTCTGCTATATTATCAGGGAAGGAGCTCCGAATTTGAAACTACCTATGTCTCTGTATGTCAGTACACGCCAGCCTGCAACAGTTTGCTTATACTTATGACAAATCCCAAGACCAAAAAGATCTTCAGACCTCAAGTTCAACTCTTAACTTCAAGACAGGATCTACTAAAATACATCAGGAACTGAAATGATAACTCTTGCAGACAGAAACATCAAAACATCCAGTAAAAACCTACTCCAGTGCTTAGGAAGTTATTTCTATTACTTGATCTAATGCTTCTTGCTGCAACTGGAACTCATCTCTTGTCCCATGTTATTCTTGTTGTCTTGTAATAGTGAGAGCATTTTAATAACATTTCCCACCCTTCCCCCACCACCAAACCCTTCCTCAATCATTTTCTTCTAACACTAGGAACCAGGAATTCAAAACCAAAGAAAGAGGTAGTTACATGTTCCTGTCTGTAAGATCCTCAAAGTTATAACCCCGAATTCGCTGGTGTGTGTCCGATGCTAGAACAGTCTTCCCATCACTCAAGCACCAAAGGCATTGCACTCTCACCCCTTCCCAGGAGTCAAGGAGATTACCATCTAAATCCTGATCAGAAGAAGGGGGAAAAAAAACACACAGTTTGAACTGTTAGTCTCAGATTTCTGAGGAGCTGACACACAAGTAGTTCTCTCATTTCCTGTTCAGACAATTGCTACAGAAAGGGGGGACTTAGTGCATTAGGACCTGGCTGTCTTAACTCAGGGCTTTTGTAGGTGTCTGTCCTGGAGAGCTGAGGGTCCCTTTTGTCACTTAACTTTCTCGTACATGGCACATGCAATCTGTACCATGTCACAGAGCTCACCCTTGCAGTGAGCGAGGTTTGCATACTGTGCTATTATTCTGGGCACCAGTTCAGGTGACTGTGGATCACCTCCCAGAAATCAACACTAGTCAAGGAATGAGGGTTTCAAATTTCTATTTACACTTAGCAAAACAGCATGCAAAAACTGAGGAAGACACTCAAAATTCTGTAGAATAAGCAACATCTGTGGACAAAGACACTACTTACTTGCATATTTTCTAGAGCAGCTAAAAAAACCCTCCTAGCCCACAAATCCTCCTTTAAGCAGAAAAAAGGAGCCTGAACCCTTCTAACTGCTGCATACAGAAGTGCTGTTGAAATACTAGCAATAATATCTTGCTTCCCTGAATTAAAGGATCAAAAGTTTTAGCACACACACATAAAAAAGGAAAAACTTGAATCTCAGATTTGACTGTGGCAAAACTTTAATTTCTTGCTTTGTTTTCAATGGGACAGATGCAGAGAACTTACACACTGATAGAACTGCCCACGCTGACCTCCTGTTACAAAACGCTTCCCATCAGGATTCCAGGCCACGCTTGTTAAACTGTCTTCATGAGACTGGCTCATCTTTGTCCTCAGCTCCCCAGTCTGGAAAATAACAAAAGACACCAAGGCCTTACACCAGAGACACCCTTTCCCAAAGAGACATTGATAATATTATCATGCACTGCATTTGGAAGTGCACATGTCAATCCACTCATTAAAAAGCAACACAAATAATGCAATAAAAAGGTAGAACTACTTCAGTATCTCCAGTGACCCTGGACTTGATTTGGGGCAATTTCTTTTGTCCATCAAATCAAGAGGGATAGACTAGATGGTGTCTCACAAAACTGGAAGATTGAGAGTAAAGAGAAGAATTAAGAGAAGCTGGAAGAACACTTAGAGAAAAGCAATATGAAATGGAAAGAAAAACAAAACCAAAAATAACCAAACCCTCCAAAAAAACACAAACACACATGGAAAGCAAGGAGGCAGGAGGAGATTACAAGAAAACAGAGATGACAAAATACATTTTAGGAAAAAATCTGGCATATCAAAGAGTATTTAGAACATTTTCCTCCTGACCTGGATCCCTCCATGCCAAAATTTAGCCTTTATCCCAAGTTTATAATGCTACCGTTTACAAGACAGAGTGCCAATGAGCAGCTTACCATTGTCAAAACAGTAAGGGCTTCTCTCTATTCCCCTGTGCCAGCTCTACTGCTCTTCACTGAGATAATCGAGTCAAACAGAAGAAATATATTCCAAAGGTGAAAAAAGGGAAGATTTTTCTTTTAGGAAACAAATTAGTTCAGAGTGCAAGGCAGCACAAGAAAGACTATGCAGCCTGCAACGGGGGCAGGGGAAGCTTTGATATCAACCCAAATGTCCATATAAATCAACAGCAGAAAAGAATTTTTGAAGTCATGGAGGAAATGGCAAAATGCCCTAGTGCCTGCCTGAAAGATGAAGTCCTGCAATCATACATTTATGCCTCTGAGGATCTTCCACTATCATCACTGGAGGGTTGCACAAGGTAAAAATAGCTTGCATCTTTTGCTACTTGTTGAAATCTTTCATGAGCAATTGCTCCCTTTAGATGATAATTCTGCTCTGTTTCTCTTAATTCATTGTTCTCTCCAGTAGCTCTAAGTCCTATGGATTTATGCCATCCTTCCTCAAAAGTTATCAGTAACCAGATACACCAGAACTGCTGCAGAGACCAGGCACTTAGACTTGAACTCTAATTTCAGTTCTGTACAAACTGAGTACAGAATTCGTAGGCTGCTACAGTGATATTCTTAAATTTGAGGGGGTGGGAGGTGTGATCAGTGTTCCTTCTTTACACTGACAACTTTGCAGAACAAGTTTGCAGAAATTACTTATTTCATGCTTAAGGTGAGATTTTGATATTAAAACATATCTAAATATGTTTTAATACCTAAATATTAAAACAAAAGCAGCAGGCTGAACACAAAGTTACTTTTTTTTTTACTCTTAGTCAACACTCACTTGTACATTCCAGAGCCAAAGCTCAGAACAATCATCTGGGCCACAGGCAACAAGATAGTTGTCATCTGGACTCCAAGCAATATAAGAGACACCATACGCATGACCTTCTAACGTCTTAAGTAGTTTTAGCTGGTGAGTATCCTGAAACAAGAAGGATTCTGTTGAGACAATGCACGTGAACTCCTACTAGATTTCACATACACAGCGTGTCCAAATACAGTAAGACAACTGCATTTTACAAGGCGTACGAACAGGTTCTTACTGGAAAAGCAGTTGCTAGTTTACAGAGTAGGACTATAAAAAGAAAGCTTCTAAGCTTCAATGCACGAAACAGGATTGCTTGTAGGTGTTTTGTTTGAATCTTCTGTGATTCTGAATGTGGAACTCAAAATATACACGACACTATAGAAGTCTTCTCAAGTGTAAAGCCCCTCTAATACAAAAATAAAAAGCCCACAAAAAATACAAAAATACAAGAAAAAGTCTCTGGAATACAAAAGTACTATTATCCATATTTTACAGAATTAAGTTTACTCTTAAGAAATTAAGACATGCTGAAACCTGTTACAGTTAAACAGAGAATCAAAACCTTCACGTACGCCGAGAAGGGAAAACCTCCAAGCGCCAATGTTTTTATAAACTTGAGTGTATCCTGTGTGTGCTGCTCAAGAAAACTTTTACACAAATGTATTTTTAAAAGCTTCCTTAAGAGGTGTTCTTATTTCAGACGTGTTGCCTACAGCAAGCTGTTGCATATTTTCTGCCAGATTTAGTCAATGAAGCATACTTCGCTCACACAGAGCATCTTGTATCACCTTTTATGCTACAACTGCTGTCTCCTCACAGGAACTTGGACTTTCAAGCAGCTCATCCAAATAATTAGTACAGCTAAGATACTGTGAAACAACCATACACTGGCTTCCTAAATATAGAAACATGCTTCAATACAATGTTAACATTGACTCTTGACAACAACATGCATATACATTAACTATATAACTGTTAAACTCAAGCCGCTTGGGAAAGGGCAAGTGAATTTTCCCCTCTTCCCTTTTTTTCCTGTATGGGGATGTTTATACCTCCCTACTTCTCTTCAAAACCAGTCACTTGTTTGAAATGTAGCTTCTCAAATTATCCTTTCTCTTTTAGTATTAATCAGCAGAGACTCTTGATTCTAAAGAGAGTCAACAGGGGAAGAGTGACACAAAGTACTGTTTCTTAGAACCAGCTACAAGGGATCTGGTGACTCTCAGCTAGCATGGAGCTTTGATGGTTCTGTTGGCTAAAAAACCCTAAATTCCTCAAAAGAAAGTGGGCTAGGAATAATCTTCAAAGCACAGAGAAAGAGGGGCAAACAAATGGACCTCCTCCAGGCCCCTTTTCCATTCCAATTATTATTCCTGGTCTTCATGCAGCACTGCTGTGTCTGTAGCTAAACTGACCTGTAAGGAAACTGAGTCATGTCTGACATCATCTTGCAACCTGAAGCTTGCCTGCAATTTACGCATTTCTTTTCACATCAGGATTAAAGCAGTGCGTCACTTCTGCATCACATCTGAGACTCATGAGGAGCAAGATACATGGGATATTCCTCTTCTAATGATAGGACTCTGTGGTTACTCTCTCTCATGCTGCACCCATATTTCTCTCCAAATACAGCAAAACTGTTACACCATGTTTTGCTCCAAACCAGCAGTCAATGGTATTTCAGGAAAACGGTCCCAAATTTAGCCAATCTGCTTCCCACCCACCACCAAAAGAAATCTCAGCACTTCTATCCCTTACATATAGCTTTCCAGATTTTAGAGATGTAGAAAAACCCAAAACTATTCAGGTATCAACTTCAGTCTGAAAAGCCAAAGACCTGTCAACAGTTTCTAGAAAGTGCAGGAAAAAAAAGGCTTCTGTAAGGAACAAGTTAAAGCAGAGCTCCATCAAAGAAAACGCATGCCAGACAAGGTGATGTGCCTACTGTGCTTATTGTCTGTGCACTAGAGATTCTGTCACACAGTCAAACGTGTTCCGCACACAAACCTAGTTCTCTCAAGACATTATTTAATGCTGCTGAGTCTGCATAAGAAATTTGAAATGAACAAATGAAAATGAAAACAGAAGCATGTGTTAAGACAGCTTATATATGTAAGCTGGGTCTTAGCAGAGAAGTAAGAAATTCATGGTATGAAAAGAAGAAAACACATGGACTGGTTTCATTATGCTTCAGAAGAGATTACTGAAGAAAAAGGGAAAAATTAAAGATTCTCACACACTTGAAGTTTGTGTGGAAAAGAAATACTGTTCATTTAAAACAGTGTTCTCCCATCACTTGTCCAGACAGACTTGGATGGATGTTTCCTCATCATTTATATGTATTAGATTCTTTCTAACTGCCTAAAGCCTTGAAAATCTGATTAAACTTATCGTTCAAAAGGAAGTGAGAAGTATGCTCTGGCAAATATAAAAATAAGCCATTTGAGTTGTTGCCTACTGTTATTCAGGCATTATCTTTCTGAAAGGGTTTCTTTCCCCCCCCTTTTTTCTTTCCTGGCACAGAAATACAGAACATGAAAGTCTACAAAGCTACTTTCCCACTATTTTAATAGAAATTTTGTTCCTTTAGCAACCCTTGGTCAAAAGGGTTAGTCTAAACCACTCACAAAACATTTGCTTGGTTTGGTAAACCAGATATTAGCTCACAAATCACTATAAAACAGGCTAATCAAGATGCTGAGTATTAAAACCCCTCAGTATAAAAGGAAGATAAACCTCTACAATCAAACGACAAATCAACAGTAAAAACATGTGATCCCTAATTTACTTAGAATTATTTTGTTTCTTAAAAGCCCACAAATAAACAAAAAAAACAACCCAAAACACCCCATCACAAAAAAACCAAAACAGATCACTTAACAGAAGTCATCTTATGTCTCTACACATCTGTTGGCCCAGAGCACACTGACTCCAGGAACAAACAAACCAGAGCAGTTCTGTGCTTGAAAAACCAATTAGCACTTGCTGTTACTTCAGGGGCTATGCACATGCAACAGGCTTTTAAGTTCACTCATCTTCCTAATAGCAAAAAGGACTCAAATTATATGGCTTCCTAACCTGTAGTGGAAGAAAAGGATTAAGTTCAGCTCCCAAATCCTACTGAAAGCCAGTACGGAGCAGCAAAGACCTTTCATCTTTCACTTAGCAGACCAGTTTATAGTTGTGTGGTTAAAAACCTGTAAGAATCTTATTTCTGATAGTGTTTTACAAGCATTAACAACTTCACATACTGTGTGCATGTGTTAAAAATTATTCACAGTTTTCAGCTGTTACGAAATATATGGACTTTCATATCACTTCTACAGTTAAAGCAGCCTTAGATTCACTGCTCAATCTTTTTCTTTACTTAAGAATAGTTAGGGGTAAGAAAGATAAATCTTGTAGACATAGGATATTTCATTAAGAGAAACAGTGCCACATATTACGAACAGAATCTAAAACCACAGTCTGTGAGGAAATGGATGGGTATACTTCCATACGCCAGTGAATTCTCACAAGTGTTTAAATCTTCAGCTCAAGCTAAGGCCAATCTTACAACAGCAACTCGCATCAAGTGGTGTTATACTGACACAACTTCTGTCAGCACATTTTTACTGCTCAGAAATAAAGTAATAAATGGTGAAATAGATAAAGCATTTAAATCCAAGTGTACTAATAGTAAAAAGATAATTGAAAAGGGTTAGTCGCATATATAGATCAGAAGTACTCTTACTAAGAGTGATTTAGAAGAAAGGTTCCTCACTGCCATGCTCCTTCAACTCTCACCCTATGCTTCTCACGACCTTCAAGCTGAAAAGCTTCCCTGAAGGGTACCAGCAGGCTCTACCCCTTGGCACTGGTGAGAGGCACACAAAGTTCCTGCCCCAGTTCAGCCAGTAGTTCAAGCCTTACGCTCAGGCATCATGTTTTCAAATGTCCTTCTTCACAGATATAGTCTGACCGTAATCTTCAGCCTTTTACACCTCAGGGAAATACCCTAGCCAGCAGGCTACAGTACATGTTTGCCTGTCCTACAAAAATCAAGTCATTCTAGCAAGAGAAACTGGAGGGGAAGGGAAGCAAATGACAAGTCATGCACATTTTAACACGTTTCATACTTACTGGATCAACCTGCCATATAATAACAGTTGTGTCCTTAGATCCTGTTGCTAGTTTAGTGCCGTCATTGGAGAATTTACAGAACCACACTTCATTACAATGCTCCGTTAGTATCTGCTGTGTATAGCATGGGAACTGTTTCCTGGGAAAACAAAGGGATGTAGTCACATTAGTAAGAAAGCAGTAAGATTTTTTTTTTTTAAATCAAGCTAGTAAAACTAACTTATTTAAATGCAAGACCTGACAACTTGGAAAATGACCCTATTAACAGCCACTTCAAGTGAGTACAGAATGAAGTGGCTTATCTGGTAAAAAGATAACACCACCAAGTGATAACTGATTCTATTCTTATGAGAACTATTCTTATTCCACCCACCTAATTTGTTACGCTTTCATAACGTGGAATAAAACTGACCTCAACAGGAACCTAACAGCTTATTATTATGATGATGTATAGAAATTACTGGTTCCTCTTTGAAGTCTATATGCAATGTTTTATTTACGTGTGAGGTTTTTGTAAGTATCTAACTCCCTTAGTCTTGCCAAATTTTCAGACGTGATTCTTACATAAAAGTTGAGTAAAAACATTATTATTTCTTTTTCTTGAACATGATCTTGCAATAAGTTCAAGTTTATCTCCATTTTGTGCCATTTTTCACTTTCTTTGCAGAGTACCACATACAATATCTAAGCATAACTAAGACCATACCTTTATAAGCTTTCAATTTTAATGATTTTCCTCCACAAAATCTACATTTGTTAAAACTAGCTACTTTATTTTGTTAACAGTTTATTAAAAATACATCATAAACTGCTGAAGAATCTTCAAACATTCCTCTAGAGCTTGTATTTAATATTCTAGTTACACACTGAGAAAAAGTTAACAGGCAAAATATTAAGTTAGGTAAGAAATGGAAAAGTTTTATTATAGCTTGCCTACTATATAAGAATGTCAGAGATTAAATAAATGTAGGCTTTCACAGCAAATGACTGCTTTTATTAAGTAATATTGCAGTAACTACAAGCTCATTGTTCAGATACACTAAAAGATAGTCTCTAACCATGTGCACTTTCTCTTGAACTTCAGTGATATTGAACTAATCTAGTTTTGTGTTGAGTTTTTATGGTGCCCAGTACAACAGAGCAACGCAACTCTAATAGAACACAACAGCACTAATGTAACTATGAGTCTCTGTGAACATACAGTTGTACTTACCACTGGAGATAAACTGGCCTAAAAAACTCCCCCCTAAAAACCCAAACATAACGCAACATAAACCCCAAAACCTTACTTCCTTTATATTTGTGTTCAGCAGGACAATTTGGTGGTAGCCAGACTGACAGACACCTGAAAAACTACTACTTACCAGAAGCTAGAAAAAATTCTGCTTAATACAGTGTCTATATCCTCTCAGTCATTCTCTTATACTAGAAGATGCTTCCTAGTCTATGCTTAAAGGCTATCGAGCAGCACTAAACAACCACACAGTCCCTCATTTCCTGTCTTATGGTAGAGGAGGAGAAACAAAATGTACATATGGATATCTGCAGCTGGCTTCCTTGGCTATGCCTACTTACTCATTTATAGAAAAAGACAAGCCTGTCCTGCTCCTGCTTTGGAGGAGCTGCCTAGTTGCCACTGGAACAACACTGAGCCCAAGTTAAAAGCCCCACTCACAAAAGATGACACTGTTTATCTGGAAGCCTAAAGGCCTTTCCTATTTGCCACACACAGGTATGTGCACCTACAGGAGGAGTATTTTGTTATTGTTTAGCCATATTGTAGTTAAGTTAATGTTTTTTCTTCAGAGCAGCAGTTTGCTCGAGAAAATGGGAAAGTCTTCATCCATAACTCACACAAAGTACAAGAGACACACTGTGCCCCAGGAAAGCCTTTTCAGCATATTTAATATGAAAGAATACAGAACAATAGCTCTTGTATTTTAAAGCTTAAGAAAGCAGCCAAGATTTTGTAGGCATGAAAAGCAAGCAGTAAGGTGGCCTTTAGATTCCCCAAAAGTGTAACACGGCACAGTTCATACAGCTGCTGCAGACACATCCCGAAGTTGAATTATGCTATTCACAATCCAGTCAGATTCAAGTGCTCTTCACCTAACTAATGAAATACAATCCAGCAAATCTGACCTCGCAGATAGTGTAGCACACATTACATAACCTGGAAGGAAAATTAAATTCCCAGAAGAAAACAGCAGCAGTCTCAAAACAAGAAACCAAACCCAGTTGTCCAACAGTTCCTGGGTTGAGTAATTAGATATTATTCCAACTTGGAAGGTTTTTCTTTTGCTCTTTTTTGAGCTGTTTCATACCAAATTGTTCTGTTCAGCACAACACGCTTGAATCATGTTGTTCACATACTGAAATAAAGTATCTAATAAAGTTATCTGGTTTTGTATTTACAGAAGTCCAAAATTCTGAATAACTAACCAGCTAGTTTTTTATTCCCTGTACATACAGTGGAAGATTTATTCCTCAACTTCCACAACAGATTTCTTTCAGAAATGCTACATTAATCACATACCTAGATAGCAGAGGCATTCACCTCTCATTGTTTGTTTGTAAACTAAGCCTAAAGTTTATTTACATGAAAGCAAGACAAAGGAATTCAGTTCGGATAGGACAGGAAAGAGGAACAACACTACAGGACCAAACTAAACCCCCAACTAGGCTGAAGGCTCTCAAAACCCAAAATTATCCCCCAGAGCATCAATTCTCTATTATCAAGGTCTAAAATACAGTAAGATGAAATTCCTCACCTGCACTCCCAGCAGTTTCTCCCTTTTATCTCCCAACTCTTAGGAAGTGATTAAATTTTAGTTGAAAAATTGTACCTATTAGTGCAATTCAAGCATGCTTGATCAAAATACTGCCAGAAGTCCAAAGCAGATTAGTTTCAACTAAAAAAGGGAAAGTTGTCAGTGTTCTATCATTTAAGTAGTACAGAACTTTAATTGGCTAAGCTATTAGACTACAGTTACTTCTGTCAGTTTAATCAAAATTTGGCTTCCACTGTCTTTAACTCACCTCATTATGCCCAAGCATGGCAGCATGTACAGCGCACCACATACTGATCTCAGACCCCTGCAATAGGTAGGTACAATAGGATGAGTTGAGGACAGAATGGAAGCCTTAATTTTGAAGTAGGCTGGGCTTCTTTTATGTTTTTTGGATTTTGTTTTTAACTAAAATAGTTGTAAATATCTATGTATGCATACATAGCAAACATACAAGCTTAGGAAGCACATTAGGTGAAAAAAAAAACCCCAACCAGAAAAAACACACCCACACTGTGGAGAAACTTTATGTCAGCAAGTAAGATTCAGATGGGTGAAATTCAATTCCAGATTTTGTAACATACAGTATCTTTTATATCTAGCTCTACCTAGTCTGACTTCAGTAAACTATGCTTTTTACAACTGGCTTGAAAGCTCTCTGGGGTTTGACTGACCACATCAAACCCCCTACAGAATATCCAGTGTTATTTATATACTTGTATAAGGACCAAAATGAAGTCTCTTTTCATTTGTCTGATTTTATAACTCCTTTCTGAAGTAGGGAAGCCACAATTCCAGTATTTGATCATTTCCAGTATCTCTTAAAATGGGGAACAGTCAAATTTCTGTGCACAAAGACAACACTGCTGAAACAATGTGATGTAGCAAAACTGGAAGCTAGACAATAGTCTTAAAAAGTTACGTGAATACATGAAGTACCCAAACATTTAAGATGGCTACACTGAAGTATTATGGTACTCTGCACCTTAAAACCAGATTCCAGGCAACTTAAAAGTGTAAGTCAAGGCCGCTCAGTTCAGAAAGTTCCTGTACGAAATTTTATCAGAACTTAACGAACTTTCTCAGATGAGCTAACCATAACATGAAAAGAATTCCCCTGTAAGCCAAAGTTTATCCTTTCACACGAACAAACATAAGGCTATTGTATACAGCCCTTATTTTTTCAGATGGTCTAGCCCTCATTCCATTATTACACCAGGCAGAGCAGCTTTCTACACAAGCTACACTGAGGTAGAAAATAGTTCTTTTTATCATTCGTATGATGTATTATGTTAACAAAATGTCTACTGCCCATTTCCACTCTGTTTTAATGTTTCTGTCTAAAAGCACCTCGCTGTCCACTACTAAAAGATGAAAGCTAGCTTCATGAGCATGCTTCAGCAGGCTTTCTGCATCACAGTAAACTTGAACAGAGTCTGGATAAGTAACATACTAGTGATTCTCCAGTGGTGGTGGGGGGAAAGCCAAACAAACCCAAAACAAAGCAAAACACAGCAATGACATGTTGATGAATAAACAGACTGGTTGTCCAAAACTAAACAAGTTGCTATGGATTAGCATATAATATATTGTATTTATACCCATCTGATTAAAATTTTAAAGCTTCTGTCTGACCCTATTACCCCATATCCAGCTACCCAAGTCTCTTACAGACACCTTCTCTACTCCTTGCTACTACTCATTTAATGAGAACAGTCTTTATCCAGCCACCTCCTGTTAAACCAACTCATAATAGTTTTCATGTTTCTTCTAACAGCAAGTACAATTAGATTATTTCAAGACAAAGAAAAGATACTTTTGCCCATTTTATAAGTCACAAGGGTTTCTTACCTACTACAAACATGATCTATTAGCAGCGAGACAGAATCTAGATTGCTATCTAGTTTTGTATTGTGATACAGGCATCGGTCCCGTTGTAGTTCCACAGCCTGACGTAGCAGGTTCTGTAAACGTCTTGGAGGAAGCATCACTGACGGGGGTAGGTATGCTTTAAAAGAGTTGGGGGTGGGGGAAGAAGAACAAAAAAGACATGTCAAAACCAAGTTACATGTAAGAGCATGTTTTGATTTGAGTATTCTTGGAAGAGAAGTCAGTAAACAAAGCTTAAAAGCTCCAGGAAAAGAGTAACACAGCTTGTCAAATTTACAGCTATACATCTGGAATCAGAAGCACAAACTTGTGGAAAGCAGAGTTATAGCGTATGTTGTCCTGGTCAAAAAGCACCATTTATACAAGCTAACTAAAACCCCAGTATTTAACAAAACCTGTAAAATTGTAAGACAACAGTATCAGCTGTGTTCAGTCAAGAAATTCTCTATTAACACTGTCAAAATAACGAATACCATGAGCTTTACAACTCTGATATACAGTATTACACCAGCCACAAGAAAGAGAGGAGAAACCATAATTCTTAGCAAAGTCTAAGATCACTATCAACCCTTACTAGTATCACTAGTGTTCCCACTACATCACGCAGTTTCAGCCTCTCAGTATAGCTGAGATTTATAAAACACTCCCCCTCCCCACCCTTCAAAACCACACATTTGATCACCAAGTGATACTATTGCTGCATGCAGCAGAGCTAGGAAATAAGAGCTCCTATTACAAATAGTTTATCAGAGACAGCAAAAGGTTAGATACAGAAGACCAAAGGGTAAAGGCACCTAAAAGCATCCCCATTAACCAAGACATACAAACCCAACAACTAGCAAATGCAGTTTAAGTTAATTTACTGGGATATGTCATGTAAGATGCACTGGATTTACAGAGGTGTAAAGAAATTCTAAACACTTGAACATCTTACTCTGGAGTTTGTCCAAAAGTTTAGATCTGGAAGCTGTTCCTTTCCCTTCCCACTCTGCTTTTGCACGCAAGTCTTCTGCATGGCTGCACATCAGATACCTGTTCAAAAAAGCGCACACACACCAACAGACCAAGTCTTTCTGGAACCATTATTTTAACTTTTAAGCATGATATATATCATAACATTCTTAATGAACTGGGAAACAGGTGACTTAAGATCAAGACTGACAGGAAAAGAGGCAGGGAACTAATCCACACAAACATGCGTAATCTTCAGAACAAACATTAACAAATTGGTAATTAAAAGAGAAAGCAAACCACAGATTTTAGGAAAGGCAGAAATGTCTTTTTTCAGGCAAGAACAAACAAGACTATATTCACCTACTTATTCAATTGTAAGGTACCAGGCTAGTAACTCTCAAGCTCAGATGACCATATATACATACGTATTAATTTGGGTTCTAGTATTATAAAAGTAAATCATCATAATGTTGTTTCCAAGCATCAAAACCAAAATACTGTCTACTGAACAGAATTCTTTACTCACCATTTTCGAATATCTCATTATAGCTTATTAATCAACAGGGTTAACAGCTTTGATACAGTTTGATGCCAGCTATCAAAAGCTATGGGATTCCTTAGAAGCTTCCACTCAGAGAATTCTCAAAGTCCAAACACTTACCCACTGAGGACATGAATGCGTTCTGTATTATATTTCAGAGGCGTCAGTTCACAGCGTAGAACTTGAAGTGCCTCCAGGACCTTGCCATCCTCCAGGTATTCCAGGTACTTCTGCTGCAGCAGCAAAAACTTCATCCTCTGACATGACAGAAAGCAGCAGTCAGGGGAAAAAGGTTGACTGAAGTTTCAGAAAACGTTTGAGCCTAAACAGAACAGTAGAAACCATTCTACTATGCCCTTCAGAAATGCAGCTATATGTAATGTTTCATTACTCAATTTCTTTTTGTCGGGTTTTCAATAACATTCTAGTAATTAAGTTATCCATGAATTTCCTTCCTGCCTTATGGGGTTACAAGTATCTTCCTACCTCATTTCTCAGATCCCCCCCCTTCACCTTGTCTCATTTTCATACTCACTCCCTTTTCAGTTACCACTCTTTAAACCCTGAATTAGACAGCCTCCCAGTCTCACGCTCTACCAAGAAAAGCGCCCAAAAGCGGCTAATCACATATTTAAGACTGCATGACAGCACAGAACACAAAAGGACAACTCAACAAGTTCTCATACTGCATATATAGGGAGCTGACATGGACTGTTTGCATAGCTGCATAACATACAGCAGTAACAAACTGACACTGCCTGAGGTTTGGTTTTGTAGTTCCATGTCAAGTTGTTTTCCCTGGGTGCTGTTTTCAGGATTACAGGAAAAAACAGTTCCCTATATTTGAAAATAACTTCTCAGAATTAATCACTGCTATTTCACAGTGTTCCTTTCATCCTGAACAGTTTTTTGGTTGTTTTCTTAAAAGCAAAAAGAAATAAAAATCAGGCCTGCTAATGTCTGTATATATAAAAATCCCTGCCTAATATAAAAGAAGAAAATCATACATTCATTCACTATATTAGAAAAGCCTGAAGTCTTAGGAATTCCTAATACCAATTTTGTACAAACACGGTTTGGTTATTTCCAGATGAAACCAACTATCATATGTTTGCATACCTTCTTTACTGCTAGCAGTTATCAGACAGAAAAGACATTTCTGGTCCACAAGACTAAGTTACAAGAGGAAGATGTACATTCTTAGACATATGAGAAACAGAATGAAGATTAATGCAGCAAATTATATGTGCTTTTCCACTGAATACACCTGAAGTTCAATCTCCCATTTCCTTTGCTTTGTCAGACCTTAGCACCTCACTATTTTCACGCTCATATTTGGTTAATGTTTACTTAGTTTCAAACACACTATTAGCCTCCCTAAGTAGAAGGATAATCAGGAAGTTTAAGACGCTCCTATCATACTAAAGTTTACATGAAAGTTTAAGGTTTACTATATGCAAAATCCAAAGTTCAAACATAAAGCAGTTTTAGCTTCCAGAGATGTTCTGTTCTTCAAAAAAATAACATTTCCACATACAGTGCTATTAACTTGCCACACAGCTCTGTGAAGCATTAAACATTACACAGTAAAGATGATTGATGTTCAAACACGTGTGTAGTACTCTATTGTCCTGTGTGTGACCGGCAAACCCGTATTACATTCCCTATCCAGCTCTTTGTTTATTTGAATTCAGATTTGTTAGAACATTACTGTACAGTTTCTCCAGGCGAGACATTTTTTGGTGTTCTGACATGCAGAAAACCAAAAGAAAGATACCCCAATTATTTATGGCCTTGGCGGTTGATTCCATGCAGTAGGCCAGCAGGCCTCACACTGTTTGCTTATACACTACCAGCAGGAGGGATAAGAGCTTCCTCTCGCAGCTACGCATGTGCTCACAAGGATGCATGGAGATGCTCGCATACCATTTTTCACACCTCACACCGATGATAATCACCAGATGAAAGAAAAAATAGCCTGATACCTCCAATTTGTAATAAAAACTATAATGTCTCCAACTCTTCCTTCTTGATTCACTGCATATAATATTTATTAAATTTATATCATCGTTCCCTTAAGTGTGGTAACTGTATCTGGATCTAATTAATCTTTGTCCCTCCCTGCTTTTAGGACCTGGCATGTTGCCGAATTACCCAAAGAGTTACAACTTCAGTTTTGGGTTAGAAAATATGATTTCAAAGAAAAGTCAATACTGCCATGTGTGACTGGCATATTAGGAATATAAAGGCCTCCAGAACAACACGGTAACCGTATACTTTGTGCAGGAGTCTACTGTTAGCATAATGGAGAATTAAAGATAAGATGTTTTAAATTGTAACTTATCTAAGCAAAAGTCACGGACTACAGCAAAGTGCTGATAGGGAAATTAAATAGATTTTATAAACTATTTTGATTGTCCTACAGCATACACAAACAATGGCACAAATAAAGCTTCCTTAAGGCAAAAGCCACACTCCAGAGACATCCTATCTCAAGTAACTTTTTGTATCAGGACACTCGCAGCCTCCTTATTTTTGTGCAACTATTGACTCTGCCGACAGATTTCACTGAACAACTGAATTTAGTCTTAATTTTCTCTCAACGACTTAAAAGCCCTACTAATAGTATTGCTAATTACTTCCAATACCACTTTCTCATGGTAGACAAGACTGTTTTGAATACATCACCTCTTCTAGAGCCAAAACAACTCTTCTAGAGGGAAAGAGAACTGTTTACACTACTAGCAACTTTAAAGCACAAACGCCGCTATTTAAGTAAAACAGAACAAGTATAAAACTAATCTGACACAATACACCCACAAGAAAAACTTACTCATGCTCTATATTCTTTAACTGCCTTCCAAAAAAGCAAAACAAAAATTACCATAATCCAAATTATACCATGTACAACATAATAGAAGTGCCTGGGACTTGCTGTCGTCTCAGTGTTTGCAATGGAAATTCAACATCCTTACACGCTTTACTACTGAACCAGTTAAATCCAGTCATCACCATTGCTTAGCTAGTAGCAAAGATTCTTCACTATAGGGCCCACAGAAGAGTCCAGTACAACAGTTTAAGCACTCCATTCTGGTTGACCTTATTCACTCATTACAACCTCATCCTTTCTTTTCACTTTATAGTGAGTGTGAGGATAACATGTATTACTTTTTTGTTTCTAAAAGCTGTTACTTAAGTGCAAGTTGAACCTCCGATCACCCTGGGGCAAAACTAAGAGTTAACAGATTTACATGGGCGGGATTTTTTGTTTTAATGCATGTACTATTACCATTTTGCTTTCTTCAAACTACAGCCTTCGATTACCAACACGAACAGTTAGTACTTTACTCCACTGTCCTAATTGTTAGCAGCAAAGCCCTTGTAAAATCTTTAATTCTAGGAAGTTTTGCCTGCACCATGGGTCATCAGCTCTAACTGAAGGTAAAATCTTCAGCAACACGCCTGTGAAAATAATAGGACAAGCATTCTATCACAGTCAAGAAACAGCCATTTCGATCATTGGTTAGAGGAGCAAATCTTCAGAAGTTTAAGGAGTAAAACACATAACCTAATTTTAGGGTTATATTTTGGTATTATTTTTGCCCTGCAAATCTTAAACTCCACAACAGGTTTATTACTGTACTAAGAGTTCAAAATAAGTAAACACTGCTGAAAGAACTCTTTGAAATGAAGAGAATAACCAAGAGACATGCTGAAATTATCAGCTGATGTTTCAAGACAAATTCAACACAGCAGCTATCTACTTATAGACTGCAGAACTAAGACCCCAATTTTTATTACTTTGTAGTCTTTATTAATCAGTGTTTTACAAAACCATCAAGCACTTACAAGCCATCTAAAACTTATATGTAAGATTTGATACATAAAGGGCAGAAAAATATTCTGGCCTATAAAACCTAACAAGGCTTCAACCATACCAAATCCTGTCACTTACAGAGTGATTAACTCCCTGCCCTTAATGCTAGTAGCAAGAGGAGCACCATACAGGCAGGTGGAGCACTTGCTCAAACAAGAAGATATAAATCACTTTTTTTTGTGCATTGCCTCCTACAGGCTGCATACCTCCAGAACTGGGCAAAAGGCCCTTTGAAGTAAATGAAAATAAAGAGGACAATTTAAAAGTATATTCTAGATGACTATTATAGAGGAATCACCTCCAGATTTCTTCCTAGGTTCAATTAGTTACCAAACATAGATGCCACAATATACTTGAGTACTCCCAAAGTAAGCATAACCTTGGTTTGTTAGAAACTGGTATTTCCTAAGTGTTACTCAAGTTAAAAATAACATTCCTGAATCAACTATAAAGTTTTCCTACAGATTGTCTCAAGACAGCTGTATCTTATACACTGGAAAAGTAAACATGACTAAGCACATACTATACAGCACTCAGTTGTGTTGACACAAATAGCAATAGCAGACTGGCACCCCCCCCCCCCCCCCCCCAAACATATTACCACACAGCATCAAAGGTTTACAAATTGAGAGCAGCCATTTCATGGGTAGTGTTTTTACCTGCAGATCTTACAGCACTTTGCAGAAATAAGAAAATTAAAACAGGAGTAGAATTTTCAAAATACATATGCATCCCCTTCACTGATCAGACATTTCAAAAGCAGCTACGTATCCAGGTCATATTAACTATAAGGAAAAAAGAAACACCAAAACAAACCAAAAACCAAAACCAAAACAAAAACACATAACAAAACCAAAACAACAAACACAAACAAACAAACCACAAACCAAAAACCAAATGCAAACCACCAACCACACACACTCACACACCCTACTTTGTTAAGCCCTCTGTGTCATCCAAACTTTTAGGTACCCATTCTTCTTATACACACACATTTTTGAAACATCTAGTCATACACTATGAGTCACAAGTCAGGAAACATGAAATCTAATTTTCCATTTTTTAAAGAGTTACCTACAGCAGCATCTTGTTTGAACTTTACCTAATCACACTTATCTTTGTTAGCTCTGACTTTATTGCAGTCAGGATTACCTACAGAGGATAAAGCATCCCTCCTCACCTGCAATGATCTTCCATTAGTTTTCCAGGTGCTGACTTTACGAATACCCACCCATAATTTCAACCAGGTACAAAAATGGGTGGGGAAGGAGGTGAAGACAGTGCGTACGCTATTGAACTCCTGTGTGCTCTGTTTATCTTTGCAAATCAGTATTGCCTTACTAACACACACATGTAAAGACATTTAATACCCTTATCTGTTTAAAATTATATGAAGTTTATATAAATGAGAACAACTTTGAAGAGAAGACAGTTAATACTAGGTTCAGATAAAGGTCAGTCTAAACCAACTATTTTTATTGCACCAAGTTTTATTCAAATAGCTAGACATCAACATTCAAGAAGAGCAGGTTTTCAGAGCCCTCCAAAAACAAAAGGAAAATGTCCCCTTTTTTCTCAAATTATGTTCTCTAAAAAGAACAATGCTCAGTTAAACCTCAACTTCCATACATGTAAAACAGTTCCAATACTACAGAGAAACTTCGTAAGTCAGAAACGTGAGAAAATCTGCTTCAAATGACCATTCATATTCACATACAGTGGTTTTACACTTTCAGACTCCAGAAACTACTGAAAGCTGCATGCAACATTCTAAACTACTTGAACAGTAAATCTTGCCTATATCAAGTCTTGAGAAAAGAGAAAGTGAAATACTAGTCTAAATAAGAGGTGCTAAGCTTTGACCAAATTAATAGAACAGAACATAAACTTCTGTCCAGTACCCTCTGATGCTGTGTTAAACATTTGTTTTTCCTACTTCACTTCCTGTTCTCTCTTTTTCTCCCTCCCCCACCAGACAGGAAATTGTCTTGACAACAAATGAATCAGCTAGAAGTAGAGCTAAGCAGCCATCAGCTGATCCTTCATTGTTTACAGTCACACACACTTCAAAAAGCCTTGCTACTGCTTTCTTCCGAAGTAACCATAGTTGTTCTAACTTTGTTAGAATAAACATTTAAACACAACAGAGCAAGCCCTTTTGAAGGGCTAACCCTAACCACTCTGTGTAATGACTTTCATCTCAAGACAAAAAAATCAAACCAAGACACACTTTGCTCAAAGTAACTGAAATTGTAACACCACATGTTGTAATTGTCAAGTAACAGGACCTACTAACCTTTTATATCTAGGGTCAACTTAAAAAAAGACAGCCAAAGATAAAAACTCTAAATATAATCCCAAACAGCATTACAAATGCATTTGCTCTGTAGAAGCCATCTGGAAATGCAACAGTATTGTTCATGTTCTATAGCAGCCTCTACCTTCTTGTAATGTGCTATAGCAGCCTCTACCTTCTTGTAATGTGCTATTACAATGCCAACTCTATCAGAGTTGCTGCATTTCATTTCTAAACTTCTCTTCCCTCAAGAAAGCCTAGCTCCCATAAACACATTGATGGTGAAAAGTATTTCAAGTCTGAAATTAGTATTCAAGATAAGCAGTTTCTGCAGAGACTCACCTATTTTAGGACTGTTACAGGCTATTTTATCAGTTAAGTATGTTTAACAAAGTTTTAGCATTCAGTATACCAAATATCAGCCTCAATACTTTTGGGCTTCCTATCTCACATTCTAAAAAAGAATTTAAAAGTTGAGATTAGTATGACATTTGAGATAGCATGCAAGCTGCTTAAAGTCAACAAAAAAAGAAAACAAGAGCTACGGACAACCAACTCCATAGTGAAAGATTACACCACTACAATTAGTCCAACTATACAGCTCTGAAAGAGTTCAAGTGTGCCTCTTACCACAATTGCATGCGGAGAATGCACTAAGGCCTTAAGTTCATTCAGGTCGTTCTCAGCCTGTAGAAATCGGCATAAGAAAAAAAAAATATGTAAGGAGAGTGGATTTTGAATTCTCTCACAGATACTATAAATTTAAACAGTGGTTAATACAGTCCTATAAGCCCTACGTTACCTTATCCCATTCTCCTTCCATGACATGATTGCGGAATTTGGTAGCAGAAGGATGTTCTAAACGACATCCTGACTCTTGCATGAGGAGATCAACAGTCTGGCTGCAGGAGAGATACAGTGTAAAAAAACCTGACCAGTTTTACCCTCACAAATATACCGCCTGCTATGATAACAGTTAACCATATTTAAAAGCAGCTTTAATAAAGTAAGACTACTATGACCAGATTCAGATGCTTGTCCAAAAAGTTGCCTGAGACATGTAAACAGCTACCTATATCTAAAGCAAATTGTCAATGAGCTTGAAAGCTTCACTGAAGTACCATAAAGTATGTGACTTACCAGCCACCAAAAACAGCCATCCCTGCACAGAAGATAAACTTCATGAAGGAAGATAAAGACTAGAAAGCTGTTACCTACACTATACTACCCCCTGCCTCCCTCCCCCCCCCCCCCCCCCCCCCAAAAAAAAGAACATGCTACTACATCTGCAACAGGCCTAACTTTTCCTTCTTCACCGCATATTAAAAGACTGGCTCCTTAACATAAAATAAACAAAGTCATGAACCTATAGCCCTCTCCCTTAACACTAAAAATAGCTTATTCACTGTAGTGTCGTCTATGAACAGTCACGAGTTGTCTGCTGCTGTAAACTTGCCCCTTGTGTCAGAGACCATTTATTTTATGTGCTAAGTTCTTTATTATTGACGCATTCCACAGTGTTTTGGAGACTTCTTTTGTGGTAACTATGTGAAGACTTGAGAGGACTTCTCTAACCTCCTTCCAAAATTATGACGTGTTGGCTTTAGCTTTACTCACAAAGCGAGTATTGTGATTAAATTCTTAGACTTGCCCTACTCCACTGGGAAATTATTTTTCCTATTCTGATTTTAAGGAAGAGCCAACACCACTCTTTTCTAATCTACAGATAAGATTATTATCAAAAACATGTGCCCAGCGCAAACCTTCAGAGGCCTTCACCATTTACGAAGGGGCGAAGGTTTTCAGAGCGAAACCAAACATCTTATTTAAGTAGCAGTTTAGTTTGTGCTCTCTTCCTCGGAGCTGTCAAGCCAAATTTTTGAGCTTATCTGTAAATAGCCGTCCCTCCCCCGTCCCGTCCGTCCCCCCCCCAAGCTCGGACTCCATTATGTTTACCAGATAACTTCTCCCCTACTAACACATTTGTATTGATCAACCCTTATCGGTGAGCAACTCGACTTCCATATTGCCAACCCTGGCAGAGGAAGCTCCCGGCCTGTCCCTTCGCGGACACCCGAGCTAACCGGCACAGGCTTGGAAAACACATCTCTGGCTCCATGTTGTGGGTTTTTTTTTGCGTGCGGGCCTGCCCCACCGCTCCGCCTCGCACCCAGGCAGGCGCTGCTCTCTCCTCCCTGGGGACTACCAGCCTGCGACGGGGCAGTTTTGGCCACTAATCCCCATGCAGAGGTCCCTTCACCTTCCCCCGACCCAGCTCCCCGCTTCGGGCAGCCCATCCTCCAGGGGGACCATCGGCCTCCTGCGGCCCCCTCCCCACGGACGGAGGAGGACGGCGGGGCGTCTGTACGGGGCCTCCCCCGACCCCTTCTGTCAGGACACCAGGCCGGGGCAGGGAGGGAAGGAGCCCCCCCACTCCCTTCCCCAGGCCGCCCTCCCCCTCGCCCACCGCGGCCTCGTCGCCTCCGAGGCCGCGGGCACTTACTTGAGGCCCAGGCTGTGGAGGTGCTGCCCGATCAGCCGGATCACGTCCTCGTCAGACTGCGAGAGCCGCTTCTTCTTCTTCAGGGCGCTGCCGCCGCCGCCCCCCAGCTCCGCGGAGGCCGGGCCGGGGACCCCGGCGGCGGGCACCCCGTTGTTGACGCTGAGGCCACCGGGGCTGCTGCCGCCGCCGCTGTTAGCCGAGGGCAGCAGCCCGTTGGCGTGAGCCAGCTGGTCGCTGGCAGCCGTGCCTGCCGAGGCCTCGCCGTTCTGGGCGCTCAGGCAGCCCAGCTCCGGGCCCACCGGCCCTTGCGACGGCTGCTGCTGCTGTTGTTGGCCCCCTCCTGCCCCGTTGGCCTGCATGGCGCTGCTGACGCCGCTGCCGCTGCTACTGCCTCTGAGCGGGGCGGCGGCGGGGGCGAGCCCGGCGGGGAGCGAGAGGGACTGGGACGAGGTAAGGCCTGCTCTGCCCGCGGAAGCCCCGGGCTCTCCTGCTCCCTCCACCGCCGCCGCCGGGGAGGCCCGGGCTTTCTTCCGCGGGGGCGGGGAGGCTCCGCCGGTGTCCGAGTCGGAGGAGGAGGAAGCGGAGGCCAGAGTTTCCTCACCGAGAGCGGCCGTGGTGGGAAGCCGGGAGGGCGAGGAGGGGGAGGCGGGGGGGGAGGGGGAAGGGGGGTGAGGGGAGGCGGAGCGGAGCCCTATGCCCCCCGGGGGTCCCGGAGGCAGCGCCGCCGCCCGCTCGGGGCTCCCTCTGGCGATGGCGGCCGCCGCTGCCCTGAGCCCCCGGCCGGCAGCCCCAGGCACCCGGCCCGCTCCGTTTGCTGCCCGCCGGGTTTGTCTCCTCTCAGCCCAGCTGCAGCCTAATGGAGTCCGGGCCGGGACGTCACAGGAAATTCCTATACTGCCCCCTACACACACTTCCGCCGCCCGGGGCGGGGGGTGGGGTATGGGCCCTATAGGTGCCGGGGGGCGCGATGGGGCAGGCCTCAGGGCCGCCGCAGGGGCCTCCGCAGGGGCCTCCCGGGTCGCCCCCGTCGCCCCCGGCCGGCCTGCGAGGTGGGGGTCCACCGGTTCCCATGGGGGCCGCGGGCGTCCTGCCTGAGGGGGTCCCGCAGTCCTGGGGCGTAAGCTCGGTGGCGGAGATGTGTGAAGGCGTGTGGTGGGAACACATGATGTGTGGTGAGCTCCCACCGCCGGGGCATGGCTTGGTGGGACTGGTCGGTGACCGGGTGGAGCAGGGTTACAGTGATTTCCTGAGGCAATCTGGGTGGTGTTCTTTTACGAAAAGGAGAAATGCTCGGTGAAGTTGCATCCTGTCGTTGCCCAGGTTGGTTGTTGGAAGGGTTCAGACATGCTGCTGTTGTCTTCTGTGTGTGTTGGCATGGAAGCAGGAGGTGAAGGGTGATTTTGATCTTCCAGGAATGCTGAGAGTTAGGGTACACTTATCAGGACACAATGTCAGAAAACATTGGGTGTTTTGGGCATCCCAGTCTCTGCCCCAGGATATCTGCCTCCTGCTCTCTTCTGTGTGATGGAGGGCAAACGCAAACAGTCCGCCAGGTCTGTGGTCAAAAGTCACGAGTGAAATCTTGGCCTTTAAAAATAGGGTTATTGTGTGTTACTTGGTTTAGAGCCTAGAATTTTCATGTTTGGTATTCTCAAACATTTCTCCAGTACCCAAAGGGAAACAATAAAACTTTATTTTTTCTTAATGAAAGCTGAGGTTAACATCTAATCATCCTCCACTTGACAAGCTGAGGTGTTAGGAACACTGAATGTTGACCAGCTTATGTTGAACTGTTCAGTTCGGACAGATAACAGTGCTTTCGTTCGAGTGGAACTTGGAAGAAGTTCTGCTGGGAAATCACAGGCCCAAGACCAGTGGAGGAGTCTGTGAAGAGACAAAAAATCATGAAAGGAATGAAACCAGAGAAAGATGGGACCACATCGAGGCCTAGCCGGTGGAAGTAGATACTGTACTTTGGCCCTATGAAGAGTCCACAGAAGGTATTTGACTATTAACAGCTGAAGCACTCTTACACTAGAGGGAGAGCTGGAAAGAGCTTTGTCACTGAGCACTTCCCAGCTGTGGCTATAGGGTTAAATTAAACACTGGTCTTCCAAAGAGGAGTATGTTGATTTCCTGTTCCTTAGCTCACCAACCATTGCTGGGAAATACAATGTGTTTTAGCCTTCACCACTGCCGTATCTTCTGTTGCCTCCGTCACTCTGTCTTTTCAGCATTCTCAAGTAGTTCTTCCTCAGTCCTCCCTCTCCCCAGGTGGCCATTACTGAATTTATGATTCAAAAATTTGGGTAAAGATGAGAGGTACAGTACAAAGAGTGCCATCGACCCTCTGAAGGCACCTGAAAGTGAACTCTAATGAGCAAGACCAGGTTTTGGGGAAGGTAAAGTTGCCCATCATTCTTTCCTGCCCTGTGCTTCCGTGTTCCTGGCATACATTTGTGCCACTGCCATGCTGCTCTCCACCACTCTGAGAGCCTGGCATTTCCTTGTCAGATGCTGCTTTTGTTACCTGCATGTAGCCTGCAGCTCCCACGCACCTAGTCCTGTCTTAATGACCCTATGGAGAGTATATCTGTGATGGAAGTATGAAAGAAGTGCAAAATCTCTTCCCTATAGCTGGACAACATCGTATGGGCAAGTTGCTTTATATACCATTCTGTGCTAGAAAAGGGTCTCACAGGGATGTTGTTTCCCCCCTTCATTTCAATTAAATATTCTCAGGGAGTAGGAGTAGTGTTTGGAGCTGGAAAGAACCTGAAAGATGACTTTTAAGAGGTACATATTGCTGCATTAATTGCAGTGCAAATTCTTCCTCCCACCCTCCCATCGCTTTTTTGGGGGGAGAGGAGATATCGCAGCAGAAGCACAAAAGGCTGGAGGAAGAAGCTTGGTATTGCTGGGATGGTACAAGCTCCAGCTCCTGTGCTGCTCCTTTCCTCCTTTGTCACCTATGGCTTTTCCTAGTCACCAGGAGGGGGTCTTGAGTCAGGTCTGTGGCCAGCTGACTTTCCTCCCTATCCTGCAGCAAGGAAAAAGAGAATGTGGAAAGGGGCAGTGGCATCATGCTTTGGTGGTCTTCCGTCAGCTGAGCCCTGATTTGGATCCTAATTCTATTCCACGGCCTTATGAGAGAGAGGAGATTTAATGATAATCCAAATAAGCTTGCAGCTTTTTGAGCAATGAGGTGAAGCAACTGGTAAATACAAAGCACATCTCACTTGTGACAGAGGACTTAAACAGAAGTACACATTCATCATGTTTGTGAAGTTTCTCGAAAGTAGAGAATAAATGCAAGGGTTCCGCAATAAGAATTGACAAACTTGTAAACGCCCTTAAGAGGAGTTTTAAAGACAAACATAGGCAACTTTAAACACAGTTGTAGTATCAGCCATGTTACTGAAGTAGAGAGGTAACACATAAACATGCAGCATGTGTACAATTCTGACTAGATTGTAATTCAAACAACTTCCTGTTGCATAGGCCCATGTCTTTAATAGAGAAATGTTGCAGAAACAGTTATTAGTTCTGGTGGAAGTTTAGAAGACAGAAGAGACCAATCACTCCATGTCAAAACCAACCAAGTGTGGAATATGTTGAACAAGTGGTATCTTTATATGTAAAAATCTGTCTCAGGACAGTGTAGACTAAAGAGAAATGCTAGAAAAGCAAGAAACGCTTCCCTTCTCTAGGTCTGGAAAGTTAGAAAAGAAAACCACCCTTGAATTTATCATTTGTGTGCTGACTAGGACTAATCAAACTTTGGCTGGTTTGCTTGGTTTTTACTTTGTTTTAGAGGAGGATGGGACAGAAAGTCCAGATCTGCATAATAGGAAGGAACTCTTTCATTAAGGGGCTGTTTTTTTGATGATAGCCATGTGAGGCTGCTGTGGCAGAGCTGAAATATTACAAAATAATTAGAGATGGATTAGCAGTCAAAGCTGCATGATGAAGGTAGTGAATAATTTGATTCCCTCCTATCAGATGTACATTATGTATATTTTTACTTTCCAGAGCCTTTCCAAATTTGTGGTTATTGGAAACAAACCAACTAATAACAAAGAACAAAGGAAGAAAGAATAATTTAGAACAATGGCATTTTCCACAGTACCAACTAAATAAGTGCTTGAACAGGCATCTGCACATGCTTGCAACTTTCAAAAGGTGGAATATGGATGAAAAGCAGCAACTCTCCTTAAACAGCATTTCTAGAAAACATTCAGCAGATAGAGGATTTGTGAGCAAATTACACTGGGCTGCAATTCCATCACCTTATGCAGAGGATTTCAGTAAGGGAGTGGAATATGAAAAGCCAAAGCTTGACTGGAGTTGCAGCTGAAAGCGACTGTGAAGAGTTACAAAAACGGTTTCTCCAGGTACATTGACAGCAAAAGGAAGGCCAGGGAAAATGTGGGCCTGCTGCAGAATTGGGTGATTGTCCTGGTGATAAGGAAAAGGCCAAGATATTCAAGGCCCCCTTCACCTTGGTCTTTACTGGGAAAAAGGCTTGCACATCTCCCAGGCTTCTGTGTGTGGCTGGTAGTAGACTTTTTGAGGAAGGGGTACTACCCACAGTAGATGAGGATGAAGTTGAAGCCCACTGAATCAAACTGGTCATATACAAGTCCTGGACCAAATGGCATGCATTTGAGTATTGAGGGAGCTCATCAGTGTTACTGTGTGTTCACTCCCTGTGACATTTGAAAGGCTTTTAGAAAACTGCCCATGATTGAAAAAACACAAATGTTAGGCCTTTAAGTTCAGTATGTCTGATCCAGTGTCACTGACTTTGGGCTTAGTGAACAAGGGGAAATCACAGTATGCCATTTAAGCTTGACTTTTTGGGGGCTTTTGATAGGGTCTTCCTCAGTAACCTTATAACTGGGGAGATGTGGATGGGGTGGGCAGACTATGTATGTGAAAGAACAGCTGTACCATCAGACTTGAAGGGTAGTTCCTCAGTGGTTTGAAAGTCTGACTGATGCCCAGTTAGGAGGGATCAGGGAGTGTTACTGGAGCAAGTCCTGTTTGATATGTTCATAGGTGACTCAGATGGGACACAATGCACACTCAGCAAGTTTTCAGCCCATCTCCACACCAGACTGGGGAGATCAGTTGTCATACTGGAGGCCACAGCTGCCATTCAGAGTGGCCTTGGCAAGCTGCAGGAATAGGCCAGCAAGAGCTTTGTGATGGTCAACAGGGACAAGTGCAAAGTCCTGAACATGGGACAGGCTATCCTCATACAGTGCTGCAGGCTGACTGCCAACTGGCTTGGGAGTAGCCCAGCAGAAAAGGGCCTGGCCATCCTAGTGGTCAAAAGAAATTCAGCATGGGAGTTCAACACCTACAGAGCTATATTATCAATATACCCAGCAGGCATATGCTGTGAAGGTGTTTGAGGCTGGAGCACATGATGTACAAGGAGAAGCTGAGGATGTGGGTTTGGCTGCACCAGGATCTAATTACAGCGTTCACCTTCTTAGGGGCAATTACAAAGAAGATGACACAAGGCTTCTCTCTGAGATGTGCAGCAACAGGACAAGAGACAAAAATGAGAAGTTGCACCCAGAGAAGTTCCAGTTGTGGGTAAGAAAAGTTCAAAGTGAGAGTGGCTAAGTACTGGAACACATTTCCAGAGTGGCTGTGGACTTTCTATGCGTGGAGATACAACTAGACTGGACAAGGCTTTGAGCAATCTAGTTCAGCTTTGAAGATAGCCCTGTTTGGAGCAGGAGGTTGACCTGCAAAGGATCCTGACCAACTTTAACTTTGCTGTGATTATAAGTACACTTCTAAGAAGAATCCCTGTGGTATGGGGGAAACAATATTGATGACTCAGTAATTGTCATGTCTTGGGGGTTACTGATACAATGTCCCAAAGCTCCAGTAGGAAGCCTTGTAGATGAGCTCATGTGGCAAGGATAAGTGCATTAGTGCTATTGTAACCTAGTTAAATATTAGGTAATCACACTGTGTCTTCTGTCGGCCAAATTTGTGTACGTACACTGATGCTGACCTCTGCACTCTCCTGGGCAGTCACAGCGTGTTGTGGTAACAAAAATAAATGTCAGAAAGTGCTGAGGATCCCATGTGATACAGAATGTCCTGTTCCACACAGGGTGTTCCATATTATTATGTGGTCAATACAATTTCTTATAGAAGGGAATATATATCTGTCATGGCTTTCCCTATATTTCTGTTTGCACCGGTATCTTTCTGGATGTGCAGGATGCCATGTGTTGGGAGAAGTCAGACTGCTCTGTATGGTCAGATAAAACATGCATGTGCAAGAGGTCTGATGCCAGACTGTTGCTTACTGTGCAACTTCTCTGAGCATGTGCAGCAAGACAATATTACATACACTGTGAATCTGACATGTCAGACTTGCTTTGCATGCATGATTTATTTCTCTGGGACTATCCTAGATATCAGCCTGCAAAATCTGGCTGTGTATACTGTGGTATATCACTCATTTTCAGATACGTTAGGAAGTTCTGTATAGCCAGGATTTGGAAAGATGGTAGGCCATCATGTCAGTGCTTCAAGTAGATGTTCCCACACTTACAACAGGCAGAATTACAGCATACTTGGACTACTGGTTTGGGGTTTTTTCTCTCCACATCTTGATAGGCATAAATGTTCACTCTAACAGTTCCTAAATTCCCTTCTGGCCATTGTGTGCAGCAGGAGCTGGCAGATATTCCACAGAAAAGCCTTGCACTGATTTTGTCCCATGGGGCTTTCCAAGTTTAAGAGCGTCTCCTGTAGCCTGTGTTCCTTAATATTTGTGTGTTGGTTTCATGTCCAGGTCTCAGATGGGTTATCGGTGTTTCTGTGTGAGATTAGATTTATCCTTCTATTGTTGTTTTACTTTTCCTACTGGAGGGCCGCTCCCCTGCCTTTTACTTCTTGCTGGCTCTCAAGGCAATTGTTATTTCAGGCTTGTTGATTGTGTCTGCCAACTCCCACATAGCTCCTAGAGCCTAACCCTGAGTGGGGTAACACACTACTTTCTATTGCCTATCCATTGAATCAGGACCTGCCTCTCCCCAGAGGACATGTACACTAGTCCTTTCTCTCTGCTTTTGCTGTTTTCTCTAGAGGGTTGTATTGCAGTGAGCTCTTACACCTGGAACTAGACTTTCAAGACCAGGCATGTAGACAGTAGTATCTCATATCCATTCTGGAATGGGCAGAGAGGGGAAATTATTACGTAATCACCAGCAGATTATATCTTAACATTAAGCTTGTGAATAGCTCCTTGGAGCCCTGTGATTACTTAGTTGTTTTTTTTTCCTTCTTAATCAGGAATATGTGGTTTTCCCGAACTCACGTTTAAAAGCAAGTGAACTGCCAGATCCTCCTTGCTTGCTTTGGACAAGAGAGTAAAGGTTAGTGTCACAAGAATGTCATTGCATTACTATTTAAGTGCCCTTTATTTAAGGGATATCGCTAGATTTTGTGGCAACTCTTATCTTTCCATATAGCTTAAAATAGAGCTTTCTGTACAAGCTTCTCTCTCCTTGTTGGCGCATAGTATTTACATCAGAAATAGACAAAATTAGAGAAAAGAGTCCTTCATGTGGCTCCATACATTTACCTAGTTAAAAGTCTTCACCACTTCATCTATTTTGTAACTGTTTTCCAGTACATCAGCTTTGGCACTTACTCTCTTACTTAAGACCTCATTAAGTTTCAAATAGCTGCTGTAATAAAGGACACAAGACACCACCAATAACCCAGCACAAAAGTGCTTCTGCTGCATACTTGAAAATAGTGTTATACTAGAACTATGCTGCCTTGAGATGCAGGAGGGGGAAACAGAGTCATGGCCCAACAGCATTACACTCAAACTCTCAGGAGGACACTCATGCAAAGAAGAAGTTCCTTCTGAGCTAACAGTAAGAAGTAAGATGTTAAACCCATGTGATTCCATGACCTTTAAGCATTACAATTTGCAGAAGAGTTTATTCAGATCCTTTTCTAAAGGCTTCTAGTGCCTTATACTTGAATGTTTTTTTGTCTTTGACTGATCTATTTGGGTCTTTGGTTCTAAACCAACCTGATTTTTCACGTAGAAAATGTAGTGTTCTCCTGTTTTCTAAAATGCTTGTTTTTTTTTGAAGAGGGTACAATCCATGGGATATAGGTGGACACTGACAGTGGTTTGTGGCGACTAATACACTTTATTTGAATCTTTGCCTCACAAATAATACAGGAATTTCAAATACATGCAGATTAAACCTTTATGCTTTTGTGGCTTCTCTCTTAAGGAAGCCTGCCAAAAAGGTTTCTGAAGCATGGTGTGGTAGGTAGGTTTTATGACATTCATTTGGCTGCATTACTCATTACCAGTTTGACTAATGGGAAGGACACCCTGTATGTTGTCATTACTATTTTTATCCATCAGCACAAGATGATACATCTGTAGAATTTTTAAAGTAATTCCTATTTTTCTATAAATACTAATAACTTCTTTGTAAGCAACTCCTGTTTAATGACACTTCTTCAGAATGCCACATTTGAGAGACTAGTGTGTCCTGCTGCATACACTCAGAGCTGGGAGGCACGGTGGGAAGTAGTTCCAGCTGGAAGGAGGAAGGGAAGTTTTCAGGGTATAGGTCTTGTAACTCTTGGGCCTAGCTAGAATCTCATGCATAGAGTTCATTAGATAGTAAAGGGTAGTCGTTGCTGCTCAGTTAGTTTGGTTGCTTTAAAAATACATTCAGGTATTCAACTTGTGCTGATTTATGCTTTGCCAGTGGACACACGTCAGTCTTCTCATTTCTGAAGATGTATTCATCACGGGCTGTCAAGTTCAGTTGTCATTTTTATTTGCCATTTCTGTTTGTACAGATCAGGCTGCAAATTCTTCTTTCATGTTTGTTTTAGAGGTTTCCATAGGCAGGAATACTCAGTACTCTTGTATTGTTCTGAGTGACACTGAAATGCAAATAAGTAACACTGAAACTTGGAAGAGTGTTAATTAGACATTATTATAACCTGACTTGGCACTATGGTATCTTGCCAAACTGGCTTTTTATTCTTACGCGTGTCTGATTTGTGTTTGTGGCGGGATGCTAATGATTTCATGGAATTGTTTGGCTTAATCCTGCTTTCTTTACAATGCACAAGTTTTATGTGACGAAGAGTAAGTCACATATCAGAATGAGGTTCACTGGGTATGACCCGTGGTGATTATCCCAAATAATATTTAGTATAGATTTCTATTAAGTACAGGTAGATAACACATTTGGCCTGTTATTTGTTTCCTTAAATGAGATTTGCATCAGTTTAAGACTGGCTACACGTATATGATTCCCCTGGTTGTTTTTTTGTAATTCTTACTGGTGTGAAGTCACACAGGGTCCTTTAAAATAAATTAGCATTTATGGAATGACATCATTAATCCACAGAAACATAAGACTGAATTTGTTGTAACTTCTGATCATGTTGCCATCCTTGTAGCTCTGCTGAAGAAGAGCAATTTAGGCCACTGTGAACAAGGATTGCTGTGTCTAGCTGGACCAGAATCTCACTTAAAGAGGTCTCTAAGTTAAAAGAGAAGTAGATCTTATCTTTACATCTGTATGTTCTACACAGACATCAAAAGGCTATTTCTTAAAGTCTTTGAAGTGAGATGGGTCTAACACTTAGCCTGCTCCTCCTTCCAGCACCCACAGGGACACTGGGCTTTGGGCTGGGGTTATGGAAGCGGCAGGTCTCCTGCCTTAGCCGGCCTGCCCAGCTGCTTGCCATGCTTATTAGCTGGGGTGGGGTGCCCTGATGACACACCTTTGGAGCATCTTGTTTTGGAGTTAGTTGGTAGGAGTGCTGTGCTCAGCTGTGCAGTCATATCCTACCTTTAACTACAGGTTTATATGAGTAATATGTCAGGTAGCTAAACCAAAGTTATTCAGAATATTTAGCACAGGTGATGCAAATACCAAACCCTGTGGGACCCCGCTCCGTGGCCAGTGCTGTGTTCAGTAATTGTTGGTGTGGTTTGACATGTGGGGTTGTGAGCAGCACAGCAGCATTCTCAGTATGACACATCATTCTGTCTTTTTTGCATCTCCTGTTTTGAGTAATTTTTTGTAATATCTCAGGAAGAATTCCTGGAGGTTATTTTTTCTGCTTCTCTAGGAAAGTATGTGGTAGTAGCCACAGTTCAACATTACATTACGTTGCATTACTTACGCAGTATTTTAAACATCCATGAACCAGTAATTGCTATAGGTCCAGGCAAAGTGAACCCTATTTTTGTAGATATTTAGTACAGGCATAACATGAATGTCTGGCTATGCCCCAGTAAGCTTACAGTTTAGAAAAAGGAGACAAAATTGGAAGTTAGCATAAACAGAACAGTATGAATAGGGGGGATTTCACCGTAGTTTTTTTCCTTGATGTTGGTCTGAGTCTTTCAAACTATTGAAAAGGAAGTTATTATTGAGAAGCGGTGGGAAGGGGAAAGGGAAGACAAATAGTGGCCCAATAGTGTGAAGGGAAAGAGTAGAAAGAATAAATTTGAATCAGAGAAGCTTTTGGTAACTGACTTCATAGAAATAATACAATAGCAAGGGGAGAAAAAGCCCATGGTCAAATCGCATCAGGAGTCAGTTCAGAATTTCCAAATAGGTTGCTGATGCTTGCTGGCAGCTTTTAACTTCAGCTGGAAGAAAAGAGCCTCTTTTCTCCACAAACCAGAATTAATCTGTAACGCTTTTCTCCTCCAACTCAAGTGACTTGTGTTAAGGGAGCAGCTTTCAGACAAGCACCCTGGATCAAGTCCTGTTTGGGTACAGTGGAAGATTTCCAGCTGTATTTTAAAGCACCATTCACCTCTTGTGTCTGAACTGTTAATTTGCAGTGGGGTCATTCCCAACTTACACTACTGCTAGGACATTAATGGTCTAAGTAACTGCACCTGCTATGTTAATGAAAGTGTGCATAATAGCTCTAGTAATTTAGAAAATTAGGTATTGTGTTGGGGTGGGGAGGAGGAGGAAAGGGTATAAGGGGTGAGAACTCGGTCAAAAGAAATATAGATTTCAGATCACTTGCTGTATTATTACCACAGTGTTATCAGTGCTGTCAGTATAATGCCTTCGCTATTTTACTGGCTGTATTCAGCTTTGCAGTTGAATGTGTTGAAGAGTGAGAGGGCTTTTTGAGTAAGGAGAGAGGGAATTGGAATAATGTTAATTACAAAAATAAATAATCCTCCCTATTCTTTTGATGGCAGTGTTTTAAGATTGTGAGAGCAATCCCTAATAGAAGATAGGCCATTAGACATCGCTGAATCAAAATCATAGGAAAACGGGACTGGAAGGGACTTTGAGAAATCCATTCCTTGCTCCAGTCTGCAAACACATACACCAGTATGAGCCCTGATAAATATTTGTCTAACCTGTTTTTGAAATCCTTCACAGCCTCCTCATGCAAGCTATTCAAGTCCTTAACTGTGCCTACTGTTAAAAAACCATTTCTAATGCCTAATCTAAACCTTCCACCTGCAGTTTACACCCATTACTTCTTATCGTGCCATGCTGGGCATGAAGAACAGCTTAATTCTCTTCCTCTCTGCATCCATCTTTTATGTATTAGATAATGCTTAGTTCTTTTGAGTGTGCCTTTTTGGGTACATCTGGACTTGGATGAAAATAGGTTAAAGGTAAAAATAAGGCAGAAAATAAATCCATTTCTGGCTGAGACAGTCATTTTAGCCAATCAGGCAGTGAGTGTCTGAAATGGCAGAGTTGGAAAATGCTGGGTAGGGCAGGGTGGTTTGCTTAAGGCGATATGAGGCCCTAAACATAGTGCATAAGAGAGGCTGGTGCCTGCCATGTGTTACACATCTCTTACGACAGTGCCTGTCTGGCATTTCTGTCTCAGCTGCCCATGTCTCAGCCTGTATCTCTCACCCGTCACCTGATCTGTGGCCAGGAACCGTGGGTGCTTTTGTCGAGCCTCATTTTCAGGGCTTAAGTTAGTTCTCTGCTTCCATTTTTAGTTCTCTCTATTTCCAAAGTCAGACATGGGTGAGAAAAAGGGGATGGGAAAACTTGAAACGTGGCAACAGCTACAAGTTGCCCACCTGGTGGGGATAGTTAGAACTATGCCCACACTCCTTCAGTCAGCCTTCAAATGCCAAACTCCAGTATATGCCAGGAAATGGTTTCCTCCTTTCTTCACCTCTTACAGGGCCTGGCAAAGATCCCAAAAACTGTTGTCCAGAATGCTCCCTAACACGAATCCCTGACTGATTTCAGCACCTGCTCCAGACCAGTGTCCTGTAGCATGTGTACTACAGAGGCTTCCCAAGCATCCTGCAGATACTGTGGTGGCCCCAAGTACTTAGGAGCACCAGCCTGCTTGGCATGACACGCTTTGACTGTCTACTGTGTCCTTTCCCGTATGTTCACAGCTATGCCAGCCCTTCCTGATGGTATTCATGCAGAGTGTGTGAAGTCTAAACTGAAACTTTATGGTTACATGGTTTAAATTATATAGAATATATAGTAGTACCCTGTATAATTGCAGATAATTTACTTGTTGCAGCCTGTGCTTTGGATCAATAGAGCAGCTTTCCAGTACTCCAGATGTAAGGTATAAACGTGGATCTGCAAACTTGAATAGGCACTGATTATACTGGACTCACATTTCTGTGATGAAGACCACAAACTTACTTTGCAATTAAAGCACATGACAACTCATGTTCTTCTGCTAGTTGTGTGATTCTGAGAGCTGGGACCTGAAACAGAAAGCTACAGTGTTTCATATGCTGCCAAAATGTTTATACTTTCTTTGAGTGAATGGGCCTCTTAAAAAATGGAGAGGAAATAACTGATTCTGCTGTTGCATAATTCGTGAAATAGGGAGCCTATTGAAACTATTCCTCAAGTCCATGAAGTCTGGAATTGCTGCATTCCACTCCAGCAGTGAAAATACTTCACAAATGTGCAGTGCGACAGAATTTTACCTGTAGAAACAACTTGAAAAACAAATCTCCATTTTTGCTGTAGTTTCTAAAAGAACACTGTTAACTCTGATTTTCATATTTATAGAGGAAACCATTTCCTCATCTTGGAATGGGGGTGGCTATTAATGCCATGAAATGAACCTGGAGAAGTCCTCTAAGTGTAGAGCTTACTGTTGATAATTGTGACACCCAGTGGTCATTTAAAGAACCATAAGAACGTAGTGTAGAATGCAATGAACCTAAGGCTACATAAAATACTGAGGTTTACACAATAAATGTGTGCTTTTAAGGGTAGTACTCTTTTCCTCAGTAATTTGTTCAGATAATAAAACCAAGCTATTTTAGGAGTTGTGAGAGTTTCATCCATTCAGTTTATGTTTTACCCTATTTAACAAACATACCTATATATTTGTATTTACTTGTGCAAAGCTTTTTACTATCTTGTGAGGCTGAGGTTACAACTCCAATAAAGCACACTGGATAAATGGCAAGAATTTTCTTTATTGCAGTGAAGTATGAAATGGCTTTTAATTTTTGCTGGCGAGAAGCTGGCTCACAAGTCTGGGAGATAAAGGGACCTTGTTTCCTCTCCTTTGTTTGCCACTGACTCATTGTGTGGCTTAGAGCAAATTGCTTGTGTGCATGGCTGATAAGTACTTCAGTCAGTATGTTCATAAAGGTGAAAAGGTGTAATTAGTATTAGTGTAGGTGGCCTTCACCTCCAACCATTTATGCCATAGTCAAGAATGATTAAATTATATGCTGTGCATAATGTGTCATATTTATACTCCAAAGCATCATATTACTTTATGAGCTGTGTTTTATTACAAAGCACTGGATACAGATTTAGTTCCATATACCTGGTAAATGGGAAATTAAATTCCATTGTTTATAGATTGCTGACCATAAAATATTTACTCTTGGTGGCATGTTTTAAATAAAGGAATATCATCAAAATTCATAAAATCTAATTGTGGTGAACTAAGCAGCACATGTCCATTATACATAGTTATATCTATTGTTTGGGAACTGCCTCATAGAACTACAGAAGCTTTTTTCCTACACAGCAATAGGAGCAATGTCAAAAGACATCCAGTTATAAACCTGGAGATTAGACAGAGCTGCAAAGTCAGTTATTGCCTAAGGCCCTCTTCTTGGCTGAATTTAGCTGTGTCTACACTGTGTGCCTCAGGAGTGCTCTTTAGGCTCCCTGAATGTGTGCGCCGTGTCTACATCCAGAATTGGGATGACATCTGAATTCCCACCATTTAGTCATCTGTGCCCTACCCAGTTTCCATGCAGGGAAACAGTGGCCAGAAAGGAACAATGAGACGTTCTGGCAAGTCCTCTTCTTTAAGGGTGAGGAGAGAACCAAGGCAGACAGACAGATACAAACACACAAGCTGAAAGGCTTTTACAGCGTTACTTTCCAAGAACATAAGTATTAACTTTTTATTTTTAATTTTTATTCTTATGACCATCAGTGTTTCATATTTAATAGGATTCCATGAAATATTTAATTGTCATGACCAAAAGGGTATGTGAAAAAAGGTTGTAGAAGCACCTCTGCTCCCTAGAAAAGGCTCTGGGGAGACCTTAGAGCAGCTCCCAGTGCCTAAAGGGACTGACAAGAAATCTGGAGAAGGGCTTTGGACAAGGGCCTGTAGGGACAGGACAAGGGGAATGGCTTTAACCTGACAGAGGGGTGATTGAGATGAGCTCTTAGGCAGAAGTTCTTCCCTGTGAGGCTGCTGAGGTGCTGGCACAGGGTGCCCAGAGAAGCTGTGACAGCCCTATCCCTGGCAGTGTTCAAGGCCAGGTTGGATGGGGCTTAGAGCAGCCTGCTCTAGTGGAAGGTGTCCCTGCCTGTGGCAGAGGGTTGGAACTAGAGGATCTGTCAGGTCCCTTCCAACCCAAACCAGTCTGTGATTCTATGAAAATCCTTAAATGCTGAATTCAAGATAAGATACAAATACCTTAAAACAACTGCATATGTTGGAACTGAATTGGTTTATAATGAAAAATACAGAGGTTTTATATGTCATTACTTTCATTTCTGTAGCATTTAGTAGTCCTGGTTTCACACTGCACTGCCCTGATCTTCGCAAGGACACCCACAGTCAAAAATACCATAGGTAACAATAGATGGAAACAGATAGAAGAGTGCACCCAAGAAATTGAAATAATGCTTCATAAAATGCATTGTTTACTGTGTAGACTAACAGATTGTCACCTGGTGTTCTTAATTGCAGGATGAAGAGTGGTTTTGTCTTCCAGCTTCTGATAAGAAAAACAAAAGTATGTGACATTATGTTGCACTAACATAAGAATATATACTGGTGCTTACTGATACAGTAAAATATGTACAGCTGGTACAATTGTAGTTTAGTTTCTGGAAGGAGACTGTGAGTAGATCTTTTGCTTTTGAAACTAACCCTTAAATATGGATATTTGCCACAGAAATTTGTTTGTACTTGGTGTCCTTCCACTGTTTATTCTGTATTTGAATGTCTTGAATTCTGGTTTGGGGTCATAGATGCCTGCTCTTGTTTTTCTTGATTTTACATGTAGCTCATTTCAGTCCTCCCACTAGTGCAATATTTTATGTTGTTGTTGTTGCCTTTTAGCCTTAAAAAGCTTGATTTTATTCCCCAGACACTGGATAAATCATGTTAGAAACCAGTTTCTCCTTAACTTTGTTTACACCATTTTTTGCTAGCCAGCATAAACAAAGCCTCAGGCAATTTGCCATCCTATTCTAGACAGGATGTCTAACAAGTGCAGTAAGTGCAAGATCTTTTGTTTACCTTGTGAACTGAGTTTGGGTTTTTTGCTGCCTAGTTCTGTATTCTTCATTTGAAAAGTATTTTCCCACTGTAGAAGGAGAAAGCTACAACTCACAATGTGCAAATCTGCATTTTTAGATAAAAGAAGACACAGGTATGTGCTAGCTGGAAGAAAGCTGTTCCAACACTTGAATTATAAGAAAAAGAGTATGTTGAGAGAAGAAAGAAGTCTGACATGTATGTTAATATTTACCTTAGTTTATGCATTGGGAAGAGCGTGCTTGGTACAGCATGAATATTGGTGTTATTTTATCCCTTCCTGCACAGTGGGTCCTGGTATACACTGGAAGGGCATCTCTTGGTAATTGTTATTAATTGCTATGATGCAGCATACCTCACTGAAACCAAATGTTTCAGATACAGACATAAATATCATAAAATACAGTTTTCCCAATAAAGCTACACCCCTACTGATAAGCTGGTGCCCTGAGGCCTAGTGATAATGAGACCTGACTTAAACTGCCACACTCATCCCCCTTCACACCACCCTTCTGTGACAAACCAGCTCTTCCAGTGCTCAAGTTCATTTCAGTAGTTAGAAATTAGCTCCTCACACTCAAGAGCATTGAGGCTTGGCTCTTTGTAAGTGGTGGCTGTGAGATACACACATTAATATATTAACTTCAGAGCAGCCTCAGAGCCTGGAAGCAGGGTGAGCCACAGTGCTCTGTCGGGAGATCAAAACAAGTGGATCCACCCTCATAATCTTCTTCTTGCACAACCCCTGACATGGCTGTGCGTGGATGTGTTTCACCCTTAAAAGAGGTGAAAAGAGGGCAGACTGCTGACTTACACAACAGAGGAGGCAGAAGTGAATTTTTAGACTCAGCCCCTGCAGCCAATACACTGAGAAAAATAACAACTATAAAGGATGTAGTAAGCAAGTTGATTTTGTATCAGGGTGAAATGTTTAATAATTACTAGGCCAGACTCCTGCCTTCTGGTGTTTTGAGTGCTGAGATATAAAAATAAAACTTATGAAATACAAAATAGCATTTCTGGATGGTGGGAGTGAGCAAGATTTTTTAAAAGATGTTTGTTTAAGTGCTACTACAGCAGATGTAATACAGATCATACCATCTCTCTAAGTTACAGGAGTTCAAGAGGTGAAAATGGCTGTTTAGGACTTGCATGTACAAGTGTCAGAGAAGCTGGAGAAATTCTTTTCTCTTGAAGTTGAAAAGCCTTCTCAGACCCTAAAAATAACAGAAATTTCATTCTGTTCACCAGAAAACCTTTCCACAAAGTCAGTGACTCGTAGTTCCAATGTCAGTCCTAAGAACCTTTGAACACCAGGAGAATATGAAAGGATGAAGCATCCTCTGATGCACGTGTTTGAGGTGCCACTTTAGCACCAGTGTTTTCAGGAATACAGGCACAGGTCTCAGTCACTAAATACCCCTGTGGTCGCAAGGACTGTTCCTTCTCTTAAGTTTTTACGTCTGTATTTTCATCTTCAAGCACAGATAGCCAAGAGAGGAAGTAACTGGCTGACCGACTACTGAACAAAGGCCCCTTTAAAGAAATGTCTTTGAGAATCAACAGACAAAATTATCAGTTGTTAGCCCACTGTTGATTTACAGTAGAAAATCACTTAGACAGTCTTCCCTGAAAAGTCCTGCCTGCCGCTCTGCAAGGGCTCAGATGGGGCACTGTTGCTTTATTTCATCATCCCTTTAATTGTGTAGTGTTCCAGAAGTTCAAGGAAGAGGCAAGAAACCAATGGAGAAATTAAAAAAGTTAGGGATGTAAAACCTCAGCCATTGATTATAGCAGGATTTCAACTCACCTGCGCTAGAAATGTGCTCTATTGTTTTGGACAAGCTGCTGTACCTGCTGGCGCCTCACACCCTTATTTGATTTAGGCCAGAAGTTCTATCTTTAGCCTGAGCCAATCTAAGACTGTACTTGTGCCAAAAGGACTTTCGTCCCCCCTTTTTGCATCAGACCAGCCACTCACATACAGTGCACTAAACATACAATAACACATACTAAACATACAATAAACTGATCCAACCAAAAACCAGCCCTGGGAGAAAAAAAGGGAGATTAGTTTTTAATTAAGTCTGGAAGCTAAGCCCTGTGTGCCACTAGACAGTTGCTGGTGCTAACGAAATGGATAGACTGGGAACTAGAAGGAAGAAGAAGATAGACAACTGCCCTCAGCAGCAGTGAGATTCTGCAGGTGAGTCTCCTTTTAAGTGAGTACATCTACTTTAGCATGAAGTATGGCCCACAAAGATTTGCTCTGTAGAGAGAAACAGGTTGTGTTGCTGTCCCAACAGCTGTGCTGTGTGCATTGGAGGGGTTTTACTCTGTGTTAGCTCTAGGCTTGTCCCATGCAGGACCTTGGTGTATTGGGTACACTCCTGGAGCACATCTTCCAGTTTAGTTGATACAAAAGCTTATGTAGATGCATCCAGTATGTGCACTGGTTGGCACTAAGATGTTTTGAGACCTCTAGATCTTATCATAATACAAAAGTATTTAGAGTCTATTTAAACTCTCTATTTGGAGATGGAATGTAGCAGACCCAGTGTTGAGTGAGGAAAGAGATCACAAGGGTTTCATGTGGTTTTATCCCCATAAAAGACTGAGTCCTGCTTCCAAGCAATGGAAGTGTGCCAAGGCTGAAGCTCAGGTCTCCCTGCAGTTCCTGTTGGGGATGGTGCACTTGATGTTTTTCCCCTATTTGTGATCATTGCTGTACCAAAGTACAGCTCTGCTTTTCTGAGCTCCTGGATGTTTCCTGTGGACTCACACTCTAGTTTAAATGTGCCTTTTTGGGCAGCATCTTTAATTTGCCCTTTGGGGGTGCTTTGCATTTAGTGCTTGCTGCGGTTTTTCACCGGTCACTCTGACAGCAGAAGGAAAGACAGCAGGGGGCACCAAATCTGCATAATTCGGTTAAACGACAGCACCCAGGTCCACGCTCTGCATACTTAAGAGTTTTCTAAGATACCTCCTTGCTTCTCAGGTGCTAAAGTGGTGAAAGTGGGGGTCAGATTTCCACAAATGTAGAAATCGAGGCCAGTAGCAAACCTTTCTCCTGCCAGTTGTCATCCCACTCCCTTCCCTACTTGGTGCTGTAGGCTCCAGAACTCGTGTCCAGGAAGATGCTCCCTCCAATACTAAATTCAAGAATGTGTTTATATTGGTAGAGTTGGATTAACTGAAGGTTTTTTCCTTTCAGTTCCAAAGTGTGCTGGTATTAGAGAATAGGCAGAAGCTCTTCCCTGTGAGGGTGGTGGGACACTGGCACAGGGTGCCCAGAGAAGCTGTGGCTGCCCCATCCCTGGCACTGTTCAAGGCCAGGTTGGACAGGGCTTGGAGCAACCTGCTCTAGTGGAAGGTGTCCCTGCCCATGGCAGGGGTTGGAACTGGATGAGCTTTAAGGTCCCTTCCAACCCAAAACAGTCTGTGATTCTATGGCATTATGAAAAGATTTCATGCCGAAATCAGTGTTGGACTCATAAAGAACTCTCATTGGCTATGCAAAATGTTTTCAAGCCTAGAATAAGTAATCTAGCTTAATTCTGCCTCTGTTTTTTTTTTTTTTCAGAATATGGAACTCAGCTTCCTTACAACTTACTTTTAAATAAAAAAATCCTCTGCAAAATAAAATTGAAATACAAAATAGCAGGGGCTTGGAAAGAGATGATAAGGCCCCTTCCAACTTAAACCTTTCTATTATTCTATGATTTAGAGTGTGTTGGGTAAGGTAGTGAGTCTCTGATTTGTAAATTATAACCAAAATCTAGCTAACAATCCAGTCTTAGACCTTAGATGCAGCATACATGACATTTTCTAAGGTAGGTTAAGGAACCATTGTTTGGTTGACATTTTTACTTGACTATTAATGTAGTGTTGGGAACATGCAAATTTAGTAACATATTTTCATGTCTTTACCAATAGAAGAGTATTTCTAATCTCTAATTTAAATCACTTTTTGTAATTTAAGACCATTACATTTTATTCTATCTGTAGTGGGCAGAGAATATTATATTCTGTCTCCACATTCACTACCCCTTTACATATTTGACTGCATGTGTGTCTTCAGAGTTTTCTTCAGGTGAAATGAACTCAATTCTTTGTGGTTTCTCTCAGAGGTTGTGTTTTATATCTCTAACATCTCCTGAATTATCTCCAAGAGGTCACATAGTTTTCACAAGTGTAATGTCCAAAAATGTCATTACTTCACATCTTCAGTGCTGCATTTTGGCTTATGTATCCCAGTACAGTGTTTTCTGTTTTCATTCTAGATCGATACTATTGACTCATGTTCAGTTTGTGAGAAAATATGCAGCTAATTTTCTGAGGACTGCTGCATCGTGTTGTGAAAATGCAGCTGGTTTTGCTATTCACAATTCACTGTCAAAATGGAAGGATTTTGCACATGGGATTGAGTAGGATTTTACCTCGGGTCTAGCACTAGTCAAAACTTCCATTGATATTTCGGATAACACAGTAGGGAGGATTATTAAATACCATTCAGTTATCACTGCAGAGAATCCTTTCACCATGAAAGGTGATGATATTTGCATCCTATCCTATGAAAGGGTAGGATGCAAACTGAGACTCATCATGGCAAGTTAAGAAATCAGCGTGAAAAGTTATGCAACTCAACAACGAAAACCAAGAAGTACTGCATTTAGGTAGGAATAATTATTAATTATTCACAATATTATTCACAATTATACACAATATTAAGAGCGGGAAAAATTAGACAACACTGTAAAACAATGTCAAAATCACAGAGTTAGCATATACGGCTTTAGGTACTCATTCCTTTTCCCAAGACCTGCTACTTTGCTATGGAAAGAATTTTGTTTCATTTCATACAGTTTTGCCCTGATTCATCACTGGTCCTTGCTATTTTTTCCTTGCTCTTTTCTGGGTCATTGTTTAATTTAAATCAACAAAAAAATAATGGAATAAAAAACCCTGCCACAATATTTATCATTCCCAGGCTATGCCGTTTTCTGAAGATGTTTTTTTTACCTTTCTCAGTCTTCTGGAACCTCATCTGTCTTTCAGGATTTCTCAGTCTGAGATTATAGCAACTTTTAAACTATAAACCACACTGGAAATGTGCCTGTCTCCTTAGGTAAATGGGCTTTCATGTAAGGAAATATCATGTATATCTCAGACTGTCTCGTGATGGTCTGTAGTATTTAATAAACATTTTTATTATTGTCAAAGACAGTAAAATATTAGTTATTATTGTGAAAAAGCACTTTCAGAATGCGTATAGATACCATAAAACTTGCATATTGAAGCAGAACCTCATTTAAGAAGTTGTATAGACAGAAGGGTGAATGTGATGACGTGGTGATCTACTTTCACAATATAATATAACAATAAACTCAGACGCCTCAGATTTGAGGCCCGAAATTGTAGGGTTTGGGATTTACATCTGATGTTAGCAAAAGAGACTGCATAAAATGAATTTATACAACTCATGGTTGGCGCAGCTTTGGACTGAAATGCAGTTAGACAATTGCTCTTAGTTTATCAGGAGACTCCCTCCAGTTTGCTTTCACAACTTGCCTCTGAATTCAAACAGGCTGAATGTATCTTTGCCTTGCAGCCCAGTTAAAGTAATGTTTCTATGACTCAAGTTTCTAAACTGAAAGTTGTCTCCTTAAGGATGACCCTGGTTGTGTAGTGGAAAAACTGGAAGATGTGAGACCTCACTTGGAATATTGTGTGCAGTTCTGGTGTCCTCAACATAAAAAGGACATGGAACTGTTGGAACAAGTCCAGAGAAGGGCCACGAGGATGATCAGGGGACTGGAGCACCTCCTGTATGAAGGTAGGCTGAGAAAGTTGGGGCTGTTCAGCCTGGAGAAGAGAAGGCTGCCTTGAGACCTCATAGCAGCCTTCCAGTATCTGAAGGAGAGCTATAGGGATGCTGGGGAGGGACTCTTCATTAGGGACTGTTGTGATAGGACAAGGGGTAACGGGTTCAAACTTAAACAGGGGAAGTTTAGATTGGATATAAGGAAGAAATTCTTTATTGTCAGGGTGGTGAGGCACTGGAATGGGTTGCCCAGGGAGGCTGTGAACGCTCCATCCCTGGCAGTGTTCAAGCCCAGGCTGGATAGAGCCTTGGGTGAGATGGTTTAGTGTGAGGTGTCCCTGCCCATGGCAGGGGGGTTGGAACTTCATGATTTTAAGGTTCTTTCCAACCCTAACTATTCTATGATTCTATGATCCCATGTCAGGCAGCTTTCATGCACTCCTGCAGCTAACAGAGACAACAATTTTATTTTTGCTTCCCCCGAGTCAGCAAATCAATTTAATTAATTTTAAAACTCTCCCTCTGGTTTCTAAGAAATGAAAGCAAGAATGTGTTGCTAAACATGTAGGTAAATACACTCCACTTAAAGCAACTTGCAGTTGCCTGCGCCTTTTGCAGAACACTGTTAAATTACATCTTAGAAAACACAGTACGATGCCGCAGAGAAACAGTGTTTGATGAGCAGATTTTTATTGAATTCTAAGAAAGTCTTACACGTGTTAATAAAGAATATTGATAAAATAAAAAAAAAATGGAAACAATGTAATGTGTTTGGGTTTAATTCAGACACGGCAACCTTGCAGGATGAAATAACCAATGGAGGATAATTCTGGAATGGGTAAAAGCATAGATGCTCCCCAGTGCAGTTTCTGGATATGAGAGCATGGAGATACCATTTGTTGGAGCAGAAGAGTAATTATGTCTTTGTTCCTCTTTGCTTGCACTGAGATGATTATCAGGAGAATCTCGTTGTGCTGGGTACACTTTCAAGTTTTGCAAGAGAGACACTTTCCTGATAAGGATTGGATTTGCTTATTTGAGGCAGTCTGGTGAACAACCATCAGAGGACAACTTCTCTCGGCTGCTGTGTCAGGCTCAGTGCAGTGTGGGCACACCATGCCGCTCTCAGCTCTCTTAGTACCTCAGATGAGTAGCTAGTTGGTAGGTTGATCAAACTGTCCACTCAGCTGCTAAAGTTCATTTACAGTAATTCTACCTTCCTCCTTGGGAGGCACTAGGCCCTTCTCTTCAAAGTGAAAATGAACTCAATAATGCCATCTGTGGACATAGATCATCTTAATTAATTTTCCTAATGACTTTTGCTACTTTTGTGATATACTTTTTTTCTTGCTGGGCATCTATTACCCTGCTAGTCACCTCCAAGCCACCTCCCCTCTTTAGGGGCATTTTAACAGAAGGGAGTTAATAGGAATCTGCATTGGGTGTGAATTTCCAGTTCACTAATTCACACTATTCTTGCTGGAGACACTTCAGTATTAAAGGTAAAATAGCTTACCGTACTTTCAAAGAAAGATTGTGTTCTCCTGGCAGGAGAACGCAAAAAAAGTGTTCTTAAAGTGCCCTTAGTGGGAAATAGGGCAGCTATGTTGCAGTGCTTGGAAATTTACACCCTAATCACCACAAAGTAGCTTCTCCATCTGGGCCAGAACAAATATATGAAGAATACTCAGGAGGTTGTCCAATGTGTTACCTTTTCCTGCAGTATGATCTCCACTGAAAGCATGTGTTTTGTCTGGTCACATTCAGATCATCACAGTGGAAAACTCTTCCACAGTTCAAATCAGCAAAAACACTTTCCCATTTTCAGTTGTCTGGATGTTCAAAGTACCTCTCAGAAGGTAGCATACATATATACATGTTAGTAACAACAGGAACTGGTAGATCATGAACATGAATTGGAAATGCCAGTACTAGCAATAAACTGTCATCTTTGCTTCCATTTCAAGCCTGAATCTGCCAGCTTGGTTAGCTTTGCCTAATTGAATAGTTTTGCTTATGTTAATTGTTTCAATGGATGTGGAATTACTGCCACTAAAATGAATGCTTCAGAATCCAGAATAGCTCCTCAGTTAACTACTTGCTGAAGAAATACTTTTCTTTTAGATAACCATGTCCACAAAGAAAACCTGCCGGGAGTCGGTTTGATTTTGAGACTTGCTTTACTTGCAATCTAAAGCAAACTCTTTCAATATTTGTTAGGGAAAAGAGGAAAAGAAAAAAGTTCATTCTTATTGTGTGCTATTTCACATCAGTTTATAGGTGAATAGTTCATGTAACCCAGTCAGCAAGTAACTCATATGTAGCAGCTACCCCTCTAAATCAATTAGCTGGCTGATGTCAAGGCAATTACATTAAATATAAGGCTGGTGCAAGTTCAAGGAGAAGAGAGCTTAGTTTCTCTATAGGAGGACTAAATGCCTTGAGCTGAGAAACAGATTTTATGTGTGTGCACGCAGTACTTGTGAGTCATGATAGTTTCTTAAAGGCTGTTTAACTTTCTGAAGTTGACATGAGTCATTGTTCTCTTCCCAGGTAATGAGTAGTTAAGATCACATTTAGCTCTTCCATTTCTCTAGTAATCTCTGAGACTTGCATTTCATTGATCTTCCCCTGAACTGCTTCAGAGTTCTGAGTGACAAGTAAAGGCTTTAAGAAATAACACAAGATAGCTCCATTTGGGGAGCATGGATGACTAGAGCTGGCACCCGTTCCTACTCAGCCGCTTTAGTCCTAGAAATAAAAGTGACAATTAGTTTAAGAAAAGAAATCATCCTATATCCTTACTGATTAATGTAGGTACAAAACTCTTGTGGTTTAGGCAAGTTCATTTAGGTGTTTCAAGATAACAGAAAGAAAAAGAAGACAGAACACAGTTTAGGATATTTGTGGTATAAAATGCACTGGTACCTCCAACCAGGATTTCAAACCTTTCCTGTTTCCTTCAGAAGAGACGGGTATGTCACAGAGAATCACCTTGTTTTGCTGGTTCTGCTTCAGACTGGAGATATTTTATATGATGGCTAATGTATTGAAGGTTTATATTTAGAATAGGAATGATCTTTCATCACAGCATTCTCATGAGACTCTTTGCTAAACATGTTCCCACTCCCCCATTGCCACCTCCAACCTTTTCTTCTGGTATTTTTCCAATTTGCAATATGAATTCTTCAGTTCTTGTTATCAAATTCTAAAACAGTTTTTATAAAGGACTTAACTGAACTGACTAGAAATTTTAGGTGCTACAATCATTATTTTAACTCCTTTTGTTTAAAACATCTCTATTTATGGTGTTTTCATTTTCTCTCTGCTATAATAAGAGGAATATGTTTCAAATTCACAGAAGCTTAGGGGATCAGTTTGGACAATCTTTCAATTCAGCACTTGATAACAGATTTCTGTAATTGATATGCTAATAATACAATTTGTGGCCTTTAAACAGAGGTGAAACCTGATACTAATTTAGCAGAGGTAGAGAATGAGGAGGCAGGGATATAAGGGTCCTATGCTGATGGCATCAGTCCATTGGTACTGTCACTGCAGTGCATGCCGACGTACCCACTTCTTATGAACTGCATCAAAACTGAAAACGCTTTTTCTGAATAAACACAGCCAGAATTTAATGTTTATATCTTCATTAGTCAACACTGTTATTTATGCAGACCATATTGTAACCGTTTATGCATGCAAGTTAAAAATGACTAACACCATTAATTCAGTTAGAACACAGATGTAGGTTTGGTGAAATACCTGATTTTTCTAAACTATAGCAAAGACACCAGGCCTTGGTTTACTGCTCCAGATTGTTGTTTGCTGGACAGCAGGGATAAACATTCAGTAGTGGTCTCAGTATAAAGAGGAAGAGCATTTGATTTAATATGAGAGAATTTTGAAAGGTGTTGCATACTTGACTTTGTTCTGGCTTCTCTGTCCAGAATGATGGAGCCATGCGGTGTGGTCTGACACAGCCTGCAATGTGCGTGAGCAACCAGGAGGGCTTGTAGATGCCCAGAATATTTCAGGCTCTAGGGAGGTTAAAAATCAAACACCATTAAATCAGAAGAATTTGGCCCACAAATGTTATTCAGTGTTTGGACAAATGCATGTCTTATGCAAATTGTCTTGTTAGCATAGCTAGCTCTGCAAGATCTTTAGTGACTGATGAAGGCTTTCTCATAGGTTACTTATTCAGAAAGTTTGTTTTATTTTCATTCCTTTGATGGAATTCAGTTATTCAGAATTGGTAGAGTTGGAGCCCACTCTCCCCCAGCACAGACCCAAATTAAATTCCTTCTTAGCAATGTTAGCAAGAATTACTTGTGTGAAGTTTCCATGTACTGATTTGAAGCAAAACAGGTAATGTCAAAGGCAACTAAGAGCTGTTATTTTGCCAGTGGGAGGACTTCACACCTGGAAGTAAGATGAACATGACTTCTGCTGTTGCCATGAATAATTATGGTCGTTGGCTAATTCTAATCCTTCTGAAAAATTAGAATCATAGAATCATAGAATAGTTGGGGTTGGAAAGGACCTTAAGATCATCCAGTTCCAAACCCCCTGCCATGGGCAGGGACACCTCGCACTAAACCATCTCACCCAAGGCTCTGTCCAACCTGGTCTTGAACACTGCCAGGGATGGAGCATTCACAACCGCCCTGGGCAACCCATTCCAGTGTCTCACCACCCTAACAGAAATGAACTTCCTCCTTATAGCCAATCTAAACTTCCCCTGTTTAAGTTTTAACCTGTTACCCCTTGTCCTGTCACTACAGTCCCTAATGAAGAGTCCCTCCCCAGCATCCCTATAGGTCCCCTTCAGATACTGGAAGGCTGCTATGAGGTCTAAGGCTGCTATGAGGTCACATAGTTATTAGAGATCTGTTGAAATTAAGTGAATTCATTCCCCATTCAGTTTCACTGGTTGTGCTTTAAAGCAGGCCCTCCCCTGCCACTGCTATTTTCACTTGCTTTTGCTACTCTCTCTTGGAACCAAGAGCAGAGAGCCTGCCTTTCTGGAGTGTTTATCCTGTCAGATAGTTCATCACTGGTGAGAAAGCAGTCTCAATGAATTCTCAGGAGAGAAAAGCTGAATTTGGAGGAGATGAGGAAGGGGGAGGAGTGAGATCATCTAGTTCAGGTGAGTGACCTAAGTTGCAGATCTGAAGCTTCCATTTTGCCAGTGGCCATTATAAGCATGAGTGTAATTCTGATATTGGCTGGCAAGTGAATAGGAGAAGCAAAGCAGTATAGCATATACTTCATGCTCTGAACAGTCTTATTTTGCTATTTAGGAACATTTCTAATTAGGAACATTTCTAATTAAGAATATTTCCTAATATATTGGGAACATTTTAGGAACATTGCATAGTAACCTATGCTTTTTTAAGTGGATTTCAGTATTAAACATGGAGCTCATAGTCTGACAGGCACCTTAGGAAATCCAACAAGGACCAATGTAAAGTCATGTATTAGGGAAGGAGTAAGCCCTGGCCATGATACAGGCTGAGAACTGACAAGTCTGCTGAAAACAACCTGACACTGCCAGTGGAACAGGTTACCCAAAGAGAGATTTGGCCATCTCTGTCCTTGGAGATTTTCAAGACTTGACCAGATGAAGCCCTGAGAAACTAATCTGACCTTGCATCCGGCCATGCTTTGAGCAGGAGGGTGGACTAGACACCTGAGGTCCCTTCCAACATAAACTTTCCCATGATAATATAGTTACAATTCATTCAAACAGTTCCTAAAAAAGAAGGTGGGCACAGTATCTTTGCTAACAGCTGGTGAAATGATGTATTTATTCACCTGGCAGTCAAATGAGATTATTATCAGTGGGTTTGTGAACTATCATATTCCCAGTGTCTGAAAATAAGACTTAACAAAATGTCACTTGCCTTTATTACTGCAAAGGTAACCTTTTGAAAATGAACTGACCATGAAGTAATACAGTTGTTTCATTTGGAATCTGTAGATAATCTGAAATAATAATGCGTAAGAGTATGAAATGCTTCTATAAATCTCTGTGGGATATTAGCAGTAAAGCCCAATGATGGCAATTTGTGTATAAGAGTTGTTAATAATTTAAAATTACTTAAGGTTCACAAAAGAGATAGTCAGATGTGTTATTAAAATATACTCAATCTAATGAATGACAATTAACTACTGTCATTAATAAAATGTCTTTTACTCTAACATCACTCAGTAATATGTTACACTGAAAACTATACATGGTCACAATAACATGTGAATCTTAAAACTATGAACAACCTTGGCTGAGGGCATACTGCCTTGTTGGTGGATTTATGGTAATTTTAGCCTCTCACTTCAAGGAGTAATGGTGTTATAAAGGCTTGTCCTTTAGGTTTATACAGTTGGGGAACTTACTGGGAAGTTGAAAGGACTTGTTAGCAGTCTCTGCTCATCTCTGATGCTGTTCTATAAATTAACCACAGGAAATTTCTTTCAGTACCTTCAAATTTTTTCATTAGCTAGCACGAAAGGTCATTTCATACAAAATCAAGTGCTCCAAGATCTGCTAATGTAAGGACATCCTGAACTCATAAACCTAACTAAATCTATTTTCACCATGTACGTAGGAACATTGGATGTCATTTGGAGAGCAGTCTGTTGCTCACCAGATGTAGCCCTTTGTTATTATTTATCTAGTGACTGAAATTTTATGATCTCTTCATAGAGGTCACTCTATGAAGTGAAAAGCCATCCTTAAGTAAAAATTCCCAAATCATCTCTGTCTGTGCTTTGACCTGTGATGATATTTGCAGTGATAGCTTTGAAAATCAGCATCTCAGTAGCAGTTGTACAGAAGCAGCACCACCATCTATGCTCTTGTGATGCCTCTCTATGAAACTGGGATCAGACTGTGTTGCAAAAAAAGGCCTGCTTGATTCTCTAATTCCTTCAGGAACCTGCAATCATGTTTTCCAGTAAATGTGCATGGTAAGGACAAATACTTTCTGTTTAGGAAGACAAGAAACCATGCTTCAGTGGGAAGTGTAGCATTCCGAAGTTCAATCTGCTCAAATACAGTAAGGACACTTATTTTTTTTTTTGTAAAAAACTCTTTCTACAGAAGTTTTAAAACACACTGTCATGATCTGTTTGTGTGTATTGTGGGATACAGCCTACAAAACCAGTTCATGTAAAAACTTTGCTAGGAACTGTTGTGAAGTTTGAAGTACCTTTTGTGACCCATCAGCAAATACATTTAGAAGAAATAGCCTCTGGTTAAAGATGAAAGGAGAGAATACAAACCTTTATTTTGTTTGTTTTTTACAATCTGAACATGAATTTATTTTCCATTTCTTACAGACTTTCTACCTGATCTGAAATTCATCTCTATGTGTCAGCTTTCTGAGTATTTTTTGATGCTGCAGTCCCAGGTTACAGGTGTATGCCACAGGGTGAGAGCATCAGTCCCTTCTGGAAATGGCTTGGGAATACATTACCTGGAGGAAGCATGAGAATTTGTGAAGTTCTGAAGACAGAAGAACAAAAGATACAAAAGGTACTAAATCTGAGGCTGTGGCTGCTAAAATGAGCTGCTGAGCACCGGAGAGCTGCAGAACCTCTGCACCTGTTATTTCCAGTAATAGAAAAGAAACCCAAGTGTGTGTCAAAGGTGTGGATGCTATTTTGTTTGTTTTGGGAGAGGAAATGTTAAATAAAATAACAGTTATGAAAGCAAAAGTTCTTTTCTAAAGGTGGCTATTCTCTGTATTTGTCTGGTTTCCCTATTCCAGTTCCCTTCAGCTGATAATGCTGCATCCTCAGGTCCCACACCCTCCATCCTGGCCTCTGTAACATGCAGTATTTCAAAGGAGCACAACTGGCTGCTGGACTGTAATTTCTCATGCAGCTAGGACCACATCCATCAGTTTATTTGAAGGTAAGAACCAGCACCTTGGAAGTGGATGGAGAGCTAATAGACAGAGTGATGTTTTTGCTGTGTTCACAGAGACTTAAAGGGAGAAAAGGGTCAGGCACATCCATATTATTTCACTTTTTGCCTCAGATGCCATGATTTGTAGTAGTTTTGGTCAGGAATGACAAAGGAGCAGCTCCCTGCTATGAGGTCCTCATGCCATAGAGAGCTGCAATGAGTTTGTATCAACATGGAGCTAAGAGTTCTCAGTCAGTACTGAGACAAATTTCAGAGATGTATTGGGTGAAGGGTAAATCTTTCCATCACTTAAATGTCTCAGGATACTTAAGGTATCCTCATGGTATAGTGTAAGAAGTCAGTGAGACAGAAGTGTCCTAAATGCATCTTGATAGATTTTCCTGTCACTGTATATCAGAAACTGTTGTAATTAGTCAGCCACTAGCAATGAATAATGGCTAGAAATATGGCTAATGGACAATACTTATTTCAAAATCAGTATTAGGAAAGACTGTGTGATCTTGAAAGTGTTTGGCTGTGGAACTGTCTCCTGGCAAAATGCGAAACAAGTCTTTTGCCTGTGTGTTCATTGAAGATCTCCAAATACATAGCTGGAGTGTAAATTAAGACAAGAGACAGTAAAAACCAGGAGAATAGTTGCCTTGGAGTGTAGTCCTAAACTGAGTTTAATGGTTGGTTTCACTTTGTCTTTTATAATACCTACAGTATATCTCTACTTTTATAGATATGCATGTATGTATGTGTGTATATACATACAAGTGCTCCAGAAAGAAATGTTTTATTTTGGTTTTCTTGCAAGTATCAGTATTTCAATCTTAACACAGGTATATCCAGATAATAAAGTAACCATGGCAAAAAATAGAATAATAAAAAAAGAATTCCAAAGACTTCTTCTGTACCTAATTTGCAGCTCTTTTCAAAATGTGTGGTTATGAATAAACCATTTACTTTCAGAAGCATAGGCTCTGCAGGTTTTCAGATACAAAGGAATTAAAAGGTCAGAGAATTACAATGCCTTCACTGCATTCCTGTATGACAGTAAAGTTCATTACTATTTGCCGTGTTCGTCCTTAATTAAAGCATCAAATCACATGTATAGTCTGGAGCAGCTCAATTATAAAAGGTTACATCCACCAGTTTCTTCCTGTTTATTAATGACTGGCCTTGACTCTTGATCCAGTCAGCACTCTTTCCTGAGGATAAAAGTGCGTATTATGTTCAAAATAAGACACCATAATTTTAAACACAAATAGGTTGCAAACATCTAAGTGGAAAGCTTGTACTGAACTTGGCTTTGGTGGACTTACAATCTCTTGTACCATGAAGTTTGACTTTTCACTGGTGACCCTTGGAAAATTTCTACATAGCTTTGTTACTGAACCCCCTTCTGTTTTATAATGGGGATGTTCTTGGTGTTTATTAACTGGTTTACTGAGGTATTATAAAAGGAGCACTTTGAAAAACTCTTCTCTTAAATCTTTCCTCAAACTAACAAACCTTAAAGCAGGTAATTTCATTTTAAAATATTACAAAAGGGAAGGGCTCAGACTGCCCAAAGCCAGTGTATTTGAATACAATAAGAAGGTGGTGGGATTGCACACAGGTGTGTTACATTTTAAAGGATGACAAACCACAACTTATTTGCCTGGCCAGCTCTCAATGTCAATGTCAGTCAGCTTCATTCCAGATACAACTCAGTGGAGCTGGGCATGTCAGATCTTGATGGGAGTTCAAACAGACTTGACATAGCTCAGTTAAATGGTAACAGGAAGCTAAATCTTAGTTCAAGATAGTTTAGGAATGGAGTAAAACTGATTAATAAAAAGCTGATAGAGAAAAAAAAGAGACAAGAACAGCAAAAAAAAAGTCTCTGTTAGTAAGACCATATACCCTGCTCTTGAGTTTAAAACATAGAATCAGCTAGGCTGTAGAACACCTTTAAGATCATCAAGTCCGACTGTTCCCCGAGCACTGCCATGGCCTCCACTAAAGCATATCACCAAGGGCCTTGTCTGCACGGTTTGTGAACACTTCTAGTGATGGTGACTCCACCACTGCCCTGGGCAGCCCTATCTAACGCCTGACCACCCTTTGGGGAAGACATTTTTCCTAATCTCCAGTCCACACCTCCTCTGGTGCAGTTTGAGACCATTTCCTCTTGTCCCATCCCTTGTTGCTTGGGAGAAGAGACTGACCCCCGCCTCACTACAACCTCCTTTCAGGTAGTTGTAGGGAGAGATGAGGTCCTGAGTCTTCTCTTCTTCCCACTAAACCCCCCAGGTCCCTCAGCGCTTCCTCATCACACTTGTGCTCCAGACGCTGTACCAGCTGTGTTGCCCTTTGTTGCCTGCTCCAGCAACTCACTCTCTCTCTTGCAAGGAGAACATTTATCTGATCCTAAAAAGAAAAATAATAATAATTAAAAAAACCAAACCCTTTAAGTTTAAGCATGAAATTACCTTCTGCGGATTTGGCCTAAACCCACACCACCCCACGCTCCTTCCCCTCACGCTGCCGTGACAGGATTCCCGTCCGAACCCCCCCCTCCCCGCTGAGTGGGCCCGCCCTTCGGGGTCTCCCTGGCGGCGGGGTCCGCCCACCGCCGCGCCTCCACGGGGGGAGCAGAGCGGAGCCGAGCAGATTAGAGCAGCGGGGCTGGGCACCATAGGGGCTGCTTGTGCGAAGGGGTTCAGGTTGTGCTCGGCGGAGCGAGGGGAGCGGCTGTGAGGGGGCGCGGCGCTCGCCGCCGGGTCCCAGTGTGTGAGGCAGTCCCCTCCTCCGCGTAGGGCGCTCGCTCGCTTCGCCGCTCTCTCCGTCGGGATTTCGGGGATCACTGTTCTCCCGGTCGCCCCCCCCCGGGACTCCCTGGGCGGTGGGGGACACGGAGGGCTCTCCCCGCCATGGCCTTCACCTTCGCCGCTTTCTGTTACATGTTGTCGCTGGTCCTCTGCGCAGCACTCATCTTCTTCGCCATCTGGCATGTGAGTACCTCAGCGCTCCTTATGCCCCCCGGCCCCTCCGCCGCGCGCGGAGACTATTAAACCCGGCTGCAGCCCGGTGGGAGGGTGTCGTGCCATGAGGGAGAGGAGCTGGGGCGGCCAGCCCTGCTCCCGCGTTGCTGAGGTGAAGCCCCCAGGGCCGCTGTGTGCGGCCGGCGTCCCGCGGCGGGAGCGGGCACTTCCCTTCTTTCACCCCGGCGGTGCCAGCACAGACCGAGGGCGCCGTGAAACCCCGGCGTGCGGGGCCTTACTTCTTACAAATCGACCACCCTAAAACACCGGTGGTGATCGCTTGTGCGAGCCCAGCCGGCCGCGATGCTGGAAGCGCTCGCAGCCCGAGTGCTGCCTGAGCCGTGAGGGGAGCGCCCTGCGGTTGTGAGAGGTGCTAAACCGGGAGATGCTCCAGGTAAGAACACCTCCTTTTCTTGCCCGAGAGTCGAGCGTGGTGAGGCAGAAGCCGCCCCGCGCCTGATGAAGCGGTGAGGTGTTTTTTCCTGCGGTAGTTACTGCGTTAGTAAGTTCTTTTAAAAGTAGGATTTGAATGTGAAACTTACTCTTTCTTCTAATGCATGAATTGGTATTGGAGCCCACCTCCATTGGCTTCACTCGGAAGTGGTGGTGCTTAGTCCGTGTTGTACCCGGGGTGGCCGTGGGTAGGCATAAGCATGGAACTTGCGAAGTGTTTCTTTCCACAGAAGTGGGATTGTTCTTATGCTTGACTTAAAATTCTTTTAAGTGGCTACGTATTTACACTATGTGTGTGCTACGCAAATAATTTTATGCCAAAAACATTCAGGATGGAACAGGATAAGTTGAAAAAAGAGCAAGTCTCAGGAATGTCTCTACAGATAGACCTGGCGGAGTAAGATTAAAAAGCCCTTCCCTTGTCTAACAAGCAAGGGAGATACAGAGTTTGTTGAAACGAAAGTAAAGCTGCTAGCTTGTTTGTATTTAAGCATCTTAAGTGTGAAACATACCACTCTGTTGTGAGAATTCTTTGAAGTCAAATTATTTTGAATTCTTAATAGTGCAGTCACAAGTTTTTTCTTATGAATGAAACTGCAAAAGCGTGGTGGTAATGCCAAATACTGTTGGGATCTCAAGTACTGTAAGGTCTCTTAGCAGTCACCTACTGCACTTCTGTTCTCTGAAAAAAGAGTAGCAAAAGTTAAATGGTTACTCATGTTTTCTTATTGCTTCCTCCCCAGACCTTTAGGCACTCAAAAGCAAGAAATCTACAGCTTCTTTAAAGGGTTCTACTCTGAATCTCTTGCTAAAAAGTAATCACAGAAGCATTGAACGCTTTGGGTTGGAAGGGACCTTAAAAGTCACCTGGTTCCAACCCCTCTGCCATGGGCAGGTACACCTTCCACTAGACCAGATTGCTTGTTTTCTTCGTTAGTAACACACTTTTAAGGTTTTTTGTTTTAATGTATTTGAAGTCTGTTGTCATGCTGTCAGTGTTCCCACACTGAATTTGTTGTCTGAAGACATACAGTACTTGTAGCAGATCTGGCAAATTATTCTTGTGTAAATCAGTTTAGTTACTGCAAATTTACTTTTGGTGAAACATTTCCACCTTTGAATCTGTACGCTCATGGAGAGTGATCCATTAGTTGTAGAGCTCCATAGGAAGCAACTGGGAAGGGAAACCTTTTGTCAATAGGCTGATGTTTATGGTGCGTGTTTGTTACATCTGTTGAAAAACTGTTGAGGGATTGAGGTTGAAAATGGCTAAAAATGCTGTTCTATTATACTAGAGCAAGAATCGGTACTTTTTGATATCTTTCAGTATCTTTTCTTATAAATAGATCATTCTATTAAAAACATGGTTTGTGAAGGTCATGGAATAACAGATTTAATATCCTGCCAGAATAAACTTTTAAGCATACAGTTACCCACATACACAAAACATAAAGATTTTTCTAGAAGAGCTGTTATCATGTGTTCCTTCTTTCTTCTAAAATGCAGTCTAACATGTAGCTTATGTGTTGAGTCATAGGAGTTTCTTTTACCTTAAGCATCTCATTGTGAAAGTCTTCCCAAGAAAAAGAATTCTTACTCATTCACTGTGACCTGATTTTTTTCACTATAATATACTTGTGAGGGACAGTAAATATATTTTAAATAGGTTCTTATAAAGGCAGTGGAGGATTTTGGTAATTATATTTGCCTGTTAAAATGCATTTAAAATATTATTAAAAAAAAGAAGCACAACACATTTCTATACTAAGAATAAGTTGTTGATCCATCAGAGTGTCCAGTAACCTTAAAATATTTGTGAGGTTTTAAGATTGAATTTTATAACTTATTTTAAAGGACAAGAAAAAAACTGTAGCATTTGGACTTTATATTGTTCTGGCCTGAAGCTGGCTGAGGTTTGGGCAGTTATTTGGACAGCAGATCAAATAAAAATCTCATTTTCTTCCTTCTGGGAAGTCAGATGAATTATAATTTTCATTAATACTGATGTAATAGGTTCAGTAAAAACTGAAACCAAAACAGAAGAAGTTAAAATGAGGATTTTTATTGTTGAAAACTGTGCTTTTCTGATGCCTTTCCTCTGAGAAATTAAAGGCTCTTTATACATTGCTGTGCTCTTTAGGGGCAGACAGAATGAAGCTGGTCAGAACACTTTAACGGAATTGTGGCTGAAGTACAGGAACTCCTTCAGACATTTGGAACATGTAATGATTTTTTTTTTTTTCTATCTCTGAGTGATCTTATACAGGTTGTCAGTGGTGTTTGTCATGATAAAAAAAAAACAAACCCAAATTAGATACTATTAGAAACACTTGTTTAAGCTGTGCACAAGATGTAAGACATTGGAGCATGTCCAAAATTCAGCAGTGGAGCTGGTGAAGGTGCTGGAGCACAAGTGCAATGAGGAAAAGCTGAGGGACCTGGGGAGTTTAGTCTGGAGAAGAGAAGGCTCAGGGGGGACCTTATGGCTCTCTACAACTACCTGAAAGGAGGTTGTAGTGAGATGGGGTTGGTCTCCCAAGTGACAGGACAAGAGAAAATGGCCTCAAGGTGTGCCAGGGGAGGTTTAGACTGGATATTAGAAACACTTTCTCCCCCAAAGGGTGGTCAGGCATTGGAACAGGCTGCCCAGGGCAGTGGTGGAGTCACTGTCCCTTGAAGTGTTCAAACACCATGTAGACGAGGCCCTCAGCGACATGGGTTAGTGGTGGCCTTGCAGTACTGCGGTAAAGGTTGAACTTGATGATTTTAAAGCCGTTCTACAGGCTAGCTGATCCTATGAATATATGTTGTAAACTCAGTGGCAAAGTATATGGCCTTACTAACAATCACAGAGACTTTGTTTTGCTCTCTTCAGCTCTTATAGAAAAGAACAAGCTTTTTACTCATGAGTTTTACTCTGTTCCTAAACTATCTTGAACTAAAAATTACTTTCCTGTTAAAACTTAACTGGGCTATGTCAAGTCTGTTTGAACTCCCATCAAGATTTGGCATTACCACATTCCTTTCTAGAGTTGCGTGCACTGAAATTGGTGACAGTTATTTGAACCAAACATAAGAAGAATAAAGGAGCAGAACATTTTTTTATTTTCTTGTTTTATGCTTTCCTTTTCCCTTATTTTCCTTTTGAAGTGTGAGGATAGTATTAATCCTGATAAACTGCCTTAATATGATTCTGGCTTAACAGTTACAAGTTCACAGGTATATTTAAGAACAGTGGGAGGCAGTGACTGAACAGAGTAATACAGGCTAAGATCGACTTTTAATTTTAAACTAAAGCATCCTTTTTTTACAAACACAAGGGAAAGAAGCCCTTGGAATCTATATTCAGTGCTGTTTCTGCTTTTGGCTTAGCGTGTTATGTTTAGTACACAGTTTGAGTTACCTGTGCCTTGTTTTCTCATTTACTAAGCATGGGTAATAGAACTAAATTTCAGATACTGCGTATCATTTTATTTACCATCTATCCCTGAAATGCTTTTGCTTTTTGACAGAAGATGCTACGTACATATAAGATGTTGCCACTTCTGGTGCTTGTCACTGTACTGTTCTATGATGTGGACTGTTTTATTACTACTCAAATTGCAGTAGCTTAGGTAAAAAAATCAAAAGCTTTTCATTAGGTATATATGCAGAATTTAGTGAGTATTCAGTGTGTGACTCACTTAGGCTTTGTCATAAAATTCCTAGTGTATTTTTTGATAGACTGTACAACCTTAATGTTAAAGGTACATAAAAAAGTATACAAGAGAATCATTTGAAGCTTGGTTTGATAGGAAATTCAGTTGAGCAAAGCACTTTGGGGACAGACTAGGTGCAAGTCTATGAATGTTCTCTGTGTATCAGTGTTACGTTGTTTCTGTAACTCTGGTTTGGAGGATAGCTATCTGTCTCTCCTGAAACCAATAAAAAAATCATATTGTTTCTGTAACTCTGGTTTGGAGGATAGCTATCTGTCTCACCTGAAACCAATAAAAATATCCATGAGCTGACTTGAACCTGTGCTTCTCTTCAGTAAAGGCTGCCAGGCATCTCAATTAAGCTCTTTTAGAGCTTGTCTTGAAAAGAAAGTAATTTCCTTACAGACTTGTGGTCAAGGTTGAATTTTCTTTCAGATACTGAAGTTCAGTGCTGTCCTTAATTCAGTTCTCTAAGAATATTGGATAATTATGTTATTAAAAATAACATCAGATTAAGGCTTGATGAACGGGAACACAAATGCAGTTGCTCTATGTTAGACACATTTCTTAAAGGCATTTTTTCTTCTCTAAGCAGCTAAGCACTTTGTCCCTGAGGGTTTCATAGTCATGACAGTTTGAGGAATGAGTCTGATATTTTCACTCTTTTTAAAGACAGAGCACAACCAGATTGGGCTGGCTATAATACAGCTTGACAGTTCCCTTACAACTTTTCTTTCAGAAGTTTGTCACATTAATGCTGACAGACAGATATTAGGCCAGGCAGCACTAGCTGTGGAGCCAACTATATTTTATATATTGGAAAATAAGTATATTTCAGTTTAGTTACATCGTCATGCTTAAATAATAATTAAAAAATCACAGAAGGCTTTGGACTGTAGCACAGACTTAAATGCTGTGGAAAGACTAAATTGGATCTCTGTGTATGCTTGAACTGTCATGATGAGATTTATTTCCAGAATGATTTTAAATTGTGAGTGGTTGCCACTGGCTGTAATTCCAGATGCTTCAAAAGTCATAGTGACTCCATTATCTGTGTAAAATAAATTAGCTGTGGAGTCTCATGCTTCCCACAGAAATGCGCACAGAACTATTTAAACATTATTTGCTTGTCACATATGTAGGATTTTTTTGATCTTAAGATTAGTTGGAAAATCTACTTACTAGAGGGATTTTATATCCAAATTGGTAAAGTATTTCTAGTGCTTTTAAAAATCTTTTTTATTTTTTTTTAAGCTGCTGTGCTTATGAATAACAAGACAATATCTGTCATATTTTATTAGATTGTGAGTTCAAATCTTAGATTGAGTCTGAGGCAGGAGGTTATAGCTCATTACATGCACTTGTTCATTCAGCCACCAAATACTACATTAAGTCACACCTAAAATATTGACTTGAACCCTCAGACCTCTGGCTTAGTCGATTCCCCTCACCCCAACATGTGTCCTTTTATCAAAATAATGTTTCAGAAAGAGGAAGAAGCTCAGCAGAGAATAAGAATCTCCTTATAGATATTAGACCTCTCTGTGACCTGTTCCTTTTCCTTAGTGCCTCTGACATGCAGTTCATTTATAACCAGTGTTGTGCCTGGCAGCTGAAGGTGACTCTATCAGGCAATGAAACTAGGTCTTACTTGACTCGGAAGCTGCAGATACTGACAGATTTCCTTTTGTGGAGTTAGGAAACACTTCCAATTTGTATAGAAAATCTCTTCCATAAGAAACAGGTAAGAATTATTATTTCCATCCTCCCAAGAGATAGTCACTTAAAGCCACAGGGCAGAGTCAGTTTGTGAGATAAAGGTAGAAGAATGTCAAATAATACTTGATTTGCTAGGTAACTTCCTGTGTTTCACAGGAAATTTCCATTAAAAAAAAAATCATGTTTCTAATGCTGTGCAGAGAAGATGCAATTACATTGACAGAACGGTTCCTGTATTCCTTGGTATAGTTACAACTTAAGAAATAACTGTTTCCTCTTAAACAATAAAAGATTCATAGAAAAATTTCAATTAGAAGGGACCTAAGACATGATTAAGTCAGGTCTCTTCTTCAGGGCAGCCCTAATTTCAAAATGAGGCCAGGCTTCTCAGGGCTTATGAACTTTCTATGAATGGAGAGTTCACAGCCTCTCCGGTAACCTGTTCCAGTACTTTACTCCTCTCATTGTGAACATTGTGTTCTTACACACAGCTGGAATTTTCTGTGGGTGCAACTTCTGACTTTTGCCTCTTGCCTTCTTTGGTGTGTGCCCCTGAGAAATGCTTTGTGCTTACTTCTGTCTAACCCACCCCAGAAAACTGAAGGCAAGATCATGCAGATCATCCCGAGTATACTCTTGCTTTAGTGTTTCATTAGGAGCCTAGGAAAATTCGGAGGAACATTTTGTGGGGCAGGACAAGAGTCTTTATATTTTTCTCCACTTCCCACTGAAGAAGTATTACTATAAAAAGCAAGGGTTTATTTTAGGAATGTCATTGTGAAAAGTTACACTAGAAGGCAATGGAAAAAAATCACAGAACAGTTACAATAGAAGTAGGTTTTCTCAGCAAGATGCTGCAGGAGTGCTGAACTTGCAGCTCCGGTTTTGATAATGTGAGCTCATGAAGCAGAACATAAGGGAGATGGAGAAATAGTGCCATTACGGAGTCGTCTGATAGTACGCTACTTACAGCTCCTCACCAATGCAGTAGGTCATGAAAAACCTTTGGGTTGGTTTTGGATCCTTTTGTATTTTTATGCTTCTGTGGGTCATGTAATAACTTAGCTGTCAGAGATAGATTTTGGTTGTTTTTTAAATACAGATGGAAGCCTAAGCCAAGCACATCGCTGGAGGAACTGAAGTTTAAAAAATGAAGGAGATCTACAGTAAAATGATGAGAATTAGTAAGTCCTCATCTTTGCAATTCTCTGAGATAGCAGCCAAGTGCCAGGCATTGTTGATACAAGCTCCACTTTTTTAATAGAATGTCATTTGATTTTTGAATGCATTTAAATGCCAGACATCTTCATGCTGTGAGTCACTGCTTCAAGTGTTTGATCATTTAGTCAATCTTCTGCAGCATTATTATTTTATTGCATTCTGAGTTCTGGCTAAATTCTATCATCATAGCGTGATAGAATGATTTGTGTTGGAAGGGACCTTAAAGCTCACCTAGTTCCACTCCCCTGCCCTGGGCAGGAATGCCTTCCACTAGAGCAGGTTGCTTCAAACCCTGTCCAGCTTGACCTTGAGCACTGCCACTGGTGGGGCAGCCACAGCTTTCTCTGGGCAACCTGTGCCAGTGCCTCACCACCCTTATCTAAGTATAAACTACCTTGTAGGTTCGCAGAATGGGCATTTACAGGCAAACATAATGAAGGTTCCACTGAGATCCGTTTGATTGCATCTGCTTCAAAGTTGTTCTTCCCTCAGTATTATGTAAACACTATTAGCAGATCCTTTAGAAAATTGACTTGCTGATCATTTAAGTGGCAGGGCTGTTTGGAGCTGAAATGTATCTTTAACCTTGATCACGCTCCTGTAATTGAGCTAAGGAGTTTTATAAGAACAGTTGAGGATGCTTTTTGGCTGTTGTTATTTTACTTTTAACATTTGACCTGGCTGCTGTATCTCTTTCCCTGTTCCTGCAACCACAGCTGCATTGCTGCTCTATTGCTTTACCTTGCCTTATCTCTGAAAACACAGCTCTGTAGTTGATGGTCATTTGTGTATGTGTGTGTGAGGCTTGGCCTTGGAGTTACTTCCTCCGAGTTCTGCCTGGCCTCTTTTTTGGAAAGGAAGACAACTTGGGAAGGTCTTGAGTTTGGGCATCCTTGCCTGATGCCACCTGCATTAGAAGAGCCTCTGCTCCCTTCTCCTGTCTCTTGCTGGTCCAGCTGGGCTCCTGCTGTGCCCCTGGGAGTCACGAAGCACGCATCTAGCAGCATTCCTGCCTCCATACCCACAGTGGGCTCCTTTCCATAGATGGCATTGGTAGGAGCCCACTGTTGAGTGGGTAATGAGGAATAAAATACTGTGAGAAGGGGGGAAATGGGACTGTGGGAAGCAGGGGTTCAGGAAGAAAGATGTGAAGGAAAGAGCAAATGAGAGGAAGACAGTGCACCTGTGAGCAAGTCACTAACAGGAGGGAAGACTGAGAACGCAGAGTTCTTGTTTGGGAGACAGTTTGAAAAGAGAAGGCTCCTGAATCCAGAAGGTCTGGTTGAATTCAGGTGGCAGACATTTTTGGATAGCCTATGTAATGAGTCCTCTGTGTGGGTATGGTGTAATATGTGACATGCTTGAACAGAATCTTTTTTAGCAACAGAACCCAGATACCCTTATGTGGGTATCTTCCTGGATTCTGGTAAATATGCATAAATCGCTGCTGATAGGAATGAAGAATGCTAGAGAAGGGAAAAAAAGTAGCTGCAGCAATGTGGGGAAATGGAAGAGAACCCTGTGTAAGGAGCATGAGAGGGAATGGAAGGTAATACTTCTCCCAAGCATGTATCGTGTAACAGAAATGTAACATGTCAAAACAATAATTTGTGACAACTTGTGGGAATCTTTGAAAACTGAGGAATAGGATAAATTGTTGTGTGGTGATAGGGTTGGAAAGTTGCTTGGAGACAGCACTAGCCAACTGGCCAGTCTCTCGTCCATGAATTTTGTCTTATTGATGCTGAAAATAAAATCTTGTTCTCTTACCTCCTTCTTTGGAGTGAATATTTTTTTGGTTGTATCTGTTCTGGTACATTTTCCTATCTATTTACTACCCTTTTTCTGAATTTATTCTGCAGAAACATCCTGTTTATTCCTAGCTTTGGGATTATCATCTTTGTGCTGGTAACTAATAGAAAAATTGCTTCAGTTCATTTTGAGAATTATTTATGAACAGGGAGCTTTACAGCTTTAATGTGTCTGTGCCTTTCTCCTTGCGTATGCCCCATACTGTAGGTTTGATGAGAAGAATAAGACAAGTAGAAATGTCGCAGGGGGAGCGCGTTGCATGGAAAGTGGGGTAAAAGAAATTATTTGTAATTTTGAGGAAAAACAAGGACACAAGGGTACTCCCTCTCACATCCATAGGTAGCCAGTAATACTGTCTCCAGCCAGAGTTAATGTGTTATTGGTCTAATGTGACCAACTACCACCCTTTCTCCTGCCTTCTTCTGGCCAGCATTTTGAATTAGGTCTTCCACCAACTCAGTTCTAGCCTGTCCCCAGTTTGATGTGAAAAAAGCTATGTAGTGAAGAACTTGGCCTGTACATGTAAAAGGTGTACAGATCTGTAGCAATGAATCTGTGATACAGAGCTAGTGAGAAATACATCTGAGTTGTTTCTTTTTTGGTTGTGCTTTCTCAGTTGATACGGAGTTTAGTATAAAGAGAAACAAAGGCAAAGCAGTGCTGTGCCTTGTGCTGAAGGCAAATTTCCCCAGCCTCTCCTGGGCATGGATAGAGAATAATGCTGTTTTCTTCTTACCCTGGTTCCTTGAATAGGTCTGCAAACCAGTTCATCTGCATTAGCTGCTGGCTGAATCAGAGGTCAAGACTAGCACATGCAAGGCTTTGGCTTAACTTTATACATCTGCTTGTTCAGTTTATCTGCAGGTATGGTCTTTGTATACTTTCCAGGAGAGAAGATCTCTGGTAGGATGTCCTTTCTTAGCTTGCTGAATGTGTGGCTGTGACTGTGAATCCATGCTGTAATAGATTGTCTGCTTTTCAAGGCACTCATGACTGTCAGATCTATTAGTACCTAACTAACAAGTTCCAGCATTCATGGTAGGCCATGTCAATTTGTTGTCACTGGTGCTCTGTGATCTTGCGGTTTTGGTGTTGAACTGAAGAAATCGGAAGCAGTTAGGTACTCAAATGTGTAAGAGTTTTTGTTCTTGTTACCTAAATGGAAAAACATGCTTTGTTTTAGGAAGAATCCACCTTAAACACTCCATTGCATGTAGGAGGAGGAGACCATATGTAGGACAGAATACTGGCGGAATGCTCTTGTCAAAAATACAAGGAGTGTGGGAGATTATTATACACAGTTCCTTATTGCTGCAGAGATTCAACCTGTATTTCTCATAGCAGACAAAGGTGCATAGATTTTGGGGCTTTTGGGCTGGTGGAAAACATTGTCAAATCCATGTAAGATTTTATGGTAGAGGAAGAGCATTCATAAAACCACTTGGAAGGGCAAATTTTATATCTGCTGCCTCTGATTTAGACCCTGACATAGCTTCACTACTGACTTATATTGTCTCCAGACACAGGCATCCTGCTAAATGGAATGCTCTCCCCTTGAATAAAATTCTTAGAAAAATAAGAGTTGGCCTGTTACCTCTGTAATCCCTTCAGTGAAATGTGGTTTTATGCGTAGTGGCATGATACCAGCAGTGGAACTAATGCTGTTATCCATGTTTCAAAAGAATTAGTATTTTGATGTTTTGGTATTAGTATTCTGATGGTTCAGATTCTCTTGTGAGAGACAGAAGGCATGATTTTTTTTAAGTAACTGAGGCAGAATTATTTCTATCACGCTGAATGTAATTAAACTTAAATAATGCATCTCCATGTACATGCAAGCTTTTTTCTGTTCAGAACAATGTGGAATACTCACCAGTTCTGTTGCAAATTGAAAATATGTTCTTTTTCTTAATATTGGTAACAGTTTGTATCACTAAAAACCAGTTGAGGGGTATGTTTGATTCATACAATACTGCTACTTTCTCAACAGTTCCCTTGTACTGAATGCACTAATGTAAGGTTTAAAAAAGGAAAAAGAATTGTGACAACAAAATGATGAGATCCTGTGGGGTGGGAGGGAAGCATGGCAGTCTGGACTTACCTTAAAAATTCCTCCTCCGCTTGAGGTCTGTTTTGAAATGTGTTCTATCTGCAGGGAGCAAAACTATTAGCCTATTTAGAAACAGGCTCTGTACAGCTATATTAGCATCATCCCTCCTGCGCAGCTTGCTTGCTTGTCTTCCTTCTCTGAATAAACTGTAGTTTATATGCGTGCAGCTGGTTTTTGCCTGGCTGGATTTCAGCTGGTCTAGACTGGAAGGCAGTGAGTGGGTATGAAGTTGTGATACAAGCACACGTAATCTCTGAACTCTGTACTTGGGGAAATAGGTGGGATATTTGTCTCTATTCTGAAGGAGTGGGTTGATGTCTCTCAATTTCAGGATAACTGGGGAACATAGTTCAGTGACTGTGGTGAGCAAGTGAAATACGTGTCTGGAGTCCTATTGTTAGATGGTAAAACTGTTCGTCCTTGCAGTTGGATGAAAGGATTTCATAGCAGTTGTAGAAATCTATCAATAGATGCTTGTCAAATCATCCTCCTGGGAACATTGTGTTCACAACAGAATTTTGCAGCTGCTGAGGTTTTCTTAGTGGATTTGTCAAAACTAGTAAATGAATTCTTTACCATTCAGAAAACAGGTTGCTTTTTCAAATTCTTGTCTGTAAGGCTGCAATAATAACCAGTAACTCATAGAGGTATAACTTTCTATTCAAAGCACTCAAAGCTCACTACAGTATGGTTGTATTCCTGAAGATAAATTTCTGTCTGCTTCACAATGTGGATGGAGTTTTTAGTTCTTATACTAACAGGCAGACTGCTTCAAGTGACTACCAAGTAATTCTTAGCGGTTTCTCCTGCACCTCTCTTCAGGTTTGGACATCTAATTTGGCATAGCTGAAAGAGTAATACTGCTTTTGTCCATCTGTGTAGGTGGTGTTTGTTTTGTTTCATTTTATTTTTCCTTATTTGTATAATTTTTTATTTATGCAGGGAATGTAATGGTGTAACTATACCAGTGCATTGTATATGTTTGTGTGCGTGTGCACTCTAAGCAAGAGAGCTTTCCTAAAGGCTCAGATTTGGATTTTCATCAATATTTACTTACAGTGGTATAATTATATCTCTACATTTCCATAGGTAGATAGGAAAGCTTTTTGAATCTTGTTTGCAGAATGGAGATAATGTGTTTTCAATTTTGCATATTGGAGTTTCTGTTGGAAAAAAGCTTAGACTCTGACTTAAATACTTTGTAGAATCATAGAATGGTTTGGGTTGGAAGGGACCTTAAAGCTCATCCAGTTCCAGCACCCTGCCATGCGCAGGGGCACCTTCCACTAGTCCAGGTTGCTCCAAGCCCCATCCAACCTGGCCTTGAACATTGCAGTAAGATTTTCATGGCTGTTAAGTTAGCCTAAGCTTCCAGTTAGAGCCTAAAAAGTTTAAATCATGTTGGCCTAAATGTAACATTCTCTTACAGACAAATGAACTTTAATAAAAAGATGAAAAATGGGTGCTTAGGTATATATTTGTGCCACTTGGGATGGAGCCATAAGAGCTTTGTTTCCTTTAGCAACGTGTTTGCATTTCTGGGTGGAGAGTTGTCCAATGGTGGCAGCATATGGAATTCCAGTGAAGTAGAGTGGGGAAATGCCATACAATTGTTAGTGTGAAATCTGACAAACAGAAGAATTTTCTACCCTTGAATGATTTAAAAACATTTGCAATCTTAATCCAAAAAGGCACTGCTTAAAGCAATGATCTGCTCTGGAGATGAACAGCAAACAGTACAATAATCAGACAGAAATGCATAGTTTCACTTCTCATATGTTAGAAGTCTGTTGACAGTATCCTTTTCTGTCCCCTAATATTTGGTATGGTGCAGCAATCTGGAAGCTTTGGTTCTTTTGCCAGCAATTCTGTAAATAATTTCTCCGAGCTTCATTTTTCCCCTTGTATAAAAAGTGAGTTATCTTTTCCTTGCATTTGTTAAGACCTTCATTGCCATGAAGGGAGATTTATAACTGCAGGGCATTGTTCGTCGTTACTGTTTTGTGGAGAATTAATAAGAGTCAGAAAAGGAAATACACTGAGAAGAGATAGGGAAGAAAGGAATCCCTTTCTTGTCACTTTCCTCTCTGCGCTTTATTTGGCTGTAGTGTTAAAGTTCCCATCAAAAGCAGCATTTCAAACCCATGGGCCTGGGAAACTATTGAATTACATGGCAAGTATGATGAAAACCAAGTTTTAAGCCTTTTTACCTTTTTAAATAGGAGATGTTTAACAAAAGAATATAAACGAGATAGAAAATATGACAAGGGGATAAAATTCTCTGGCTTCTGAGGTAGGTTGCCCATCTATTCATACAATTTAAAATAATCTTTCATGCTTGGTACCATGAGCCACGTCAGTTCAACCAGAAGAGAAAGAGGGAAACCACCATCTTGAACAAATGTTCACCAACCACATACCTAAATTTCTTTTGCACACACATATCACATCAAGATAAGAATTGGGTAGCAAAAATTGTTCTCAGTCTGTCACTTTGTCAGTGTCACTGTTCTCTGCATCTCTCTGTAGGCTCCCCTAACTCCATCGTGTCAAGGCAGTGATTTATCTTCCATTTCAGATTGTCATTCTTACCTGACTGACCCTCTCTCTCACATTTTATTAGTTGCTCCTTCTCTCAACAAAATTTAACATTTGCCCACCTTGCATCAACGTGGTTCAACCACTATATATGTTCAGCACTTTCCCAAACGTAGCTGCTGATGGACAGGCATGAAGTTTAGGAGCACAGAATGTTCCTAACCTTGTCCAACTTCTGTCCACATGCTGACTTGCAGACAGTGCATGAACTGCTGGTATGGGTGCTGTGGAAGTTGCCTGTGAATGTGGAGGGGTAGGTAAATTGTTTAAATGAACCATTAAAGACAGTTTCTTCAAGATGGGATTGTGGTGCATTGACAGTGTGGTAGCAAGGAAACATATGTTAAGTGTTACTGTTCTATAATGTGGTTTGTGTGGTTGTCAACAAGTTCTGTTTTATCTTGTCTTTTCTGAGATGCCAGTAAGCAGGGATATCCAACTTCTTTGCTGTCACTGAATTCACACCCACTCCACTACCACCCTAAACCATCATATTGTTAATTAAAGTATATTTCTGTGAGAGCTCAGTGATTTCAAAACCATAAAGTGTCTCCCCTAAAAATGAGAGACCATAATTCATATCTACCATTAATAGGTGAAATTTTCAGTTTGATGGATGCATAAGCATAGGAAAAAAAAAAAACAAACCAGAATTCAGGTTCAATCTTGTGAACACTTCATTATTCAAAGCTGTTATTGTCTGGAAAGATGAGCTCAGAGTGCAGGTAATGAAAATGAATTTTATAAATATAATTGCAATTATAGCTGTACTGAAACATACGTTGTTATCACAATCTCATCTGTTTGGTATGTGCTGAAACTGGGGCAAGCTCCTAACTGACTTACACTTGGAGTTTTGAGATTTGCAGATGGTGTGAATCATCAGGGAATGCAAACAGTGTTTTTATGAACCTTTAGTTTTATTAGGTGGATAACACCCACAAGTGCACTTCTGTAAACAGACAATAGCACAGTGGCAGAACAAACTTCCTGCAGTGTTTTGCAATGTAGAATCACAGGGAAAGCTCTGTAAGTCAGAAGGTAGTTCAACATCCATGGCCTTGTCAATCCTTGGGCACATTCTGCAGTAATAATAAATATGGTTCAACCTGATGCTTTTTTGTTTCTGATTTAGCTTTGCAAATAGAGAACTTCGTGGTTTTATTTCTTGAAGTTCCTAGATAAATGCTCTCACAGCCCAGAAAGCCAGCTGTATTCTGGGCTGCATCAAAAGGAGCGTGACCTGCAAGTCGAAGGAGGTGATCCTGCCCCTCTACTCTGCTCATGTGAGACCTCACTTGGAGTATTGTGTGCAGTTCTGGTGTCCTCAACATAAAAAGGACATGGAACTGTTGGAACAAGTCCAGAGAAGGGCCACAAGGATGATCAGGGGACTGGAGCACCTCCTGTATGAAGATAGGCTGAGGAATTTGGGGCTGTTCAGCCTGGAGAAGAGAAGGCTGCATGGAGACCTCATAGCAGCCTTCCAGTGTCTGAAGGGGCCCTGTAGGGGAGCTGCGGAGAGACTCTTCGTTAGGGACTGTAGTGACAAGACAAGGGGTAACGGGTTAAAACTTAAACAGGGGAAGTTTAGATTGGATATAAGGAAGAAGTTCTTTATTGTAAGGGCGGTGAGGCACGGGAATGGGCTGCCCAGGGAAGTTGTGAATGTTCCATCCCTGGCAGTGTTCAAGGCCGGGTTGGACAGAGCCTTGGGTGACATGGTTTAGTGTGAGGTGTCTCTGCCTGTGGCAGGGGGTTGGAACTTGATGATCTTAAGATCCTTTCCAACCCTAACTATTCTATGATTCTTTGACTCTGAATAGCAAATGATTCTTACTCTCCTTCAATGAAGCAGTGTACAATGTTAATATTTACTAATAGAAATAAGTTTCTCCTCTGTTTAAGATCAGTCCCTAGCACATGTTTCCACATGCTGTTTAGCTTTGTGACTAGAGGCTACTCATTTTTCTTTGGAACAGTCTCTTTATTGTGTGGCCTTTGGAGAGATGAGGTCGCTGATGTCCATGCCTATGTATGTTTTGTAGTCTTAATTGCCGTCCTGGATCAAATTAGGTAACTGAAATATATCAAATGATTTATAAAATATATTCAGTTATGAAGGTGAATCACCAGGGAATGCAAACAGTGTTTCTATAAACCTTTAGTTTTATTAGGTGGATAAATAATTCGTATGGTGAAGTGCTTTGACTGGGATCTGTTATATAGTTTGTGTCCAAATGAACTGCTCTGTCAAGATGCTGACAAGTGTGGCAGTTTCAGAGGTGAAACAGACCTTGAGCATACCTGAATGGCATCCCAGGTCATTCAGCAACTCTGAGCAAGCAGCTCATGTATGGGAAACAGGTATCTATACTGCATCCAACTGAAATGGAAACAGGCAGAAGATCGTTTCTCCAGAGTATGGCCAGACCACTGCACCTCCTGTGAAAACATTATGAAATACTCAATGGAGGCAAGTAGTTTTTTGTGGGGGAAAATGACAACTCTGGCCAACCCTAGGCCATTAACTGCTGCAGAAGGCTGGTTGTAACTGAAAGTGGAAGATGCTTCCTAATTAATGATGTAAACCACACTGCAGCACAGCCCAGCCTGATTTTCAGTAATACAGTATAATTTGTTGCACACTTATGTATTGTATTGCCAGCAACTGCCAATCTTAAGAAGCTACATCTTTCTCAATTGCATCTTTAGAATTAGGACACTCAACATTGTGAGATTAAAAAAATTAAAACCAAAACAAAATGCAAAAAAACCCCACAATAAAACATCCCCCCCCAAACTTTGTGTGTTTCTTTACATTCCTTTTAATTGTGAGCCTGCCTAACCTTACCCTGTAAAGCTTTTCACTGTGACTGAGAACTAAGAATGCACTTTTTCATAAGTGAAAATGGATTTCTATTCCTGCAGATCTAACAAAATATAAACTATTATGGAGCTTTTATGAAATAATGTATTAAAATTGAGGAGGATTTGTTTCAGTCAGACTCCTTCCAGAGAGGCATTGGAACTTTTATTCAAGAAGCTTTCCTCCAGTCCTGTGTGCTTGATACCACACATCAGTCTGTTTCTTGCAGGTGTAGTGGGAATGTCTCTTAGTATTGTCGTAATTTGCAGGCATCCCCAGAGGTTTGTCTATGAGACTATAGTATTTACACTTACTGGTATAGTATTTACATTTACATGAAAATAATATGCTCACTACTGTCAGATTTCTTTCAGTGTGCTTAGATATAATGCAAGTATAGCATAAAATAAATTGCATGCCAGCATATTTAGAGTAGGGTTTTGACTACTAAGTTGGGAATGCTCACGAAAAAAGAGAAAGCAAAAAAGTTGGGGAATGTGAATACGTAGTTTGAGTCTAATCTCTTTCCAAAGCTGCCATTTAGGATTTCTTCAAGACTTAGCTGCAGTAGTTCAGGCTAGCTCAACAGAGCCTTGCCTTAATGATTCTGTCCTTCAGAGCAGTCTCGCTCTTCATCTAAACATGCTTCAGGGTTGTCACCTGTCAGCGTTCATTGACTCTTCAGAGGCTTTTCTGGACTTGTTGAAGGGGATCCATCTTTGGATTTCAGCATTTGGGTTCCCCATCTTGTTGTCTCAGACAAGTCTTCCCTCACAAGCTGGATATTGTATTGGCTCTCATTTCATTATTATCTCAAACTCCTAGTTGCTGTTTCTGACTACCAAAAAAAAAAGAGCACAGCACATTTCAGCTCATCTCTACCTTTACAACTGAAGGAAAGGCCGTTACCACTGTACATTATTACAAATAGTCATCTCTCAAAGCTCGTAACAGTTTTCTGTCTTAAAGCTACGTGTGTAAGTACCAGTGCAATGAAGCGAAGAGAATTCAAGGGAGATGCACAGGTTCCCTGAGTAAATCAGTGGCAGAGCTAGGAGCAGAGGCAGCTCTCTTACCTGTCACAGGGCCATCCTTCTCCCTTGCTGTCAGTGCTGATCTTGATGCCCAATTACAAACAAAAGTACGTGCATCTGACTCAAGTTACCCTCAACAGTTGGCCCAGTTTGAGAATATGAAAGCCTATTCAAAAAGTATTAAATAGAGGTGTCATGAGCCTTACTCTTCACAATTGTACTCCAACCCCCTCAAAGTTTCTGTTATTTGCTGTTTTATCTTAGTCTAAACATCTGTTGCAGATCTAATTCCTAACTTGTAGAGATAGTGCATCTGTAGGGAGAAGTGCTTCAATTATAATCACATTTTATAGTTCCCTTTGTGGTTTGTTCTGGCACTTTGACTTGCCATAGTTGCATAAATTCAATTCGGTAGAGTGCTCCTGTAAAATGCCACACTTTTGATTTTAAATATGCTTCAGTATGATGAATGTGGCATTCAAGTGTGATGCGGATCCATGCTTAGAGTTGTGGATTGTAGCTCCAGGTTTTATTCTCAAGCCTCTCACCAGATTATTATATGAATCAAGGATAGGCTTTCTGCTCCTGCATTCCATATCTGTAAAACGAACATGCTTTATGCAGCAGGCCTGTGGTGATACCCAGTTGGGTATCTTTTGGACAGCTAGGCCACAGGCATGCTGTAACATGTCATAGAGCAGTTGTTGTGCTTGTATGTTAATTACACAACTGCTACCTTGTACTTTTTTTTTGAGAACAAATACTTTACTGGGTTGTGAATTATCTAAAAAGGAATCACTGTTCTAACATCTCTTTATGTGGTGCCTGTCATGGTGAGCTTTCATTCTTTGGGTGGAGCAAGCGGAAGAAAAGGTATTACTAGAATACAAACATAACATTAAGATTGTCCTTTGAGATCTCTGAATGAAATATGCTGAGGGTTATTACAGCTGTTTTCTTCCAAGAAAACATTATCAAACTTTATTATTTTTATGGGCATTTTTACCTGCTGTACTTTAAAAGCAGACAGTAATTACCAGCATGTCTCAATCCATCAGTCAGTGGAGAAAACTAGCAAAGGACCTCTCTCCATCAATGAGGTCTGAAGTAAGATTCTAAAACCTGCAGGATTTATAGGAAGGACGTTTTCCCGTGGAGTGGTTTACCTGTTGAGGAGATTGCTTGTTAACAAATAGCAGCTTAATGGTAATTAAATTGATACTAATTCAGATCTACTATCTGAAGTACGTTTAACAAGTAATGAAAAGGGGTTGTTGTTTATGTATTAAACCTGGAATAGCACATCTGATCCATCTCTGTGTTTTAGACAGCTAATGATGTTTTCCATCAAGTCTGGAGATGTATTCATTTGCAGAATAGTTTATTTGAAAGTTTGGGAAAAGAATTCTAGTTGATACGAGGGAAGAAATCTGGAAAGCAACAATGCTGGAAAGGCTGCAGGTATGATTTTACAGTGATAGTAACGGATTCCATGTGTCATATGTAGGAGTATCCTGTGTTTTGGTTCAACTGGTTAGTTCTGAAAGGAGCTTGTTGGGGAAGCTAGTTTCCATTATCTTTTCTGGAAAGAGAGGAAGGGATACAATGCGTCTAACTAGTCCCTAAAGGAAAAAGAAGTGTTTGAATGAGCATTCATTATAATACTTAAAAATTTGTTTTTCAGATAATTGCCTTTGATGAACTCCGGACAGACTTCAAAAACCCAATAGACCAGTGCAACCCAGTCCATGCGGTGAGTACAACCAGTGGCTGTTCTTTAAAGAAAGGGAGATGCACTGAGCTGTCAGTGAAAGTATGAGTGGAAATGAGCATACAGTCTGTTGTGAAGTCAAGTGTAGTTGACACTACGCCGATAGCTGGTAGCTTTCCTTTTTGCTGAAAGAGGCAGGAAAATAATTTGGAAGTTCAGATTTAAAGGATATATGTGATGCTAATGCCTTCTTTTTATCTTTCATTCTGTGGTACAAGTTTTCCTTTTTTGAGATCATTTGCTTTCTCTGTTCATGCATGGGATGACCACCTTTTCCCATACTGCCTATATCAATGAGTCAAAAGCTTAAGGGAATTTGATAAGAAGCACATCCTAGACCTCTCTGTCTTGTAGCAGGTTCTAAATTCTCTGCTTTAGGAGTAAATAACACTTTCTGCTGCATCTGCTACAGAAAAGGTGAAATACCACCCTGGGACTATAAACTCAGTTTTACCTAATGAACCAAAATGCAACTCAGATTTACGCATATGAAAATTTCTCTGTTAATTAAAGCTGTAATCTAGAGTGATTTTAGCTGACTACAGTTAAACGTGCATAAAATCTGTACTACCAGCACTGAGAGCAGAACTTGGCTCTCTCTCATCTCAGTGGGAATTACAGTGATTACGACAGGTGCTGAATTTGATCTCTACAGAGCACCAAGTTATTTAATCTACTGCAAATGATAGCCAAATTCAGTAGCTACTACTTTGCCATTTAACCTTGTTTCATAACTCGGCAGAGGATTTGTGGTATTCCTTAGACAGCTGATGATTTTAACCATGATATTTACAAAATCTTCGATTTAAAAGACTTGTCTACAGTTCACTAACAAGCAAAGAATGAGAGCAGAAGAAAGAAATTATATGAAGAAATTGTATAGAGGACTTAATTGGAAGTTATCTGGTTTTGAATTCACTTTATCTGTTTTTTTATTTCCCATCTTGAGAACTGCACACAAGAAAAAGGTATTTATATGTACCAAACTCCAGTAATTTGTTCTCTTCCTAAAATTTGTAAGATGTTTCCTGGTGATAATTTTCTCTTATTTTAAAATATTAATAGAATGGGTCTCCAGGATAAAGAAAAAAAAATAAATCTGTTTCAGTCATATTAGTGATGTGATCAAAAGTTTATCGTAGAGATTCCAGGAAACACAGGAAAATGTTCAGTGATCAGTTGACGTATTTCACTATCTTCTATGAATCTTGCTGTGATAACTCAAACAATAATCTCAGATTGCTTTCTTCTGCACAGTATACATGTTAATGACTTTTGTACTGACATGAAAGGAATACTTTTTGCAGGTGTTCCTTACACTTGATCGAAGATGTATTTTCTGTTTTCCCTGTGCATAGTTGCTCATGTCCATATTCCATTTATTTGGTGGGGTAGTTTTTCTTCAGTGCACTGTAAGTATGTCTGCTGTTTACTCATCTATCTTCCACAATGTTTTCATGACAGACTTTTAGACAAGAGAAGACTCGATTATGGAGAAATTAGAGCCAGAAACAATGGCAGTATTGAGAATTTAATTCAGATTTCCTAATTCACACTCTCTTACCTACAGTTCAAAGATAGACTTCCAACTTCTCCAAGGCCAGCTGCAGTTAGGCATCTATCTTCTAAAGTGAAGTGAGAGAATTATCTTTCTTTCTCCACTTACTTCCTACTTAATGCAAGAAGTTTTCTGCAGCTTCACAGGCACGTCCATGCAAGTCTGTTCACATGTTTGTAACCATAAGTCTAAAATTTCTTAGTCTCTTTTAGATCACAGACATCAGAGAGAGGCACACTATTTGTCTGGTGTCTGTCAAGCTGCCACTGTCTCATCGTCCTTCCAAAATTATACTGGTTTTATTTTTTTTAATGGCTTAAACTTGGGGATAAGAAAGGAAAAGAGACATTTCTTTGGAAAATAGAAATGAAGCTCCAACTTAGAGCAAATTTAAAACATTTGTAAAGCAAAAAGCTTAGGGAGACTTGGCTTTCTCACATTGGTATTTTACATTACCTGCTTAAAAAAGGTCATTGTGCAGACTATCGTTTTCCATGTCTCAATGAAAATATTACCAGATGGTTACACTGCAGAAGGCAGAATGGGTTTTTTATCCTCAGAAAACTAACAGTAGAATTTTTCATGGTAACTCCTGTGATGGGTTATGCAGAGTGAAATCTGATTTTACTATTGAATTCCTCATTTTGAGCCATTTAAAAGAAAACCTGCCTTTGACTTCTTTCTGTGAATCAAGCTTAGAGCATTTCGAGTCATAGTGCTTTATTACAGTGACTTACAAGATTTATGAATGCATCTGTATTTAAAGTGGCCTTTCTAGGACTTTTCAGGTATTCTTCACTAATGGGTTAAATTCAGACACCCCTTAGTGATAGAAGAAGAACTGCCATGCTACCTTGGTACTTGGTTTTTCCCGTTCAGAATTATCTTGAAGCCAGAGGTTGGGTATGTGAAAATGCAAGAGCAAGTGTCTGTGGTATAGATTGGCACCATTGGATAGAGCCAAAAATATTGACTTAAAAAGAACTTACAATCTCTGGCTCAAGGCTGACGTGGACTTGAATCCCCAGTTTATATTGTTACACCCAGTAACAGATTTAAAAATGACTTTGAAATGGTAAATCATTTGGCTTGGAAGCAGTAGGTGAGAAGCAAATGCTAATGTTTCAGAGTAATTGCTTCCCTGCAATCATTAATTATGATCTTGACCCATTGTAATTGAGAACACAAGAGAATCTCCTCCTTTTCTTGCACTTTTTTGACAGAGAGAGCGCCTGAGAAATATTGAGCGTATTTGCTTCCTCCTGCGAAAGGTGAGTATAAACTGGCCTAGGATTTGTGAAGTTTATAAGAATTAAAGCCATCCAGTAGCAACATGTATTCATTTTCTCTTTGAATGATCCTCATGCTCCATTGACGAAAGGCTGGATTCTGCTGCAGAAGTGGGAATCAAGGTGACCTTGTAAGAACAGAGTAAGACAAATTATGAGGTTAACATAATAAGGGATTTCTGGATAAGAACTGAAACTTCAGGACATCATCCCATTCATTTTGCAGCATGCTTTTTGAAGGCAGTGAATCATTTTGCAGTTGCAGCTTGAGGTGCTTTTGTAGCCTTATCGATTGATACTGTTGTAGTACAGATTTCAGAAATACCCTTATTTTTATTTTTTTTAACAATGGCTTACTATTTATAGCCTAAGCATTTTATTAGCTACATATTTAATGTTTAAGGGTTTTAATTGGCTTATTAGAATAGTTGATATGCCATTTATTTTAACTTGACACAGGAGTGCCTCAGTTTCTGAGGGATTTGAAGGAGTTTATGAATTGTAGGGTTGATACATTCATGTGTTACTCATCTGTAGCTTGAAAGAGGGTTTCCGTAAACATTCATTGTTCTGGCGCTCTCCTGTTGAAGTTGAAATAATCAGAGTTCCAAACTATTTTATTCTCTATATGCAGAAGGCAATTTATAGAAACATGAAGAGTAGTAATAAAGCCACCTAAACTGTTTTGCATTTTTGCTTAAAAAGGTCATCACTGCAGTGTGGACTGCTGACTGCATCCTAATCAAGCTAAGAAGTAAATTCAGATGTGGTTTTAGGAAACTGATGGCCTGCCTCATCCTTAGAGGTTTTGGGAAAGCTGGTGCTGGGTTGTATTGGTTTGGACTGATTTCAAAGGCATAACTGTGTCCGCATGCAGAATCTAGGAAGTGTCTTTCTCTGATCAGTCAGAACTGGAGTAATTCCTGTTTGGCACCATTGTGAGCATGTGATTGTTAGAGGCCTGTTTATGACAGTAGGGATATGAAAATAAGAGAAAATATCACCAATAGCTTTCTATTTTATCAAATAGTCAGCCAGCCGACTTCAAGCAGTGTCCCAGTTACTTTGACATAAAGCAACTGGTGAGTGGTAATGTATTAATAAATGTGAGCCCCATGGGAATGCCTTGCCTGCATCAGTGTTTAATTTTTATTGAGCCTCAGCCTCACTGTGAACAGCATTTTGGCTAATTATATGCTTTGTATTTGTAAGGGATTGGCTTGCATCTCGTTCACTTAAGCAGTTTATTGATTCAGCCTTTTCAAAGTTTTTTCTGGGACACATTTGTTTTAATTGAGAGATTATATGCAAGAAGAGGAAGGTGCAATAATTACAGAGATTTGTAGTCTTCAAATCTGACAATCACTAAAAATAGCTCTAGTTTATGTAGTATAAAGGATTTGCTGAGGGGGGAAAACTCTGAAACTCTGGAAAAACAGTAGAGAACTGAGTGCCAGCTATACAAGAAAATAGCAGCTATGATGCTTTCAGCAAGCACTAAATATATCCCTCATTATAACATTGTGTGGCTTTAGGTCTGTTTCTATGAAACAGCAACATATCTGTTTTCCTATGTCTTGAAGACAAAATTCCTTTAAAAGGCTTTGGAAACAGTGATATCTTGCTATTTATGACATTAGAACTTAATGCTGAAGTTCTGCTGTGAATCTGCTTTTTAAGGAAGTTATAGGTGGGCTATAAAGATATGCTTAGTTTCATTATATGCTGGTTTTAGAAGGAGTTCTTGGAAATAATTAAATGGGCATACAATATGTCGTAGAAATCTGACATTCCTATGTCATAGAAATCTTTGCCAGTGGGCAAAGCGTTTCTTAAAGATGGATTTTTGGTTTTATCTCCAAAATACTTGGAGAAGATTAATAACAAACTATGACCAGGTATGTGATATGTCAGCAGATCTTATATAACTTATTTACATTTCCAAAAAAAAAAAAGAGAGGATGTACTTGTGCTGTAGCCAGGCATAGTCTAACTCTTGGTGTGGGGGAAATGTTTCTGTATGATTAAAAAAGGTAGGAATCATGTAAAGCACATATATGTGATGCTGGCATGTGTACATGTATGTATGCATGGGTCCATGTTTTATGGCTCTGCAGCATTACATAGTCTAAACTTCCTGGTTGTTGGAGGAAGCCTAAACTTTCTGGTTACTGGAGAATGATGGATTATATATAAAGAAGCTATGAATTTTGTATAGCCATGGTCAGATCTCTTCTATCCTTGAAGTAAATGAGAGGAAGCACTTCTTTTCTGAAGCCAGCACAAAGTGAGGTTCTCTAAGGATGCAGCTATCTCATTCAGTGGTGTATTTGGGGGATTTATAGTATAGATTTGTGTTTGTGTGTGTACTGTAAACTGTTGAATATTCCATTGTGTGGACAATGGCGTGTCATAGAAGTGTTACATGATTCACGTGGGACATACACTGATAGGGGTAAATGCTGTAGAGTCTGTGTCTGTGCTATCTTTTTTTGCTAAGTTGCCATTATTTCTCAGGATATGATTATGTGACACTACGATGCTGTGCAGAAGTACACAAACTAGGTGAGAATGAGCTGTCTTGAGCTACTGGAAGCAGTACAGTATGCAGCAGTACAGGCTTCTTGGGCTGATGAGCCCTGCTGAGCAGTGGGGTAGGTGAGGTGCACCATACAGATCTACTGTGATTTTTGTCATCATCTATTTTGATGCGGTTATTAAAATACATTCAGTTAATGATGGCAGCAATATTACAGAATTGCAGTTGTATTTCAAGACATCTACTGCCTGTTTGATTCCTGTTGGATGTAACTACTTTAGGACTAAAGACAGGTAGGAATGTCCTAGGTTAAAACACCATCTATTTCATTAATCAGCCACTGTAATGTTATTACTTTACCTTTGAGGAAATTTAAATTAAGTTGTGCTTATGTTGTTCATTGTCATGTTTTAAATTACTTTGATAAATGCTTACTAAGGAGGAGAGTTGATTGAACTTGCTTCTTGCTCAGCGAACATATTTCAGACTTCAATGTGCTCTTGCCAGACACTGCTGAACAATATGTGACCTTTCTCAAATTATCAGCAAATACTGGTTTTTAAACCCTATAAAGCTGAAATATGAGTGATTTGTGAAATGCAGAACTGGAAGTTACCTGAGAGGGAATTAAGTAGGTAAGACAGGCTTCTACTTGGTTTCCTACTATAATTGAGCCTCTTCGTTAAGATAGGAATAAAATTTGTAAAACTGCAAGTGTAAGAAAATATTGTGCCAGAGCTCAATCCTTTTATCTTATTTGGTTTCTTTTTGGGTTGTTTGTTTGTTTTTTTTTGGGGGGGGGGTTGGTGGTGTTGGGTTTTGTTTTTTTTTTGCAAGTCCTGAAGGACTTGGAAGAGAGCAAATCCAGCAAGAAATCTAATCACAGGCAAGGTGACATTAATAGCAAAGATGCTCCAGATGAACTTGAACTGACTTGAGAAATGTAAATACATAGACAAAAAAGCCTTCAGGGATAACTCTTGAACAACCAAACATAGCCACTTCAGTACTACAGTACTAGCAGTAGCAACAGCAATAGTAGTTGGTACTAGGGTGTTTAGCACACAACAAAACCTCCTCACCTAACCTTTTTTTGGAGCAAGTGGTAATGTTTTAGGTAAGAGGTTGGGGATTGCCAGTGCTTGGTCTGTTCTAGTACTTCTGTCATTGTGTTTCCAGTGGAACTGGATCTCTGGTAGTAGTGGTAAAAAATTATTCTATATTTGATAGTTCTGGGGTTTACCAGATTCTATTGTGGGTTTTACTACTCTGCAAAAATAAAATCTGTTTTTTAAAATGTCTATTCTGTCATATATACCCTAATACACACCACAGTTGTGTTTTACTCTCTTTATAGGTTTTGGTAAGTAACCAAAAAGAGTGCAGTTATAGAAGGCATTTCATTTAGACTGAGATCCTGTAAATAAAATGTAAAACCCTAGTGAGCATAGTACATAATTCCAGACACCAGAGTGTCTGCGTGCAGTTTTGTTTTGGTGTGTTTCCGTATTTAAATGTTCTGTAAAAAAACCTCAAAATTACTTACATATATGAAAGTAATTCAGAGGCATGAGTAAGCAGAAGCTTAAAGGGTTGTGGGTTAACACCACAGGTTCAACAGTAAATGGAACATTCCAAGGGAGAAGGTAAGGCTTGATCCTGTGTCTGTGTCATGCCTGTTTATCAGTGTCGAATGTACATACCCAGAGCTTGAAAAATACCCGTGATATGTTCAGTGAAGCTCATTGGATCAGCTAACCAAGGAACAAGTTAGCTTTTGAGCTTTTCCTTAATAGTGGATGAAAACAGTATTTTCTGAGTATCGTGGTTCTTCTACTTCACATATAGATACATATAATGTGAAATCAGCATTTTAAAAAGTAGCCCTATCTGTCCTTGTTTATGCTTATTCAGCTGATACTTTTTTTTCCCAGCAGATTTAGGATGCAAGAGATTAAGCAGTGTGCACGAAAGCGATTGCTGTATGAAATAATTTTTATACTTGGACTTGTTAGTTTCCAGACCTTCACTATTACTAGTACCTCCTGCTGTTCTCTGCATGCAGCAGTTACAGTGAACATACCCCTTTGCAAAGTGTCAGGTGTCTCGATGATCTCAATTGGCTCATCATATTCTATTCTTCTTGATAAATTTACTGGTTATTACAATGATTGCTCCTTCCATTGTTCTGCCTCACAGTCACTGGGAAGCTTGAGAATGTGATGGATTTTAAGTGTGTGTTTCTGGATATGTCAGTTGGTTGCTTCATCGTGGATTTAGGGATTTATAGATGTGTGACATTCTTTTAGCCAGTCTGCAGGCAGATAGACTTTAGCAGAGTACTCCTGTAAGCCTATAGCATGGTTCATTAAAACACTTAATGTAGGGTTATATAAGCAAATTTAGCAAATGTTATGTATAATCACAATGAATTTTTACAGTGGTGTGTATCTTGTGTCATCTGAGAAGAAACCAGAATTTTTAGACTAGTCATAAGGTATTTTTTTGACTGTGGGAATAGCCATGGTGTTCTGCTTTGCAGGACAAAGAGGCTGATGTTTCCAGAGCTCTGATAAACTGATGCTGTAACAAAGATCACAAAGGGGATGAAAAATAGCACTGTGTGATGTTTTTCCCAGTAACAGTGGACTGTTACAGTGATGGAGCACATGAACTTGGTCCACTTGCATTAGAGACCAACGAGTTCATCATTGTTACTGATTTCTCAGCACACATATTTCTTGATGTATCTAATGCTCTCTCTTTTCATACCTCTTCAATATGATGAAACTGCTGAGTTTTGACTAATCATCTGGGCAGCAGGAAAACTGTCAGGAGACCCTTCCTACTGAGTGACTGGGGGCATAAAACCTAATGAAGAGACAATGTGGATAGCTGCTGAAGAATGAGTATGGAATTGTGTGTAGAAAACATATGGCAGGTACCCAGCTAGTTATTCAGTATCTCTCTGGGACTCAGTGCAATAGAGTTGGTGTATATCGAAAAGCTTTCTGAACGTCCCTGGATTTAGGAAGGGTTTGACTTCAAGTTTGGTATTCATGCTTATCATTAATCTCTAAGGTGAAAGAACAACAAAAGTGACCGTGATAGCCCTCTGTGGGCATGCTCAGTCTCTCTTTGACATTGACAGGTTGGAGCAATCTGTGCTTATTGCTCTGAGATATGTGTTGATATTCTAGTATAAACCCATGTGGAATAGGGCTGGACTTAAATATGTATTTGTTATAATTTAGACATTTAGATAAAAACTATGTAGTGCATTTGTGATGGTTAGGACCAAATATGACTGAATTTGTGTAGAAATTCCCAGTGAAACTCAGAACTTGTTGATTAGACAGTTCAGCACATGCCTTCATAGCATTTCACTTGCTCTAGTAATGCTTTAGTCCTGGAAAATAATTTTCTTCCCTTTGTTTTTAGCCATTACTGGCTGAGGACTGTGTCATAAAGGAAGGTGACTTGTACGTATTTTCATGAAGCTGGGGTACATTTTGATTTAATCACATTGATAGTTTTATTAGGATCTGAACTTTCTATTAATTGGCCTGGTAATATGAATACGAGACAGTTGTTCAGAAATCCTTTTTGTACACATTTAAACATACAATCTGTTATTTGGACCACAGATACTATAAATTAACATTATTATATAAAACTTTACAGTAAATTCAAAAAGGTGGTTTCAGGCTCTTCTGTTTAGTTTTCTTTCTGGAAGAGAAGTATAATACAGGAGCAAATCTGCTTTTGTTGTCTTTAGGTGGATATTCTTCTGTTTTCTGTTTTACCCTTCTTTTAATTGCATTCTTTATTTCCTTAGATGGATACTTTGATCTTTTAAAGGCTCTATTGTGCTTTAGCCAGAGATTCCTTTCAGCAAGGCTTGTCTCTTCTTTTCTGTTATGTTTTCATTAGTGTTCGTGTTAAGCAGTGCTTCCAGACTCAGATAAAGGATAAGGCCTTATTGTGCCAGGTGCTACAAAGCCCACATGGTAATAATATGAAGAGTATTTGTATACACTCATAAAACACATATGCAGCAGGAAAGGAAAAGTTGTACAGCTGATCTGATGATAGGAACCTTGTTTCCAGAGAGCTTTCTTGTTAGCTATGTTGCTAACTTTCTTGTTAGCAAGCATAGTTTGAATTTTTTTCTTTTTAATTGAAGCCAAAAATGTGTTTGCTCTTTTTTTGAGGGCTCTGATGGTTCATTGAGTTAATACTTGCATGTAGTCTATAATCTCTACAGCAGCTGTTCAAATCCAGCGCAGTCTGGAGAGAGACTTAAATTACTATAGTCCGATTGATGACTGTTGGGAGTAAAATTATCTTGTATGGTATGCTTAGAGTCTTGTGGTGCTTGCTCTATGGAAATCCTAATAACCACAGACAATAAGATGAAATAGACCTTTGTCAACATTATAATGAATATGAGCTACACCCCCCTGATATACATATACACACATAATTAGCTCCTAAGCTGTCTCAGAAGGAAGTCTAGAGTTTGCATGCAGGCATTGGAATAAAGGATATTGCCGCTTCTAAAGCATTCTGCGGGATTGCATATTTTGTAGAATGTAAGTTTGCCATGCTGCATGCATTCTGTCAGGACTTGAGCTGATCTTGGACTGTAATTACAGTATCTCTCAGAAAACTAAATTCTTTTAAGTTCTCTTTTGTTTGAAGTTCTCTTGCTTGAGGTGATTAGGACTTTTTAAAGTACCTTCGACTCTGAATGCATGTGTGAGAAGCATAAAATTGGTAGATGTGTATTTCAGTACTTACTTGAAAATTGCTAAAAAGCTATTAGATGACAAAGCCAACTTTTTTCTGCCCTTCACAGTGGCTCTGACAAGGTATTTTTATATTGGAAATGAGAACTTTACACTCCAAGGATAAAATTTGAAGAGCTAAAAACGTATTAACACACAATTTTAGTTTATAGAAATCCTGACTTATGGATGAGGGGTTTGTAGACAATTTTGGTACAGCATCTCTTGTTAGTCAAAGAGGCACGAGATATGAGAACAGTAAATATGCTGTTCATGTAAACAGCAGGGCTGTCTGTATGTTGCACAAGTGAAAGAAGAATGTAGCTTGATGGGGAAGTGAGGGTGCAAGAAAAACAAGTGAGGTATTTTTAACTGAAATACAATATTTTTTTAGTAGCTCTATGTTGGTTTAATTGTTTTCTGCCTGAAAGGATGGAGTTAAACTAATAGTGAATCACACTATCTAGAGGGTTTGTTTGCATCTGGAAACATGAGGGACATAATAATTTCCCCTGAATCTTGCAATTAATTTGCAGTATGGACAAAACATAGGCCTTCCGTGCCGTTGTTGCCAAGCTGTATTTTCCCTTTTTTTGCGCTCTGATAGGAAGCTCAGTACAGAGTGTCTTAAAGCTTCTCTTTCCTTTCCTGCCTTTTCTGCCTACTCTTTTGTTGCATTTATCATCTATGAAGTGTGGAATGGGATAAAATGGGGGTCTGCCCTCTTGGGTACCCACGTAGTTTTCATTTCATCACAAAGAGTAGAACTTGGCACAGTAGCTGTTTTGCAGAACTGACAGTGGAGCCTGGACCAAAGAGCCAGCAGTATTCGCAGTTTCTGCACAAATAATCCCATAAATGTTGCTTCACTGGAGGTAGTACGTCTCTTCTTCACAGTTCTTATTTTACTGTGAATATATTGAGTTCATATTTACTAGAAAAGTACTACTCTTGCAATAAAAGTAACCAACATAATCCCTTTTGTCCTTTTTTTGTCCTTTCCTTGTATAGAGTATCATATCTGGAAAGAAAGTACTCAAGATAGGACTTTAGAATATTTCTGGCAGGCAATCCGTTCACTACTGACATTCCTTTTATGATGTGCATTGTGCCAGCACTAATTTTAGTCAAATTTACAAGTTCCCGAATTCAGCACTTTTCAAAAGTTAGAACATAACAACTGGTATTTTTAGCAGTCATTACCTGAGAATGTCTGTGTGCTTACCTAAGGAGAATGAAAAGTTATATCCTGCTGTGCCTACACGAGTATTCAAAGCAGGGGTAGCTCATAAGGGGAAAAGTTACAAAGCTATTGCAAGAGTGAGGAGTTCACACTTAAGACTCAGCCATAGTTTGGTCCTTACCTGCCTTTTATTCCAGGGAGGAAGTAATATTTGCCAGTGCACTGTCTAGTGGCAATTGAAATCTCCTTTGAATGGAGATACGTATGGTTATTCATAATACTATTACTCATGAAAATACTTATAAAACTATTTCAGGTTAACCAACTGTATTTTGCCGTCAATCTCATCTCTTAAATGTTTATTCAATAGTTAAAATGGCAAACAGAGTATCACCCTGTAATAGATGACCTCTTGCTTTACAATTCAGCTTCTTCCAGTACTGTTCCGGAGGATATGTAAACATATGTCCTTACAGTATCAGAATATCACAAGTAACAGCAGAATAAGGCCGAAGATGCAGCAAAAATGTACATGAGTAACTGTTGCCTGGAATGTACTCCTGAGAGCAGTGTACTTCTCAGCTGCTTTGGGTAATGTAATTTATGCATCTGTTCCTCAGAGCTGTGTTGAAGATACCAGCAAAATTTGACTTGCTAATGCACTATATTTGTTCTAATTTGGTATGCAATAAAGTAAATATTTACATTTTAATAAAACTAAAGAAATAGGGGTTAAATCAAATGTCAGTGTTGTATTTGGCAGAATGTTCATTATGGATTTAAGTCAGGAACAAACACTATAAAACCACTGTGCAATTACAAAAAGGCATATAATACCTGAAAATAGAGTACAATGATTTTGCATCATACCTGTTAAATGGATGAAAATTGTTTCTGCTGGGAGTTAAATGTCCTACCTTGCATTTAGATGCTGATGTTTTCAAAACAGCTGTTAGAATAGCAGGGCAGGGATTGTCTTTACCATGCCTGCACTATATTAAATCTGCTTCCTCAGACTAACAGTCTTTGCATGGCAGATATGGATACAGCACTTCAGTGAACACTTGGTTTTCAGCATTTATGAAGCTGTCAGTCTTAGGCAGACCCTCAGGCGAAGGCCTGAGGGCCCTTCCTGTGTTGTGCAGGTGGCTGAACTTCTTTTTATGATTACTGAGATTTCTGCGTTCATAGACCTGCCTGTGAAATGAGGGCCTGGATTCCTATATCCTAATGAACTGCTGTGGTGCTAATTGTCATTCTCACCAGTTTTGGATGAGCAGACAAAGACGGCATGAGCTATTGGAATAACCCAGCTGTGGGGCATCCTGGCTGGTTGTGTTTGAAACACACTAGTTGGTGTGGGATAAGAAAGCATTTGTTACCGTTTTCTGTCAGCGTTGTGAAAATTAGAGAAGTACTCACTCCAGGGTTGCTAACCCAGCTTCTGTTACTGGTTCTGAATTTACATTACAAAAAAGAAAGGTTGTGAAGCTGTCTCCTGGTCCCTGCTGAGTGGAAAAGAACAGTTTGCAGAGGAGGAACACTTGTAAGATCACAGCACATCTGCCTTAATGATGTGCCTTCCAAGGACAGGGCACCTTCCAAATTGTGCTGGTGCCCTGCAGGTCTTATAGTAGAGAAGCCTTTTTTAAGTTTCATAATCTCTTTCCCTGTTGGCTCTTATGACCTCCAATAGACTCTGCAGTACAGAAATATTTATAGATACTCTTGATGAGTGTCCCATAAAGACCTGATCTTCCTCTGACTCTTGTTAAAGTTACTACTTGTCCTATGACAAAGCTTAAATATCCTAGTCATAAACTAGCTCCAGTGGAATCTGTAGATTCTGAATATATTTATCCCCATGTTGCGGAAGACAAAAATGAGACAGTGAGAAGTGAAACAATAGGCCTAAATATAGTTGTGTTTAGTAGCTGAGATAGCAAAAGCACCCAGAAATACTGTATTTTAATATTAGATCTGGTTCTGTGTTCCAGGCGGATATCGGGTGCTTTGTGGGAATAATAATTAGGTTCTCTGTGTTTTATTTCATTGTCTGGTATCTGTGCTGTGGAGTGACTTATGTTCACATCCATTTAATACTGTTTAAAGATATTCTAGTGGTGCATTAGAATAATTAAATTACCTTTACAAAGCATTGGCTTTGTGCTGCTTTGCTTTGTTGCTGTCCAGGGTGGCAAACATACATGTTATATCCTTTCTTTTATTTTTTGCTATGTATTTGGTCTGTAACATTGAGTCTTGCATACATCTGACGAAGACTCTTGCCATTACTCTTCCCTAGATAAAATGTCGAGCTGTTTATGTGAACTTAGGGTGGTCCAGCTGTGGGTTTTTCTTTTGATGATCTGGAATCCATTTCCAGACATTTTCTTTCAGCTAGTTGCATACATACACATAGCAAACTGCTAAATACTCAGAAAGGTTTGCGTAGCATGGTTTTGAATTGCTTAAAATGCTTTGGGAAGCAGTTTGTGTTATAACAGTTTCAACTACACAACTGAATTTCTGAGTGATTGCTATAAGTAACTAGAGGACAGAGCATGCAGAGACACAAGCAAGTGTGGATTTTGACAGGAGAATTTAAAGAAACTGAACGTGAAAATTTGAACTGAAAACCTTAATATATTTACTGCGACATCTTTGTATTGGGCTCTAGGGCAGCCTCTCAGAAGTTTTGGAAGTCAAGTAATTCAAATAATTTAAAGTAGATTAGAAAGATACACAAGGAATGTAAGTGGGAAGCCTTCCTGTATTTCAACAGTAAATTTAATGTCTTTCATGTGTTTGATCAATGCAGCAGTGTGTTAAAAACTGTTGCAAATGTTAAGATGTATGGTCTATTTAAGTTACACACTTTCTTCTTTAGATTGTGCAACAGCAGGAGCGAACAGATATGAGTTGTTTCAGTGTAGGTACTTTATACATGCCTGCACACTCTGGGCTAATGCACATGCTGCTGCTATTTTTCTGTGTCTTTTTGCTTTCTTTTTTTTCACTTTTTTGCACTACCCTGACTTTTGTGGTCTGTGTTGTTCAATTAGGAGAATTTTGGAGTCATTAAATGGCTTCCTTTGGTCTCGCAATGTCTTTAATTCAGCAGTTGATACTCCCCAGTGACCTACGTTAGCTCTGCCAGGCTCTATTAGGATGGTCTTTAAAGTGTAGTTAAAGTAACCTTTGAGTTTTGAAAACGTTGAGGTCATATCCATCCTCTTTTTCCATTCTATCAATGAGGACCAATTCTACATGTCAGCTTTAGTGAGGGATATGGTGGAAAAACAGGAAAGTGAGAATCATAGTGACATGCTGCAGCCATTCTTTAATGGGTGAGCCAGTCCTTTAATTGGCTAATGCAGTAGCATTAACCAGTGCAATAAAGCAGCATGCCCTTAGGTCAGGCCTAACTTTGGGCCCTGGACTGAATCGATGCATGCATGGTGTTTTCAGTTTCTTGTTGCTTTTAGGTGGATGGAAAAGGGCTTATGCGTTCGCAAAGTGACTTGGTTTTGACTTGGGTATCACCTGAGCTCTTAGTGAAGGGGAATCAACCTCTGTTTCTCTTCAGCTTTTTTTCCTGCCATCTGTGAGAGGAGAAGGCAGCTATTGAGATGGGGAGTTGTCTCTGCCTCTAACAGCGTAATGAAAACTCTCTGAAACCCTGGCAAGGGTAGAGTGTCTAATGGCTAGCAATTTCTGTGTATGGTCCTGAATCTGTGATTACAGTGTGGAGGCTGACATGCAGAGATAGAGAATGATGTAGACTCAGAGTCTTTTGGGGGAAAACCAACAATTCTGTGAGAATTACTGTGTTGCACTCCAGCACACTAAGCAAATTGCTAGAGATCTTGGCATTGCAGTGGCTTAACAGTGACTGGGAAAACCATTTGATTCACTTGCAGATTGATTTTTGTAAGCATGAGAATTTAATAGCACTGGTGAAGGGAGATTACTGTTCCTGCTATGATATCTTCCCAGTTTTAGTTTCTGTGCGTTATGTTATGTGCCCTTTTCAGTGGCCAAAGTGTAAGAGTCACTCCTTGTAAAAATGACACAAATGTTCTGTGAAAGCAAAATCAGATTTGAGAAGGATGTCTCCATCTGTAATAAACAGAATAAGGAGGAAAAGTACGGTCAGAAAAAGATGGATTTATCTTTTGTATAAGACCAACAGAATATATTTAGGAAATAGGAAGCTGAATAAAATGATTTAGGACTGAGCTTCCCAAGAGATGGCCGCCTGCAGTTGCAATCTACAGAGGTCTTTGTATTCCTATAAATGTAAAGAAGCTGCTGACAGGTGCTTGGCTTCAGTGCTTCTTTTTCCATGCTTTACTTCAGCTGAACCTTGATGTCTACGCACAACAAAGCCTACTTTATTTTTTTTGGAATTAGGGAGGAAGAATCTGTCTACACAGGCATGTGTGTGTGTACTCCTTTGTATGAGGATGTATTGAGTATTTAAAGGGAGATGGCAATGATACAAGTATGTTATCTACCTAAGATTTTACATTTTAAATGCTGTTGATGGATTGTGAATAAGGATTTTGAATATTTACTGATATGGCTATTTATTTAACTGTACAGATCAAAGCAAAACTTAGAAATGTATGGTAGTTTCTTTCCCTTGCTTATAGCAAAAGGTGTTTCTGATTAGTAGTCTTTTGGTCTAGAAGCTGACTTCCTTTTCAGGCTTTCCTGTATTTTTTCCACAGGTAAATGTCAGCCAGCAGAGTTTCTGGTGATAAATTTGTAATGCCACTCCTTAGATTGGGACTCATAGTGACCAAGTTGCAGCCCTTAAGAGCTGTGCTGCTTTGACAGTTTTTCCTCCAGTGCCATGTTCTCTAACCATCTCAAGGTTTCATCTTGAGCTGTGTCAGAAAGCAGAGGTTGTTATCTGAATCAGAGTGTTCCTGGTTCACAATGGAAGTATACTGGTTATAGCTCAACATGTTTACCATCTGGCATCTCTGTATGCTCTTCCAGGAATGAATTAAAGGCTTTAGTTGAATTCCTACTGTGCAGCTATCTGTATCTCAGAAATCACTATTGCTGTTGACTACCTCAGTGGGAACAACAAGGGTTGACTGTTGGTTGTTTCTGAGCCAGCTTCCTTCTCTCCAGGAGCCAAATCCTTTGTGTGTTAAAGTTGATCAAAAGTTTCCATTGTTGAAAGGACATTGTATCAAACTGCAAGATGACTCTTACAGCCAAGAACTGAGGCAGCATTATTTTTCAGTTATTTAGTTATTCAGTTTAATTTTCTTCACAATCCTTGCTGTTAGCGCTGTTCTACAGTTCATATTTTAAATTCTCTCTCCTCATTTTAGATTTGGTCTCCTAGGGAAGTCACCTGAGTATAAACAGTAATTGGCTTTGAAGTCTGGGCTTCCTTTGCAACTTCGCATAAATTCCCTTCAGAAATTGTGATCAGCACTGATCCTTTCTTTGTTTACATCCACAGGAAAATATCCCTCAAAGAAAAGGGTGAAGAGACATAAGTGACTCATATATTGTTCTGTCAAAGCATATGTAGATTTAATTTATACCGGAAACTGTGACTGGGAAGTGAGTCTGTTTCTGAGAGTCCAAGGCTTCCTTTGTTCTTTGTTTCCTTTCTGGCTTCACAGCAGATCATTTGGTTTTTAATCTCTGCATAAATTTTCACCGTGGGTTTCCTTCCCTGTTATTACCAGCCAGCCCACCGATCAGGCACCAGGCTTGTGTTCCTGCTAACTTTGTGGATTATGTTGGAATCAGAAATCAAATATGTGATAATTAATGTAACATGCTTTTAAGTGTTGTGATGTTTAATGGGTAGATGTACATCGTGAAGATCTTTCTTGTCTGCAGTTTGTGATGATGATGAATCATTCTTTGGGGAAAGGTTATAGTCATGTTGTAAATCGCATTCTAAAAATGAAGGAAAAAATAAAATCCAGCAGTGATAAATAACTACCATCTGGAATCTGAACTATGTAATTGTATTACGATTTGTCATCCACATAAGATAAGCTTTTGAGAATGTATAAGTTGAAGGTGTAGACATAGAGATACCCAAATGTGTTAAGTACTTCAAGTAGTAAAGTTAAATGAAAGTGAAAAAATACTCCATGTGAGGTGGAAAGACTCATGGTACCAAGAAGATGGAACTCATTGCTACACAGCAGTATGGGAGTAGGTAGGCATTAGGGATAGCCATACAGTAGGTTTTACATTCTAAAAAATAGGGCTCACTTTAATTGCTTGTGAGATGAAAATGAATGCACATCCAAGAAGCCACTGAGATGCTTTTTGTAATTTAACTTTGGTTGATGTGGCTCCAAGATGTGGCAAGGGATGCAGATGAGCTGTGTATGGGATTGTCCAGCTTTGAGAAATACGTACTGCTGGAAGAAAAGAAATAGAGGGTTTTGAGAAAAGGCACTGGAATAAAACAAGAGAAGAAAGCCAGCTAAGAAATAGGAAAACAGTGGAGAGGAAAAAAAAAAGGCAAAATGCCTTTAGAAATAACTACACTGAATCAACAGCACATAAATTTCTGCTTCTGCCAACTGCCTACTCACTTTCTCTTTTAATAGAAAGAATCATCCTGGGTCTGAAACAAGTAGTGTGGGGAGCCATGGATTTACTAAGGAAGTGAGATTACTGTTTTAGTAGGTTATAGCTTGCAATGCTGATTTAGTAATGGATTTTATCTCTATAGGGTGTATATAACACATTAAAGTGATAGAAGCAGCCTTTCATTTTTCTAAGGATGCTGCTCCAGTGTAAAAGTGAAGCTTCAGTAATAACTTTACTATTTCCTTTCAGAATATTTCAGTAATGAAACTTAGTTCTCTAAGAAGCCTTTTACAGACATTGCTTTATTCTCACAATGCTTCTGTAAGGGGTAGCAGCTTGTGGAGCACAGCCATGTTTAGAACCTGGTACTGCATCTTGTGTTCATTGCTCATAGCAAAGCTGTCAACTGAGGCATATCTAGGGACAGACAGGCGACTTGCAGAGGTGGTTTGTTTTCTGGAAAACTGCTTAATTGATTAAAAGAGGTGTTTTACTAACAAACAGCTTTTATTTCTGTTCCTTTCTTTTTAGCTGGTGTTGCCGGAGTACTCTATTCATAGTCTTTTCTGCATAATGTTTTTGTGCGCTCAGGAGTGGCTCACACTGGGGTTAAATGTTCCTTTGCTTTTTTATCACTTCTGGAGGTAAGCTCATCTTTTATATGCTGACTTCTTGTTAGCCTTATTTGCCAACTCATCACACATGCAGGTTGTATGAACTATGACATGCAGTGATAGGAGTATGGCTGGATATCTTTTACCTAGAAGTTTTTGCCTATGAGCAGCTGAAATGTTCACAGAGAAAAAGTAAATATTTTTCATGAATGCTTGCTATGGGTACAGAAAACACATAACAATATAAATACGGGTTTTAGTTGCTAACTTAGGTGAATATTGCAAAGTATGTCAGAACACACTTGCCACAGCTGAATGAAAACTTGGAAATTAAATAGGCTGGAATCTAAAACTGGAACTTGATGAGGCTCTAAGTACTTCACAGATAGGAAGTATTTACTTCTGAACTGAAGTACCGAACACAGAAGGCAGTTCATATCTGAAAGATCTTGGATCTATTCATTCATCTCCAGTTGAAATATTTCCTTGCTAAAGTTGTGAAATAGAGACTGGCAGATTGACAGAATTTTGCTTCTCATCTTCTTTGGCAGCTTTAAGCTTTCTTTTGTTTTTTTCAGTATAAAATAAGTTGTTTCTTTCTGTACAGTAAAGAGTATCTGTTCTGAAAGGGAAGTCTCTTACATGCTATTGCACTAGGGATTGCAGTAGTTGAAGAGCTGTTGTCTTCACCCTGCCCACATGAAAAAGCAGGGAGTGTTTCCGCTCTGGATCTCTGCTATGTGTTTATATTCACTGAAGCACTTTCAGAGTTGATCACATAAGACCTGCTGTTGAGCAGCTTTAATGTTTTCTGGACAGGCAGTGCAGCTGCTGCTGCATCTTCATCTGCATTCTAGTGGAGGATCTGCCTTCTGTTGCCTCTGAAGATAACCAGAAGATACCAGGTTTTGTGGTTGTCAGTTTGAAGACTTCACTAGTTTTTCATTTCTGCATTGTTTGTAGAAGCGCAGATTACTTCTGTCTGTCAAGTTCTCTTTTGTGTTACAAAGATACATATTGAAGCAAGTATCTCCAGTTGCAAGGTAGCTTGAAGAGTTCTGTAAAGAAGGCAAAACCATTATCCCAACCAGGAACTAAATAGTAGTAGCTTTTTTACACTATTTTCTGCAAAATCTTAGCACACCACCATATGATAAAGTGTATTATTCAGAAGTTAAAGTGCCAGTACAGTTCTCAGAAAGCTAAATTAAGTGGAGCTAGGAGTACTTTTCTCCCTATTGCTTAGGTGCAATAAAAATAATCATGTTTTATGGTGCTGTTTGACTAAGGATTAACAACTAAAGTGTGACAATAATATTGGTTTAGAAAGCTTTTAAAAACACTAAATTGTATTTTACATTCAGGGTGAGAATGGTCAGATTCTAAATAATGTATCAACCTTTGAAGGGAACTTTTGCTTGTCTTTTTTTTTTCTTTCCATGATTCTCCATATGCTTTGCTATAATAGTTTGTCTGTATAAGTGTTCCGGAATTTCTGCTGGTTTAACCACAGATGGGTTTAGGTTCATTGTGTAATCCTCTGAAAAAAACCCCACATGGGAAGATACTGTGTAATATCTTCATCTCTGTTAAGATAATAAAGCAAGGTTCCACTGTTGGTCTCTGTAAAAGAATTTTTAATCTTACTAAAGATTGTAAGTGGATGTGATTAATGCTGGGAGGAAGACAAAGTTATTATGAGAACATTTCCTTTCAAAATTTGATGCTAGTCACTTGTTTGGGGGTTTTAGATTTTTCTATCTATGCGTTTGTCCTTATTTATAAGGAATCCCAGTAATCTTCACTATTTACTATTTCAGAGCAATAGCAATAACAATATTACATCTGACCCTGATCTTAAAGCAATTCATTAACTTTGTTGAATACTTTTTTTCTTTTTTGGTTCACTTCTGCATTTTACCGCAAAGTAGCGGAAACAAAAGCTCCTTTGCCAAAAAAGTTCTTCTGTGAGGATTTTCTCAAACATCCAGTCATTGCTGAGAATAATTAGAAATCTTTCCTATTAAGACGAAAAACATTGTCCAATGAAAATTATTTGGATAATAAATTTTTAAGCAGTCCTACATGTGGAAAACATTAATCAGCCAGCTCTTGCATTACTCCATATTGACTTGTTTCCTTTTCAGACTTGAAGGAACTTACCTGTCAGTTGGTTGAGACTGTCAGCTTTCATCATGTCTGAAATCAGTTGTATAGGTGCAGTTAAAGCCCAGTAATCCTCTTTCCATGCTGTGATCACAAGCTGCCACATATTATCACTCACTATATGTAAGTTATTAGTGAGTAAGCCAGAAATAACTGCATAGGAAGGGGGCATGTTTCAATCTGAAGAATTAATGGAATACAGAAAGTCCAGATTCATGAATTGGTTGGTTCTGTAAGAATGGTCTGCTTAGACTAGCGTCCTGATTTTAACAACATCTGGAGACAGAGGCTTGAAGAAGAGAGGAAAATTCCTCATATATTGTGGAAATGATTGTCATCTGGGAGGGTGATAAGGAGGGTGTATATTTGCATGTATGTAATACAGAATATTATAGTAACTTCAGATGTCTTCTGTTCTTTCAGGTATTTTCGTTGCCCAGCAGATAGTTCAGAGCTAGCATATGATCCACCTGCAGTCATGAATGCGGATACCTTGAGTTACTGTCAGAAAGAGGCCTGGTGTAAGCTAGCTTTCTATCTCCTTTCCTTCTTCTACTATCTGTACTGGTAAGTCTGGTCATTTCACTAAGGAAATAGTAGCTGCTTTTCATTTGACATGTGAAATTGTGTTTAGGAATGACTGGAGCCAATTGGCCTGTTTCCTTAATCTTATAAAACTCGCTTCTGATCTGGATTCAGGGAAACATGCCCACTTACACATGTGCTTATATCTGCTGACACCTCATACAGAATACTAAATGTTTATCTAAGGGCTGAGCCAGGCCCCAGGGCCAGCCCAAGGGAAAAATTTTTGCTCTGCTGCATAGCTTTCTGGGATGGGTGAAATGGCAAATGTTATGGTAATGGCATTAAATCAAATAAAAATGGTAGCGTTCTTATGATTCAAGACAATCATAAGAAAAATACTACGTATGCTGGTGTAGTGATGCTCAATGTAATAGGTTAATACATAGGTAGATGGTGGGTAGGAAAGTGGAGTGCACCATGACTGTAGTCATTCCTGCAGGCTCGCTTTCATGACAGGGTAAGCATGTGTCTTGTCCAAATCCCTCATCTAAGTACATTCTTGAAGATATGCACTCCAGTTGTGTGTTGTCTCCCTGACCCTTTCTGCTGTCAGATGTCCTTAGTGCACAGTCACAAATGCTCAGTGCAAGAATATGTGAGGTTCATATATAAGGTAAGTCCTTTTCAGAATCCTTGTGCTTTCAGCCTCCCCTCTAATTACACCATAGAAATATTTGAAACAAAAGTTAACATTAAATGGAGGTGTTTTTTTTATGATGGCTTTGTTCTGCTCCTTCTTCCATAATGCATTTGGACAGACTGCCTCTTCAAGCCGGCCTCACATGCAGCAATCCCTCTGTAAGGCAAGTTTGTATGCTAGTGGAAGAAGATAAATGTTATTTCTCCTTTGATTACTGGCCCAGTATCTGTTCTGTTTTTCCCCATATCTCGAGGAGTTATTGCTGCAGGTTTTTCTTTCTCAATACTACTTTTAAGTACTACTGAGAAAAAAGTTTTCTGTCCACATGTGCATGTATAAGTGCCTGTCTGCATACATGAGAGAAAGAAAGCAGAAGGACCCAGACTCACAGAAGCTAGTAGGTACCTAACTCACATTAAGATGGATGGGGCATGAAAATCTGAGGAGGACTTTAGCATCCAGTAGCTTTGCGGGTTTAGGCTGAGCACCTTTGCCTTAGTCCTCTTCACAGGGCCAAGAGTGGAAAGCATGGCAGTTATGCTAGCCAAACTCTGTTGGTAGTGCTTGCAAGGAGGCAAGGCACAGCTGGAGAGAGAAGCATTTTAACCCCACATTTTTGTGTTGGCTAAAAGACTCTGCAGAGTCAGCTATGTATTGTGGTCTGGCATTTCTGCTGGGATTCTACTGTTGTGTAGTTTCCTCTGAGTGCTGCTTCTTTAATTCTAAAATGTGACCATACCCCAAAATCCACTGCCTGGTGCTAAATAAAATAGTATTAATTACATTCAATTTTGCTGTGCTTTCCTGGGTATTGTCAGAATTAGAATTGCAGTAAAATGAAGCCATGGCAATGTACCGTGGTGTCTTTGCTTTTCAGAGTTGCATTTAATATATATGGATTTACTCCAGCTGGGTATGTGTTTTATGTTTCTTCTACTGCATGGATTTTTTTCCAAAGGAAACAAAATAATGCAGTTTTGTGGGAAACCTTGCCTTCCCTGCTGAGAGTTGCTGGTTGAAGTTTTAAAGATCAAATGTTGTGAAGTAAAATGGGCTTGTTTCTTCACTGTTCAAATTCAGACATCAGACTCCATTTTAATAAGCTCAAACACAGCTTGTAGTTCAGTAGGATGTCGATAATGAATTTGTTATTTCTTGAGTGCTTTTTGATACCCGTCTTGAATACACCACAATTAAGATGCTTTAGAGAGCTAGAATGCAAAGGAAAGCACAGGCCATTATGGTCAGACCTGAGAAACAGACAGTAAAGGGTGATAAAAATCAAAGTGCTCTGTATGCTTCAAAAGGATACTTTCATATCGTGTCCTTCTTTTATTTTCAGCATGATCTACACTTTGGTGAGCTCTTAACTACAAGATCATCATTAAAAACTGAAAACAACAAAGGCTTGGAGGTGCAAGGATGAGTGAGCCAAGTGATGCATGATTAAAAACAAAACAAAAAAAAAAGCAAAGAGGAAAACGTTGAACCCAGGAAGTACACAGAATACATGAAAGAAAGACCCAGCAAGAACAAGCAGAGTACTATGGGAGAATGGCTGAGTTAACTGTGTTTATCTCCTGTTTCTCAATGTGTTGCAGTAAATGACTTTCAAAACAAGCAAAACAAAAACTGCAACAAGGTGGGCTAAGTTACACAGCTATTCACCTCTCCAGGGATAATGCTGCTTGGTTTAGTGGCTTCATTATAAACTACAGTTCCTACTGTCTTCCAGGGAACAAAGACGTTTTTTTTTCTTAATGACTGCTGTGGACTGAAGAAGCAGAGGGCAAGAACATCCTTTGCAGAAGGAACAGCTGTACAGCACATTGAGAAAATGAGCACAGACTTGCGTGCAGATAAGATGTGTGACTGTTCTGCAGGGATGTGCACATGACGCTAATCAAACAGGGATGTCAGATCATGTGGAATTGCTTCAGTGTTGGGGGTTTTTTCCACCCATAGCAACAATAACAAAAGAATTTGCAGTTGCAGTGTTCTGCTTTCTAATGATATTCTGCTCTTGTAGGTGAACATCTGGTATGTTCCTGTACTTCATTTGTGATGCACTAATAACATAGTGATACGTATAAGTATTTTGGGTTTCACCTAATCCTGCCAAACACTTATCAGAATAGTGTTCCTCTGACCGGAGAAAAAAATAAACAAGAGAAAGGTAAAAGCTGCATATACGAAAGAGGATTGTAACATAGGTATTATATTAATCAAAATGCTGGATAACAAAATACTGGACCAGCTACTTACGGTCTGTAATTCTGTTTTGCATCTTTATTTCTGCTGTCAAGTTTAAGCTGAAGCAAATGTACAAAATGTTTGTCTTGTATGAGGTTCATATTGAAAGATGTTCAGGGTTTTTATAATTTAAATGTTTTAAAATTTTATCATGTAATTGTCATTTAATTCTTACATATGAGCAGTATATCCTTATATATATGTACATACAAATACACATTACATAAATACTCAAAACCTATTTATATTTAGGTAAATCTGTTTGATTGATAGGTCAAAGGCATCAAGTGTCCAGAATTCCTGCTAAATATACTTCGGTGCTGAACATAATGGACCAGGGCTGGGTCCCTCAGAGTCACTAAGTTATTTCAGTACAGCCGCTGGTGCTCTGGGTAGTAGGCAAGCCTGTAAGATCAAGACTAACTCCAGTGCATGCACAGAGATCACTTGGATCTTGCATTGTGAATGAGCTAATAAGGTATGTTACTACCAGAGATGCTGCAGAGAACAGTGCAGAGAAGCCCATCTGTACCCCAGCTTGGTTTCAGCTGGTCTCGGTAGCACTAGCTCATTGTTGACCCTGCCAAATTTTGTCTGACTATTGAGAGCCGATAGATTGTTCATATACCAACCTCTGAGGACTTTTTAGTCCAGGCACAGGGCTTCAGCAGGAGAGATGGCAGTCTCACAGTCAGCACTGCCTCTGTGCTGACAGACTCTGTTTTGGAGCGTGGTGCAGAAGCAATGGCTGGATGGAGTATCTCATGTCTGGCAGGGTGCAAACTGAGCTGTAGTTGCTGCATGTGTACAGTGCCAGGAATCCTTCTGATTTGATCTGGCTGTTAACAAAATTAAATCCTGTTAGCTTGCAAAGCACAGTTGGTACATGCAAACTGCTCCTGGAACATGTCAACTCCCAAACCATGCCTGGGCATTTCTTGGAAGAGTGCTAGTTGTCCTGCGCAGAAATTATACCGGGGGGCATTACAACAATATTTAGATGAGCAAGTTGTCCCAAGTGCTGGCATTCTTTAATTTACAAGTACAGACGTAGCCAGTAGGTCTTATTCAATGTAGTTTAACTTATTACAACATAGCGTTCCTAGTTCTGGAAGTATACAACAAGGCTGTCAAATGAGGTTGCTTTTGAAGCTAATTTGGGCTCTAATGGTTCATTAGTTTAAATTTTGCGCACTAGGGAAGTGGCTGAACTGCTCTTGAAATGACACTGACCCCACAAGCAATGTAGATATACTCACTTGGAATGTGCTTGAGCTAAGAAACTTCCCTGGGTCATTACAGAGCTAACTGATAAAGCTCTGCTGCCATGGTATAGTGAATGCACAACCTGTAAAAAGCTGATGACTGTAACTGAATTCCTTCTTTTCATCCTAACTAAAGCATCTTGTTCTACAGAAGTATAGGAACTAGATTCAGAAGATCAAATCACATTGAATAACTTCTAGATATCTTGCTACCTAATAAAACTCTGAGCTCTGAGCAGGTGAATGATCTTTCAGTGCACCTCCCAGGATGCATCGGAGGTGGAAAGAAATCAGTTCAGGTTTGACATTTCCAGATTATCTACTTTAAGGTCAGTTTCATCAGGAGGCCTGGAATTTTTTTTGTGAAGTTGAGTGGATGAAAGTATGATTATGTTTTGCCTGAAAGCCAGTAATCCTAATTAAAAAAAAATAATCCTGATGTTCCCAATAGCATTTTTTTTTTCTCTTTAAGAAAAAAATTTAAACTCAATGGAAAAAACTGTTTAATGTGAGGATGCTTTTCTCCTTCATTGAATTTAGTGAAGCTTCTCCTGAGAACAAATAATCTATGAAAGTGGCCAATGAGGAAGTTTAATGTAAAAAAGACAGGTACCTTCAACCCAGAACTCAAGTAATGAGACCTTCTAAGGTATCTGGCGGTATCAAGAAGCTGCTAGTGCTATGGACCTCATAGACAGTGCAGTAAGATACAGCCTTTGGCATGTTCCTTGCTCTGTGTTGTTACCCAGGTGGGCTGCAGTATCTTGCTGGGTTATTCCCAACAGAACACTGCCGCTTGGCTGCATGGCAGGCCAGTGTTAAACCATTACGCAGTGATGATGCTGTAGTGGTAGGTGGACTTCGGTTCCATTTCATACTGACATTCAAATTAGTAATTTTCACACAGTGACAGAATTGTCTCCTTGGATTTGTCAAACGATACAAAAAAAAAGCACCCCAATTTTTTTTTCTTCTAAAGTCAAATAGCTCTCTTGTTATGTATCAGGAAGTATAAGATTGCTGTAAGAAGTCCAGAAATTTATCCTGGATTCTGTGTTGTGGCTGTGTGGTTTGTTCTCTGAGCAGTTGTGGTGGGTGTTCTCAAGACCTGATTTGTCATTTTCTGTTAGACATGCCAGCTGTATTACAAGAGAAGAAGCAAAAGTAGAGGAAGGAAGAATGAGGGATCCAAGATTCTCTGACCATGTGGCTGGCTAAACACAAGCTAAGCATGCTTTGGCCAGAGCAAGGGAAGTAAAGAACTGCATAGCTGCTGATGAAAAATATTAAAAATGCTGAGTTACAAGGCAGTCTCTTGCCCATGTCACACTTTTAAGGGAGAAAAATCGATGATACTGCTTTGTCTCCAGTTCCTCATTTTTGGTTGGTGGAGGCTGAGGATTTCCTCCCCAAGCGTATTCTCTGCTTGTCCCTTTTCCTGGAAGGCTGAATGTCATTACTAGGAGCAGCAGTTTTCTTATATGCTCTGGTAATAGAAATAAATCCCGCAGAGACACAAGAAAACATGTTGCCTCCCTTTGCTCCTTCGAGAAGGTGTGCAATGAGCACTTGCTTAAATGTGGTTTTCCTCCTTTGTACCACCTGTAAAGTGTAAATGCTATACCTAGCTTGTGAAATCTTTTCATACATATAATATCTAGTTGATTTACTTTTGTAACTGTTGAATCTGCTTAAAGGAAAAGGGTAGGAGAGAAAAACGCATAAAAAATGTGAGAGAATGAGACCTGGCTGAGGTGCTTACCAAAAGCACACTACACAGTGTGCTGGGCTATAGCTGCCCCTTCCTGGAAGGGATGAAAAGGCAGCCCCGTTGGCAAGGTGGTGTTCTGTGGTTCTGCCCATCCTATTTATAGTCAGGTAATGCAATGATGCTGAGTAAAATTGTTGCTGCTATGACTGTTTCAGTTTCAACTACAGCAAATCAATGCTGATAGCAGAATGCTTCGCCTACAAATAATTAACTGCACTTAAGCTGTCAGAAATGTTTTTCCATCTGTTTCCTTGGGCCATAATCTTCGTGTTTTGCGCTAAACCACGGAAGGGGGAAGAAAAAGTTCTTCAACCTACACCTTACAGAAACTGCACTGAGGGTGTTGTGAGCTGGCACTGCTGTTTGGGTCATGATTCCTCATACATTTATGTGGCTGTTAGCAATCTATGGCTTTTCCTTTCTTCATTCTGTCTTCACACAGATGTTTTTGTAAAATATTATTTTATTATTTTTTTTTACAGAGCATGATTCAAAATCCATGAGTTTACTGGAGATTTTCTGTTGCTTACAATAGTCTTCACTTAATGTCCGTTACTCTAGAGATGCATGGGGAATAGGTTCACACTGGAAAATCCTTAGAGTTTTGCCAGTAGTGATGCCATCCTTTAGATCTTGATATCACATCCATTTAGCTGAATTATGTTAATAGAAGAGGAAAATGCATTTCAGAGAAGTAACTGTAACGTTTCAATGCTTGTTGCAGACTGTCACAGAAAGTTGTACTAACTTGGTAAAAATCTGGCTTCATGGAAGTTCCTGGCAATCTTACCTCTTATTTCATGTGATCCCACTTAGCGTTGTATTTTCCACCAAGAGGTCAATGGAAATTAAGAATAGAAAAAAATCCCAAACCCAATAAGTTTAGTTAATCAAAAATGTCATTGGATGTTAAATAAAGCGTAGGTTTCTACAAATAAACAGGCGGTCAAAAGGCTGAAGGAAGATCTTTATATTTGGGAAGCAACAACTATTAGACTGCCATCCATGTATCACTGAACTTTGTGTCAGTGATCTCAGTCCATATTCTCCATATAGAGTTTTTTTTGATCATTGCTCATCAACACATTGTTCTGATTTATTTTTGTTCCACACAGTAATGCAGTTGTAGGTGGAAAGGAAGGAAGATTCTGCTCTAAAATACAATATTCCCTTCTTTTTTTCTCCCAGATAACCTATGAACATTCTGTAACAAAATACTAATGATGTATTTCAGTGATGCACCTCAACCTAAGAATGAAGCTATTTGCTGCAGATAATATTCTACTGCAATTTAATAAACCATAGTTCTAGAAATATTTTTAAGTGCTTTACACAGTTAAAGGTAGTTATTTTCTTACCTTTAAGTTGCTGACCAACTTCTCATGTAAGAGAAAGTGTACTCGTATGGCCCAGTTGACCATCTGTGTAGTCAAACTCTTCAGTAAAGCTCCGAGGTTAGCAAAGCAATTTTTAATATTTTTTTTTCTCCTAATAATGGGACCACATGTTTAGGTCATATATTATGGAAATGAAAAGTTAAAAAGCAAAAATCTCTAATTTTGTCCAAAGCTTGAATAGGTGTTGCATCTTTTTTTCCCTGTGGAGTATCCTTGATATCACCAGTGTCCTAAAAGATGCAAAGAAATCTGACTGTCCCACTGTTCTGACAGTTACAGTCTTGTTAAGTAGATTTTTCAACCAGTGATCAGTAGCATGAAACACTGACTGAAAGTACAGCTCTTGCAAACCATGCCAAGGTTTATGGAGATGTCTTGAGTAACACAACAGTGACCCAGTCTTTCAGAACAGCTCTCACCTGTGCATGGAAATGTAGAGTATGCCAAGCAAATAATAGTCCAAGTAATATATAGTGCAAGCAATGCAGATTTTTCTGCTCCATCTCAAATGCATTTTTGGTAATACAGTATTTTTGCTTGGTGTAAAAAGCAGTATAAATTACAAGACAGAAGATAATCAGGCTGTGGCAGTTAACAGGAGTGCAAAGTTTGATTATAGTTACTTCTAAACATTTCAAGTAATTACTTCTGACAGTTACTGACAGCTCAGAGTTAACTGGAGGTGCAAATTGTAATGATATTAGTAGCTTTAGCATTACATACGTTTGCTTCTTTTGGAATAAGAATCCATGTTTCTTCTTAAACATACTTAACACATTTTTAGACCTTACCTGACTCTGAATATACAGTAAATTTAAATGTATTATAGAAAAAAGAAACCACACACACACACACAGATGAAACACTATGAAATATAGCAAATGTGACAGATTCTTTAGCAAATTTCTAGAGTGTCTTGTTTTTCAAGGGTAAATTCTAGGTTTTATGTCATTTATTGTGGGTCTCTGGACTGCCAGCAGCAACAGTTCTGCAAGAATGCGAGCAAATACAAGCTTGGTTATGTCTTCCCAGCTGCCCAGGAACGTCTCGTCATGTAGCCACATTTACTACAGAGCAGATGACATCCACTTTGTCACTTTGAATCACTTGCCCTTTAAGTAGGTAAGAACATCACAGTGCAAACCCCTTCTTAGCCATTTGCAGCTAGCAGTGCTGACCTACCTTGCCTTTGTGCTCAAACTGGCCTCTGGGTTGAAAAATAGCACCAGGCAAAAGCAATTTTCACTGGCCTGTTCTTAAGCTTCAGCTTTTACTGTTCTGGGATGGGATTTTTTTTGACTGAGAGGAAGATTTGTTTCCTATCCCTAAAAACCAGCATCACTATGTTGGTTTTAGAAGCCATCCTCCCACCCACCCACCTTTTCCTACATACCAGAGTGTACTAAATCTATGTCTTTGAAATGTGTTTTTCTCTTCAGGTCTGATTTTCAGCATTCCTGCTCTTTCAGTGCTGAGTAGGCGTCCAGCCATAAAGGAGGTATATAAATGAATTATAAACTTGTATGAAATAATTGGTGGAGGAGGGCTCTTATGTAGCTTATCTTTCTTGTAACAAAAACAATGGGAGCACTGTAAGGAAAATGAGAGGCACAGATGTGAAACATGAGAAGAAATACGTGCCCCATTTTAGATTCGAGTATCAGGACACCAAATATTCAGTATTGTTCCATGTGAACTTACACCCTTACATAGGTAACAAACATTTCCATAGTTAACATTTGAAAGAATAAAACTATAGAAGAGTTAGAAACTCACAGCTTTGGGGAGCCATTCAACTGCCAGTGGTTTGAATTCAGCACAGGATTTAACCCTATGATCAGCTTATCTATTAGAAAGTATTTTCCAACGCGAACTATTCTATGATTTTCCACTTTGTTCTGAAATGTCTAGAGGTAGCTGCAATCAGAAATAGTAGCTGAAGCCAGATGGACCATTGCTTTGTTTGTTTAAGAACTCTTGATTCTGTTCCCAGATCACCATAAATCCAGAACATCTACTGAATTAGAAACTGCATTTCAAATTAAGAACTTCTCTATAATGAGAATAAAAAATTCAGAAGCTCCTAGGTGACTTCAGAGTGTAAGTCTAATTATCACAAATATTTGAGTATTTACTTAATTGAGCTAAGGATCCTAAGAATCTCTGGGAAGTGAGATAAAACACTTGTCCACATACCAATAATTCAGTGTGTAGGAGCAAACAGTAAGAATTTGTCATGTGGTCCTTGAATTTGCATTTGTAAAGCAAAGTTTGCAGTTTCATAGGCAATTTGCACTGGAAGTGCCAACAGAGGAAGTTAATGCAAGGTAACCAACGTATTCTTCAGGCCTTGGTTGCTCTTTAGTTTCATTTTCCCTACAGGTGAACCCTTAAACTCCTAAATACTTACGGCACTTACAAATGCTATTTGAGTGTGGCCTGCTCGCTCCTGTTAACTGCAGGGAACATCCTTTAATCAACTAACCAGAAAGGATATAAAAATAAGGCAAAGCCAGGTAATCGCTCCTCAAGAAATGACGTTCACGTGGTTATCAGAACTGAGAAAATGAGAGTTCAGTTCTTGGCTGTTGCACAGCCTTCCTTTGTCACTTTGGGCAGACACTCCATTTCCCAGGTCACCGTCTCCTAACTTGAGGTGACAGCGCTTCCTTTCTCCCTCATTTTATCTGTCTTGTCATTTTAGATTATGAACTCTTGTGCATGAAGCCATTTCTTCCTCCAAGTAATGCCTGGCACTGCATAGCTGAAATTGGGAATTTCATGTCTAGATGGTATTGTAAGTAATGAATACTTTTTCTCATGGGAGCAAGCAACTGAATTCAGTGGAATCAGTCAAAATGTATTTGTTCCACTGTTGCCAATATTGGTACCTGACCTGGTATGTTGCTGTGCCTTAGGACCTGCTGACAAACCTTTCAGCCTCTGAATGCATGTAATGCTGTAATTTGATGCCGCCAAAAAGTACTGAAAGGTAAAAATAAATACAAACAGCTCCCCGTTTCAGTATACTCTAACTGTTCTATGATTCTGTGCTTTTGCACCCTTCTAATTCCTCTTTGCTCTACCCTTTATCATTTTCCTTTATCACACAATGATGTCCTGCCTTATCATTCAGAACTGCATAGAAAGCAAACCCAGCGCAAGCTCTGAGTAAAACAGTGCCCCTGGTTCTAATCCCTGTCATTTTTCTGCTTGTGGACATTTATTTGGGAACAATATTATCCTATTTTGGTTTTAACTAGGTAGAAGTGGAAATCGGCTGTTTTGATAGAAATCCTTTTTATTCTGGAATATGAATAAAGCCACATGTATAAGGAATATGACGTTTAAACATTTATCTGCATTAGCACAAATTTGTTATTAGGCTAGATAGAAGTTGGCTCCATTTGGCAAAGGTTGATAGATTTTTGTAGACATAACCTAGCTGCAAAACAGCAGAGCTGTGTTCACAGGCAGGAATGTGCTGCATTTGCAAGCACTGGTGTAAGCCTTCCCTAACCTTCTGCATTATGGAGTCATGCAGGTTACTAGTGGATGTCTGGCCTGTGAGCTGATGCACTTGATTTTGCATTGCAGTGGCTGAGGAATGTTCACAGGTTACCACCACTGTAGGACCAGTGTTCATTATTGGACAGGAAGTAAAACCATGTGGGAAGTTAGAATATTAAGCAGTGCCAAACTTCTGCAAAGTGAGTATGTGTTTAGCAGTTGTTTCTTCCACCATGGTTCCACACTTGATTTTGGCTACTTAATGTTTCAGTTCTAGATCCTTGGGTTCAACACTGAAGTAGGCTAGGGGTTTTATATGTGTGTATGCATTTTTGTAAGAGATTACATGAGATTACATGAGATGAACTATAAAGGAATGTAAGGTTTTTCTATATCTCTTTATTTGTCCATTTAAAAGCCTTTAAATACTTTGGTATTTAACTTCATGCTCCTTGATGCTATCTAGAAGCTAAATAAATTCTTGTCTGTTAACGTAATCAACAAAGGGAAGTGCTCTTCTGTTATCTCTGTGTATCTACCACTTACAGCAGGTCTAATCAGTAATGTTACTTACAGGATTACACTGAGCAAGAAGCAGCTGCTGTATTCCTGGACTGCAGTGGCTTTTCTAAGACATTATATTAAAATTCACTTCTGACAAGTGCTGCTGGTGGGTTCGGAAGAGCTGCTGCGTGGTCATTGTGAGCCTCACCACCTCGGGTCGCTTGAGAGCCTTTTTTCAAGGGGTGTCTTTGACTCTTTGGCCTTGAAAACCTAACAACAGTTAGCAAGGCCTGCTGGAGAAAAATGAGAGCTGATCAGTCCTGCTTGTAATCCAGGGCACTGTCATTCTTCCAGCAGCAGCCAGTGCTTTGGCTTCGAGTGAAGGAATCTGGTGTATTTTTCTGTTTGCCTTACACAAGTAGGCAATGTACCTTAAAGTTAATTATTAAATAAGATAGCTAAATTGTTTTGGAAAATGCAAACCATTCTTTCAGTACCTGTTGCCTTTGAGTAGAAGCAGTATTTATCTTCCAAAAGCTTCCTGAAGTGGTAGTGGCAGCAGCAGAATTCTAATGCACCTTCTCTCATTCATCATTTGAAGTCTAAAACAACAAGTGATGAATCTTTGATGAACCTTGTCAGGCTTTGTTCAGATTGTAATAGCAGTTTTAAAGGCTTCCAAAGTTCAGAAACAATTTGTTATGACTGCATCTACTTTTTTTTTCCTCTACCAGCACTCAGCACAGTGTTGAGCACTGATACATCACTCAATTAGAAAGTCTTGTCCCTGTATTTCTAGTGTAAACAAAAAGCTATGTAGCAAACATTAGAAGGATGTTTTCCAGAGAAATCCTAATAAAAGCTGCCAGACTACAAGGATCCTTTCAAATATTATTTTTTTTATGTTGTTGTAAGTGTAATCAATCAATTGACGGTATCTAGAGACCATCTCTATCCCAGAGCACTGGGAGTAATTATGACTTGGTGGTGCTTTTTTCATGTAGTCATAGGGCTCTGTTTTCTCTCTGCAACATGTTTTAACATCCATGAAACACATTTCTATCTCCAGCAGGTACCTTGATCCCAGACCTTGGAACAGGTTTTATCAGAGACAAATAGTGTGCTCTCAAATGAGGACATTACTTTTGTCACTTCTTGTTTTTTCATCGTGTTTTTATGCCTCTTCCTGCTAGAGGCTGGTCTGAATTATTGCATGCAAGCACCGAGAACTCAAAGACCTGGAAATTTGTTCACTCTTAACACAACCTTTGCAGTTATTGCATGTAGTTTTTTGCCTGGATTAAGGCATATCTGCATGGCTGCCTTGTTTCAGGGCTCTCATAAAGACAGAGCAACTGGTCTACAGAAGGTTTTTGACCCCTTGCAAACCCCAAATGGAGCAGAGCTGCTTTGCCATATCCTTGCCAATTATCAGGACCAATAGGCACTTGGTAGGACTCTACCATGCCTTGCTAATTCTGACTGCCGGAGTGGCTGTTTGGGAACTGCTGTTAGCTGGCCCATGCTGAGGTCAGCTTTCTTATTATGTTAAATGATGGACTATTCTGTGAGTTCTAGCTTTGCTTCTCCAGTGTTTCTGTTCAGCAATAAATTGAAGTGAGGTAGTACGCTGGATAGGTGGAGCAAAAATATACAAGTTGTTTAATGGGCTTCTGCCAGTTGGTAGTGAGGGCACAGATTCCATATATCCTGTCAGGGTATTTATCAGTTCTACTCAGCTATGAAAACTTCAGTTTCAGTCACTGACGATTTAACCTGCAGGTCCTACGTGCAGAGGTGGATTTATGAGGAAAGCTTCTTCATCAATAGTAGGTGACAGAGGTCACCAAGTGATGTGTTCTCATTTGAGCCTCACTGTCGAGTCTGTGGTTTCCCTAGTATGTTCTGAAAGATCTCACAGTATTGATCTGTGTAATTCATTTGACTCTGACTAGTGACCCCTCTTCACGCGAAGATCCAGCTCATGGTTCAGTGGCTGAACTTCTGGCTCTCTCATTGTTCCCACTTGGAAAGCTTCCTTCATTGTCTGTCTTCTCAGTTTCTGCCAGGTGATGTTGGGGCTACAACTTTTCACAAAAATGGGAAGTTTATGTATTTACATTAGGTGTCCATGCGTAGCTGAGACAGCAGAATTCCAGGAAACCAGAGTGTGGATGAGGTGGCTGTCTTGTGTCTTCACTGCAGGTTAAGTAGACTGACCTTGTCCTGTAATAGATGCTGATCTTTGGTAATGTAAGCCCTGTGAAGTTCCTGGGATGATCATATCGGTGGATGTTCATACCTAACTGTCTGTAACAACTGTCTAGCTCAGCAACATATTTCTTATAGTGTCCAGAATCTCAGAGGAACATCTAACATTAATAGATGTGAGACAATCCATATGTTAAGTCCCATCCTGACTTTTTATAGCTGGAGATTGGTAGAAGCTCCTGAAGCCTGTAGTGAACATGCCTGAAACATTAATTATGACTAACACTAACCCAATTGAATTTTGGGGTTTATATTTCCATGGGCTCTGGAATTTTATTAGATGTTATTTGGGGACAAAAAAAATTCTTTACTGCTTTGGAATATAATCCTAGTTTAATTGAAAGTCCTTATTCCCTTTGACTATGAGATTGGCAAGACGGAAGTTTTTGGTGTTATCACCTTTACAATATTCATTATCAAATTCTATCATGAACCAATTTGTCTTCTTTTTTTTTAGTGATCAGAACTGCAATGCTGAGTGTTTCTGCACTTTTTTTCTATGCCCCATCTCAGCCTTTCTCCCTGTTTGTGATACCATAACTGCATGTATTTTAAGATTGAGTGATTTGAACAACATTTTTGTGTTCTCTGTGTTACTCATTTTTCTTAAAAATCTGGACTGAATCTCCTTGGAGAGTTAGCGAATTTTGATCATATCTTTAGGACTAGAAGAGAAAACTCTCAGGAAAAAAGGCAAAAAATCTGTTCTTCTCAAACAGCCAATTCTCTTACAACCTGAGAAGTCTTCAGTTTTTTAATGATCAGTGGTATAGGTGGGAGGTCATCTCAACAGGCCCACCAGAATCTGCCTTTTTTGAGGTAGATTTTCTGTGTCATTGCTGCAGACTTGAGCAGCAGCTGAACTATTGTACTCTGACACAGGTTCAGTATGTGATCATGGTCAAATGGCCTAACGTTTCTACACTTCTGTTGTTTCATCCTTACAATGGAGACTAAGATATGCATTGTAAGGTTTACCTATAGCTTGTGAAAGAATTTGAATACATCAAGTGTGACAAATTTCATTAACAAAAGAAATCCTTTTCTAATGAAGAGAGGCAGCCTATTTTAATATTTAAATGCTTGACAAAGAAGCTGTCCTGGGTTCAGACAGAAGACTAAGTTTATTTCTGATTATCCTAATGACTTATTATCAATGAGGTATCACTTCATTTTCAAGAACATTGATTTTCCCCTCTCTCTAAAAGTGGGTGAATGTTGAAATATCCATCTTTGTAATGAATAAGGGAATTTTCAGATGGAAAATATCTGAGAGGAAAGAACATTATTTATCACAGCTCACAAACACTGTGTACTTTGAAATCAAGGTATTTTGAATAGTTAACAAATTGCATGTGCTGCTATGAAAGCTGCCTTGGCAGCATAAGCATTTAAAATGCTGTTGTTGAATGATTTTGGTTTTAAGAAATTGTAAGTCCTTATTTGCATAATAGCCCCAAAAGTTCTTCAGCTCAGCTCCTGTTTGTAAGAAATATAGTTCATTTTATTAGCACTGTGATTAATTTGTAGGCTCATGGGTTGCGACACATGACATAGGATTCTTTCAGCTCTGACTGCCTGATAGCTCTCAGGAACATACTAGTTGGCTGACAGTTATCAGAGTTACCTAGTTTTATTTGCACTCAGCAAGAGGAGACAATGGTTAAAGCAGTCTGTAAAATGGTGCTCCTATAATCTTCTGGTTCAGGTCAGTGAAAGTAATTCACTTGAGAATCTGTTTGGGAATTAAAACTCACATAATTGATGTTGGTGCCTGGCAAGTAATCACTCATTTCAATTACCAAAGAACAATCCTTGCAGGCTGAGTTCTGAGTTATAGAAACAATTTGTAATAGTGGATCAAAATGCATTTAATTTTTAATTGCAGGATTTAATTTATTAGGCAAGTTGGGGTTGCACAGTGGTATTCCAATTCCGCTACACTTCCAGCTCAACAAATGGCAGTTAAAAGCCAAAACCTTTAACATGCTATGTATCTATTATGCTGTCAGAAAGTTTAACTGATATCTTGGCAAGTTCACAAGGAGATGTCATAGTTCTGTTCGCTAAGCTCTTAACTGTGGTGCCTAGAGTATGACTAGGTCCTTCATACCAGTGATGTGCAAAACCCAGAATTCCTCGGACTCTAAAATCCTGGGGTAAAGAACATACTTGTTTTAGAGTTGGCTTAGTTTGGATTTGATTGTTGTAAAAGTATTTCATTTATTGCAGGACTTACAAGTCTCTTCCTATTTTCATGCTAAAAAACATACTAAAAGCAACAGCTTTAAACTTTTAATACAACTTTTGGTGTGCCCTGACACTGTAGTAAGAGTAGAACATCTGTTAAGTTTCTACATTAAGCTTACTGCCTGAGCCCAAGCTGTGATAGGTATCAAACAATTTGATTTTCTATTAATGTTCTCAGAAAACAGTTTTGGTTTCATGAGACCAAACTCCTCACTGGGTTATCTGTAATTTGTGACTATTCTGCATCATCTCTAATTTGGCTTTCTGGTTTCTGAATTCCTCCCAGCCATTTGAAGAGGGCACGTTCATAAATACTTTCTACAGACAAGAGGTGTGAAATAAGAAAAAAAAATGTTAATTTCTGTTTATCAATTTTAAAAATAGGCTGTTCTTAAGAATGTTTTTTCTACTTTTCTCTGTGGCTTTGATAGGATCTTGGAAAATCTGCTGGTTTATCTTCAGAAATGAGTAAATAGATGATTAGGCTGATGTAGCCAGGGGACAGACTGCTGTTGCCTGCTGTTTCTATTGCTTCTAAGTACTCCGTGGCTTAGAAAAAGGCAAAAGGAAAATGCTCTACTGCTAAAATCACTAAAAATGAGGAAAAATGCAAAAAGCACTCACAAAAAAAAAGGAAAAAGTTTAAATAAATAGGTACTCTGGAATACAGAAAATATTAAAACTGCAAAATTGCTAAACTAAAAGTGAAAGAATTCTTCTCATAATTATACAATACTTCTTGGATCTAGGGGACTTTCAACTTCTATTAGTGTTATGATAAAGATGCAACACGCAGGAATAGGGCTGGCCTCTGCCACACTGGATGAGTTGGCCAAGCAAGTGACTGTATTCTCAAGTCAAATGCCATTGCTATCCCTGTAGTTTACTCCCATATCTATGTTGCATCAGCTGTTAGGCCATTTCATAGCTGGACATGCAAAAAGACAGAGAGATGAAGGTCAGTCTGAACTTCAAAATAGGTCTCTATAACTACATTAAAAATCCCATCTCACTGATTGGATATTTGCTGTCTGCTCAAGGACTGTGGGTACTTGTGATCCATGACATTCATCCCATGAAGGGATGGCATTTGACAGTCCGTGGATTATACAGCAGGTAATGGAGAACTAAGCAAAGTCATCAGCTATCCCCTAAGCTATCACTATCACTATCAGCTATCCACTAATGACAGCAAACCTTCTCTGAAGGACTAATGACCCTATTTGCCTAATTACTTATTGCACAGTTAACTACTTGATTTAAAGTAAAATTATTTTTTAATGTAGATGTGTTATCACACAGGATGTGGGGTTTTTTTGGTTTTTTTTTATTTCACCATTTCTTGCCCTGCTGCTATTACGTTCTATGTTCCCATGGAGCTTAATCCTCATATCTCTAAAATATTAAAACCACTTGAGACACAAGGTCAGTGTTGCCATGCATGCAGTGAATACTAATGCAGAAGCTCTGCTTCATATTCCAGACTGAGTGACGAGACTTCCAGGAGGAGGAAGGATCAGGAAACCTTTTAAGTGCTGCACGAACACTGACAGCTTTATTATGGTTTAAGTCAAATCAAAAGAAACGCGTTTAACAAAAGAGGTTTTTAGGTGTTTTTGTATTTAATTAGGAAATATCACATAGGAAATGTGATTTTTATTTTATGGCCTCTATTAACTGTATGTCTAAATGTAACTGTACAATTTCTGTAAATGTGATATATACAGAGAGTGCATGAAAAGGGGCTGGATAGAACACTTGTGTGATTGGCAAAATCCATACACAAGCTAACATGTGCAACAGACTGTGATTTATTTCTTGGCTTGTTAAATTGCATCAGTGGAGTTTGGAGTTGCCTGGCAAGGGTCAGCAGTTACTGGTTCCAAACGCTGCTGCTGTACTTGTGTATTGCCACAGTATCTGAACACAACTCATAAATATTTGATAGGTCTTCGTACTGTCTCACTAACTAGAAGGACCTGGTGATAAAGGTATAAATTCAGAGTCAATCCTCTGCACTCAGGAGGAAAGAATAAAGATGGCATGAGAAGCAGACTAAATCAGGCTGAAGTAATTGATGGAGGCAAAAGTCCACAAAGGATGTGATGGTCCCTTTTTGTGTGTGCTTCAAAACACCTGAAAAGGTACAAGGAACTGAGAGAGCTGAGTGCCTGTTGGTAGTGAGCAGCATGTTGTCCATTGGGTGAATGTCAGGGGGCAGAAAAGGGATCCTGCTCCGCAAAGGTGGGGGATGCTTTCCTGTGCTGTCTGCTTGAAGCTGTGGAGATCAACTGCCCTGGCCAACAAAATGTCCCAAGACAGCGGCACAGACACAACGTGAATCAGTTCTGTGGCTCCCTTGGCAATGAGTCTGACCTGAGGGAGGATTCCAAGAGAACCTGACTCTATAAAAGGCCAGCCATCCTTCTCTGTTTTCTTTCCTTCTTTCTTTCCTTTGTCCTTTTCTCGCTTTACCTGCAGTCATTTAGAAGAGCAAGAACTTGCCAAGACTTTTGTTCCTCCTGGCACAGCTTTAAGGAAGTTTGCAGTAAAGTTAATTGTTTTGTTTTACAGCCTCTGGAGGATCTGTGGTTTCTCCTGCAAACCACACAGAGTGTGGGAAAATGGAGAACAGATGGGAAGGAAGGGAAATACAAAATGCTGAATACATTTGTTCTGTCTTTCCATATATGTTTCTTCCTGGTCATCTGAATTCCAAGCAAACACAATGAGTGGAGACTGGGAAGCTTACAATTAGAGCACAGGAGTGAAATAATCATGGTGAGTACAATCCTGAACTTCAGCTTGCTGATTTCCATTTCTAATCAGACTTGTCTCATGACACAGAGTTAAGTGAGAATTATAAGCACTGTAGGAGCTTATGCTGTCACAACTGAAATCTGATCATTCTGCATCTGTTGTTTAATTAAATCTGCTTTTAAATTCCATGTTGCATGACCTTAAAGATTGTTCTTCGTTTTTTTTTCACCTTTTAATCTGAGCTTCTAAACCTAAACTGCTCCATCATACTTTTTTCCCTGAAAAGCAGCTAGTAGTTAAATGTGTTATTTTTATGGTAACAAACTCATTCATGCATTGAAGCAAGGGACTGAATATTCCACAGTGACTTAAACTTTGACTTGTTTTTACTAAGCATAACTGATCTGATTAGCTATTTATGGAGGTAATTATGTGGGTGCTGCTCCATTTGAATACCTGCAGGAGTGTAAAAATTATCACGCAGGATTTCCAGCCTTTGGGGGATTGCATTTCTGAGTTCAGCCTTAACAGCTCAGAGGCTGTACAGAAAATGTGCGTGTGCAAGCATCTCACAAGTTCTTTCCCTACTCAGTGGAAACTGTGAGCAAAAGAACAGTCTAGAAAACTGAATGAGGCTCTGCTCTGCCACTAATCTGCACAGGGCTTTCTTGGGGCAGGCTTTTTATACAGCTCCCCCACTTTTTTTTTGCCATTAACTTCAATTTTACTTAGAGAATTGAAGTGAGTGAGCAGTGAAAATGACCACCTCTGTGTGGGGGGGTTTTGGGCTTCTCTGCAGCTGTGGTTATTTGATGCCACCATTTCTTAGCTTCTTGAGTAGAATCCTGAACATCCCAGATTTCTCTTTGGTTAAAAAGCTATGTCCTTAGTGGTAGTGTAGAGCCATCATTTTTGCTTTGAAAGAATTCATGTAACTTTCGCCTGTTATCTTTTCTTTCCCCAGAGTAACTTGGAATTGTTTTCTTCTAATTGTTTTTGTCTTCATCCCTAAAACAAATTGCAAATGATCAATTTATTCAGTTTATATGACTTAATAAAACTCACTTTTTTTTTGCCAGAAAAATATATTCTGAAATCTGAACTAACTGAAAATTACTTTCACACATAGGTTATCTGTTGTGAAAACTATTTCCTAGTATTGAGTCCAGGTCTGCAATTCCTTACTCTGCATTTGATGCTGTTTGCTATCGAAAGTAGTTTAATAGGAAGAGAGCTGATAGGAATTTATGATGGTCTGTGAGAAATATAATGCTTTCACAGTGGTCTAGCATATTTTATGCGATACATTCTGTTCTCAACTATGGAGGGCTCTTTAAGCAAAATGACCTTTGTCTTAGCATTCATTGATACATCACAACGCAGTGGCTCTGAAGAGCATTGCACGCATCTGCTACTGCTCTATGAGGTACCAATTTGAGTTGACTAAAACCAAATTTTATTAGATGCTAATACAAAAGTCTACATTATTTTAATGAATGTGGTATTTGCACACCTAGTCTTCCTAAAACAAATCCTTTTTATATCCTGCATTTGGTTTTAAAGAGAAGTATGATATTGTGCCACTTCAACCTTCTTTGAAGATTTGTTGCATAGTTCTAGTAATATATTGTCCTTTCTATGAACAAAAATCTCCTTTAAAAAGTTGAACAAAATTAGAGGGATTTAAGTATATTTCTTAAAACACTGAATTTAAAAGGCATGAGATTTTGGATCGGAGACCTATCACTTTCAGTGAATAATAACACTAAATGACGAAATTGGGCACAACTTCTCTTACATCTCTATTTAACTTCACTTTCAGCTGGATCAGGTCTTCTGTATTTTTATTGAATTAGCACTGTGGCTTCACTAAATTTTCTTCTAATCAAGTCTAGAAAACTTGCTCTTCTATATGTAATGCCAGTAAGACATTCATCCTTTTCTGTTTGACTTAGTGTAGACATGGTTTTGTCAGGCCCAGTAATTTTTTTTCAGCATTATACTTCGTCATGTTTCATGTAGATTATTTCTCTTTCTGGTTTATGTTATAGGAGACTGAAGCAATAGTCCTCAGCCACTGGAGAAATTTTTATTGCAGGATACATATAGTGTAGGAAGAGCAGAGGATTCACATATTCACATGATTGCAGGGAGATGAATGTTATTATTCTGCTGGGTTGTCAGTTGTTAATAATTCAAGATAGCAACAGCTGAAAAATAACTATAGCAGTTACACCAATCATGTACTCTTAATCAAAATGTAAGGACTTTCAATAATGAGGCAAAATGAGGGCTAAGTTTGCTTGAAGCTAGCCCTGTAGTAGCTTTAAGCTAACTGGAACATTTCCTTTTTACTTTTCAGGTATAGGATCTGAATAAAGTGTGTGGGACCAGAGCATTGGCATAACAATTCCAGACAAACCACCAGTGCACAGGAACAGGTAGTTGTGCAGCACATCAGCAGTGGTTTCCCTGCACCCTGAGAAACAGAGCACAGTACATCGTGGTTGGTTTCCAGAGTGTGAGAATAACTTGTAGCACATCAGAGCAAGCTGTATTAAGAGGTAAAGGTCCTTTCCCACTGTGTTTGACATCATGTGTGTGAGAAGCCATGCAGTGGAGACAGGCAGTGGGTGAGAAACAAAGCAATTCCACCTAATGAAGCTTCCCTCCTGCTGACTATTGGGAACATGATGCTCCCGAGTACTTGGATGTATTTTTCTGTCTGGGCAAACTTGACAAGAAAGCAATGACTTCTGTGCTTTTGCACTAGTATTCAGTATTCTGAATTGCCTAAGAAGCACAACTAACTACCAAGGAAAAAAATTATAGCTGCTTTTTTTGGAGCATCATATACACATGTGCTGCCTAGATACTTCATTATTGATGTATTGTAAGTCTGAGACTCCTTAATTAGAATAACAACTTGAAATTGCATGGAATCAGTGCAGGATGCAGTTTGTATCAGAAATGTCCATAGTAATTATCAAGACTAGAAAAGAGATGACCTAGACAAGATTTAACTGAAGCATCGTGACCAAGGGAAATGAAATAAACACTCAGTGTTCCTGTGAGATGACAAAAGTGAGTCCCTGATCACCCTCTCACAATGTGACTTTATTCAAAACTTTATTGGCAGGCTAATTCAAGGATTACTTCTTGCTGTTAAACCCCCCCTTCCTTGTCTTCAATATGATTTCAAATGGTGAATTCCTTTAACTATACATTAGTAGTTAGTGAGAACATATGTCAAATTTCTACAGAGAAATAACTGCACCTCAGACAGTGACCCCTGTGTACACTTAGTGGATCTTCTAGAGGAAGCACCTATAAATCATTAACTGTCTATTAACAATTTGATCAATATGTTAATCATAATCAAGTTTTGGGACTTTAAACAGAATGCGTTAGGTTATGTGATTAAAGACTCCTCTCCGCGGCTCAAAGAAGCATAGAAGCACCATGGCATATGGGGGAAATGCCAGTAATTCAGGGGTTTACTGCCCGGAGGTGCTGGACATGTCATAGGATGTTGGGGAAGAACACTTAGGGATTGTAAAAGATCTAAGGTGTGATGCTTAGAAGAGGAATCAAAGATGGGGAAAGGGATAGATTGGGGTGGTTTGAGGAGGAAGCAGTATGAGAAAACAAAAGGACAAGGGGATAAAAGAGGAGAGCCATTACACTTGTCACAGAGTGGCTGCTGGAGGAACAGGAGGTACAAGCCAGCTACTAGTGAGACCATGGGGTCTGGGGCTGACTAAGACCAATTTGCATGTTTGTGTCTCTGTATAAAGCAACTGGAGCAGAGAGGATCTAAGGGCCAGCTGCTGGGTCCATGGCGTATTTATGTATTTTCCACTAATGGACCTTCATCCTGATCAGCTGGAGAGGGGAACAGGAGGTGGTCATTGGTGCTGTCTGTGTGTGAACGAGCATTTCTGTCTGGGGTAATGTGTATGTGTTTATCATCTACTAGCATGAGAGAAGAGCAGTTCCTGGTATCCTCTGGTTACCATAAGGTGGGCTTTCCTCTATGTGGGGTACAGTTGAGTATGGGGGTGAGAGGGACCAGTGCTGAGGCAAATATATGGATAACTAAAAGCAAGATAATCTTGTTTGTTCTGGGCCATCTCAGGGCTTCTGTAAAAAAAAAAAAAAAAATTAATTTTTCTGTATCTTTTGTCCTGTTTATCTGTAAATATTGTTATATATGTTCAGCCGTTATTTTAATAACGTTCTGTTATTCGTTGTGATCCTGTCTAAGGATGGACCGTGGGTAGTGTCAAGAGAGGTTTCTTACTCGGCACTCTCTATCTAGCATGAGCTCAGCTGCAGTTTTGAGTACACAAAGGATGCAGCTCCTCAGCTTCAGCAAGAAGGTAGGCAAAGCGTGCAAGTCGTGGTGGCTACGCTGCTGCAATGCAGACCTCGGTGCTTGATATGCCTCTGCTTCCCTCCTTCAGACAAAGCTGCAGTTGCACCCAAAGGAACATGTGATCTGGTGGTCTTCTGGTGACTGAATAAGGTGATGTCCTGATTGATTACAGTTAATGAAAATACAACATGGTACTTAGGATTTGTTTTCCTTTTTTAAGAACACGCCTACAAAGTGAGGAGCTTCATTTCACAAATGTTAATGTCTGGCTTGTGGAAACTAATGTGCTATTTCCCGAGAAATTTGGGAGTTTCTAAAGTTTCTTTTGATAAGAGTTAATCAGTTTACTGGAACTGTGTGTGCAGCTTCTTCACTTTTATTTTTACTAGATACACGATAGAAAAGATCCTTCTATAAGCAAGTTATTGCAGTTACTGTGATCCTGCATTAGCATTACTAATATACAATAATTCCATGTTCCCTTAGATCCTTCCCTTCTCCTATGAATGATCTACAAGAGCAGCAGTTTTACTGTGTTGCAAATATACAGTTTACGAATACAAGAATTATTCATGATACTGTTTCAGCTTGAATCTTCCATCCCAGAGAAATGAAAGCATTGATTGGCATGAGTAATCCATCAGGGGTATGTATCTTTTTGTCAGCTCAGTATTTTTCCAGCAGTCATGTAATGGAAATGAGAAAAACTTGCGTGCATGTTTGTATTTATGCACTAATGGCTGACAGTTTTAATTATTCTTCAATATTTCTATGTAAGGCACCAAAGATTTAATCCTCTGATTGCCCAGAATCTTCCTCAGCATTCCATCAAGTTTATGAATAACCTGTAATGACAGATGGCAAAGGGCATCTCCTGACAGTTACTGACTGCCATTGCTGAGACATAAAGGCAAATGGCTACACAACCGTCTGTAGGAGAATGGCAATACTGACTCCTCAAAATAAAATCTGTGGTTAACAACTTATTACACTTTTTTTTCTAATTGTAGGTTTCTTATGTTTCTTCTTTCAGAACCTCTTGGAATTGCATGGAATGAAAGCTGTCTACTGTCAGGCTAGTTAGTCGAATTTCCTGCTTCTAACATTTTTCAATAATAGGGAATAATGGAAACCATTGTAAACTGTGGGCCAACAACAGTTTTCTAGCATGTTGGCAAAATACTTTTCTGTGATGAATATCAGAGTGTTACATGGAACACAATAATTTTCTTAAAAAATAAATTAATAAAAACAAATAACAAGAGTTGGACCAGGCTCCTGACTGCGTATTTGTCGCCAGTATGTGCTGCTCCCTTCTGGCTTTCTTGAAGACTAGAACATAAAACACTTTAGTGGCGATCATCATCAGTAGCTTGTCTAGCATGTTACTGTGAAAGCCATGCTTGCAAAGAAGATAAAAATTAATCTTTCTTCTTTATTAATACTGTTTGAAGGATCGTCTTTGACTTCCCTTACTAGGTTCTAGACTAGCCCTGCTAGAAATTCAGTATCTGTTAGGTCTGCAGAGCTGAAACACATGAACATTTGTTGTTACATCTGAAATGAAATACTGATGACAAAATTCATAACTCACAAGACTGAAAGCTGGTAGAATTAGATTGGTTATTAGGATAAAATTCTTCCTTGTTAGGTTGATGAGGTGCTGGCACAGGTTGCCCAGAGAAGCTGTGGCTGCCCCATCCCTGTCAGGGTGGACAGGGCTTGGAGCAGCCTGGTCTAGTGGATGGTGTCCCTGCCTGTGGAAAGGGCTTGGAACTGGATGAGCTTTAAGGTCTCTTCCAACCCAAACCATTCTATGATTCCGTGAAAATAAATCCTGCAGAAGGCAAGGTCATGAACAGCTCAGTTCTCATAAAGTGGAAAGTTTAAATATGTAAAAATAAATTATATTTATTTGAAAATTGTAGGGGTCCAGCCTACATTGGTTCATTGCTTTTTTATTTTTCTTTCTTATGCCTTTTTTTGTTTTTAATAAGAGTCGCCATATTAAAAGGTATTTGTTTCTGACCTCTCTATAATGCTTAGGCTCCTTCCAGTTCCCAGCAGGAAACAGTCTGCCAGCTGAGCTAATTGTAGAGTTGACTATTAAGGCAAATTCTGAAGGCACTTTCTCTGCCTTTGGTACCTGCAAACTAAGAAAAAAACCACACATGAATTTCATACTGACATCATGAAATTTGACTCAAACATTCATAAAGCAATAATAAAAGTATTTAGTTCATATGAAAAAAAGAGTGCGGAAGAGTACCGCCAATGTTTCATAAGGACAGCAATGGCTTTTTATCAGGGAACAGTCTGATTTGCAGTCTTGTCAGTTCTGATGCAGTATGTTTAGGGGGTTGTTCACAAGTTTCTGTATCTCTACAACATGTTGTTAATTTTGTTTTATACTATACTGTTTAAGTATATAATTCTGTTCCTTGGCCTCTTTGTGCTTCTCTTGAAACTGATGTGTTTTCTCAACAGCAGGGCTAAATACATGTCCAGAAAGTTTTGGAAGTGGATCCAAGAGGAGCTGTACTGCTGAGGCTTTCAGGCCTCCCAGTATGATATGGGAGATGCCCGCACTGTGATGGAGGAGGAAAGGTGAGCACTCTCACCGTCAGCAGGTAACTGTTCTGCTCAAAGGTGTGTGAGTTTCAAGTTACAAGTTATGAATCAGAGAATTTGTGAGTTAGAAAGCTCATGAGTTAAATAGTGAATTCCAATGCAAAGGGGATTGAGCCCTTGTTTGTTGTGTTTGTTCTCTTTCAGAGTGAGCTCAGAGAATAGTTTCATTTACAGAGTCTCTTGTCCTGAAAATCTGACAGATCCAAACAGGCTATGACCTATATGCTTTTTTTTTTCCTGTGGAAATACTTGGTTTTGCTGTGTAACAGAACCTGTTTGGGAACAATCTGTGTTACATCCATAGAGCAGTCACATTGACGGAGTCTGATCAGTGTCAGTGTAGTTAATGTGAAAGTAATTCAGCGTGCTGTAGGCTGCAGATGTGATAGGAAAAGAACTACTTGAAAAATAAAACCCAAAGCCAGAGAACATGACACTCCACTGGCACTATGTTTTGCATGTGAAAATTCAGCATATTTTGAAGGTAAATGGGAGCAGTCCTGCAGCAAAGAGAGACCCAAGAGGCATTTCAGCTGGCTTGCACAGGTGAGCCTCAGGGGCTGCAGGGGAACACTGGCTTCCACCAGTGTACACTTTTTATTGCCCATACCTCTGCAAAAGCCACTCAAGAAGATACGAAGAAATTTCTTCTCTACTGGATCCTGCATGGGTGTCAGAATGCTTTGGCCTCAGAAGCTGGGCATACACTTGCGTAGTATTTGCTATTTTGAGCTGTACTTTGGTACTCTACCAGCCCAAAGAAGGTGAGATACTGCTTTTCTTCGGAGAGGGTACAGGTTGTGCTGCAGAAATACATTTGATTCTGGCTTCTTCGTATTATACCAGTGAGTAAAATTGTCCTATATAGTATGCAATACTAGCTAGCTGGTATCTACAAATAGGTTTCTTGTGAGTTCGTCGATATTTATCCATGTAATTCTTGGGATTCCTGGCACAGCATGTGTTACAAATATTCCTTCACATGACTACAATACAAAGAATTTGGTGAAAAGCTGCAGGATTCAGGTGGATCTCGCTGCTTTGCTGGTTTAGCTTGTTCTGGTTATTTTTGGTTATGAACACTGAGTGCACTATTTACAGATTTAAAGATTTTTATTTAAATATGTTTCATTATGATTCATGCTTATGAATCATATGGAAAAAAAGTGGCTCCTCCTAAGATTCCCCTATCATTCCTGAATGCCCTTAGATTAGTTTTGTGATGTTTTAGGGTCAAAATTACTTTAGAAACCTTACTTCATATCCCCTAATGAAATACAGTGCTTGCTTTAGCATGCTGTACATTTTTCTGCATGTGTTCTTTTTAATTTTGTTTGCTTTATTTGGTTAGGAGCATGTTATCCTTCAATCACTTTTGCAGTAATGTGATTTATTCACACGCAGAGGCCTGACCCTACATATATCTGTCATATGTAACAAAAAACGATAAAATACTGGAAGTTAATTTGACAGCCGCGTAGAATGTTTCTGGTTACAAGTATTGACCACGTTCATGCAGTTATTCAAGTCAGCAAACATAACCAAAACTGCTTCTCAAAATAATTGCATCCAGATTCATAATAGAACTTAGAAAAGAATCGTTTGTTCTTGGATTAAAAATGAACAGTTTTCAGCTAAACCTGGCCTAGAATAATAGGAACGTATTGGAAGTCTCGGTTCTCATCCTTTCTAAATGTTTCGTAAACCCCAAGTATTTATAAACAGGAAAATCTGCAGATAAAATGAAGCCATACATTTTAGCAGCTGGAAAATGCTACTTTCTTCAGCACTCCAATTTTCTGTATTGTTGTAGCTGGTCAATGTTAACTTACAAGTAGCTTCAGTAGGAGCTTTGCATGTAAATCGCCTGTGCATAAATGGAAAAACAGATGAGTTTCCTGCAAGTACTTAATTATTCATTGTATCTCTTGAGATTCAATTTCCTTAGTATGACATTTATTACTGATTCACCAAGCCAGATTCATTCATATTAATGTGTTTGAAAAAATCATGTTTTAAGTATAAGCATTTCAGATAAATAAAAGGATTAGTCACCATTTACATCTTCAGGGAAAGCCACATGGTCAAATCAAGCACGGATGAGTTAGCCCTGAACAGAGTTTTCCTTTTCATATATCTGGCAGTCAGGCAGTTCAGATAAAATATCCATACATTTCTTAAAGTACACTTTGAGCTTTTAATTATGAAATAAGGTTATGATTAATGAGAAACTTGTGAAAGGATGTAAGCTCTATGCATTGGGGACTCAAGAAAACTTACAAACAGACCATTTTCAAGACACTGAAGTACTAAGTAGTTTTATCTTTAAGAAGTCCACTTTAGTGCATCGTGACTTTGAAGGGCTAGTAACATCTGATTGTTTCACCTGACTGCTTGCGTTATTAATGTCTCTCTGAAATTCCTACAGCTTTGAGTGTCTCTCCGTGATGCACAGAGCCATAGTACAGAAATTGTCGAGAGAAGTTACTCTTGGCTTCACTCAGCATTGCTAAGTAGCAGTTTTCACCAAAAACTGAATTGCTTTCACCAAAAAGTACCCTTACTTCACCTCCCAGTCGCTGGGTTTCACTGATGTGACCCTCCGCTCAGAGGTTGGTGTGTTGTGCACCAAGGCTGATGCTACAAAGGCCAGGCAGCACAGCCTGGCTGGGGAGAGCTGTTAACCCCCAGTGCCCTGCCTTGTCCCACCCACCAGTTCTCAGTTGCAGGTACCAGCCAAGTCAGCGTCCACAGAGCCAGGGGGCTCTCACTGCCTTTTCAGTGCCAAAAGAATGATGATTGCATGATCTGTGCCTAAGTGGAGAAGTATTAAAGCTATTGCCTGTAGTGTAAAAGTAAGTCTTCTCTGTAGCCGTGGCTTAGTTTATGTTAACTTCCAGAGCTTAACTGTTAGAGGTACTATTTAATTCTGCATGCCTATTGCTAGTATAGCTGCTTCTGTATCAAAAAATGTTTTGCCTATGTATTACTATTATATATTCGATACATATAGAATCACAAAATAGTTTGGGTTGGAAGAGGCCTTCAAAGGTCATCCAGTCCAACCCCCCTACAATGAGCAGAGATCTTCAACTAGATCAGGTTGCTCAGAACCACATCCAGCCTGGCCTTGAATGTCTTCAGGGATGGTGCATCCACCACCGCTCTGGGCAACCTGTGCCAGTGTTCTACCACCCTCATTGTAAAATATTTCTTCCTCGCATCCAGCCTGAATCTCCCCTCCTTTAGTTTAAAACCATCACCCCTTGTCCTATTGCAACCAGCTCTGCTAAAAAGTCTCTACCCATCTTTGTTATAGGCCCCTTTTAAGAACTGAAAGGCTGCAATAAGGTTTTCCCAGTCTTCTCCAGGCTGAACAACCCCAATGCTCTCAGCCTTTTTTCATAGGAGGGGTGTTATACCCCTCTGTGATTGTTTTCGTGGCCCTCCTCTGGACCCTCTCCAACAGGTCCATGTCTTTCCTGCACTGAAGGCTCCAGAGCTGGACACAGGACTCCAGAGCTGCAGGTGGGGTCTCACCAGAGCAAAGCAAAAGGGCAGAATCACCTTTTCAAATCAAATAGTTTAATTTGCCAGTTAATGTACAATTAACTGTTTTCCATTTGTCAACCATGTAAACTTTAAGTTCCTACACTGTTCTAAAGTATGAAGTTCGCTCTGAAGGCACAGTGGGGAACCAGTCACCTCTGCAGATTTAATTCAATAGTTATTTTCTTACTCTTAGGATGAAGAGCACCTACACCAGCTGGATGAGCAAAACAAAATGCTGAAAGAAAAATTAGTATCTCGTCTCCGGTTTGAGCCAGATAGGGCAGAGGCACTGCTAATGGTAAAAGGCAGGGATATTGTGTGTGAGCCAGCTGACAGCAGTGAAAACAACAACATTAAACAGGTGAGAATGTGCATGATCTTAAACTAGACTGTGTGTTAGTATTTGAATATCTATTTTGAATTGCAGTTAATATCCTCCTAGCTATAGTTATACTAGAAGTCTGCCTTAGAGTTTATTGTTACAATTATATATTATCTTAAGCTACAGTGAAATACAAAAGCATGTACGTTCCTGAATCCTTTCTAAATCTGGGTGCCCAACAGCTCAAAATGAGAACTTTAAAGGTTCTTGTCAGTTGCTGCTAACCCTGCACTCATAAATCAAAGCCAGCACTGTTGCATTTGAGCTTCTGGACTGAACTCTGGGCCTGGGCAGCTGTGACTGTTGAAAGTGTTATGTCGCTGAGCTCTTAGGGATGTCTTCAGAGTGGTCCAAACCCAAACTACAAACAGACTTGTAGTTGAACACAGGGGCTTGTAGAGACTCTCCAGGCATTTGGAACAGCATAATGTTTGCACAGCTGATTCTGTTTGCCAGTGTGGCTTTGGGGATATTGGGATGTTTTGTCAGACTCAAAGGAGTGATGTTAACGTAATCCCAAGATTTAAAGTATTTTTACATACAGTATTTTGTTTTTTTTACAATTCCTTTTTAAAATCTGGCTTCTGTCTTGGACAATATTACATGAACACATGCTAATTACATATTTGGTGCCTGTGTCGTCATGGGAGTGAAAGGCTTCCTCCTAGGAACCTCATAAGGTTCTTAGCTTTTTCTTATTCAGTATAAACTCTTTATTCTTATCTTTCACATATGATAGGAAAATTCTGGTTTATGTTACTAATTTGAATAACCAATATCAGACCTCTAATTTTATATATGTGAGTGCCTTACTCCCTCTATAAATCCATGTAAATGAATCTAATTTACATGATTAACAGAATTATTTTCATGTAGTGTTTGACTCAAGTGTCCTGGAAAACAATTTGTTGTTTTAAATTTGAAATTTCTTTTTCTGAAGGTTTTTACCTATTTGATAGAAACAGAAGAAAGCAATTTCATACTCCTTATGAGATACTAGACATTCATTTTAGTGCTCTGATCACCGTTATTAAGTAATTTCTCAAGATTCTTTTTATAAGCAAATTTTCATACACAAAATGCTGGATATCTTAACTCAGAAAAACTCTGTAATGAAAGCTGAGCTAAGCCATCAATTGGTTTGAAAATGTTTTCCATGGCTGTTATATATATATATATATATATATATATATATATATATATGCCTTCTTTGATTTTTTTTTTCTAGATTTACTATATGACCAGTCACTCAGTAGTTATTGAAATTAATTTATTTCTCTGCCCTTTGTTCCCAGTCATCCTCAGCAGAGGAGAAATACCCTATTCTTCGCACAGCAGTTTACAGAGCAAGCAGAGAAAGAAAACACAAAGCAAGGATAAGAGAGGAAGGCATTTGTTTTGGAAACGTGTATGTGAAATTCTAGTTCTTTATGATAACTTCCTGCTCTCTGCTATTTGAAATTTGAAACAGCAGTGGGTGTCTTCTACTGAATTAATTGACTGCTTCCCTGTGAAGCTTGGACTGATGCTCAGGATAAAGCTTACAATTTTTGGTCATTGCAATAGAGTCTGATCTCGTTTATGTCACTGAAAATCTGGAGAAGTCATTGCAAACACAATACAGTCTAGTCAAGAGGGAATGACGGACTATATGAACCCGTGCAAATGTATTCCTATGTACTGTGTTGCTGTCACATGTATACACAAAGACAACTCTAGTTTTCAAACTTAATGATAGAATATGATGGCTGAGTTGATTTTTTTAATGTTTACTGTCTGGAAGTGAAACTAAAGGTGTGTTCACATTGCTCTCGGATGCTGTATCAAAACCCCTTTGAAGTGGCATGATAAGGTGAACGGATGATGTTAGTGGCCAAGAATTGAAGATTCAGAAAAATAGAAAATTACTGTAGTGGGATCAGTGAAGTCCAGGATCCTGTCTCTAATATTAGCAGGAGTAGAGGCTATTTAGGGAGACCACACAAGACTGCGTGGCTACCTTCTGTGGTCAGTTTCCCTTGTATTCCCCTTACATCCATAGGTATTTGATTATGAATGTTTGGGGCTGTAGTGCTGCTGTGTATCGATTTATGAACCTGTTGACCCCGAACTTTTCTTCTTCGTTTTTGCACCTCCTCATGCTGTCATCTTCCACAGATTCCTGTGTCAGGAGGCTCTAGAAGTTCATAATCCCCTCTTCTGGCAGTTCATCTTTTCGTTTCCTTTCCCTTTTACACAGGTGATGAGGAAGGAAATTTTTTTTCTGAGGCTGAAGAGGCATGCATGCCTTCTTAGAGGCAAACCTCCCTGAATTTTGTAGATTGGATTAAAACCACACTTAGGGAATTTTATCCTAAATAATTCTGGGGTTCTGTTGGGTTTTTGTTTTGGGGTTGGGGGGAGCTGCTAATGAAATTTGTTTGCCAGTTCCTTCTCAATGGATCTTGAACTAATTGATCTCTTGCATCTGAACTCATATGAGACCTGTAGACCTCTGGAGGATGTGAACAACTCAGTTTGTGAAAGATCAGGTTTTGTATGATAGGACCTCAATTTTCATCAGTCCTGAGCTAGGCTCAGTGGTCTCCATCTCACACATCGGGAAGTATCTGACCAGTAAGGATCTGCATTCTGGTTGCATCATCAGCCACCATACATGCTGCTGATTGTCTGGTTTAATTAGTAGGTGATGTGAGAGAAATTGAAGATGGAATTATTTCTGGGGAGTGATTAGGGGAGTATTAAAGCATGGATTAGGAAGCTGCCAGTCTTCATTAGTTTCAGTGCTCACAGTACGAGTTAGTTTGTATTTGTGTATTTTGCCTACTAAAAGTTTTTGCTTTTCCTTCAGAAAAGCATGTTAAGTGCTGCTGCTAGTATATATCAGGGACTGCTAACAAACAGATTTCTGTCTCATCCTTCATGGACAGTATTCGACTTTGCCAGCACTTTATCATTCATCAGTTGAGAGGAATCTTATTCAGGGTTTCATTTGCTGAGGTTTTGCTTTTTTGCTCTCACTGCTGTTTTCTGAAGGCACAACTCCACTTAGGACAGAACTGTGTGCACTGGCTGTGCCATCCAGTTCAGCACAGTCCAGTTCTCCACTCCTTTTTTCAGATTTTTCTGAAGTTCTTTAAGGAGCCTTCAGTTAGCTCCCAGCCCCCAAAATAAAGGATGCCCCTATATCTTTGAATGAAAGAAGATAGAGTCTCCATTCATAGACTCAAGTACAAGATAGTTGCTAACCACCATAATTCTTCTTTCCAGCCAGGGTTTGTGCTTTTTTATCTTTTGGAATAAATGTTCATATTTGATTGCATGTTATCACATGGAAAATATAATTCATAGCGAATGAGGGCCATTACAGGGGAAGTTTATATTGATCTACCGACCTAAGAAAGATGACGGCAGACCAGTACAGTGCAACAGTGTCCTAGCTGGAGGAGAAAGAAGTTATGGAATAGGAAACTTTTGAGATGATTTTTTGTTTTCTTGTGCGAATAGCACTCACTCCTTCCTTTTAGTAGTTTTATGTTGGAACTCTGTCCTGGAAAAGAAACTTCAAGACTTTTGCATTGATATTTCATTCTTTTGTGCGTATTTAGTCTGTGTAGGCTGTTGCTAAAGCAGAAAGTTCACGCATGTGAGTTTTAGACAGTTTCAGCTGCTTTGAAGTGATTCTTCTTTGATGCCATTGCCACTCCGATGTAAGATGGATTATGAATTAGCCTTTTCAGTCTGAATTATATAGCCTATTATATAGCATATTCACAACAGAGTTGGGCCAATGGCTGAAGTGTAAATATCTTGATTTGTTTTCCCACCACTGTTCCAGTGGTTTATTTTTGGTTGTTATTAAAGATGTATTAAAGAAGGACAGGGAGCTGCTGGAGAGAGTCCAGCGCAGGGCAACAAAGATGATTAAGGGAGTGGAACATCTCCCTTATGAGGAAAGACTGAGGGAGCTGGGTCTCTATAGTTTGGAGAAGAGGAGACTGAGGGGTGACCTTATCAGTGTCTATAAATATATAAAGGGGGAGTGTCACGAGGACGGAGCCAGGCTCTACTCAGTGGCAAACAATGATAGGACAAGGGGTAATGGGTACAAACTGGAACACAAGAGGTTCCACTTAAACTTGAGAAGAAACTTCTTCTCAGTGAGGGTGACGGAACACTGGAACAGGCTGCCCAGGGAGGTTGTGGAGTCTCCTTCCCTGGAGACATTCAAAACCCGCCTGGACGCATTCCTGTGTAACATTATCTAGGTGTTCCTGCTCTGGCAGGGGGATTGGACTAGATGATCTTTCGAGGTCCCTTCCAATCTCTAACATACTGTGATACTGTGATACTGTGATGTAATTGGGTAAATGAGAGCGAACTGTGCGTGAAATCACTACTTCCTTGATGGGTTTTATTTATTTTCCATTTTGTACTGAGAAGGGAACTTTTTTGGAACTTTGGAGATTAAAAATGTATCTAAACTGTGTGTGCTTTTAGTGCAGGCAGAGGCTGTCACCTGCAAGCTGTACAAGAAGCTGGTGTCGCTAACTTTTCTGTGTTCTTCTTTTCTTTGCATTTCAACTGCTGCTGGTTGTTTTTCTTATGTTTTCATACAGGCAAGCTAATGTAGTGCATACACTTTTCAGAGCTCTCTAGCTTAACCTTGAATTACATTTTCATGTGTATTTAACTTAAGAGATTTTCAGATTGGTTTACAACTCTAAGAACGAACTTGAAGAACCCTCAAGATAATGCAAATCCTGCGCTACGAGGTTCTTCTTTGTATGCTTTCTCTAGGAAAGCATTTAATTAACAAAATACTGCTTATTATATCATAGCAGATACCGTGCTGTTCGAATTACTAAGAATGAGAACAAATTATAGCATTGATTTCTTTTTTTAAGTAGCATTTTCTTAGTTGTGTTTCCTAGGGCCTAAATTTAGCTTAATCTTCGAGCTCTTTTCGGCTAATCAAAATAATATGGTCAGGAGCTATGCAATCCTGCTTCTGATGCCGATAACACAAGAGGTAGGGCTGTAATTTTAGTTAGGGTTCTTTCCCCACCCTCACTGTTATCTTATTCATAGTGAACAAAGCTCTTCTTCTGTGTCCTAGGACAGCTGTATCCTCATCATAAATGCAAACCATTTGACAAGTCTTATTTTAGTTGATTGTTCTATTTTGCCTGTAGAACTGAATCTTCTCTTATTTTTTTTTCCTTCCTAAAAGACTATATTGTTCAGTTTTAGACTCACAAGAATACATAAGGAGGGAAGAGAACAATCTGTTTGTCAGCCTACTAGCATTTCAGAGCATGAGACAAAGTTAAAAAGCAGCACAACAAACCCAACATCCTTAATGTCAAAGAGTGAGCATTTGAAAATGACACTTCCCACAACTTCTGCTTGCAAAGGAGCTCAGCATGGTTTTGGCACACCACCTTTGTCTTATGTGCATGTTAAAAAACCCAAAATGACAGAAAGAGGGGTAATAAAAGAGATTACTTTCTTTCCTCATCGTTGTAACTGTTCTTTTCGAAACAGTTGTAAATGGACAGTGTCCCCCAGTGCATTTCTAATAAAGAATACTGTAAGTCACTGGTATTCCAGGTTGTTACTTCAGGTGTCATCTGATAGTTAATTTTCTTTTTTTTTTCTGCTGAAAATAACAGATTTACTAGGCTTCTAATATTTGGTGAGATGTAATACTGCAATGGGCAGATGTAACACGAACATACACTCTGTCCTTCTCTCTAAAGCCTTTGGAAGGGAATGATCTTCTTCCTCTGGGCATTTAAGGGGATGCAAACCACACTTTAATTGTAGGAGATGAATATAGAAAAGACTCTTGCAAAACTACAGATCTTTCAACAACCGAAAAGGAAAAAATGGAACAGTGGAGATATAAAACAAACTATAACTCAGTATACCAACTGTAAAGTGCATAAAAGTGTTTATTCTCATTTTAAAAAGTCAGTTATCCATGCTTCCTTCACGTGTGGATTTACCTGCTGAAAGTTTCTTTAAGTGAGAAGGCTCTGCAATAGGTCTCAAATATGCCTTTTCCAGCATGCTATAATTAAAACTAAATGCGTAATTGTCTTTTCTATTGTCCTCCAGCCAATTTGGGATTTTCTGAAGAGTGAAGTGAGATCATCTCTCTAAAGTACAAAAGCATAATTCATGGTTGTATGTTTGACGAAAGGAAACTACTCACAAAGACTTAGCAGCTCTTGTGATAGCAATTCTTGCTCTTTGAAAGTCATTGTAAGTTTCAAACTGACGGCAATGGGTCAAAATTTAAGCAGATCTGCAAGCTGGAGCTCATTTACTGTCAGTAAATTCTGGATTAGGCTTTGAATGAAACTTGACAAAAAACATTTTTGAATCAGTTGTGTCCTATATGTCTTCAGCACATTGAAAAAGAAAATTGAGAAACTGCCTTGTAAAACAAAGCATTGAAGTGTAGGGTGGCTCTGGCTGGGATGGGGTTAACTTTCTTTGAAGTAGTCTGTATGGTGCTGCGCTTTGCTTGTGTAAACTGCTAGAACAGTGTTGGTAAAGCGCCAATGATTTGGGTATTGCCAAGCAGTGCATTTCATGGGGTGCAGGCTTTCTGTCTTTCAGAATAGATGAAAAGGTTTTCTAGTCGTAAACATGGCCAAGCAAAAGGCAAAGTGAATGTTATCCTCCATACCCCCTAGGAAACAAGTGCTACATTTCCCATTCAACCATATTGAATGATGGTCTTGAATACAAGTTTTAATATACTGTCAACAAAAAGAAACAGCTTCATTAAGCCCATCAGAATGCATTTGGGGAAGTAGACACTGCAGAAATTTAAATTTGTAGGAAGATTAACAAATTAGAAAGTAATTGTGCATAATGATCTGCTTTAAACGACTCGTATTTTCCTTTTTGATGTGTCAGTTACAGATAATGTTAGAAAGACTGAAATGCAAACAGCAGTATTGGAACCAAGTTGCCATAAAAAGACTCGTGAGCAACCAGAAGTTGAAAGGCCTTCTAAAAAGCCCTTCAGAACCAAAGCTTGTTCTTATGATAGAACAGGTATGTAACTTGCAGCAGCATGGGGGAAGACTGTGCTATCAGTTATGCTTGTACAGCCAGTGTCTTTACTTCAGATTTACATTCATTTAATGGAGAATATATTCAATTAGCTACTCGTCTCTTTCCTGTGTTTAGAGTAAGTGTACACCTGTAAGGAAAAGCTGTAAATGAGAGAGTACTGTAATTTTAAACTCTATTTCAAAGGCTAATAACTTTACCCTCTGTATTTACTTTTTGATGTTTGGGGTCTTTTTTTATACCTGATCTCAGAGCAGAATTTCAGCTAGCATTTGAATTTTTTATTTTATTTTTTTATATTTCATAGTTAGCTACAGTAAGTTTTCTTTTAATCAGGGGATTTGCAAGGAGTAGTTATGTTTTCCCACTTGCCTTCCAGGAGTAGGGTGGAGGAAAAGAGATTTTGGCCATTATTTCTCCATTAAAGCCTGAGGAAGTGATACCACAACTGGATTTTGTTTTTGGCTTGTCTACAGTGATTTCTATGCACATTCTAATAGGGGTTAAAAAACATGGGGGGAAAAAATATTTTTAGTGCTTTCCAGGACTTCTCAAATTGTTTTCCATAATGCTTATAGTAGTTTTGTTCAGCTGGGGAGTTGTTCCTCTATCCTGGACCTGGTTGGTCTGATCTCTAAAGGGGAGGCATGTTTGCATGTAAAAAGAACTTTCTTTTCAATATTAAGAAGAAAAATAGTTATTCTTTTGTTGTCAACATTCTTTTTGTTTAGATGAGATTTTGCTCTGACTTCAGAAGCCTTTTCTTTCAGTCTTTTAAGCATTTGAAAAAGTCTTTGGCCTGTAAATCATGTTTTCTGCCGAGTACTTTGAATTCTGCTGTGTAAATTACACCAAAGATCAGTGTTAAATCTCAGGAAATAAAAATTGCTTTGCAGACATTTGAACCACTGCTGTTCAGCTGCAGGGAAATTTGGAGTAAGACCTTCTAGGGCACGTTTTCAGTGTCTTCCAACTCAGTCTAAATAACATTAGAACAATCCCCCACACTTGTTAAGGCTTATGGAATGAAACTAAGGAATGAATGGCTGGCTGGTTGGCTTGCTCGTGCGATGAGTCCAAAGATTTTGTGTTTAAGGGAGGGAACCCCACAACCTTTTCTTTTTTCTTCAGAAGCAATTGATGATGATGCTGTAACACATATCTTGAGGCTTCGAAGCAAACTTGGCTGGCAAACAAATGTGCAGTCATCTGAATTGTTACCTGGAGAGGCTGATGTGGCCAGATTTCAGAAGTTCACACTTAAGGTGATTTTTACCTTCCTTCTCACATCCTGTGCAATTAATTACACAGAAATGATGTTGGTTATGAATCTAAAATACTTATTTCCTGCAAGTTTTTGCTGCTTAAAAAGGACAGATCTGTTCTTAGAATCAACAAAACGTTTAAAAAGAATAAACTATTAGAATTAATTCTTATTAGCAGAGTTGAATTGTAATTTTTATATATAGGAAGTGGAAAACACATTATACTTTTCAATGGTCAGAACCATAGCAGGATTCTGAGAGGAGATGGTACCTAGAATTATACTGAAAGGAGAATAGTGGTACCTGGAACTACTTATTCCATCTCTGGTTGCATAGCAATCACTTAAACGTAGCACTTAGCCAGTGCTCCCAATAATTAAGCTGTTCTAACACTAAGCAGACTAGTGGTCATGTCTGTCCAGATCAGACATGCCAATCAGGAGGGCAGTATTTGTTGAGTGATACTGGGCAAGCTGTTCTTGGTGTAGCCACAGGGGAGGTTGCCTGTGTTCTCTTACTAGTTTGGTGCATTCAATGACAGACACACACGTATCTATCTGGTTTAATTATAAGTAAACATTATAATTAATGATTAAGTTAAATGCACGCTTTTTCATGAACAAAAAATAATAATACAGAAAAAACCCACCAGGTTTATTTCAATGTGCACAATGTTGTGAAATATTTTGGACACAAAATGAAAATAAAATTTGTGTTTATCCCTTGGGACTTCCCATTTCAGATATGACTGCAAAATATTTAGGAAGCATTATAGTTGTCCACAAGTCTACAATTTCTTCCAATTAAAATGCTGTATTTTCAAAACGCCTAGATACCACTGATATCTCTAGTCTTTAACTGTTGGGTGTTTGCTACTTAAAGGCTTTGTGGTGTTTTTTAAGCTTAACAATGCTTAACAGTTTTTATAGGTGATGAAATTGAATTATTGAAAAGTTTCAAGTTTGGATAGGAAATTTAGAATACTAACAAGGTTATGGGAGACTTTTCTCAACAAGAAATAGTAATATTGAAGTAGCTGCTGGTAGAAAAGAAATATTATTTAGAGTGGAAATAACAGAATTTAAAAATGTGATGATAAGAGAATAACTTGCAGGTCAATTATTACTAAACTTGTTATGCGGATGTTTGAATACTGTATTTATGTTTTCATGATCAAATCTAGAGATATATGACTTGTAATCCTGAAAAACAAATTGTATATCTGCATATAAATAATTTCCTCTTTTGACAGAGACCTCTAGTGCTAGAAGATAGTGGGGAATATACATATTGTCTTCAACGAAACAGGAACAACTTTAAAGCTCCCTACAACCCGTACGATTTACAGGTTGTCTCTGTGAATACAGCTATGCATAGCAAAATATATTGGACTGTTTCAGCTTCGTATGTGTCTAAGGTAATGTTGTACAGCACACAGAACAATATGAAGCTAGAGATTTCCACAGGAAGAATATTTTGCTTTCTCTTACCATCTTGCATTCCCATTGCAATTATGTGGCTTTCTTTGCTTACTGGTCCCTTCTAAAGACAAGTCCTCTGCTGGCTTTGAGCTGAATATAGCTCATCCTTTTGCTCAGGCGTGTGTTTGGCTCTTGAACCACGCTCTAGTTCAAGACTAGCGGTATCAGAAGATGGGTAACTTCAAACTTGGCACTCATTACCTACCTTCATTTCTGAGCACAGTAATGTACAGGGAACACACTCACATCCTGCATGTCCTGATCTCAGACAGGGGCTGAGACATACCCTCTGCTCTGTTCATGGAAATTGGTAGTGTTTATGACTTACCTTTGCTTTTTCTTCCTTCACTCTTTGCATTGTAAAAGATGAGCCCCTAGTGACTTACTGATTAGTCTTTGCTTAGTCTTGGCAGTATTTTCTTTTTTAAAAAACCAGAAAAGACCAGAGTTTATTCTGTATCTCAGAATGAGGTCTCACAGCTGGTTTAAGCCTGTGTAAAGCAGCTAAGAGACTGGCTCTAAGCCACCCTCTCCATTGCACTGGCACTGGTGGTTTCATGGCCAGTCTGTTGGATTGTCTGGCTAATTTAGGTGAAAATGAAAGAAAATACTTTGTATGTGTATTTGTCTGCTTGCCAGGTTAATTGTCAGTCAGATTAGAGAGCTAATCCATCTCACCAGGAACGCAGAGTACCGATATTCCTAAAAGAAGTGTGCTAAAAATAATACCTTTTAAGAATATGAGCATCACATTGCAGGATGTTTCATCAGTTCTTAAATGTCTTTGAAGACAACTCAACTTTGAAGCCCTTTTTCTCTTTAGCATCAGTAAATTTTAGAGCCAGTATGACACTAAACTTGCATGGAAGAAGTGATAATTGCATCATTTACATAATTGGATTGTTGCTGGATGCTAAAGTGAAACTTTTTGTTGTATGTATGAGATACTTAATTTAAATGTCAGAAAATTATAGACATACCTTAGAAACTCATGCAATTCCTATTGTTAAAATGGGGAAAATGTGTTTTCTACCAGTGGAGGTACTAACCTTTTATAAAACCAAATTGGAAAAAAAGAACAAGTGTTGGGAACCTGACTGGGGGAAAAAAACCTACGGCCTCGTTTCTTTGCCTTCAGAAAAGGCACTGTACTACTTGCTGCAGTACAGAAATTTGAAGTACAGCCAGGATTTAAATACAAAGTGACTTGTTCCAAATCATTGGTAGTAAAAGAGCTGCTACTTGCTTTGGCTAACCCACAGAATGATTAATTCAAAACAATTAATTGGTGCTTAGTAGCCACTCTTCTATCTTTTGTACTCCTATGAAAGATAATGAAGATTTCTATGTAAGTGCATCCCTGCGTTGCCAATTTACGGTGTTCTTGCCAGACTCCAGTCTATAATTTGAAGCTAATTTACAATTCACATTTATATCCTTTCACATAGGAGTACACATCCTCTTAGGAGAATGAAAATCTGTTTGCTTACCTTGTTGTTGTTCTAAGATGGACTTTGTCTACCTGAGAGGTATGGCAGAGGTTCGAGAAGTGGTTTTGGAGTTCGCTGCTAGAAGCTGTTATGGTGACCTATCTGCCCACGTTGTATTGGAAATCTTTCCACAGGTCTAGTTCTCTTTTCCTTTTATTCAGTGTTGCATCATGCAGCAATGGGAAAATACTGATATTCCATAGATTTACTTGCTAACAGTAAGTAAGTACATTTGCATTTCTCCTTAATTACTTATTTTGCCATAATTACTTATTTTGAATGATAGACACATCTTAGTATTTAAGATGATAAAAGCATCTAGTAACTGTAAGCTTGTTCAAAATTAAACAAAACCATGATTGGCAGACAAAATGAAACTTGGTGAGTTCCACCACCACTGAGGTCATCAATACTCATGCTTTTTGTCTTTGATAATAAGGATTTGGTAATGCTTGTCGAATTCTTTCTTAAAAGGACTTGTGTGTTTTTTCTTCTTCTTTTCCCTAGTTTTCTGCAGACCCTAAATTAGGACAGATGGAAATAACAGCGGTGCCACGGTGGCTGCATGAAAGACAGATGTATTATAAGTTACACAATGTGAAATTCATTTCCAGTTTCAAGTAAGGAATGTAAAAGGAAAAAAAGTTAACTAATTACAGTAATACATATCTCTGGGAATGTCATCACATGCACTAAATTTTAGGAAGCGAGTTTTCCGTTTGTCCTCTTTCAGGTTATACGGACTATGAAATAGCTTGTGCTGCTCGTTTATATAGAATGCATTCAAGTGAATTTTGTAGTGTAAAATAGAAGAAAATATGTAGTGGTGAAATTGTCACATTTTTCTGGCTGGCTGTTTTGGAAACATCAGTAAAAACATGATAGCTGAATTTTAACCTCTTGCTTTGACACATATTAAACATCCATCTCCTGTACCTATGTTTCAGTATTTTATTCGTATTGCTTTTTGGTGGGATATGCTTGTTTCTGGTTTATTTTTGGCTTTCATCTCTGGAAGATTGCTGAAAGTGATTCAGTTTTGGTACTTGACCCCATGTCTAATGTTTGAGTTGCGCAGGCAAGATTTTTGTGTGTTCATCAGTCATGACAATGATTACATGAATTTCACACATTTTTGCAACTGTATTTTATGTTTGCCAGTGTCACATTCCACATATAAAAAGTAAACAATGTCATAATAATCCTAGTTCGTTACACGGCTCCACAAATTTCTGGTAATATTTGTTGTTATGCATATGTGTGTATCTATGTCAATTAGAGAAGGAAGGATTGCTGCCATGGGAATGCTTAGAAGACAGATCAGCCAGTTTTAAACTTTTAAACAAAATTTCACCAGACTGACTTTCTTTAACTGTGCATTTGATGCTCTAACTGTGCTGAATGCTTAGTTCATATCCATTATCAGTCACTATCACTCTAAAGTCAGTGAAACCTTCACAATCTCTATCTGTGAGTATGCAGAACCACAGAGTAGATGTGGTGTGTATAGCGCAGTTCATGATTGCCTGGGTCACTGTAGTTCAGGAGGTAGGACTCAAAACCTGTCTACAAAGGGAAGCTGAAACAATAATGAACATGTTGCAGCTCTTCTCCCTGCCCAACCACATGGGGCATTCTACCCATTTATAAACGTGTTGTGTTTATGCTGGTTCTAGAGCTGCAAAAGCTTAATGAGTACTTTCCCAGGCTGAAGCATGTGCATTGTCCTGTAGCTTGGCTGGTTTTGTTTGCTGATTTTCCTCAGCTGCTGTTTCTATTCTTAAAGCAAAAGTAAAGCTTGCCCAGCTTTGCGGATGTGTGGCAGTTTGATCGCTGTTCAGTAGCCAGGAATTATGGATTCTGGGACCCTTTGTTTTCAAACTTGGCCATATTTTCAAGGCCTTTACTGTTATCCTGTCCTTAACCTACATCCCCAAAAGAAACATCTGGTATCAAGGTCCGGTTTACACAGGACATTCCAGCACAAGTTGGTAACAAGCCTAATGGCCAGCACTGGGGCTTAGTGCATAAGGCACAGTTAATTTAAAGCTTCTGGTCTGTTATTGGCAGTGGTAATGCTAAAATAGTCTTGGGCACAGAAAAGCTGATGCTGTTACGGTAGCTTAGGGATGCTTATGTTTGGGTTTAAAACAAGCTAATACTAATGTTTGCTTAGTGTACTTTTGTGAGTGCAGCCAGCCTCTTCTTTAGCTCTACTGTTCATAAATGTGTAAGGCAGATGAAGAGGTGTGGAGCAGATGTAGAAAGGGGAAACTGGCTGCATAGATCCACGTCTGTCTCCCAACAGCACCAGTGCTGTTAATGAGTAGTTGCAACAGCAGGTGTGACAGTCTGTAAAATTTTTATGCATAAATAATTATTTCTGTTGCTTCTAGAATGAAGAAGTACTTTCTAGTCTGGAAAATCAGTGTTAGAAGCAAGATGGACAAGACCAAGTCAGCTTGAATGTAGGATTGTCATGGGAAGAGAATAAAGAATACTTCATTCCCTGCTATACGCTTTACCCGTTTGCATTTGTTTTCCTTAAGTACTTTATAAAATCAAAGCTCAGGGTTCTCCAGATTAAAATTCCAGGCTCCCTCACAGCAAGATTAATGTACCAGGAAGCTTTTATTAGAGTAAGTCTTCCATGCTGTTGTGAACAGGTAATCTGGCATTTGTATAATTGTCTCTGATTTATGTTTGTCTAGTGCCAAGCACAGTGGGGTTCTGCTTTATAACTAGGGATTTGCGCTAGACATAGGATGAAAATAGTAATAATACAGTCTTGTCTTGTAAAATGACAGTGGTTGCACCAAATCCAGGCTAAATATGGGCTGGATGAGAAGATGGGTTTCAGTCTGCATGTTGAGATGAGTAAACAAAATCCCATAACACTTCATCTATTCTCCTTAAGGCCATCCTTTATTGGCATGTAAATAATACTTGTATTATGTAGGTTTGATAATGAGAAAGACATTGTTAACTCCTAACAAGAGATTTTTTTCTCCCCCTTTTATTGAAATGTATCCTATTTTTAAGAGGTTTTTAATTAGCCTTGTGTTAGACACTTTCTGGTGTTTATATCAAAATGGTTAGCCTTATGCTGAGAGCATAGGGATTAGATCTTTCACTTGTGCCTAGGGTAAGGAGCTGGGAAAGGTTGATGGCTGTTTTCTTCCATTTGAACAGTTAAGTGGAAAATTCATAAACTGTCAGGTGGTCTTTTGTCTAATTTTAAAGATACTGAAATAGGAAAGGTATTTGAGTAAACAGGGTTTTTAACTGCATAAAAGCTGAAAACTGTCTTTTATGGAATGCATCATTAAAAATAATACATGATGAGTTGGCTTCTGAAGAAAAAACCTCATGTTTTCTCCTTGGTTGGCATTAGTCAGAGACACTTTCATTAATTCATACATTAATGCTTAACAGATACATAGCGCTTTCCCTTAAGCAGATTTTTTGTAGGTGGCAAGTTCATCAAAATTCAGTTGGGGCACATTAAATGACCTGACTATAGAATATTTTTAGTATGTTTTATCAAAATGAGATTTGTCTCTTGAAACGTGTCTTATGTCCTGAAATCATACAACTTTAAACTTCTATAACCCTTTTATAAACTACGAAGTAGTCCTGATGCTCTTCACACTTCAGCACTTGAGGAAATTTGTGGGGGAGCTTTTCCTGGAGACAAAGATGGTGAGACTGAGCACAGTCCCTCTAGAGTCTGTACATTTGTTGAGGCTTTGGATTTGGTTTTTTTCTTCAGTATGTTGAAGACCTTCTTAATAGGTGGGTTAGGGCAGGAAATCACAGAAGGTCTTCCCATGCTATGTTGACTACACAGCCTGCTTGTGCAACTGATTTTTACTCAAACAATTTAGATCTCTGTGCATGAAGAAAAGCAATTCAAAAATTATTTTGTTGGATTTGTTCAAATTCTTTATGTTTTTCAAATGTCGTCTTGAGGCGAAGCTCAAGCTCTTCAAGCTCTGAAGTTTATTCATGCGATCAATGGTTATGCTTTGGTTATTTCTTAACCATTTCATACATGGTTATGCTATTTCTTATTTTAAAGTCATTTTAAAAAAGTCCTCTAAACATGGATAGTGAAATCCCAACACGTCTGACCTGCATGTTGGTTTGCTGGTTTTTTTCCGTCTTCTGTACAAAGGTGTGTACATTACAATCATAGAATAGTTAGGGTTGGAAAGGACCTTAAGATCATCAAGTTCCAACCCCCCTGCCATGGGCAGGGACACCTCGCACTAAACCATGTCACGCAAGGCTTCGTCCAACCTGGTCTTGAACACTGCCAGGGATGGAGCATTCACAGCTTCCCTGGGCAACCCATTCCAGTGCCTCACCACCCTAACAGGAAAGAACTTCCTCCTTATATCCAATCTAAACTTCCCCTGTTTAAGTTTTAACCCGTTACCCCTTGTCCTGTCACTACAGTCCCTAATGAAGAGTCCCTCCCCAGCATCCCTATAGGCCCCCTTCAGATACTGGAAGGCTGCTATGAGGTCTCCACGCAGCCTTCTCCTCTCCAGGCTGACCAGCCCCAACTTTCTCATCCTGTCTTCATACAAATCACATAACCAAAAAAACCCTCAGTGTCTATGTTTTGAGTTGGAGACCATATAATGGCTTTGTTATCCAAAACAAGAGGTTTGATCTTAGTCCACTTACATGTTTGTTCTGCCTATATAGTGCTCCTTTTGGGTGTATATTCCCCCCTTCAGAACTTGGAATTTAAGATTCTGTTATCAGGAGCATCTGCTGAAGAGACACCCTCCCTTTGAATACTCCAGTGCTATCAGCCAAAGGTATAAAACTCATTGCTGCTTCTCATCATCTTACTAGTACCCTAGTCCTTAGTGTGTCCTTGCTAGTACTTAGTGTGACATATTTTAATAATGTTATTATAAAGGAGTTACATGTTAAATAAAGGAATATCTGCTATCATTTCAGTTGTCCTAAGTTCTCAGATTTTGGATTACTCCTGAACAACTGGTTAAGATTAATATGAATTATTTTTGAAGAGTAGAGAGATTTTAAAGGAATCTTATGTAAAAATGTAAGAAGAAAACAAATATTCTAGAAAAGACCAGGCACTCAGCAGCTCTCTGGACTTGCTAGGAGAGAACATAAATTACGCCTCATGGATAAGGTGCTCTAGCTATAGTTGTTCAAGGATTTTTGTGAGAACTAAAACCCAGTCCTTTACCTTTGAGAAAAATAATGTGTTTACAACAAAGAAAACCAGAAATGTCAAAACCAAAGCAACACTGGTCTCACAGCCATCTCTTGGTGCCTTTTAGGTTCAAGGTCCATAGAACTTCTACCGCCTGACTGATCTGAATGGTAGCTCACCAAGGACCCATTCAGCAGCTGATGGTGACAGCCACCAGGACATCATTTGGTACCTCAGTGCTCATTTGCTACAGACTGCTCTTCTTGTAAATGTGGTAAGAATTGCTTAAGTCTTGTTAATTCCACTGTTAATTACAAGCATACCGTTACTCGTAGTAACTTCACCACTACTTTAATATGACAGTCTATAATTTGTGACTGTTCCTCTGTTGTACCACATTCTGCTCAATCTGAGGACTTACTAGTGAGCATCAGCATTCTTTCTTTTTTATGGTATCAGTACTAAGCTCTGTTTTGCTCGTGTCTAAAGTTATTTGTCGCCTGATACCCAGTGTTGGTGTTAATTCTTTTAGGGCTTGAGACAAATTCCCCAGCTTGCAAAAACTATGTCAGTAGCAAAAGCTAGATCCTGATCATGTTTTCCTTCCTTGCTAATCAAGAGGGACTGAACTAGAAGTACAATTCAGATGAACAGACACAAGAAAGTTGTCTTCACAGTGTTTGACAGTAGTCAGCATATTTGCAAGGCTACTATAACAATGCCTGCTTTGGAGGGGCGGTCGTGGATGAAGTCTTTAACCAAGGGATATTACTCTCACTTCTTGTTCAGGTTAACTAGATCATCCGTTAAGAGGAGCTTAAGCAGACATACCCATATAACTAGGACAAATCACTTTCTTCAGGAAGACATCTGCTTTCAGATTTCAGAGCTTGCCAAATAGAGCAAAGTGCTGCAAATAAAACTGAAAGCTCAAATCATAAAAAGAGCTCTTTCATAAGCAAAACTGCTAATAAGAAAAAACAATGCAAATAGAAATAGCAAAACATTGTCTTTCAGACAAGATAGAATTGTATCAATCGGTATTCTTCTAAGATTTCACTTTTAAAAACCTCCAAAATGTTTGCAGGTGAAATTAAGATTTTTATTTTATTTTTATTTTAAATCACAGAGGGGATGAACTTGTGTCAAATATAGTACTGGAGGAAACCCTGCATGAGAGAACCAGAATCTTCTGGTATTGCAGTCAGGTAACCACTTTTCTGGAATGTCAGCAAAGATGAAAATAACTGAAGTTCCTCCTTTTTGAAATCATTAGATTATTGAGTACTTCTACATAGAGTTTAAATAGAGTTTAAGTGTATTTCTCTTTAGTCTAAAGTAAAGATGCCTCTGGTGAGGCTGCAGTTTGTGGTAATTCTTTTACCCCTCTAACAAGAACATGTCAAGGGAGTAGTACAAGTATTGTGCAAGTTTTTTCCCTTCTCTGTTTACTGCTCCATTATATCACCAGTCTCCCAGCAACTTCGGGGCAGTTAATTTGGTCATTCTGACTTAAAAATGCAATGGGTTTTTCTGTGTCACTTCTTTTTTGGGTATAACATCTCAGGAACATTAACAGAGTTACTAAACAGACAGTGACTCAGTTGCTCTGCCTCCTTGACTTTCATCTTCTTTCTTTATACTTATTTAGGACTTTCTCTGTCTCAAACATAAGGGTCTTTGTTATTTTGGATTCAAAATTGTGATTTGCTCTTTGGAGTGTTTATTTTTAAATGTGTGAATTAGATACATGCTACCCCTGGTGTATTGCTTACTAAGATGTTCTGTAGAGCTTTTATAGACTCATTTCCCCTGCAGTGAAGTATTTCAATTACTTCGAATCCTTTGTGTAAGCATCACTGACAATGCAATATAGCTTCAGCAAGGGCTCTGTGTGCAACCCATGATAACCACCCTTATTTTACAATGAAGGACTTGATCAGGGAAGGAAGAAGACCTGCTTTTTATGTTGTTTGCTGAAGGTTCAGAGACATTCAGAGTGCCACCACTAAACTGAAGGATGCTGCAGAAGGATGTTAGGTTTTTGAAGTTCTTTCTGTGTGAGCCTTGTCTATCTGGTTTGAATAACTCTACAGGAAACTTTGTCATTATTCTTTACTGTGAAGGCTGCAACAAAGGGTGAGAACAATGCTTAAACCCATGAGCAGATTGGGAACTACTTGTACAAATAGACCTATGGTACCAAAACAATGCATGTGTCACAAGATTAAGAAATGAGGCTTAAGTGGCAGTGGTACTTTAATTGTAGAAGGATCATTTCAGAAAGTCTGTAGTTCAGCCCCAGAAATGTGGGCACTGCTATATAAAATCTGTCCTGAAAAATTAATATGATAATAAAGAAACACTGAGGGGGAGAAGCTGAGAGGGAAGTAATACTGAAAATATCGGTACCATAAACCAAGAACTTTTAGGCAGGCTTTGAGGTAGTTTTAAAGTGTTGTGCAGAATATCAAGCTGAATAAATGTAAGAAAATACAATTTTACGCTCTCTGCAGCAGTTTGTCTTTTTGATAACACTGTTTCTCAGAGCTGCAGTAGTTTAGAGTGCATTTCAGTAATTGCTTGAAATTGAGTTTCTTTTTCTACCTCGTCTTACATCTGACTGGGCATACTTCAAGAACATTGCAATTACAAGTAGAATGTGTTAAAGTAGTCCTTACCTTAACAAAATCTTTAGCCTTAGTAGGCAAATGGTTGCAGTCAAGATGGTTTTAATGTACGAAATAAAACTTACCTTTTCTTTCCCCTTGCAATGTTAAATCCACAGATGACAAGTCTTCTGTCTCTTAGCAGTTCAATGGCACAAGGAGAACCCTACAGCAGACGGTTTATATTATTATTATGGTGAATAGCACTGCCATTGCAAACATCAAAATCAGCACTACAGAAAGAAGTGTCTTCAGAAGATTTCAAGCACATTCCAGTTAAGTATACGGATGCTGTGAAAGAAGCTGTAGGAATGACTACTGAAAAGCATAGACATATGATCAAAGTCAAAAGCTTTAACTGTCAGGAAGACTGCCTTCCGTAGTTTGACAGCTTTCCGGTTGGCTAATATAACACACTTGTCTATGAATAATTAAATGGAAGAAATTAATTCACATCTCTTTCAATTAAGTGGATTTAGAGCTGGTGAGACATAAACACTGATGGAGATAAACGAGAATATGTTATGTGATTGAATTTCATATTTAAAATTCAGTGATGCTTTGAAATCAAATGCTGCTTCTTGACAGTGATGCCATCAGCCGTTTATAATGTCTGCTTGGCACTCAGAACCACATGCTGTGTAAGCCATGGTTCTGCCTCAAAGGGCTACGTGTGATAGCCTGTAGGCATATTCCTAAAGTAGATATGCATGTATTTTCTCCGTCAGAACTTCTTATTCGGGTGGTCGGTATTGGGCACGTTGATGCTTCGCTTCCCTTTCTCCTGGACACATGAGAAATAAGATGGAATCATTCTAGTTCCTTCCAGATGCCGCCTGGTGACAAGCCAAAACATGTCTATGTCTTGCAAATGATTTAGCCACCTGTGGCTAGATGCCTTCTTTAACTATTAGACCGTTTCTGAGCCATGCAGCACAGTGACAGTGCTCAACAGAGTGGTCCCACAATTATTGCTGTGAAGGATTCCAGAACCAGCACATGGATGAGCAGAATGCACATGCACATGCTTCATTTCTAGTAAGCAAGCGCTAGTGAAAATGCCAGCCAGCTAGTGTATACGTTTATAAAACTATGTGAAATGTATTGAAAATTGTAATGTAATTGTAATGTATTTGTAGTTCATCACAATGAAATATTTGAAGATTCTAATAATCTGCTTAAATTATTGATATATTTTTCCTGTTTCATTCATTCCAGGGAAAAAAAAAAAACAAATCTGGAAAAGTATCCTGATAAGTTGCAGTCCTCACCAGGGAAACTTCATCTATTTGCATTTACTGCGGCAACTGGAGGTGTGTTGGGATGAAGGGATGATTAAGGAGATGATTCTCTGCTCAGCATAAACACCCTGTATGAAACTCCTGTAAAAATAATAGGAATAACATTTGGTTTTGATGATCTTGTTCATGACATATTTGAAAGAGAACCACCCCCTTCATATTTTTATATGTGAAACATACCACATGTCACTCATTAATATTACTGTGTTTCTGCTGTGCTGCTCCATTTTGCAAGACCAAAACCTTCAATTAATCCGCATGGTTGGTTTTAAAAGCCTTCTCTTTGAATATGATTCTGCACATTTAAGAAGAAAAACCAATGAGTAATTCTCTCCTTATTTTCAAAGTCAGTGCCAGATTGTGTTCCACAAATCGTACCTTTTATTATAAGGATTAGACACAGATCAGGAGAAGATATTTGTCCCTGATAGCTATCAGAGCTATCAGAAATACTGCTTTTCTGAGGGAGGGTCCATGGTGAGAGGGTTTTGCATCCTACTCAGGACGGAGCAAAGGTGTGATGCTGCACAGCCTCTCCCTCTCATGGGAAGGCAGCTCCATCCTCCAGGGCATAGTCTTGCCTTTCTCTTGCAGCATGAAGTGTTGGGGCACACTGGGTAATTCAGAAAGCTCAAAACATCCATCTGGCAATATTGGAGACTCTGTACTTGGTGTCCTTCAGCAGATTCATCCAAGTAACTATTTGAGAAAGAAATCAGGAGGTTTAAAGGGAGAAGAAATAAATACCTAGGTTCCTTTCCATTAACTTCTTTGCAGCAAGAATTGCCTGTCCCCTTCAGCTTTGCCACGTGCATTCACCAATTTCAGCTCTTTTTCCTAGTTAGTTACTACAAATGTCATGGGGTTGCTTTCTCATCAAATTAATGAAGTTTTCTTACTCTATTCCAGACTCCCACAGCACCCATGGAAGCTGTGGAACATGTTGAAGGGGTTTTTGACAGCCAGGCTGGTAAGAAAAACAGTCTCTTTTGAATTATCCTAAAGGCAAAACGTGTGATCCCTATGAAAACAGTTTCATTGGTAATCCTTATCTCTTCTGATGAAGGCTACTTTAAGCTATCTGCCTCTCCAGGGTCTGCCTGGCAAGAGCATCTTGAAAAAACAGAGGTAACGCAGAATTCCTTAGCTCCTTCATCCTAATTTGTATTCTGAGGAATATTATTTTAAATGCTAAATAATGTTATAAATCAGGAATTTTTCGTTCTATAGGCCTTGCATTTCAAGCAAGGCACCTCCTGACAAGCTCTTGCTTTCAAAGCACTGAAGATGTTTTGGGAAGACAAGATCTGGAGGTTATAGCCCTGGCTTCTCTCCTGTTTGCACAGTAGCTGGATGAGACCTTCCCTGTTCAAAACAGTTTTCTCTTTAAATACACCAAAATGTTTCAGAGGTTTCTCAGCTCTGATGTTCCCAGGGATGGGAAGATGAATAATGGATGTTGGTTGGAACTAGATGAGCTTAAGGTCCTTTCCAACCTTAACTGTTCTATGATTCTATGTCCTTTACTAGGGATGTTTTTCAGGAGATTTAAGCTGCAGTCTGACTTTTGGAGAAGAGCTTGATTTGCGTGAGGAGGAGGAGGAGTCTGGTGGTACTGCTGTCAGTTTTACAGCTGTTGCTGAAGAAGCTGATTACTCTAATAGCAGATGAACTATGCCTTTAGCTTTTCTGCAGGTTGGATGTGAAGGATTAATTATTTAAACTGTTGGTGCGTCTATTTAGGCATTTAGTAATTTGTCAAAAGAAAATTAGTGTCTGGAATCAGTTGTCTCTGCTGCTTTTATGCTTTTTAAAGGGCAAGTTTAATGCCATTGCATCCAAAAAGTACCCTAGCTTGGGCCACTTGGTGTTCGATATTACAGATGCATTTCGTATTGCAGATGTATTGGGGTTTTTGTTCTTCACAAGAAGAACAAAGTTACAGCCTGCTGATAAACTTCTGCTGTAGCTGAGGTGAACTCTTGATATTATTACAAATATGGAAAACCAGTTGATGAAGACTGCTCCCATACGGGCTGCAGGTTTAATCAGTGCTACAAGAGGAAACCTTCCTTAAGAGGTGAGCTTTTCTTTTAGGTATAGGAACGTTTCAAACCATGGGTTTGCATAGTCAGCAGTGCAGCATTTAAAAATAATGACCTAATCTCACAGATTGTTACCAAAGAAACCCTACTAAAAAGTGTTCAATTTAACATGCTCTCAAAAGCAACTAGAAAGATGTTTTGAACCAAATGCTATTGTACATATCTGCTGTGAGAACCAGGCTGAAAAAACTCCTGCCTGCTGCAAAGCCTGCCTTAGCCATGCCTAATTTTTAACCAGAGTGAGGTGCATCACTAAAGCACGTCTCCTCTCCTTATTCCTTCAGTTCAATTTTTCTCATTTCTGGTTAATTTAGAGCTCGGCTCTAGAAGTGCATGAAAATCTGCAGCTGAATTAAGAAATGGTTTAAATGGAAAACTTGATTCTTCTTGGCCTGATTACATGAGCACAAATCAAAAATGATTCCATGGAAATCCATGGGGCTGTAGTGATGTAATCCCCGTATAAGCAGGAAAAGTAGATCATTTTTCTTACTTCTCATTGAAAAATAGTTTTTACTTTACATACATACTTATTCCACAGAACTGCTCTTTATCAAGCCAACTTAAACAGCAGACATTTGGTGTAAAGGGGAATTTTATGTTTTCCAAAACTAATGATGAGAAGACTTCTGTTTTTCAACAGCAATGTGTATTTTACCCAAAGCCATGTTATTAAAGTCAATAATTCATATTTTTGCCTTACTATTGTAATTTGGCTTCATTTTTAGCACTATGTAAGCAGAGACAGGATTCAGCCATCTATACTGCTTAACCTCCTTGTTAGTGATCATATGGTATTCCTTTAGCACTGAAGTGGCTAATGTAAGTATTCATTATAGCACGTTCCAGTGCATCTAACAGTGTCACTTACATTTAAATCTAAAGCACACCTAAATGAAAACTCAACTACATGGGGTTTATTCTTGCTCTTTCTTAAATTGCTCTCTATTCCAAAACTTAACCTCACGTGTTGAAACCTGCAGCGGCACATTGAGGATAATGAAGAACCATTTGACTGGCACAAGAAGTTGGGACTAAGTCACAACTGGAAGATCCCAGGTACCCTCCCATGACACCAGAAAGTAACAGAAGCGAAGCCTCTGCTTAAGAGGTGACAAACCAGCATCATTTCCCTGTGACACAGATTGTCTGGAGCCCCCGTGGTACTGCAGCAGGTGGGTCTGATCTTTATAAAGAGAAATCTCTGCCCAGGAAGCCTGTCTGTTTAAGCCAACACTATGTGGCAGGGAGGAGTGCTCGAGAGGGAAGGTGAGATTGGATGTTGTATGTTCTACTCAAGATACTATTTGTGCCAGGGGAAGTTTAGACTGGCTATTGGGAAAAATGTCTTATGGCTTCTCTGTAAGGGTGGTTAGACCTTGGAACAGGCTGCCCAGGGCAGTGGTGGAGCCACCATCCCTGGAAGTGTTCAATAACTATGTAGGTGAGACCCTTAGTGACATGGTCCAGTGTTGGATTTAGCAATGCTGGGGTAACGGTTGTACTTTATGATCCTAAAGGTCTTTTCCAACCTACCTGATTCTGTGATTCTATTCTATGAAAGCTGACTGCAGCTAACCACAGAATACAAATACCTCCGGTGCCACAAGTTCAATGTCTGTTTGTTTCTTAAAGCACCCAAATCCCTGTCTTTTATTTAATCACAGCCATGGCTCTGAAGTCAGGGTTATCCCAAATGCTTTTTAAGTGCATTTGTTAGGTGGAAGTAGCTGAGCCTGTGTAAATTGCAAATTGTATCTCTCATTTCACAAGAGCAGGAGCACACACAATTATTTAGAGCTCTGGCTTACTGCAGTAGGTAAGCACCCCGTTACCTCTGCAGGCCGCGCTGCACGTGTGCAGTTGATCCTGCCATCCTCTGAGCTGACGGAGGGGAAGTTTTGCCAGTTATCCACGATCACCGAATCTGTTTTCATCCCAGCAGCAGCTGTTACTCAGTAATAAAGCCAGTCGGGAACAGTGAGAGGATTCTGGGCTCTCATTTCTAACAGCAAACTTAGAACACAACTGTGAAATGCACACTGCAATTGATTTTCTTTGTAGGGGTTGTTTTCATAACAGTTTAACCAAACACAGAAGCAACACTTCTGATTGCAGAAATGCAGGGTAAGTTACTTGTCCTTGAACTTTTAATAGAACAAAAATCAATGGTAGTTGAAAATATATTGCTGCTTTTACTTAGTATCTTCTTTAGTATCATCTTGTATTATTTCACATCAAAATCTAATTCCTGTACAGAACTCTGTGGCTTGCTCGTAGAAATCAGAATAAACCTTTTTTATGTCTGTGGTTGTTTCACGGCTAAAGAACCATGAGCATATACAAACCTCTAGTTTTGCAGCCATACCAGTTTGAACTGAGAACTCTCCTCTCCCCATATACATATATATGTGTGTGTGTGTGTGTGTGTGTGTGTGTGTGTGTGTGGCCATGCAAGAGGTCTGGTCACAGTGATACTTCGGGCTCACTTTGGGGCTGGCAGATACTGGGTAACTCTGTCATATTTCCCTGAAATTCTCTCGAGGAAGTGTTTTCCTTACCAAAAAGGTTTGATTTTTTTTTTCCTGAAGCAGGGGACAGCAGACAGTGTGGAAGCTGCAGAACACTGTGAACCCTCATTAAATGAACACCATGACTGATGAAGCCATCGGCCCTGTAGGAACAAGAACTGTTGCAGCGTGCGCTCAGGTACAGCTCCCTTTGTGATCGCTGCCAGATCTCACTTCCACAGACACAGCCTCCTTGGCTGTTAAGGACTTTGAACTCCCATTTATTTTGGTAGGAATTGAGAATTTTGAGTCTGGCCAAGTTCCGTTCCCTGAAGGCTGTGACAAACAGATATAAAAACATACAGGAATCGCCATATGGTCCCAGTGTCTTTTGTCTATAGCATCGGTTTGCTTGCAGAGGAGTCCTGGCAAGACTGTAACATCACGAGTAGAGAAGAGCATGAAATAGTTCTGCTTTGGTCCTTTACACCATTCCATTCGAACAGCTTTGCGTGAGCATCATTTGTCTCACCAGTAGAAAGGCTTTTCTATTAATAGTTACAGTGCAGGGCTTTTTAAAGCTGCGTTGCCAAAAGCGAATGGTTGGAATTTTAATGTGGCTTTGAGGTTCTTTTCTCTTTTTCTCCCCTTTCCCGGTTCATTAATTCCCACTTATATTCCTAAGGATGCACCAGGTATTACAATACTCTTCACGGGAATTCATTTCATCCGATTGTAAGCTTTAGATGGATTCTCTTTCTGGGCAGTTGATGTTAACATTGGGAAGTTTCTGCAGTTTGAAATACAGAAGCAGTAAGGTCCTTGGTGAGGCTGGCTAAACCTGGCAATACATGGCTCCAAGAGGGAATACAAGCACCGTAAGGAAGAGTCCTGGGAAGCTGGTCCTGGAAGAGTGGACAAGCTTGTGTCTGCACATTCGAATCTTGGAATCAGGAGCCAGGCTGGTCACAGGAATACTTGCTTGTGTAGAGCAAACCAAGGCATTGCAGATACACAAATCAGTTTAAATGTAAGTTTCACCCTTGGGGTCTCTGTTAAATGTTTCTCCTGCACATCTGCAGACATTCCTCACTGCTGTTGCATGGACTGACTGAAACTCTCCTGGCACCTGCGTATTCCACAAGAAGTATTTCACAAGGGCAGTATTACTGGCTCAGAATTCCCCATTTTCAATTGCAGTGCAAAATGACTTGTAACATCTGGCTTCAGTGGCACTAGGGAGGCTTCTGAGGAGAAAGAGGGATGGTGTGAATGACAACCACACACACAAATAAGCGGCTGGAGTACCAATCCCCTTCAGCAACCTCATCCCTGCTCTCATGATGGGCAGGACCTGTTTTCCTCCTGGTATTCCGCACCACTGGTTGTGTTTACAGTAGTTCTACAACAGGTAGAACTGATGTTTTAAACGCCTCAGAAAAAACCCAAACCAAACCAAAGGCAGTGCTTTGCTTTTCTGAAATACTACAAACAGAAAAGCACTAAGTATTTTCTTCTAACTTTAGGGAACTTCTATAAGAGAACAGTGTTGGAGGGTTTGGTTATACACAGTGTTCTCCAACCCCACACTGCAGAGGTTTCACACCCTCCCTGGGACAGCTTTCACTCCACATGAGGCAAGAACTGTGCTTCTGGTGAGTTTCAATGAGCCATTGTAAATGTAATTTACACAAACGTGTAGCATTACCTCTGGTAAATAACCTTCTGAGGCAAAACTACCATGAGTGGTCATTTAGTTATGTTGTATTTCCTACAGTCTTGTTTGCATTAGGTCAGATCAGCACAAAATTGATTTCCTGTGTGGTACCTACAGCTCTATCCCACAACTACATGAAATTGTTTCATTTTTGACTTCCAAGAGAAGCTGTGGGGAAAAAATACAGTGCAAAACCATGCAAACCCAAGTGCTCATTCTGTCTTTTTACAGCTAATTTTAATGGAGGAACAAAAGGAGGCAAGGGATGAGCCTTGCCTCAAGACCCAGGGCACCACCACCTCCAGGGATGACAGCATCAGTCTACCACGTGAGCAAGGATGGAGCCAAGGAGTCACACAAGCAAGGGCCCTGCTGTGCCAGCTCTGACCCTGGAAGCTCTCAGACACGGTCAGTGATGAGACTTTCATTCATCTGAAGCCATCATCTTTCCCGGTAAAGGTAAGTTTTGCCTAACATGACAAGTTGCTGTCCACTGAGGTTCCGAGCCAGCTTTCCCTACCCCTGCCATGCCACCTACTTCTTAGTGCTTTGATTTTCTTCAGTTCAGAGAGATGAGCAAAGTAGCTGTTGGTGGCTCCATAAACTTTTGCATACAGAGAAGCAGAAGGAAAGGAAGAAAACAGAGAACACCTTTTAAATGGAGCCCTCCTTTCATCAGCGCCCAGGCAGGCAAAGAGAAGCACCACAAGCTTCGAGCAAACGTTTGTAACATTCGGCCCACAGCCACAGATACAGAAGGAATGTCAGCAGACACACACCTTTACTTCATCAGGTAAATCTCTTTTTTATACCCCACCACAAACTGGAATAAAAAAAAGGCACTAAATTTTAAGCAAAAGCTTTATTTCAGTTTATAGACTTGTTTGTAGTAAAAACAATTACTTCAAAATCAAATTCACATAAAACTCAGCATGTAAATAGAGGGAAGTTACCACTGCTCACAATCTGTTTCTGAAAGACAAGGGCTCCGTGTTACATTTCAACAGCCTTGTGTGGCAACAGATAAAACTGGGATGGCAGCAGCACCTCTTGCTTTGCAGAGTGAGGGGTTCAACTGCCCCCCCCCATCCGTACACTTTGAACCACCAGCTGCAGGCTGGGGCATTTGGATGATTGATCCGTTGTTTCCCATCAATCCACCGGGCAGCATATCCCAGTTTAATCTGCTACTGCACAGGAGTGACAGCTCCTCACTCTTGTTACAGGCACTGCTATCTCAGAGCAGGAATCAAAGTACTTGTCTTAAAACATTTCCCTTACAACACCACCATTACAGATTTTTGGAGGCAACTGTCACAACCAAGCTACATTATTTACACTTCAAATGTACAATTCTCCTTAGGAAGATGCCTGTGTACAAAATAGAGGGTTCTTTTATTTAAAAAAATCACGTGATAGTTTTTAATTACATCAACATTTTAAAAGAACTGAAAATAATCGATGAGTAACAGCAACATTCCCACTTCTTAGGAACCTTCCTGCAAGCATACAAGTACATGCATTGGAGTTAAGATTCTACTAAGCTGTTCTGGACGCTTTGTGCTATACAACCTTCTGTTGGAGGTCTGTGAAAAGCTCTCAGTGTGATGACAATAAAAGTTAGTTAATGCAAGACTTATTTCAGTGAAATTATTCTACTTATGAAGTCAATACTGCGAAGGCATCCGATTTACAGCCAGTTAGCCAGAGACCACGGCTAGTAGTAACTAGAACACATACATTAGTTAAAAAGTCAAATATATACAAAAATATATTAGGAAGTGGTTGAGTTTAACCACAGGCTCATGTAAAAAAATGTTGTTTTAAATAGCAATAGCAAAAAATAGCCATTTTCTCTATCCGCAACAATACAAAAGGCAAAACCTACATATGAGGTAGCGATGCCAAATTAAAATAAAAGGAAAAAAAACCCAACTTTGGATTGAGGAGCATGTCCTACATTTTCATAGCATCTCTTTCAATACAAATATTTCAGTGACCACTTCAATTGGTTTCAGAATTAATACATTAATTTACAAAACCTTTTTTATTCAATGAGCATATTTTTAAAAAGTACTGGAAATGGGTTTAGTTACTGGTATCTCCTATTCCTAAAAAACCCCAAAGCTTTCGCCTTTTCAAATCCAGAAAGACTGTACAGCAAAAACATGGAAGCTCTATTATACACACATGGTAAACGCTATGGTACATTAAGACATATACAGAGATCAGAAGCAGCCAACTGTGGTCATTTTGTTCTTTCCTGCACCTTTTGCTACCCTGTGCTCACCACTGGATGCAGGAGTAGGGTCTGCTACTCGCTTCCACAGCTCTGCCCACAGCTGGAACAAAGTGTTTGTATCATCTACCTTCAGGAGCCTGAGCCAGCAGCATGGCTTCTCTCTAGGGTCAGGGGTGCTGCCAGGAGTCCCCCTTGGTCTGAAACTGCCTCAAGAATGCAGGGATGGGATGGGATGATTGTGCCCTTTTACTTCTCCTCCCACTCCCATCCCATCCCTTTGTCCCTCCTGCAGGTACAGGGGTCACCTGAGCCTCCCTGACCAAAAAATCCCATTAATGAAAAGCCAGGAGGGGGACAAGCACCCAGCTGAGCTGTGCCAACTCTGGCCCGTGGCTGCAGGGCAGCACTGGCAATAGCACAGGCCCCTCACATGGGTCAAATCCTCTGCTCCCAGCTCCACCAACCAAAAGACCCTGCTGCTCCTTCAGTTCAGGCAACTAAGTCAGACAGCTGAAGTTAGATGGTACAAGCAACAGTAAAAAATGAACTGGATGGAATTTCTGATATTTATTGTATTAAGAAAATAATATACTTTACATCACAGTGCTTAATTAAATGCAATAAAAATGTAAACTTAGGATTCTAGATAAAATTTAACTTGAAAGATCAGGGCTCCAAGACTTTCTAAAATTCACAATTTTGGTAAAAATTGAAGTCACAGACAGTCAGTTCCCACAACTCACATTTTAAGATTACTTGTAAATAGCTGTTGATGCACTCCACTGTTTGGTCACCTTTGTTTGTTTGTTTTTAAAAGCCTAAATAACAAACAGACCAAGTGCAAAGGTAAGAGGTATATTTTTATTTGCAAAGAAACTAACTTTAGAAGGAATTTGCAAATCAGGCATCTAGAGTGCTCTAGTAGATGTAAGGAAATATGCGGTATGGTACACGCTGACAGTACCTTTCCCACGCCAAGCCGTATTTCTGCTTACAGTGATGTTCGTCACGAGCTTCTCGATGAACAAGCAAGCAGATGAAATAGATAACGTAGAAATATGGTAAAATGTGAGTAAAACCTGCAGAATAAAGTGAGAAAGTCTCTTTAGGCACAGCAAGGAAATGTTAGCTATTAACATGGACATGGAACTGTTGGAACAAGTCCCGAGGGCCATGAGGGTGATCAGGGGACAGGAGCACCTCCTGTATGAAGATAGGCTGAAAAAGTTGGGGCTGTTCAGCCTGGAGAAGAGAAGGCTGCGTGGAGACCTCATAGCAGCCTTCCAGTATCTGAAGGGGGCTATAGGGATGCTGGGGAGGGACTGTTCATTAGGGACTGTAGTGACAGGACAAGGGGTAACGGGTTAAAACTTAAACAGGGGAAGTTTAGATTGGATATAAGGAAGAAATTCTTTACTGTGAGGGTGATGAGGCACTGGAATGGGTTGCCCAGGGAGGCTGTGAATGCTCCATCCCTGGCAGTGTTCAAGGCCGGGTTGGACAGAGCCTTGGGTGACATGGTTTAGTGTGAGGTGTCCCTGCCCATGGCAGGGGGTTGGAACTAAGGTCCTTAAGGTCCTTTCCAACCCTAACTGTTCTATAATTCTATGTGCTGAGCTGGTGACATACTTGTCATAGCCTGAAGCATCTTATAGTTGTAAAGCATCAAAAGCTCACAGGATAGTGCAAAATGTGACATACCTACATGCAGAGAATGACCCACCAAAAATCCCAGAAAACAATCCTTAAAATTAAGTCTCAGAATTTACTAGCTTAACACATGCAAAGTTGTCACATATTTTAAGTTCCCTAGCTATCAAAACCAGAGAAATAGGTAAACCCCTACAAGCACAGAGCTGCCCCACACAAGCCTCACGAGGTTCTCTATTTTGGCTGGAGATGGTAACTCTATCTTTGCTCAGAGTGCACTACTTGACTTGTGGATGAAAGACTAGACATGAGCCAGCAGATATGACAACACTTTAACAAAGCCATTAAAAAAATGTAAGGAACAACTTATTAGCAAGCTCCATTGTTACTTGATGATGAAGTGTCAGAAGAGTCAAATCTATAGCGGGAGATGTCAGATCTACAGTTAGATATAAAGGATAAAATGTAAAGGAAAAGAGGTGTTGCATTAAGCTTACACCAGAGAAATTCATCATTCAATTCATTACAGGTTTTAGCATCTCAAATAATTATCACTTTGCATTTCAAACCCAGCCAGATGCTAAAACACACCAGCACTGTTAACAAACTCCATCTTAGCTTCAGGAACTTACCACAGGGGAGGGACCACGCCAGAGCCATGATGATATCACCGAGATAGTTCGGGTGACGAACAAAACCCCACCAGCCTGTGACAAGAAGCCCTTTCCCAGTTGCAGTGGGTATAGATTTCAGATCTGTGAATAGAGTATTGTAGTCAACACAACTGAAACGTGTGTTTAAACACTACAAAGAGGAGCTGTGTAGCAGCTGAACAAATACAAAATGCACTCACAGGCCAATTTGGGATCTGCTGGATTCCTTCGGAAACTGTTTTTCTGGGAGTTTGCACTACGGAATATGTAATAGCCAATACCTGAAAAGAAACAGTATTTGGCATTTTCAGTATTGTCCAGTTTTCTTCAGCAAAAGCTCTTGCATGCTCTCTGCCACTCTCATTACACTGAAGCCTTTTCCTTAGGAAAGGTACCTGATATTCTCCGGTTCTCAGCGCTCTAACAAGACAGGAATGCTAATGGAAACCTCTGTTCTATATGCTCTTGCACATTATTCCTAACATTTTGGAGAGCCTTTATTTTTACTTCTACTTTTATGTCTGACCTATAGTTTATTAATGTAAACTTGGGTTTGAAATTCACATAAGGTGATGTGCTGCAACAGCTCTACTAGCAGCCCAGTATTTGCTACAGTGCCTACTATGTAGACTGACCAACTATTCACAATATTAAAATACATGATCACAACATAATTCAGATAAAGCAAATAAAGAAAAAACACCCTGACAATGCAGAAGAGGTTGTATTTCTCAGCAGTGCTCGTACTAAGTTGTATTACCTTCATATTTTTTCCAGGTGTTTGAATTCTTTGACACTTTTACGAAAGCTTTCCTTAAGGTTTACTACTTAGATAAAGTGACAAACTGCAATGCCCTATTGGTGGAAATTTAACATCTCCTAAAGGTGCAAGATTGTTTCTCAAAGCACTTGCTAGATAAAAGAAGATGCTTTCTGTTGACATAAGTCTGTAAGTATGGGAATTAGGAAGGGTGATGCAAATGGTTAAATAACAAAAACCTCTTTTACTTTAGGTTCAGTAAAGCATAACTAACACGGTATTGACTTCCTTTTCAGAAGAGTCACACCAACTGACTCTAAAAGGCACTTCACCCAAAACATCCGAGTCACTTCTGAAACTCCAGATGACATCCACCTAAAGATGGCCCTCAACAGAGCAACTGCGTGTCTCATTTATACTTCATTAATAAAAGCTTATTACATTCTTTGTAGCCAGAGACATGCTTCTACCACCTATGGTAATGCAGAAAATATGATCACTGCATCTTAGCTAAAACTTCACCTTACAACTCAAAACCAGAAAATCAGTACTACATGATTAGTACCGTAATAAAATAAAAACGTTTACTATAACTTACTGTTCAGAATTGTGATTGCAGCAGCAACAGGCCAAGAAATTGCAGTAGGATGACCAACTAAATAGAAGGCCTGCAGACTGTAGACAAATGGAACCCACACCAGATCTCCGAATGCAAGCATGAATCCAAATCCATCATGGGTAATATCCATTGTAGTCAAAACGGCTTCCTAGAAACAAGGAGGAAGGAATTTAGAAAGTACAGGACTTCATTCATGTAACGTTATAATTAGAAATGCCAGCAGTTCAAGATGATTGTCATTTACCTCATTCCAAAGAGCATCCACCACATACAGAAGCTGAAAGCTGTTCACAAGTATCATTGACAGAGACGGCATGCTTTGATTGTGTATCTTCATCTCCGCCAAGAGCATTGCCAAGTTTATAACAACCTAGTTTAGAGAACATTTTATTATAAGTTTTCTGTGTAGAGGACAGTGGTCTTTTCTGTTCGACTTCCATTAATTTGGACTATTAATTAATAATGACATATTAATACAGATAGTTTTGACCTATGTGTAGGTTATAAAAACATAGTAACTTATTTCACAAACCACAGTTTGCAACTAACTACATTTCTGCAGCTGTATAACCTCAACACATGAATACTTTAAGAAGGAGTTGCATTTCCCATCAACCAAGGAAGCTAAAATGTAGAATTTTTCCGAAACTGCGTAAAAATGGTCATTAAAACTCTGGCAACATGAAACGTTTCTAAGTACTTTTTCCTGTTTATGAATACATATTGTTTCCTTAATACCAAACATACATATCTATGTGTGTATATATGTGTATGTATATTCTTTATATAAAATAAATATATATATAAACATATGATATGTGCACATATTCCATATTGTTATGAACTATATCATCTATTAATACATGTCTTAAATATCAATACATATTTTTCTACATTTTTATTTATAAATATATAAATATATAAATTTTAATATATAAATAATATAAAGTATATTTATATATCATAAATATACAATATATATTACATATATAGAGAGATATAGATACAGAATCATAGAATAATTAGGGTTGGAAGGGACCTTAAGATCATCAAGTTCTAACCCCCCTGCCATAGGCAGGGACACCTGACACTAAATCATGTCACCCAAGGGTCTGGCCAACCTGGCCTTCCCTGGGCAAAATACATCTATACATCTCTATAGAGATTACAGATAAATATAAAATAAATTCTAAATATCAAATTTGATGTACTATACATATATTTACAGATAGGTCCATCTATAGATAGAGCTATATAGTATATATTACATTTTATATTATATATATTATACATAGATTTTTAGCTATGCTATCTCTATAGATTTTTTATATATTTTTACAGACCTCTATTATATAAAGTATATTATATATTATAGATCTAATATAAAATTATATATACATCTCTATATAGAGACATAATATAAATATAATTCAATATATTTAATAATATATTTCATATTATGTATCTATATATAGCTATATGGATATATATCTCTATAGAGATATAGATATATATAGGTTTATATTTTACATTACATGTCTTTTATATTTATATGATATATATAAAAATATAAAATACATTTTTATATCTCCATAGAGATATAGAAATACCTGTATCTCTCTATATATTATATAGTTATATGTAATATATACTTATTATATACTATATATAATAAAATCATAGGTAGTATTCATCTATAGACAATATTACCTATATATAGATAATATATATACCTATAGACAATATATATAGGTAATATTGTCTATAGATATATACTACCTATGATTTTCTTATATATAGTATATAATAAGTATATATTACATACCTATAGACAATATATATCATATATTACCTATATAGATAATAAACATCTCTATATAGATATCTATATAGCTAAATATATAAAAATACGTATTTCTATATCTAATATTATACTAGAATATATGCATTCTAAATTATAGAATTATATCACAGTATATATCTACATAAAAAATATTACTTTATCAGATATATTATCTGTATATAGATATACATGTTATATAATATAAATATATCTGTCTAGATATCTGTATAACTATAGATATATAGATATCCATCTGTGTATATATCTATACATATCTATATATCTGTATTTTATATGTAGACTACATATAAAGATATCATATATTGTTATATATATTACATATTTCATATTATATACTTATATGCATATACATTTATAAATATGTATTATATATGAAATACATATACATGTATTTCATATACATGTATTTCAGAGGTTATAGATAAAATATATAAGTATATACAGAAAAATTGTTTATACAAACATAATATACATATTTGCATTAATATAAATGTTTTATATTTTACTTATATATGATATAGTTTTCTATATATATCTCTATATATATCTCTATATATAGTTTTCTATATAATTTTATATACTATACACATAAGCATGTATTATCTATTTTATATAGAATACATTTTATCTATTCTTATATATAAGAATATATATTATATATCTATATATAAACGCCCCATTTGTCTAATATTTAAGTGAATAAAGTAACTAAGATTACTGACTCACCCAGCCAATTAATCCTGGACGCAGCTCACAGAAGTATTTGAGATCAAAACTGCCAATACGAGGGTTTAATTCATGTCCAGTAAAAAAGTCATAAACAAAATACCCTGCAGGTAACACAGTCCTTGTTAGCAACATTCTTCTTTTTATCTGTCAATATCACTATGCTCCTCCCCATAAAGAAGTTCCTACTTTATATTACGGTTCTCTCATACATAAAAATCCTTTAGATTGGCAAGAAAAATGTAAGAGTATATGCAAAACACAAAGCACAACTCACACGGTTTATATTTTTAAGAGGCCCATATATTTTATTTACCAGGAGTAAACACTTTAGAAGTTATTGCAGTCTTATTTCTCCTTGACACTTGTTTCTTTTTTCTTTTCAGCCTTATCCTCAACCTCACATCACATTTTCTATGAATGCGGTCTCATGGTATTGAGTAATTCTACTTTTCCTCCTACTTAAGCACTCTTCTCTGCGAGCAAGAATTCCTTTAGCTGCGATGTCTAAAGGAACGTCACAGCTGCCATCAAGAAGGACAAGAAGGAATATCCAGTACCTGGACTTCAAGATACCCTGCACCAAGTTAACGAACAACAAGCACTTTACAGAACAGTTACAGAATGCTACCATGCCACTTACAGAGACTAGAACTGCATTTTCAAAGACAAAGCAATTTATGATCACTTATTTCCCTTCACGCATGTACAAGCTGCACTGATGAAGGAACTAAGGACTTCTGAACACTTCATCTTAATGCACTAAACGGTCTGTCCATAAACTCCCTTTCTTAGCCACCCTATGACCATTTTTAAAAGTAGTCTGTTTAATATTTAATGCCAGTCTATCCTTGTCCTACAAAACCGGCTGCATAGAATTGATACTTTCTAACCAGACAGTCTCAGGACTGATTCAAAATTTCTTTTGGAAACTCCATTCAGATTTTTTTAAAGGGTACTTTTAAAACCCAACAAGTGCACAGCAAAATTAAGCTTCGTAACCTCAAGTTCTGTACCCGACTTCCCACTGCCAAAACATCTACAGCTTTTGGTTTTCCTCTCCATTCCCCGCTGTTGAAGGCCCACTGGCAGGGGCACTATGAAGCAAACTAGACAAGCCTCAGCCAAATGCTGAAAACAGAAAGGAGCTGTCCTCTCATCTCTAAATGATTAGAGCAGCAAAAATATTTGCGTGTAAGCTACTTGAGATGATCCAACTACAATCTTAAGTATTTTACAGTATCCGAGTGTGAACAAAAACCTGCCATTAAACATGCAACATGCATTTTGTATTAGCTGCAAGTAGATATCAACAGTAATATAATAATCAGCCCTAAATCTAAGCCTTTCATTTATAACAATGAAACTGTAGCAAATAATTGCAACGAAATGATCCAAAATATTTCTAACTCACCAGAATTTCCACCGGGGGCCAGTTCTTCCTCGGGTGCTTTCAGGGACCGAATATACAGATAAATGCTCAACACCGTGGAAAAAGCTGCAGCTGACACTGCAAACTGCAGGAAGTGATCATACAGATAATGAAGTTCAAATTGGAAGTATAATAAAGTTCCAATAGCTGCAGCAGTCAAAACAAAAGCATAAAACCCTAGAGGATGTAAACGAAAGACATATTAGTGCAAATTGAAATAATCATTCTAGTAGAACCTACCCAGTCCAGCATTCCCGCATTTGTATGCCTCCCAAGACTTGCTGATAATCCAATAGTGTCTTCCACATCCCATGCTCTTCAGGTTTGAATTTCTGGGGTACAGCAATATACCAAAGAGATTCTATCTAAGCCCTGTAATTTCCTGTGCTCTTCATCAAGAAGGTAAGATGCAGAGACGCTCCGAGTGCAACCACATGTTTTACAAGGTAAGATCCCATTTCATACTGTAGTGGGAAAATGGATGCTGATACTAGTACTGGATAATGACAGTAGGTAACTTCAAGAAGAAAATACGGTTATCTTCATGCATACCTCGATAATAGTAATTAAAGGTTTCAAATAAATAATCAAGTAAAAACTTGAGCACTAAACTTTTGTAGTGTATTAAGTCACACAGAATGGTATGATGCCCAGATACCAGCAGGCAGTTTTACATGGCCCTCACCTAAGTACTTTCTACAAACCCTTTCACAGGGTCACAATGGTCGAGGTTAGAAGGGATCTCCAGAACTTAATTTAGTCCAACCCTCCTACTCACAGAGGGTCACCTGCAGCCCAGGACCATGTCCACACAGCTTTTAAGTATCTCCAAGGATGGAGATGTCACAACTTGTCTGGGCAACCTGTGCCAGCGCTCAGTCACCCTCACTGGAAAAAAAAAGTGTTTCCTGATGTTCACGTGGAACCTCTTTGTGCCCATTGCCTCTGGTCCTGTCACTAGTTGTCTTTGTTTCCTCAAGAAGGCTTTCAAAGCTGCTCTGAGAATTAGCCTTTGAAGCAGCAAGATGATGACCTCTTTTCTTCCCTTTTTCCTTTCTTTTTTAAAACACCCAGATCACGTAGCTTATTTCCTCCCTTTATCAGAATACAGAGAAAAAAAACCTTGTGGTAGTATGCCCCTGCTAAAGACAGAGGTCCGAAATGAACGAAGTTATGAGGCAGCTTTAATATGACTCACCTCCACAGGATGCAATTCACTCTGCATCTATGAGGGCATACACCATCTTTAAAATGGTGTGTGACACAATGGTCTACTATAAGAAAACCCACCTCAACCTTTTAATATAACATTTGGATTCACTACCACCAGGGTCCTTGAAAGGACTAATCAATTAAATAGGTAGTCTGGAATACCAGCAAGGCATCAAAGAACACTTTTCTGTTTAAGCCTGAAAAAGCAGCACTGCTGAAATATGTGAAACCGTACTATAAACCTAGCGGAGAAACCTGCCTTATTCATAAGAAGTGAAAACAGATCTGAATAAGGACTTAGAACTGTTCTTTGCCAGGCAAGAACACAGTAAATCAATTACAGCACACTTCTTGTTAGTCTGTAAATTGGAGACATCCAGGACCCTCTCGACATACCTAGTTTGATCACAGAATGTATCTTTCCTCATTTGTGTTTTATGGTACAGAGTATTGCAAATCAGCCAGTGGTATCAACCGTCAGAAGAAGCAATGCAACCTGCTTACCATTTATCCGGTATTGCAGTTTCCTTCCATTTGAAAGGGGCACGCCTTCTACAACCTAGGAAGAATGAAACAGCAGTGTTTCAATAAAGTACTGAGGACACTGGCAGGGGAGGTTAATCAAGCACATCTCCACCACAAAGAGATTTAATCAAGGCGATCAGCTAGACATTTGCAAATCAGGTACTGCTCTCAAAAGCATAGTCTGCATAGCAAAAGGGTGACAGTTCTTACTTGAAACATTTACATTAAAAAAAAAATCTCTTCCTAACCAGTCTCAAGAAAACAGAGCTCCAATCACTGTAAACATGTACAGCAACAGAACACGATGAGTAAATGATCTATTTATTGTAGTGTTCTTTCAGAATCTGCCAGTGTCCCTCAAGTCACAAAATGAGGGAAATGGAGCATTTGCCTCATATACATATGACCAGAGAGATTAATAGCTTCCTGTAAGAGAAGATTACATTCCAAAACATTGGATATCACTAAGAAACCAAGTATCAAATAGTTTGCCAATTTTAAAGTCAGAAATCTAGAATAATTTCAGGTTTCTACCAGGCAGATTTTACCCATGCTCCGATTTGAACTCCTTGTGTCTTTTCTGCTGTAAGACTGAAATGCACAGCCACTAAACTCCTAAACCATGCTATTTTAAGCTTACAGAAATCTGCAGTAGCTATATTCTAGCTTAGTATGGCAAACTAATTCATCTGCTTTCAAATTCACTGCATTAAGAACATACCCTACCTTCCAGCCTAACACACTAATTAATTATCCATAAAGACCCAACTTCTTTGCTACTGAACAGCTTACCTTTCCAATTGGCAGTAAGTAGAACAGAGCTTGAAGGAAAAACCACAGAAGAAAAACACCAAACACCCTTGCTTCCCAAAGACTTTCAAGTGCTGGGAGAGGAGGGGGGAAGTTCATAAGACTGGGGTCATCTTGTTTGCACATCAAGAGCAAGTAGAGTACAGTAGCAGGCATGAAAAATATCAGCGTGAAGGTCCCTGTAAATAAGCATCATGCAGTATGAGAAGATAAACACAGAAAATTAAGAACAGTTTCAGTCCCAATGACAAATATCAGTATTAACTTTAGTGACAGAGAAGAGGTTGTCATTATCTACTCCTGAAGCAAGACTGCAGCAACCCCCGAGTCATGTAATGGGTCACAGAGTCATTCTTCTCACTTCCATATGAGGTCACACAACCAAACCAAAGGATCATGCCCACTGCATCCCTTTAAAGCTGTTCAATAAAACTGTATGAAAAGCACTTCACTGCTGAGTTTCACAACTGTAAGAACTTTGCTAGTTACTTCTTAAGTTTAATTTGGAAATAATTAAATCCCACTGTGCAAGTGGAAGGCTCAAGATCTTCACTGTATTTCACAAGAGAACAAAGTGTAGTAATGATTCCTGGCTGCCACCAATACCAGCACAGACTACCTGAAGCACTGTCATGTGAGTGACTCTAGATTCTGCATCCAGGGTACAAACACTGGACAAAGAGTTCTTGACACAACTGCATGGTCAGTAAGTAAAAACCAGAAAAGTACTAGTTTTCAACTCTTAAGACAATCTGCACACATACCAATTCTTCCTCCAAACTCTAGCTCCTTTGTTTTTGATGGTGCTTTCTCAATTGTTTTTAATGATGCTTTCTCAATTACTTTTTTTGTCTCAAAAATCTTTTTCTCTGAATATATCTCTTCTTTTTTCTTTTCTTCTTTTCTTGGACGCAAGCTGTACTGTTCAAGCACACGCGCTATTTCCAGGTCTGGTTTCAACTTTTGCTGTTAACGAATAAAAAGAATTCACTAAAAAAATTCCCAGTGGTATTATCTATTGTACCCCAGTATTTTATATTTAAGAGGACATTATTCACTATAAAATGTACCTTGCTCCTATACAGTACTTAAGTTTATACATTTATATGAAGAGACTGCTAAAACCAGTTTCACTGTGATCAGTTAGGCCATGACTGTGTATCAGCAGCAGTTCCAGTAGAGGCATCCATCTCCACCCTCCTCCACCTCTCCTTTCTACTCTAAGTCTGGGCATTAGCTAACAATCAGAACGGGCTTGGCTTAGGAAAAAAACCACATAAATTAATAAATCACTTTCCAAGGCCAAATATTCATACTGGAAAAGCATGGCAATGAACACAAGTAATCAGTGAGGGTTTTACAGAAACGCAAATCCAGTACTCTGACAACTTCATCCCCTGAACTCACTTGACTGAACAGTAAACTTCCTTGAGCTCTAAGTTTTACATTGTGTTCTATTTCTCCTTGATGAATGTATGTCCCTTTTCTAAGGATTTCCAAGAGAGCTGTTAGAATGTGACACCAGACTAAGGGTAAATACAACGTTCATACCTCTGAGATTACGAAGGATGTGTCATTTCTTTCTGTACTCTCGGGTTCACCATTGTACCTTCTTGTGTTGTTCTCACTTGGTTTCTGGTTACACGAAAAAAACATAGTTTTAGCTTTCTGAAAATAACAGCTGCATGAAATATATAATGAATAATTAAGAACAGTAACTATCTAGTTATTTTTCTACTGCCACTACTCCAGTTTTCTCCAGAGGAGAACAAGTGGCTTCAACATCTGCAGCATGGACAGTTTCAGCTCCCAAACAAGGGAGGAAAAAATCATTTCAGTAAAGAAAATGGTTAATTTTATTTTTCTTCTTTCCCCTTATTAACAGTGACACTATGACAGAATGCAGCTTCTACGTTATTTTTAACTCATCATTAGGGACTGCCAAATACAAAATAACTAACAATGCCATTAGGAAAGCAGAGGCAATCTCAGTGTCCCATGTACGACACTGCTTTGCAGGACTGAAAGTTTGCTTTCCCATCAAGTTCTTTTTCTGAGAAACAAACTGTCTTACAAAAATTCTTTTAACGTGTCTGCCTTACTTATCCCTTGGAAGACACGACTCATTTTCTTTCAACTTAAGCTTTGATGAAAAGGACCAAGTGATTCCAGTTGTACAGCAACCAACTGATCAATTGTACTCTTTAATCAGAAGCCAGGAGAAAACCACCGAAGATATTTTAACGTTTTTGTCCAAAGTAAAGCGTACCCGCTGGCTTCAAACTACTTCAAACAAGCATATGGTCCACAAGCTATGCACTGGGTCACACAACCCAAAGGAGATCACTGCAGAACAAAAACCACAAGAGTTTCAGTGTCAAAGAATGTTTTGGTAGTAGCAATTTACTAAATTAAACCTATCTATTTATTTTAGATTGCCTGGTCTAGGGTACTTGAAACTTAACTAAAACATATCCATTTTCAGCAGGCCAACAAAAGGCATTTACAGTTCAAGGGACTGTGTCTCAGACAAGTATCCCCCTTGAAGCTATCTCTCAAGGGCACAAGAGGCAGAAGAAATGTGTCTTAATAGAGAAACATCAACACTGCTATTCAGCATTTACAGAACGCCAGAACCTTCACAAAAAAGGCCAAGAACAAACACGATAAATTTCAACTGAAAAAAAATAAATAATAGCAATATATGATAAACTTCCAAATCCTTACAGGGCAGTTCTCATAATGAAAACAGTTCTGCAATATTATCAGTCAGCAAGGCTATATATCTATCTATCTATCTATCTATATATTTTACACTTGAATTCTGCAGTAATTCTCCCACAGAAGCCTCACATGAGCTGTGTATGAAACCAGAACTCATTTTATTTCAAATTCTAATACTTACTATGCATTGATCAATACATCTTAAAAGGAGGCTAACTTCTTTTGCCCTGTTTCAGAAGTGGGAACATATGGCATATGCTGACAATGACTTCAGTATTACCTACAGCTGGCTTTTACAATAATAAACCCAGTTTGCATAACATAAATCTTTCAAATAGCAAAAGTTTGTTTTAAAAAAAAATCCAACACACACATCCCGCCCCCCTTAAAGAACAAACAAACAAACAAACAAACCAATGCCAGTGGAGCCAAGCTGGTTTCTGAAATGGTTTTCTTTTTGTCATCTTTAGGTTCTCTGCTTTGGGAAGAAGAACGACGTCTGCCTTTTGCTGGCCGACCAGGAGATCTAGACCTAGATCTGCTAGAACTTCTTCTGGAGGGAGAGCTTGAAGAAGACTGGCTCTTCCTGTGCTTGAATGATGACTGGGACTAGAAGAAAGAGGGGAAGAAAGCAAAACCTTATCTTAGATGTTTCAAAGAACAGTTTTAGAATCTTGGCTCTTTTTCCTGATACGGACTTTGGCACACAGCTCTACAGAACTGTCCCTTATCTCCTTTACTGATGCTGTGCAAAGGCTGTTACAAAGAGCCACTACAGCATACTCATTCTGTTGGTAAGGCCCAGACAATCCTATCTCAACTCCAACTGCAGACAATTTCTGTTAAAGCTACAGAAATCAGCATATGGATGTAAGCCATCTGCATGAGCATTAAGCTCTTAAGTGTACTACCCTCTTAATCTTTTCCGCAAGTAAATGAATTGATGTTTTTAGTTGTTGCTAAGTAATGTTTACTTTGACCAAGGACTTTTCAGTCTCATGCTCTGCCAGGGCAGAGGGGCACAAGAAGCCGGGAGGAAGCAGAGACAGGACATCTGACCCAAACTAACCAAAGAGGTATTCCATACCACACCACATCATGCCCAGGATGTGGAACTGGGGGCAGTTACCCAGAAGGGCTTGATCACTGCTCGGTCAGGCTGGGTATCGGTCGGCGGGTGGTGAGCAGTTGTATTCTCTTCCCTTGTTATTTCCCTTATTATTACTGGTGGTAGCAGCAGTGATTTGTGTTATACCTTAGTTACTGGACTGTGCTTATCTCAACCTGTGGGAGGTACATTCTTTCAATTCTCCTCCCCATCCCTCCGGGAGAGGGGAGGGAGGAAGGGGTGGGGAGTGAGAGAGAGACTGCGTGGCTGGACTTAAACCACAACAAACTGTTATCATTTCAGTTACTTTGATTGATTAATGCATTTGGCATATCAAGATGCAACAATCTGTTTAAGGCAACACAGCTCAAATCAACACTAAAATAAACCCTAAGTCAGCTAAATCACTAAATTAGAAGTGATAACTAATTTCTTAAGGAGTTTTCACAAAAAGCATTGTTTTATTTCTCTGTGAAGTCTACAATGCTAATTTTCCCATGTAAATTTGCCACAGCTTCTATAAAGCACAAATGCTTTTTACAACAAAGAAAGGTATTTTCTCAGCTGGAGTTTGCTAAAATGAAGGTAAACAAGTTAGAGCAGTGAAAATGGTTGTCTACCTTGAGGCAGAAACCATCTATTCCAAAAGAAGGCCAGTTTCAGGGCAGGTACACTGCCACCAAAAGTGAAACTATCTCTCACATAAAGACACACAAGCTGGTTTTGAACTTCTGCAGACTTTGGAACGGGCCTTAAAAATCAGCTACAGCAAACACTCAAATAGCTTTTTGTCTCCTGCATTATCACATTTTGAACTGAAATGAAACTTGTATGCCAAGTTGTAAAGGCCTTTATTAGTAACAAAAAATGAAATAATGAAGATACGTAGTGAGAAAAGGATACACATATGACATGACCCTTTCTCAAAGATACCAAATTGTCACAAATAGAGCAGTTGGCAAAACTTTTGGGGTCCTAAACAGTACAAACTGTTCACAGATGTTTTAAGTATGGTCCTAAAGAGCATGTGCTATTTATATTTACACTGAACCTTGACTACACGCTTGCATTTGGTTTTGGATTTTGCTATTTGCAAGTGGAAAAAGGTCAAATGAGTACCACCCTCTGATTATTTGCTTTAGAAACTACCCAAAACCAATTTCTCACCAACAATCATCCTATAGAGCTCCTGAAGGATTTTACTTGTTTTTTTTCCCACTTGTTTTTGCTCATCGTAAAGAAAACAATCACTCTTCTTTAAACATGGGTCAACATTCTGGACTTCTAGTTTAAATGTCACGTAGGAAAAAGCTGTTATTTAGCACCAATTCCCTGAAGACACAGTTAATGAAAACTTGCAAAGGGACTCTCCAATTATAAGTTGTATTTTACCTACATCACAAAAAAATCAATATAATTATCTGTTATAAATATTGGTAATTACATAAACGTGTACTTACTCTTATATCACTTTCTTTCAATGCAAGTTCAGTCCCATCTTTGTACTTCACAGTATAAAGATGAGAAACATCATCATAACTAGTCACTTGTACTTCATAGTACAGGACACTTCCTGGCCAACGGCCCATTACCACCTCGCCATCCGCAAACCTCCGGTTTGGCATTTTCCAAAAGGAATCCCTAGAAAAGAAGTAAACCAATACATATGACAGCTAAACTTCAGCTGTTACGAAAGAAATGTTCAAATGTATTAATAGTACATCTAGACCTGTATTCAACTGCGATATATAACCTCCATCAGAGCCCATCAAAAGTAGGCAAAAATGTGTATTTGACCATAATTACAAATGCAGTCGCATAATCTAGAGGGGAAAAAGTGAATGGGATGATATCTAAGTATCCTCTAATCCTGTTTTCCTGTGGTTCTAAAAGAATGACTGAAGTGATGATTTCTAAATGTTAAGATAAGAAGTACCCAATCTATTCAATACACACAGCCACATTACATACTTTCTGCCATTTATTATGTCAAACACTCAAAAGGTGGATAACACCAGATTTTGGGCTCCTCTATGGGTTGAATATTTTCTCTTTTCCACCTATTCAGCACAAAGCATGTAATGCCTTTTGCAGAGGCCTGTAGTAAACCAAAGTACAGCACCAAAGCAATCACACAATATCCTGAGAAACCAAATCCTATGCCCCTATCTGCATCATAAGGTTTTACCCGATATTAGTAAAACATGGTTTAAGCAACTACCACCCTTGGTCCACCATACCAGGCTGATAGGAAAACCACAACTGCATCTTCACATTTGAAGACAGAACTTTAGAGAAGTCCTGTATACCTCATTGAAAAGTGCCTTGGTATATGTCATTGCCTTCTGAAAACAGGTATCTGTAGAAGAATAGCCTGAACTTCTGTGACTCAGGTCTCAACACAAAGTGAGGCTATCTTCAAAGACTAAGGTAAAATACATACTAATTTACATACTATCACCATCTGAATGGGAAACATGGCGGGAGAGGAAAAGGGGAAGGGAGAGGGAAGAGAATGAGACCAAACAACCCAGCAAATAAGCATTTTAACTTGCTTGCTATAAATACGAAGCCACAAAATCAGGTGAAACCAAACATTTAACTAGGTGCTCATTCATTACACATTAACTAACCTGCAGTGAAAAGTCAAGATTCTTTGGCAAGAAAAAAACCTACTGTTACTATCCAATCCCAGACCTTGAGAACACACTGGGGGATGGGGCTGAGTGAGGCTTTTCATCAATAAACTTTCACTCTGGCATTTCCTGAAGCTGCTGCTGCTGTTTCATTTTGCACCTGTGTAGCTCTCAAAGTCAAAGGAGAAACCGAAACCTTGGCAAAATCCCCTCATGTGGATTTTACTAGTAATATTTCTAATTGCTTTGAAACAGAAACATCTGGCCATCTCCTCTGCTGCATAACATTTGAAGGAGCATTCTGTTTCACTGATACTTGCCAGTTAGAAAAGTTATGAAGAGTTCTAGTTTATACTCACAGGCACAAGCTCTTCCAGCTCAACTATCTTCTACCTGTTTCTTATTTTCTGCATTCCCACTCCTCTGTTTTATCCCAGTCAGTCATAGCCTTGTTTCTTCTGACTCCAAGACGTACAACTTCATATTTTTATTTCAAAGTCTTCTCCATGCTCTTCACACCCCCTTTAATCCCATGGGAGGTTTCTGCCTTTTCTGCCCTTGTTCACATAAAAAAAAAGTTCCTTTTCACCATCTCTGGGCTCAAGACCTGATCCCAATCCCCATCTGTCTCCTTGTCCATTTTTCTCACCCAAAAGATAGTTCTTTAGGAGACCCATGTCTACTAATGCTCTTTCCCCAGTTACTTGCACAGCTCCTTCCTCATCTCCCATAAATAGTTTTAAACACCGCTCCTTCACCAAGTCCAGCCATCACTTTCAGCAGATGCAAGAACCTGATCTGACTTCATTTCCTCTTTGCTGTTGTACTTATAGAATCACAGAATAGTTAGGCTCGGAAAGGACCTTAAGATCATCTAGTTCCAATCCTACACTCCAGCTAACCGTTTCTTTCTCCTGACCTGGAACACCTCAGGCATCATGTGTAAACTCAAGAGCCTGATCAGGACAAAGCTGCCAGATCCTGGGACAAAGAGGTGAAAACCAGAATCTTTGAAGTTTAAGTCCTTTTCAAAAAGGGAAACCCTTTTTCACAAAGTTGTTACTAGGGACATGTAAACTCATGTTTTTTACTTAAAACAGCCACTTCAAAATTTCATGGGATGAGAACATGCAATTCTCTGCCAAACTTCAAAACCAGGACCTTTGCACACAAATGTGAAATCAGCCCAAAGATAACCTGATGATTCTTTTTGAAGGCAGAAAAACCTCCCCTTCCTCCAATCTTGTTCTCAAAAGGAGCTGAAGGAAGTTTTAAGAAGTTGCAAAGCACAGCTGAAGGACCCAAAGCTAAATCATGTCATGTAAGACAGCCTGAGGTAGATATCAATGATACAAAAGTCCAGAATAATAAATCAATTTAAGCAAGTGGAAATGCTAGAATGTGATTCAAAGTACTGAACAATCTTACTAGTTGAAAGATCTATTATTTTTTTTTCTTGAACTTTAATAAGGACATCAATCAGTAAACACTAAAAAAGACAAATATCACTTCTTAACCTACCAAGAATTACCACCTTGTTCTGCACCCCTGTGCCTCCTGTGAGGGATTCCTCATTCCCTAAATCCCACTTCAAAAGGCTATACCTTTTAAAGGCAGCCTTAATCTGTTCAGATAACAAAATCCATTACTGGCATCAAGAATAATAAAGATCTTTTCTAAACTGTGCCTTTTTAATTACATTTTTAATTTCATTTTTAATTTACTTTCTTTCAAGCTCTACACACACCCCTGATAATTTTCTGGATCTCAGCTGGCATCAGCCCAATGTTCAGTTGCCATACACAAACTTTTTAATTTACAGGGCTTCTTCATATATATCCAAGCAACCTCGAAAGAAAATTATTTCAACCAATGAACTCTGTACTGTACAGACACCTGATTACAAGTATATTCACTTACTCCCAAGTTGAAATTTGTGTTTTCTGCACCATTATGACTTCCCTTTAAGAAATCTAAGGAAACAGCTCAAAAGGATTTTGGATCCAATACCAAGCCAATGTATTTAACTAAAAACTCCCTGGAGCTTAAAAGTTGGTCAAGAAGAAAAGTTACTGCCGACTCAACCAAGAGCAGAACAATTACAGAGAAACATGAAAGAGAAACATATTGCCCCATACAACCATTTCTGGTCTTTCTCAATGACCCTCTCACTAGGTATGTGGAAAGATATTTCACTTCTGTCAAGAAAGAAAGAAGAAAAAGACTGCTAGCTCGTAGTCACTAGAAGATCACACCATATCATCACAAGTTTTAAGAAGAAATAAAAAGAGACACTAAAGTTTCCCCCTCCTGGAAGAGCTAAGTTCATAAATATCCAGTAATTCTACTTTCCAATTCTGACATCCCACCACTGGTAGATATAAACCTGTGTGCGTCAAAGAAGAGAGCCAGCTAAAGGCAAGAAAAAAAAAATGCAGTAAACCAAAGGCAACATTAGCAATCAAGGCTCACAAGACACAGCTGCCTATACAGAAAGTTAATATTCAATTCACCAGTATTCGTCATTAACACTGAATTCCCCAGGGGACTGGGCTGTGCAGGACCTTTTCAGGATCACCATTCCACATTTCTAGCTCTATCGCTATAATGGTGGAGGCATTTACCACTGTTCCAAGCTTGGCTCGACTGAAGAGCCGAATCAGCCTCACCACTAACCACCAGCACAAACGCAGCCTAAGATAAAACAAAACTCTGCCAATCCCCAGACAGGCAAAAGAGATTTTTCCCCCTCTAAAAAGGCCTTTCAGCAGGAGCACCGAAAGCGGACGCGGCGCGCCAGGAACCTGAACTCCCCACACAGGGCCACGGCGGTGTTGACAGGAAAGGACACACGTGCAGAGAGGGGGGAGGCTCGGCTCCCAGCCCCGCCCCGCCCGCGCTCCCGACCCGGGCCTGGCGCGGAGCCTCGCTCGTGGGGGAAGGGAGGGGCCGCGTAGGTCCAGGCCAGGCCGGGCCGGGCCGCCCCTCTCCCACGGCGCACCCCTGCCTCACCAGCAGGCCGCGGCCTTCCCCACGCCAGACCCTGCGCCGCGGTGCCGCTACAAAGGAGAACGGGGGCGTCCCGAACAAAGCGGGGAGACAAAACCCCGCTACCCCCGGGTCCCCGGCGGACACGCCAGGCAGCGGGAGAGGGCGCGGCTCGCCCGCCCACCGCGAGAGAGGCTCGAGCGAGGCCGCGGCCCGGCGCCCGCGCGTGGGGGCGGAGAGAGGCTGCGGCGGCGATTGGCCGCAGCGGTTCCCCCCGAGAAAGCCGCGGATGGAAGGGGGGCCCCGGCCTGCCCCGGTGCCGCCGGCCCCTTACCTGGCGCCCGCCCGCACCGGGCAGGGCAGGAAGCGCTTCCGCGGAGCAGCGGCAGCCGGACGCTGCCCGCCGAGGGGAACAACCACCCTGAGCGACGGTTACGGCGGCACAACGGTCCGCCCCCTCGCCCCGCCTCTTCCCGCCCGCCAACCGCGCCTATTGGCCACGACGCTCCGTTTGAATCGTGGGTGGCCGCACGCTATTGGCTGCCGCGCGATGGCGCGGTCCTCTCGCCCGTGGCGTGCCGGTCGCCCGCTCCGGTGAGGCGACGAGCGGGGAGGCCTGGCCCTCTCGCGGCGGCGAGGGGAGCCATAACGGGTGCGAGTGGGGAGGGAAGGGAAGGGACGGCGGGAGGAAACATCGCGGTCGCCATCACGGCGGCTGGGACCGCCCCAGGCCGCTGGCGCCGCGCAGGCCCCGCCGCGGGGCGGTAAACAGAAACGGGGCTGTTCCATAGGGAGCGCTCGCGGGGTTGCCGCCTCAAGCGCTGGACTGTGGTGAAACGCTCGCTCTGTCCAAAAGAGAAATAAAAAAAAGAGGAAAAAATAAGCAGTGTGCGGTTACCGGTGTCTTTCTGAGGCACCTTTTGCAGAAAGGGGTATTCGAGTTCCTGGCAGGTTTTGAAATCGGGAAGTCTAATGCATGCTTCAGCAGGCTGAACAGTAAGTTGTGAAAACGTTAACGAGTTGTCACACAGAGTGAGGTTTAATGTAAAATAGGTTGTTTCAAGCGTTTGCATCTTAAAAGCAATTAAGGCCTTTAAGCGTGAGTTTAAGGCTTGTGTTTGTACGATCTTTATGGACCTCCAAAACAGCCTAAATTTAGACACATTTGGTTGACAACCAGAACAGCCAAAATTCAGACACATCAGGTTGAGAACTCTCATTCGGGCCTAATAAAGCTTCCCAAATCAAGGAAGATTCCCCCAAAAGACCACTGTGGCCCAATACAGAAGACTGGCAATGACACACATCAAAAACCTCAGATTAAACCCAAAACAACAATAACATCACCACAAAGCAAAAACCCACCACCCAAACCCCACAACCAAAACCGAACGGACATAAAGAAAGATCTAGGGTAACCATGGCCTTAACTCATCCCAAAGTTGTTTTGGGGTATTATTTTTTTATGTTTCTAGCTATAATGTTTGGATTAAGAGTATGGCAAGCTTCTTACCCAAGTAACTGAGTGCAGGAAATGGACCGTCACACATGAACTGGTAAAAAGAAAAATAAATAGATTTTACTACTTATTCTGCCTAGTTTGGCCTTAAATTTTCTAATTTTCCCAGGCAATCCATTTTGTATCACCCCTGTTTTATACCAGATAGGTCAAGTTGTATTTTCTTAGGCATTCATTATGCTTTTCACTACATGATACAATAGGAGGCATCTAAATGAGATTAACAGTTACCCAGTCAAACCGGAGTCGTGTTTAAGCATGATTTAAAGAAACACAGTCAGAATAAATTTGTATTTCAGTTGCATTAAGGCAATCAGATTTTATCTGAATGACATTTGATAACTTGCTATGCTAAAGAATGCAACTGAAGCTTCATTTCTGGCTTCAGATAATGAATGTTTTTGGTGCCAACTAAGATTTGTGCTTTATTACTATTGCAGAGTTTACAATTATGATGTTAAGGACTGTTTTCTGTAGCTGTCTTAATTACAGCAGCTACTACTTGGAATTAGCCTGCTTCATGCTGTTGGCAACAGAGACCTACAATTAATATGCTTAAATATGAAGGTTTTCAGTTGTGGTCTCATTTAGAGAACAAGCATGCCTTCAGAGTAAGAGGTTGGTTGGGAGATTGTTTAATAAACCTGGATTGGAAAGCTGTTGGGCCATTAACAATGTTTTGTTTCATTTAACAACAAATATTAAGCACTACAATATCACATCTACCTGAGAACACTACCCTCGTGCCCCTGTAAGATTCTGATCCATAGGGATGCTGGGGATGGACTCTTCATTAGAGCCTGTAGCGATAGGACAAGGGGTAAGGGGTTAAAACTTAAACAGGGGAAGTTTAGATTGGATATAAGGAAGAAATTCTTTCCTGTTAGGGTGGTGAGGCACTGGAATGGGTTGCCCAGAGAGGTTGTTAATGCTCCATCCCTGGCAGTGTTCAAGACCAGGTTGGACGAGCCCTTGGGTGATATGATTTAGCATAAGGTGTCCCTGCCCATGGCAGGGGGGTTGGAACTTGATGATCTTAAGGTCTTTTCCAACCCTAACTATTCTATGATTCTATAATTCAACCCTCGACTCTCCTTTTGATTCCAGTAAGACTCAAAGAAGGCTCTGGTGCTGGAGCTGGTCCCACCAAGGCTGCCTGCCTCCTTTCCTGCGCTAATTCTTGCCTCTGAAATACACTTCAGCTGGAGGTAGAAAAAGGGGCAGGAGATTGGGAAGAAGCCATTCAAAAAGTACTGGGCAGTGGGTGTTAACTGTGACAAGACTCAGGAGAATGGTGGAAAACATACTGATAACCAAAAACGGGATTATTTTACTCTCCTCCAGCAAGGACCAGGAGAAATTGCTTCAGAGCCAAGATTCTCATGTCTCTTCAGGACACACACTTGGCAGTAAAAACTGCTTGAGTTTAAGAGAAGATATAAAGTACTTGGCTATGTGGAAATTTAATATTATCTGTACTCTGTAAAATCTCAGTGCTGTCACTGACTGGCCTTTGGAGAACAGGTTGGCTTTAAGGAGGACCTTTCTCCAAATGATGAACCCCTCTAAGACTGGAGGCACTGCATTTAGTATCCCCAGATAGTAAGTTATCTTTAATTTAATAAAAGATACTTGTAAAAACACTGGGATATTGGTTACAGTTAATATTCCAAGACTTACAGTTCAGAATAGGTGACCATGTGAGTCCCCTCAACTGTTATTAACCAGGTTAATGCTGCCTGTGATACTATGAATTACTGTTATTTCTGTGTGTACTGATATTTAAGGTCATACATCTGTAGTCTCATAACTGTGTTATGCTTTCTCACTGTTGTATGAAAACTCAGGACTCACAGTAGAGCCCTTGAATAAGTAAAGTCTACAGAACCAAATTCAAGGTATATCTAACCTGTCTTCTTTTAATTACTTAATGTGTAAACACTTCCTGAAACATTCTATTTTACTATAAAACCTTTGACCTTTATTTTTCATTGTTACACAATAATGTTTACATATTCAATGCCTATCTTGTATTTTTTCCCTTCCTAGTTCTCATTTTACATGCAAATGTTTGTGGCTGTGATGTAAAATAAGACCCATCGCAGCAGCATTCTCATTCCAATAGTATTTGAAGACCAAAATAATCACTTAAATTCCAGTGACCAGAAAAATAAAGTTCTTACATTCATTTTTATACTGTTTCTGTCCATCTACTTATCTCTTTCAATGTAATAAGATGCATATTTTGTTTTTTTTTATCTTTCAAAGGATTAAACCCATGTTAAGTTCACCAAACCAGCATTCGGGAAACACAACCGTAACACATTGCAGCAATAAGAGCTGATCACAAACTCCCTCTAAATTTGTTTAGCTCGGAAAATACATTTCTGGTAAAAATTGATCTTTCCCAGTCCCACAGCTTGGCTGTCAGGTAATTCCCATGTATACAGACCGTAACTAGCCATCTCTGTGCTTAAGACAAGTGTTATTGCTACTTTGGGGTTATTTTACCGTTGTTTTTTTGTAGGTGCCATGAGAAGGTTGCACAAATGAGTCCTCCTATAAAGCTGCCAACCCAAGAAGGCTGAGACCTGTTGTGATAAATGGCTTTAGCACAGGCTTTGGAGGTGGGTGGGGTAATCTGCTTCTATTTCCTCTCCTGATTAGCCCTTTGCTTCTGTAGAAGAAAACACCCCTAAGACTCACAGTAAGGTGGGGGTTTCTACTCTGTTAAAAAAAACAAACCCATATATTTATATATATGTAACTATATGTACATCCAATATATGCATATGCTATGTGAATTATAGTATATATGCACACACATATGTTTTCCCTTTCTCCTTCTTTCTAGTATTATATATGGTCAAAGCATCCTAGCCTGTCTAGTGAAAATACCTCTACTGTTTGCATGAGAAGAAACCTCCTGGCTGGCAGCTGCCTTCAGGACACTGCTGTAGCCAAGTGGATGGTGATGACCACATGTGTTGTCTATTTTGGATCACAGCATAACCTGGGAGAGAAGACACATTGAATTCTGGTTACTGACAAAAACCATCTCTGCTTCTCAAACTGCTGTTGAAAAACAGAGGACAATCCCCTTCTTAAAGCTGTTGTTGAGATTAAAGCGTGCTAGTGTGCTCAGGCACTTTGGGGACTGTTTTGATTAGTATATGTAATTTTATTCATAGTTTTTCAGCAATACAATGGCCCTTTAAAAAGGAGCAGGAGATTTGGGATTAACCTCTGCTACAGAGGTTTTGTTTATACAGCCCTCAGTAAGGCCGAGATTCCATCCTTGACTATAGAAGTTTCTAATTATATATTAGTTTACGACACATGAAACTGGAACTTACAGCCCTGTGTAAAAAGAGCAGCCTGCTAACACACAGTGTGGCCCTGGGTGAGTTCTGTTGAGCACTTGCATTCTGGGATCTTTTGCAAAGTGTTTATCTTTAGAAACAGCTTTAAAATGATGTCCAAGGCTATCAACTGTGCTGGGCTCAGCAAGGAGAGAGACACGGGCACATGCCAGCAACTTCAGTTCTCTAAACAGGAGGAGGAGAAAAAAACACATTGAAACTTTGACCTCCACAACTGTGCAAGACGCTTCCTTTTCTGTATTGTATGTGAATTTATAAATAAGACTCATTCTTGACTAAGGGAAGTTGATGCAATTCTCCAAGAAATAGGTCTTGAGATAAGAGTTTTGGCTACTGTGTCTTCTGCTGGGCTGCTCACCTCCCCATTTCTACAGCACAACTGTTAAATTACTCCAGCAGTAAGCCTTTGAAACAGTCACTGTCCTGAAGGCTTCTGGAAAACACACACTACAGTATTCCTGAGTAGCTGTAAGATGTGTCAGAGGTATGTGCATTAAAGAACTGTAAATGTTTAAACAGAAAGTGGTTTTAATTCTAGAGAAAGATGGAAAACTTCGTTACTTTAAAACACACAGACAAGCCACTCTCGCCTACCAGCTACCCCATGACTCACAAGTACTTCCACAGAAGGCTTCTGGCTTTTCAACCAGTATCCTCTAGGCTTCAGAGGGAGGTTACCATGCAGGGAGTGACTTGAGCTGACACTGCAGCCATCTGGGATCTCCGCAGGATGGGAGGGAGAGAACACACCTTTCCCAGGTTCCGGTGTGACAGCCTGCCCTGGATGAAGGGAGAAACTTGGCCTGGATCCTCATGTCCAGCACATTAACAGTGCTACATCCCTGAATCATTAAGGCACTCTGGAAGAAAAAACAAACAAAACCCATGGCAAATGCAAAAGGGGCAGAACCCAAAGCCTTTGAAGTGACAACCCAAACACTTACACGTGTATATGTGTCTGTCAGTGTGTATATGTATATATGAAATATTCATATATGTATATGTATATGTATAAAAGAGTGAATAAAAACGTTGGCTCTCCATCCTTTTTGCAACCAATTCAGGATTTTTATGCCTGTGGCTGGCACAGCTCCCTGCAGTAGCTGAAACTAATATTTAAGAGGCTTTGTAGCGTTAGTTGAAGATGGCCACATGCTGCTGGTCCAGAGTGAGCAAGCAGTGGAGCTGCTGGTGCTCAGCAGCACAGCTGCAGGCTGGGCCAGGCCCTGCATCAGGGTGGAATATTGCACCCACAGCCAGTTTTTATAGTCATATTCAAAATTCACTGTAGTTGTTTTTTAATAGAGTTTTAAGAATGGAAAGCACTGTACTGCTGGGGGGGAATTTTTAAGGAAAATAATATGGGTAAATGTGGACAAGTATTTGTAGTGAATCTTTCCACACTGGGATATGTGGGATAGATCATAAATTCCTTACCAGAGTACAGATCCCAAAGAAATCAGTTTATTTAACATGGCACTCGTATTCAAGCTCTCAGATGTGGTGCTACTCACACCTCTCATCTTATTCTAGAAGAAACCCCATCTAGTTACTGCAACACGCAGGCCCAAGCCAGAAGCAATAAAGGAAGAAATCAGCTTGATGCATCTCACGGAAGATGAGCTCGCATATTTTGGGTTTGGGAGCTGATAGTTCTCCATATTTACTCTCACTTAAACTGACTTCTTTGATGAAACCTGTTCAACTGGTCCTGTTCATTTAATTAATGTTTTTAAATACAGTAATTTAAATGTTAATTAACTGAACTTCAACAACTATAGTGCTGCTAACAAAATGTATACAGATGTATACTTATTTTTTCCACTGTGTTTTACAAAGGTGGAGGGTTTAAATGGATACTGGTAAGAAAGCAAGGAATAAAATGGAAGATTCATTCAGGTGGAGCATTCTTTCTTTAGAATAGATTTCTATAACCCAACCTAGCATACACTCATCAAGTTATGCTAGTAGTAATAAGAGCAGAGCTTTGATGTGCATGTGTGATCCTTGCTAGGCATTGTTCATTGCACAGCTTTTAAAACTCTTGTTACAAAACACACACACATAAGGTAGTTTCATTAGAAGCAATTTCAATAAATGAATCAGAACCCTTCAGGGCAGAGTTTGCATATACAAGCCTACACCTCCCTCATTTCCACAAATCTCTCTTCTTTTCCTTGCCCATATTGTAAAGTCTATCTATACTCCAACCATCACTTTAGCTGTGGGCCATTTTATAGCACAGCAACAAATTCATCTCCCAATTCTTGGTTTAGCAGTGAGCAGCCAACAGCTGGAACAGAACTGCTGACAGACCATACTGATGTGAGAAGTTTCAGTGAGCCAGTACCTGGCAACAGATACGCAGCAAAGGTGGTTGCAGACTTCAGTCTTCTCTGGCTTTCTCCCCCGTTTCTCTCCAGTTCTCCCATTTGCCAAGCGGGATGAACTGAGCCCAAAACACGGGTCATGGGAAGCAGAGGCTAATGGAAGATTTTTCATTTAATTAAAGGAGAAAGGATAATTCGGATGATTTCCAGGCTAAACTACGCTAAACCCCAAATTCATAATTGATTATGGCACAAGGCAGACTGTCAGTTTTCAGACAGTTCCTCTATGCTGCATTGTAAACATGGAATCATCCCTGGTGTTACTGCAATAGTAATCTCTTCCAATCATAGATATACCTCATTCAAGTTTCAGATAGCAGTCACAGGCATTCCCAAGCTCTTCTGAAACAAGCAACTCCGATATTAAAGAAAAAAAGAAGTATTTCTGTTATGACCAATTCCCACACAGTGTTTATTTGTTCAGCACAAAGGAAACTGCACTTTGTTCCCAAAGCAAGCTGGCATTGCTGCAGATACCAGTACATTGGCTCAGAGTGCTGGTAGGGCAATCTGGGCAGCTCACAAATAGTTTTGCCAGCCCGTCCGCAGCTGACCAGTCCAGGGGAGCTGAGAAAAGGTCCGAATGAGACCAGTGTGACACAGTGCATCTGGCATTTTCATGGGCAGTAAGTGGCAAGATTCTGGTTTAAGATTCATCATTAAATACAAAGTGAAATACAAAAGAAAAGCCAAAGACATGGGTACCTGATATTGAACTGCATGAGATTGCTTCCCCTGCCAGGTAGGACAGTCTTGCTGCTGGAGCAAGCCGTTATTTCCCTAGCCAGAAATGCACCTCAGTGATAACCTGACCTGAAAGCACCCTCCGAAACAAAGGCGCTTCCTGCTCCTACGTGCTTTGCCTTTATGCCAACAGGCAACGTGACTCACTCTATTTACTTTTAAAGTGTGCTTTCCCTTCAAAACCACTCTGGCTGACCTGCTCTGGACAGATCCCTCCTGCTACAAAGGCCAGAGGGAGTGCCTGAGGCCATGTGCTGGAAGACCCACAGATCTCAGCAGTGCATAAAACAGGGCTGCACCGGACTCACTGTCCATTTTCTTCACTTTGTTTCTGTAAGATGCAGCTGCTGCTGTGTGGCTTGGAGATTATTCCTGTAGAGCACTGGCATTACTCATCTTAAATGCACACTGCCCTGATGAAAGCACCTGGCACATGGCAGGAGGACCTTGCAGCGCAAAGGCAATGGGGGAACTGAGTGAAAAACAAACTGCAATCTGCAGATTACCCAATTCACTTCTATACTTCTCTGTTCCTTTCCTCTCTGCTGTATTTGGAGCACGTGTCACCAGCTATGACCTTATGGACATTGCACCAGCCCTTTGGTGCTGCTGCAGTGGTGCAGGGCAGGCAGCTGCAAAGCGATTTCCTGGACTAGCTGAGGTCAGGCTCTCTTGGAGGTGCAGCACCCCGTGTTTGCTGCCAGTTGAACACTGACACACTGTGTGAGCTCGCACCTGAGACAGGGAGTTAGAAATAAAACCCAGGTGGACTCACGGAGCAGCTACTGATGGCCAGAAAATCCAGGGCTGCTTTTGCAAGCTGATGCAGATAGGCCGTAGGCAAGGCTAAACAGAAATCAGGAGGTTGTCACTGTGTCATAGAATCACAGAATGGTTTGGGTTGGAAAGGACCTTCAGATCATCCAGTTCCAACCATCTGCCATGGGCAGGGACGCATCACATTAGAGCATGTTGCCCAAGGCTCTGTGCTGCCTGGCCTTGAACACTGCCAGGGATGGGACATTATCACTTCTTTGGCAGCCTGTTCCAGTGCCTCACCACCCTCACAGTCCTCAAGCCTTGCTTCAAAACTGGGGATTTAAAGCAGTTTTAAGGAGATGCTTTCTTTCTGTGCCTTCAGGCCACTAAAGCCAGTTTTAGACAGCTCTTGGACCAGCCTCAGTCCCAGTTCCACCTTCTCCCTGCAGCCCCCACTTTAAAAAGGTCTAGTTCCTAAATGGACAAAATCTGGAGAAGCTTCTCCTATTGTTTTGAAAGAAATCCACAGGGAAGAGCCTTTCTCCAAGTGTTTCTTACCTACACATTTACATTTCAGTGAAGAAACGAGACATGGCACCCAGACCGTACACTGCAAACGCTGCTGCTGCTCTGAGTGTTCACTTGAAACCAAGCTTTGCTTTCAAGTTCGAGATGAGATGATTTTCTCTTCCTGCACACAGCTGCCGGCTGCTTCTTGAGCCATCTCAAGCACAGCACGTTTCCTTTGCTGGGAGAGGGCAACTTCCGCTTTTCAAAGCTGAGACACTCCCTGCACCCCAGTGTCGGGGTTTAATCCCAGCCAGCAACTAAAAACCACACAGCCCCCCCATACAGCCTCTCAGAAGACCAAGGAACGTGCAATGCTAACTCGTTTGGCCCCTCTGTATTTACTTGGGTGCTTTGTTCATTAACTGGAGGTATCTAAACCTTCCTTTCCTCACCTGAGCAGGCACAAGGAGGTAGCACTTGACAGCAAACAGGAGCCCAGCTGCTGGTTTGCTTCCCTCCTGACTCCCCAGTTCTCCATAAGTCAGCACCAGTGATTTCCACTGATTTTTCTTCGCACAGTGAGAGCTGCCATTAAGCCACAATGTGTCATTAATATGGAATTAATAACTATGCAATTATGCACAATCATATAATTTAGAATGATGGCATTTGTCATAAAAATGCCTTTTATTGTATATATGCAATAGAAGCACTTCAGAAATCTTATAATAATGAGAATTTCACTTGGTAAAGGCAGCCATGAGCTTTTTCTGCAGCTCTGGGAAGCCCTTTGAAATCTACTCAAGGCAGTTAAAATCCAGTTTAGAGCTTCAGCACATTCAGTGTGTAAAAATGCTGCCTATTAGCAAGCGCTTCCGGAAGCAACGTGTCTGAGCCTTATTGTTTCGCTCCTCAGACAGGAAAAGCATTGTGCTGCAGGCATCCTCAGCAGCTGCCCGAGCCAGGGAGATGCTGAGATACGGCCTTCAGCAGCCCTGATTGCCCCAGGAATTTCTCCTAAGTGCAAGTGAAAAGAAAGAAAGAAAGAAAGAAAAGGAGGGGAAGGGCAAGAGAGAAAGAGAGAGGGGAAGGAAGGAAGAAAGGAAGAGAAGGGAAAAGAAGGAAAGAGAAGGGAAGGGAAGAGGAGGAAGAAAGAAAGAGAAGGGTGAAGAAAAGAGAAGGAAAGGGAAGGGAAAGAGAAGGGAAGAGAAGGAGGAAGAGAAGGGAAGAGAAAGAGCTAGAAAGGAAGAGAAGGGAAGAAAGGGAAAAGGGAAAAGAAGGGACAAAAAGGGAAAAGAAGGGAAAAAAAGGGAAAAGAAGGAAAAAGAAGAGAAGGGAAGAAAGGAAGAGAAGGGAAAAGAAGGAAATAAAAGGAGAAGGGAAGGGAAAGGAAGGGAAGGAAAAAAGAAGAAAAGGGAAGAGCAGGGAAGAGAAGGACAAGAATGGAAAAGAGGGGAAGAGAAGGAAAAAGAATGGAAAAGAAGGGAAGAGAAGGGACGAGAAGAGAAGGGAAGGGAAGAGAGGGGAAGAGAAAGGAAGAAGAGAAGAGAAGAGAAGAGAGAGAGAGAGAAGAGAAGAGAAGAGAAGAGAAAAGAGAAGAGAAGAGAAGAGAAGAGGAAGAGAAGGGGAGGGAAAAGAAGAGAAGGGAAGAGAGAAAAGGAAAAGCAGTTTAAGCTTTTAATTTTTATTTCCTTACTTCTGACATTTCTTCCCAGCTCTATCCCATTGCACAGAAGCCCGACTTGCCTAATGTCTACACTAGTGGCAGAGGAGCAGAGCTGAATGCTGGTGTTGAGTTCTTGGTACATTTAGGTTCATGTGGGGAGGAAAACAAACCCTCAGCCATTTCTGCTACCTACATCTCATGCTCAGGGTGCGAGTGCTTGCTGGCACGGCACAGCAGGGGACATCGAGGGGAAGAAGCAGCGCTGTGCCAGTCCCAGAGCAGCATCGCTGCAGGGACACCACAAATGTACAGACTCATTTCCAACCTGAGTTTCAGGGGCTTGGACTCAGGATCATCCATCTGGCCCTGGAAGCCTCCACAAGTGTGAAGGGATTTACTTTTGGTCTTAATGCAGCCTGTTACCTCTCTGTAGAAACAGCTTTTAGAGATGTCCTCAAAGAAACCACTGCCCCAGGATCACAGTGAGCTGCCTCTGGTCTTCACCTTACAGTCTCAGGGGTTGGTTTCCTGTGGGATCATACAGATAGAGAGACAAAAACCAAGACAAGGCAGAGAGGAAAAACTACAGTGAATTATACATGTGCACAAAATGCAGCTAGTTTATTCACAGCTGTAGACCCTTACAGTCCAGTCCAGACAGCCTAGTCTATGATGTATTTGCTGTCTGGTGAGTGTGATACAGAACAAAGTAATTTTAAAATATTAAAGGTAAAATTAACAAACACACAGATCATTAAAAAAGAATATTTCTTTGGAATCAAGAATGGGACCTTCACCTAAATTGATGGAAGCTGGAGCCCTTTCTGTCGTGCTGGAAACACAGGAGCATTAATCACATCCAATAGGACACCAAGGCTTCGGGGTACTCCACATCTCACTGGTACTGCTATAAGTTCACACTCCTTTGGAGTACGTATTTCAACTGCTGTCGTTTATTCTTGGTTATTACTGAGCTAGATACCAACAGCCCCCTCGCCTGTCTGCTTGACGTGCTTACACTGAAGTCCTGCCTTGGTGACTGGCTCCCTGTGGACATTAGCTGCTACAGGCTGGGGGCTTGTTTTAGGGATGTAACAGCCCACAGTGTTCACAGTGTTAAAGAAAAAGGCATACATCCGTTATCCTGGTTTATTCCCTTTCCCTCATTCAAAGTCCCTCCTCTTAGCTGTCCCCTTCTCTACTTGAGCCCAGTGACAGGCGATGGATGATGCAGAGCGCTTACACGTGTGACTGTCCTGTCCCTGTGAGCACATTACTGTGCTCCTTCCCAAAAGGATGCCAGGTAGTGAGCAACAACCACCACAGTTTTCACCTTATCAAGCCCTAGGACTCTGCAGGATCAGGTTGTTACAGGGCTTTCTCTAGACCAAGGGGAGTGCTTTGCAAGCCCAGACTGATGGCTCCGAACTGGGCACTCACTGAGCACAGGGGAGAATGTTGGTACCCAGGTGGGTGGGCATCTTCCCACTGCCACAACCAGTTCTTCCTCTCCTGTGCTTTTTGAAGCCCTCTTGAAAACCCCTCAGGGAGGCAGGAGGAAGAAGAACAACTCTTACGCCACAGTTTACTCATCCTGGAATGACAACCCCAGGAATTGTTCTGACTTAAAAAAGAGCTTTGGTTAATCAGCTCTTAGAGGAAACAAAGCTTCCTTTAAATTTTGTCTGTTGAAATTGCAGCAGCACATTCAGTCTGTCACTGCTTCAGATTCCAGCTCTCCATCCAAAGAGCTTTCATGACTCATGTTTGCCGGAATGGCTATCACTGGGTAAACCCACACAATTCAGTGCAGAACTTACCATCTATCTGAACAGAATTAGATGACTGCATGACGTGCTTTCTGAACCCTGCATCTACTGCCCTCTCAACACATGGATTTCTTTCTTCTCTTCTTTGAGGAAGCCATCTGAAAGCCCTCAAGTGCAACTTGAGACAGACACACACACAGAAGGGGGTGGTATTGGTAAACCTCTTCTTCCACATTCTACCTGAAAATTATTTACTGTGCACATCTAATGAGCTGATGTCTACAGCACTGGCATGAGTGAAGAAAGGTTGCCCTGTGCCAGTGTAATATATTAGGTGGCAGTGTTCAAACAGCCACAGAGTTTGTTCTTTTAAAACATGTATCTGGGGACAAGAGGTGAGCTCCAAGTGGGTTTGTGCCCAACCCCAGTGCTCCACAATAGCCTTCATGTCACACGAAGCAGCAGGTTGGCAGAGGGGTGTACAAGTGAACTACCTCGTGGGCTCACCTGCACACCAAGTGAGCTCCTGGGCTCACTCCCCTTGTTAAAAACCAGCTGAAACAGCATTTCATCCATGCATGCACGCAGCCAACCTGTAAACATCAGGGCTGTGGGAAGGGTTTTGCACCATTAGCAGCTCTCTGACACAGTATCACACAGGGAGGGTTCAAGGTAAATGATGCTTTTCTCAGCAAAAGTCCTAAGCAGCACATCTCCACAGCAACCTCACATATAAAACCAGAGAGGATGATGCACTCAGAGCGCAAGGGACCATTCACCAGTACCTGTTGTGCACATTAGAGCATGCACTGTGAACGTGTGATTTCTGGCTTGAGGTGCTGCAGTTACACCGGGGGAAGGCAAAGCAATCCATGTAGGCTCTGACCTCTCACTCTAGGTGTGTACACGGCAGTTAGCATGCCAGTTATCTGTGAGGAAAACAGCCTGTAAGGCCTGTATCCCTGTCTTTTCCTAGTGGGAGGAGTGCTTTCCATCAACTTGCTGGACTTGGCCTATATGTCACAGCATTCCACATTTTCCCCGTTTTCAATGGAAGTGCAAGCTATCGCTTCACGGATGTACAACTCTGAACAAAAGGCTTATTCAGTCTCCTCTGAGTTTTCCCTAGAGTCATTGGCAAATCACGGAAGGTTCATCAGTGATACCCTCCCTACACCAGGCTCTCCACGAAGCATGCAAGCGCTCCCCTCTAATGAAAACAGTGAGATTAGTACAGGGAGAGTAAGTGTGTGTGTGCAAGTGCAACCGGGGACCAGAGGTTGTGCCATCTTTGCATCCAGCTGTGGCCTTGTCATGGCCTAGTTCAGATGTTGTTCTTGGGCTTATGCTTTGCTTACCCAAGTAAAACTGAGTCCAAAGAACTAGGTGGTAGCCTTAAACATGCTGTGCAAAAGAAATCTTGAGGCTGGGGCACTTCTCAGCACTGCTTTTTATCCCTCCTCACCTTTGTTTGTGGGAAATAACTTACTCACAGTGTAAAATCTGATGCCTCTAAGAGCAAAGACTGCATTTGCCATGGCACAGTGCTGCTGTGTTGTTAACTGTGTAACACTTCTTATGAGTTTGATAAACACTTGTGAGTTTAATAAACTGAAATGCAAAAATACTTCTCTACCATTTAGCATGAGTAATTTCAAGCTGTGGTAATACAAGGTCTCAGTTTTTATCTGATCTCAGTGCTGTGAGATTTACTATTTGCACATAGTCTAATTCAGAAGAGAGGCTGAGTAGCCCAGCAAAGATTGACTTTGTACTTACTGGATTCACCATCAGCTTCCAGGTAACACAGAAAGCTGGGAAGGCTGTTTTGAAGGAACCAATTGGATGCACACTTTGATAGGGAAACAGCATCCAGATCTGAGTATTGCGCTTTGAACAAGGAGCTGAATATTCATCTGGAGAGAGTTCAAAAACCCATCAACCCCTGGGACCCCAAGGGAGCAGATCTCCTCAGAAGCTGTGGGTGATGCACAGAGCAAAAGCTACAGTATAAACACACAAGAATACACTATTTGTGAAACCCCAGGAGGCTTTGAGAGCCCTGATGAGTAGGTTGATGTGAACATAAAAACATGGGTGCAATAAAGCCACCACGAAGCAACCTGGAGCCTGCTCTGACCTACATTGCTCTTATGAGCCCTGCTCCAGCATCAGCTGTGTTCCACAGAAGTGAGCGCACAGCCCTTGCCTCTTGCAGCAGCAGCAGCAGCCAAGGCGGCATCATTAGTGGGTCTGGCAGCCCACAGAGAAATAATTGTGTGCATTATGAAGCAGTGAAAGCAAAGAGAAGCTCAGAAGGCAGCCCCATAATGGAATGTATAGATAAGAACAATAATAGCATACGGTGACTTGGAGGAAGATAACAAGCGGGTTACTGAAATGCGCTTTAAGGAGTAGAAAGATCAATTCAGATAGGAGGGAATCAAACTGGCATTCCTTCGAATTCAAGTTCAGCCTCAGCTATAATCTGCACATTCAGGTTTAGGTACAATTCAGACTACCAACAGACCACCCTTACACACAGCCATACCGCCCCACTTCATGTGTGAAATTGCGCTGGATCACTTCAGATGTGAGCCTCATGAGACATACTTTAAAATTTGAACTTGTATAAAGTTCTGAAATTGCTCAAAGCTGACTTTTTCTGAAGACCATTTTTGTATTGCTGGGCAAAAGATGTAGTAGGCATCGTTCTGAATTAACCTTGGACCCAAGGGGCAGAATGAGAATGTAAGTCTTGGTTACTGGGATATGTACTTTATAAGAGATTTTAGAAGTATTGATGGTCTTTGGAAAATGAAATGTTTTAACGTACTTGATGTTACATATGAAAAGCCAGTAGCATCCCTTTAACGTCATACCTGTGGCCTCATCCGCTGGATTTGGTAGCAAGTTGTGCATGTTTTGATTTTGGGGTGAGATACAGCATTTTGTGGTACGTCCCGAAGCCCAACAGTTTTTGTTGTATCCCATTTACAATAGATATTTCTAGACAAGCATGTAGCAAATCAGCATCAACTTTCACAGTGCCTGCCTTAGAAAAGAGGAAAGGAAAATAGCAGTGTCCCTGTAGACATTTTGGGTACAAATATGTCTATAGTCCTCTGTAGGTGTATGGTGATTTACTGCTTGCTTTCCTCCTGTCCCCCAAAATAAGCAGCAAACACTTTGAATGTCATGTATTTAATTCCAACAACCAGGGCAGGACCTTACCAGGAACAGGGCTTTTTTTCCGTCCTAAGAATTGTGCAATTTAACAAATAAAATCAAATTTAAAAGATCTCTGGTTTGAGTTCAGTAAATTGGATAAAATCTAGATCCTCCCTTAGCAGCACATCTGGAAGCCATAGATGGAGTGTGGGACACTGAACGTGTAGCAAACACACAACTAACCCTCATGTGGGCATGAGGGTTAACCCTCATCCAGGACTCCCACAGCTATTCCTGCACCCAGGCTGCTGGGCTGGGTGAAGGCAGACCCTCTTCCACTGGACTTGGGTTAACAAGAAGAACTTTACTACCAAAAGCAGAAGGGTTGGTGAATATGGAAACTGCCATTCAGGTTCAGTGGGAGTTCACCTAAAGCACCGGTTTAGATTTCTGTGTGGAGCCAGACACAATGAGGAGTCAAGCCCTATTCAGAAGGAAAGGGATTTGCTGAGGAATTTGCTTTATTCAGCTCTTGCTCCCCCTCAGGACAAGCTGGTGGCATCTGAAAGGTGGGGAGGAAATTGCTGGGGGGGGTGTGTTAGTTCGTTTATTTTATCTAGTGCTATGGCAGATAAAAGTCTTTGACAGGGCACATCAGTTGCTGTCCCACAGCCTGGTTTCTGTGCTTCACATCTTTCCCTGTGCACTGCCATGGCCCATTAACTTCTGCATGTGAGCACTGCAGTGCAGTGAGGGTTTAAAATACAGTTGCAGTAAGTTGTCAGGAATAAAACGGTACAGCAAGAGTTAATTTAATATGTTGGATCATTTAGGTCACCATTAAGCTCTTTTGTGCCTTTTGCTGTTCTGTTCTGAAACAGAACCCACTGCAATATTCCCAAAGTGTAATATACTATATCAGAGCATCAGTCCTGTTGAGTTGCCTCAATAAACCCCTCAGATTCTACTCAGGATCAAATTCCTCCTCTACTAAAATAGTCTGTGTTGTGCTGGGTTTATACTGTTGCAGCTCAGAAACACAACACAGACAAGTTTCATTTTTATAGCACCAAGATGATGTGCAATAGGTTTCACAAAGCTCCACCAGCTCTTTGCTGAATGGTTTCTCTATTGTTTCCTCCTGTAGAGAACAAGTTATGTGTAACTAATGGATCTTGCAACTCCACAGATAAAAGGTAAATGCTATTTTCATTTATTCACCACCAATATGTTAACTTGCCAAATTATTATGCAGTACAGCAGTAGGCCCAGCTACCTAACTTTGTCTTTTGCTAATGTAAAATAGATGTATATATTTTCTATACTAATCTGAAGCACTGAACCCAAAGAGCATCTGTGCAAGTCTAGTATGCCAAGTTAAATTTTTCCCACTGGAAAAGATGTCTTTCAGATTATCCCCCCCCCCCCCTCCAATTGCTCAATTCTATGCAATACATTTAATGCCATTTTAGATAAAATACACAGCTTGAAAACAACCATCCAATTTGGGTCTGTAGAAGACATCAGTACCAAACTGCTTTCAATTACATGATAAAAGGAGCTATAAGGACTTTTAAGCTGCTAATACAACTGCTTCTCCTTTACCCCTGACATTGTGCACCAGGAGATGTGTTAACTGAATGGTCTTTTTACGTTACCTCCGGAACAGTGAATCCCTTCTGTGTTTAAAAAGCAGATGTTGCTCCGTGTGAAATCAGATGACCCTGTATCTTTTCTGGTGGGGAGCTTTTGGGGAGAATAAAGGAGAGTTTTGCTTGTTTAGCTTAAATCACTGAACATTTGTCTAAAAAGTAACTTCTTTCAGCAGTTAAAATAAGTGGAGTCCCAACTGGTGAAATACAATTCCCTGTAATTGCACAGTATTTGACGGGTAATGTTAATTCCAGAGTGATTTGCATTACATCTGTTCTCTCTTCTAGCATCCTCAGCAATGACTTAAATCAGCCTCCAAGAGGCTGCACATGTATGTATGGGCACAAGGGAAACATTTACACATGCAGATGGAAATGTGCTCAGTGTTTTGCTTGCACTGTTCCTTACTGAGAACATACTGCTTGTTTTGACAGCATCCCAGTGAAAAATACTGAGATTACCTGGCCAGACTAGGGACACACATTCTCGTGGTTCAGCTGCTTTTCATCTGTGCCAGTCCTCAAAGAAAGGCAACTTCAGTAGGGCTGAGATGTTCTAGGACTGACGTTGATCAAATTCTTAAATAAACGAGGAAATCAAAATCAGTGAGTTATCATAGTTAAAGCAAAGAATTAAACTTACGAAGTAGATTACAGGGAAATTCCAGTGGAACAAACCCCAGGAGTGCCTCATCCACCCTCTGGCTCAAACCAGAGTCAGCTGTAAGGTCAAGCTTCTCACTCAGGGCTTTTAAACGTCCTTCATATGGCATTTTAAATAGCTCTATAGAACATGTTTTAGTGCCCCGCTATCCCATCTATTGTCATTGAAAACGCTGCAGTTGTAAACCTTGCCAGCAGATGCCACTACAGTAAAGTTGTTACAAAATACAAAGAAGAACCAAGATGAAGACCTTTTGTTCCTTGATGCATCTTGGTCCCTACCCAGCAGCTTCACAGAAACACTTAGTTCAGAAGCTGGTCATTGGAGTAGAATCCCCCCAGTCCTGCACCACCACTGCACAGGTGAATGAGTTGGGTTTAGCACAGAAAGAAACCTGCAGCATTGAGAAGCATAAAGGTGCTGCTTGATGCAAGCAGAAGGGCTGAGCATGGCAGATGCTGATCATGGCAGATGCTGATCATGGCAGTTAACCCACCCTGGCAGATGCTGAGGCAGACAATGAGAGGCATGACAGAAACCTCAAGGAACAGCCACACTTAGAGCATCCTGCCTGCAGCCTGTGCTGCATGAATCCTCGGAGTCCTGCTCATGCAGCCTGAAGCATCTCAGCTCCTTCAATAGGGAAAGGCCTAGAAAAGGGCTCTGGTTTCAGTTTGGGGTTTATGTTGGTTTGTTTTTGTGACGTTTCACCATAAACTGCTATTTGTTGATACAAGAAACATGGTCGTGCACAGGCATCAAAAAGCAGCACTCAGCAGGCACCAGAGCCACATCTAGGGAATGTCAGGCTCCATCTCAGCTGGGGTTATTTTCCTAGTCAGGTCTCTGCCTGGCTCTCAGCCTCTGAACATCATTATGCTTTTCAGAGAAGGCAAGATCTGCACTATTACTAAGTAGTAATAGTAATAGACAATACATGTCTGTCCTTGAAGAGGCTGCAGAGAAGAGGTGGAAGAACCCATCTGCTTTTCTTGGCCTGTGTCAGCTAGAGACAGGGTCTCAGTGATAGGGGAAGCCCAGCTGCAGAAACGCTCCTGACTGCTGTCAGTTCAGCAGCCTGAGAAGCCTGATAATGCTGTGCTTTGGACTTCACAGTGGCAGCCTATGGCTTATCCAAGAAGCAGGTTGGCACCGTGGCAGGCATGCAATACCACACCCTGACCTCCTGCTGCTGTATGGGAGTCTGGGCTGTTTGTTAAATGAAACTGATGGTTACAAAGGCAACATAGAGAAGAGGGGAGACAGATGGGGTAATGCTGGCTCATGTACTGTGAGACAGGTTGAATGACATGGAAGCAAACCTTCAATTCACACAACAGTAATTAAGGTATCACCACTTCTGAAGACAGTTGAGGTGGACACGGAAGGCAAGAAAATACATCCGTAATGGCTTCACCTAGAAAGGGGGACAGGAACAAAGGCAGACCCTTAAACAAAAAGCACAGCATCCACACAGTTCCTGGACATCCTATAAACAAAGGGAGCCCACCAGCTTCTGATAAAGATGGAGAGGGACACACTGGAAAGCATTCTCATTCCAGGAGGAGAAACAAGGTAGTCTCCTCTGGGCTCTTGGTTTTCTCAGAAGGGAATTTCTCTGCTTAGGATGCCCCCAGGGAAAGAGCCTTGTTTAATGAGTCTCTGTCCTTGTAATCTCACTGATCTCAAGTTGGGTGATAGAAACCTATTTATGCCAGCAGCCAAAGCATCAGCTGTGCAGCAGTCAGGGAACTGGAGCAAATTTCTTTGGTGATAAGCCATACCCTTGGGAATTAACTCTCCTTCTCCTGTTCCCCAGTAGTGATTTCTTTCAGTTACACTTGGGAAGAGAGGATGTCTCAGCATCACTCCCGATGTACCCCTCTCTCTGTGGACACAGCAGACTTGTAGGGAGATCATAGATGACATCTGTTCTGCAGCAGGGTTCTGAGGATGCAGTAGCTCCCCAACACACCCCATTGTGTATTAGCACCAGTGTTCAGCTGAACAAATAGCGTGAACCAGGCTCCCATCAGCAACTCTAACTTTACTAACTCCCAAAAGTCTTTTGCCCGACAAGCTTCACACTCCACTGGCCATGGGACAGTACCACTTGTACATCTCTATTCTGAACACGTTGGTAGGATTAGCAGCTCTTCACAAGACCATTTTCTGTGAACTTAAATTATGTTTACAGCATATGAAGGTGTTGCCTCATGTCAGGAAATAACGTAACTCAGACCACAGAACCAAGATTTCCTTCTCCTTTTTTTTACTTGCAATTTTAGCAGCAGGTTTTTGGGTCTACTCTTCAAAATACAATGGTGTCACTGTCAGGTTTGGGGTTTTTAGAAGGTAAAATGCCTTTTTTTACTGATTATTTGAAGGATGATTATTTTTGCCTTTCATAAAATTCTACCTGAACATAACCCCAAGGCCTTTAAATAGAAACTTGTGTGTTTAGGAGTAGGGATCTTATGCAGAAACACCTCCTAATTGCCCATCATTATTCTTGCTGAAGCTAGCAGAGCGCAAACACAGGCACCCCCATTACAATTAATACCTCTGTTCCCACAGACCTTATTTTTCCCCTTCATTGGCTCCAGCTATATTACATGTTTCCCATGACATAGCACAATATTGGGCATTGTATCCTGAGTGGAACCACCCTGCGATTTACTGCAGCTGCTGCCTTCGCTGGCTGACTTCACAGCAAATGGGTATTTCCTCATTAATATACAGCCATGTGAATAACACTCCGGTTTGGGCATTTTGAGGGTTGTTTTATAGGCTTTTAGTTTTAAATTGCATTCTTGATTCTGGAATAAGTACTCGGGCTTTTGTACTACTGTGTCCTGAGGTTTGTCAGGTGTTTTTTCTACTTGTTTAATAACAACGAGCACAATGCCAAGCAGCCCAGTCCACATCCCCTGCTGCCTCCTCCACAACTGCAGGCAGCTTTTCTATTCATTACGGCATCGCTATTTTTGGATAGTAACTGAAGATGATCCTGCTATGGCTGCAGGGAACCAACACCCTAGTACATGATCACTAATAAAGCCCCAGTGAATTATGGTCAGGTGCAGACCTTCTAGAACCTAAACCTAACTGTTACTACCCACATCACCTCAGCAAAAGCTTGTGAAGTAGCTCAGATCTAGAGGCTCAGAACCACTCTCTGGATGAGGAGGCTCACCAGAAAACCCCTACCTCTGCCCTCTAGTCAGCTGAATGAGTCATCTGCTGCAGCTGTGAAAGCTCAGTAACTCTGAGATACTGAACTCTGGACCCAGAGTATATAGAAACAGACACTGGTTTCCCAAAGAAGTGGTAAATGCTCCATCCCTGGCAGTGTTCAAGGCCAGGTTGGACAGAGCCTTGGGTGACATGGTTTAGTGTGAGGTGTCCCTGCCCACGGCAGGGAGGTTGGACTAGATATCTTAAGGTCCTTTCCAACTCAAACCATTCTATGATTCTATGACTCTGAAGCTCTGGGGAGACCTTATACCACTTTTCCAGTACCTAAAGGGGACTACAAGAAAGCTGGAGAGGGACTTTTTACAAGGGCATGTAGTGCCAGGACAAGGGGAATGGCTTTAAACTGACAGAAGGTAGGTTTGCCTTTTCTGAAGCTATTTTAAGAGTAAAAACACTCAAAGGAAGTTGCTTTTCAGTTTTTGAAGGGAACAATTCAATTAACAATTTAGTGATGCTTCAGCCACACTACAGGATATGCCCTATTGAGGCTGAAACTATGATGAGTACCAAACAAATCTGTTTTGATTTTCCTCACTGTTCTACCCACAGAGTGTCTAAATCCTTTTGTTAAAAGCAAGCCACCACAGAGCAGAGACTTTTCTGGTTTCTGACCTCTCTCAAGCATTTCAATTACCTTTCTAAATCAATGCCCATTGCTAGAAAAAGCCCTACACCTTACATTCATGCCAAATCATCAATATTTATTTCACAAAGAAAATGGATATTTTGATAACTCAAAATAGTGCCTCTTCTAATCAGGAAAACATGGATGATGAAGAAAAGTTAATCCATTATTCCCTAGAATATATTCCCTTGTAAGACGAGCTTCCTCCCTCCCCTCCCTTTCCAAAGCAACATACATTTCAAGAGAAAAAACTGAAATTAGCAGGGGAAATCTATATGCAGTTCCTAAAGGACTATTTTAAAGTCACTGTTTGCAGCACAGAATCTCAATCCAGCTGTGCTCCATCTTTACAGCACTGAAGTTTTCCTCTGGGAGCACTAGTTTGGCAATGACATCTAAAAAAAAGGTACTCTGAGGTCACTCTAATTGGAGCATTTTCATTTATAGCCTTTTTAAAGCAGACATCAAGCCATTTCTGAATTTTAAGTGAGGAACTGCTCCACAGAAAGCTGTTTTTGTTACCTATAGCCAATTTAGTTCTACCAGAACTCAGTAGCAGAGTTCAAATACCCCCAACACTTGTACTGGCTCCAGCACCCTGTAACGCTGGCTCCAGACTGCACCAGTTGATGATGCCAACTCCTTACTCAAAGAGGAGACTTTACTTGTCAGCAATTGCTATTGATTTATTCACTCTGTGTCTCAGTCATCTAACAAATTAATTTTAGTTCAGAAATATGGCCAAATGCCTTTTATTCTTTACTCTTTACTATAGTAGCTATAATGTAGTCATATTACAGTATGTGCAATTATTGTGTTACTAGGACACAGAAAACAAGCACCACTGTACATAAAAAGCCATTCTGGAGTTTACTGATTGGAAGTAAGCAATTAGAAATACTTTTGAGCCTCACTCTTGCACCCCTGACAGTATTAGAATCAGGATTCCCAATCTCCAGTAAAAACATTTCCTGTAATTCAGGTGATATTTTACTGGTTACATATTTTTCATAGATGCATAAAAAAGCTGGGCAGTATTTAATAGATTGTATGTATAGTGACTGCTTTGTAGCAGTGATAGATTCCCCTAGATCCACATCCAGGGGACATTTATAAGCATGGCTGCACTTCCCCTTTCCTCAGGGCTATGTGTCAGCTACTGGGGCTGGTTCTGCAGCATCACAGGTGCTGTGGAGGGTCAAACTGGTTTCACAGTACAGTACTGGGGAGAAAGTGCCAAACAGCAGATAATTTACCTTCGACACAGTAGTATTTCATTAGTTCTAGATGCTTTCTTCCCTGCGGGCATCAGCCTACACTAAACACTTGAGAACTGCCTCACACTTTCTCTTCCTACGCTCACTTCCTTGCTAGCGTTTTATGTTTTTCTCTGCCTGTGTCAGCAGCTTGCGGACCAACTCCTGGAGGCTCTGCAAAGAAAACCAGGATGCAGTTCAGCACGTTGAATGGTGTAGATAGCACACATAACTTTATTGCTGAGTTAAGAGATGTTCAGAGAGGAGGTAGGGACTTCAACTGGCTAATGGTAAAAAAATAACACCTTAATTTAAGGTGGAAAATACGGGATGACGCTGGGAGATCACTTCCAACTCTACCGCGCTTGAGCAGTTGAAGAGACCTGCAGTTGTGAAGAGAAGTGAAAATGTCACACCGATAGCAGCTCTAAAATAGGCTGGGAAGGGAGGAGAAGGTGGTCCAGAGAACTGAACAACGATGACAAAATGAAGCATGTCAACAGAGAAAATGATCAGCTTGCAGCTGAAAGCTGCAGAAGGCAGAGCAGCAGTACAGCTGGTCTGCAGTAGCTGCTCCGTGTCTTTGCCATTTAAGAGTTTTATCAAGGTGGGACACCAGAAAAATACCACTAAGATCTAGGACACCGAACTCTGTAAGATAAACATTAGAAAATGCATTTATGCAAATGTTTTGAGAGTTCAACAGGGATCCATTTATAAAATGGAGATAATTTTACAAAGCTTCTTGCCTTTCCATATCATTGTGACAAACAGCTACATGAAGAACAGAGCTGCCGATTACTAGGCAACATGCAGACACTGGTGCTGTGACTTTAAGGTTTTGCTGAGCTTTCCCAACATGCAGAACTACACCTTCCATACCTTGGACAATTATGCTAAATTCTATTTCACATTTGTTTTAAGAATATAAAACTAAATCAACATGAATATATTTCCTGATGTATCAATTTCAACAGTTTTAGTTGACCACCTCCAAGGAATTAAATATGCATTTAACACCTGTCAGACCTTCATATGGGCTGACTTAAAGATACTTCTTTCAAGTAACTTTACATAAATTACGTATGTCAAAATACATGTATTTATGTATTCTGACAGTTAATACTTCTCTCTCCATTAAGACTTTCCTAGACAGCATGTAACTGAACATTAAATAATCATCAGTGCTTTCATACCCCTAAATGATTCCCCCCAAGACAACTGACTTCAGTGAACTTTAGCCCGTTCTTCAAGTACTTTGCACTGGCACTAGTTCCAATGAAACCACCAACTCCTTCCCTTTTCACCTGCTATCAACACCCCCCAGTGACAGCCTACACAGCCAGAATTTAATCCCTCAAAAACTATTAGTCTCAGGTAAAAAGCCAGTTTGGGAAACTTCCTCCTTGCTCCTCATTAGCCCAATCTTGTTCACCTACAGAAAACAGAGGGAATAATCTCTTGATTTTGCAAGCTTTGTATGATTAGTTGTAAAAGACACGCTGGCAAGTAATACTTGGCACTGGAACTGAGCCTCATGTAAAGTCCTGATAATCACCAGTTTGCTCAAGTGCAGATCATGGTCCTACTTTTGTAATACTCCACTTTAAAAAGCCGATGCATCTCTTGTCACTGATACAGCAGGGAAGTGCAGCTTTCAGGATGCTAAGTCAGGTACTCTCAATATTCTGCTGTAACACAAATTAAGCAAGTCCTCAGTGTACAGAGAGCTATATTAATCTTTCATGGTAGTTTTTCTTTATTACCAGTACTGAAAATGTCATGAACATAAAAGCAGCAAAAGTTGGATTAACTGCAACTGTTTTTCTCCCCAGTCTTTCCCTCTCCCTCCCTCCCAAGTTCTCTGCGGACAGAGACCAAAATGTATATGGTGTGAGAATGTAAATCACGTCATACGTTTAAAATGGATTTTAATGTGTGTATAGCAGTTAGCATTCATGAATGTTACACAGTCCCTGCAAGGACATCCTTTGTAAGGTAAGTCTTCACTTTACTGACTGCGATCGTTCCTTACTCCTTGATCTCACTCCTCCTTTCTGTTTTTGCATCAGAAGATTCAGCAAAGATTTCAGGAATTCAAGCAGTAAACCTCAGAGAGTCTTCTACAGAGCTCCAGAAATAAATGGTGGCAACGTGTATATATTGCAATTTTATTTCATTCGCTCAAACAAAACGTTAGCATGTAAGAAATTTAAAATGACACAATATGATAAAAATAGCAGAGAATGAACTGAGAAACTAAAAAGAAGGTAAACCTAAATGTATGAAAAGTCAACATTCATTAGTGATCATCTTCAGTCTCTGATTGACACTTGGTGCTCGTTAACTTTCGAAAACAATGAACTGGAAATCATTATGAGTATCGGAAGAGATTTCAGCACCAGCACTAAGATTTACATTCAGTTGGTTTGCAGTTGACTTGGTAGCCACTTGTCTATAGTGCAGGTTTATCACAGGTCAGATCACAGTGTTGAGGAAAGCAATGCCTTCCTGGCATTAGAAAGGATCCCTTAAACTGCCCTCAGCTTAAGACATCCAGTGTACAAAAGCACAGAACCACCACAATATGGTTTTTAAAGAACTCAGCAGTAAGCAAAATAACCCCAGCTTCTGCGGTTCATTTTCAATACTGAAATCTCTGGAAATGGTGCAACTGTCAGGAGGACAGGAAATGTCTACAGTAATCTTTAATTCAATCCAATTTCCTGGAAAGAACCAATTCGGTGGTTTGGGATTACAGAAAGTGTGTATGTAGAAGCAGCACAAAAGACAATATCTGTTCCTTTTTCTTTTAAACAGAAATCATGTTAATTGTAGACCAAGGCACAAAACGTTTAGTGCATAAGCCAGTTCCTTGCACAATCTAGTAGTTCAGCCTTTAGTTTTGGACCACTTTATACCCATTCACACTATTCCACTATGCTACTCCTGAACTCTCCTAGAAACAAATCAAACATGATTTCTGACAATGGTAAACGTCCTCAATGCGCAAAAAGTCCGCGTAAAACAAAAACTTACATCAACAAAGATGAAAATGCCTCCTCTTGTTTTGAGAAAAACAGCACTTGACAAGCTTACTACAGAGTTGGTTTCTAATGCCTTCAATAAATGCATGCAGAAAAATGTTTTTGTCTATTTCCACTGTAGTCTTCTCTTAGAATTTGAACCTTCAGAAACAGGAAATGTTTGAATTGGAGAAAAATTTCTCATCGAAGCCTTTCCAAAACTGTAAGTGCTGTTTTGCCTTGGTGTTCAGCACTTAAGACAGTATGTCACTGAAAGCATTTGTCTTACGAATGGAGCTGCATATAACTTTTAAGCTGAAACATTAATCTCCAGAAGTTGTAAATAAACTTCTCTTTTGGACCAGCACAGACCCCAAAGCAAACATGGCACTGTTACGGCTCAGAAAAACTGACAGTGCAAAGGAAAAAGGGAAGATTCTGATCCATGTTCTTTGTCTGAAGCACTATAGATCCAATTCATGGAATTTCTATTCCACTGAATTGTACCACATTAAAGAAATTCAAAAAAATAAAGTTTACAAGCATAAAGTCTGAAAACCCTGGGAAACAGGAAAGTATCATCTCCCCTAACAATGATTCTCAAATTGCTGACTGAAACCAATGGCATACAGTTGCTCTTTGTTTCAGAGGCTGGGTTGTGTGGAGCTGTGAGGTCTTTTGTCGGTTTTGATCTTTTTGGAAGGAGGGTGGCAGATAAATGAGAAGGGGACATTTGCTGTGACCTGATGCTCTGTTGTTCTAAGGTAACTAACTGCTGCCCTGTTTCATTAAACAACCAACAAGGATTCTCAGAAAAGAGTGAAGCAGAGGGTCATGGTAAAAAGGTAAAGGACAACGCACTTACACAGGGGCATCCTCAGTAAAGTCAGATGCTTACACATTTGTTCTCTCACCGAGAAATGAGTTCGGTTCACATGGGAGTTTAAGAACCATTATGGAAGTCTTACTGAATTTCAAATAGAAAACTGAAAAAGATACAAAAGGATTAAGTACCTGGTTCCATTAACATGGTTACTGATAAAAGTAGTGTTTTCCCTCATTATTACACATGCATGTAAGATGAAGAAAAAGTGTAGAAAGTAATAAAAATGTGTCACCTTCCCCCTCCCTCATCCCACATCTTTCTGGGCATAAATTAAGCCTTACAAATGAAAAGGCTACTCTGTGACATGCAATTTTTCTTTTAATTAAAAAGCTGGCTGTGTTGTGTTACATTACAAAAATGTCCACATGCATAAATCTAAAAAAAGCCCCAAAATCTACCGTAAATCTACAACATACTAATGATTTACATTTGACTGCTGATTCGCATTATGTCGAAGTCTTAGATTTGGTAAAGCATCGTAACAATGTAGGAAGGCATCTACATCTTTAAACTCTGGACTGTATTTGCTGTTTTTCATTTTCCTATAAAATTGCATGAAGGCTAACTAGAGAGGCTTCCTACCATAAAATTCCCAAATCTTGATATGTCATCACTGTCTAGGTCATTCACTTACAAATATTGCCCTTTAAAAGCACGCGTTTCTAATTGTTCCACGTTTCGTGAACTGAACTTCTACACATCTGATCTTGTAAATTATGCATGGAAGTATCAGATATGATAGGAAGACAAACCTGAGATACATTTGAAGTACAACAGTATAACTTGCTAACTCCTTCATTAACAAAGAAAACCTCTCTGAAAAGCCTTCCCACGCTTTTCCCTGTTTTTTTTAACAACAAATTCTGAAACATGTGCAATTTTATCTTGACATGAGTAGACTTCAAAGCACTGTGATCTTGTCTGATAGGTGTAGGAATTTCTGCATAATCATTACAGTAACGTTAAGAGTCTTTTCCACCCTGCTGTAAAGGTCAGAAAAAAGCTGCAAACTAGGAGGGGAATAGCGTATCACCCAAGTGATGTGTCTGAAGCTTTCAGAATAGGTTGTTTTCTCCCTCCTTCCAAGTGTCTGTCTGGCTCCGTTTTCTTCTAACAGCTCACAAAACGTAGTCAGTTTTATACCAAGTTAAAGAGTCACATCGGCTTAGTACTAGTCTTTCTATGCAGTATTCGACTTGCTGAGTTCCTGCCTGATAGCTAAAGAGAGACAAAGACAGAAGTTAACACATCAAATATTCAAAGTTAAAGCAGAAAGCCAGGATACGCAACTGACCTCTTAAAGAAAGCTCACCCATCTCCAAGTCTTATAATGTGAATAACCTATATGTAAGATAGTTTCATGTGGCTTCAGACATTTGGTATTTTACCACCAGTGGTATCAGTTTACTGTCCCTTTTTCTCTTCCATACTTTTACATAAAATGCTCACCAAGGCAGTAAGTCACACACAGAGTTTTATTTCCTTCTTCACTGGTGGATCTTCTAAGGTTATACTTTCTCAATGATATCCCTCAACTACAGAGGACTACTTAGGAAAATAGGTTCTGTTAAACTAAAAATGAAAATAGTGAGAATTCTTTTCTTTGACTCTTACGTTACAGACCAAAGAAAACTGAAAGCTGGAAGCACAAACCTAGTCTAAGTATCACCAGTTTTGAAATATGCACCTTGGCAGTTCTGGTTTATTTAAGACTAATCCACCTACCACCACATGATACTAAAGATAACTGCAAATCACTCAAATATAGCATCCCTCCAACTGCTTTTAAATGAAACTGGTGTCAATGTTCTATTCAGACACAACATGCAGGAGAGAAAACATGGAAACAAAGTCAGTCGGAACTGGGCTGGCACAAATTAAAGTATGCCACCAGAGTAAGCACAGAGCTACTTTTACCAATACATTATTGTCAGGCTAGGCACACATTACACTTGTTGTATACCTGTAGTTAATTGCTCTAAGACTGAGCAGCAGCAGCAGCAGCAAACGGATGGATACCTACCATCAATAAGTTCTTCCTTTAATTTCGTTAACTCCTTCCTCATTTCATCTAAAATGTCCTGTGGTGTCAGAACATAAATAGATCAGTTTTTCAACACAAACAGCCCAGTCTTGCCACCTGTCATTTTCAGCAGAGAGCAATCTGAAATTCTTCCATCCTTTAATCCTTCTGAAATGCATAACCCACCCTTTAGCTTCCAAGTTAATCCCCAAAGCGTAAAGCATCCCTAAAACACTCTCACTGCTGGTACAGTGAAGAAAAAACTTTCTGGAGAAGTCCTATAAATTGATTCCTCTACAATTTATGAGAGAAGAAGGGACATACTGAGGTTAGACTTTGCACTAACGTAAGTGCTAAATAAAAGTAGGAAAAATAATACTTGCCACAGCCCTGTAAAATAAAAGCTAGAACTGCTCCTGAGGGCTTGTTGTTTGTTGGTTTCCTTGTTTGTTTGGGCAGAGAGAGGATAAGGAAAGATTTCCAGGCAAACCAGTTTCCCAGTTCTAGCTATAGTATCAAGAGCATAATATCACCACACTTGTGTGTGATATTGCAAAAGCAGGAATCAGCATCTGTGAGAAAGTGATGGGGCTGTGTAAGCCACCATCCTACAGTTACAGCGATACTGAAACATGCCTGGGGACAAATAATAGTAGACTAATAATTACTAAATCATTATTTAAGTCTGGAACTAGTTAGCAAAACAGTTAAAAAGTGGTATTAGACAGCTACAAGTTCTTATACCCAAGTTTTCTATTCAAAACATTATATACATACCTGCTTCAATCTGTCATAATCTAGACCTTCTGTCTGTACTCCATTGGCACTGGGTTGCCCCGCTGGTGTAGATTTTGGTCTGCAGTACAAAACACATCCTTGAATTATTTGTCAGTCTTTATTACAGGATACATAGGACTTCCTCATCAAACTTGTGTTCACCAAAACCATAGTAGAGAATCAGAATAAAAAAATAATGTTGGGAGTGGGAGGGTGGGAAAATCAAGCAGACCCAAAATACCACACAGAATAGAAAGCAACAACCAAGAATACTTTCCACACACTGGAACTAATACCGTAAGAGTTATTAGTTCAAAACAAGAACTTTTCAAGTGGCAGACAGATTTCACTGACAGTGGTTTCTGATTTTTTCATAACGGGCATGAAAAGCTGAATGCCTTCAAATGTCAAATACTTTCCCTTCTCCCTTTTCAGCTGCTTCCTCGTTTCAAAAGAGGCCTTCTCAAAGGAACACTCCCACTAATGACTACATGTTGATGCTGGAACTGTATGAATACTGTGGAATCATCCTGGCAGATTTTCAATGTTTGACAGAACAGGGCTGAGCAACCTTATCTAACTCTCTTCCAACCTAAACTATTCCATCAATTACTTTCTAAAGCTATTGAAAGCAAATACTGTAACAGCAAGCTTGATTTGTAAGATAATGCTTCAGAAGTTGTAGTGTTTTGGACTATGTCACATTCAATGTTTGCTTACATAAAACTCTCTTAAGACATCAAAAAATGAGCTTAGCAAGATCAATCTGTATTTTTAACACACATTCCAGAAGCAGGTTTCCTACCTTCTCACTTTTCTTTTCTGATGCCCTCTGTTTCTACATGGCGTAACTCAGACTCATGTACTTACTACACTTCCACAGGGCCTTGCATACCTACAGCTATTGGCAGAGACAGAACCTAGATGCTAACAGTAGAAATGGTTCTCCAAAGCAGGGGTGGGTGGATGGATGGATGGATGGATGGATGGATGGATGGATGGATGGATGGATGGATGGATGGAGTGGGACAAAGGGAAGAATGCTCTGCTGTTCTTAATTGCTTTTTACATCTTGGTTAACATTCTCTCTCCACTGTCCTGTAAAATGTTAAATCAAAAAGAAGCTGCTGATAAAAACTGCTGACTGCTCACGCCAGGAGGTTTCCCCAGTGTTTAGAATTATCACACTATGATAATGTTAAGGAAGGGAAACGTATTAGTAGGCTAAACTAGGTCCTGTTTTCTTGTCCTTGTATGTGACATCACTGAACAAAAAAGCCTGGCCAAAACTCAGTGTCTCACTTCAAAATTCTTACATAGGAGGAATTCATTAAGCAGTGTATTTTCTGGATTTGTTACCTGAAAGTATAACTTTATTTATTACAATGGAAGGTGGCCAGGAACAAAAAAAGACAAACCAGCAGGAAAAGCACAGTTCTGTGCTTTATCTTCGCTCAAATATACAGTATGAAATGAACTTCTTTCAGAATAAAGCAGGGTGTGTGAGGGACACAAGCAGTATAGCCACTGCTTTAATATTTCCATTTATGTATTTTAGTTTAGCTAACAAAGAAAAACTGTGTTCTCAGAAAAAGAGAATAGTGAGCCTATATATATATGGAGGCTTGTTTTTACAAAATCACTACTTTCAGCTTTCATGCATCTTCTCTTACAATACAGCAGTACATCTATGAAGAAATTGTCCTATTACACTTTGTTCAGTACCAGGTAAATGAGCCTTATACTGGACTGTCTGGATGACTTTTAGGACTCCAAATGCAACTCCCAACAGAAAAGGGCATCCACACCAAAATGTCATTTTGCTACTAAAGAACCTTCTCACATTTGTGCTTTCCATCAGATACTTTTACATCTTATAGGTTCCCAGTCTGAGAAATGCTAAGAAACAACATGGGACACAAGGGTTGCCTATTTTGCCTCCCCCTAACCTATAACAACATATGCCTGTGTCACTGAACAGCCTGCCACATTCAAAAGATTCATTAAAACCTTCATAGCTACCAAGTAATCCTGGTGACAGGACATTTGAAATTGGTACACCTGAGCCCATTCATCTTTTCAAAAGGCAGTAACTCCAGTGTAGGTGGTAGAAACCTCTCGACGATCTTTTTAATGCTTCACGATTATTTCTGTGCTCTTGAGTCAGTTATGTCAAGCCTAGTGGCACCCGCTTAGGAAAAAACTGTAGTTAACCACACAAAAGAGTCAGCAAAAGGGATTGTATTAACTATCCCTTTGCTGCTGGACTTTGCATCAAAGCAGAGAGGTGCAGGAACATCCTGTGTTGTTCTACCAGCTTGGTTCTTCACTTGGGATCAAAATACTCAATTGCTACAACTGTTTAGATGTAAGCTCCAAGAGGGAAATCACTAACATTATTATTGCTTGAAACACACCAAAGTGAAATACATGATCTACTGAGGAAGACAGAAAGTGAAAGGTTCAGTAGCTTGGATAGTGGGAGAAATCAGAAAATAGAATTCACCTCACAACCACCAGAAATTCTACAGTGTGTGCTAATGCTATGAAGACAAACCACAGTTTAGGATCATTTACAAAACTCTTTAGATATCATCAGAGCTTAGTTCTTTATGAAAGAATTCCTTGCTCAAAAACATTCCTCAAGATGAGATCTTTGGCAATTGCTGCTTCATCATGTGTCTGATATTAAAAGTGTTACTTGCAGTTTACCCCTCAAAACTGAACACTGACTCCAAGCAGAACAGCATGAGGTCTTCCAATTCTCCATATATAGTTTCTGATCATTTCCATTGACTATCGCTTCGTTCCCATACATGATGATATTACAGCATTTACCCAACATGACCAAAAAAAGAATCAGTGAACTCCCAAATGCAACCCCTGGCAACTGAAACCAGGCACCTGCTACCTGTCTTAATGGAAGAACCCAAACAAGAATATACTTGAATATTTTAATAAAATTACTTATGACTTTAATATTTTAATGAGATGACTTTAAAGAAAAGGTCTCCACAGACAGAGTGCTTAAAAAACACCTGAAATGTTTCTTTTGCTTCACGTCTTTAGAATAAAAAGCCAGCTCTACCAGTCATACATTGTATATTCCTGCTACCTGTTAAAAATCTCAACTGGAAAGTCTCTTCATAAACTCTATGACTCAGTCTTAAGAATGCATTCCATTTTTGCTTTCCAAAATGCAAGACATTCTTCATTCAAATGTGAGAGACCATCATTTGTAAACTAGATCATTTCTAATCTCAGGCAAATGTAGCTGTCATCCTGCAAGAATTATCCTGTTTTTCCTTCTTCAATTTGCTCAGCAGAAAGATCAATGGTGAATGCAGTTGCCGTTATGGAAAACATTAACTACTGAAATTTAGTGAGTAAAACACCCCAACCATTTGATGCTAAGATGGCTAAAGAGCTCTCCCGTGTGGTTTTTCATAGCATTGCCTAACAGGACAGTAAGGCAACCTCCACAGTTCAGAAAACACCTTATATCAAGCATGCAAGATAAGATTCTTATTCATGCCAACATGCAGAATACACCACCCAAGATAAGTAGCTAAAGGGGAACTTTTCATACAAAAGATTAAGTAGTCACCACAATGAGTGCCTTCATGGAAAACAAAGCTGGAATTTGACTCAGTAATTCCGAGGGGCTCCAAAACATTTACCTGTGGAAAGCTCTTAAAAAACCTGACGGATTTTAAGACTGCCACTACAGACAGTGAAACAGAGATCTGCAGCTTAAAATACACACAATGTTAATTCTAACTTGTGGATATATTCCCAGCAGAAACATTGATTTCCCTTTTCAAGTATTTTGGTTTTCCTTTCCCATGTTTATCTTTACTTAATTTGTGAAAAGCAGATGTGAAAACCCACCTGGAAATATATTTGCTATTCCTGTGAATAGTTCACTGAATGCTAGCATATCCAACAGGAATATGCATTTTTGCAGGTGGCAACTGCCAGAAAACCAGTAGCTACTACAAATTCATAGCTAGTTCCTAATCCATCTCAATGTGCCTTTGACATCATCTGCTTTTAACCAGTCCAAAAATAGGCTCAACTGGACAAACAAAATGTGATGAGGAACCTGGTGGTGCATGTGGTGATTACCAATCCATGTAGAAAAAGTCCAACCCTGAACTGGTCAAAATGGTTATTACAAAGTCCCAAATCCCAACAGGATGATACCTGTTTAATGAATCATAGAACCTGTTTTCAGAAGCAAGCAGATTTTTCCACGGAGATTCCCGTCTACGAAGGGGAGAAACACTACCTTAACAAGCTATAATAGGTCTTAATTTTGTTCAGTTCTAGCACCTTAAATGCCATGGAGTTTCACCAGTTGTGTTCCAAGAATATTTCAGGAAATACCAAAAGCATGTTGCTTAAGTCTTTTCAAAGTCTGCTACAAGAAAAGGGCCTGATTTTAAGCATGACACTAACTTAAAATACTCAGAACATTCATTTTGAATAACAACTCCTTCATTGTGTGCCTGTTTGGAAGCTCTGAAGAGAAAATTTTGCTTATTCACCAGTTTCTGAGGTATGCTTTGTTTAATCCCTGTAAATGACTCACATACTCTGTAGAGGTCAGAAGCAGGTTCTCGAGCCTTACCAGGCGAAAGATATCCCCTTTTGGGGAAGAAGGTATTAAGTGTTTCAAACAGCTGCACCCTTTGATTAACTCACTGAAACAAAGCCACTTAAACAAGCTGCTTGCCGAGATAAACTTGGTAACTGTGGAAAATTAACTAAAATGCAAGGATATTCAAGAGAAACTTGCACTAATACATTTTCTTCCTCGGTCTACGAAGCATTCCTCATCCTGGCAGAGCAAACTGTCCACACTAACTAGAAACTGTACCAGCAGTCGCAGAATACATGCTATGGCACCTTCCTGTGTGTTATGATGGCACTGGAAAAAAATACTGATATGGAATTCTTATTTTGGATGTACTTCTAGAGTATACACCCAGTGAGGCTCTCATCAAGCTGAATCCTATCAATATCTTCCATTGGATGACTGAAGACAAAAGTTTAATGGAGAGATCGTCTCAATACATCAAGAGAAGTCTCAAAACTCCTCTGTACTCCTGTTCTCTTCTAGGTCAGAAAACATGTTTAAACAGACCACAGTAACCTCTGCTATTTTCACCAGCTGAAACAAGATCAATGAAATGGGATGCATAAAAGAGTTGTAAGAAGGCTCCAGCTGTAGGGACAGGTAGAGTAAAGACTTAAGGGCACCCAAAACTCCCCAAAGGAGTCTGCTATGGAGAGCTGCCCTACTTATGAATCCCTTCACACACTTTCCTTACTTCACTTGTTTATCCATAGGGTATCTATAGCCAAAGGGCCAGGTCAGCAACTGTCTTAAACACTGTGAAATCTAAAATGCTCTTTAGAATTCCTTACACAAATTATTTCTGTACCCCCTCAATGCCATGTATCAAGACCTTGATCTCCTTGAGAAAAAGAGACCTTGGTTAAAGGAGTTAGATCTAGTGGGGGTGTGGGGAAGAATATAGGGGGAAGTCAGGCCTAAAAGTAAAGCAGTATTTTGTTACACTGACAGTATAGCAGGGCGTACATCACTACCAATGTCACCTGCAAAGCAAGCAACCAGAATCAAGGCTGGAGACATTTTAAGCTGCTTGATTTAATCTGAAAGACAGACACGGATACTGGTATAGGCTGAGAGTGTTTAGTGTGTTACAGAACTGAAGACCTCGATGGTAACTTCAATCACAAGTAATGCCACTTAGAGAACAATAAATTTTTCTTCTGTAGTCACCAAATCTTGCGTATCTGTTTCCAACAGGCCTGAATTTTAGGGAGAATTCAAGCAACTTCAAACACAGCATTCTCAATTTTAATGTGTTTTCCTGATTTCTCAGGAACTTCGGGTAACTTTGTCAGGTTATCAGAAGTCAGAATTCTTTAACCTCTGTACACAGAATGTATATGAACTCTAAAATGGACCGCAAACCTTCTTAATGTAAATGGCAATTAAATACACCTCAAAAAACAATTCAGAAAAAGCTAAGGCAGCCATTTCGCTCTTGCACTACTTGAAATGCCTACCAAAACACCCAGTGCCTACCAAAGTTCCAGCTGACAAATTACCAAAGACTGGTTAATGCACTGAGGGATCTATAATATTTCCACCTTTCTTTAGGATTGACTCCTCTGGATTGGTATGAGACAGCTACTGAAAACTGCCGCAGGATCAACTCTTACTAAGATGGCTTAAATATCTAGATAACCATTGTATGACTAGCACAGAAATAAAAAGGAGATAGACTACTGAACATACAAATCACAGCACTAAATTTGGTGACTTTTGGTGAATTACAGACTTTAAAAATTAAAGAAATAGAAAAAATTAAACATTGCTGTAGGCAAACATACACCTTAATTGAAGATATACACCAGCAATTGTTAGGAAGTCTTTCTGGGTTTTACTTTGGACTTGACTGTCAAATGTTTTGCTTACTAGCATTCTCCAAAAGCAACTCTTCATTCCTAATTAACACTGACAAATGCAGTTTCACAGCAGAAATTTTAACCCCATACATTTTGCTTTTCATACCATTAAGTCAATTTTTACTATTTTAGTCAAGCAGCTTTAGCAGCATGTGCAACAACAACAAGCGTAAGGAGAAGATAGCTGGCACAAAAGGGAGTACCTGGAGATAACAGGCGACTTGCTTCCATTCACTGTATTTGTCCTTTCCCAAGGCTTTCTTGTTAGTTCTGGAAAACACAGTGACAAGATTAAAAATGGTTCTTTTCTATTTGTTGTGCAACTTATGTGAGGAAACCTCAAGTACCTGGCATCTTAAGTCAGACTTTGTGGGGTTTTGTTTTGGTTTGGGGTTTTGTTACTTACTACATTGCATTAGTTCTTTCATATTAAGCTACCACCTGTTGTATTTATCTTATTTTTAGTCATACTACCATTCATGTTGTGATGGCATCTTGAACTCTTGCTTTTGTTCTAGGCATCATAAATGCCATTTGATTCTTAATCCAACTGGGAGCATGTCTGCCTGTGCCTTATACATCCGACTGCTTCAGTCATGAAACATGGAATTCTGAAACTATAAGCAAATAGTCAACTTCAAATACTGGGGGATGGTACTATTAAAGTACAGAAAAAGAAAGCCTTGAGCGTCACCTGAGTCCTTGTAACACAAGTGTTTACAGTATGAACACATATGCATGCTGACAACACGGCCTGGCCAGCTATAGAATTGGAGAGATATACAAGCTTTCCCTAGTGACTGCAGCAGAAGTGTTGGATACACACTTCCAAACTCTGCCACTGGCATACCTCAGCACAGGAATCATGATTAAAGAATTTCTATTCCATGCACTTACATTCATTTATAAAGGGCACCTGCATGTGAGGGTACCTTTATTTAAGTAGCTGAAGAGACAACTATTTCTGTCTGACTCCGATAGTCTTGTGCGTCTGCCTTGAAGAAAACAAGCTACTGTCCCAACTTGTGTCCTACAATGACTGAAACAACTTGCTTTCACATTCACTACCAACTGCTTTCTGTGCATCAGACCCATAGTTTCAGCACAGGAGGACCCTAGACCAAGTGCAGTGTTCCAGTGGATGTTCTTTTTATCTGTCATCTTATGAAATACTTCTGAACCAGGACCTGTTCTACAGCAAAATACCAGGCTGTAATCATAGGAGAGGAAGCAGGTCAAAAATTCAGCAGGGCTGACTGAGATTCATCATTAAGTTTTAACATTATAGAATCACACAGTTGACAAACCTGTGGTACTTACCAGGTGTGCTTGTTGAAGAAACCTTAGAAGTTGAAGACTCTGATTCTTCCTGATTAAAAGCAAGGAGAAAGGAGAGGGGAGAAAGAGAGAAAAAAACCAAACACTTTTGACTAAACAGATTAATCTCAACTGTTTCAATATTAAACTTTTCAGATTTAAATGGTTCTGCTCAGTTTTATGTAGAAAATGTGCAAGCACTAGGCACTTCACAAAATAGTGCTTATGTAAAAAGATGTATGGTAAATAAACTCATGCACACCACCAGAACCTCTCTCATAATCTAGCACTGAATAATTTGAAGTAGGTAGAATTTCTCAACTCACAGTTTTATCTTCTTTCTGCTCTGGCTCTGTTGATCCCTTTTCAGCAATTCTTCTCCTATAAGCAGAGACAAAAAGTTACCTAGATCATCTTGGCTTTAAGATGGAAGAATGTTGTTTAGTGTAATTAAAGACACAGTGTAATTAAAGACACAGTGTAATTAAAGACATATACAGCTCGATAGCTAGGATAACTGAAAATCAGTGTTTAGAAAAAGTGCTTTCAAAATACTTTCAAAGGCAAAGTGCTCCTGCCAAAGTGACTGTGCAAGTCTGTATTCCCTCCCCATCTGCTAAACAAAGACTTACACAGAAGAAAAGTATTCGATTACACTCAAGTAAAAATGGCTATTCATAAAACATTATCAACTTCACAAAGCAACCACATGAGCAAGCCGTTTGTTTGATCTTTAGCCAGCTGCAAAGAGGCACCCAAAATCCTACCTCTTACAATGACTAAGCAGCTGGAGCACAGCAGAAACAGCTCCTTACCTCCTGGCCAGCAGGGCACTCATTTCTTCCATCAACCCACTGCCTCCCAAAGGAAGTGGTCCATTTCCACGGCCACTATCTGTTTTAGATGAAGCAGAGCCTCCTCCTCCTCCACTTGAACTGGAGGAGTCTTCACCCTTCGTAATACACAAAATAACAGCAGATGTGCAAATAAAAGGATAGCTGACTTAATGAAAGAAGCAAAGTTCACATACAAGAAAGAAACAACTGTATAAAGAATGTGATGGGCTGGTAGTACATCCTGTAATACTTTTTTAATAATGAAGCAAGCCTACCCCAAAAGTGTTAATACTATCATTCATCTTGAACAAAAATCACAAACAGCTCAGGAAGACAGGACTTAGAGGCAAGAATTGGAGACAGAAACAAGAGTTGTATTTACCCGTGAGACTTTCCTAAGTTTGGCTCCAGCGAGTGCAGCTGCTAGTCCAGTTAAAGGGCGATTTTCTTCGGACACGAATCCCACTGAAAATCCAGAGGCAGGAAGAGGGGGAGCAGGAGGTGGAAGGGGAACAGAAGGAGCTTGGCTAGGAAGTGGAGGAGGTGGTGGCGGCGGTGGTGGAGGCCCCGAAGGTGGAAGTGGAGGTGGTGGTGGTGGGCCAGGAGGAGGTGGGGCTGCTACTGAAGACTGAGCTGGGCCAGGGGGCAGGGGTGGTGGGGGAGGTGGTGCAGGTGGTCCTTGGACAACACCTAGTATCAAAGAGAAAACATGTAGACTGTATTAAGGATTTAGAAAAGAAAGGTCTTATTTCCACTGAAATATTGGTTCTTTTGCTCAGTGTATGAGACTGTACGTATACTGGTAGGGGTCCTTTTTATAGGCAAGGAAACACTGCAAGTTTCAGCAGGAGAGAAGTATTCTTATTAAACGCACTGAAAATATGACAGAGTATGCTACAAGAGAACAGACAGCTTCAGAGACATTTGCATACAAAACCCCTCCAGTCAGGTTCTGTGCTGCAACCAAGAAGAATCCTATGCTGGGAAACAGGCAAAGCTTTTTATAAAGAGTCAAGTAAGGCACGAGCATCGTACTGCGTAGGAACAATCTGTGTGTTCAAATGGTGCTAACACAGAGTGACTTCTGATTCTACTAACAGGCATTTAACACTCCACCCAAACATCTGAACCCTGGAACAGTTTGAGTTCCAACATGTTCTAAGCTATATAAAAAACCTTTCCTATAAAGAACATTCCAGGAATCAAGTTTAATAATTTAATAGAAATGCTAATTAGTGAGTTAGAAGACTGACATGTTTTAAGCTGATGGGAACAAGCTCTTCTATTATTTATCTCTGATTCCTTTGATACTTTAAATTCACATTGATATGCAATACAAAAATGTGTTTTGAAGAAACACCACTCTGATGATCCCTGTGTTATTATTACAGGAACAGTTCAAGAAATTGTGACTAAGAAAACAGCCCCACACATCCTTCCCCTGCCTCGCCCGCACTCCCATAAGCTACTGAAAATGCTGAGCAACTACCTTAAGCCATGTCTGCAGGCAGACATTTCACACACGTCTTCCTGGTTTCCTACCCTGCTGATCCCTGTGTAAATTTAAAAGCCCTTTACACTCTCTTGGTGTCACTCAGCATCCAGGTGCTGAGTGACTCTTTTATTCCATACTACATGTGAGGCTATTCACCCTATTTCTACTCCATCTCAGAGCAGCTCACACCTTCATTTAAGACAAGAGGGTATAAACATGATCTACTCTGCATGGCTCATGTGTGATGAAGCCATTGTCTGTTCACCTCCCAGGAGCTTCTCTGCCCACACCTTTAGCTGAGCTACTGCAGAGACCTAAATCTATTAATATAAAAGCAGTGTTCAGGTTAACAAAGACATTTACATTCATGTAAAACACATTTCTATCATATTGGTAGAGTGTCCATTAGGACTGTCACCTTCAGCTATGCTGGCAGAATACTACAGGAGACCTGTTTTCATATATATATATATATGCATACATAAAGCCATGTATCAAAATATGACCACTATCCAGAAAGAAATTCTGTCAGTGTCACATACTGCTTCCTAAATTTGAAAGTATCTGGAGTACCAAAGTGATTTAGATTACTCCTCACTTAAGGCCATTCACGTCTCCAAAGCTGCACATACGCTTTTCCATGCTGGCTGCCATCAGGAAATGAGTGATGATTATTATTAGCCTGTTAACACCATGTTCCAAATAAACCAATAGTGCAAGATTTACCAAGCAAGTATTTGACAAGCTCTGTTCTGTGGAGTGCTCAAGAAACCAGAATTTTACTCATGACAGGCCACAAAATGCTGGCTCTTTTCCCCAGAGCTTTAAAGTGTCCCTTACCCCATCTTCCAAATGGTATTTCACTGTGGTATTAAGATCACTGCAACTTTGGAGCCATCGTATTAATTCTTCGGGGCAGTTACAGGCTTTGATACCAACTGGTTTCGACTGCATTCCTGATTAGTGCATTAGTAGCAATAACAGAAAGCCTTACCCTGCTGGGTCGTAGGTTCAATCGGCTGAGAGGCTGCCTGCAAGACTGGCTCAGAAGCAGAGGAGTCTCCCAGCACAGAGTTTAGAGAGTTCTCAACAGAGGCAGGGGTAGCTGCAGAGGGAGAAGGGAGAACACTAGGCTTGGATGAGGGAGTCGAGGCATTCGGGGAGTTGGGAGAAGGAGAAGCTTGAGGTCCAGAGAGTGACAGAGGCGGAAAGGAAGGCAGTGGGGGGGGAGGAGGCGGCGGAGGCGGCGTTGGACCTGAGGTAGAAGGTGAAGGAACCGGATAAGCCAGGTTTTCAGGAAGCCCGTTAGGAGCCGTGGGAGACGTGGACATTTGGGTCACTGGATTAGAAGCCGACACTGGGAGGACGGGTCTCGGACCAGTAGCTTTGCCTGGTGGACTGCTTATCATTACTGGAGGAGATGGGGGAAGTGGGGCAAAACTGGGTGCGGACCAGGCAACAGGCTTTGTATTTGGAGGCAAAGTCGCCACGGCATTGACAGGTGAAGGGGGCCGAGAACTTTTGTTCAGTGGACGAGGAACCGTAGCATAATGGGGGAGAACAGGGTGGAAAGCTGAGCCTAAAGATGTAGCAAAACGTGATGCAGAGTGCCTTAGAGGCGGTGTAGGGGGAGTGGAAGTCGGTGGTGCAGAAGTCACTACAGCGTACTCCGGTGTGGCCTCTGACATTGGTGCTGAGACTGCTTTTGCATATGATGGAGGAGGTGCTGAAGGAGGCTGGCAACTGGAGTATTCAGGAAGTGGAGTGCTATACGGGGAGTTGTCGAAAGATGGAGCTGGACAGAAGATGGAAAGCAGCAGCAAAGGCAGGATAAAAAAAGGAGAAAGAGAAAAAGGGAGCTAATGAAGCAACAAAACCAGCATTCAAACAAAATGTATAAATGTAGACTACAGTTAGTACCAGAGGATTAGGCACAAGTGAAAATACTGTTAGGAAAGTTTCACATATTATCAACAGCTGCTTGTTACCGACTATTTTTGTGCCAACATTTGAATTTACAAGTATGTTCTAGAATAAGATTTCTCAAATCCCATCTGTGAGAGGGATTAGGCATAGGGTTGATTAATGAGTCTTCTATCAGCTTTTATCTTCTTGTTTGGTTGCAAACTGCAAGCAAGTGTAGTGATCTTAACATCTGTTAAACTCCACTAACAAAACTCATCCCATAGGCAGCAAGTATCATCTTTCTCTTCCCCAGAAAAAGCTCCATCGCAAACTTGAAAGTACTGGGAATAAAAATACCAATAAAATCCTCTGCTTTAAAGTGACAGCTCTTAAGAGTGTTCCTTGATTCCTACTATGAGCTGACTTATGTGAATTGAGTTTGTTACTAAAGAACAACCTAATGCTTGACTAATGTTCCATTATATTACCAAAATGAGAAGCTTTCAGCTATCACTTGATACATTTCCACAGGCAGCGCATTATCTTATCTACAAACACATACAATACACTTCACTGAAGTGTTACTACAACGCTGAATTAAACAAGACTTCATACTGAAATGCATTTCTTGCACTATTATTTCGCCTTATATAGTTACATACCTTCTACATTAATACACTCAACCTGATATGTTTAAGGAGGGTTTCCCCCCTCTCCCCCCAGATTATGTAATGAGAATACATCTTGTTGAATAGAGCAAACAATGACATGGTACTTAGCAACTCATCATATTTTAACCTATGTTGGAGGCACCCAATGTGATTCAAGCACTTCAAGCGATCAGACTATGGCAATGGAGGGAGCAAGTAGCGCAAATAATTTTATTTCAGAGTTAATGGAAAATTATGACAGGAAAGCCAAAGCTCTTGGACTTCTTGCCATAGAAAAAGGAAGCAATTTCAGCAAGCAGAAGCCTGAAATACTGACTGCTGGTACACAGCTGTACTCACTGCCCTTTGTTGCTTCTCTCCCAACTCCATCACCCAAACACATAAGGAGTAGTCTGGTACTCAGATACACTTGGTTTTGGAAGTCTTACCAGCATTTGAAATTCTTCTCTCTCTTTCCCATTCCAACTGTTCCCTTTCCAACTGTTCTTGCCGTTCTCTTTCTTGCCTTTCCCGTTCAAGTCGTTCAAGTCTCTCTCGATCCTGCCTCTCCTTCTCTTGTCTCTCCCTTTCTAGGCGCTCTTGCCGTTCCCTTTCTTGCCGTTCTCTCTCCAGTTGCTCCTGTTCTAGGCGCTCTCTTTCAAGTCTTTCCCTTTCTAGCCTCTCTCTCTCCAGCCTCTCCCGTTCCATTCGTTCACGATCCAGCCTCTCCCGTTCCAGCTCCTTCTGCCTCTGTTGCTCTTGCAACTGTCTACAATCGTGGAAAAAAGGGAAAAAGACTAAGCTGCAAAGCGAAAATCAGTATCAAGCAACTGTTAGAGGACAAGAGATAAACTAATCAACAGTCTTTGCACCAGCAAGAACACACGCACAGCATTTGTACTTACATAAAACTCTTAATTCCACATGTCATTTTTCTGAGCTAGATAATAGCTTTATTATGTCTACAGTAACAAGAATCATATATCCAATTTCCTCTTAACTAATTTAACATTGAGAGACAGCTTTCAAGAGATAAGACTAGAAAGCTGCTGTTGCTAATTTACTAACTGATACAATCTTCCCACTTCGGGATGCGGAGTTATATTTGTTCTTTGCACAGTATTTTATACTGTGAAGCAGTGAATAAAAGTACAGTGAAACAGCAGTAATACAAATACTTCTTAGACAAAAACAGCCCCAAACAAATAAAGATAGCAAGCTAGTATTTATCCAAATTTTACAGAAGCATCAAAATGCACACTGTCTCCACTTGCATAATATTGCACGCACATACAACTTAATCAGCATCAAGGAAAGAATACCCTGAAGGCAGGGGAAAACTGGACACGGTCAGAAAAAGATCCTGGGTGCAGCAGCCAAGGAAACCCTGCAGGGAGCTGGCAGGGTTTCCAGCTCATGGGAGTCTTTGCAAAGGAAAGCAGATAGTGGGAAGATGTGGAGAAGAGGAAAACAAGTAAAAGCAAGGCAGAGGAAACAAAGAACTTCCTATATGTAAGAAGAAATAGTGCAAAATTTGCTGCCAAAGCCACTAGTTTGGCTGAAAGAAAGGACTTTCCTGCAAAAACTTCCCTTTGGAACAGGTTGCCCAGAGAAGCTGTGGCTGCCCCATCCCTGGCAGTGTTCAAGGCCAGGTTGGACGGGGCTTGGAGCAACCTGCTCTAGTGGAAGGTGTCCCTGCCCATGGCAGGGGGCTGGAACTGGGTAAGCTTTAAGGTCACTTCCAACCCAAACCACGATTCTACGAAAACACAGTGGGAAAAGCTGTAAACAACCCTCTTGCGTCTTTTCCTCACTTGTTTTATGTTTTGTTCAGGTTGTTTGGCGGGTGTAAATTAAGTTTAAAAGAGATACATGTATCTAGTAAGCTAAAACAACAGCTTTTTTATTTCCAAAGCTTTTTCATCTCTTGGGAGAGCTTACTACCGAAACAAGAATTAGGCACATCCTCCTCAAAGCTGTGGCCAGTATGTTCCTGTCAGTACATATCACTGAAAATGTTGTTAGTTTTTATCCTCTGAGTTGCTCTTTTCAAAAAAACCCCAATAAGCTTAAAACCAAAAGCTTGTATATTAAGCATGGCAGGAAAAAAATGGCTGCAAGCTTTGAGATGAAAACTGAAGATAGCTTCTCAACAAATACAAAGTACAGCCAGCTTTTAAGTATAAAGCAAAAAGGTGACCTAAATTCTAACACCATGAACTACCAGGTATGTGTTTTGTATAGACTGCCACTGGGCAATCTGATTTGGAAAGGTCATCGGTAATTCTATACTATATGCTTAGAGCCATTTAAAACCGAAGTCTAAAAATGAAGGGGACTGCAGCTATTTCACTCTTATTCATGCCCAGAAAATACTGTCAGAACCGGAAACTCCATCCCATGCACTGCTAAAAACTGAAGTCCATCCTCTTTCAGCCCAATGTCTTCCCTTCATAAACAACGGTGGAATTTCAAAATCACTATAAGAAATTAAGTTCCAGTTATATACAGCAGAAGTACTTTTCCTTACTGAACTTGTTACCCAGCATCTTGAGAAGCAGCAAAATAGCTCTGCTTTAGTATCACTTCTTCCCTCAGCTCCTGCTCTCCCATATAACAAAGCTGTAACATCAGTCACTAAGAAATTTGGCTTGACATTCAGCTTGTTAAATTCTTGGTTTTTAGCCTCAGAAGTCCACTAAGAAGTCTGGTAACTGACTGACACAAATTTGGAACCAGTAGCAGATTGCTATGAGTATCAAGACAATACAGTATAAGCCACAGAAATTTAAGCTCCAAAGGATACATTAAAAGTATTTTTGGCATTACATTTTTGCTTGCTCTGTACTTTCCTTGCTCTGTAAAAGTATGTGCTCTTTTCCCCTTGGATAAAATCTATTATTAGAGGAAAGCATTGTTTTCATCCTGACCTAACTTCAGCTTGGTCATCTTTGGCTCTTTTTCTGTAAAGGGGAGGTGGATGTACATATGTTTGTAGCTAAATGGCTATTCAGAGCAGGAGTCAATATTTACAGACTCCAAAGCAGCTTTATTTTGTTCACTCATTTTCCTTTATTTTCCAGAAATTAGTATATTCTACTCAGAAATGTACACACTGTTAAGCCTAAACATAAATGTAGATAAGGCATTTGAGGCCATAAACATTCTATGTCATATTTAGTTTATAAAACTAGAAGGTATCAATCTTCAAAGTTTAACAAGACATCAAGCAGATGCCAGGTATTTAAATTTTCCTTTTCTTAAATTCTTCATCTCTTTACAGAAATAGGAACTCGATATAGGTCACTTCTCACATAAGAGGAGCGTCACCAAGGCAGTTCTGCACTAAGCCATACCAAGAGCTGTGCCATTTCGTATTTTCATAAGCAATGTGGAAAAGAAACAGCAAGGTGCTCTTGAATAAGCTCCTTAATATTAGGTTATTTAGGACAGCAAGGATGATGGGCTGATTATGAAGCACTACTAATGTATCCCTAATTCCAAGTGACTGGGCAACAAATTTAGCAAACAAAACTCAACTGAGATATTAACTGATGCAGGGAAGAGAGGGAGAATCTGCTAAATTCGTATCTAAAATGTTGGACTTTGAGTCGAATGCTGACTCAGGACTGAGATACTAGTGTTATGACAGGCAGCTCTATGACCACATCCATTCATCAACATTTTCTGTTCAAAAACATAAACCAGATGCTACACATTAGAAAGGATTACAGAGCAGTATAGAAGATACCATCATGTGCTTCATGAACCCCACATCTCTGTTCCCACCTCAGAAAGGGAAAAAGGCAGAACAGAAAAGGTTCAAAGAGCAGCAACACTGTGATCAAATGTACCAAATGGTTTCCATTTAAAATAACTAAAGATGCTGGAATCCTGGATTCTGGAAAAGACAACTGGAGGTCTAGAAAATCCTGAATAATGAGGGCATTGTAATACAAGAGCTGGGAGGGAAGATTTGATGCAACTAATAAGAGCAAAGCTGAAAAGAAGAGAGTATCTCTGCACATCAGGCAGATGAACTATGGAAATCCTTGCAAAAGCAAGTCAAAGGGGAGAAAAAGCCCACATGGAAAAAAACTAAAACAAAACAAAAAGCAAGCCACAGGAGGTCATTTAGTAGACAGAAACTGCATCATACACAAGTAGTTGAACCAAAAATAGCCATGGGATGGAAGAGTACCAGAGGGAAGTATTCAAGGTGTTTGCCCTGGCTGAGAAGGGTTTCACTTAAAGCTTTTCTAACTATGGAGAAGGGTAAGTGCACATGTGTGTATGTATGTACTATATACAGGAGAGGTGGGGATGTGAGTCTCCACAGAGCATGTAATTACATGAAATTTTGATTTAGGCATGCATTTTATGCAATTACAGCATAATTGCAGATGCAGGTTTGGACTGACTAGTTATCCCAGTATGTTTTAATACATTCCTGAAGCTTACCTGGGTGTTTTCTCCTCTTCACAGAGCTATGAAGACACACAGTGCCCATATATCATAGCAAAATGTACCTAAGTGGTTTAAAGCTTTAAACTTGAGCTGAAGTAAAACATTTCAGTCAGCAACCCATGCCATCAAACTGCACTGGCTGTCTACTAAGATATAGATAAGAGGCAGTGAAATAACCACTGTCATCTACACAGGACCTGAATAAGAAGTTCTCATTATTAAATAAATCTTGAGTGACCCCTCAGTATTTAACTTTTTGTTTTGTGGTAAAAGAATCCTCATGTTCAGTTTCTTCAGGAAATAAAGGAATGAAACCAGAAATCGAAATGTACGAGTAAAAGCTATGAACAAAACAAGCACTTCACTTACGATACAAAAGCTCTACCAAGAGAGGGCAGCAAAATACCTTGCAAACATTTCTTACATAAAATTCCCATGCAGTAAAACGTAAGGTGAAATACATCATTGTTGAGAATAATTTTAAGCTTATTCTCATTATATATTGCTGACGCATATATAATATATATTGAATAGCAAATCAAACAAAACCCACCACTACCCCCAAACCAAACCCAGACCTCACAACCCACTACCTTTTAAAAGTCTTTTTAACAATTTTCATAAACCTTTCAAATAGAAAAAACCACAAGTGGCACAGGTCAAAAGATCAGTATGGCAGTAATGCAATCAAGTTGCTTTAACCCAACTTAATGAGCAAGGCTGAATTTCGTTAAGCTGGAGATCTTTCTTAGTTTACAAGTGTTATAGTTGTAGCTTAAAAGATTAAGAACTCATTTTGCTTATTAAAGAAAAGAGAGAACAATTTTGTTTGCATTAAATCCCCCGGATTTAGTTAGCACTAGATAATGTGGCTTTAAAGTTTTGTCAGAGATCTGAATTATATTATGCAGAAGCATTAGTAGATTATGAAGAGTCACTACACAACAATTAAAGCATTTCTGAAATGTCAGGACTTTGCTAGTTCTAAAGCATGGCAATGTTCAAGAACACCATGAAAGCAATACATGAAAATCCTTCAGCCTTACAAAGCCTGGTATAGCTACTAGGACAACATCTGAGAAAGCTAACAAGGTACTACAAATGCCCCAGAAAGCCATCTTGTAACAAACTGCTCATGACGCTAAGGCAAAGAGATTCTAATTATTTTAATTACTAGGATCTAAGAGCTAATTTACACTGAATAGCTGAGATTGCTATAAAACTGTACAGCACAATCATATACAAGGTTCTGTTACATATGGGTTTAGATCCAAATAGCCAACTTCAGAATTTCAGAACAGCTGCTAGCTTTATCACATACCCTATTCATGAAAGTTCCTTTTTGGATTTTCATTAGTTTCATGCCAAAAGCATCTTTGGAAACTTCACTTTGGGATGTTTGGGGAGGAGAGGTTCTTGAAAATATCTATTTATTTATTTATTGGTAGTGTTGCTTTTAAATAAACTTACTTTGACATTGCAACAGCTTTTAAAATTATTTTTCCTCTTGCCCTTACACTCTTACCCAGTTAAGGAGGTACAAGGAGGTATTGTCAGAGGATGAAGAAAGAACCATATTTAGAACAGTAACTTGTGACTTTTAACTCTATCACCTTTAATCCTGCAGTTCTCTGGTCAGCCAAGAATCAGAAACATTACTACATTCTTGAAATAACACAAGGAGAAAAATGCAGTGAGCAGAGTTACCTACACACTGTTGTATCCCTGCTGAAAAAAAACCCAAACCCTCTGTTCCATGATGGTGAGAGTGTTCAGGATTTCTCTACACCCTGACTGCAAAACAGAACTGCAGTTAATTTACACAGGTACACACAAAGCCTTCCCAGTTTGTTCTGAATCAGATCATAAAAGGAAATAAGAAATGCTACTGTCTTTCCTCTTGATGTTACATGAAATAAGCTGATACCACAGGCAGACCAAGGTATTATGCCTTTAGCAGGTAATATCACTACATTCAACAATACAACAACTAGTGTGTGTCATCATCAACTAGGAATCTGTCCCAAGTTAATACTATCCATTATCTTTAGGTCTGTATTGGAGGCAGTGGGTGGGAAACAGGTGCTTGTTTTTACTTCTGCTCCTGGAGGTGAATGACTGACAGGGGATCCTCTGGTCCTTCTGCTAAAAACTCAATCAAAAGAATTGAAGCCTCAATCAATTCTATCAAAATACAGCTATTACCACATGGGGTGAAGGGAAGACAAGAGATCTCAACTAGATCAAGAAACTTCAGTGTTTACTGGTAAAACAGTATTCTGTGTCAGAGCAGACTTAACAGCCAGAGAGAACCAATCCTTTTCTGGAACACTTCTCACATTTAAGCCTGTATCTTGGTCATCAGCAGAAGAGTTACCGCAAGCGTCTCAGTTTGTGTCCTGCCACCAGGGAAAAGTATGCCTAGACATTAAGCAACTCTCATGGTATCAAAAACCAGAGCTGCTGTCACCAGGGCACCAAAATCAAAATCCTACATGTAACAAATCCATTGCTGAAACAGTTTGCGATAGCAAATAGCTGTCTGCTCTGGCAGGTCACCTTGTTTCCTCAACTGGAAGCTTTTCTGTACATTCACATAAATCCTCAGGATTCTAACACTAGCTCGCTTTGCTCTTGGATGCAAGATCAAGCCTTTATTTATTTATTTTTTCCCTAAAAAGATGACAGGAAACTGCACCAAGACAGCCATATATCAACCTAAGTAACAGAATTCTACCACAAACCCGAAAGGCTTCTTGTCACGAAGCCAGATACATTAAACCAGAGGTATTTCCATGAACAATACAGACAAAAGCATCTTTGTATCATATCCAAATTCAAAAGGCACTGAGCTGGTAGACATTCCAAGATAACAGAAACTGGTTTCAAGTATTTCATTTTAAAAATGACTGTAGAAAACAAAGATCCAAGACAAAGACAGCAGAAAACAAAACATCTTGAGGAACAGACCTGACTGAAGTAATTGCTGCCCTGAGTGAAGAGGTCAGCTGCAGGCAGATAATACATAGTATTTGACAGCTGTTAGTCATCATTTATGAACACACTCATTTCATAGCCCACTGTTTCCTGGCTGAAAACCTGATGTCAAAGCAGGGCATCAAATCAGTCAGAAAAAAATCAATAGGAGCAGCCATGTTTTGCTTGCTTGAAGATACAACAAGGATGGGGGAAAAAAATACCACTAATGAGTGTAATGAAAGAGGACACCAAAAACCATCACTTGAGCCACTAAGAAAAATAACATGGAATCAAAAATCATCAAACAGATGCACTTGAGGGGAGATTTGCAGGTCTGTGTCCCACACTGGTTTTTGTTGGTTCTGAAAATGGTTTCTTACTTGTGATATTACCTATTCTAAATCAAATGTGGCATCACAGAAGAGACACAATGGTGACACCCAAAAGGCAGCATGAACGTTGCTAGACTACTGCTCCCTTAAAATGTTGGAGTAATATTCTGCACTAACTATACTGAAAGTTGCCATTAAGACATTCTGTATAAGAAATCAAATGTGATTATACAAAACTATTCAACGAATGTATGGATCTTCCATTCTGTGTGTCATTAGTTGGGTTTTTTTTTGTTTTTAATTTATGTTTTATAACCCAACATCAACAACAAATCTAGGAATAACGCTTCTATGTCAAAGTTGTAAAGTCTGTATTATCAACTATAACTGAACCTGGACTCATCAATCCAAACCAATGAGATTGGATTGATGAGTTTGAAGTTGTTCAAACTGTGTTGCTGATCTGGCCATTAAACTTATGCTTACTAATTAAATAAATATTAAAATACATTTAACCATTAAAATATGTTCACCAGTTTACAAATCCGCATTGCAATGACCAGCTTTCAGGGCTGTTCAATGCTCTTGCACCAGCTCCTCTAACCCTGCCTCAATCTATGGAGCAATAAACAAGACAGTGATGTTTGGAGTTTTATTCTAAAATGCAGAAAGCCCCAGCATGTGGGCACAGATAGCATTATCTAATACAACAGTCACTACTTACTAGAATACATCTCACATGATGGCTGTCCTCCTCCCACCACTGAGTCACTGCAACAAACAGAGCAGCTGCCTGCAAACAGGCTACACAATGAGTAGCTGAGCGAGAGGCGCCAGCACCAGATGCAGGATGACCTCAGCTCCATCTGAGCATGCTGTCGTCTACACAAGAGCAGCTACCTTGTGATAGCAAGGATCCGCATGCGCTCTATGGACATCAGTTTAACTGGATACAGTCAACCTGCGTTATTCACTGTTAAAACCATTTATAGGAAAAAATGAAAAAGTTCTTTAGCACGCTATTTGGAACTTAGCTGCTAGTTTTAGGTTTAATAGCTTAATCTGCTGGTCATCTCCTGCACAAGTTCAGAAGAAGAAGGTGGCCCTTCAGATTTGCAGGAATTTATCTGAACAATAAAAACTGAATGTCAATGTGAAACTTGCTCTTCCATCTTTAATATTTATTTATCATGCCAAAATTCAGCATTTACCACAGAGCTCACTCTCCTGTATGGTCACATAAACCTACTGTATACGTATCTCAAGGCCTACACTTCAATGCTTATGTACCATGGAATGAACCACCCCCCACCCCCAAGTTTTGTAATTCATTTACAAAGAGAAAATATAACCTAAATCATAACAATACAGACTGCAAATTCCCATCAAACACAGGCAGCCACCACTGAGATCAAGAATCTTCATGACTAAAAAGTACACTTGATGCACCAATAACATCAGCAGAAGCAATCTATATTTAACTTCTTTGCATCTTCCTTAGCTCTCTCAGTTGCATGACCTTCACTTTGCACAACCTAAGCTGAATTCCTGCTATATGGTCTCCCTGCTTATCAAGTTAGCTTTGTTTTTTAAGTGCTAGACAGTCCAGACAGCTTCTACCTGAATATACTGCACATTGTTTCAGAGAAACCCAGACAAGAGGCAGTCAGCTTGATAAAATGAGCAGGAAAAAGATACTCAGATGATCTGCAAAGTTTGACTGTTCAAAGGCAAGTGAGTTTATGCATATGCTCTGGAACTGACAACTGCAGTTTCAACAGTGGTGGACCTCTAGTTCTTTAAACAGTAGTGGGAGGTGAGACTGTTTCAAATGATGTCTTTACAATGAAATATATCAAAGAACAGTTTACACCTAATTTAATGCAAAATTATGAAGGCATTTAACTGAGCACTTTATGATGATTTTGAAACACTAAGCAAATCTCAAGGTCACTACAGCTGTTTCCAATGTTCAAATAGCTTTCCCCCAACTGACAGATCACCCCTGCATGTAACACTTCCACTGTCAATTTGATTTTCCTCATACACTAGTATTAAGACAACCTGAAAACTAGTATATGGTCTACAGGTTAACAGTTTTTTTCCCTGAGAAATGTCTAAAACCAGGACAGTTGTTATATATTATTTCTCATATATATTATTTCTCATTGTGCAACATCACCCAACTCCTCCTGTTCTCCTTTGTACTCATGTATCTCAACTTGCATCAGCAGCAAGGACTTGCTTTGGTCAACAAAACAGCAAATAAAATTTGACTGCTCTCAATCCCAATGAGAACTGCCTGTTCTTATGCTCCTCACACTTCCACAGCGATCCTCCTCTCTTCCACCCTAACTAGGAAATTCCTTCTTGGTATCTGTCAACTGCATTACTGAAGCCAAAAGAACACCTCAGGAACAGCCTTTCTGCTTTTGCAAATTATTCTTTTCTTCAAAAGTAGTTCTAAAGCTTTTCACATTACCAAAGTCAAGCTAACAGGCTTTCATTTCCTTGATCAAAAGGGATTTAAGGTCTAGCAATAAGCCTCTATGTTATAAGCTCAAAATGCATTAATTGGAAATAAGAAAATTAAGAACTAGGTTTTATCTGTCAAGCAAAAACTTGTAACCAACCACACAATGAAGCCATGAAGAGGTAACTATAAAGCTAAAGGTTATTAGATCTAAGGATTCTAACACACAAAGGGATCTATTAATACTCTTTGATCAAACCTCATCAAGCCTAGTTTTCCTCACCTTGATCTTTCGATATATTATGTAAACTGAACAGAACACTTGAACTTTTCTGGCAGAGGCCAGACTGCAGGAAGTCATCTGTGCACATAAAGGTTCAGAAAACCCCAAGAATCTCAGTAGTAGAAAAATTTACTTTCACTGACAGCTCCCTCTCAGTGGTATATTTGAGTGAGTATGGTCAGGACAGAACTTATAACAGGGAACCACAATAACTAAAACTATGCAAAAAAGTGCAACAGTTTTTAATCCTAATACCATGGTTTGCATTAAACAGAAAAAAAACCTACAGAACTGAGAATTGTGCATAAGGGGTAGGATTCCAGAGCAATTTTGTCAATGTAGTCAGAAGACTGCTTAATGAAAGAGTGCTCTTTCTCAGCCTGCTAAACATGGCAAGGGTACCCAACATCTACGTCTATTCACTACTGTAACCAGACAGCAGCCATGACTTCTCCATAAAGCCAGTTATTAAGTCTGTGAGAGCTAGACTTGACAGCACTAAGGAAAACTTTTCTGTGAACTGGAAGAAACTGCGCATGGAAAGAAAATGAGGCACTAAAAAAGAAATATTATACAAAAGTCTTGTTTTCCAGAAACTTTGAGGGCAAGAAAAAACAGTCTTTGGGATAAGATTAACAATACTGACTGATGGGTCTTTCTGCTTTTGTCTCCCTTTGTCTCCCGTCCTAGTATGCAATGCAGAGGCTGGAAAGATCCAAATGGCTGCAGGGTCTCCCATGAAAGTACCACAGCAAGCTCAACTTGAAAATTAACTAAAAGTCACTACTTGAAAGATTGAGCTGCTAGAAACCCTTAGTTTAGGCACTAAATCCTCCTTTGAGTCCATCCAAACCAAGTCTCTGGTTTAGGCCCACAGCACACAATACAAACATATGACAGTATTCTACAGACCACTCCGATACCCGAAACCAAAAAGCCAACTACCGTATCATATTTGTATGCCTATCCCAGATTAGAACTGTTTGTTTAGTTATAATGTAATCAATCCATATGCCTTTAAAGAAAGCCTACTTCCTCAAAATGAGCGGTTGGATAAATGGCACAATTTCAAAAGCAGAGAAAACAGTACATCAACAGTGCTAGGGAAAGGTCATGGGTTGTGGGAAATGGGTAGAAACCAGGCTACCAGGGACAGAAAGTGACAGGCAACCTTTCCTTCCTTAAAATTATGACAGTTACGCTGCCACTAAACTGGGGGATGCAGGGTTTTCTCTTTCAGTATTTCCACACATTTCCAAAAGAGTTCAGGAATTACAGATGTAAGAAATGATTTATGGGGGAAAATTTCTTTTACTGTAATTAAAAATTAAGATTAGCAAAATCTCAGAAAGAATACTTTTAATCTGTAATATGAAAAGCATTCCTTTAAGTCTATCAGTAAATAAGAAATTGCTACTCGTGTCAGCCTCTGAACTTGCACTATCTACAAATAAGAAACCTTCCAAAAGATGTTACAAAACCCACAGCATATCAATACTATTTTCTAGCACTGTCACACACCAAGTTTTCTTTAACAGTATCATCCCAATCCATGAAATAAACCTTAAAGCAGGCAACCTTAAAGCATTTAATGATTACAAACCCCACTAATACTCCACTGTTGCATTCTGTGAACTTCGAATTTTGGAACACTTACGACAGAAGTCGGTCAAGTTTTGGTCCATTGCGCCCCTGAAGGACAGCAGGCGGCTTGTATACCTTCATTATCCTTACAATCTATGGGCTTTCTCTGTTTCTGGTGTTCTTGGTCTCTTTATTTATGAAGCAGTGATGATTTTGAAGTTATTTATAACTATTAACTCATTAAATTCCCAAGTGTCATATTAGATACCAACCCAGTGACTCATATTCCTGACAATATATTTATCACGGCTGGAAGGTAAATTTACATGCACGAGTAGCACACACAGGCATGCCATGAACTAATCTTATATTTTAAAATGGTATTTGACATTAAGTAACTCAAGTTATTAACCAATACGTATATGTCAACTGAAGTTGGCCCATTATCAAACAGATCAGTGGAATTTGTAAACACTGCCTGAACACCACTGTGACAAGATGAAAAATAACCCATGTAACACAATTTCCCCTCGTTTTTTGAGGATTGAAAATGGGGGCTGGAGTGTTTTAAAGCTTGTTATTACTGCACTTAAAATACGTGCAAGCTAAGGAAAACCACAGTTATCTCCAAATACTCCCTGAGAGGGAAAGCATACTCCACGTATGTTAAGGTTTATTAGAAGACAGTAATAAAGTTATCAGCTCACCAGACAACATTATTTCAATAAGCACCTATGTGTAATCTTGGCCTTATAAAAACCTCAGTGCTTAAGATCACACATCTGGTCCTAGTGGCTTTACACATTGTCTCACTGCCAGAAAACAATGCAAATATTCAACTAACAAGCTCTGCAGCAAAATAAACACAGTAATATTGGTGCTTTAGCACTTTCAAAATATCTAAACCCTTTCTAAACTAAAGAAAAATCTCTGGACCAAAAGAATAGATTTTTGTTGGCTATGAGCTAATTTAGTTCTTTAGTTCCCAATTTCCCCAAGATTCCTGAACACCAGTAATAAAAGTGAAGGAAAACATCAGATCAGTTGAAGACCTCTCTTTAATATGCCATTCTTCACCCATTATTCCTTGAGCAAAACATTTCTGAGGAAGTGTTTCTATTTGTGCGTAGGAAAACCCTGAAGCTACAAGCCACATAATTTAACTTTGAAATCCGTCCTGCTCTGGGCAGAGTTGGACTAGATGACCCCCATGGGCTTCTTTTCCAGCCATAACTTTTTATGTGAGCAGATTTTTGTTATCAGACTTAGACTAATTCCAGAAAATGTCTTCCTGAACTTGACCTGGGAGTCAGTCAGACACTACCAAATCCAGGCACAAGGGGAGAGATGAGACCAGCGCTCAAAGACAACTATTATCCAAGCCACATCTTAAGCAAAACCTGACCTGATAGACATTTCATGAGCAATAGACTTAGCAAAGCCAGCCTTTCTACTGATCCATCACAAATCCCATGTTCCTTCCTACACAGTAACATTTATTCCCTTCTCTTGCATTCCCTGTAGTCCTACCGCTCCCCACAGCATTCACTTCTTCCCACGCTGCCTTTACCCTTTACTGAGAATGGAAATGTCACTTATAAACACATTAAAAGTAATATATACCTAAACCTTTTCTTCCCAACTGTTTACTACTCTCTACATTATGGTAGTAAGACTATTGTTATTACTGTCTGAAAGCTGAAAGACAGCTACCACTGAAGAGAAGTTCCAGCTTCGAGTTAACTGAACTCTATTATAACCATACAGTTACAATAGTAAAGAGACCAGAAAAGCATTTGTGAAATGTTTTAACAAAATTATGTGTTCTTCTTAGGCTTAACGACACAATAGCAATAGGCTTTCCACAGACAACTGGGCTAGCAACATGAGTGAACACTCATTCCAGTTGTCGATCTATTTTTAGGGGAAAATCAAATCAGAACCAGGACCAGACTTCAGTGAGGACACTGTATTAGATGAACACAAGTAGAGCACACTGATGAAATAAGGAAGTGAAGCCGTAAGAATGCCATCTGATAATATGTCCTTTACACACAAACACTTGAGACCTGCAGAGCTCTTAATATGTGGCAGCACTTTCTGCTGAAGAAACGTCTATCTAAAATACTTTCCTCTGAAACACTGTTCAGAAGTATTCAGCATTATAAATGTCAATTAATACAGCCTTCTGCAGGAACAGACGGGAAATGAAAATATTAAAAAGCCACTACTGTAAAACAGAAAAGAATATCAAAAGAAAAAAGCTTTTTAAAAGCCTGTCAAAAGAAGTGACATAAAAGACCTTTAACATGACAGCAGACTTGCACGTAAACACATCAAACAGACAGCTTTGTAATGAGCTTCTTGCTGTTTGTTTTTAAACAAGGCAACTTTCAGATAAAGCGACCCCTGCTCAGATTTAAGAACATACTGCAGAAAAGAGATGGACAAGTACGACCTATTTTCATGTCAAAACTTTGTTCAACACCTATGGCTAGTTTATCAAATCTATACTAGGAATTATTCCCCAATTACCTATCTGTTTCTGCTCACCTTTACATAAACAAACTAAATGCAAAGTATCAAAATAGGCAACATTTCAGTGCCATTTAGACCAACATGTTAAAGTATTTTTTCCAGTTACCACTGACATCTATGAAATGCATTTACACCGTCAATCTGGACCACCTCCTATTTATTCAAGGATCCTCTTCCCCGCATCTGTACTGCATGTGACCTAAATCGCTCCCAGCATCCCTTCTGGAAGGGAACAGCTAATCTCCTGGGAGTATTTTGATGGCAAAATAATCCAGGATTGCACCACCGGCAGTATGCTTGAGACAGCCCAAGGACTTGCTGTTTTCACTAACCCAGTCTCATAGCACTATCCTAAAAGTCTTTGCCATCTCATACACCAGACACTCAACCTATAGCACTAACCCACACTGCCATGCAACGAAAGTGGGAATATGGCAACTAAAAAAGGCTGTTTCCAGGACTTGGGCACATGACTAATCCATAGCAACTATTAAAAGGAGCTGATAAAAACCCCTGTATGTTAAAAATGCTACAGGCCTGAAAGATACCCCCCAGAGTGTGGGACAGGGTACAGTGGCTTCACATTGAAGGGAACAGCTTAGCTGGGAGGAATGCCAACTAGTCAGGGGAACATGGTCTGCTCCCTGAGGGCAGCACAGATACAACCACTATTGCTACAGCTGAAAAATTAAACTAGTAAAAGGTTACATAAATTCATACACTAAAAGCAGAAAATGAAGGTTTCTTTGCTAAAGAACTAATATCGTATAAAGACAAACAAGCTTTCCAATGCAATGTTTGATCTAGTGCATCCACATTCAGGAAGAAAAACTGTCATTCTCCATGATGATTTAATTCTCTACTTCTAAAGGTTAAAAACTTCCTTCCATGCTTGCTGCTTTCTTCTTTATAAGCATGTGTCAAAAACTGAAGGCACAACAGGCACTGAAAAATTAATTAGCCTGGTTGAAAAGGACAGCAGTGAAATCTTCCAAGGCTTCCCATATGATCTTCAACTCTTTCATTACAGGCCAACAGCAACTGAATTGTTTGGATGGGTAGAGAACACAAACAGGGGATCTAGTCAAAGTTTTTACATAGGAAAGCTGCACTGCTGAAAACTGCATGCATAAAACCGCTGCTCTAATGCAAGGAAGTAATTGCAAGTCCTTGACATTTATTTCTCATCATCAGTGAGGAGTTAGCACATTCTTTAATTGAACAGCTGTTCACATATAATACCATACCTCCTCTGGATTTCCAATTCTTCTTGCGATGGACCATTTTGTACTTGAGAGGGAAGCTGTGAATTCTGTCGAGGCAATGTAGGACCTAAAAGTCAAGACAGACCAGAAATTAGTGACTTGAACTTTCAGTAAGCAAAGAGGCACAAAAATCAAGGAAAAAGGCCAGCCACCACATGACATTATAAGAACTGTTTACTTCTGCTTTTTAAGCCAAACAAGCTCAACAACATAATACAGCAACTAAAAGCTGCAACAAATGTTACCTTATATATTTGCAGAATGGATTTATTTCACACAGATGGAAAGGTTTCACAGAAATGCAAAATATATATAAGATGGAACTTGACAAAAGCTTTGAAAAGCACCCAAAGGCTGAGATTTTCTTGAAACAATGAACAAGTACTCTTGGAGAAACAGAAAAGGCTCAAAAAATTAACACACTCACCTAAATAGAACACTGGAAATGAGGAAGGAATAGTAAAAATAAGAAAAGAAGAACAGGAGAAAAAAACATCAGAAGCTTAGAAAAAGTATGTTTCTACAGGTCACACTTTTACTCAGATTTTAGCTTGTCTACTTGGATCAAATACGTTCCTTTTTGCATAGGTAAGTATTGTGTCCGAAGGAACAGAGGCATAACATAAATATAACAAACTGTGAGTTCTGAAAAGCACAAGAAATGCTAGAGAGAAGGACATGCAAATTCACCTTTGACTTTTACTGATGAGCAATTCTCAATCATACATCTTTCAAAAACTATATATGCTAGACCATCTGAAAGCAAAGAGGCTTTTCCATTTTCCTCACAAATGCATTTACAGCACAAAACTATTTTAAAGGATGAAAAAGTGTGGAATGGAATACATTAGACCATGAATGGTTTCTGTAAGAATGGGCAGTAAACTGGGATCTTAATATTTAGACTATAGCTACACTGAAGATTATGGAATTTATAAGCAAGCAGAATTAAAACCAACAAAAATGTATCAAGTAATTTCTTGCTGAGATTCCACCAAACTGCTTAGAGTGATGGAGTTGAAATGAGATCCCCCCCATCTCAAATATCAAACTATAAAATTTCTTTGCCATCTGAACTTGTTAAAGTCATCCAAAAACATGAAGAGACCATGTGTGATATACTGAGACATCAAGGACAGGCGATCTGCCTCAGACTCAGCAAACAAGTGCCCTGTTTTTAAAGGCTACACAAAAAACATTTACTCAGAACAGCATAGTATGACCACTGTGGTCATGAAGACAATGAATGCTGAAAATTAGAGAGGTGTACACTATCTACTGCACCCTACAGGTTAAAAGTCATCTAAGAACTTACTTCTAGAAGAAGATAAAAGCAGGAAGTGTACTACAGGCTTTGTACATATTCCTTACACAGTTTTTCACCAGGCATTAGGTCCTCATACCAAAATGCATGATGTTGCCCTGGATGGACTACTTTTGCTTGGAGTACCTCCAAGAGATACCCACGGATATAAATCTAGATTATTTTTAATGCAAAAGATTTAACTGCATTGATAATCATTAATCTATCAGTAAGCAGAAACATCTGTCATATTGCTCATCTGGAAATCACTTCTGCTTTAAAACTTGACCAGTTTCACATCCTCCTCTGTCATATCTCCTGCATGACAGATGGAAGGCCTTTATGCCCACTAAGCCATGACTGCAGCTCCCAGGCAGCTGGGCTATTTGCTGTCTGCACCATGCTGCAGCCTTTCATGGACTTTCAGAAGTAGACGCAACCCAGCAGCAGCTGTGTTGCTGCTTAAAGGTGCTATATACCACTACCGCTTGCCACGTCTAATATCCTCCCTTCCCTCAGATCTGCTGTATGAAACAAAAGAACAAAAATAAACGGTGATACTATAACCATTTACCAACTGGAACTATTTGGTACTGAAAATACAGTAGAAATGAAAACATCAAACTTCCACACATTTAATCTTTAGGAGTTTAACAGGGATTTTTTTGAAGAAGGCATTATCACGCTGCTGTAGCCGAGTGTGGACCACCACTCTGCAACCTTTCTACCAGTGTCCATCCAGCTCTTTCTTTTGATGGCTTCACCAGAAACCAACCATCTAGTTTTATTTGCACTGGCTATTCCAGCGAGCCTACCTATCAGGAAACCTGTTCCTGTAGCCTCAAGATTCATTCTAGAGCACTGTATGTCAGAAAATCATGTGTCTGTGGAACACAACAGACACAAGCCAAGCTAGCATAACCTGGCCAACGTACTCCAGTGAGATATGTGCTTTTTTTCATAGCTATACCTGCAAAAGAGCTGAACACAGTCACCTGTTAACAATTAACATGGTGCTTTGAGTATTTCTTATGTATTTTTGCCATAAGGAAATGCAACCTGAGCATACCAAAGGTTTTCAAGAAGGAAAAAACCAGCTACTGAGTAATTTGGTGTGTTCTCTGACAAATTCCTCTCTGCAAGCATAGATTCTAAGCAGCATGTTAACAGGCACTGGCAAGTTAAAGGTACACACCAGGTGGAAAAGTATGTTTTATCTTATAATATGTATTACAGCAAGCCAGGACCACCACTTCATTGCTAAAATACAACTGTCTGGCTAGTGGAACAGATGGTATAATAAATAAGAAGAGGTAGCTAATAAAAAAGCTCTGAGATATTCAAGATACTTCAGAAACATCAGCCCCCAAGAGAAATAGTCACTGAATCCCCAAGAGAAACATTCACAGATACTGCCTGGAAAAAAAGTCTGATCCTCCTACAGGATCACTTTATCTTCAGAGACCAGTACAAGCCAAGTAGGAGATGAGGCTGAATGGTCTATTCATTCTGAGTTTTAAGGAAAACCTAACATCTTTCTTCTTCTAAAGAAAGCACAGATGGTGCATGCCGCAGCACACACTGACAGACAGAGGATATAATTTCATACCAATTTGTTCAGCAGCCATTCCAGTTTCAACGCTTTCTGCTTTTCAGCTTATTCTCACCTTTGCATCATCCTTCCTCTACGACAGTTCAGGCAACTGTTAGTGAAAGATGGGCTGGAAATCAGTGCATTAAAAATCCCACAGAAAAAAATCTGCAGGAAGTGTTTTCACCAGCTAAATCAGAACCAGTTCTGGCTCTTCACACAGTCACATAGACAGCTATGCTGGCAGAGCTCAGGGAATGACATCAGACTGCTGGGGGTTGCTTTTAACCAAATTAAGCATCCCCAGCATCACCTTTTTAAACCACAACCAGAGCAGTAGTTTATCAAACTCAGTAACTTCCATTTTCACCTCCAATTGAGTTCTTACCTTTGTATCTCCATTCAAGAGCTGAATTAATTCCAGTTGTACAAACCTATGAAAGCATTATTAGGAAGTTGAAGATGGAAAGACACAGCTTCTCCTCCCTTGATGCCTTTTGGTTCATCAGTTCCTTCCATCTTTCAATTACATTACCTGCTTTGCAGTTTCACACCAAACTCTACAAAACCACTTCTTTTCATGTCAGCTGCCTTATGCTAGCATCCGGCTGATACTAAAGACATCGCATTCCTATGAAGTAGCAGCCCTGAAAACCCCCGAGTATCAACTGTTTAGGATTGGAACAGTACAGGTACTACAGGTCACATAACGAGCAACAACCTGTATCTTCATTTGGCTGGACAGGCTTGCTTGAGAGCTGGTAATTTAAGGAAAAGTTTTCTGGGGGGACTGCTGGTAATCAGATCATGTCCCTCAGAACTGCACGTGCCTTATGGTTCAAGAAGGACAAAACACACATAACCCCCCCACTCCCTGCAATGACTGTCTGCTCAGAGTACAGCATCAGGAAACAAAATCTACTGCCTTTAGAAAAAGTTGATCAACTGTCACACGAGAATTTTAGCTTGAGGTGAAGATCTCCATTCATCCCCCAGAGAAACAGCTTATAGAAACAATGCAGTAATTAAGAATTCCCACTCTTTCATTTCTCAGTATGCCAGCGCCAAAACTAAGCAACATTCCAATTACACAGTTTGATATTCAAATCAAAGTATGACTGACTATTCAAAGGAAGAACTGACTGAAAGCAGACGGCAAGTTAATTCATATAGGCATATATAAATGGGTATAAAGATAAGTGTACTGACTAATTATAATCTTTAAAATGATTTTCATTGAGGACAGTTTGAGTACACCTACTAAGCAAACAATGTACCCCAAGCAAGAGCTCAAAACCACAGCAAAAAAGATGTATTTCTGTTACGGGATATAATAACTTTTAAAAACAAGTGTTTTAGTAAATGCTTAAATGTTTTCTGAATGAATGGAAAGTAGGATTTTTCAGAGATTTATGTTAGGAAGTAATAAGAAAAATGACTGTGGTGAAGTAACCTCTTACTTATCTCTGGGTCCTTCTCCTGCTCAGATCCTGTCCTGCTCTAGGATATGACAGAACAAAGTCTGAGGAGACTCATTAACTAGCCTTCCACAGAAGCAAAAAAGTCACCACTCCTTAAGACCTAGATTTCTGTTATACACTGATATGCAAGACCAGAATGGTCAAAAGCCAGGGCATTAACAAGTGATAAAGCTATTCCCCAGTACTTCTATTCAGATGAATCATCTTCCAGCTAAGACTTTTCTTTCCTTCAAATACTCACTTCCATGCCGTCTTCCAAGTCCCTTCAGCTGAGTTAATTTACTCATCCCTTTGATTTATTTTAGCAGAGTGGTATAACTTATGTTGCATATTCTATGCTGAAAGTAAATGCTTTCCACTTCACGAGCACTTTTGTTACCTGATGAAGGTAATAAAAAGGGCAAGAATAACAAATGTATTCATTAAGATACATCTGAATGGAAGTAGAGCCAAGCCTCCTATCAGCGCCAGCACAGCCTCCTACCAACGCCAGCAGAGCCTTGGAAACAGTGCTGATAACCTGGGTGGTAGCTTGGCTCAGCACAAACTTGCTGGGTGATCTCAAGCAAGCCTGTGGCTTTTCCCTCCACTATCCTTTTATGCAGGCGGAGATAGAGACAAAGCTTCAGCAGTAGAATATTACAGTTGTTTAATAAAACTACAACATCACAATCTTAGAATAGCAAGTATGACAAGTTAATTGCATCAATACCATCTACTGCAGGGTATTTATTACTTTTTCTTCTCCAATTCTGCCAAAATTTCTTTAAGTAGCGATTTTATAGATGGTGATGGTCACTGCTTGCATATAATACTACAGAAATGAGCCTAACAAAGCTGTATTTTCACAATTATGTTCACAATTTCACACCACCAACCTGTTCCCACAAGGCAGCAGATTTAATACAGCTACATCTACTGATATTTTTGAGACAACAATATGAACCCTCAGAAGAAAAATGTATTAACGTTCCCCAATGTTTATTAAACAATACTTCATCCACAAAGTGAATGTACTTCTACATAGAAGAAGTTTGACATGTGGTTAAGACCAACTACCAAATTTTAATGAAATTCTTTGGGTTGCCCACCCAAACCTTAATGCTTTCACCTGACAGAACACCACTAATTCTTAAGAACCACACAAGCAGCCATTAAAAGTGAGTATAACTCTGTAAATTTAGCAATCTCCCCCTTCACTTCCAAATACCACAACTAACACTGATGATGTTTTCAATAATCTTATGTGTAATTAAAATGTAATGGAGTTTTGTTCAATAAACAGTTAAAACTTCTTTTAGGTCATTATTTTGTCATACACATCAGGATTAGTTAACCAGAATTAAAGGCAAAGAAAAAGCTTTCTAGCAAAAATAGAGATTATTATCCAATCTCTGATCACATCATGTTACTTCCATTCTGACAGGGAATGCTGACAGCCTGCTCCAGAGGCGTACCAAAGTATAGGTATAGCATAATTACTTCATTGCAGTAGAGTAACTTTTCCCCTCAAAACAAGCCTTAGCATGATGTGAACCAAAACAGTATGAGGAGAACTGCCCGAGATCCCTTTCAGACCTGCATATACATTTCTATTTTCATTCTCCTTTAACGTCTACATATACTCCAGTTAGGCAACCCCAGTTTTTGTTTCAGTTTGCATTTCCCAAAGATACTAAATTATTCAGTCTATGATAGGAGTAAGTGCATTCCCCTCCCAGCAAGTATTTAATGAACTACCTTTTCTGTAAGAGAAAGGACCACACATCAATATACAGCTGTGGAAAAAACAAGCATCTTTTCCCTATAAAGGTTTGACTATTTTATAAGTAAACAACCTAACTTCTAGGTTTAGTCATCATTTCAAAGCACTTTAACCTCAAGGTTTTTTTTTTTTCCAAGATTAGACTAACAAAACCTCTGTTTCTTTTTCCTCTTCCCCATTTTCCTATGAATTAAAATGTCATCTAAGGCAATATTAGAACAGCTTCGCTGAAGCCATTTTTGTCCTTGCCTTTATATCCAGAATGCCCAAAATCTTGTCAAGAACTAACACATAACTGTTAAGGATCCGTACAAAAACAATCAGGAATTTTACATATATGTGATTCTAGTGAAAAGAATGAGAACAGGCTTATTTACAGCTGTATGACATCCTTCATTTTTTCTTTTGCTGCTTTCGTCTTACACAGTGAACAACCCAAAGAACCTCCTCAAATGCAAATTACACCTATATAAATCTCATACTTAGTTTCTTACTCTCTTAGCAAGGCTTTCCTGAGACTGAAGACGCATGCCACACAAAACACCCCTAATTCCAGCTGAACTAGAAGGTACTTTCTGCAGGAAAACAGAGGATGATGCCCCTTAGTTCCCCCCATCTCCCAGCATGTACTTCCCTTACTTGCCCTTATTCCTTCAAAGGAATAATCAATTTCCTCACGCATCAGAGAATTTTCTCAGCCACTTTCCTTTCATTGAGGTTTTTCCCTCATTCCAGAGTCACTTTGATTACAACACTGAGCTCTACTTGATGCAGACGTGAAAATTTTCTCTGTACTGCAATGCAAAACCTTTGCAGAAAGCAGTCTTTATACCACTAAGACTGATTACTGAATATCTGACCATGCTGCACAAAACCTCAAAGCCAGAAATCCTCTTCAAGTGACCTCTTAAACTGATGACACATACTTGTCATTTGATGAAGGTGTAACTTTTGACCACCTCAGACACTTAATGCAACGAGTAAGTCTTCCAAGCTTTTCCCAGAAACAAATTTTGGTTCGTTTGTAACGTATCTCTTAAACAATACTGGGGAGGAACTTGCAGCATTAGTAATCTACCTTAAAATTCCAGGAGAAAGCGTAGTCCTGTGTTGTCTTTCTCCTCTGGATTTGCAGATGGCCTACAATCTGCTTGACCAGCCAGCAGGAAAATAGGGTCTGGGTGAAGAGCTACTAGCTAAGGCAATCATTCAAACCAGAACAGAGTGAAAACACTTTGACTTTTACATTTATTTCAATAAACAGAATTCAAGCATAAGAGGAATTAGGGAAAGCCAGTTGGGCTTATTCAGACTGGAGAAGAGAAGGCTCTGGGGAGATCTTAGAGCAGCTTCCAGTGCCTGAAGGGGCTGACAAGAAAGCTGGAGAGGGGCTTTTGACAAGGGCCTGTAGTGACAGGATAAGGGGAAATGACTTTAACCTGACAGAGAGGAGACTTACATTAGACATTAGGAAGTAATTCTTCCCTGTGAGGGTGCTGAGGTGCTGGCACAGGGTGCCCAGAGAAGCTCTGGCTGCCTCATCCCTGGCAGTGTTCAAAGCAGGGGATTGGAACTAGGTGATCTTGAAGGTCCCTTCCAACCCAAACCATTCTGTGATTCTATGAGAGGATAAAGAACTAGATATACAGTATTTCAAACAGTTTCACTGACAAGGCAGCCATCCCTTCAGAGCCCTTTGAGACAAACCTGCACTGGGTTTCAATGAGAAAACTGCCAGTTGCAGTAAAGCCTTTTACCATGCATTCTGAACTCATCAGAAGGACAAAATACCCACCACTGGGTGCTCAGTGGGAGAGGCACCCAGTGGCTTCGCCTCTGCTCTGCAGATCCACTAGAGGGAGATCCTAAATTAAACAACCTCAAGACACACAGGAGCCAGCAGAACAGCTGAGGGTGCCAACTGCCACCAAAGATCAATGGCATTGCTCAAATACATGCAAGAGCAGGACACCATGTCATTTTATATATAACAAAAAAAGGGTAAGAGAGCTGTAAGGAACAGCTGACTTGCAAACCAAAAGGATGCTCACAAAATAATATTCCTCAGAAGTCGTTTAGATTTCTGTGAACCTTTGCATAGAGTTTCAAATTCATCTGCAGCTTTATGAATTTCTGAGCAGTTATGCTCAGCTAACATTAAAGCTGTTTGCCTTTTATGAATAAAATATAACGTAAAATAACCAAGCTAATAAAAGAAATTGCCAAAAATGAGAAAACACAGCAGAAAATAAGGACACTGCAAGAACCAAACTTTAATTGTAAGCAGTTCTAGAGTAAAGGGAATTCATCCATACAGGTTTTCTTTATTCTGGGCTGGAGAGTCTATATGCTGTTTTAGATACAGTAGGAAACACAGCAATTCACATAAATTATTAGAGACAAGCTGTTCTCTTCAGGTACAGATTTTTGAAGCAGTATCAGCAGAATACCAACTAGGACTAAACGTGTTAGAAATGTTTGAGTCTAGCGGATAAACTGGAAGAAACAAAACTATCCATACGTAACATATTGATCTTCATGCATTAGCACAAATTCCTTTCGTAACACAGAACCCCCCAACACCATCTCAAAAAAGGATAATTGGGGGTGTTGAAATCCGTCTCCTAAAGCGAAAAGCTAGTATCAGAGCCTCAAAGCCAGTGAACTGTCTAAATAAATATTCAGCTGTATCAGTGATGCTAAGGGGAAAAAAATTATCACCAAGGATTCGTTTCTAGCCACACTTTTAGGAAGTTATACTAACCACAGAGAAAAGAAATGCATTAAACTTTGAGCAAGGAATCTAATTTGCTTCTGAACTACAAACTACTTAGTATCCTATTTCCATTATCAAAGCAGGTATGTTCAGAAAGATACTTCATCTTTCTTACATCTTACACTGATACATGTCAGGAAAATATGTAGATACAAGTAATACATATAAGATCATGAACTGACAAACCTCCCAGCTGATAAAATTTCGGGACACTTTTTGACAGTTTTCTAACACAGATGCATTATAAACATTTACCTTTAAACATTGTCTGGAAATGGCAGTAGGCTTTCAAAGCAATTCCACATATATAATTAGGATTTTTCTTCACAAGCAGCAGTGCAAAACTACTCATCTTCAGCCACTGAAGTGACAGCAGTAACATTAAGCTTTAGCTGGATGGTTGGACAGGGCTTGGAGCAACCTTGTCTAATAGAAGTTCCTGCCCATGGCAGGGGCTGGAAATAGATGAGATTTAAGGTCCCTTCCAATCCAAACCATTCTATGATTTTATGATCCTGATGGCTATATCTGTTATATATCTGAAACAGGTAAGTGATAGCTAATCTTTTATCTTTCTTGGCTGACAGAAATTATAGGAGGACAGTTATCTCCTCCTAGGCCAATGGTGTCCACCATTAGCTTCTGATGCTTGTACTGACAAGTACACCATTAGTTTCTGATGCTTGTAGTCAGCTTTGTACTGACTCCTACCAAGTCAAATCACAAGAAGGAGAAACGAAGTGACTACCTTACATTCAGGAAACATGAGGGTCACCACCAGTCGCTGTCAAACATAATTATGCAACTTATGTCATCTCCTTGTCAGACCTACGTCTCAAAGGCACAAAGCACAAGCCAGACAGACTACAACACTGTATCCAGCAACCTGGATATGGTATTAGTCATACTTAACTGAATCACACACAAATCCACCTGAAAATGAAACCTCTCCACAATCATTAGAGATGAATTGGTAATAAACCAAATGATGCAGACAAACTCAAACTGAAGGGCCATTTCAGAGGTCAGTGAAGAGACTACTGGCAGAGCGATTTGGAGGAATTCACAACTTGGGATGAGCAGAGGACTGAATTCTAAGCACAATCACTTCTGGACTCATTGCAAAGCTCAGCTCCCCTTCCTTCACCACTGAAGAAACTACTGAACTGATGCCAACAGGAAAAAGAGTTCTTTGCACTGAGTTGTTTGAATGATGTTTTGTATAACTAAAGTTACAGTTAAAAAAAAAACTAAAATGATTTTAGTTTTATCCAAGTCTTCACAAACTGAAGCTGCACCTTAGCTCAATACATTTTCTACTACTGAAGAATCTAACGACATAGCCATTAGCCCACATACAGCTTGCATAAAGCAGCAAGAGAACTAGTCATTAGGCAAATCACAATAATCCAAGAAATGAAGAAACAGACACACTGGCTAATTAAAAAATGAGCACTGTCATGCCTGCCTATGCCATTTCAGCCTTCTAGTAGCTCAGTGTTAGTGTTAAGGGAAGGAGTTAAACTAAATGATGAAAATAAATATATGCATATATACACGCAGTCATTTTACAATTGAGTAACCCTGAGGGAAAGGAGAACTGAGGGATTTAGAAGAGAAAATATCCAAGCAAGAGGTAGGAGAATGGGATACACAGCTAGATTATTTTAGCTGGCAAAAAGAAAGCTTTACCTCTAGCTACCCTTTCTACTTTGGCCTCATATGCCACATAACAGCATAAGCACTGCAGAATATATCATCCTTGGTCTAGAACACTTAGTTTCAAATGTTAAGTCTTGAAAAAACTGTCAGAATGAAAAGCAACTTGAAAAGTCACCCTTTTTTGCTGAGAGACGGCCCTAGTAAGGTCATCTACAGCCTCTTTTCTTCACAAGAGAAAACTGGCTCAGAAGTACCATCTCTTGTTACACAACCTTTAAAGTTTAATGAGGACAAAAGAATTCATTTGGTTACAAGAACACTAAAGTCTCTTTCAGTCTTTTAAAATAAAACCTCCCTCTCTGTGTCTCAGTGTTATACTGATCAATTTGCTGTACAGCCACTAATGTTTCCACCTACATTTTAAACTCTCTATGCCACCCTGTTCTCCAAATTCATAGACCCGTTGTCTAGATTATATGCGTTCATCTGAATGTTACCCCTGGATCCAAGGTCTCCAAGCTAGAAAACTCCTGTATGGTAAGGACTGCCAAAGAAGATGACTTGAATTCCCAGATTTGGAGGAAAAAAACCCTAGAGTGTTTATAATAAACTGGAGGTCAATGAAAAGTGAAAATACCAATACACATTAAGAACACCTCTAGAAATCCCCAAAAGTACCTTGATTAAGAGGTATGCACTTCTTGGTCAGGAGTTTTGGTGTTGTTTCCTTAAACAAAAGGCAAAACCAGCAGCTTTCTCTATGCAATAAATATGACAATCAATTTACTCATCAGGAATCCCATTTACATGGATGGCAGTCGAGATTCACTATTACAAAACATCAACTAGGTAGACAAAACTCCCAAATAATTAAAATGGTTAAAGGCTGAATCATGATTAGAAACAACTTATTGACTTCTATGCATAAATATTTGAATGTTTTCCATCTGTATTTGAACAATCTTGTAAAAAAAGAAAAAGCTCAGAGACTCTTACCAGCTTCCTGTGAATTTAATACTTCTAAGGCATGCATCATGGCACTTGCGAAGACATTGGCATCTTCTTTGCTGCCAAAATTCAGACCATACACCTGCCTAGCATCACGCCACTGGTGGAAGGTCTGTGTAGCCTGATTGTACTTCAGCCCTTTCGGAATGGCACAATTTATTACCACCTAGAAACATTACAAAATAAAAAGTTACTTATGTTTAAAGTTGCTTTTGCACAACAAGTTTCAGCTTCATGCAGATTTTATTCCTTAACCATGTGGGTTAATTCAAGACCCATAATCTGTAAAATCACAATGCTGAGGGACATATAACCATTTCCATTTTCATTCCAATGCCGCATGAAATCAGTGATGAGAATACACAAGGGGACTAATGAGATATTTTCCATCAACTGTGTAGTTTAAGCATTCTCATTTCTAAAGATTCAGTGATGTTTCATAACAGCAATGTAGTAATATCAACAGTTCTGGCTTTTAATAGCAGAGTACTTGATGTGAATATGCATCTGGATCTCAGAAATGCATTAGGTTTTTTATTTTCTACATTAGCTTCACAGAGTACTTGTCAGAACTATTTTTTTTAACCAAGTTATCACCTTCTCTCTGTGGCTGCTGCACCCCTTAGCTCGCAGTGCTTTCAACAGCAGTTCATGGGGACTTCTACTATGCATCACAAGGTATCATTTTGCAAGATCGTTATGGCTCACACAAAAGGTGATAAATTCTAGCTAGTAGAACAACCACTTATTACAAGCCATCCACTAAGAGGATCCCATTGCACTTGGATAACTATATCCTCTAACCTTTTTCCACCTAATAATGGGAGGAAAAAAACATGTTTCTTCTCAGATGAATTCACACAGACCATTTATTACTTCAAATAAGTGTTTAATGATGTCGCGGTTTAACCCCAGCCAGCAGCTAAGCACCGCGCAGCCACTCATTCACTCTTCCCCAGTGGGATGAGGGAGAGAATCAGAAGAGTAAAGTGAGAAAACTCGTGGGTTGAGATAAAGGGGTTTTAATAAGTAATGCAGAAGCCACTCACACAAGCAAAACAAGGAATTCATTCACCATTCCCCATTAGCAGGCATGTGTTCAGGCACTCCAGGACAGCAGGGCTCCATCACACAGAATGGTTACTTGGGAGGACAAATACCATCACTCTGAACATCTCCCCCCTTCCTCCACTTTCTTCCCCCAACTTCATATGCTGGGCATGATGCCATATGGTCTGGAATATGCATTTGGTCAGTTGGGGTCAGCTGTCCCAGCTGTGTCTCCTCCCAACTCCTCGTGCACTCCCAGCCTGCTCACTGGTGGGGTGGTGTGAGGAGCAGAAAGGGCCTTGACTCTGTAAGCACTGCTCAGCAGTAACTAAAACATCCTGTGTTATTAACACTGTTTTCAGCACAATTCAAAACATAGCCGCATACTAGCTACTATGAAGAAAATTAACTCCATCCCAGCCAAAACCAGCACAAACAACAAATCACATAGCAGATGATCAGCGTATGCTTCAGGCCTGTGAGAAATGACCATGAATAGACCAAAAGAATTGTTTATAAATGCTGGGAGAGAGGGAAACAGATACAGAAGCTTTACTCAAACAAAAGGATTAGATTTTTAACCTCACCATGTTTCAAGACACAGTGCTAAGTCTGCCATTTAATCAAGATCTAACAACTTCATCAAGGAAATTTAGATGTAATCCTTGTAGCTCTCTTCTCAATCTCTTGAAGTGGTAGATGATGAGCACTACCAAATGTCAGAAGTTTTTGGAATTCAATGACCTGGGGAAATGAGGTATCATGCATCCAACTTTTCATAAAGAGCTACAAAAGAACTGCTGGTACCTATATAGACTGCAGTTAACAGGGAAGAAGAAAAGATTTTAGGTTGCCACTTCACCTTTAAAGAAATCAGATGTCTTGTCTACACCACTAGCCTTTATATTTATCTGTAGGAAGGAATGGTAAAAGAGTGCACAAGGACTTTTGCCTTGGAGGTATGTAAAGTGCTTAGTTTATGGGGAAAAAGCCGTAATACAGTTTTGCTACTTCAGTTTAAAATAAAATTGTTTCATATTTACAGTTCCCATAATTTTACTCAAGATGCACTTCTTAGTGTTAAAAACAATCACAAAAATAGCTTCAGATTCCTATTCCAAATTTGCATAGATCTGCTTACCTGATGATCCTGAATCTTCCTGCCCACAACTCTGAACGTGTTGTTGCCTGTGTGATGATATATATGAACTCTGCTGAATCCAGTTGATCCACCAGCTGGTACCCACTTCTTATTGGCATCATCATAGACCATTACAGCAGCCCGTGCTTGGCAGATACTCTGTTCACTGTTAAAATACAAACATTTTGGAGTAGAACATAAGATTACTTATGGTAAATCATCGTCTTTTTGGTTAGCTTTTGCTTTTTAAACTCAAAATGTTAAAGCAATGCTCCTTGCTGAAACATCCACCTTTCTAAATACATAACACCAGTAGCACTTTGTCATTTTGCTTAAAGGTGTTCATTTTGAAACGCTGTGGTCAAGACAAACAGGCTAAACTATTACTAAGAGATCAGAAAGTGATTTACTTTTCTTTTTTTTTGCACTTCTCCCCCCACAGGGTTTTTCCCCTCCTTTCTGTTCACCACCCACCATAATTTTAATTAAATGCCATAACCATGCACAAAGTTTACTGCAAAGACTGAATTACAAAGAACCTGGAGATGCACTGGCTCCATACGACTTCTACAAGAAATAAGGATTGGAAGTCCACTTGTTCATCTTAACATACATAGAAGGAAACACACACACAGGATAAAGTTCAGAGCAACAAATTCACCTGCTCAGAAATTAAATGCCTTTTTGGTTTGACATGTCTTACAATTGTAAAAATGTCTTTCTTACAATTATAACATTTCCTCTCTGAGAAAAGGTTCTCCTCATTACTGAAAAGTACAATTCCATTAGGAAACCGCTATCAGTAGCTAATTCTGATTATTATGGCAGTCATCTGGAAGCTATTGTATAGCCTAAAGTTAAAAGGAAGCATATCATGAATGTCCTCAAACTAGAAACACAAGAAAGCATGATGTACCATAAACACACCATTTATTAGGAGGGGGTGAGAGGGTGATACTACACAAGTTGTCTTTACAGGAAATGTCCAGATGCAGACAGGAAATAAAAATAGAAAGGAATTATTTCTTATCAGCAAGGCAAATTCTCCAAACATACCACTCCAGTACATCCAACATTATAGAAAGCACATGAAGCCTGGCTTGCTAGGAATGTGGCCTGCCGCTTGGAGAACTGAGAAGGCTGAAGAGACATGCATTCTTCATAAATTACGAAAGGAAAGTAGTGAAATATTCCTTCATATTTCATAAAGGAGGGAGAACACAACTCTCCCCAGTCTTTCTTGGAGTTTTTTTTTTTTTGGTGGGTTTTTATTGTTTGATTGCTTGGTTTTGGGGGCTGTCGTGCTTGTTGGTGGTTTTTTTAACAAGAATATGCTGAATTTCCTAGTATATGATTTCCATCTGACACACAAAAACTCAGCACTGTATCCAGCTGTTTTGTTAGCTTTCAGTACTGGCATTGTTGGGAAAACATAGTCTCAATTTCTATCACACTTTCCACAGTGCTCCAGCAGTTGGAAAAGAACTCAACACTGGGATGCTTTTCAAGACTGGGGGAGAAGAGAGAATATTGAGATGATGTCTCCTATGTGTACAAGAGAATCAATATTTCTAATTTTAAAAGGCATATGGGTTGCAGTCTCATAGCCTATTCAGCAACTAGATCAGAATGGGATAACATCCTCTAATTAAACCACCTTTTTCTAGCCAGAAATTTGTTCAATGTAGGGATAGTAAAATTATAATACACATATATAGAGTGCTTCTTTTCTAAGCATAGTTTACATTTTAGACTAAAAGGACCACATCGAATGCAAAAAGAAAGATCAGATGCAAAGAAAATAAAGCTATTGACAAGTTTCAGGGGTTTCACAGTCCCACTAAAAACGTGCCACAGGTACATAAAGTTCTCACATCTGAGAAGAGGACAGTGCAAGAATTGACCGGATTTCTTTGGTTTGAAGTATTTTGGCACACTCAATCTTAGATGTTCAAACCTAGAAACAATGTGTTCACAAAGTACACAACAAGCAGTAGTGTTTTTTCTAAAATACATAATAGTATTACAAGAAACTTGGAAGATTTCTGAACCCAAACCAAGTTTTGGCTACATCTGAGGTTGGATCAATCATGGGCATAATAAACTACAGGTGACAGGACCCAGATACTGATTTGGAAGCAGTGCCACGTGGTTTGCAGCGTTCTTGCCAAAAAATAACTTTATCTCAATCATGTGTCAGACAGATTAAAAGAGAAATCATTTAGATTCTATTAAAAATTGAGGCTATGAGTATAAGCTAATATGAGTATAAGCTAATATGTTCCAATTACAATGCAGGTAGAATCAGAGTGTGATTGAATAATGGTACGGTGATCAGAAGACTTAATTAGTAGGACAAACCATCAAAGTTCAGATGTTCTTATTCAGAGCATTCTCACTCTTTGCCCTGCCAAGGTCCTTCCATAGGCCTCTTACAGAGGTTTTTACATTGTATTATTTAACATAACAAGAAAAAAACACCTACTCATTTTAGAACTGTTTAGTATTCAAGCGGCGTAATTCATATGCACAAATAAGTTGACCTTGAGTAGAGTTTCTAGCTTTTCTTTAACAACTGTTAAACTATTTTTAGTTCCACTTCTCGGGCTATGCCTTAGAACTGGAAATATTACACAAGTCAAGATCTCAAATACTTCATGCTCCATTTAAAATAAAAGAATTTTCTTAATAGCAGGGGATTACTCTTTCTCATATAAAAAATGTAAGATGATTCACATCCTTTAAAAAATGACAAATACAAATGATTTCCAGTTGACCTATTCAATCACAACACAATAAGCCTTTTGCCTTCATTTCACACAAATCCTATAACTAAAATTTTCATGTTCCGGGTCTATAATTTTCATATCCAGGTACCAATCTGGAGGTGACACACTCCCCTCCTGCCAACAGTTCCCACCACCCATCACTTTGTTTATCAGAATGAAGCGGTAAGACAGAAAAATGAAGCTATCCCTGTCAGAAACAAATTAAAACATCACAGTGTGCTAGCCTTGTCCCAGGGTTCAATAGCTGCACATTATTAGATGTAGAGGAGATTTAATTCAATCTCTTTCTCGGAGGAAAAAGTTCTGCACTCTAAAGTTACTTCATTTTCTTTTGAAGACAAGCATGGAGGCATAAGCTTTAGCAAGGAAGACCTTTTAGGTCTGTTTTTCAATGACCATTTGATAGTTAATATTTGAATATAGCATATTACAGCAAATAAACACCACAAAGTTTAGTATTTAAGTCTCGAAAAAATCACTTTTTAAACAAGATGCATACCTGAACTTCAAAGGGCTATAGCAAATCAAAAATCCATGCTGTTAGGTCATGACTATCTTTGACAGATCTAACAAAAAACAAAGTTCAGTTTTCTTTCCATGATCCATCTTTTCCTAGGATAATGCTAAGTTTAACATACAGACTGTTACTAGAACCTCAGCCAATGCCCTTTGTATTCTCCTACAAATATAAATTTAAACTTCAGTTCAAAGGAACAAGAGCAGAGTGAATCAGAACAGCATCATTTATTACATTTCTTCCTTTTTAACTTACTACACTTCCCTGCTGTACTTTTAACAGGAAACAGGTCTTCACTGATCTCAGTGTTTATACATGAGCTCTTCACAGTCTAGAGGGTTTTCTGTAACGCAGGTCCTTAGACTGCAGGAACTGTGAGATGCCAGGATGACTTACTTCATTCACTGCACCAGAATCACTTTGGTCTGGTCACAAAGACCCTTTTTATATTTAACAGTGGTGGGAAATAAACAAATTGTCTACAGTCGTGTTGCAAAAGAAAAGAATAAAGGATGTTCATTTATTTGCCATGTCATTAGGCCTTCAAAAGCAGCCTACAGGGTTTACTTGCCTAGCTACAGATTTTTTTTTCTGGTGTACTATACAGGTATAATGGTTCCAGAAACATTACACTTGGATTAGCCTGTACCTTCCCAACATGAGAACTCATTAGGGGATGCAGCAGAACAAGTGAAGGGATCCATCTCAAGCTCCAAATACTACTGCCAAAATGTACAGCTGCTCAAAGAACCGATTGCTAACTTACTGGGGCAGTGGGCTGGGGAACTGGAGTGACAATCTAAATATTAACTAAGATTAAGAAATTGTCTGTTCCCAAGAAAACTTACTGAACCAAGTATATGAAATCATACGCTATATATATCCTGTAAAATAGAAAATTGATAAAAGGCAACATTTATGCAAAACAGCGCTTGCCACTTAGGAAACAAAGCATACAAGGTCTTTTCCCAAAGTGTAAAGCCTGACAAAGAGTTGGATAAATATATGTCAGGTGGAGTTCTTCTCTTGACAAAGATGTAAGGTTCTTATTATTAAAGCCAACCATTATTCTGGTTAAGTCCACCTACAGCAATACCATATAAAGCCAAATACAGGGTGGCTGTTTTTTATTTGGGGTAGAGAGTGGGGAGAGGTCTGGCACTCAAAAGGCTCAGACAAAAAAAACACAGTAGTAATGAATCATAAGATTATTCTTATGGGAGAATATACTTTCCTCCTCCAGTGATGAGATCATATGGAAAGCTCAAAAACCATAGCAAACTGAACCCTAACAGACACCATTCTTTTGCCCAGATGGAATGTGTTCATTCTTTCCCATCCCAAGTTCTTAAGCAAAATGCACAGTGACACCAATGCACAGTCTGCTGACCTAAGCCTTTATTTTCTTTTTACTACTCTTCCCAAAAAGTGGATGCTTGGATTTCCTCTCTCAAGAGCTAAAATGAATAAACAGACTTAAATAATCAAACTCATATGGAAAACAGCACAATTGCAGCCACCGAAAAGATCATTTAAATATACTAACAAGAGCAAGGAAAAGCTGCGATTGCTCCAATTCTCAACCTTTAGTATTTTTGTCAGTGATGTAACAGTGAGGTTTTTGGAAAATCCTATCCCTTTACCACTTCTTCTGGTGATTCAGGGTTTTTTTGCTATGTTCTCAATTTACAGAAACATAACAACATGTTCTTCAGTGTGCAGTCTTTGTGGAAGGAATGGAAAGAGACGCTGATTCATCAAACGCCTGTTGAGGTTTTTCAAACCATGTGGCACAAAGCTAGAAAGAAACTCCAAATGCTTCCAGTACTAACATCTTAAAATACACATTTTCAATAAGCAGCTGAATGCTGGTCCAGATATCGGGTTTTGTATCTTGGCGGTGGTATTCTGTAAGATGGTTTTCCTTGCTTGATCCTGAAGCCTGACGGGCACACGTCACAGTGAAAATATGCGTTCTCTATTTTGCTCTTAAAAAAGCAAACAACAAAATACCCTGCAACATAACAGAAAGTAGCGGTAGAGTACACAGTAACTAAAAGAGACACTGCAGATAAAAGTTGTCATGTACTCTAAGCTGCTCATTTGGCTTAACTCAATAGTTAAGCTACTTGCTAGCACCTGAAAGCTAACATTAAAATGCTCCCAATACCTTCAAATATCTCTCTACATCATGGTCTGCTGAGAATCAGATTGAACTCAACTGCATAGACTAGGATTTACTTTTGGGAGTAGGGGTTTGAATTTGAGGGTGGGAGGAAGAATAAACTTTGAGTCACTTCAGTTTTTAACTCCTAATCCACTGCTTTAATTTTACTCATTTTTTGAACTTAAACTAAAAAGCAAATCTCAGAGGAAGCTGAGGATAACAATTACCACCTCCTCCTGCCAACTACACCAGCATCCAAGCCATCAACAGGGCATCATGAAAAAATATAATCCATTTATTATCCATTTGGGCTCAGCAAAGGTTAACATAGATCTTACAATAAATTCATGGTCTCTGTAACTCATCCTCAGTTAAAAGGTAAGAAACTCAACTTTCCCTGCACTACTAAAACATAGCTGAAATGCTGCTGCAAGGGAACATCGCATGCTCAGTACAGGAGAAGGAGCTATGCTGTGTTGTGCTACCTGCATCCAACTTCAAATGATGTGCCTTGCCCACTTCAACACTTCAGCTAGTATAGAATTTATTTGCTATTCAGGTTTTGGAATAAGACTAAATTGGAACCAGCTCATTTATCTGACTGGCTTTCATGCAGATTCTTCTTTGCATGCTATAACCCCCGGAGGACAAGAGCAGCTGTTGATTTCTCCTAGCAGGTGAAACCAAACAAGAGCTCCTGTTCAACCAGGAGGTGAATGTGAAGGGAGCACTTCCAAATTGCTTCACTAACAGCTCTCTTGCTAATGAGTTAGTACTTGCCTGTGCCTAGAAAACTTTTGATTGATAACAAATTCATTCATCTCTCCCACTTTTTTGTCTCTGATAACCGAGAGATTCATTCATCTCTCCCACTTTTTCTTCTCATGAATTACTCTGAATATAGATTAGCTGCAACGCAAACCAGAGGGAAATCCTGCACACGAAAGTTCCAATTAGAAATAAAACTACTACTGCACCTTGAGAAGCAAGGAAAACTGAATCTAAAGACTGGGATTAATAGCTGGCAAAGGAAAGGTGCTTTGGCTTTGGCACAGAACTCTGCAACACTCCATTCCAGAGTTTTAGTCTTACACAGTTTATTGAAAACTTTCTTTGCTCAATGAGTACCTTCCATTGGAAGAAAATTGCTTTTCATCTTATGTCCAAAACCATTTAAGATTAATTTAAGAGCAATCTGTTCTTGGAGCAAGTGAAATTCACAGAATAAATTTCTCTTGTTGCTATAAATCTGTTCCTTCACAACTTTGCAGCTGTAGCTTGTTCCGTAACAGCAGGTGAATATCAAACAGATGAAGGAAATCACTGCAGGACACGCAGCCAGAAAAAGAAATATCATTTAAGAGAACACCTTGATATCAAATGAAAGTCCACTTTCCAAACAGAATTACCAGTTTATAGCCCCAGGATCTTCTTTTAACATTGTTTCATGGTCCATATTTAACATTAAGAGTATTTCATACAATAGATGATGTAATTTTGAGCTGGAAATTCAATAGTTTCTCCAGGTTTGTTATATGCTGATGATTATACTTATGGGAGAATATAGCATATTATACCATACATAAAATTCACTCATTCCCTCAAAGAGAATCAGGGATAACCAAGAGAGAACATGATGACAGTCAAACCAAGAAAAAGCCACGCTGGAGTGATGAACCTTAATAAAAACAAAAGACTGATAGGAATTAATAATAACAGACTGAAACCCATGGGTATTTAATAGTATGAAACTAGTTATATTAATGGTGGCTAACCATATATATAATATGCAATAATATAATAGCAATTGTTATTATATATTATTATCCATATGTGACTTAACCATATTTAGTTACAAACTCCATCCTAAACTTAGATTCCTAAATACTCTCTGAAGTGAACCTTCCCATTTTCATCTCAAACTAAAGATGGTATCAAAATACCTAGAGCATGTAGACATTTCAGGCATGGAACTATTTAAGCAGCACAAGCCATCACTTCTCAAATCTTAAACTAACAAGACTGAATGAAACCCCAAACTCAGGTACCAATTTTCAAACAGGAACAGAAACTAAAGTTGTTTAATACACAAAGGGGTGGGGTTTAAGCAATTATTTCAGCAGACAAAAGGAACAACTGCCTTGCTTTGTAAAAACGAAGAATAACATTCCTAACTTTGTATCATCCATAGCACAAATTGCTTTCTCCAAAACCAGATATGCTCAAAACTTACCTAGAAAAACCACATGATCCAATTCACGACTTCACTGCCATCAATTAATTTTCCATAGGTTACCTGCTAACCTTTTTTAACCTTTACTTGTTTGTATTACTGTACTACCCAGATATTTATCTATTTCTGTGTTTAAGAGAAACAGTTCTTCACAGCTTGCACTTCGGGTTCGAGGTTTTCCTTTAAACTAGTTTTGATTAGAAAAAAGCAGCACTAGAGTGTTGTACATGTCCAAAAAGCATGCTCAGCCTGGGAAAAGACAATACTTTGGATGCTTAAAACAAAATGTAAGATTTAAAATCCCACTGAAGAATTCACTTTGTCCAAACCTTACCATCAAATAAGTACCAGGTTTACTTAAAATATAAAGTTACGAGATAGAGAAGTAAGAGCTTTGATATACTGGAATTTTATACATACAATTTGGTCCTTGCCTTGTATGCAAACCTAGTGATAACTTCATGGATATACTTTGTTAAAAGCCTTCATTATTTAGCTTTGAGGTAAGACGGTCAACGAAACAACCAACAAGTAACAAAGCAGTATTTTCCCAATTTATCCTAGAATTTTCCAGATTTTTCATCCCATAAAGAATCAATAATATTTTTTTCAAAAAATATTTCCAACAGACGTTTTGGGAAAAAAATATCAGAACTACACAGAGACTATTTCATTATAATACATTTGCACTGGTGGGGCAGAATCTTTCTAGCCACTATTTTTATACTGGTAAAATAAAGTCTTACATTTAGACTCCACAGAACCATGAAATAAGATAATTCAGTTTACTTCCTTCACACACACATCCATATTCTTGTTTTCTTTTATCCTTTTACACAGGGTGTTCTCTTAGACACAGCATTTTTGGTTATTTATCCAGATATTTTCCCTGAACACACCACATTGTTGTAATCAAATCCATTTTTCCACTGATTCTTCAAACATATTTCTCCAGGCCATTTACTATTTTACTTACACTAAAAAGGTCATGCAGAATCTATGCAGCAATTTAAATAGATAACACTTCCTCAATGCAGATTCGATAGGGTGGCATTGCATGCCAAAGGTTTTGCCACAGTAAGGCTAATGCTGTCTGGAGAGTGATTCTACTGAGCAGTAGAACAGGAGTAGAAGATTTCTAACATGACTTTCATCCATCTCAAGGCAGATTTTAATCAAAATTAAGTTCCCTGGTTTACCTATCTTCTGACAATCTAATGGAAAACAAGCTCTTCAGCACAACCTGGGAATTGTAAGCGCTGGGGTATGCTGTAACTGAACAAAGGTAAGAGTCATAAAATCAATACCTTTAAATCTATCATGATTGTTCCTATTCAGCAAAAGTTCAAATCTTTAAACCTACAGGTCTTAAAGACCAGGGCCAAAAGCTACCTAGATCCACTGCTTCTTTCCTACAAACGGGTTATTTTTGATGGTTTGTTGCTTTTCTTGCTACGATTTCACGAAGCTGAACACAGTCGTAACTGTGGAAAGACTTTTTCAGTGGGCATGAAAAACATCTTCAGCAACTAGACTGACAGTTGATGATTTCCTGTGAGAAACCACTTAACAGACATTTCCTACCTTCTATACATGTTTTAACAGAAAGTGACCTTATTATGTTATTTCTTAAGCTTTTGACACACGGTATAAATCACAGCTTTCAGAGTCCAGATTCCCCAGGCAATCTGAGTTCTTGAACAGACACTGCAACAGAATCCGTCACTGCATTACCATTACTGCAGATCATGTAACTCATTTTACTTTCAGATAAAGAATGCCCAGCTCCTCCTGGAATAGCAAGATAGTAGCATTTTTACATTACCTATTTAATATAATGGCTGCCTCTGATGTAGAGAGCTGTGTAAGGGGAACGTGGCTGATCTCTGATTGAGCCGTTATGGCCCAATGTTAATATGCGAATATGCAATTCATAGTTCATTACATGATTCTTTTAAGAGTCTTTCTAAAAATCTCATCTAAAATATGAAAGCAAAAAAAATCATATTTTGTTAATTGAGAACTCGCTTTTAAGACGCAAAGTCAACATTAGCAGGAATTAATCAAGGAAGACGTGGGTCTACTGCAGAAACTAGACAGGTTATCTAGCAGCAAAGGACACAGAAAAGGCTCCATTTGCCTTGGTGTCTACTGGCAAGTTCTGTTCTCAGACTTCCCAGGTCTGTGTGAGTACTGGAATACTACCTGCAGTAGAGGAAAATTAAGTAAGGGGCTCCAGTTAGATAAAATGGATATAGAGAGTCTACTGAATTGAACAGTGGGCACTCAACAAGGGTGGAGGTAGCTACATGGTAACATCATTACTGGTGAATTTCTCAGTACCAGCTCTTGATACTGTTTAATGTCCTTGTTAATGACCAGGAAAACGCGATGCAACTTTAGCAAGCCTGTGATGGCTTTTCCTAAATTGGGATAGACCAATATGCTGGACAGTAGAGCCACCTTTCAGGTGTCTCAGCAGGCTGGAGAAACCAGCTGGAGAAACTTGAAGGCTAGAGCAAAATCCGGGACAAAACAACCACCAAGCTGTAGAAGGTGATGATTCTCCTCTACTCAGACCACATCTGGTCTTTGTGCCCATCATTTGAGACCAGTTTTAGGCTCACCAGTAGAAGGAAAGCCTTTGACAAATTGGAGTAAATCAAACAGAAAACCATTAAGGGGGGGTAGAGAAAAGATGCATGAGGAGAGGCTGAGACAGCTGTGTTTGTTCAGTCTTCAGCTAAGACAGGAACATAAGTGCCACTCTCAACTACTCAATAGGTCATTAACACAGAATACAGTCAGAATCTTCTCAAAAGCACCATACAGAAGGATGAGAGGTAATGATCAAAAGTTGCACAAAAGGAACTTCCAACCAGATAAGAAGTTGCACTAAAAGTATGGTGAAGTCCTGGGACAGGCTGTCCAGGGGAGCTGTGGGATCTTTATCCTTGGAGACTTCCAAATTCAGCTGGACAAGGCCCAAAGCAACCCAACCTAACAGCATAGCCTGTCCCAAGCAGGGGACTGGAGCAGATGAACTCTGAGTACTCTCTCCCCTTGACTAAGTCATTCTATGGCTCTAGAAAAAATAAAACACCTTTGAGAAGATCCCACTGAATAGCAGACATCTCCTAAGTACCATATTTATGACAATTACTGCCTTAGCACCTCATTTTATTGGAACAGTCTTCCCCCAAATTAACAACATGCATTTCACACTCCTTTTGTCCTTATGCAAGGCTTTCCATTTTCACATCTGTGCTACCTGCTGCAGCCACCTCACTCTTTCACCTCCCCTCTCCCATATTCCTCCCTTCCCTACTTTATGCTTTCTGGCTCCAGCAATTGCCTTACTTCACTCTCTCCACAGCCCTTGGTTAACATAACCTGACTCCTCAAATCCCTTAATCCCAGAGGTGCCATTCCCACTCCTCCAGGTGAGACCACATCTCCTCATATAACCAAACCCACGAACTCCTGCTCCACACCAGTGTCGCTGCCCCCGAATCTCACCCATGACTGTCTCATCACACACAACCTCCATCCACTACCACCTAGCAGCACCTATGCTGCTTTCTGAACCAAGCCACTCACAGCAGCACACCTTAGAGGCACAGGTTGCATAGAGACCTGCACTTCCTTTGCATGAAGAAGGTATTCAGTATAGAGGTGCCTCTCCCCGATTTAGAAACAATGGACAAGAAAAGGCCCACTCTGAAATACAGTATTCTTTTTCTGTATGCTTCAAGCACACACCTAATTTATGGCCTGCCAGAAAGAACTGTAAAAATTGTCAGGTTTTACTAGGCTGTGTTTTCACACAGAAGCAGCTCACAGGGCACAGAATGTATCATTAAGTTCACAGGAAAGCCACAGAAGAACTCAAAACTGAACTTATACTAGCCTTATAAATAGCAGTTTCTTTGACACAGCAGTCAATATTTACTAAACACTGCAGAAGAAAGGTGTCAGCATCTCTTTTTACAATGCTGAGATACTGAAAAATGATGTTCTTATGACTATGACAAAGATTCTCCCTAAATACTATTAGTATTTTCTGAATACATTTTGAAGTTAGAAGAAAAAACAACCGGGCTAGTAAACTATTTGTTTCAGTAACCTGAGAGTAACATTAATAGGCAACTACAAAGCCAGAAGCATCCATCATGTTACTAATCCTAGCATTCTGAAAGGCACACCATACCTAGTACAATACTGTTTTCTTCCTGTTCTTCACAAAAAGCACAAAAAGAGAAAGCAACATCTCCATTTTCTCAAGTCAATATTGAAATACTTTCTGTCCTCTAAAATAAATGTACTCCTCAAGGCTTAATCTGTGCTACGTTTATTCTACTCCAGCTTGATGTTGTTTCGAAAGCAATGTATGCATTTTGAAGTGTGTGCAAGAGGCAACAATTTTCTCTGCTTGAAAGACATAAGACAAGTAAGTTTCTTAACCTGGCACTTTACCAAAGCAGCTTAGTAAACTGCTCCAAGATTCATGCCAATTCCTTATCTCACACGCATACACACATATATTTTCAATACATACACTTCCCATTTTTAGATTTGATATCAAATATACACCAAAAAACACCTTTAAAATTCCAGAACATGTTAAGAAAAAAAGAATAACTGATAATACTAAATTATCAAGTTGTAGAATTCTCTTAATTAGGAAAAAAATAGGCCGAAATTCATGTTAAACAATCCTACAATTTTCAGTAATTCTTTTTTGGACAACAATAAAATGAAAAACATTGGGGTAAAATTACCTATAGTTCGTCAATGAGACAAAACCAGGCAGCCTTCTGTGCAATAAGCCTTATTTCTCGCATGCTCTCCTCCCAGCAAAGCACACAAGACTAATTCATGGATTTCTGCAATCTCTTACCAAGTCCGTACTACAAAATACATCACATATAAAAACACCTCTTGACAACCTTGTTGTTATTTCTGAGGGCTCCAGGATAAGGTAAAGTTCTGGGCCTTATTCAAACAACTCTAAACAAGTGAATTCTTAAGTAACCCAATACCAGACATGGTGTAGTAAACAAACAGTGATCTGTAAAACCCACTCCAGCTACAACTGCTCCCTTGTATGGGAAGATCTAATGAACATTCTCATGCTGTATATTCAGTACAGACATTTGTGATCACCTATAAAACAAAGGAATACTAAATTTCCACTTACGTCTGTCCAGTAGTGCTCTACTCCCTTCCCAAGCACAGGTTTCCACATGCAAATTCTACCCCAACTCAAAAAGAGGCTGTTATCATCAAGCTGACACAACCTGGCAGCACCCTGCTTCCACTTCACTTATGGTTTATTTACATTTGCCTTTGATCATAGTCAAATTTATCACCTATATTAAAATACGAATTCAACTTTCATGCCAAAATACTGCGTTTACTCACCAAATAGCACGTTTTTCTTTTACTCTTCTCTTCTTTGATCCAACTTACTTTTTTGGCAAGTCTAACTCAGCCTTATTCGAAACAACTCCAGTTTCTTTCCCACACCATTTAATCCTAAAATACCACTTTTTAAACAAGTGATTATCTTCTCACTTCTCCTAATCCCTACTTACTAGTAATAGCCTCTTGAAGTGGTTACTCACACAGCTATTTCATAAGCCCTTCTTCCAAGTTGGACTTCAAGCCAGTCAAGATCTTGGAAGAATGATAGAATGGTTTGGGTTGGAAGCCTCTAACTTGAAGAAAGACCTCATTCCACCCCCACACATCCCATTTCCTCACTTTTCCCAGCATTTTTTACTAATATACTTCCCTCAAGGTACTAAGGCTTGTCTTTAAAATCAAGTCCCTTATGTAGAAACCCACTCTCATACACTCTTCTATTACATGCAGTTTAAATTAACGTGTAATCGTTCAAACCTGTGATCATGTTTCATACAGTGCTACTTAACAGCAAAAAGTAAAAAGACTTGCATTACCCAAAGTGCGTAGTTTGGCTTCATCCGCTAATGGTTTTGATGAAAAGGTAGTAAAGGTGATTTCATCTGAAAATTCTACCACTGTTCTATAGTAGCCATGTTACCATAAGAAAATCCTTTTTTCAGGAGCTGGTGGAGGGATTCAGATGATTCCATCCTCTACTGTATGTGCTGCTATAATTCTGACAGAAAGGAACAGGTTATTTTTACATCAACGAGGATGTAGCAAAAGGCTTGAAGAGTTCTGCTCTTCTTATCCACACTAGTAGCCAAACAGCACAAGCTGAAATATGAAAATCAATGCTAGAATTCATTGCAAAAGTATTCTGAGCATTGGTGACCCACTTTGATCACCAACAGACGACTGCAGTAACTAATTCAATCTAATTAATAATTAACATTTGTGCATTCACTACATCTGATGCTCTGGCCTAGAAAAAGGGATGATCTAGATGCATCACCAACCATCGAGTAGAGCTGTGATTTCCTCATAATGTCAGCTATTTCATGCATCTCTTGCAATAAAAATTAAGCAGCTAGAGTGAAGTGGCAGTAAGCATACAGCTCTTGAACTGAAGTGTATCAATGCAGATGTGTGCTCAAAACACTTGACTGAAGGGGTTTTATCCATGCAGAATAGCTAGCATAAATGGGCATTTGAATTGGCATCCCATAACAAGAACTATTTTTCAGCTCATCTTGCCTTGCTGAAATAGGTCTATTATCAAAACTCTACAAAAAAGGTTACTCTGTGGAAAAAATAAATTACACAAAGAGCAGTCTTTCTCCAGAGCAGACAACACACACGTACAAGAAATGACTAAATTATGATGCTAGTTCATAAAAGTTATTGATCAACATCTTTAGCATGACATTACACATTGTTTTCCCAGACAGCAGCCCTTCTAGTATTTCAAACCTCTTGGTAATGTAATTATTGTCTGAGATTACAATATTCCCCCCCCCCCCATTTCAGGATGTTTTGTTTGATAGCTTCTTTAATGTTGTCATTGAGATCTGCCTTCACACCAGAAAATGTGACCAAGTTGAACAGTGAGAAACTGTGCTTGCCTTGGTTTCCTGGTCGCAATTCCTAGGCAGTTCTCCCCAGCTGTTCTCTCTGCTTTGCAAAGGTTCATGTTTTGAGACAAAGCCTGAATTTTAAGACTGGAAAGTCAATTCTGTTTCACAGTAACTTTAAATATGCTAATCTGTTAAACACATTGCCCAGACAGGTGATGGATGCGCCATCCCTGGAGACATTCAAGGCTAGACTGGATGTGGTTCTGGGCAACCTGATCTAGTTGAGTTTGTCCCTGCTCACCGCAGGTGGGTTGGACTGGATGAGCTTTGAAGGTTCTTTCCAGCCCTAATTATTCTAAGATTTTATGATTTCCAGTAATAGGGACATAATCCATGTTCACCTGAAGGACTTCTGTTCCATTCCACCGACGTCTATTCCCTAGAAGAAACTGCATCACACCACCGGTAACAGCAGCAAAAGGAGATTGCATTTCCCAAGAAATCAAATTCATTTTAAAAAACTCCCAGACATGACCATTCATACCTTACTGAAGTATATCTGCATGAACAGGCACAAATGATTATTCAACAAATCCAGACTTCCACATGTGAATTTCTGTTTGTATTTGGGTACAGGATTTGACTCCGGAGTGAGCTAAATCTATAGAAAACATTACTCAAAGGAAAAAAGCCTACAGTTATTTATATTTTTATGTTATATTGTATACATAATGCATTATATAAAAACCAAAATCCACTGCACAAGGCTTTTAGACACTATTATATTATCAGCATTATTCGGGAAATCCCTGAAAGTTCTGACAACAGTATGTTTTCCTTTTAGAGCAGGGAGAAAAGTAGTTGCTGGCTTCCTTTACTAGAAAAACAGGAAAATAAGGTTTTCAAAACAGCAATAAGATTTAAAAAACCCTGATCTAGTAAGAGTGCATTTATTACATTGCTGTCAAATCTGGAAAAGATATTTAGACACATTTCTAATATCGATTATAACCAGATGTTGATTATTCTATCTCTTCCTTTTTAAGAAGTGTAACTCACTTTACCTTATCTCACTTTAGCTTATCTCACATTGAAAGCCCAAGTACTAAAACTGGAAGTAGCACATAGGTTACTACTACTTTGGACTTAATTCTTCTGCTAATCCTTTCTTTCCTAAGTTTCTTCAGTGAATCATTACATAAGCAAACACTTCTCACTGAACTGTAAGTATAAATTCAGTATAGCATACACCCATACGAACACCCAAACAGAACAGCAGCTCTAGCCAAAAGGGCTTTTATTCTGAGGTTTTAATACTAAAAGTATTAAAATACATCAGTGGCATAAAAAAGGTAGAGCCTTATACTAATCATTACTTTCCAACTGCAAAAAAAAGCAAATCATCTGTGAGCTCCAACTGGAAAAAGAATATTTAAAAGTATAATTATGTATCCCTTGATTATTTGTGCTAATAAACTACTTAGTGGAGTAACTATAATGCAAAGGTGACTTGAAGAACGATTTTGTTCACACTGGAAAATTAAGACTCCTTATCAGCATATCCATTGTTTAGCTTTGTGCTAACTGCAAGTCCCAGAGAGCTTTATCTGACCAGAGACTTTCGCTGGTTCAGCTAATCCAGCAGTAACTATTGGAAAATGCTATTTTGAAGTATAAAAGCAGCACAATCCAGCTGGCATCCCATGGGTCTATTTCATTGCACAAGATGGCTGTTACAGAGCTAGAAATTTAACGTGGCTTTCATTACCCTAGAGCAACAGCCCAACCATTGTACTATCTTTCCTCTCCAGCTCCAAATGCATTTTAGAAACCACCTTTTCCAGACAATCTTGGGTTATTTTAATAAGCATTTTAATTTATCATGTTACTATGATAGTCATTTAAGTGCTAAAATACCTTAAAGCTTAATGACATGGGACAAAGTTCTGCTATTTACAGCATTTACTACTAGGCTGGGTTTTTCCAGTGTCATCACACCCTTCTAATAGGTACACTCTGTAGTTTAATTTTTAAACCACAAAGGGAGTGTCTTGCATCTTCCTTCTTAACAGCAGCTTTGGGAATTCTACTCTCTACCCAGAGCCTTCAGGTTCTGCTTGAAAAAAAAGAGCTTTCAGGCAGTTTTGGGGCTTTCATTTGGGTTGGTCTGGGGTGTATATATGCCATAGGCATTTACTACTATGCTATGGTGCACACATCAGTTTGATTAACACCAGCTACATAGAATCATAGAATAGTTAGGGTTGGAAAGGACCTTAAGATCATCCAGTTCCAAACCCCCTGCCATGGGCAGGTACACCTCACACCAAACCATACCACCCAAGGCTCTGTCCAACCTGGCCTTGAACACTGCCAGGGATGGAGCATTCACAGCTTCCCTGGGCAACCCATTCCAGTGCCTCACCACCCTAACAGGAAATAATTTCTTCCTTATATCCAGCCTAAACTTCCCCTGTTTAACTTTTAACCCCTTACCCCTTGTCCTATCACTACAGTCCCTAATGAAGAGTCCCTCCCCAGCATCCCTATAGGCCCCCTTCAGATACTGGAAGGCTGCAATGAGGTCTCCACGCAGCCTTCTCTTCTCCAGGCTGAACAGCCCCAACTTCCTCAGCCTGTCTTCACACAGGAGGTGCTCCAGTCCCCTGAGCATCCTCGTGGCCTCCTCTGGACTTGTTCCAACAGTTCCGTGTCCTTTTTATGTTGAGGACACCAGAACTGCACACAATACTCCAGGTGAGGTCTCACGAGAGCAGAGCAGAGGGTCAGGATCACCTCCTTCGACCTGCTGGTCACGCTCCTTTTGATGCAGCCCAGGATACGGTTGGCTTTCTGGGCTGCAAGCACACACTGAAGCCAGCTCATGTTCGTTTTCTCATCAACCAACACCCCCAAGTCCTTCTCCACAGGGCTGCTCTGGATCTCTTCTCTTAACAAAACTTAGTTATCTTCTGTTGTTACTTGCCCCACAAAAGCATTTCTTCAAAAAAGCACTTCTTTAAAGTAAGCAATGCACAAGACAAGGGGCTTAACACGATAGTGCATTTTCTGTCTAGCTAAGCATTCATATTCTGGAATGTGTTGCTATGTGATCAACTGCAAACCTGAGTAAGCAAACAAGAACAGGCAGACTGCACCACCAACCTTTAATATGTATTTTGTGGGAGATATGGAGAAAAGTTTTATTACCAGTTTTACGCCATATGTGGGTATAAAGACAGGCTAAGGAAGTTGGGGCTGTTCAGCCTGGAGAAGAGAAGGCTGCGTGGAGACCTCATAGCAGCCTTCCAGTACCTGAAGGGGGCCTACAAGGATGCTGGAGAGGGACTCTTCATTAGAGACTGTAGTGATAGGACAAGGGGTAACGGGTTAAAACTTAAACAGGGGAAGTTCAGGTTAGATATAATGAAGAAGTCCTTTACTGTGAAGGTGGTGAGGCACTGGAACAGGCTGCCCAAAGAAGTAGTAAATGCTCTGTCCCTGGCAGTGTTCAAGCCAGGTTGGAGCTAGACGATCTTAAGGTCCTTTCCAACCCTAACAATGCTATGATTCTATATGCTATAACCACAGTTCAATTAGCTGCTCCCTGATACAGTATAATCAATTTTCCCTTTGCGCATATTCAGTTGTCCAAATCCACACTTAAAAAGCATGTCATGAAAGGTAACAATAAAAATTTGCTTCATGTAACACGAAACAAAGTCAACATAACTCAGTTTACCCTTGTGCACGTACAAAATGAAAAGGTGATGTTCCAGAAAACACTAACAAGCTTCTTATAGACTTCAGAAAATTATATACTTTTAAACTCATTTCCATTTTGACCTTTTTTTTTCCCCTACATCAGCAAATTAGTTGTGTTTCTTTCTTTGTTTTTAAAGGTGATCATTATCTTTGAAAGCAAAAAGGTAAACTGCTTGTTCTCCCTCCTCCTATGTACAAAGGACAGCATTCACTGCATCTATGCGGTACACCCAAGAGCTGTGAGTCATCCGTTTTGGAAAAAAAGCTCCCAAAGGCTATCAAACAAGACTGTTGAGATAAAGACCTTCAAGGCTAGCATCAGGGTTTCCCAGACACTACGTGTCCCAGTAAGTGCAGACTAATCACAGACTGCACACTACTTCCGAACCCATCTACCAGCATGCCAGTGAGGATAATGTAAGCATGAACTATTAGAAGCACATGCTACTCCACGCAGCAATTCTGTTTCTGTATCCTCACCCAGGTTGCCTCAAGGAATGCTTCACAGCTTTTTACAAAGCTAGAATTAAGACAAATGGGACTCGTACAGTGCAAAAAACGAGTAGGGGGGACACAAGGTGCTGACTGCCAGCAAGGAGTGAATGAAGCAGAAAGCTACAGGAAGGCTGTTGGAGACCGTAGGATGAAAGAAGCCCCAGCAAACTGGCTAGCTACCCCCACTGAATAATCCAAAGCTCTGGTTTGGTTTAGAAACCAGTTACTTCAGCTTTTATTCCAGCAATCAAATGCTGCCAGTGACCTAAGCAGTCTAATCAAATCCAGGCCTTGTTAAAACAGTAGTCTGAATGTCAGTAGCTGTTTTCCTTATGGTACTTGGTCAGACTAACAGCATCATCTGCACTCAAACCGGGACACAAAGTTTATTTAAAACTAGATATGTCAACACAGCTCCTTCCACCAAACGCTGGGCAGTGTTCTTTAACAACTTGTAGTTGCTAAATTCAGGCATGCACAGATGTTCACAGGAGAAAGAATCCCCACCCCTCCAAAGAAAACTCAACAAAACCAACAGAAAAAAGCCCAAAACTTCACTAGTCACTTTAAAGAAAAATTCCATTACCTCTTCCTGCCTAACAATGGACTGAAAAGTAGTCAACACATGCAAAGTGAACATGCAAAGCAACTGGAAAAGTCTGGGTAGGGGCCAAATAAATGCTAGCCACAATGCCTCACAAAATACAGTGTACAGTGGGATCCATCATGAGCACCAGTGTTTCTTTCACCTCAACAGCTGAAGAAACAACTATAAAAAGTCTTCCAAGGGGTGAAGCAGCATCCTGAAGCAGAACTACTGCTGTCAGGTAAATATGTTCAGTTTATGGAGCAGACTCATGAAAATACAAAATGAAGTCTTTTATATGGCAGAAAAAAGCCAACAGGGAATATCTGTATTAAAAGTTTAAAAAAAAAAAGAAGTATTGTTTCCAGTACCTAAAGGGGCCAACAAGAAAGCTTGAGGGGGACTTTTGACAAAGGACTCTAGTGACAGGGCAAGGCGGAATGGCTTTAACCTGACAGGGGAGATTTACATTAGACATTAGGAAGAAATTCTTCCCTGTGAGGGTGGGGAGGCCCTGCAACAGGTTGGCCAGAGATGCTGTGTACCCAGCATTCATACTGTAAGGGTCTAGAGGTGTTAACGCTGGCTTAGCCAAAACAATTCGAACAGTGCCATTACTGCCAAGACCAAGAACTTCCTGTTGAGAGGCAAATTTATCACAAAGTATGATGAACATGGTCATAAAAACCTAGACTGCCAGTTACTTGCGGAACGTAAGATTTAGCGCTTTACACCCTTTTCTGTGACAAATCTATTGAGAAGTAGCTTGTCATGAAAAAGAATCACAGAACCACAGAATGGCTGGGTTTGGAAGGGGCCTTAAAGCTTAAAGCCACAGGCAGGGACACCTTCCACTAGACCAGGTTGCTCCCAGGCACCTCCAGCCTGACCTTGAATACTTAAAATAATGAATGCGGAAAACAAAAGTTGTACCTGCGAGTGGTTATTTGGGAACTGTTTGTAATAATCTGGCTCAAGTAACACAGGCACGTACAAGACTACACACAAAGTACCACCCTGCTACCAGGAAGAACAAGAGATCACATAGAGACAGGCATTACCTTTCATCATTACCCAGCCTATTCTGGGTGTGGGGAAATAAACAGGAGTCAAGAAAATAAAAAGGAAAGGAAAAAGCACTGCACACTAAGTATATGGTTTTGATAGCTAAAACATCACTGTGTAACTAATTAGTAAAACGGAGGTAGATGTAAAACACAAAGTAAATGGGAAAAGTAAGTTTAAGTAACCTCCGAAAAACGTGAGCACAAAGTAGTATGCTTTGGACTACAGCTGACAAACAAGGTGGGAAGGCGGAAGTGCATCAAAAAGTCATGGTGGTTACAAAATAAAAGAGCAAACCATTCAACGCAGAGGCAAAAACCTGGGAATGTACTAAAGACATCCTTAATAAACAAGAATGGGTAACAGGAAAATTCCCTTAACAGTAACAGCAGTGAAATACTAGAACAGGCTGTTTGGAACTATTGTGAAATCTCACGCAAGATCCTGAAAACCCCAGAGATGTCAAGATAAGTTTGTTTGATTCTTGCTGCTCAACTTGGTCTTTTAGGAGTGCCTCTGTGTGTAGGGCAGCCCTTGAGCCTTGCAACCATGGGAGCACGCATGAAGACACATGTGGGGTGGGACAGAACCCTGTAGCACAAAGGGCCCCACTGTACAGAGGACCCAGGGAAGCAATGCAAGTCAATGCCTACACTGCCCCAGGGCATTCAGCTCACAGGTATCTGCTGTGGATGAACCCTGCCACAGAGCAGACTGAGCTGGCTTTATGCAAACTGAGGTCAAGATCCAGCAGAGTTACTAACTGTATTGCAGCACTCAGTAGGTGCTGGGTTTATCGTTTTCAGATCAGCACGCTGCTGTTTCAGAAGGTATGGAGTAAGAATCCATCAGCCAAATGAATCTAGCTCAGATGTTCCCAGACCATGGCTCTGGTCCCATGTCTGAGGAACACCCAAGAAGCATGCATAACTTCATTAAGGTCCGAAGCTACAGCTCAACTAATTTGCAATTACAGCACCAGCTGGTGGCTCAAAACAAGGTGCTGTGTCATTTGAGCCTCTGCATCACAGCCCTTAGTATCCGTGGCAGTAAAAAACATGGATCACAGAAATATCCCAACTTCCTTTGACACTCAAGGCAAAGTTACATGTAAGAAATCAACTGAGCAAGGATCTAAACACTTGCACTTATGTTGGTAGTTTAGGGAATGGAAAAAAAGGCTTCTCAAAAACGACAAACTGAATTCAGAATACCTCATCAACACTAGCTACAGACAGCTTTATATCCTTACAAGTGTTCTGGCTGGGGTTTTTCACCCTCCTCTAATTCATTTGTATTTGACTTACCTGCCTGGGATAAACAGTCCCTCAAACAGAGGTGTCTAGAAATGCTCCTAGCAAATTACAGGCTGGCACCTGATTAATTCTGAGTCCCAGGGTAACAAATTACAGCATGAGCTCTGTGTGGTTACAGCAGAATGTTCTGCCTCCTTAGATACTCAACTGCCACAGGATACACAAAGGCTTTCAGGGCTGTTAAAAGAAACCAATCTGTCCCCCCCAAAAAATAGGACAGTACTTGCATCATTGTTCCCCATATGCTGATGGAGAGCCTAATTTTATATTTTCAGGGTGAAAAAGCAGCAGAGACAACTGTTCTCATTACAAATGCTAACACATGTAGAGATAACTTCGGGGGGGGGGGGGGGGGGGGGGGCAGGGGGGGCAAGAAACAAAACATAACTCCTTCCTTTACACTACTGTTCTGAGAACCAGGAGATACTCCACACAGTGCTATAATATATCATAGCAGCCTTCCAGTATCTAAAGGGGGCTTATAAGGATGCTGGAGAGGGACTCTTCATTAGGGACTGTAGTGATAGGACAAGGGGTAACGGGTTAAAACTTAAACAGGAGAAGTTTAGATTGGATATAAGGAGGAAATTATTTACTGTGAGGGTGGTGAGGCACTGCAATGGGTTGCCCAGGGAGGTTGTGAATGCTCCATCCCCGGCAGTGTTCAAGGCCAGGTTGGACAGAGCCTTGGGTGCCATGGTTTAGTGTGAGGTGTCCCTGCCCATGGCAGGGGGGTTGGAACTGGATGATCTTAAAAGTCATTTCTAACCCTAACTATTCTATGACCCTCACAAACAATGGGAGATTGGGAAATGAGAAGAGTGGGGTTGAATAATCAGTGTCAAGAGTTACCTGGTCATTTCTAGAACCCATTAGCTTTTAGCAGTATTTTTCCTTAAAAGGAAACAACCAGTCACTAAACGGAACAGACTCTTAGTTGTAGTTCCCAACAATTTTCAATATAGTAAACCCAGTGATTTGGGGTTTAGTATTATTCTACTGAAGTTTCAGCTGTTTCAGATGATCAAAGTACCTGATGAAACTCATTCTATTGTGGTTACTCAAATGATTCCAGCCAACAGAAAATACAAGTTTTTTCCCCTCAAACAGTCTGGATCTTTATCTGCTTCCTTTGAAAGTTCTGGGGTGTGATGTTCTGCTCAGAACACTCTGCTGTACTTGAGTTGTTGTAGAAACCCAAGGTTGTTCACCAGCACAAACACCTACAATTGCAACTAGGGCACTTTACTCCTGCCTGCAGCACAGATGCAGAAGCATACAAGCATTAGTTTCTCAGATGCTGCAGCCCATATGCAAGTCTAATTTTACTTCAGTTATCAATAACTTCAGATGTTTATCCACTAGCTGCCACTACTACCATAGCAGTAAGTAACAAATGCCTGAGCAATCAATCTTATCAATGTCCCTGAAAAACCCCATCAGCTCTCCTCTGTAATCCTACAGTATTTGGGTAAATTCTAACACCTTGGGACAACTCTGATAATTGCATTTGAACAACTGACTGCTGAAGGTTGAACAACTATTAACCAGCTCTTCATAAATGTTCAAGCATTTGGGGTTTGTGATATTTGATGTAGGCTCTGAAAGCTGCTGTTCACTCTCCAAAGCTCAAGGCACTGTGAATGACCTTCCATGCCAGGTGCAGAAATATGGATAAAGGATGAAAAGGAAATGGAGAACCTTCTTTCCTGCTTTTTGTAGTAGACTGATCTGAATAGAACACAGGTGTGTAAGAAATGGATGTTCTTTGTTCCACAGTTAGGTTGGTGCAATCTATGCTCCCCCTTTGTATGCAAAGTCACATTTGTAGAAATACTAGGTAATGGAAGCTTAGACAGACCTAAAACTGGCATATATCAGCAATATTTGCAGTCATCAAGATACACATAGCAAATTTATGGTTTCTTCAAAGTTTTGACTTCAGGATATGTGAAGAGGGTATATTTTTAACAAACCGAGTCCAAAAACCCTGTCAAATGTCACACAAGGTCTGTCTGTGGAGTGCCTGCTCAAATTCCTGCTCTGTGCATGTCATCTGACTCAAAGTGCAATCTGAAAGACAACAGGTCCTTGTTTCTCACATACTAATACTTAGGTTGGATCTGTTCATACCGTCTGAGTTTGCATGTCCACAGCTGTAATGGAAAAGAACTTCTCTTTAAAGTAAGGAAATAAAGAAAACTCTCCCAAAATTTTTAGAAGTACTTCAAATACTGTGGTATCAGAACACCATTTATTATTCTAAAGCAGTCTCCAGTCTTAAAAAAAATATACAAGGAAAAAAACCTGTCTTACAAAGCCCCACATTCTTGATTCTAAGGCTATTTAAAGTAACTTTCCATAAATTCCTATACCTTAAACAGAGTTGCACTCTGTTTTCCTGATGTCTCTGAAGCCTCTACAAGATCAGAAGCCAAAGCATTGAGTTCTATCACAGTACCACATTCCACATAGTTTGAAGTGGTGTCTACTTAAACAGTGAGTTACTGCAGAATCCACTGAACCCTTCTCCTAACAGCAAGGCCACGCAGCCTGGGTGTGCCAGCACTGGAGTGAAAGCTGATGCCAAACCCCTTCTTGGTTGATAACAACCCTGCTTAACAAGTGAGAACGTTTATAAAGGAGAATTTCAGTACGCCAGTACTTCCTCTGGAGAGGAAACCATAGCAGTAAATGCGTACGTACTGCAATGATTAGTACTGCAGTCTAGGTTTAGTTTACTGATGTACCACAGATTTAATTCACTCAAAATCTCTATACTTACATTTTATTAATAGTCCCATCATTTTTATTGAAGAAATATTTCCTCTTATTTAACACTTTATACTCACTGTTTTCTCTACATCACTGTAGAATCACAACAGCCAAGAAATGCTCTTCTCTGAAGGATTTATGGCGCAACAACAGCCAGAATTATGTCCACCCTCCATCAATATTCAGTTTTGGGTACATCAATGATAAAACTCAAACCAAATGATTCAATTACAGTAGCAAGTTGCTATACATGGAATTGCATTACCAATCTGTTGTCATCATAATTTCAGTAGGAATTCTGATTTATTGCAGTATTTTTTGTACTTTTATTTGTGTTATGGTATTACATATGTCTATAAAGACAATCAGAGAGCTCAAGCACCTCTCCTGTGAAGACAGGCTGAAAGGGCTGGGCTTGTTCAGCCTGAAGAGAAGACTCCAGGGAGACCTTAGAGCAGCTTCCAGCGCCTGAAGGGGTCAACAAGAAACCTGGAGAGGAACTTTTACAAGGACATGCAGAGACAGGACAAGGCGGAATGGGTTTAAGCCAAAAGAGGGGAGATTTAGATTAGACATAAGGAAAAAATTATTCCCTGTGAGGGTGCTGAGGCGCTGGCACAGGGTGCCCAGAGAAGCTGTGGCTGCCCCATCCCTGGCAGTGTTCAAGGCCAGGCTGGACAGGGCTTGGAGCAACCTGGTCCAGTGGAAGGTGTCCCTACCTGTGGCAAGGGGTTGGAAATGGATGAGCTTTAACGTCTCTTGCAGTGCAAACCCTTCTGTGACTCTATGAAAACAATTACCAGGAAAAACATTTGTAGCACACTCATTTATTTAAAAACAAAAAATCCCAACAAAAAACCCCAGAACACCTTTTCAGTTGAGAAGTTTTATTTCTCAGGACACAAGAAAGCATGTGAAAAGAAGTTACATTCAAAACACCCAAGGAGGCTCTAACTTTTGCAGAGGGCTGTCTGCAAAAATACTGCAGAGAAACAAAACAGTTAAAAACAAAGTTTTAGTTGGATCAATGTGATTAGTCATTAAGTTTACAACTGTTTTGAAAGTAAACAAAAGGCAGATGTTTTATGTATTAAAAATTATCCGCCTCAAATTGAAGTGCTAGGCAAGTTATAAAGGCACCTTACTGTGGTTAGCATATATTCTCACTAGGTGCTACCCCTTTGTATCTCTTACTTACAAGACAAGAAAGGCTTTGTCTGCACAATTCACTGTTCTAAAGCATCCAAAAAGAACCCAAGTTTGGCCTAAATTTAAATTACATAACCTCCATTTCTTTCAAGGGGAGCTTTACAAGTGTAAATAAAGACACCTTCTGGTCCTGACATGGAAACTTAATTGAATTTTCTTACATACAGCTGCGATCATTCTTTAGAGCTCGCAACTGTCAGACAAAAAAAGGAATTTTGCTGTAAGTAAATATACCTTCTGACTGCAGCCTTGAACACTGACTTCTTTTAAACAGCATTTCAGATGCCCCAGAATAAATCAGGAAGGGTTACTCATCAGTTTCTTGCTTGTAGTTCAACATTAGAGTGTTAACCCCTTCAATATCCAAAGCTCACCTTCCACCACTGAAGGACTACTCCTGTTCATGATAACAGAGGATATAAGAGAGAAATTTAAGCCCAAAACCTTCATGAGTGTCAGATTAAGACTTAAAACATCCAGAAATGTTTGTTAAAATTCCCAGAGTAATCCACACATTCATGGTATACAAACTATGTCAACCCTCAAATACAAGCAACAAGAATGGAGTAGTCAGCATACAACTTAAGAGGACTGATTTCAAGCATTTCACTAGATTTTAACTGTGGTATTATAGATGGTGGGCTTTTTTTTTGCCAGGCAATGAATACTTACACTGAAAACCTCAAGTGTCAAGTAAAACACTTCTATCAAAGTCACACTATACAGAGTGCTGTTACCATAACTATCTTCTGAGGTCACCATGTTTTCTCCAGTTTGGTTTTATAACTCTCATAACAAGGATATAGAGGAAAGGAATGTGGAAGAGTCAACTGATACTACTGCACCATAAAAAACCTCCTGACTTTTCTCCTGGCTTACAAGGGTTCTGTGAATTTAAGGCTGAAAGATGACCTAGTGTTAAAATTTCTGCATTACAGGTACTGATTGCTCTATGTCATAGGATTTATACTTACGTTTTCTGTGCTTTGTTCTCAACACAGCTACCTAGGTTAAAGAAAAGAAAGCTAAGCAAAACTATACTGACCTGTACTATGAGTAACTAACAAGGTACAGCAGGAGGACAGTGACCTGAAGCAACAGATGCAAGGAAACCCTGATCTTGCATAATGTAAATCATACACAGGAGCTGAACAAGTTTCAAGCTCTTCCCTCCAGCCATAAATATTATGCAACATGTACTGCCTCTGTGCTACACACACAAAGAATACTTTTATAGAGATGGTTTCATAAAAACATTATGGACTGCTAGAGCAATCACTAAAGTAACCTGTCACAAAATTGTCAAAATGTTTTAAAAGAGCTTTCCTTACTTGTGCAGACATTTATTTGCTAAAAGGAAAAAAACTGGAAGGTGCTGTTTGGGTAGCCTGAACTACTTAAGCCGCATATCCACTTAATCCACACTGAGGAAAATTAACAATGCCCTTTTGGGACTTACAGTAGCACACGCAACATGATTGTTCATCCTTTTCATTTCACCTGCAAAGAAATATATTCACTATGCTGCACTGCATACCATAAATCAGACTGCTTAACAGAAGCTGAACTCACAATGAAGGGGGAAAAGTGCAGCCAGTCGCCAAATTCCTACCACCCAAAAGGTTAAGAAGTTACATACACAGGGGGAATTTCTGGACGTTGTTGCTACAGGAACTTAGAGAGGCAGATAAGATCAGAAGGCTAAAAAGAGATCAGAAGAATTCATGGCAACAGGTTCTTAAAAAAAGAAAATAATAAAAGGTATCAACAGGCATGTTCCAAAATACCTTGAATCAGACAATGGAGCCTAGGGTGCCAGCAGAGGGGGGAGAAGGGATCACTGGGTGGCTGCATGTAGCTTCTTCCAAGCAGCTTAGAATCATAGGATCGCAGAATGGTTTGGGTTGAAGTGACCTTAAAGCTCATCCAGCTCCAACCCCCTGCCACAGGCAGGGACACCTTCCACTAGACCAGGTTGCTCCAAGCCCTGTCCAACCTGGCCTTGAACACTGCCAGGGATGGGGCAGCCACAGCTTCTCTGGGCACCCTGTGCCAGGGCCTCAGCACTGTGACAACTTCTCCTATTGCTACTCTCCAAGACATAGCATGGGACTAGATCAACCACTGGTCTGCCCCATGGGACAGTGCTCATTTTTAATGCTACTCTAATATTGAAATCTCTCTAGTTGTCACAAAACTTAACTCCTTCCATGTGCAGGGAATCCTACTACTCTCAAATTTGTCTTAAATTACACATCCGGTTTTCTTTGTTTTGTTACCAAGGCAGTTAAATCTAAGATAGGAAGCAAAGCCTTTTAGATTAAGAGTCCCTTTCTATTGTTTTAAGTAGTCAGAAGGAAGTCCCAGTTTAAATACAGAGCCACACTGCTTGGAGACTAACAGGGGAAATCTTTGCAAGCTTTCTTTTCAATCTGACACTAATTTTAGCTATAGCAGCTTTCAAACCTATTTGCAAGATTTCATAGGTAATGTGGTGCTCCACTACTTGTGATATACTTTTATTTCCTACCAAACCAATTAACCTAAATCAAGGCCCAAAACACCCTGTTCTCTAATCATCAGGCAACATCAGAAGAGCATTGCTATGTGCCCCTCTAATAGGCATGTTATCAGATGTAACAAGACAGACCACACGCTGGAGTACAATGCAGACTGAGACTGAATTTGAGACAAATGCATCTGAGAAGAGTTTCGTATCCAAATTTTACACTGAAGAAAAAGAGACCATGATCTCTACTGCAACAGGAAAGAAGCATGTATATGTGGGCTAGTGACACTGTTGTACTTAAAGGCTAGATGTGAACAGTGTTGTCCCCATCACCATCACAAACACACAAACACTGTTCCATTTCAGTGGTAAGGTATTACCCAGAAAAAGCACTTATACTTCCAAGAGACTCTAAACAGGAAAGCAGAACACAGTGTATTTTATAGGCTTCTACAGATACACTCCCTGCAGTCTTTTTAAGAATTTAAAAGTAAAACCAACCACATTAAGTTATGGTCTCCCACATCTCAGCTCCCCCACAGCTACTAAAAGGATGGGAAGACTGCCAATGCTACTACCACCTTTAACTACTCAAGACCCATACAGCAGTGCAGCAGGTCTGGCTAGACAATGTCAAAAGAGAAAAACAACTCCTGCTCTTGCTTCAGCTGGAGAGCTAACAATAGATGCAGTGCATTCCACGGATCAAATAGAGCTGCAAATAATCCCAGCATTTTTCACCACAGGCACACAGAGTGCACAGGCTCTCACTGAAGGTCTCCCTAAAATGGGGAACTACAAGGGGAAGTCTTAGGGCTTCTCTAGACTGCAGACAAGTTTTAAAGTGGCTTTTTAAGTTATAATCTCTGAAGATGATCTTAAGCAAACAGACTCCTAAGTGGTTTGAGCTGACCAAGCCTTGCTTAAACTGCAGATCAAGATGTTCTAAAGCTGGGAAACAAAAGCTCCCATTTTAGACAAGAACCTGTTTTTCAATCAGGACATATAAAAAAAACCTTAAAAAATGCAAGCTAATTTTAAGATTAATAGTTCATGTGAAGCTTGTCCAGTTAATCCCAAACACAGGGAAAAAAGCTGAAGATCTTTATCAGAATAAAACTGCATTTTTAAAAATAGTTTTAATCAGCATTACAAAAAATAATGTTTGAACATTATTATTATTTTTATTATTAACTTCAGAATTTTTAAGAGTAACAGCAAAAAGCAGTTCTACGGTTTTAGACAGAAAAATACTATTCTGCTTCTAATTTCCACAAAGCTTATGATGAATCATAGTTTTAGCAAGCACTAAGACACTGCTCATCAGCATTTACTGATAAAGCAGATAAGCTTCATAAACAACATTTACTTTGACTGACCATAATTAAGTTCCAAAACCCTGAACTGAGATATGCTACTGAGGTAAAACATAGAAAACAAGGTGAATGGCCATAGGCATTAACACAAGTTTGAAAACTCCACTACCAATCAAGTTTCTTTATCATATTAAATTCTTTGGTAGCAGCTCCACCACCTCTGGGTTACAATCCCAAACTACACAGAGGGCCTTCTTTATGTTCTCCTGGTCATCCCATCTACAGGTATCTCTATCCTCACAGTAATCATCTGGAAAGTGCACTTAGAAGGTTGAGTTAACAGCAAGACGTGGACTGCCAAGTGAAAAGAGTAAGAGTTTGTTTCATTAAGAACTCCACAAACAGGTTTACAATTCAAGTACCTATTTCAGGTTTTCATTTGTGCCTTTGCTGGCCTCCCTAGTTAAGATGTACAGGTGGGATTGAAAAGCAGCCCTTCTTTTTATGAAAGGAACATGATGCTACTAAGAAAAACGGTCACTTACCTCATGCCTCTGGATTTTACTTAATACAGTAAGTTAAATTCTTTCTGTACAGGCATTCACTAGCACTGGATAAAAAGACTGGACACTCTCCCCACTCCTGTTCCCTTACAGATCTGTTCTTCCACATTATCTATGAAGAGTTTTAAGCCTAACATCCAATAGGGAGACAAGCAGCATGAAGTTACTCACTTAAACCTAAAGATACTCAGCAGTATACAGTACATTAAAGGAACTCCATGAAAAGACTATAACTACAAGTAGTAGCTTGTTGTAACACAGAAGAAAAGCAGAATGAATCCCAGAATCACAGAATGGTTTGGGCTAGAAAGGACCTTCAGATCATTTAGTGTGACTTAAAGTCACAAATATTCTATACTCCAATGTACTAGACTTCCTTGAAGGTTTTTAAACAGTCTAGATTCCTGTTACAACAATATAGGTCATTCTGATGAAAACCAGGAGTTTCTCCCAAAAATCAGGGCAAGTGCAAGCATTTTAGATTCAGTACAGAACTTGGCTACAATTCACTGCAGCAAACAACAGCCTGGGTCAAACAAAAAGGTTTTAATCAGTCAGGTACCACGGGCAAGGAAAGGCTCATACTGCAGTTGTGTAACTATAACAAGACAAAAATTTACGGTAAAAAGAGGGTTATTCCTGCAAAACCAACCTCCTCTCCTCTTTTAGGTTATTATCAGCAGGCTGTAACCCAACATCTTACCCTACGAACTGTTACACCCTACTTGGATCCCAGGAGGGTAACACTTCTAGCTGCGACACATTGAACATTACCACAGAACTGCACTCTATGCTTTACTCTCTTCCCTGCAACACTATTAGTGATGCCAGCAACAGATTGCTCCATGCTGCTTTTTACAAAGCTCATGTTTCCAACCGTGTAAAAATCTGCAAGCTTCAGCGATGACAGATGACTTTTTTGGGCTAGTTTGTGTCTGCATTTACTAGAGACATTTTCCTCAATGAGAAAACCCTGAATGTCATAGCTACAACCCTCTGTTTTCAGAAGACTGCAGTTGTCAGGCTTACAATGAAGAGACTCCATTCCAAGCAGAGGAGAGAGCAAAATTTTCCCTGCAATTACTACCACTGTATTTTCAGGTAGTGTTCAGAACCTCAGACCATGAAGGGATGTCAATCAGACCGGCAGAAGCCTGTATCCTCCCTGGCATCATTTTTCCCCAGAGCCTCCTAAGATATGGCCAGAGACCATGTACAATTATTTGGAAAATCTGTTCCTTGCTGTTCAGAGGATACTACAACACTTCCCTCCTTAATAACCAAGCCTGCATCTGCCATGCAGCCAGAACACACAGAAGTGACCCATTCTATCATTCATTATAGAACAGTCATAGCTAAACAGTAAAAGGAGTCATCTAAGTGGACTGTCCCACTGTATAAGACAGGTGACTATTACCTGTCTTTCAATTATACGGAAAAGGAGAGATCAGCATAAACCACTTCAAAGCATCTTCAGAAAAAAGCCATGGTCTAACCCACACAAAACATTAGAACAATGAGCTAAGTGTCAAGGATCTTCCTAGTTCTACCATAAAAACCGACAGCTAAATATTGATGTATCTTAGTTTGCATGAAGTTAGCAACTCTGATTAAGCCCAGTATGAGCAGAACATAGATTCCTGGAGTTAGTGTTCCTCTCTGTTAAGCACACACTGCTGTAATCACAGTTTCGGTGTCCTTCACTGCATGCTCTACCAGCAGACCAAGAACTACCAAGAGTTACGCTCATTTTAGGTAGCACATGTGGTTTAGAATGCACCTGTTGCAGATCCTCATGTTATTTCAAATGTCACAGCACATTATGTTTGGCTTATTATTTCAATTCTAGAAGAACAGAGAAATTATACTGTAATGCAGCAAAGAAAAATAACCTTCAGTTTAAAAAAGTACAAGAGTTAAGAACAACTAAAACTTCTGATTGCTTATTTCTGAGAGGAAGGAGTGACTTACGGTCGTAAAACCATTAAAAAGTCTTAGTTGTAAACTTACTCCTCTCACCCCTCCTTCCTTTTTTCTCAGGCTACCTCCGACTGAGGAGTAAATGAACAGCTATGAGATTTCCTCATTATTCAATGCGCAGCGAGTGAGTGATCTTTTCTGGACATTAATCAAAACTTGTTCTGAATAGCAAATTCAGAAGTTATTTGTGGTTTAAGCACAGTGCCATAAAACACAGCACAAGAGCTTCACACTTGTACACATTTCTTTGTAAGAAATTAGTGAAAGTTGGAAATTAAAGGAGAAACAGATGAGAAGTTGTTTCCTCCATTGGAGGACTGAAGCACAATAACCAATGTATCTAGTCTCCTGATGTTGATTTTTTAATCCAAGACTACCTAGAGCCCTTTGTCTTCAGTGGCCATATAATGTTCTCTGTGCTTTAAAGGATTAAGGTATATGCTGAATAATTTAATGTTTTGACAGATCAGGCCCACAGCCTTAAGTTAGCCAGTAAGAAGACAAGTCAGGACACCGCTAATGAACATCCCTGACAACTCTGAACAACTCAACCAGCACCTAAGGACAGAAACTCTTTGAAAAGTAAAAAGCAGTCAGTTCTTGCAGAAAACGCTGAGCTGAAACCATGGAATCCTCTTCTCTTCAAGCAGCTCCCTACTTCCTTCATTACAGACCTTCCAACCTCTGCAACAAAGAAAAACAACCTAAAACAAAACAAAACAAAGCAGCCTTTAAGCCACCATCTTCTTTCTGCAAACCAGAATCCAGCCTCTATTGTATGGGAGGCAAAACAGCATATAACTCACATGCTTCAACATCCTTCCTACAGAATTCTGCATATAGTGTATGCATACAGATATTAACGACCAAGAGCTGGTAGCTGTGAATGAGCACACACACATAAAGAATGCATTCATTTATTTTCTACAGCTCAGCAGAACTTTGGACTAACTGTATCAAATCTATAGGATTTCCCCCAGTTTAATTTCAATTTTGGGAAGGAAATGATGAATATGAAAAGCTGACTGGTTTGTAATAGCCCTATTTACAGCAGCATAGCACCTGAGCCTTAAAACAAAAGAAGAAAGAAAAATCAAGATAGCATGCACTACCCATACACTGATAATTTCCCTCTGGCAACCACTAACATGCAAACAGATTGTTGCTTTATCTGATGCATCTTTTTGCTCATTTTTGATGGCCACTCCATTATACCATGAAGCAAAACCAGTACAAACCCAAAGTAGAAGATGGGAGGGAACAAAAGGAGAAAAGTATTGTTTGTTCCTAGCTGTTGATTTTTGTTCTTCATCTTTTTCTCCTCCATCCCAAAGCTGTAAGGGAAAATTTCTAAGGAGATTTTCTTTTACCCTGGACACTGTCAGCAAAATCATCGCTGTTAGCTGACTTGGAGGAAAAAGGAGAGGATGGGCTACACGGTAACAGAAACTGAGAGGTTCCTCTTAACTCCCACATTACAGTTGGATTTAGGGTCCAATTAAAAAAAGTGTAGGGATAGTTTAGACACAGGAGGATAAAAATAAACTGATTAGTATTGTTGAGCATTTAAATTCTACATGCTCTTTGTCCTACAGCCAGTGTTTTTAGAGCACCCCTTTTCTACTTGGAGTTCCTCAAAGATTTACCCAATAGCCTACCAACACTTCTAACTTAAATCTCAAATTTCCCAACTGCTTGTGCACACTCTAGAACTTCTCCATTCTACACATCACAATAAGCCGATTTCATTAGTCACAGATAAAATTGTTGGCTTCGCAATCAAGTTACGTTCTGCCCCCCTCCTCAGGAAGAGGAGGCAGTTTTACAAATTCCTACTCTTTCCTGTGCCAAAAGATACCATTAAAAGAAGCCACCCCAGCACTGAAAGACCACAGGCAGCATTCTCATTCTCACCAAGCAGTTCTGCAACAGAAGCAAAGATTCATCTACCCAAGCCAGAAAGCAAAAAGCCCCCAGGCATCCCCATCCACATCTTTAAATCATTTCTATGTAACAAAGTGTTCAGGTTTGATCTCACCAAATACAGAATGGCATAAGAATCAGGCTCTTCTTTGTGTACACAGAGAAATGTTTTTTATTGGGTCTGCTTGAGAACCGGCACGCAATGCTCTGGCATCAAGCTCTGTATTAAGCAGCAGACTACAAGAAAGAAAATGGTATTATTTAAGGCTGCTTGCTCCTTTAACGATGCTTTGTTTCTTAGAGGCATCCTCCTTGGCAAAGCAAGCAGGAAGACAGTAGAGAGGTGTTCTGAATCTTCCCCGTCTTGCTTTTGACTCTTCCTTTTGACTTCTGCTTTATTACTAAGCCACACACGAGCAAATTTACAAAACATTAAAAACCCAGTGACTTACAAACCTGCTTCAGACTGACGACTTAAAATGAGATGTTCAACAATGGCGTATTTCAGCTCTAAGAGCAGAAAAAGTGACAGTATTTGACCTGCTGATTTTTGTACCTGACTTTGTTTCAGTTTAGATTTTGTAAGCTGGCTTTCAAAATCCACAACAACATTTGGAGAACTGCTTAAAATAAGATGGATCATTATATAGGATAGACGTCACAGCACGTAAGACAATGCATGCGTTTCATTCTTAAAAGCACAGTATTAAAGATCCTCAGCTTTCAAGTTTCTGTATTTCAGTCATCGCTATCGCATGACAGCCTTTGAAGCAAAGATCAAATTAACATCCTTCTAGCTCTCAAATATTATTTTTGCCTTCTTTTCCTCTACAGAAGCCTAACTAGATTACAAAATAATGCCTTACCAGACGTTGTTATTTGTCCATTACTTAATTACTGGTCCCAGAGCCACAGAACACACCCTAAACATTTATTCCACAATCCATCTAGAGCGAATGTAGAGTTTGGATGCTGAGATTGGTCGGGTTTAGCACTGGGGGGAGCGGGGGAGGTAGGGAGGGGAGGTGTCAACATATTCAAATATCAAAGTCAATTCTAATCATTAAAAATTAACTGGGTATTTTAGTTTAAAGATCCATATACAGCCATCTGCATTAAAACTTTCCTTGCATCACATTTAAAGGTTTTCGGAATTCACAGCCTGAAGATTTTTCCCCACACAAGGAATTTCTCCCTTTTGAAGCCTTAACATGCTGCTTGGCAATACCATCCAAGCCCGGGGAAGATCACCACCACCCCTTTTTGTCTGGTTGGAAGCTCGATTGTGTTGCACAGGTATCCCATCCACCCGAAAACAAAGAAAGGCTCTCTGCAAGTCCACTGACGTCACTGCAGCTCCAGCGAGCACTGGAATAGCAACTCCAATGTACACTTCATACTACAGTCCTTCAGGAAGCCAGAACCATACCCTCCTGTTACAGTATAAGATGAACGTGCAGAGAGATGTGCCGGGAATACAAATTTAATATATCCTGTACTAAAGTGACATTCTGTTTGTTGCATAGCAACAGGAATCTACTGCAGGAAAACAATATGGAACTTTCTTTTTTTTTTTTTTCCCTTGCCAAGCTACAATTAACCCCAGTCTTCCCGAGAAACAGAACATCCACAGCATAAACACTGCCCTCCTCACCAGTCTAACCAAAGATGCCATGTCCAACACTCACCGGTTTACATCAAATGGATTCCATACGTTTCAATGGTGGTAGGGTATTGTGGTGCTGGGAGAAAATCCACTGATACAGTGCATACAGGCAGCAACATTTTAATTCTGTAGTAATGCCCAAGAAAAAGTTCTTAGATGCACAAAATTTCCATTCGGAAGTGTGGAATGCTTTCATCATTTTATACAAGGTCTTTGTTGTATTATATGAAAACATTAAAGCTCTCATTCAGGAAGAAAAGCCTACGGCTTTATTTCTAACTGCTTTTATTTTGTTTCGTGTGTTTGTTTGTGGGCTGGTTTTGTTTCCCAAAAAAGAAATGAATTAAAATTAGCATCAACCCAAACTATTTTGAATTTAAGATCCGTCCTGAATTTTGAAGCTAAATTATGTATGAACATATGACCCATGTTCCTCTTCATGAAAGAGAGAGTTTTGGGGAAGACAGTTTGAACTGCATAAAATCTCTCCCCCATCCCCAAAGAACAGGAATACTACGATCACCCAATTGATTGGGAAATGGATACTTTGATACATCAGTTATATGAAAATATGCAATGCCAACTAGAGAGAATTCTCTTAGGTTTTTGTTTCTTTGAGCTTTTGTTTTTAAGCCTTCGCAAACAAGACCATGGTAAACTCCCTGAATTACAACCAAAATATCTAATGCCTGAGCTTTGGGGTCAGTCCACTCCCTACACCCACCCCAACCACACACATGCTTGAAGACAGGGAGCTCCGTTCGGTTCAGCAGGAAAACAAAATACAAGACATTGAACACCGAGATTGCCACTGTGTAAATCACCAAATCTGAAAGCATTCCTAAGAGTTACATTAATAGCTCAGTCCTCAGCCTAACATCACTGACAAAATATGTGCAATTTACTTAGAACAAGTTAAGGAACAAAGTCATGAAAGCCTTACTATAATAAGGCCCAGATAACATAAAGCACACCATGAATGAACAAGCTTACAAACACTTCCCCATTTAAAATAGCTAAGGATTTCTCATGCCATACAGGCAATTCTCTCCCTCTTTATTCACACTAGTGAGGCACAGAACAGACCAGATAGAAATCAGATACCTGACTGGAGGTGAAGATTGTACATCGACTGTGGGGAACCCTAAACAAGTGAACACCTTTGTACAGAGGCAGCACAGAGGTTAAGCATGTGTGCCAGGAACAGTGTTTCCTTTCTACTGCAAGGAGGAGTGCAAGAGGAGAGGCTGCTTGGTTTGCACCCATCTACCCTAAGAAAAGGACACACATGAATTGCAGGCAAGATATTCAGAGTATTTAGAACTGGCTTAACTGTACACTCTTCTATCCTGTGATGACTAACCAGAGACTTCAACAGGACAAAAATAAAATCCTACTATTGAGTATTACTAAGCATTAGTCATGTCTAGATGCAACCCTTGCAATGCAATCCACTTCTACCTGCATCTTACGCATTTACTACACTAGTGACCAAGACCACAACCCCACAAAAACACCACAGTTGGACTCCTCAAACCAGGCACTCCAAGCATTCATTTTTTTCCCCAATGATTCCCAATAGTCAGATGCTCCAAAGGAAAATACATCTTCACACAGGAACAGTAACATTTGAGAAGTATTTCCAGTGGTTTACTTCCTGGTATTTTCCTCTGCAAAGCAATCTCCGCTTCCTTTATGCGGGCATCACCTTTGCGGAGTAATGGAAAAATAAATGGCAATTTAAATAGTATCTTATGGCTGCTTAGGTGATTGTTTTAAAGCACCTAATGCCGTATTCTTTGAACTAACAATTACACCAAATATTGTTACTTCATCAGACACCAAAACTATGAGCTAAAACACACAGCAACATTTACCTGTACCCACAATGTGCCTGCAACAATCCACACAGTACTGAATCTCCACATGGTGTCTCCAAAGAATTGAGTAACTTTCCAAGGAACTCAGCACTTGAATGTCTGAAAGCTTGCCCAGGTCCTACTCCCCACCAATGCAGTAGCTGATCTAATAAAAGATATTGCCTCTCTGCATAAAACCTTTGTCGTGTTTATATCCTTAGACCAACACAGCTACCGCAACAGCATTCCTAACCCAGAATGCAACCCCTGTTGCATGCCATTTTACTGCCATCCATTTGTGGATTTAGCTACTGTTGGGAACAGTGGCAGTTACAAGAACATAGAACTGATTCATCAGTGAATAAAAAATGTACAGCAAACAAAGATATACAGGAATACCCTTGGGTTTAAAGTCACCTTTAGAGCATGCCAAACCAAGTCCACGATGTACTGTTCTTCCAGCTTCACAAAAAGAATAGCGAAAGATACTGCCAAAATACAAGATGAGGTCCCTGAATTCAGCAGTCCAGAATTCTTCACTACACAACTTGGTTGTAAGGTTGGATGTAAAGTTCAGCAGTAATAGTTTTGAGAGTAATTTGTATATGACTCAGTTTACTGAGTTGATCACAAAACTAAAGGTGACTAGAATCATTATACCATACTGGGGAAACGAGAACAATGGTACTATCATAATCCTTGAGATTACAGCACAACATATTTAGGATGCAAAATCTGTTTGATTTACTTCTTCTATGTATTTGATGCTTTGGTCTTCTGCCGCAATCTCAAGTCAATTTTCACCTGAAACCCATTACTGCATTTCCACTCAGTAGCTGAAAACCCAACAAGACCAGTGAAATGATACAAAAATCTCATTCTCAATTACTCTCCAAAACACGTAACACTGAAGAAGCGGCTAAGTACCAGATTCAACTTCTGCTTAAGTTTATTAGCAACAGCTTACTACCTGAGTGTTCTAGTACTCTTCCTTCTACTCATTAGACATGGCTCCCCTGCTGGGTTTCTGAGATGAACCTATCTCCTCAGCCATCTCTTGGTCAGAAGAGTGTGGGACTGGGGACGTCTTTCACATCTTCACTCACCCCTCAAACAGCAGGCTCTAACCAAGAGAAGTGCAGTGGCTACAGTACACAGCAACTATTGTCTCCATACTCAGTTTAGACCAGATGGTTCATATCTTACTGGAAAGGCAGTCCTGTTCAAAGTATGTTTGTTTCATATACATACATCCATTGAATGGAGACACAAAGTATCAGCCACTTCCTGCACCATCCTCCTGGTCTACTCACGCCAAAGTGATTCTGCTGCACATCAGTGTACAATATTAAAATACAATCTTAGCTTCTTGAGTTCTGACTATATACAAAATTCTATCAAAGCAGTATTCTGAACCACAAAAAAAGTACTTCTAAATGTAATTTCTAATGAAAGTCAGTATTTTTGCTAGAGTAGTACATAACTACAACCAGACTATACCTGCTTTAAGTAAAATGTCCAGTGATTAGGCTTATATATACATATATAAATACTGAGCTGTGGTGCTGATCATTTTCATAACAGTGCTGTCATTCACTACTTTGATTTATTATCTCTGCCATAATTAGGTTCATTTGGATTAGATTTCACTGTTTTGGCAGTCTGGCTGCACCATCTATTTCAGATAACAGATAACAATGTTTCTTCTTCAGCTGTGAAGTCCATTTAACTCAATCCACAAGTAGCCCATTGCAGTCTTCTGAAAATGGGCTTTGTAAATGTTATCAAGAACACAGTACAAGTTTTCTAATGAAGCTTTACTGTGTTCAATTTTAAGTATAAATCCAACAAGTTAGGAAAAAGAAAATCTGTTGCATTAACTTAGCCTGAGTACTTTTACAGAAGAATCAGCATTGTTTAATGAGCTGAGGTTTGCCAAACAATCATATGCTTTCCTCAAATATCAGCAAGAGTTTGATACAGGAGAGGAAGTAAAAGGTGTAGACATGACCATGCACTGTTTCTAAAAGACTAAAAGCTTTTGAAAGAACTCAAAGAAGGGGAAGGAGATTTTCATAGTACAGGAAAACATACAGAGAAAACAAGTTTTCAAAACAAGTAGCAGTGTACATGGTTCATAATAATGCACTACTGACATGAACATCTACAGTAACTAAACTCCTGCTAGCCTAGGCTTGGAAGCTTGGTACCCAAAAAAGTTCTATCTAATAAAAGCTATTTCAAGAGCTATTGATTTTGAGCAGCAACACTACCAGGTTCAAGGCCCAGATTTACTCAGAGCATATGCTTAAGTCAGACTTGCAAAGCCAACCAGAAAGCTGAATGGAACCTAAAAATACCAACCGCCTCTTTCCACCAATGCCAGTAAAAATGCCACTAATACAGCAGTATTGAAAGTTCTGTTGAAAATACATGGATTACAACTGAATCCTAATCATCTTCCCATTTAGTATCTGCATTTGCAATTCCACACAATAAGGAAAATATGTAACTGCAATGGAAGTCTCCACAAAACATTCAATTCTAGCAGATATGACCACATATGAAGACGTATACTGATGTATAAAACTGAAATATAAAAGCATTTACCAGTAGCCAGATAAAGACCACAATAAAACATTCCCTTAACTACATACCCTTCAAAGTGTTCCAGTTAAATATCTGGTACTACTGTATGGTAACCTGCAACAAAGTGACAGCAGTCAGTGGCTTAAAAAAAAAACACATTAAATAATGAACTATATTAAATGAAATTGCTTTAAGAAGAATGACACATTACATAGGAATTCATTTCTTCTGCAAAGAAAATTAAAACATTTCTCTATTGCTATAAAACTGCAGCTAAAACATAAGAGGGGCTCTACCTACACCAACTGTTTCTATTGTTCTTTTACTGTTCTGCTAATTTCCAGGGTTTAAAATGTTTTCTCTTTTAAACTAGTTAGTTTAAAAGAGTGGAGTTAGTACGCTCAGAACACCCAACCATCTCAGCTTCTGTATAGAGTTTGCAATAAGTACAGATTACTTCGTAACCTGACTCGGGAAACAGAAAAGGAGTTTCAAATTTGTGAAGAATAACGAAAGAATGAGAGAACATTTGAAACAAAACCCTTCCCAAACTTGTCTGTGGTGCAAACCAGGAGTTCAGACAGTTATTTCTGGGCAGCACACCAGTCCAACAAAGCAGCATTTCTGTATCACCCTCTGGAGTACAGTCAGTTTCCACTTCTGTCCCCCAGACTTCAGTGGGTGTCAGCACCTTTCTTTACCATAATTTTAAAAAACAAACAAAAAAAAAAACAACAAAAAGCAAAAACAAAAGCAAAAACTAGAAGAAAAAAACCCACAAGGCCAACCTATACACTTAGCAAAGCAGCATACTAGTTTTGCACTGAACTGAAAGAGTTTATATTGTTATTCCTTTATATAAGCCAGCTTCACCAGGAGAATTTTCAATATGGGAAACTAAGAGAACCATAGAACCGTTTGGGTTGGAAAGGACCTTAAGATCATCTAGTCCCAACCCCCCTGCCATGGGGCAGGGATGCCTCACACTAGACCAGGTCACCCAAGGCTCTGTCCAACCTGGCCTTGAACACTGCCAGGGATGGAGCATTTACCACTTCTTTGGGAAACCAGCGCCAACGCCTCACCCCCCTCACAGTAAACATTATTTTTTGCCTGAATATTGTCTGTGTTTTAATGAGTCCTGACTAAAGACTACCCAGACAGCAAGAGGATCTTACTTCAACTCCTTACATAAACACCGATTCCCAAAACATGCTTATTACCAGCAGTTCAACTGGAAAGACTAATCCAAAGCAGACTGACACCACACTGTCACTACCATTTAGGTAGTAAACCCAGAAAAATGTCACATCATCTCCCAAGGAGCAGTTCCATAAGCTGTCCATAAGTGTCTACAGAACTCTAACATTAAGAGCAGCACATGTCTAACACTGTCAAAAGGTGGTAAGCATGATTTTTGCATTCTGTTTTGGAATTCTTTAAACATTAGTGGTGAAACAGCTCCAACAAAGGAGACTTGTAATAAGTGATAGTAGGGGAGAGGCTTATCAATTATTAGAACAATTAATTAGGAATATCTGAAATAAAACTCAACCTTTTTCTCTAAAAACTGTACTGGTATAGAACATTTTAATGTAAGGCAAAACTACTTCAGACTCAGTCACTTAGACATACATTTTTATTTTTCAAATTAAAAAATTTGAAAGTTAAGATAGTGCAGCCTTCTAAATGAGGAAAAAGATTCTCTATGTTATTCAGAAACAACAAAAGCTATATACAAACCTCATTCTTTTCCAGGTTTGCAGAACACATGGGAAGTTAGGGCAGGGAGGGACAGTAGGGACATAACACTGGCTCTTCATCTGGCAGGTTTAAACACTGACAGATACAGAAGTGCCTTTGCTCCCCTATTAATCCCAAGAGAGATGCCAACAGCACAAGAACATAAGGTGGTTTTATACAACTCAAGAACTAGTGGGAAAGGCAGGCATGGGGTGGGGGAGTGAGGTGGATACCATGCAAAAGTACTTAAATATATTGAAGCTGCTCAACAACGCTCGTGTGACTTCTGTCTCTGCTACATTTACTTTTAGCTACTCCTAAAAGTCAACTTTTTTTTTTGACTCGTACATATAGAAAGCACGTATCTTCTGCTTTCCCTGAACACTACAGCACTCTTAAAACCTAAACATGTCTGTATGTTTAGAGAGCTGGCACATGTATTTCTACACTGCTGAGTGGAAGCAGGCATGAACTGTCAAGAGCAGTTCTAGATGAAAGGTCAAAGTAAAGAAGGGAATAATATCTGTTTCACAAAATACATTTGCTTTTGAGTAATGAAAGCAAATGACTGTCCACCGATTCAAAAACCTACTTCTATAATAGCTCTGCATGAAATACACCAGCATGGCAAGAAGCAGTCCTCAGTAGGAATTATTTCCAATCACATGCCTAAGGCAGCACTGAGATACGTCACTCGGGGTGTAAGTGTTCTAGCAAAGCATCCACTGAAACAGGTGCTGGAAGAATAATTCCTCTCCTTTTTATGGAAGCGTGGAAAAAAGGCTTTTACACTGCAGTGGTCTGAAGTAGGATGTTACTTCACCCAGGCTTTTCTGACCTCCAAGAACAAACACCACGAAGCCCTGAATCAGAGACAAGAAAAAAACCACCACATCTCCTTCCAGAGAGCATTCCTGAATTATACACACTCCCAGACTGTTTCTAATTTTTAGAGGCTGACAACAGAATTGCTAAGATGGTCATAAATAGCTGTTTCTAAACCAACTCTCTTCTGATTCCCGCACCCTCCATTCACAGAGTCATCTTTTAAAGACTTATACTTTTACTATCAAAATAATTCACTAAACTATCCAGAGACCTGGAGGGCAAAACAGTTGTCAGGTTCCATATCAGGTGGGCAGAAACAACCCCTCCATAAATTACTTGCAACTGTCACAAATAAAGTGCTAGCTAAAGGCTGCACTTCTATCAGACAGATGACTCAGTCCATCTGTTAGTTTACTTAAGCACAAGCTAACTAACCTGAATACTTGTATCCACCTGAAAAAAAAACACCACCACAACCCTGCTACACCACCTATTTTACTCTTGAGATATGAGCAATTTTAGGAACTGTACTGGTTGCAGTTATGTGTCTCCAGTCTAATTTAACTGCCTGCTTACATTTCAACATTATGTCAAATATTTCTCACTTAAGCTTTCTCCTTCAAATACAGTATTGAAACCAAAGGAAAGGCACAGTTCCAAAGCATAACCCTACACATTGCTATACACAATAACTTAATGCCACCATTGAAATTAATGGCTTTGCTACTCTGGTATTTACCACCTTAAATAACTGCAGTTATTGCAGGAGACTGAACTATACTGTTGTCACTAATAATACAACACTCTTGTATACCCACTTTTCTGGAAACCCTGGGAACTGTGTGTGGGTTCCTTTAAGAATTCCTAGCCCTAATAAACATACATGTTTTGTTACTTCTGCCATGCGCTTTCACTCCTGAATTAAAGACATAAAAGCTCAGTGAGTATGGTATCACATTTCTTAGCATAATGTTTAAAATGTAATGAAGGCTCACTAACCCAGGCACAAATTAAACTGACTTTTAGATGATAACATGCTTTACCTTGTGAAACAACATACTGGAGCAGAAAAGCTGGTGAATGTAAGCAAGCAGTAATTTTAATATGGCTTAGAGGCCACATATTTAGCTATTTTTTTAATATGAAAACACAAGTGAGGGTATGACATGATTTTCTAAGAAGGCAGACTCTATAGTAATTTATCTAAACACAGAATGAATGTTCACACATATAACACACATACTTGCCTGTTGCAAACACAAATGAATATCCCAGGCTCTGGAAAGACTAGAATTTAAAATCTTTAAAAACACTGTTTCTTTCCCAGTTCCTGCAACTTGGGTAATGAAATCAGCCTAAGCAGTCTGCGTTCTGACTAGCACACTAATGAAAAACAATTCTTTCCCACACAAAGACATAGATGTAGTAATCCCAAGAGAAGGCTGTACAGCTTGATTAAAAAAAAGGAAGCCAGTATCTTGGAAAGCTCATTTATTTTTATTGGAGTTACCATATAAAATGAGCTAGATACCAAAAAATTAACAATTAAAGATAATTCAGTTAACCTTCACTGTAGAACCCCAGTTCTAGCAGTAGTTCTGCTCATCAGCTTCCGTGATACTGATTTCAACATATGCTTCAATACAAGTCTGTTCACACATGTTGTGATGGGAAGTTACGATACTACTAGAACTGGGGCACCAAATTGTGCTGTTTGTTACCTTCTCCCCCACCGCCACATCCCAGTCAGCTAGTAAATGGAAACCTCACTGAATATGCCTACTCCTATGATGAAATAAGTGCATTCAGGAAGCTACACCAAGAGCAGTACTGACTTACTCAGCTAACCAAAATACAATAGGAGCAACAGGTGTTCACAGGAATCAACCCTGTACCGAAAGCCGGAGAGAGATACACACACAAGCCCTATTCAAGCTGGCACTTGAACCAAGTAACTTCATACTCAGGCTAGACCACTGGAGATTTAATATTCAAAGTTGATCAGCAACCTAAAACCCCTAACAGATGGTACTCAAATAGCATATAATTTTAATTTGAATACAAAACAGGGTTCTGCAAGAATTCTGCTGATGTTTCTGCTTTACTGAATCACTGATTATCTTAGAAGAAGATGATGCTCTTTACAATGATGTTTAATTTCACCTGACATAAGGAAAACCAGTTTGCACTTTGGTAACTGAACCAGACAAGATGCAAGATCTTAGCACGAAATCATCAGAGTTAGTTCAGGCTTCTGATGGCTGAAGAACAACAGGTTCTCACACATGTATGCGTCAAAGCAAGGGAGAGAAACTGAGGGGTTGCTGGTTTTTTTTTTTCCTGCAGCCCATCTATTTCTCCTTGCATTCACTGAAGCACCAACTGCCTACCTACCTGCAGAGCAGCAAACTGCAGAATGCAGTTTATACATTCCAGGAGACCATCAACAGCATGTCAAAAGTATGGGTTTCATATTAACTGCTAAGATTTACCCCCAGCAGCAAATAGAGGAGCTATATATATGAAACACAGGTCACTTGTCCCAGCCACAATCCTCCCCCATCACAACTTGCCTTGACCAGCAAATGTACATTAAAAGACACTGCCCGAACAAAATACAGCATGAAGCTATTGTTTAAACATGTTTCAGAGCTATACCGTCAAACGTAGTCTAAACAAGCCCAAAGAGAGAGCGTGCAGTGAAAGCTTGCCATTGTCCTGGAGTCCGACCAACTAAACAAAACAGAGTCAATTTAATAGTGCCTCCACAGAGAGAAAATACTTCTTTAACCACATCATTTTCTTAGCCTGTGTAGTTTAATTGGTACAGTTTGCTGCTTTATTCAAAAGACTTGGAGCTTCCACATGCTTCAAGCATTCTCCAAGTCAGGTTTCTTTGAGATACCTGATGACCACTCGGAGTGACCATCCAACCAAAATGCAAGTACATTTTCCTCTTCACACTGCACTCATGAGTGTGGTAGCACATTCATTTGCCTATATTTACCAACTGCTTCAAGTCAACTATTCCAACATCTAAATAAGCAACCTAAGGGTAGGTTCAACCTAGACACTTTCCTGTTATGCTGGTTAAGAGGAATATTTGTGCTCTCTCCAAGCTGGCAGAAGTCCTAGCACACGTACAGTTACATCAGTGAAAGAGCAGTCTTGCTGGTATAGCTTACTTCCCTCAGTATCACCCGTGCAAGAAAAGTACTTTTTGCCAATAAAAAAAAAAGGCAAGCTTATGGGGGGGCTTCTCAAAACATTTATGCCAACTCTTGCTGGATTAACAGCACTCGTTCTGTTAAAGACTGTCAAGATAATAAAAACAACCCACCTCTGCTTAAAGGATCTGAACTGTGAGTTTTCCAAGTTGTAACTTTTTATTCACAGGGTATCTGACTTCTACATGAGCAGCATGAGTAAGTGAAAATAAATTACCCCAAGACAAAACAAAGCTTAAAATAATGCGGGACATAAATACCTACAGTTAACAAAGAAAACTAGAGGGAAATACAGGAATGCAGTTCTAAACAAAACAGCAGGGAGGCTGTCCCCATGCCTCCTGCTGCAATGCTACCCTTTTCACTGATAATGCACACACAGCGGGCAGGGGAACCCTTAAACAAAAAATGTAATTAGGACGTTACTGCAATTTACAGAGAATTCTCATGGCTCATCATTTTTATGCAGCGCAGGAATTTGATGGTTTTCACCGTGCAAATCTTGCCCACCTATACTCCAAAGGACCTCACGACTTACAGTCATCTTTAAGACAAAGAAGGTTCAAATCCAACTGCGAGGCAGAGAGTATCGGGGGGGGGGGGGGAGGAGGAGGAAGAGTAAGTCGGTTCCCCAGTTGTCTGACTGAGGGACAGGCCTACAGGGAAGCACAACGTCCCCCAACAGACCGGCCAGCGCTCGGGCTACCGAGCCGCATTTCTCACCGGGTCCTGCACCAAGCCAGAAAGAAGATTATAGAAACGGAACAGGCACTAAAAAGAGCTGGGAGGGGAGGGGAAGGACGGGCCGGGGAGGCAGAAAATCGCCTTCAAATGAATGAGCCGGCGGGGAGCGGGAGTCCCCGGCGGGAAGGCGGGCAGGGAGGCACCCACCTCCCTCCTCCTGCTGCTCCCCGGCCCCCAGCCGGGTCCACCTCAGTGTTTACATCCGAAACCTCCAAACGCGACACTTTCCCGGCTGCCGAGAGGGGGATCCCCCCCCACCCCCCGGACGCCTCTTTTATTGATTACACAGGGAAAAGCCCCGCCGCCGCTGCTGCTGCAATGCAACACGCGCCCGTTAAGGCGGAGGGGAAGGGGAAAACCACCACCACCGGCAGAGAAAGAAAGAACCCGGGCGGCGGGGGCTCTGCGCGCACCAGCCCGGGGGGAACCCACCGGAGCGGGGCCGCCCCCCGCCCCGGGCCCCGCTGCCGCCCCCCGAGCGCAACTTCGTCGCCGCCGCCGCGGGGGACGGGGACGGCGGGGCCGCCCTTCCCCCACCCACCGCTAACAATGGGCCCCTCCCCCACCGCGGGGCTCCCCTCAGCGCTGCCCCCTCCCCTCCGCCGGACGGGCCCCCCCTCAGCACGCCCCGGTTCGGGGCTGCGGGCCGGTAGAGGCGGGGGGCACGGAGCACTCACATACACACACACATACATACATATACACACACACACACACACACCCCTAGGCGCCCCGCCGGCACGCCCGCTCCGGGGCCGGCCCCTCACCTCATGGTGCTGCCCGGGGTCGGGGAGCCGCTCCCGCTTCCTCGGTCGCTCACGCTGTCCCCGGCTCGGCTCCTCGGGCGCTCCGCAGGGGCCGGCGCGTCAACCGGTCAGCGAGACCCGCGGCTGCCGGCACCTCCCCGCCCGTCTCCACCGCTCCCTCCGCCGCCGGGCCGGGCCACACCACCGCGGGGAGCCGGGGGGTGGGAAGAGACGAGAGAGGTGGGGGAAAGGGGCGGGGAGGAGCGAACCAACGCGCGGGAAGGGCGGGGGGGGGGAGGAGGGAGGAAGAAGGAGGAGGAGAAAGGGCGGGCGGGGGGAGCGCGGGGCAGGCCGGAGGCACCGGCGGGGCTGAGGGCAGGGAGCGGCGGCGGGCGGGGGGCGCGGCGGCGGCGCGCACAGGGGCACGCGAGGGGCGGGAGGAAGGGGCGGGTCGCGGAGGCCTCGCCCACCGCCGCGCTCCCGCCGCGCTGCCAGCTCGGGAGGTGAATGGGGCTCGGCGGCCCTGTGTGGGGCCGGGCGGAGCGGCGGACGGGACGGCCTCAGGTGAGGCGGCGGCTCCCCGGGGGCACTGCTCAGCCCGGCCTCCGGAGGAGCTCCCCCCGCCCCGTGCCATTGTCCTGCGGGCGGGGGGACAGGCGGGGCACGGCTCGGCTAGGCTCCGCGACGAGGACCTGCTGCCGGCCGGGAAAAGCGGACCCGGGCTCGCCTCGGATGGGCCCCTCCGGGCGGCCCTGCCGTGACCTGTAGCTACCGGAGAGCAGCGTCCCGGAGCTCGGCGTCTCCGGGGGCTTCGGGCTCGCTGAGGCCGGTTGTGAACAATCCGTCTGCAAACCCTTCCCCTCCGTTCCACGTCCCGCACCGGGGTCTGCCCAGGCAGCCGGCGCTAGGTACAGAGGTAGCAGCGGGGTCTGTGTGTAGGAAAGCAGTGCATAACGCCTCAGAGGGAGCGGGCAGGTAAACCGCTCCCCGGGCGTGCGGCCCTTCCCATCGCCGCTCTGAGCCCTCGGAAGGCTGTGGCCTAAGTAGGCATGTTTTCGGGAATACGGGAATGTTACTTCAGCTTTGCACCTTCCCATAGCCCCTGTGTCTGTGGCATATAAAGATTCACGCTTTGCTTTCAGTATTCCCTGTGAAACTGGCACATGGTACACGTAACTTCAACCCGGCTTGTGCTCAGCTCGTTTCTGTCACAAGCGGAATACCCATCCTCTTTCATCTCCGTTAACACAAGTGATGAGCAGCTATCTCTGCAATTTTGCATTTTGGTGCTTCTGCATCACTGGTTTCATTTTTCCCTGACAATTATCAGCGTTTCCTAGCATTTAGTTATTTAAAATGTATTGCACACGAGCAATAAATGTATATATGTATCTTTTTTATAAATTTCTAGACTTCTATATAAAAAGGTAAAAAAAATGAGAAAGACGTATACCTTCTTTGTATATTTCTGATCTAGGTTTCATACATTTAGGGGGGTTTACCAGTTAAAACCTCTTCCTTGTATGGTATCAGAGGCAGGGTCATCCACTGTCAATTAATGGGGTCAGTAACACAGTAAGAGGGAAGCTAGTCAATGAAAAAATGGCCAATTGTCAAAAAACACTGATTCAGGAGAAAGGACAGGCTCTGAAGCTGATGAATAAGGTTAGTAAGAAAACGAACATGTTTTTACTGGCATGGGGATGATGTCAATGAAAATGTTGCAGCAGAGGTGAATCACAAAATGCAGATGAGTAATCAGAAGAAAAGCAGCATCGTAGCCTTAAAAATTAAGCACGCACCTTTGACAACAATGTAAACGCAGCCTGACAAAGGGGAGAAAATGGAATCTGGTGAATAAATTTACCTTCATTGCTTCCAGCAAATACTGAGGACTCCAGTGACTGACAGTGGACCTCAGTTCTTAAAGGAGTCCTGAATTTTCCAAGATCTGAGCTTCCTATCACCAGAACATCCTCCAAATCAAAGGCTGGAAAAGAAGGCCATTCTGATAGTGAAAAGTAGCTTGAAGGCAGCCAAATATAAATGTTAAGATCCATATCAAACTCGTATATCTATGTGTCTGTGTAGATATGTTAAAGATAGATGGCTAGTGGGCTTCAGCAGATACATCAGTAGAAGGAATGGCAGAGACCATGAGAAGAAGGATTTTGTCCTAATATCCCAGTTGTTTTGTACCATGAAAAAATCACAGTCAGAATGCGACTGTTCTGGTAAAACTGTTTGGTCATATTAGTCAAATCTAAAAGAGGTTTGACAGGTATATAAACCCCACTGAAAGTATGTCTGGGCTGCAAGCCTGCCTGAGAGGGAATGAAAATAGCCAGAAGCTGTTACTCCCACAAAATAACTATTATCGCTATTTGTGTTATATTACTTGGTGTTCTTTGCCAAATCAGATACGGTCATAGCTGGATTTCTCAAGACGTGCTCCGTGGTACAATAGAACTTGTCAAAATGCCAGGAGAATCATTTTGCATGCTGGCATCGCAGATGTCACCGAGTGCAAAGTCATTCTGGACGCTAGCTTAGTCAAAAATCCCATTGAATTAATCTGTAACAAAATACTAAATCTGCAGTAACTCATATTAGCAGTTACATGAGAAGGAGGGGAGCCAAAATGATGTAGGGCAGAAATCAATTATAAATGTTGAGTGCCTCTTTCTTTCCAGGTCAATTTAGCGATGTTATTGTCAAGAAATTAAAGTATTCTAGCAGAAGAATGGGTTGGTGTCATGTACATGTTTATGATACTGAATTATGCATTGAGAAATCTGTAATCTCCTGTTGCGGGCCTGCGGGTCCTTAAACTGGAATCGTTTGATGTGTCCAAGTCACTTGGTGCGATTCTGCTGTTATCTTTCTCGCTGACAGGATCCTCCAGCGGCACAGCATGGGTGTTAATGCCCTCTGCATCACCTCCCACTGCTGCCCCTTCTTCTGGCAATGACAAAACTAATGTGGCAGAAAGCCTTCGTAGCTGGTGGTGTCACACTAATAACCTGAGGTCCCTGACAACTTACGGGGCAGAGCCACATAACGAGTCTTCTAATCTGTGTTTGTGCCTTCCTTCCTTCAGATCCAAGCAGCTCAGGATACCCCAAAGCCCCTTTGCATCCATCCCTCTTCCATTTTCTGCTGCTCGGCTGCAACCAGGCTAAGCCAGCTCAGGTTGAGCAGTATGGTGTGCCTCCTCTCCAAACAACCCAACTAATAAAGGCTTTCTGAATGCTACAGGAATGGCTCACCCAGGCATAAACCATAAGAGAATGTGTTTCTGTTTAGTATCAGCCAGATGCAAGAGGCTTGGCAGGCTACTCCTTGAGCAAACCCAGCCGAGTCTGTCGCATCTCGTCAGCATGGATCACCCTTAATGAAGGGTCATGAGGAGGATGCATGACTAATGTTCTGGAGACATTTGGGGAATCCAAAAGCTTCAAAAAGCAGAGTAATCCTTCCTCTTACAGTAAGGTTCCCCCCATCTTCTCTGAAACACTCTCCTGCTTTGCAGTCTTTGTTTCTTTGGAAAGTTTGTTTGTATTTAAGAGGAAGAAGTAGCTGAGATCTTCGTATGTCTTACTACAGTCAGTGTCCTAGGACAACAGCACTTACACAAGACCATTTTGACCTTCTGTGATGATCTGTAAATAGCACAACACAGGATACGCAGTCAGAGAGGTTTCTGGAGTGGGGGGAAGTGGGTTTTTCTGATGGTTTGGGTTTTTTGAAGGGCATTGTGTCTAGAATTTGGGTTTCAAATATGTAGGGAAACACTTTTTTATTTCACTTGTTTGGATTATTTTCCATAGCACTAGTATACTAAGGAAATGCAATTTACTATATAGCAGAAGTGAGAGAATTGAAACCACAAAGCATGAGCTTTCCCTCTGGTAATAGTGAAGGGCTTTCCAAAAATGGTGAACTAAAAGAACATGGCTCTGACAGTGTGCTCCTGTTAGCATCTAAGATTATCAAAACAGAAGTGAATTAAGTAATTTAATGTATTATTCTTATCAGTGACTACGCTAATCTAATGGATAAATACATCTTTTGCTCTGGATCAGACACTGAGCTGATGCCTGAGTCAATTCTGTGAGGTCATGGTTAGCTGAACAAGATGAGGCTCCGACTACTATATAGATAGTTAAAATATACTGGCTACTATAATTCTTCCTGGCCTCTTCTTTCTTTCCATCACCCCAAAGTCATTTTCAATTTCAGCTTGCCATGAGTCAGCCGACTGCTGAAGTGTTGCACAGCAGACCATTAAAGGAGATGCTTTCAACCAAAAACTCTTTAGCTTTATTTTATTGATGAAGTTCTGCAGTATTTCTCAACCGTCTTCTGGGGAACAGGGAGTAAACAGTCTCTAAAGTTCTTTAGGAATGCTAAAATAAACTATTATTAGCATGACTCAGCAGATAAGGACAACAGTGGCCAACAAGGTCTTTCCTTAATGGAATAAGATTTGTCTTCTGTTGTAAAAACACAAAACAACATCACCAGAAAAGGAAGCAAGTCTTTTAATATTAAACACAGACCTTTGACTTCTGAATATGAAGCTGTGTCTTCCTACCAGCATATCCTGCTCCTTACTATACAAGTAAACTATAGATGTTCCATCGAGCACCTTCAAAGTGGAATAGAAACTACAGCTGAAGCTTTCCACTGTGTGTCTTGCCACCAAGGTTCCTACCGTGCCCCTCGTGCTGTCAAAAAGCATCAGCAAATCTAACCACAAGCCTCTGTAGATGTGACTCTGGAGTATGGTACGTACCTTTCAATCTGTTCCCAGGAGACTCAAAGATTGAAGTGAAAATTCCTTGAATAAAAAGGGGTTGTTTCCCCCCCCCCCCCAGATTTATCATTTAAAAGAATTTGTATTTTCCTGCAGGCTATTCAGTGAGGGCTGAAGTCTCTTTGTGTAGCTACTGTCTATCAGGTCTAAAACAATGCGTTGTGTACTAAGTGTAAAAATGCTTTCCTGATGTTCTGATACATTATGATTGTTGTGTTCACCCTTGTCTTTCACTCACCTCCACTCGGTTGCTGACTTTTGTGGTTTCTGAGATGACATGTTGATTTAGGACCACTGCGATAGACCAACCTCATCTCTTACTTTCCATCTAATTTTACACTCTTATCCCCTAATGGTCTTATTTGCCACCACTCTGCCTTCTTCTTATGCATTACCAATAAATTTATTTATTGTGTTCTTTGCTCTCCCTTGCTAATGTCTTAGAACAGATTGTACTCTGCTGCTTTATCTTATGCTGGAGGAAGGTCCAGGCACAAAGCTGGCTCAGAATTTGGTTAAGACTGTTTTGAGCCATCTTTTCATACAACTCCAGATGATTTATGTTTCAAGTTTCTTAACTACAGCCAAGGATTTGGGCCATTATTAATTGGTCATTATTAATAATTGTTAAATGCCTACAGCGCACCTGTAGCATAAAAAAAGGGCAGATTTCTTGCTCTTACTTTAAGGGGGTATCTACACTGCAGTCTCCCATATCTGAGCTAGCTTTAACACACTTACCTCAGTCAGCTGGTATTAGCTATCAGGTACATTCTAGCTGAAGCTGCCCTGAGCTCTGCAAGCAGCTGCTCATCTCACTCCTTGGCCCCAGCACCAGCAGAGATTTGACTTTAAAAGAGCATGTTCTCTGCACCGTACCCCTTCATCCCGTCCAAGTATAGGTAGAGAGACGCCAAAGGAGGTGGTGTAGCCTTTCAGTTGGAAGCCTGTACCAAATGTCACCAATTTAAAGCTACCTTGCGCTTCGCAATTTGTCTTTAATGGACAAAAAAAAAAACCACAGAAAAACAACAAACAATTGCAAAGCATCTGAGAATATTCTACTCTGACTCCATTGCAAATATATTCTGTCTTTTGACCGTCTTTCTCCTTTCTCTTCCTTTCTATTTTAGATGACTGACAACACACTTACTATTGCTGGTTAGTTTCCATTCACTGCAAAGTTGGAATAACTTATGATGGAAGTACTGTCCCAGTTATAGATGAATGACAGCACTTTTACTATAGCTGGTTAGTTTCCACTGACTGCAAAGTTGGAATAACTTGCAGTAAAAATAATGTCCCGATTATAGATGAATGACAACACTTTTGCTATTGTGAGTGAGCACCTGTGGACTGCAAAGCTGGAAGTAACTTACAATACAAATACTGTTCCAATAAAGGTAGAAGCTTAGTAAGATGATGCTAACCTCTTTAGTCCTTTCCAGCACTGCAGATTTTGCTTTCTGGCAATAGCTATAGCCAATTCCATAATTTGGATTTCAAATTTAGTAAGTGATAAATCATGCATGAGACCCAAAATATACAAAGCAGCACTTGCAAAAATATTCTTCCTTCAGTATTTTTGAGAGAACATCACAAAAATGTTTGCCAAATGAATTAACGTTTCTATAAAAAGATGCGAAGAAACGAGCTCTTAAGAAATTACAACACTAACACATGCCATTATTATTACTATAACTAGTTAGCAACAGTCTCAAAATGAAGATATACTCTATAAAAGAAATGAGAAGGAATTCCTTGCCATTGGCCCCAAGTCACCTACCAAGACTAGGGATCTGTATCTCAACAGTAATCACTCTGCTCAGTATTTATTCTCCACTTCCTCTGTTAGTTCAGCTCCCATGTTTCACAAATGCCACCACATAAACAGTGATGGATTTTCTCCTACTCCTGCCAGCCTCAGGCAGAACACAAGTGTCTCGTACCCTATTTCCTATGTCACGGGGTTTTTCTACACAGCTCATACTGCTTGTTTGCCACTGACTGGCAGAGTTCAGGCAGGAATTTAGGTACCACAGTCAACCGACTGCTGTCCAAGCATTCCACTCATTACTGCTGGAGAGTCTATGTTAAAAACTAAAGGTTCTCATAGGAATATAGCCTTTTCCAGATGCTTGCTGAATGCTGGGGTTTCTAAGTTGCTGGTAAGAAGGCATTGCTGTTCTGGAGAACATACATAGATAAATAGAAGTAGGAAAAGACCAATAAAGTTCCTCACTAGACTGCTTCCAGAGTTTTGTTTAATAAACAACCTTACACTATGTGAAATACATTTCACTGTCAGGAAGTTATTTCTAAACTTCCCATGTTTTTCTTGGGCTTACTGTGCTTAGATAAATCCTACCTTCCCTGTATTTTTCTTTTCTAAATAGCTGTAGATTTTATCCTGGGCTGCTTCAGATATCAGCTACCCCTAAAATATCAACTGCTCCATGTCACTAAACAAGATTTTTCAGTGTTCCTGTAGTTCTGTTTCTTAAAAGCCTCCACTGTCACTCTGTGGCTTTGTTCTAAGCTCCTTCCAATGATTCTAGTCCTGGCTGAAAAGTAATGCCTTTATTAAGTAGCAGCCAACTGCTCACTGCTTCTGAATATGGAAAGAGAAATCACATTTCATTACATGGTTTTTATAAGGGTTGTTGTCACTCTGAAAGATTCTGTCCATTGATAATAAAATCCAGGTAGCTCCAGCTGTGTGAAGACAGACTGATTGACAACCCTCAGGGATGCTCAGACAATCATTATATTTAATTGTCACAACTGGTTGAACTTTTCTAACCTTCTGTTTGTGAGCAGAGGTTGCTTTGTGCGGCAGAATGTCTCTTACAACAATGAAGCATTCATTCTGCTGTGACTACACCAGTGGGTGAAGGGGAAGTGCCAGCTTTGTAATGTTTGAAACTATTACTATTATCATCATTGTTACTATCATTACTGTTATTATTATTTTTACTAAAACAACCATACAACAAGGATATTGGCAGATCTGCAAAGAAATAAAAAGCCTTCCATCTCTTACCTGTTCATGGCTTAGAACCACCTTAAGCTGGTAGCAATTATAACCATTAGCATCTGATAGGTGTATTCATAAGATCATTAGTAATATGAGCTGACGTGATGATAAGAGAACATATTCATACCAAAAATGCTGAAAAGATGAGAAGCCACAAGGATAAACAGAGGGCTGGAGCACATCTGCTGTGGAGACAGGCTAAGAGAATTACAGTTGTTCAGCCTGGAAAAGAGAAGGCTCCAGGAGACCTTACAACAGTCTTCCAATACATAAAGAGGGCCTAAAAGAAGGCTGGACAAGGACTTTTGACAAGGACATGTGGTGATAGGACAAGAGGGAATGGCTTTAAACTGAAAGAGGGGAGATTTAGATTAGACATTAGGCAGAAGTTCGTCCCTGTGAGGGTGGTGAGGCGCTGGCACAGGGTGCCCAGAGAAGCTGTGGCTGCCCCATCCCTGGCAGTGTTCAAGGCCAGGTTGGACAGGGCTTGGAGCAAGCTGCTCTAGTGGAAGGTGTCCCTGCCTGTGGCAAGGGGTTGGAAATGGATGAGCTTTAAGGTCCCTTCCAGCCCAAACCTTTCTATGATTCTGTTAATCCTAGGGAGACTTATACATGAATCAGGTCATATGAGGTCAAAGAGCATTACTAGAAGAGATGATTTCTAACCTGAACACAACATTAAAAGCACTGCTTTTGAATCCTTTATGAAGGTGAAAGAAATTTCACCCTAGTAAACAAATATTGGTTGCACTCATCTGTTCACTCAGAAAGAGGTGTTCTTGCCTCCTCTTACACAGAGATCACTGAGGAAAGCCCAAAGCAGTGGATGTTTTCAGGAAGATCAGCCTGGTATAGGCCACAGGAAGGCCTTGGACACAGGAGCTCTGCTTGAGCACAGCCCAGTCAATGAACTTACTCTACACAGCTCTTAATTTGTAATATTTTCAGGCAAATTCTGGAGTGGATCTTTTAACTGACAGAAATAAGCAAATTATCCTCATTATCTCTGCATTACAGGCTCACCCATGACAACGTAATGTGGGGTTTTATGCTACGCAAGTATCTGAGCATTTGCTTTCTATGTGAGCTGGACCTTTAGCACATGCAAATCAGATGAGACTCTGACGACATAAGATGTGACCTTACAACAGGGCATTTCCTCTTCCCTTCAGCTTCAAACATAGCAGATCGTATTTTCATTTTCATGAAGATCTTTTACATCAATTACATCTGAATTTTATGCTGTAATTAAGATCCCTTTGCACTGAAAAAGTGGTTCAAAATGCATTAATTAATTACATTAAATAAGCACACAAGAGACTGCCTCACAGCTTTTGTTCCTCTAAGAATTTTGTGGAGTTGGCTGCAATTCATAGTATTACTCAGCTTCATAAGGGCTTCTTCTTCAAACGCTCTGACTTCCACCTTTTGCACATCTCACAGGTTTCTCTTAGCGTGCTCAAGTAGCCACAAATTGGTTTCTGTTCCTGTATGTGCCTATATATGTGTGCTAAACCTTTTACAACAGGTTTTCCTCAAAAGCTAAGAACTTTCCATAACCTAGTTTTCACCTCTCAAGTTCTGCAGATGTACTCTCCTGAGATGCTGACCTCACTTGTTTCGTGATCTCTTTCCAGCTACTGCATTCTTACAGTTCTGACTGTAAGAACCAGGGAAAGGCTCATCTAAGTGTGTTCAAAGGACTTAAAAGTAAGAGCAGGACATCCACAAGGCAATTAGAAAAAGAGTCACCTTAACTGTCCAGTGTTGTGTCCTCATTGTCTCTTCCCCTGTATTATGTAAAGAAACTCTTTGTTTAATGTTAGATTTATTATTACAGTTGTGAAATTGGGTAAGACTTTTAGATGGCTACAAAAACTACAGGGTAATTGCACAGCAGTGGTCACTAGCAGGGGAAGAGAGAAAGGAATCACAGAGTCATCAGGGTTGGAAGGGACCTCTGGAGACCATCCAGTCCAACCCCCTGCCAATGCAGGACCACCTTGAGCAGGTTACACAGGAATGCGTCCAGGCGGGTTTGGAATGTCTCCAGAGAGGGAGACTCCACAGCCCCCCTGGGCAGCCCATTCCAGTGCCCTGCCACATGCTTAGCTGGGAACAGTGCTCTTCCAGAATTCATCAGAATGCCAAGATTTCTGAATATTCACCTCAAAGGACAGATTTTTTGCCAGCATTTCACTTTACCATGGCTTTGTCCAAATGGGAGAATCATACGGAATTCTGCTTTGCTGGTTTCTGGTGTCATAGCACAATGGCAATAAACTATGAAGAATCCCAAACCAGATCATTTGCAAAGCTGACTGGGAATTTTGGTACAAGAAAAGAGAAGAGTTAGAAGCTAGGATCATAATCCATGTTCAGAATACATGGCTAGTAGAGCTCACCCAAAAGGCTGGAGGGATAGACCTACTAATGCTACGTACCGTGCCCTCCCTCTGCACTGCCTGCTGAGCTCCTCTGTAATGGAAGGAAAGATATTGGCAGTCTTTGGTTTCATGCCTGTTATGACCATGACACTACCATACATTCCCTTCAGCATCATATATGTCTTCCTTCACCTCTCAGCAGCAGCAACATCAGTTACTCAACAGGAAATGTCTCAAAATAAGCCTTTCATTTGAGGAGTCTGCCAAAATGAAAACACTTTTAGAAATAGACAGCTGATCTCATAAACAGAAATAAATCTAAAATTAACTGAAACCAAAATCACATGTTTCCCCTCTAAGCCCCCAGCCAGGTCTCTGGTGTTGGGAATCTTAAGCTGTACTCTCCATTCTGGAACTAAATTAGACTCACAGCCCGAAAACTAACCTCAGACTCAAACTTTGGTGGCGCAGCTTGAAATGATATATTCTATACTTAGATACAAATGCACAACTTCAGATTCATCTGTACTCATAAGTTGTTTCCTAGAAACAAAATCTTATGATTTCAGTTCAATTAGATTGTGTCTTTTAATTAATTCTCTTTCTCTGGAAGCAAATCATCAAATAGAAAAGGCATCTGCACCGTTCTAATTGACTTAACTAGAAATAATGAATACTTAACCTATAGGTTGATTGGACACCTGGATTATTTCTCACTGAGGATAATAATACATCTCTCCACAGGCAAATTTTGGGAAGAGAGAGAGTGGTAATTTCATCAATAAAGCATTAGGAAAAGAGTAGGCTAGAATTATACACATTTACTAGTTAGAACCTCTACTCCATCCACTGTTATGGCATCACTTTGGAGACTGAAACAGCAACAGTTTGCTTCCTTCTTTTTCAGAGATTTATGTAACAGAGGAGAAGGTGGGATCCAGTCCATGTATCCATGCAATAGACTATCTAGGAATCCTTCTGAATAAAATATACACCAGGAATTGAATTTGCCCCCTTTATGCCTTCTGACTGAAATATTCCTACTGAAATCTATTTCCTTTATTTTCCCAGAGAGAATAGGTTTACATTTTACTGAAAGGATACTACTATTGTTACACCTAGAAAGCAAGAAACCCTTCCAGAAAAGAAGTATCTTTAACTATTTTTTACAGAATACAGACCATTTACTTTGCAAAATTCATCTCTTGCACTTGGAATTTCATCTAGAAAATGCAAACTTCATAAATGATTCCCATAAGGCTTCATTTAACAGGCTTCATTATGTGGAAAGGGCATAAAGCAACCGAAGCCCTAAAATGGCTGCTCGGAATTATGTTGTCCTGTGGCTGCTGGCATGATTTACAACTATGCTTTTTCTGCTCCTGTTTCTTCAGCTTAGTGCCGAATTATAAATGAACAACTGGATCCTGGGATTCTTCTTCTACTTCGAAAGTAAAATTAACCTCATCAAGGTGTTTTCACATAGTAAGTCAATGAATTCTTTATAATGAAATGCCTTGTTTGGAGAAAAAGACCCCAAACCCACTCAGACCTTACAGTTTTGCTCTTAAATGAAGAGTAAAGAGAACGAGATATAAAACCAGACCACACAATTACAGTCCAGGTAGCTCTGTGGATAAGCAGTTCACAGTGTTTTGTATGAACAATTATTTAAGCAACTGAAAGGCAATGGGTATGCTTTGGTTTGGTTTGAAGGTACACGTGCAGTACATTTGTCTGCTGACGTATTTGACAGCACATGCAATCTGCAAAATCACCTTCAGTCTTCCTGACAATATGGATCTTTCTGTCTGCTTAACAGTTGTGGTCTGTATCTGTTATTCAATAATGTAGGCAAATGCTGCAATCCTGTCCCACAAATGAATCATAAATAATTACTGAGCATTTTTTGCTAACAGATGATGCGAGGCCCTGCCTCAGGGCCCTGCTGTCTGCCTCAGTAATAGCAAAAAAGACTGAAAATAATACACAACAGCAGCAACTGAAGGGGGGGGGGGGGGGGGGGGGGGCTGTTACTGTTCAATACTAAAGACTTGAGAGAAGGCATTGCTGTGAAGGAAGAGGAGACAGACCTGTGAAGTTCAAAGTCAAGAGGACATCAATGCTAAAAAGCCATCTAAGTTTTACTTTCATATTGGATGCAACCCCAAGACCTACAGTGGAGGATAATCCCCTCCGTGCCTGTACAGCCTTTGCTGTACTTCTAGCTCTGTCACAGCTAGACCTGATTCTTTAAAATTAAGCAGATGCACATCTAGGTAGATCCTACTAAGCTGAGGGATGTCTTGTGCTTTGTGGTTGCAGGTCCCAGATGGGTGTTCAGATTGTCCCAGTGCCTTATCAAATACTCCAGCTTGTGGCTGTGCCCATTGCTGTGGGCTAGTCCCAGGGGCCAGGGCACATGGGGAAAGTACCTTTATTGGCCCTTTGCATCCTCTGACCCAAGCCACCAAAAGAGCTCTCTGGCCATCAACCACCTCCCTGGGGAACAGGGAAGGTTCTTCAGCTCTCTCCTTTGTGTTATATGCCTGGATTAGGCTGATTTAGCCTTATTTTTTGTAAATAAGGCACCAGGATCTGCCAGCAACATTCCTCGACTGATCTCATAGGAATTATTTTTAGTAAGAACTGGTTTGCCCTGAAAGAAAGCTATTCTCTAAAAAAAGCTTTGTACGCTTAAGACATATGGGACAGAAGGAAGCCTGCATCTAGCGTTACATTTTTTCTTTTCAGTTGCCAGAAAAACCCTGAAATTGCCCTTTTTAGCAAACAGAAAAGATAAATGAGTTGGTTCTGAATCGAAAGTAATAGAGATGCCCCGTGCCTCCCTCGACAACCTTTCCTGAAGTCTCATTATCTCCCAGAACATGTGCACAACTCCTACCTCTTTTTATAAGGAAGTTACACAGGTGTAATTCCACTGAAATAACAGTGGAGCAGCTGTAGTAGAGAGAGAGCTATTTCTGTCACTTCTCTCACAAAAATGAACTGAAATAAATACTTTCCAGCAGCAGCAACATCAGCCAGCCCTCCCTCCTGAGAAGCTTACAAGCACTGCAGACACTGCTTGGGGTCATCATGTTCTGCATTTTGCTGCACAGACTTAGTGAATGGCATGCACGATATGCTTACTAAGCTACTTTGGATAAACATGGAAAAAATCTAGTGGTGTAGTTGTCACAGACCAGAATGGTTTCATGTGCTGTGTGATTTGAAAGGAGATTCCTTTACTATGTGTCATTTACCTTTTATACATTGCTGTTGCTCAGTATTTCATAACCATTAATTCTTTGGATGCCCACAATGAGCTTGTTATATACATATATGCATAAAAAAATAAGAACTGTGCATTCTTTTGTGATGTCACGTTATAGTCCACAAACAGCTTTATTGCTCTTTACCATGTTTGGGAACAAAGGGAGCGGGATGCCAATGACGTATGTCTCACGTTAGAACAATTTCCTTTTCACACTTGGAAAACACAGCTCCTCTCTTTTGCATACGTTTTATGTACACACATATAGCCTTGGGACGTCAGGAGCTGAGAAAGAAACCCTCTCTTATGTTTCCTATGTAAATCAGTGACAGCCTTGGTCATGTGCTAGATGAGAAATAAGCTGGTGAGGTGAAGTCAGTGAAAAACCGTCATGAGTTAATTTTTAACTTTGTTTCTTGAGCCATGATCCTGCAAGTCATAAGGATCTTTGAGTAGATTGGGCTCTGTCGTGCGTGAATTAAATACTGGCATAACCGATACAACAGCAAACAGCATCCTAAATCATAAACGTCTTTGAGAAAAGAACTGATTTGTGTCTGCTCAGCATACAGCACAAGAAGACCTTGCTGGTGACTGCCATCCCTGGCACACCTGTAAGGCACACGCGATGCTTCTGTTACTGTTAATTCATTAAATCAGTTGATGTAGGTGGGAATTCAGGGTAACATAGGATCTGTTCCTCCCTCCCGCTCCTCCTGTGGTACTCCAAACTGCTTTCTGATGCCTCTGTGCCTCCGCTTCTGCCTGCGTGGTAATAATTTCTGCCTCCTAGGAAAGCTGAGAGACTGCAAAGGTAAACTGAGGTCTTGGGTTGCAATTTTCATATCTGTTTTGTAAAGTAGGTTGTGACATTATGGATAATAAAGATAAGGCTTCCTGTAGCTGAGGTGTTCTATGCTTTCCATTTAAGTCACTGTTTTCCAGCTGAATTACAGTATTACAATATTAGCGAGTAGTAACTGTGACAGCTGGAAGTTACCATGCTGGGTATACACCTCATCTGAATGCTTCCAGATAATTCAATCCAAACTAACCCAGCCAAGGAAGAAGAATATTGTTCTGCCTCAAAAATGTCCTGTAGAAATCCTAGTCCATCCTTACTCTGAAGGAGAAAGGTATCACAAATGCTGGTATCTAGGGAGCACCTTTCACTGTTTGGCCAAACCTCTACACATTGCTTTGTACTTGTTCAGTCAAGAATGGACAGAATCAGATTAAGTTTGGTATGACAGAGAGCTGAGTGGGAGAGCAGGGGGAGCAGTGCTGTGGCAAGGTATCTGGGGGTACCTGGAGAACCAGGGACTGACCTGTTGAGCTTGGAAGCAAGGGAGCCTAGGATGAAGACAAGGAAAAGCAGCTGGAACATGGTGATGGTGAGGACTAAAAGGTGAAGCTGAAAGGAGACTGAGAAACAGGGGTGGAAACAAGATGTGAGGCTAAAAGAAAGGGGAAATGGGACTGTAAGAAGGAAAAGCTTGAGGGACTAGGAGCTGAACACTTCAAAGGTGTGTTAAGAGATGACTCCCTGCAAAGCTATGTTGCTCCCAGGATCTGGAATAGAACCCAGCATTTCCGACTTGCAGTATTTTTCTGTTTTTCCTACTGAGATCTACTCAAAAAGTGAATGTCTTGTCTCCTTGCAGCCAGCACAGAGGATGATACTCTTCCATATAGCAAGAGTTTGTCTTTGGACCTCTCATTCAATCTGTGGATATGGAATTCCAGCATTTCCAATGTAACAAAGGGAACTACATGTAGTAAAGTGAAAGGATGTCAACCTCCCTTCCTTAAAAAGCTAATAAATTGTTTTATATATGTGTGTGTGTGAGTATATGTGTGTGTATATATATATATACACACATAACCTAGTTTGAAAGGAGCCTGTAATGTCACTGCATTCAGAAAATAGGAAATACAAGAATTGGAGCTCAATCACTGCTCATCTGCTTTGACCACTTCCATTTTTATACAGTCTTTATTTTTACCACCTCATGCAGACATTCCTCCAAGTCATCTGGTGCACAAGAATTGCTTCAACCTTTTATTATTAGCATTAGTAAGTATTTGTGTAGTGGTAGTCCCTAAGTTGTGTAAGCACAGAGGAAAGCCAGTCTCTTCACGGACAACTTTGCAATCTCAAGAATCTGGACTGTAATTCCATAGCTGGAACATCTCACTATGGTGCTCAAATTGTATTCAGCTTATCTCACTAGTCTTCTTTCTCTTCCTCCTTTTAGTTTTCCTTCATTCCTTAGGCTTTTATTTCCTTCATGCTTGTTTGTTTCACACTTTTCCAATAAAAATGAGAGCCTTCTGTACCTCCCCACCCTGGTTTCCTTCCCACCTCCTCTGTTTCTGTGCTTCTTTCCCACAGTTAGCTCAGTTTTTTCCTTCTTCATTTCTATTTCTCTTCCATCACAAGAAATGAAGCATGAGCCTGGATCTTGCATTATGTTTGTAACTATTTGAACCTGTATTATGTCTTCAAACCACCTCTACAGTCACAAGAGTTAAAACTTCTTTTATTTTATTATTATGATAAAAAACCTGGTTCCAGGAATCCTTCCAACTATGAAATCAGCCCAGTAACATTTGCCTGAGTTTGCTGACATCCTGAAGGAATGATCTCAGGAGGTGTATTCTCCTGGCTGAAAGGGCCAGCAGCAGCACATCACAGTCAGTCATTAGCCTGCCCACAGCTGATTAGTTTGGAGGTTGGAATGGTGCAAGGGGAGAGAATGAAATACCCTGAGAGGTAGGATCTGGGAATGTCTGGAAAAAAGATGTGCGGGGGGTGTGAAGGGTAAGCAGAAGAAAATCTGAAGAGGAAAAGGAGGAGCTGAAGAGCCCAGAGGCAGCAGCAGCAGTAGCCTAGAGGAGAGATTTTCACAGTGTGATGGAGAACAGGCAAGTAAGTACTGATTAAATTTTAGTTACAACATAATTTTAATCTATGAACAAACCTCCTGGTGATATCAGTATGAGATCCAGTGATAACTGGAGAGATTATAATGAAATATGATACCCTGCCTCCTTTTCTCCTCAGCTCTGCCCTATCATCTTCCTTATCCATCCCTGCTTTCCCTGCCTAGGCCTGCCCAGCTCCTATGGAAGTTAACAGGAGCTTTGCCATTGGCTCCAGGAGCACATTTGTGCATTACTGTAAACTGAGGCCAACCTTAGCAACATGCTCACAGGAGGACCAGTTCCACATCAGGAAGCAGGGGATGTTTCACTGACAGTGTTAATGCATCGCAGAGCAATAAAACAACTGGGTTCTGGCATATTATGGAGCAACATGACAAAAACTGCAGAATCCACAACATTATCCTACCCACAGTTTTCCACTGGCCCTAATTATAGTTCTGTTGCTAAAGCTATATAATTTGATTTTCAACAGCACACCAAAAAGGCAGGAGCTCAGCAGTTCCCAGAGCAATTGCACACAGTTTGCTAGACAAATGTATTTTGTGCAGGGTTAAGGTGAATAACGAATTAACAAATTACATGTCTAAATGTTGGGTTTCCAGTCAGGCTACAGGACAAGAACTAACATCAGTCAGTTAGGGCTGGCATGCCTGTATTTTCAGACTCCAAATGCTTAAAGTTACTCTCGTAAGTAGTGGTAGCACTTGGCCCTTACGCATATGACAATAAAAGCATAAACCTTTTTCTGCTTATTGCCATTATTTGTCCACTTGATTTTCTGTTGCTATTTTCAAAGCAGTGTTATAACTTGGTGTCCATTGGTTGCTCATCCTCTGCCATTCCTGCTCTGATGGCCCAGCTGGTGGCAAAGCAGAACTACCTGGTCTGACATTGGTGAGCCATTTCACAGATGATAATAACCTGCATTAGGTGTTAACACAACCACAGTCCATCCAGACAGCACTGCAACTACCAACACACAGCTGAACATCTCAATTTCCTATTGCAAAGCCCCCAACTCATCTAGTAGCTGTCTGTTTTTTCTCCTTTCTAATGAAATAAATCAGCAAAACACAGACTGTAGCTTGAAATAAGAGAGGAATATTTGTTAGAAAAGGAAGATGTCAAGTTGCAGCTCTCTGATAAATTATGATTTTACTCACCATGTGATTTCTTGTTTGGATCTGAAAGCACTTTGCCCTCCTCTTATTCCTACACACATGTATTTTTATTTTGCTATTCAAGTCCCTAATCTCTTTCTTGCCTAATTTGCTGTTGGCACACAGTTGTGAGCTGATGCCTCCCCCACCACTGACAAGTATTGCTTTGGCAGCATTAAGATGCTGTGGCAGTGTCCTTCTAACAAAGGTTTCCACCTGATGGCCAAGTGCACAGTGGGAAGCCTGTGCTTCCACCTCCATAGGGGAATTGGTGCAAATCTAGTTTAAAACCTGGTTGAGGTGAAAGCAAGTAAAAAACCAGGGTTTCCATAAAGAAACTGAGGTTTGACATGCTCTTTTCTGCCAGCCTTGCCCCGGAAGATAGCCTCTGGGAAAGCAGCAGGTTGGGAAGCCTGGGGAAGCAACTTCTGTAGCTGCTGCAGCAAAATTCCCCAGAGCTCACCTCTCAACATGGAGCAGTGCTCTTGGCATTAGTGGGAATCAGCAACTGAAGTGAAAAGCAGCAAGGGACATGATTTCAGATTGCTACTGATTTTGGTTTGCTTTCAAAGGCAGCATGATTCAAATTTGGATTCTAATTATCTGCCTTGTTTTTAAGTAGCAGGGCCTAACTAATTCCCACTGGTGCTTTCCCAAAGATCAGGAGCAAAGCCGTCTCTAAAACATATTTTTTCAGTTCCAAGCCAATCATACAACAAAAGTGACCAAGATGAATCAGTTTGTTCTGTGTTCAATAATAAAATAAACCCCCCAAAATAGTAATGAAATACCAATACTGTTGTCTGAGCTTGCACTCTGACCCTGGAGTACATTTGTCTGCTAAAGCACAGTGAGCCCACATGATATTATAGAAACAAATAAAATACAATTAAACCAATACATTCAGGCAGATAAAACTAACGATGGGTTTACCACTGCTCAAAAATCATGTGCTCAATAGAAGACAATCCCTTGAAGGGTGGTATGTGTTAACATGATGCATTTCCATGCTTAGACTTTCAAAACTGCAAAATAGAGACATTTATAGGTACATGTTTCAAATTTAAAGTAATCTTTTTGGAAGGAGCAGACAATTTTTTCTGACACACTGAAGGGGAATAATGTTCATTGTTTATGCATTTGCTCAAGCAGTGGAATTTTACATGGCTAAACTTCACTTCATCAGATGTATATCAGTTTAAATTAGCTCCAAATCCATCCCAACATTCATTTTTAGATCACAGCCTTCAGAGAAACTGATTTATCAGGATGCCTAAACCCAGATGCACTACAAATAAGCCAGGAAAGACAAATAAGCCTCTTGGCATAGAACAAATGAGCTGGGGGAAAAGGAATGTGAAAAAAGAAAGAGCTAAGGAAAAGTAAGGAAAAACCTGCCAGTGGGAGGAATGCAGAGTTTCAGATCCCGGGCACTATCCCACTTGGATTTTTTCATGTTCCACCTTCCCTCCAGCCCCTCGTTTTGGTTTGCATCTTTTTTCTCTTTTTTATCATTGCCTGCTGGACCACCTTCCCTGCTCTCATCCAGCAGCTCTTCATTTGCATTCCTTTTGAAACCACTTCTCTTTGACAAGCCTTATAAACCATTTACAGTGCATGAGTGAGAGCAGTTCAGAAGCATGAAAAAGCTTTGTGCATGGTCTGATCAATGGCAGCTGCCTGAATATGCTTTTAGCTCCCTGCAGATACAAAGAAAACCAGAACAGGACCTTAAAATGAAAGGTAGTCGATAGCAGACCCCTTATCACCATTCCTTTGGGTATATCAGTTTGCTGTTTCCGGAGCTGTGAAGACTTCATAAAAGAGCATGAGTGAAGTGAAATTGAAATGCTTGTTTGATACCAGTGGTAGCAAGAAACAGTAGCTAAGTGTTAAAATAACCACTCTTTAAGGAATTTGGGATTGAAGGTAAAATCCTTCCACTCTGAGACCAGGTCTCCTTAGCTGGGGAGCAGCCCAAGAGAGAAATCCTTCTTCCTGTGGGAGCTTTCCCTTAATGGTGGCTAATTAACCTGGTGTTACCTTAGTTAAAGATTTACCATACTTATCAGGTCTGACTCAGTTCTTATTCATCGCTATTTAAGAACACAGCAGAGATAGCTTGTCTTCTTTTCATCCTTGTACAAGTAGTTTGGCTTGGGTAGAGGGTTAAATGAACTCAGAAGTTCGTTCTCTTAGATCATGTACAAGATATAGTTTTACCAGGTAGCACTGGCTACTATAAGTCAATGCAACATATATTACCATTATACTTGGTTCTTGATTTTGCTCCTTTTGTTTCCTATCAGACTCCCTGGAGGCCTTACTTTGTATTCATTCACTTTCTCAAACGTCTTCCCAGATGCTCAAATCCCACTTCTGGTATTGCAGTTTCTTTTACATTTGTCTGGATCCCTTGTGCAGAGTCAGGACTTTACTGTTCCTTAGCTCAGCATTCTCCTGGCTGGACTCCAGCTCAGGTAATTATATCCAGGGCTCTCTCAAACTTCACTCCCTAGCTGCATTTGCAGAAGTTATTCTTCTCTTTCTTTTCTGAACTGCTTTAGAGCATTGCAGATACTGAGAACTGATGGGATGTGTATTTCAGAGGCTGTGCATTATGCATTAGGGGTGAACCAACACCTTCCGCAGGGGGACTGAAAGTACTGTCACATCTTCCTTTCCTTTTCATTTCAATGCTATTTTAAGCGGACAATTGTCACACGAAGTAGAAGCTGAAGGACAAAAATCTGGTCCAGATTAACCTGTGATTGTCATTTGAATGTAGAGACTTCTCCCTCTAATTTATTATTCTGAATCTAGCCTAGATTTGTTCAATAGCTGCTCAGTGGCTTATGTCACTTGAGCCGGCTGTCACAGGATGCTCACAAAAATAGATTTCTCATCTATTGGGAGACATATCAATACAGAGGTTAAAGAGAGAATGAGCATTGCTAGAGGTAAGGTTGCCATGAGGCAAACTACACAGCAAAACCAATAGAAAACTTGATTTTGCAATGCCTGTGTTCAACTGCTTGTTAACCAGCAGTTCTCTGGTACTGGTACTTAATCCAGTGCTAGGCCAAAGAGAGCTCAGGGTATCCTTTCTAATGAAAAAGGAGTCAAATGGAATCACAAGGAGGTGAAATATTTAAGAGAGAGAAAAAGCATTTTTCTTCTTAGCTAATAAGTACAAGCCATAAGCAGGTAAATTACAGAAAGAAAAAGTAATACATATAATAAAAAAAGGATAGAGAGCAGCAATTCATCTACTTACTAGATGCTGCTCATTTCCTGCAGGATATGAGCATGAGAACTGGTTGTGAGTACTTATGCGAGCTCATCTAACTGCTCAGTGCAGTGCAGTTCTTTCAGGGCAAAGAAATGGAGCTTCACACTTCAAATGAGTAAATTATAATCAGTTTTCACTCCCTCACTTAGGAGGAATTCGAGCTGTTGCTATCAGTTAGCAGAAGTTAGCTGTTCCCTAGGCTGGGAGAAGTGCTGCACTCAGGAAAACCTTGGAAAGACAAATGAGTCAGGAGAGGTCTATGCTCACAGGAAGTTTAAGAAATGCTTTTCTAATCTAAACTTGAAGGCTTTATTTTTGCCATGGGCTGTCTATCAGAGAAGGATTATCAGAGAGCACACTCATCTGCTTGTCCCTGCTTGGAATGGAGGTTTGGCCAAACTACCTCTGGAGGTCTGCTCCAGCCTGAATTATTCTGTGGTTATTCTCCAGCCTCCATAATAACCTATTTGGAAAGAAGTCAGTCATGTACCCACAAGGCAGTCCTTCACAATGGGGAAATTCCTACTAAGGAAAACCAATAAAAGAATCTGGATCCTAATGAGATCCATCTGTGGGTCCTGAAGGAGCTGGCAAATGAAGTTGCAAAGCCGCTGGCCATCATATTTGAGAAATCATGGCAGTCAGGTGAAGTTCCCGACGACTGGAAAAAGGGAAATATAACCCCCATTTTCAAGAAGAGGAAAATGCATGACCCAGGGAACTACAGACCAGTCAGTCTCACCTCTGTGCCTGGCAAAATCTCGAAGCAGATTATCCTGGAAGGCACGCTAAGGCACTTGAAAATCAACAAGGTGCTTGGTGACAGCCAGCATGGCTTCACTAAGGGGAAATCCTGCCTGACCAATTTGGTGGCCTTCTATGATGGGGCTACAGAACTGATGGACAGGGGTAGAGCAGTTGATGTCATCTACCTGGACCTGTGCAAAGTGTTCAACACTGTCCCACACGACATCCTTGTCTCTAAATTGGAGAGACATCAATTTGATGGAGGGACCACTCGGTGGATAAAGAACTGGCTGGATGGCTGCACACAAAGAGTTGTGGTCAGTGGCTCAATGTCTGGCTGGAGACCAGTAACGAGTGGGGTCCCTCAGGGATCGGTGTTCGGACCGGTCTTGTTCAACATCTTTGTTGCTGACACGGACAGTGGGATTGAGTGCGCCCTCAGCAAGTTTGACGATGGCACCAAGCTGTGTGGTTCGGTTGATACGCTAGAGGGAAGGAATGACATCCAGCGGGACCTCGACACGCTTGTGAGGTGGGCTGATGCCAACCTCATGAAGTTTAACCATGCCAAGTGCAAGGTCCTACACCTGGGTCGGAGCAATCCCAGGCACAGCTACAGGTTGGGCAGAGAAGGGATTCAGAGCAGCCCTGTGGAGAAGGACTTGGGTGTGTTGGTGGATGAGAAAATGAACATGAGCCGGCTTCAGTGTGCGCTCGCAGCCCAGAAAGCCAACTGTATCCTGGGCTGCATCAAAAGGAGCGTGACCAGCAGGTCAAAGGAGGTGATCCTGCCCCTCCTCTCTGCTCTTGTGAGACCTCACCTGGAGTATTGTGTGCAGTTCTGGTGTCCTCAGCATAAAAAGGACATGGAACTGTTGGAACAAGTCCAGAGGAGGCCACGAGGATGATCAGGGGACTGGAGCACCTCCCGTATGAAGACAGGCTGAGGAAGTTGGGGCTGTTCAGCCTGGAGAAGAGAAGGCTGCATGGAGACCTCATAGCAGCCTTCCAGTATCTGAAGGGGGCCTATAGGGATGCTGGAGAGGGACTCTTCATTAGGGACTGTAGTGATAGGACAAGGGGTAACAGGTTAAAACTTAAACAGGGGAAGTTTAGGTTGGATATAAGGAGGAAATTCTTTATGTAAGGGTGGTGAGGCACTGGAATGGGCTGCCCAGGGATGTTGTGAATGCTCCATCCCTGGCAGTGTTCAGGACCAGGTTGGACGAGGCCTTGGGTGATATGATTTAGCGTAAGGTGTCCCTGCCCACGGCAGGGGAGTTGGAACTAGATGATCTTAAGGTCCTTTCCAACCCTAATTATTCTATGATTCCATGATTCTAATCATAGAATAATAGAACCATAATATAGTTTGGCTTGGAAGGGACCTTCAAAAGTCATCCAGTCCAACTGCCTGCAATGAGCAGGGACATCTTCAACTAGATCAGGTTGCTCAGAACCACATCTAGCGTGGCCTTGAACATCTCCAGGAATGGTGCATCCACCACCTCTCTGGGCAAACTTCTATCATCTGATGCAAAAGCCATATAAACTAGGGAAGGGAAGGACCAGGGGTCTGTGGAAGTGTACATCTAGAAGTTTAAGTTAACAGTACCCTTCTGCAGAGCTAAGTTAGCACAAGCCCCTGTGCAGTTTTGATGACAGGACTTGGCTAGTGTAAAAATAGCTGGCACCAGGTTCAGCTTGTTCCTATTCTGCTAAGCAGTCCTGCCACGCAAAAAGAAATTGACCCCACTGTACTCAGTAACGTTTTTATCCTCCCTCCCCTGCAGTTCAGTGGTAAGTAAGACTAATAAATCCATATTTAAAGGGCTGTTGACTGCTTTAGAACTTCAGCCATAAAGGAAATAAAGTCAGCACATAAGCATGTAGCCCTTGCACTGTTAAAGATGGTGTCTACTTCTGGGTATAACTAAGAGCATGGTTGACTAAGGAACCAAATAAAACTGTAATGCACTACTGTATGATTTATGTCACGTGGATGTTTTTGTAATCTTTGTAAGTGGAAACCAGGAATGGGTGAATATGTTTGCACAAGACAAACAACAGGAACAAACTTATTTTAGGATTCTTACTGCAAGCAAAGCACACAAGGGGACAAGGAGACAGTCAAAGTAAACCAACATGCTTGAGCATTGGAATTTTTGTGAAGAAGAAATATTCACTCTATAATAGGTTGGATGGAGCTAGGTTGGACAGGACTTGGAGCAACCTGCTCTAGTGGAAGGTGTCTCTGCAGGGGTTGGAATTGGATGAGCTTTAAGGTCCGTTCTGTGATTCTTTAATATTCATGTAGAATGAATGCAATTGTCTTGCATTATATAAGCTGAGTCTGATGATGATGATGCTACAACATAAATAGCTGATAAGAAATGAAACTTGTTGTACTTGTCTATTTCCAAAAGAGGTGATATTAGAATGAAGCCAGTTCTACAGCTTTGTAAACTTCTTTTTTCTGTTTGAACACTTTGAACCTCAAGCTGGTTTTGGGGCCAGCCTAGCAGGCAAGTAAAAATTGCTTCATCGTATCCAACTCATGGTTTTCTTGTTAATCATTATGGGAAAAGATGTTTAATGTCAGAAGAGCAACAGCCTAAACTTCCACAGTACCTATCACCCAAATATTTCCAGTGCTTTACAAATACTACTGGGTGAATCTGCATTGAACTGTGATGTGCAGCTTATCAAAGAGAAGCAAAGGCACTGCTATTACTGATCAAATTTTCGAGAGCACTGACCATCTCATTCTCTGCAGAGTCTTTAACACAGGGCAAGCTCACCCTGATAGACCCCTTACCTTACTTTAGCCACTTAGTAAAAGAGCCTCAGACTCTTAATATACTTTTCTGCAAATGCTGTAACAAGCTCCTGTTCTCAAAATCCATTAAGACAGATATGTATTTTCTTTATAAAGTGCTGTCAGAGAAACAAGGAGAACTGCTACTTTACTAGAAAGTCATTTTTGGCTGCATGATTGTGAACATTTGTAGATGAGTGAAGATGTTTTGAGGCAAACTTAAAAAAGAATGTGGAAATAACCATTAGCAAGCCAGAGGTGTCTGTGAAGATCACAGAGGATGTAGAGAGGGATATTAAAAGAGTGTTGCGATTCAGCTGGGAAAGATCAAAGAGAGCCAGATAACAGTCAGGGGATATCAGAGTACCATGGAAGTTGCTGAGGATGTGGGGAAAGCCAGCACAGAGCTATGGGATATAAGGGAAGTTGAGTAAGATACGTATGTCAAGAGAGGTCCCAGGGTGATAGAGAAAACCAGAGGAGACATCATCATGACACAGCTGTCTAAGAAAGCCTCATAATGCTATGAGATGCAAGCCTCAGGATGACAATGAAAACCAGAGAATTGCTGGGGACACAAAGGACAGCCAGCTAAAGCAAGGGAATGTTACTGACTGCTATTGCATCAAGAAGGGCTACAGCTGCTGGGTATAACCACAGGGATGTTTGAAATAATAAAATCACAGTGTCCAGATATTATGGGGAATAATACATGCTGTTGGAGATCAGGGACCAATGAAGAAGCAATTAGAAATATGCCAAGAAAAAAACATATTATATCATGGAAATTAAGGACAAAAAAAAAATCATTGCTAGAGAGCATGAGGGAGAATCTGAAGAATGTTTTCACCAGAAGCTCCCCAGCCTTAGGAACCTTCTTGGAGCAGCTGCTGAGCTTGAAGAAGGCTATAGCATGTTAGGGAATGAGAGAGCAACCGTGAGATGCCAGAAACAGTGAAGCAGATTGTGAGTTGAATGACAAATGTGTAAACTGCCAGTTGCTATAAAGGGCCATAGTGTCAGGAAATGTTGGAGCCTGCTGTTCTGCTTCTGGAGGCATTCAGGAAGAATGCAAGTAGAAAGAAGACTGTATAGGTTGAATAGCATCAAGAAACATTGGAGAAGGCCATGAATACCTTTAAGCCTGTTCGGGGTGTGTGCGGGGATCCAGACGAGGCAGTGAATTACTGGAGTGGTTAGCAATGCAGCCACATAGAAACCAAGGCAAGGCTGTGATCTCCCAACGGCCCAAGATACCAGAAAAAAGCTCAAGAAAGAATGCAGATTGCCAGGGGGACTGAAGAATCCTGCATATAAACTAGGGACAACTGAAAAGCTGTGAGATCGGTCAGGAAGCACAGGGTAAGGTCATAGACTGAAACAACTCAGATGTCTGGTTTCACCATTTGACTAATAGAAGAAAGATGTGACCCAAGATAATCCTGCCTGCTTCTCCTTTGGAGTGCAGAACAGAATCCCTTTCAGTACTGTCTTAAAGCAATGAATGCTTCCTGCTGAACAACCAGTGCCATGTATGGAAAATAGCTATCTAGCCTATGTCATTGTATGTGTTTAAACTGGGCCTTGGAAACCACAGGAGGCTAGGAGAGGAAAATAATCTCTTTGGGAGAAGGGAAACTTTTTAAGGGCTAAGCATGCTGATGCAGGGAGACCCTTTGCCCCTCACAGCACAGTTACACGGCCTGTAGATAGCACTGGTCTTTCATCATGAGTTTAGAAAGCACTAATAGAGAAAAACAGCATGGAAAATGTGTTTTATGCAACACCTAAGCCCAGAGCACCGGTCCTAAACAGAGTAACATGGCCAATGTGTTTATAATTCACTGTGCTGACTGGCTCTGGAGCGATGCCTTGCTGTAGCCTGAGCAGAGCAATGGCCTCAGCTCCTCTCTGCAACCACAGTTTGCAGAAGAGACACTCTACTTGAAACCTGCTCTCTGCTGCACATCTTCCCTGGGGAACTCCGACTGGCACCAGCAGTGCATCTTCTCCCTCCTCACACAGCTCAGCCTCAGGAGATCCGTTCTGCAGCCTGCGTTTGGATAGGGAGGGTGGAGGTGAAGGAGATAAAGAGTTATTTTTCATAAGATCTGCTGCAGATGACTAAAACCAGCCAGGTTTCCAACCTCTTCCCTTTGTTTGCCTTAAGGTCTCTCAATTTCTGTATCAGGCTCTGGTTCAGCTTCCATTAGCACTTCCTCATCAACATCGTTAACAATGGTTTCCTCGCTGAGGGTATCACTAGGATTATACTTACTGCCAGAATCCTCTGGCACAAAATCACTGTCTGAGTCAGAGCAGAGACATAATTAACCCTCGTGGTACTTCTCTGAGGAATGAACTGAATACCTAATAAGATTTATGGGGCATCAAATTGATCCTGCTGCTAAGGAGAAAAGCATCCACTGGCTGATGTTAGCATTGCCACCGAGGAGTGAGGAAGCTCCTGTGTCAACACAGGAGACATCTTCACCTCACCTGTACATGGCCTGCATTACCTTAATTGTGTTATTACATGTCTAAACAGCAAACCACTTGTTTACTGCTCTGGCCCTGGATTAGATCATGGTTTCATTATCCAAAGAAAACTATCACTGTCAATGGATTCTCAGCTTGTTTGAAACTGGTCAGGCTGGAGTCAGGCAGGGCAAGGCTATCTCACTCAAATTTACCAGCATTCCATTTGCAAACACCCTTCAAACACTCCTGATCATATTCTCAGTCTCTAGGACTAGATTGATGATTCAACCTACAACTCCAGAGGCTGAAATAGAACTGCTGGAAAATTTTCCGCACATACAGAGAAGAGTGTTGCCCCACAGAAGAGAAATAAGAGTCAAAAGGAGAAATAAGAGTCAAGACTGATACAAACTTGCATGGGTTTGCTGTTTTCAACTCCAGAGACAAGAGCTTTACTTCCCTCCAAAACGTAATCAGTCACTTCAGTGGCAGACATTTGCAAGCAAAGCTAATTAACTTCCTAGGTCCAGAAGGATCCCCTCCCAAAAGCTGATAATAGGTCTCAGTGGGGTAGGAGAAGGATAGTACAGTCCTAGCTGGCTGGGAAGGATCTCTGGAGAAGTACATATCATACAGATTTCTGTCTGCAAAAACCAGTAGTCTGCTAGGATCTGGAAGCCTCAAAATCCGTTCACTTCTGCTGGGAATTCAGTTCAAAGCAGCTGCATCTAAATGTTGCATAGCAAATGCTACGCTGGCAAATCTTTCTTATGATTCTTGTTTTTAAATCAATAAGAGTAAACTCTACAGAAAAGGAGGTAGCTGCAGGGCAGCCACATTTACCCTGTTCAAAATACAAGTGAAAACAACCCTAAGGAAAAAAAATATTTGAAATATGCATATGCAGACACACTGCCCTGTCTCATCTCTTTGTGCTGCATAAGGGGCACACAGATGGGCTAAATCCTTATACAGAGAGATCTGGTACAGAGATTCCTTAGAAAACAGGCAGCTACCAAGCTACCATTCCCAGTTCCTCTTCCTCCCAGCCCCGAGCAGATAACAGGCAGGGAGAGGAGGAAGGAGGGTCAACATCAGGCTGGGAATTGCCTGAAGGCCCCTCATCTTTCTCCAAAGCCTATAATGATGAGAGTGGTATTTCCTCCTTCATTCACGTCCCTTGTGTATCTGTTTCTGGTATCTGTGTGACCTCTAAACTTCTGCCTCATCTTAAAGAAGGGGGAACTTTGCTATTTATTCCTGAAGCAGCAAGATCACTTCAACCTTTGACTTACTTCATACACACAATAAAAAATATAACGAGATCAGTAAGAGTTGCTAATGGAGAGAGAAAAACACCTCAGGAAGAATGCAACTGTTAGGACACATTTCAAATCTTGTTAGTAGTTATCCTTTCAACATAAAGTCGCAGCCCTGGCATGTCATTTATAAAGATGTTCTCCCTGTCCCCACTCCTACATGCCAACCTTTCAAGTTTTTAATTTACTTCAAATCTCATGTAAACACTAAACTTACAGATTTGAGGTTAAAATTCAAGCCAACTGAAGGGTCAGGTAAATACTTGCAAGCTCCATGACAAGGACTGCAACAGCAGCAGCATGTTGGAAGGGAGGAATCCCTTCCCAGCACAGGTCCCAGCTCTTACGTATGCTTTCTGTGGGCCTGCAAATCAAACATCTACACAAGCTCTGCACCAGACATCTAGAGAAAGAACATGTCATACTGTAACATCATACATAACACTATAACATCATACTGTAGACATCAGAGGAACATGTGTGCTTGCAAGTTGTTTCCAAAACTGGCAATGCAAATGGTAAGAATCCTCATAGACACTAATCTGACCATAATTTAGACCTTTACCTCACCAACTCTTGACCAAGGGCAAAGGCTCAAACAGAAGAGCTTGAGGAGCCAGCAGCTCTGGCATCCTCTTCTGAGGGCATGGGACAAGTTGCTGATTCAGATCCACTCCCCTTGCTCAGCTCGTCCTACTTCTTGTGGAAATGACCACCTCTTCAGCTCTGCCTGCAGCATGGCTCATGTGGACTCACCTGTTTTGGTCAACCTGAGCCAGAGTTAGCTTAAATGGATTAAATAGGAGGTTTCTGTTAACCCAGTTTGATTGAAGTGGGTTAAGGGGCACTCACACAAGCACCTCTGCAAACACATCATGAGAGGGCATTAATTCCTGGGAAAAGGCAATGACAAGTGGCTGGGACTGCTAAATCAAGAGTCCATTTGAATGAGGCCATGCAATTTCAGGGCCAGCATGGATTTACTTAGCAAACAGCAGAAGTCACTGTTTCCCACCCGCTGCACATTGCTGCTCTCACAACAGCACAGGGGGAAGAGGAAGTGTGCTACTCTTTTACTTCATCAAGAAGTCAGCAGGGTTCACCCACAAGGAAGGTTCAAGCTTTAGCATTTCAGCAGACTGGGAACTGCTCACATCTTCCTCTCTGCAGGCTGATCTGACAGGGAGGTAATTTCCATCTGATCTGGGCTGAAACATGTGGTTTAGAGTTAGAAGTTAACTTAGTTAAAGGTATTTAAAGCCCTTCTGCCCAGATGTAGTTATGGGGAAGGTATCACCGGAAGCATCTAATCTCACTTGCCTGTTGTGGTGATTTGTACTCTTCAATTACATCAGCCATGGCAGCATGAGTATCACAGGTAAACCACCCTTAAGTCATGCCTATCAAATAAAAAGCTTTTCTATTTAAAGATTCATGTAAGAAATCAATGTGCTTTCAGTGTGTGCCAGCAGATGATCAAACTCCATCTTAAGCATGCTCAGAAACTTCACGTGACAGTGATAGAAAATCTATGAGCAGTTAATGCTAACAGTGTCTGTCTCCTTTCAGAGTGCTTCAAAAGCCAGCTCATGAGCTGGCTACCAGATGTGTTCTCCTTTTCCCTGAAGGCCATCATGAGGACTGCTATTTCATTCTCAAATCTCAACAGTCAATGACATGACAGAATAGAGTCTGCTCTCTAACATATGTCTCTTGCATGACAGCACATTAATTTGAATATGTTATTATGCTGAAGGGACTAAACTGACCACTTAACAGGAAGGGACACATCTTTCTAGCTATCAAAAGCAAATAGCTTAACTAGAACGCTGTCAGAACAGCATCCAAAAATGAAAAGGCAGTTTCTATTAACACCATGCTGGCAACAGGGCAATATGCAGGGACAGCTCTCTTGCAGGTGTAATGGCTACTTACATGCACATATGTAAACTCCCTAACATACAGGAAGATTCGATTAGACCATATTAAATGACAGGATTTTTTTTCCTAATGGTTAAAGCAAACTGGGAAACAATGCTGCCTTTTGGAAGGTTATGGCTAAAATGTATGGCAAGTGTGGATCATGGTGTTCCCAAGGCTGCAGGCTCCCCAGGGATGTGTTTGCAGCGTGTTTCCTTTCACAGGAGCAAGAGCACTGGGGAAAAGGAATGAGGATAGTACCAGGCACCCAGGTCTCATCCTGACTTGAAGCTGTGATTTGACCGGGACAGTCACTGACCAGGACAGGGCCCCAGAATTGTGCTGTCCAAATACAGCCTTTACTATCACAAACAACATTTTAACAACCAAGTGACACCAATACTTCATTATCCTGTTATGACAGTATAAGTCTGAATCACTTGATAAGATGCTTGTGAGCAAGAGAAATAGAAAATCAGCATTGATGTAATTAACTATGTATGGCTTAACCTGGCCAAACCATTAGCCAAGCTGTTTAATACATGAAACCCATAGAAAGGAGCCCTATGTTTTGTTCCTTTAGGAGCTGTGGAGTGAAAACCTGTGGCTCAGTTTGGCATGTTATAACCCATCCAGGAGCACGAACTGCTTCTGACTGCAGCCTCGGTTCTCATGGCTACTGAGATTCAGAAGCCAGTGAGATGTCAAAGACCTCAGATCTTGCTGTACTAAAGAGCTATCTGCATCTTTATGCACAAAAATACCCTTTCAAAGGAAAAAATAACCCCTTGTGATTGAAGTTTGCATCAGTACAAATCCCAAGCTGTTTTAGACCATATACACACCAGAATGGAATGTATAATCACCATGCCCATGCCTTCTCCTCAACTTTACTGAGGGCTGGGTTGAAGCTAGTTTGAAAGAAATTACTGTATCTCCTTCTTTAAGCATTAAGCATTCCTGGCAGAAATCCTTGCTTTATAACTAATTCCTCATTAGCACTCCTTTAGACCTGTATAACTGCACTGACTTTATGCTGCTCCTGGTCCAAGAAAAGGATTATCATCTCAGCACCAAAGTCTGCTCTTAATTAAACTGCTGCAGATATAGAAAAAAAATCTACTGAAATAAATGGAATGGCTCTAGATTTACAGCAGCATAAGCAAGATCAGAGTTTGTCCTATTGTTTCCCATCAAATCCATAATTTAGCATTATAAGGCATAGTGCTCTATACAAACTTCTTTTAGCTGGCAGGACCAGCTTGTTTCACCCACCAGTAGTATGCCACGGTGGCAGACAACTACTTTAATGAATTTAATACTCTTTTATCTGAATTCCTTATGCAGGAAAGAAAACTACATTTGCAAATAAGAATATGGCACCTGCTTTAGCCTGAATAAAAGCATGAATGTGAAGAACAGGAAACCAAATATCTCACCCTGAGTGATGCTGAGCAGCTGCAACTTCCATGAACTTTATATGAGTTGCAAGAACTCAAGATCTCTGTGCATGGTATTTTAGTACATAATGCAAGGTCTTTTTCTGCTCTTTTCTTCCAGTTTGTCATTTATGCAAAGGAAGACACTAGATAAAATACTAAAGAAATTACCGTGTGGAATCCAGATGCCTGAACGTAACTATACAAAGCAGAACTTGCAGTGGCAATGCATGTAGAAGCTTGATCAAAGAGAGATCACTAATCATGTACACACAGGTTGGATGAGGGGAAAAGGCCTGAGGAAAAACCGCATGAAAAATCTTCATTGCACAGTAGCTACATTATTGCTTCATAGCTTTTTATGGCCTTAAATCCAAGCTAAAAAAGACATTATCTAAGGTGGTCTGGGTGATGCAGCAAGGATATACAAGGGGAGGCTGAGGAAAGGGTAGCTGAGGTTTTGCAGCATTCCAGATTTCACTTACAAGTGATGGAATGGCTGTTAAGATCACTGGAATGATTTCTTGCATGAGGAAAGCAGGAACTCAAGAAAAGAAAGCAAGATAAGTATGTATGTTTTAGCAGAATTCTTCCTAACTACTAAATTATTATTGGCTGCAAACCAAACACTCCACAGTGATAAACAACTGTTCATTTTATTTCACCAAACAAAAAGCCCATTGAAAGATTTCTACTATTACTGCATTCACTGGAACTCTCTTGGAAAATACAGTTTTGGACATACATCAAATACAACTTTCAGCTGAATAACTGCAGTGGCCTAAGTTACTTTTCAAACATGTCAAGAAAATGTTCTGTTCTCCAGGCAAGAGGAGAACAACACAGTGAAGCAGCGCACTAACTATAGGTATCAGACATTCCCCAAGGCTCAGAAATAGCTTCTCCTTTTAATTGCCAAGATTTCAGCAACTGGCCTTGTTTTCGGGAGAGCTGGAAGAGGGGGACAGTTTCACACACAGACCCCATTTTTGGTGGCAAGCCAGCAAAAACAGTAGGAATCCCCATATCCTGCCTTGCCACCAAAAAAAGGTATGTTTCCAACAGCTGTGTCAGCACACCAGTACATAGGGCCACACAGTAAACTGGAAAAACGAACCCATCTGGGTTAAGAAAAAAGTGTTACTAAAACCGGTGCTGCTTTTAATGCAAGCACTGGTTTGATCCCAGTGCAGAGTTACAAACAGCTGTGGCAGCACAACCGTGGGGCCATAGGTGGCGGTGGTGGCAGGGAAGACGAAATCCTTAAGATCTGCAGCCAGGAACAGGCTGTGCAGAACTGTGTATCAGGCTGTACATAAATGTCGCAGTGACACATCACATTTTCTTCAGAGGTAAAGCCAATTATGAAATCCCTCTCTGTGCTCTTTGTCCTGGCTGCTGCAGTTTGTCACCTCCCAAGTTGTGCATATCTTAAACTGGATCACAGAAACCATCTGGGTTAAGGAAGAAGAAATATCAAAAAGGGTTTGTTTTCTAATCTTGCCCTGTTGCATTAGCTCAGCTGCAGAAATTGTGAATTACAGGGCTAATGACTGACCATTTGCAAGCTCCTAAAATAGCTCTTGTGTCAAAAGAGCCATAAAAGATCCAGAACATTTGAGTCAAAAATCAAAATCCTATAAAAATCAATCAACCCTAAGGTGCTTCTGAGTGGACAGCCCCAAATTGGAGGCAGAAAATGTCTGTGTCCAACTTGAAAACCCAGATCCAAATTTGATGAGTAATGGTTCTATGAAATGTTGTGCTCCCCACACTTTCATTTTCATGTATTTACATCCCCCATGTGTCCGTAAAACACTGCCAAAAGCAATTCTTGCTCTGCTGTTACAAATGGCTACCCGAAGCAGTCCCTCCCTATTAGGTTCTGTGAATAATTGTTTTAGGCTCTTTCAATACATCAGTCACCTTTAATCAGAATCTGAAAGACATCTCTTACGTTTCTGAAGCTTGGTTCTCACACTCAGCAGCATCTAAACTCTGTGAGCAGTTCTGGAAATTAAAAAGCAAGAAACTTTTAAGCCTTTCCACTGTTCATAGCCTCCACTCATTGGTGCAACACCCTTTACCAGAATTGTTTAGACCATGTTTGTAACACCCACAAGTCACAATGTATTAAAGTTTGGCAGTCTGGTTACTGCAGACTAAAGTGGATCCCCACAGTAACAATTATGTTCTGCTTTACTGACTCAGGGAAACTCATTCTAGTTTTTCTCCCTTTACCTCCCATCAGCCCTTTCATTTCTATGCCACGTTTCTTCATTCTCCTTTGCACCTATTGTGTCTTTTGTGGTCAAAAACCCTACAGCTACTATTTCCCCATGTTGCTACTGGAGGCTTACACACAGACCTGCCCTAAACTTTCCTGTTCACTTGTTTGGCCACACCACTGAGGATTGCCCAGTTCAGTAAAGCTAACTCAAAGTTGTGAGTCACTGTCAGGAGCTGCTGGGCTTCCAGTGTGTCCCTATGAAATGAGGGTTGCAATTGCAATTGTAATTGCAGGGGTTACACAAGCTGTGTAACGTGGTCAGAGCTCAGCACTGTGGCTGGCTACAACCATCGTGCAATGAAGGAACAGAAAGCACAGGTCACTTCAGGAAACAGGATTTTATAACCTAACAGGAGAAATTGGGGATTTTACCCCTCATTTCTCTTTTGAAATGAATTTCAGTCAGTTTTACGTAAATATGTTGCACACACACATATTTGAAAAGGAGTGCTCTCCAAGATCTTTACAATATCACAACTTCGGATCTTTCTGAAACCAGTAGTTTCACTCCCAAGCACCACCTCAGCACTCCTCTGAAAGGCTGCAGCGGCCTAGGCAAGCCGGAGAGCTGCTCTCAAATACCCTTTCTGTTCAACATGGACACAGCCTCCAGCCTCACAAAGGACCTTCCAGCTGGGAAAAGCAGGACCACATCCAGCTGTAGAAGCCAGCCGAGATAACCTCACGCTCGGGGCCCGCCTGCCTGGGCTGGCCCGGGGCACTGCCCTCACCTCTCCCCGGGCCCTCCTCACGAAGCCAGGCCACGACGCTGGTCCACCCGAGCCTCCAGCCCCTCTGAGGGGCAGCCACAGAGGCTTCCCGCACCCGACCTGTGGAGCCCCACAAGATCCACCTCACAGACCGTCCCACCTCCAAGCCACCTGCTGCTCCTCCTCCGCCGGTGGCGGCGGGCATCGAACCCTTAACTCTCTCCGGCATCCCGCCGCGCCTCGCCTTCTCCGCTCGCGGTAGGCCCGGGGCGCAGCGGCTGTGTGGTGAGGCGGTGGCTGCGGCGGTGGCTGCGGCGGTCTCGGTTCGTGTCCTGTGGCTGCCCAGGGAGGCAGGCAGGCGGGCGCTGAGCCCACGCCGGGCCGTGGAACCGGCTGTGGGGCGGCTTTCCAGGCAGGATGCGTGTCCCCGGCGGGCCGCGGACCCGTGTGCGGCGTGTGGCGGGACCTGCAGGTGTGCCCAGGGTGGTTGTGGCCTGCACCGGGCAGGCGGGAGGCAGCAGCCTCATGTAAGACCGCCAGATCGCGCGTAGAGTACGGCGCAATAGGTGGTGTTACTGAGGTGCGGGCCTCGAGAACGGCACCTCAGAGACGTGCTCATTTACAGTGTGCCTCTGAGTTAGAACTGGGATTACGAGTTTTGCGGAATGAAAGGTGTGTCGGGAGTGGGTTTGGTTTATGAGATGAGAACCTTTAAGACTGCATCATTTGAATTCGTCTTTCTAAAAAGTTAAAGCATTCGTTAGGTCTTATGTAGTGATGCCTGCAGTGCCTTTGCAGACGGGAAGGTGCTTGCTTTCTAAAGAGTAATTGCTCTAAGAATATTCTTGCTGTATGACTGCATTTTGGTTTTGGTAACTTTTTCAGGAATGTAGTTTGTGCAACTGTTCACAGTAACTTTAAGTATTCAGAAAAAGTGCTATAATTTAGCCAAAGAGCAGCACAAAAGGCAGTGAGGAACTCATGCTTGAGAAAACATTAGGGAAAAAAAGACCTAGTTTTCTTCACCAAAAATAAGAGAACATGGAGACACCTTCAGAAGTAGTTTGTAACAGTGGATTCCCCAATGCTGGGCATGTTTTAAGATTCGTCTGAACAGGGTGCTGGGACATCTAGTCTGGGTCATGCTTTGCCTGGAAAGATTGGACTAGATGATCTCTCAGATCTCTTCCAACCTGGTGTTCTATGATTCTATGATCTGTCTTTAACTAGTGTAGGTGATGACTTCATATGCAGTTGCCACTATCTACTGACAGTAAAACTGTCTTGTTTTACCTTCTTATGCTCTGTAATAGTCAACGAAATGAAAGACAAGGGATGTTGCTGCAGACAGGAGTTCCTCTTCCCCTTTTCTGCAGGGGCCTCCAAAGGCAATCCCTCCCCATCCATGACAATAAACTTGTCTTGTATGAAGGAGTTTATGTAGGCTTCAGAGTTATGAGTACGGAGAACAAGCCTGAGGAGCTTTTGTGTGTAACTTGGCTTGTCAAGGAGCTGAGGGAAGAACAAGAATCGTGGGAGAGAGTGCATGTTCTCCATGGGCCAGTAAACTCAGTAGTGAATGGTCCTGTCTTTTGTGGGAACAAGCTATCTATCAAGTCCATGTCTGCTTGTGGCAGCCTCTTTCTTTTGGAACAGTAGGAACTCTCAGTGAAGAGTTGAATCTTGAAAGCAGTTAATTGGAAAGAAGTTCTTCAGTCTTCTGATTTTAATTACTTAGAAAGTGTTCCTCTTTGTATCTTCTCTTTCCACTTGCAAAAACATCAGAACACTTCAAATCTGTCTGTAGGCAGTGGTGCAGCTATTGAAATAACTGTGGTGGCTGGAAATATGACTGGTTTACATATCAGGTTAGGTATCATAGAAGAAAAAGTACTACTGTTAAGCTTACCTCACTGAGTTAATCCCTTTCAAGTCTTCATTTAGACTTGATTTTAGATTTAGACTTTTTTTGTGTGTGTTTATAAGGTTATAAACACAAGCTTCCAGTTACTTCTTCTGAAGTGTCTTGTGTTGCCACACCTCCTGTGGTTCATCCTGCCTGTCACTGAGGTCTCTGCAGTTCTCCTTGTTGTATTTACCATGGTTTTGAACATGTCTGATGTGAAGTTTCTGATGCTGCTGTAATACTGGTTTAATATGTTAGGCAGGGAAATGTGATGGTTCAACTCCCACATTGTCCTGGCTGTGGGATTAGTGGTCACCATGGAGATGAAAATATGAAGCAGTACATATTTATAATAAAAGTTAGTCTGAATGGGCAGATTACCTTCAGGTATGCTCTTAGAATTGTTAGCTGTGGACCTTAATTCTTACAATTTGTCATTTCAGGTGCGGGTTGTTCTCAAATATCGCCACTGTGATGGGAACCTCTGTATCAAAGTCACGGATGATGTAGCTGTAAGTACAGAATATATTCCTCTTTCAGGGCTTATTGTGCCTCTCACAGACTTGCATTTTGCTGTCAGTCAACTTGAGACCTCTTGGCTGTTGCCTTCAGAGTGCCTGACTGTTCTCTAAACTTGTGCTCAGCCTTCCTTAGTTGCTGTGTCTGTGACTGACACTGACCTGTGGTTCAACTCTGCACAGTCCAGGAAAAGTAACACTTCAGTGTCCTTCACAGGTGTCAGCATAACTCAGGATTTTAGGAAAACAAGCACTACAAAAATCTTGCAAGCTCTCTCTATCTGAAAATGCTTCATGGAGTGACATTGGTGACTTCTGCTGAAGCTTTTCAGGAGCATCTTCAAACACAGGTGTCTAGTAGTGTGAGTGTGGCCCTTTTCATTTGCTCAGAGTGGTGACAACTTCCAGCCATAGGTTAAGCTCCTTTTTGGTGATTTTGAGACAGTGGAGTGGTGATGAGACTGAAAGACAAGATTCCATTGCAGTTCAGAGATCCCATTTTCTGAAATGCTGCCATGGTGTTCGGTACTCATTCAGTGAATACTGGAACATACATGCAATATGGAATTCTGCACTGTTCTTCCCAGGGCTGTTCAAGGAGGTGGAGCAGCTGTGCTTACTGGTTGCTTTTGTTCTAAATCGCCTGGAAGGGCACTTTGAAACATTGGGGTGGATGGGGTTAGGGTGGTGGGCATTGGTGTATGTGTGCTAATGTACATGACAGTGCCAGGTTCTTGCTGCTAGTGATGTTGTAGCCAAGTTGTTTTTCTGCAGTTCAGGGTAAGCAACAGTAGTCTGCCCTTCTCTGATCTTTAGACGTGGAAAAAGTCAAATTTCTTCTTTCTAGGAAAAGTAGCCTGGCATGATATTCCAATAGCTGTGAGAGATGTGGAACTCCACTTCTTGATAGGGTGATAGGGCTTGACATGGGTGAGATGTTGAGTTCAGGGCACTGATAACAGGGGGAATGGGGGCAGTTTAGTTGAAATCTTCCATACGGGAAGTTGGAGTAGGCTGGTTCATGACTGTGAACTCTTTTCAGTTGCAGGCTTTCTTCCCTGCTTCCAGTCAGGGAAAGACTCTCCACTGGGAGATGGCGGGGGATTGGTTTAGTTTGGGATTTTGGGGGGGGCTGCCTTTTTTCTAAAGGCAAGAAGGGAAGTTTTCTTTGCTTAATCTGTAGAACTCATACGGTTGAAGGAAAAAAGAAACTGTCTCTAACTTAAAATAGGAATGTAATACTGGCAAAGTCACTGTGTTCACAGCACTGAGGAATGGAGTATTATGAGTTTTTTCACTGTTAGATCAGCCTGGGCAGTCATACTGAGGCTGTACAAATATAAGGAATTACTTAGCAAAAAAAACCCTAAGCAGTTTTATTGTAAGTCACTATTGCTTGTCCCTTTTGCATTCACAGACTTGTCATATCAAAGAGTTCCTTTTTATCTTAATCAGATGCAGTGTTCCTTATTTAGGCCTGTCTTACATTTTGCCTAAGGGAAGGGATCCCCAGCAGTGAGAAATACTGATTTTGTGTCACTGGCAGTGTAACACCAAGGACTGTGAAAGGCAAGATAAACTTACTTCCAGAATACAGTGAAATAGGAAAGGAATTACAGATTTAAAATCTGGTTTTGTTTTTTAGAGATCACAAACAGGAGTGTCTTAAAGACAGCTTTAACCCTAAGTTTTAGCACCTTCTCTGGGAGAATAAAAAACAGGATAAATCATGAGCTTCCCTATTTTCAAAATGGAAGGTGTGAGCCTTTCAAAGAAACTTGTGTCAACACAGATGTGTTTTAAAACAAGGTAGACTAGATGTTGCTGCTGCTGCTGATTGGTAATAACATGCCGCAAACGAACATTTAAGTACTTGTTTTATGTGTTCCAAGCATAAATATCTTGCAGCTATAAACAGGATAAAACCAGTTTGAGTGAAATCTGATGTGAATCAACTTTTTCTTACAGTGTTTGCTGTATAGAACAGACCAGGCACAAGACGTAAAGAAGATTGAGAAATTCCACAGTCAGCTCATGCGACTCATGGTGGCGAAGGAATCCCGCAGTGCTGCCATGGAAACAGACTGAACTGCTGCAAATACAATAAGTGCTCCCGTCATATTTCACTGGAAGAAGGTATCTCTTGGATTTGAACGAATACTGGGACAGGAGATGCTTTCATGGACTAAGTGGACTGATGGCGAGTCTGCAGCATTTCCCCTCCCACCCTCCAGGCTCTGCTTTGGAAAACTAGGGAAATAAATGCTTTCAGTTGAAAGCTTATATTTATTTTGGGGAATTGAACAAGAAACTAGTCTTACCCAGTAGGTATGCTAAGAAGACAAGTAAATATTTAAAATCTATAGTACTTTAATCTGAATTTGATGGGCCACAAGCTTATTTCTGGAAAGTAACTATTTCATACAGGTTTCATTGTGTTCCTACGTTATGCTGGTATATTTGCACAGTGGGAAGGTGTATTAACCTGACTAGTACTGTAGCATGATGACTGGATCTAATAAATATCTACATGAATGATACACATCAGTGGGGTTTAGGAGAACAGATGTTTTCTGCACTGCAGTGTTAAAATTGCCATTTTCTATTAGCACTGTCATTAGCAAGACTTCAGCTTTTACTATTGATCTTGGTCATAAGCTGTGCATTATCTGTGATGCAGTTTGTAGAACTCTTACATTGTTTAAATAAAACTTCCGTATTTTAAAAATGGAAGTAGAATTTCGCCTAAACATTGCTAGAGATGGGTGAGAAAATGGGAGTTTCTTTTCTGCTTATGAAAATATTAAAGAGTAGTGGCTTTTTTCCAGACTTGGGACTATTTTAGACTAGCCAGGGGACCTTTTCCCATCATTGCTTCAGGCATTGTTGAAGTATATCAGCAAGACAATTTCTGGAAGCTCTTGCCTGTTGTATTAATAGAAAAAAATGCAGCCAAACACTCCAGCTTCCTTATTTTAGCAGTTTGCAAACTGCATTTTCAGATATTATATGTGGCAGATGGATGTCAGTCAACTGAATCAATGGCTGAAAACCAGCTTAATAAACACTTAAAATACCACTGTCAAAAACGGACCAATGCTTCTGTGGTTTAGACTTGTTTTTCACTGGTACCTCTGGGAAGGTGATGGAAGGCTTTTTGCTGGAAATCCCAGTAGCTGAAATGGAACTTGCTTTGACTAGTTCTTGCATACTTAAAACCAGATGAGTATTTTAATGAGATTAGCTTATTGGCATAACTAGACTTTTCCAGGACTAATGTTTTGGGTTAAACCAAGCCACAAAAGTCTGTAGTGGCATTTATGTAACAAAACAATCGACTGAAATAGCTACCTGCTGTCACATAAAAATAACTGAGCTACTTGGAAGCAGTGGAGTTCCCACATTTGCCAAAGGCTTGGAAAAAACTCCAGGCTTGAATATTGCATTAGAGCACCCTTTTAACTGAACATATGACGATGCATATTGTTGGAATAGAGCTAAATTCCCAGTGAAGACTCGCATCCTAGTCTACAGGAGTGACTGGTATGTATGTAATGGTTTTGGGTTTGTATTGGCTTTTGAAATACAAATAAATCCAGAGAGAAGGTAAAACTTTGTTTGAAGTTAATAAAGATACTGTAATAGTGAGCATTTTCCTTGATGCTCCAAATTATTTTCCTAATGTTTGCAATATAATATATTAAGTAGTTGAATCACTTTTGTCTGAAGTACTGCTCTGTGCTATGAATGGTCCCTACACAAAGTCATGCAAAGATTTAAGCTGTTAAACTGGCAGGTGAAAAGGCTGCAGCTGTTATGGTGTAGTTTTTGGATCTCTTATAAAATGGTTTGGCATGTAGATGTCTTCTGTGAGCTGAAGTACAGAAAGGCTGGATTGATCTTTTAAGGTCTCTTCCAACCCAAACCATTCTCTGATGATGATACTTGCTTATGCTTGGAGGATACAGTAAAGAGGGAGAGAAAGAAGACTCTGGGCAGACTTAGTGTGTGTATATGTGTGTACACAGACATATGTGTATGTGTATATATATATATATATATTTAAGCAGGTTTTAGAAGGGGGGTACTGTTGTCCAGTGGAGATGGGGATGACAGTACTATGTAGTAGAGTAGCGGCTGTCAAGCAAAAGAAGCAGGGAAATGGATTTCTGTTTTTCTGAATTCAGAGATTATTTCTGTAAAACCATAAGGAAAGACTAATGCTACTTTTGTATGAGATGTGTTGTTCAGCTTGTTCTCCGTATACGCAGAAAAACTAGGGTGGTTCTGTGCAGTCAAGAATACCAATAAATCTACTGCTTGAAAAGAAAAGAAAAAAAGCTTTTGGAAACAACTGGTGCTTCTTGACTGTCCTGGAGTTTTCAGCAACTTCAGTAGTGTGTGTGAGCTCAAAGCTCTGCTTTTTTTGCTCTTGAGGGTGCATATGTACACTGATCACTTCCCTGACAAACCTTTAAGTCCATCATATTGCAATACTCAAATGTGGCCATTGGTATGTGATGAAAAACCCAGCTTGATGTGGTTGCTTATGCCAAAGGGGTGACTGGATGCTCTGCGTGTGAAGCACTGAATTTGGCAGCCCAGCATGTGAGCAAATGCTTCTGATCACCACGTGGGAGTTTGTGCCAGTCACAGGCACAAACAGGAGCAGATGGGCTACGTGTGCTGCTAGAAACAGGTAATCTTTGAGAAGGGGAATGATTAAAAAGGACCTTTTTGCTTGCTGTAGCTAATTTTGTTGCTGCATGTTAGTTATCTTCAGTAATTGCTCTGTTTTGTGAGAACAGTTTAATAAAGAATATTGTTCTTGTTATTGCACAAAGAAATTGGATTAGTTTACCCATGGAATTTATTCTGGTTTTCTGGTGTTCTCACTTCCCGGATTCTCTGAGTGCCTTTAATTAAATTCTTTCTTTTTGCATAGCACTTAAGCTTTGTGTCTCAAATCTTCTGTGCACTACTATCACTTCTGTTTTCCTTAAGGGGTTTTAACCCTGATCTTCTACAGTGTAGTCTGTTCTGTAAAGTGTATTCTGGGTTACATAAAGATCCTTAAATTATCTGTAGAAGTGAGACTTTTGATGACAGGTCTTTGATTTAGAGATCCTTATGGAAGGGGCCTGTGTTTCCACTTATGTCCCGACCTGACACTTCTAAGAGTGACAGATTTATTCTGTAAAATTGGATGCTTTGGTACACAGGTCTGTCACAATGGGAAGTGGAACTGAAGCCAAGCAGGTGCGTTTAAAAATGTTTTAACTTGTCAAAATAATTACATTTTATCTCTGTAAGTTCCTTCCTGCAGTATAAAAGTGGCTGTCAATATTTTGCTATAATAAATGGGAAGAAAGCCTGCTTTCTGCCAGATGTGATTAAGACTTACAGAATCACCAGGCTGGAAGGGACCTTAAAGCTCATCCAGTTCCAGTCCCCTGCCACAGGCAGGGACATCTTCCACTAGAGCAGGTTGCTCCAAGCCCTGTCCAACCTGGCCTTGAACAATGCCAGGGATGGGGCAGCCACAGCATCTCTGGGCACCCTGTGCCAGCGCCTCAGCACCCTCACAGTAATTAGTATGTTCCTAATACCTAATCTAAATCTCCCCTCTTTCATCTTAAAGCTATTCCCCCTTGTTCTGTCACTAGGGGCCCTTGTGAAAGTCCCTCTCCAGATTTCTTGTAGGCTTAGATGATACCACAGGTTGCTGTTAAAAGATGACGTTATCTGGAAGCCCTCATACTACAGGCAGAACAAATCCTCTCCATTCATCTTAGAATCATAGAATCATTTAGTAAGGATGGTAACAAGCTGTTATGCCTGCAGTGCACCAGTGCTTTTTTCACTTCTGGCTTTATGGGAAAAAATGATACTGTAACTACCTTTTAAGTGAAGTTTGAGATCTAAAGTAGAAAAATGAATATAGAGCAAATAGATGTGTTTTTTCTGTATAATTTACTCTCATCTAGACTGCAGCTTCTGCACAAGTCCAATTTCCTTCAAGAGTCTGTGAACGTTAGTGGGTGACTTTAGGGAGTAGAAGCTTAGCTGAAAACAGTATTCTTCTTTGTACAATATGCTCTGTGCTAAGGAAACTTTGAAATTAATTGAATGGAACAAAGCTGTTTTGGTGAAGTGTATCTTGGGAGTCTTCTTGTAAGATAACTTTTTAAAGGAAACTGAAGAACTAATCCTAGTTTTTTGCTCAAGTTATTAATGATTACTTCTCAAGACATGGGGTGTCAGTTCTGAAAAGCTGATACCACTTTAAAGGTAGATGCTGCATGACTCAATACAAATGTTTGTTTATGAAGATTTTATCTTTTATAAAGGCTTTGAGAGTTCAAAGTTTAAATACAATCTACAGTTGAATTGTCTTTGTTGCTGGGGATGACAAAAACACGCCTTTCATCTCTTACTACTTTTACCATAAGTAAAAGACAGGCTTCCAGATGAACCTACCCACCTTTCTGCTGGGCTGAGTTGCTATGCGCTGAAGGCAGGTGTAGACTTTTGAGTTTATAGTATTGTTAGTTTTAAGATGAGAATGATGCCACAGTATTTCAGAGGCAGATTAGTTACTCAGCAAAATACAAAACATGGTAGCTTGCTAAGCCCTGCTGATTATGCAAGCTAACAGCCTAAATGTTCCCAAGAGAATGTGGGCTTAAAGTGGACCATGCCTGTGGAAACTGAGCAAATAAAACCATGGTCACAGGATGATAGCAGAGTTAACTGCCTTTGTGCAAGTACAGGCCCTATTGTTGAACAATCTTTGCTTCTGGTGAAGGCAGTGCTTATTTTCTGTGCCAAAGCTAGTTATAGGTGTGAGTCCTCTAATGGGAACGCAATTACTTTCTGACCTTCTAGAAGTATCTTAAGTAATCAGTGCAATTTCTGAGTGATCTTAGGTGGAAATAGTCTAATAGCATTGTACTCAGCCTGTAAGTACTCCTCATACAGGAAGTGTGAAATGTCAGTGTTATAAAACTAAAGAGTATGGTGCTTCTCTTAATGTTGGTGTTTATGAAAGTGTTTTCTATTTAAATCAAGATCAGCTCTGTGGATGTTTTGCTTTGTTTTTGTAGCAAGTTTTGATTTTGTGCTCACATTCTTTGCCTCCTTTTTTGGGGCAGTTTTTAGTCATTTTATTAGAACTTAAACCACCAGTTGTACCGAGAGGTCTGGGAGAGATTGAGTTTTGTGTTTTTATTTTCTTTGAAGTTCTGTTTGCATGTTGGGTTCATGTTTTGTCTAGAAGAAGTGGTATCTGTTCATAAAAGGACTAGTCTGTATTGTTCTGCTGCTACTGAGCAGAATCTTCCTGAGTACAGGCATGTGTTTACAGCAAGATTCTAGAGCTTCTTGGAGAGGAGGCTGAGTTGTCTGGACACCTACTGAATAGCTTTACTGGCTGATAGTGAGCAGGTGGGAATTTGCTTCTTGCATTGGCTAGCAGAAATACGTATTTTAACTGGGTTGCTCATGCATGTAAAGACAGCCATCTATAATACAGTTCTGCTATCATTATGTGGCTAAAAGATGAAAGGCTTGCCTCAGGGCTCTGACAAATGAGCTCTGGCAAACTGTGTGTGGCTTAAAGATGCTACCTCCCAAAGGCATCTGCTCTTTTCTGGAGTCAGCAGGCAAGAGGGTGAACTAATGCCTTAAATGTGTTCCTGTGAAAGTGTCTTACTGTAAACTGCCATAAAGGATACGTTTTAAATCTGGGGGCAGGAAGGAAACTGACCTTCTCAGTGAGTGATTGACAGCTGTGTTTTTTTATTAAACACATTGGCTGTGGTGGTGCTGGCCTGTGAACAAGATTCACTAGGGATTATTTGTTTGTGCCCAGAGGCAAGCTTTTCCTCTGTGTTGGTCACACAGCAGACCCATATAACATGACTATATTTAAACATGCAGAGAACCAACCATGTTTTAACAGAGCAAACAGCTGCTTTGCAAATAGCTTCTTAACCACTGCAGCATCATTGATCATCTAATGAAACTGCAAGGCCTAGGATTCCATAGTCCATATAACAGCTGGTTGCTGGTCCCTGTTGCTTCTGTTACTCTGATTCCAGTGTGCCTCAGAGCCTCAGCTGAACCTTTTGGATGTACAGTGCATCAGAGAAGTCCTTAATGTTCTGGAGAGCTGCCAGTTTGGTTATTCTGCCTGGTTCTGTGCTGAAGTGGCTTCACAGAAGGTCAGATGGGTGCTAGAGAGGGTTAGGGTTAGGAGGGTCAGAACAATAGGAACAAAAGAGCCAGCAGTTAGACTTACTTAAGCTGCCATGGAACCCCAGCCTAAATACCTTGCATCTTGTAACTTCCCTGACTTGCTTGTAAAAGCCTCCTGTCCGTCCCGTTAAATGCTGTGTAATGTACATGCCATACAATAGTTACCTAAAGATTCAGTATGTCTGAATGTATTGTTCTATAATGCTACAGAAAGTGTGGGACTAAAGACTGTAGATGATACTCTCCCTAATGGCCTGTAGCACTCTGGTAGCCTCTCAAATGGAGTAACCAGAATTGAAGACACAATACAACGTGAAGATTATATTATGGAGTTTTTTTACAAAACTGTGGTGTAACTCTTAACATTCTTGAAGGGCTCAGCATGTAGGAAAGTGTATGGACTGCCATAGTAACCACTCTTGTGCAGCAGATCCAAACCAATACATTCTGAAGGTGCCTCCAGAATACATCCAGGTGGCTGAACCTTGAAACACAAACCCTGAAACACCTACTGTGTGTGATTTCATTGGGGGTGAGGATGGGTTATCTTGATTTCATGATCAGTTTTCCTTCCCTGTTCTAACTTCTCTGTTAAGCTTCCTTCTTTTCTGGCTCTTCAGTCCTTTCTTCTTCACTTGTTTTAAACTTATTCTTCAGACATGTTCGTCTTCCTCTATAGAGTTGATAATGGTGACTTTTTGGTTTGCTTGGGGGAAGACGATTGTTATGCAGTTGCATCTTCACATTCTACTTGTGGGCGTTAATAGAGGATTTTGTTCTCAAATCTGAGCTTTGGTAGAGGAAGATTCTCCATTGTCACACTTGCCAAGAATACATGTGTACATGTCACAGAAGCATTAATAATAGACTACATGACCACTTCTTTATCCAATAATATAATCCAATAGTATAAGTATATCCAATAGTATAAGAAAATATTTTTTTTGGCTATCAAAAAAGTACTTAGGCTTCAGCAAATAAGAAGATCCTTCTGCTTGTGAACCAGAAGCATCTTATGGTCAGTACCATTAAAGCTCAGCTGAAAAACTAGTACTTAATGATTGGCAATTTAAGAGTGTTAACACCCCCAGGAAGACATACATATACATAAGAGTGGTATCTCCACCGCAGGAACTTTGAACTATCCTGTCTGCTTCATGAAAGAAAGAACTGGAAGGCCCTAAGGAGAGCCTGGATGACTGAAGATGCCTGTTTTAAGAACATGGGACAAGCTGGATGAAGTATGAAATTACTTCTTTAACAAGCTGGAGAGGCTGGAGTTACTGGCTAGCTAGAGTTTGGAGCTGGCATTGTTATAACATTTTTTCTATCCCCTATTTGTTATTTTTCATTAACTAAAATAGTCAAACACAGAATCTGTATGGTAGCTGTAATAAAGTTATGACAGTGCGACATAATGCAGTTGCATTTCTGTCATCCTATAAAGGTTATGTTTTACCATGAAACACAGTCGTATCTATATGTGTGTGAAATCCCCGTGGTCCTACAGCAGCGAGATGGGTTGCTACTAACACTTTTGTTGTCTAAAACAAAGCTGTGTGGACCTGCTGGTGAAGACAATTGCCTAAGTAGGGGTAAAACTCCCACCCTAGCATGTTTGGGGTGGAAGAAGAAAACAGGAAAGCTGTACTTACGGAATGATTTATGCACTTGTTGCTTTAAGACATTTAAAACATTACATTTAGCTACTAATTGCTGCTCACAGCAACATGGCATGAGAACTGCACCACATACTCTGTGCAAAGGACTGCCTTAGCTGACTGGGATGGTTTGATGGGAGAGGTTGAGAGATGTGAAGGGAATTGTCTGTGATCACGAGGTTTTTGTTTAAGACTCTTCTTCAACAATGCAAACAGAGAACTGATGTGGTGCAGAGGTGATGAAAAGGTAAAACTGGAACTTGGGAGGGAAGTGACAGGTGAAAACTGACTGGGTGGAAAAACCTCAAAGAGCTGATGAAGAAATTAAGTTGCTTGTTAGGTACTTACAGATAGGCTTAGTTGCTACCGCTGGACCTTCTGAGGCTTGCTCTGGGCTCTCTCACCAAGTTTGGAAGACAGGCTTTGAAAAATCAAGGGAAAAGCACCCTGGTACATGGGTTCTTAGTGTTCTGACAGGCACATAGCTGTGCTGCAGGTGCTTTTCCTCACTCATTCCTATTACAGCGCTGTGAGTGCTGGTGAGATCGGCTGAGGAGCCGCTTGGGAAGCTCACACGTAGCTGCTGTGCCCGAATTCTGGCATTCCAACGGTGATTTAAGTGTTTACCGGTCTGCAGCCTGTAGCGCTCTGTGACCAGCTGTGCCTTGCAGCCCTGGTGAGCCCCATCACTCCCCACTCACCCGTGTTTGGTCGGTGCTGAACGTGGCCAGAGCGCTCCAAACCCCGTGTCTGGGGCTGGCGTCGAGCGCATAAAACCTTCGCGGCCGCGTCCTTGCCCGTCCCCGGCTGAGGCGGCCGCGGAGGGCCTCAGCTGCGGCCCGGGCCGCAATCCGGCGCTCCCCGCCTCCAAGACACGAACTACATCTCCCGCCGGGCTGCGGACAGAAGGGCCCGGTCGGTCCCGTGCCCCTCTCCCAGTGGGCGGCCCCGGCGGCGAGCACAGCGAGGCGAGGGCGGTCCCGGCTACGGCCGCGGCAGGTAATGGCGGGCGGCTGCCGGGCGCGGTGTGAGGTGAAGCCCGCGGGCTCGCTCCGTCGCCTGAGGCGAGAGTCTCGAAACCGCGTTCCGCGGTCAGATCGTGCCTTAACCTCAGCCGCTCCGAGTCGCTCCGCAGCCTCCCGGCAGCACGACCGCGGCGCTGAACCCGCGTTTCAGCCTTCGCCCCGCTCGTGTGGCGGCGCGGCCGCGGCTGAGGTAACGGGGCCCGCGGGGTGTTTGAATTCCCGCCCGCGGTGAAGCGGTGCCTCGGCGGGACAGCGCTGAGGGAAGAAGGGGCGAAGCGAGGGCTCCGGCCCCGGCTTCCCGTCCTGTGAATGCCGTACTTACACAGGTGGTGGTGTGTGCGGCGGCTCCCGCCGAAGCCTCCAGAGAGTCAATGCGGAGGGGGAGCGGGGACCCCCGAAAGCGGGTTCTGTGCTTGCAGGGCTTAAATACCGTTGTTTTAAAGAGTGTGTGCCGCTCTGCCAGCTGGTAGCATCAAAATGCTATTAACAGCGGGTATTATTAAAGTCTGAATAGTAGCGGTGGGCTGGGTGGGGGTGTTTGGGTTGATTTTGGGAACAGAAAGTCCTTAATGTGTTTTGGGGGGAGAGTGGATGTTACATTCCTTGCTGGAGCCAGGGTTGTTTGTCCGGAGTCAAGTTGTTGATAAGCTGGCCTCAGTGCTGGGAGTACTTTTATGTAGTGTGCATTGGGAATCTGGCCAGATTCCCTGGTTTAGTTAGGAGTAAGGGTTTTAACTATTGTGGTATAATAGACTGGTTTGGGTTTTGTTATTCATCTCTAAACGGGGATATGGAATGGAACTTTCTGTGCATGGATCATTTGCCAAACCTGAAAACTGTGTGAATGAGCATCATGTACATAGTCCCCTTTGCTGAACAAGCATTTTGAGGATGAGAAGAAAACCTTTTAAGTTTAATGACCGTATTTTGTTGCGTAACTGAGCAATCTGCAAAGACCAAGCAAATGACGCACTTGCTCCTCAAGTTTGGCTCAGTTTGTCAGAATTCAGATGGGATTTTGACTCTGCCCTGCAGTTAAAACATACCATAATCGAGTACATTGCTTAATTCTCCAATTCTATTGAATTAGGCTGCTTTCTCATCCCTTATTTCCATAGCAAAGCTTTATCTAAACTGAGAGAACTTGCCCAGTTGTTGTAGGTGAACCTGCGAGATGGGATCAGTCTTGGAAGCCAGTGCCTCAAATTTACTTACACAGCCACAAATGCAGGTTTGATTGGCACTGTTCTTTTGAGATGCTGTGCTTCTGCTCCGAAATGGATATTCCTCCTGTCTGAAGTAAGCAGAAACTGAGACTTGAGTGCACAGATTGCTAATGTTTACTGAAAATCGATAGAAGATAGGCACCAAAAGCAATTACGCAGCTTGGGAAATCGATCCACAGTTGAATTTGTCCAAGGACAAGGATTAGATCTGTGTCAGAGCTGAAACCTTCGTGGGGAAGGTCCTGGCACAGTGTCAAGTTCGTGACAATTTGTTCTGTATCTTTCCTGGTCTGAATTCATATATAAAAACTTGTGTGTGATTTTCTTAAATTCTTGTTATTTCCTCTGAATTCTGTTCTTTTTCTTTCATTGGGGTAATCGTGGTATTGAAGTAAATAATTCAAAATAGAGCACAGTTGGTGTTCTGTCACTAGTGCAGCCAGAATCCACATGCAATTTGTCTGTGTAAATTGCTCAAAATAGGATTTTGGATTACTGGGTGATTCAAAAAGCCTTTTTTCCTCCCCTGTTGATCTACTGTACTTCTTGTATTTGGTCTTTCCAGAGGGTAATACCATGTTTTCAGCCTGATTGTTTATCTGGGCTTTCAGCAAAGCTTTCAGTCCTACCCAGTAATTTTAGCCATAGAACTGCCATGTTTTAGTATGGTAAGCGCTGTGAAACAAGTTCAGGCTTCTTAGCACAGATTCGCCATGTATATTCTACTAAGTAATTATGACAGGTAAATAAAAAGGTTTGGGGTAATAATTCCAGAATGCTAACACTCCCAGAAATTGTTTCCTCAGTAATAGTCTGTCAAGTAATTTGTCAGGGGAGAAGTAGCAAAGCAGGGATGGGGGTGGTAGGTGAAGTATAGCTTATAGCCCTAGGCAAAATGAATTGATTATCTTACCTATTCCTATGCACGTTTCTTGGAGTATAGCTGGAGCATTCAAATTTTGTGGCCAGAGGAGCAGAGGTAAAGCCTTACCTTTGGGGCAGAGTGTGCACAGCTTGGTTGAGCCTGGAAAAGGGGTTATTTTTTCATGCAACACACAGTTCCACAACCAGGGCAGTCTTCTTTAATGTGCAAGTTCCAAATGTGGCAAATGGATCTCTAAATACTGTGCAAGCCCCTAAAGAAAAGTCACTTGGAAAGTAGAGCGTTTTGCTTCTCTCTGAAGAGCTTTCGTTTGCTTATAATGTTCAAAATACCTTCTCCCCTTCTGAATACTGCTACTGAAAAAGTCCTGGATTCTTCCTCTGGGCTGACACATTATTTAATTGAAAGCATAATTTGTGTGTGTAAATGCATATTTACATAAATAATAAAGCACAAAAATCTACTTCTGCTGTGGCATTTGCTGTAGTATCTTGGTCATGATGGACTTAGCAGGATGGTTAATACAACGGATTTAATATACCCTGAGGTTTACAGGGTTTTCTTTTGTTGTTTGGTTTTTAGTTGCATTATCAGCTTTGATATTTTTTAAGCATATTTTTATTGAATAAGTACTTTCTGATTGGCAGGGCTGGGAATATTACTGTGGGACTCACAGTAGCCACGCTTTGTGAGTTGCTGTTTTTGTTAAGTGTATGCTGCTGTCTTCCAGTGCATTGGCCAGAATGAGGAAATGATCTGTGATTGTGTTTATGGAGTGAAGAACAGGAGCTTTTTTCTAGGTTTCTTGCCTGGAAAGTGAGCTGTTCTGCAACGCTCCTCCAACTTTCCTTGGAAACATCTCTGCTGGGGATTATGAGGTGTAACCTACAAGACAAGTAAAGGCTCAGCAAGCTTTTATTTGCGTTCTTTCTCTACCTCAAGCAGCTCTTGTATTTATTGCACCCAGCAGTCAATTGTGAACTTTTTTTCCTTCTTTTGAACTCTGCAACAAAGGCACAGAACCGTTTCTCTACCAGTTTTTATGCATGCCCTGGCTGCCCGCTACATCTGTACCCTGGGTGTGCTTTGCTGTCTAATAGGAGTCTTTCTCTCAGGTTAAATGGCTGTAATATTATGAATCAAAAATAAAGCTCTGTTAAAGGACCTGGTCCTCTTGCCTGCTTTATGAGGAGTGTTAATAGCTCTCAGCTGGTGGGTACAGGTAGTGCACTTCTCTAGATGAAGCCCTTAAATCCAAAGGGGACTTAAATATTTAGTTATTATTAAGAGAGAGATGAAGTAGCAAGAATTGTTCTTGTTACATGTTTACTCTGGCACATCCTTTTGGTGTTGCAGTTATTTGATAGAAAATGATGACTACCATCTGTTCCCCTCCTCTCTCATCATTTAAAGTTCCTTTTCTTTTTGAGAATGAAGTCTTCATAGAGAGATAACAAGTTTCTACCTCTTCCTGTTTCCATAGTCACAACTTATAATAAAAGTGGGGTTTCTTTCATTTTACACTCTCATACATGTTTTCATTTGTGCTGCCCTTACTATTTGGAGTCATGATCCTAATTTACAAGGTGCACCTCATCTTACTCTTTTGCAGCTTGCCAAAAATTTCCACTGGCAGTCCTTATATTCATCATTTCCATCTCCACACCTCCTTTTAACTGGAAGGTTTTCATGTACTTTGTTCCTACGTACTTTGGAGTGCAAGATTTCAAACTGTTCGCACTCTTCCCCTCTAAGGCACCATGTACACGTCAGTTCTGCATGTGTTAATAATTAAAGGGTTTAGTAACACAGTTTTCTAACAGTGCTATAATACAAAAAGCTTGTAAAGCTTTTGAAGATCTTTCCCTCTCTGATTTCATGGAAGAAACTTAAGAGAATTAGACTAATGGAAAATCCCACAGTAAAAAGGAGGACACATGTTGTGCTGTACCACCAAGAAGTATGAGAGGAATCTGAGTCTTATCTAGGGATCATACCAGGCAAAACATTGGCACTAATACTATGGCAGAGGAGGAAGGCAAGCTTTTACTTTTTGGAACTGGAGGATTTGGTGGAGCTAAAAATAGAACCTGAATTTCCCTTAAAACCTGAGGAACAATTGCCTTGATCTCATTTCCTTATCTGTAGCATCCAGTTCATTTGGTTTATCTGCATGCTTTTCCAGCCCGTCTGCAAAATGGAGATACTGGCATAGGATGTGAGGAGGTTAACCTAGAAACTCTGGTGGAAGGCGGAGCAGAACAATGTGCTATTCATAATGTCTCTTCAGACACCAGGAATTAAATGTTGAAGTAAAGCTCAAGATGTTCTTTGGAGTCTATTTGATTGCACTGTGTCACTGAGTTGGCTGGAGAGTGGCTAAGAACTGACTTAAAAACTATTACTGATATGATATCCTTCTCTTTAATAATAACATGTGCTTTGAGAGCTCTGATGAGGAGACCCAGCTTTCAGCTGTGTTCAGCCCCAAGTTGATGCCAAGCTTCTTGTCATTTCTCTGCATCCATTAAAAAAACCCTCTGTTGTTGGAATTTGAGGGTCATTAAATAGGGTAAAGGCTCAATAGGATAAAATCTTTGTATGACTTAACCTTAATGTTGTAGCTATCAAATGCATTATTATGACAGTTTATAAAGAGTTCTTTTGCACTTAGTTACTGTGACATGGTCATTAGGCCACAGTAATTGGCATCACACAGATCCTAGGTTGGATTCTGCCAATTTGTGTTAATGGAGCCCAAAGGCTTTTTTTAGACTTTCTGAGGGAAGTGGGTTTGTTCAAGCAGAGTAGAAGCACAATGAGGAAAATTGAGATAAACAAGACATGGTTTTAAGCAGCACATGAGAATGCACTGGGCATGGATTTGAAAGACCAAGTAATGTTGCTTAAATGCGTGTTCTTGTAAACTGAGTATCTTCCTCTTAAAAATGTGGCATGCAGTATTTTAAATGATGATTGTGATATGAGCTTTGACCAGCCGGTAGTTGCATAAATAAATGCCACCTCAGGGCGAGGCAAAGTGGGTAACAATGAACTTGGTCCCAGGCTCCTTTTCTCTTATCTAGGCTTGGGTCTGAGTGCCCATCAGATTTCAGTGCAGTACTGTCATAGTATCATAGGGAAAAGAGGTGGGATATATTGTAAAGGTGCTCAACTACTCCCCTGGAATGAAGTGCCTCGGGGACTAACTGCAGTAAGTACAAGTTCTGGGTGATGCACACAGGTACCCCCAGAGCCTTAAATTGGCTCTGTGTTGGTTGTTACTGTTGTCCCTCTCTGTTGGTTGTTCCTGATGTCCGAGGACAAAGCAGGTGAAGGGCTGCAGGGGAGCATGCCTCACTGCTGCAGGCATGAGGTGTTCCTCAGTGGTGATGGAAGTGTTATCCCAACCCTGTCTTTAGGTGCAGTGCCCTTCTCCTAGGAGAGGTCTCGCCATTCCCCTGGGACAGAGAGTGTGGTTTTTCTCCTTCGACCTCTTCCCTTGTTTGTATTCTTTCCAGTAGGTTCCTGCTGTACTGTCTAATTTCTGATTGTGAACAGTATAGAAAAAGATTGTGGAACAGAATGATACCATCTCTTCCTGCTGTTTTGGAGATAGCATTGTGTGCCACCTCCCTATGGCAATAAAAAATGTAAAAGCTAAATTTCTTATCGAGACAAGCCAGAAACTCTGTTGGATTTTTATTTCCTGTCTTTGAATTGCTTCTCTGCGTAGGATGCTTTATTTCATCACATGCCTACCTCTGCTCCTTTCCTACAATGTTAATGTATCCTCTTATGCTCACCTGGGAGATGTTATCAGTTGTATGCAAAGCAATTTCTGTGTTGCTAAGCTATTTTGAAGCTTGTCATAATGCTCCATAAACTACATAAACAGTAAGCTTTTTTTATACAGATGTCTTCATGGTTTTCTGTTTCTCGTGCTACATAAGGACAAAAGGGTGGTCGGTACCTGGAGCTGGTAGGATGGAGACTGAGGGTGAAGCTTCTGGGACTGTCTTTTTTAGGCTGTCAGTGCTAAACTCTGGCTGTTAGAGGTGCCATGAGTTTTTGAAGTCCTTCAGTGTGTTGTTTTTCCTTCAGCTCAGCTGGGAGGAGGAACCTTCAACTGCTGCTGTTCAGATCTGTAAACAAAGGCACTGCAGCATCCTTTTCAGTAAAGCCTGATGGGTGAGTTTATGTAACACAACAAAACCAAATGGAAACGTCACATCTAAATTGAGCTGTTATTTCTCCTGCAGAATAATTATCAATAAACCTTGTATCTGACAGCATCAGAGTGTCCGAAGTGCTCTGAGCTTCTTTGCAGCCTGGTAGCAAACCAGCTTTGGAGAGAAAACGTTACTAACTCTAAGCCATGATCACCTCTGGCATGTGTCTGAAAGCAGCACAGTCTTACTTCACTCAGGCACTAGTTGTTTTGCACTGATAGGGTTTAGTAGCACCACTTGGAGCTGTGGGTATTGTGCATCATTCAAGCTGGGATGCATAGTGTTTGGGCCAAAACAGATTTCCAGACCTGAGGCTGAAGGTCTTTCTATTTTCTTATTTCTCTAATAACAAGTTTCAGATGGATTCTAGTGCTGCAAGGCAGAGGTCAGTGATTACTAGTGGAACAAGATAGGGATTTTACCATTAAGCACTGTTCTCTGGGGCATCTATTACTGGATACTGCTCAAGACAAGGCATGAGGCAGGATGTAGCTGAGACATAAAGAATGATTGCTCTGATCCTGTGGGACTATTGACTGTTGTTAATGCATGAACAGTGCAAATCAAAATGCAAAAGATTGTTGAAAATTAGTGTTTTCAATATAGGAGCAGTAGGATACTTCAAGAGAGTTTGGGGGTTTTCTTGCAAACAGCATGTTTCTTAAGATACATTTGACCTTCAAGAGGAGTCAGGTTTTGGCCTATTTACTGGAGCCATCACATTTCACTATTTTTCTTTCAAAACATGTTTTTAAAGTAGCCAAACAAAAACATTCTTCCTTGCACTCTTTAGGACAAAAGTACTGTCTAAGGTATTTAAGTGCTGTCTACAAACAATATCCACCCTGGGGTACAGCAAAGTCTTGGAGCCTAAGTACTTGACCATGGAATAAATGGAAATATTTCCTTCTAAGGCCTTCCCTTTGGTCACATAAAGAGAGGAAAAAGCCGAAGCAAAACAAGAACTCCCTTTGAAGTAGTCATTTATAAAGGCAACACGCCAGCATGGCTGCATCAGGAGATTTCAGGGAATAGAAACACCAGCACTTTGTTGTTGTATATACCTGAAAACTGCGAGTATAGAAGAGTTTAATTGTACCTGTTTGTCCTGGTGCTGTATCATGGTGTATGGGGCTAATAACTTCCATTTGACAGCAGATCTCAGTAGTGATTAGCAGAGGAAATTCTGGTGCAGATGCATCACAACTGAGGCTGCTTTATGCTGTTCAAAGAACGCACAGGAGAACTGACTTGAATAGCAAACTGGGGAAATCAGTGAGTGCATTTGCTCTAAGTGCTCTCCTTGGCACAGGCTGGAGTGGTTGGTAGGAGCATGCTGGGTTCCAGTAACTCATCACTAGCAAAACAGTCCCTTTGAGTGTGCTCTGAACCGATGCAAGTTAAAATACTGCTGATGCACTCAGTCCTTTCTCTTCCTGTGTGCTTAGGAAAAAATGTAGTATAGTTGGAGCTCTAGGCCCCTGTGTTCGTTGTAACTGGGGGATTTTACAAGCACTTTCAAAGGACATGAGAGAGTTTGAATATAGAGAGCAACTTGGGGTCTGTTAGCAAAGAAGAATCCAACCAGTATCAAAGGTGGCTTCTTCCAAGTCAGAATGACATCTCATGCAGATCGATTTGTCACCAGCCCAGTTCTCTGCAGGAGGAGACAAAACTGTTGTGAGACCTGAAGCTGGGTTTTGGTGCTTGTTGCTGGATTGTCAACAAGCTCCTCCTCAAGGGTTTGGAATTAATTGCAAAAATAGGGATCTTTTTACCTTGCAGATTCTTTGTACACATACCCCAGGGTGAATGCAGAATACACACGTTCACACACAGTCCCTTCTGCTGCAGAAATCCTGATTTCTCATGTCTCTTTGGGAGAAGCAGAAATACTTTTGGACCTATGGGTATTCCGGTCATAGGAGTATCTTGCTAGAGAGTGGGTTGAGATTCTGTTCCTGGGTAAAGCAGTTCTCTTAGGTGCTGTGCCTTTGTCACCATGTTGGCAGAGGTGCTGATACAGCATAGGCCAGGAGAAAAAGTCCTCTGTTCTTCTAAGTACCACAGCCATCCTGCCTGGACAACAACGCTTGCACTGACAGCAGCTCTCTTTTCTCCTGGCATGGAAAGCCCCATGTTGTGGGGCTTTGCAAACATACTGAAGTTGGCCAAGAGTGTGATATATATGTGGTGCTTACATGGTTATGTGGATGAACCTTTGTCGTCTAGACATGGCCCGAGTTGTGCTGTGATTTCAGGGAAGTTGCTGTTCTCTGTGCAGAGTGCAGACTCAGTAATAGAAATGCTGCTGAATACTGTGGTAGGTATTATTTCTATGCAAAGTGCTCTGAGGTTTCTAAAAGCCCCTCCAGTTCTGCTCTGCACTAAAGTGTAATGGTGCTCTGGAGGCTCCTAGACTGCATTGGTTTATGCGTTGAGGCAAGCTGAAATTGGATCAGCTTTTTAATTCTGGGGTAATTCATGGCCTGAGCTTGGTGGAGTGGGAAAAGATCATTGTCTTGTGCTCCAGAGAACATTGTGGAGAAAAACTAGCACCTCCTCAAACAGGAACTATGCAAGGTCCAGTGAAACTAATGAATAGGTGTTCTTCCAGTGCCTATCATTCCCATTTCTCCAGCCTCTGAAGAGCACTTTTCAAGGCATGTGTAAGCAATAGATTTTTGTAGCTTGATCTCCATCTGCAAAGTGCCTAACTCCTGTACAAATGTTTTATTGGGTACTTATTTTGACCATTTTATTGTGAGCCATTAGAAAATGAAACTCAAGAGGCTGACTAAAATGTGTCTCGTCACATAAAGGCACTTACAAGACAGGTCAGTTTTACTCCTGTTATGATAACATGAACTCCCATTAACTTGTGTTACAATCCCATTTTTGATGTAGGAATAAATTTGGTGCAGTCTGTTGACTCTGAGCAGTTTCAGAGCATCACAGAGCACAAACCCAACTAAACCTTCCAGCTCTGGAGAGAATGAAGACTATTCTGTGTCATAAACAATGCTGGGGCTCTACAGTAGTTTTGCAATACCTCATATCTTACCAATTCCCCAGCAAATGAAGGTTTAAAACATGAAATTCTTTAAAATTATGCATTAAAATGATGACGGTGCTACTCTCCAAGCCACCTTACAAACATTTCTATACTTAAAGTGATGGTGGAAAACATTAATTATTAAAGAAAAAACATTTAGATTTTTTTTCTGCTTGCAGCATGAAACATTTCAAATCTATTCAAAATGGGTTTAGTTTGTTTGTGTTCTGTCTGACTGAAGCACAGCAGCCCTGCAGGTTATGCAGATGTGCTGTGAAATCGGGGTGCTGTGCACTGTGATAGAAAGGTACCGCCTGGGGAAAGGTGTTTTAGAGCCAGGAGAGCATGCATGTGGTCTTCTGGTTTCTCTTTAGAACTGCAGAGGGAGAAAGAAAGGGAAGGTCTTTCTACCCTTTGCACTGCTGTTCAAGGGTTATGCAAATACATCCCTATCCCACTCCCTCAAGCTGTTTGGGAGGTAAAAGGTGGCTGCTCTCGCAATCTTCGCTTTTCATTCTCTCTGTGTCTTGGGGGTTTAGCTCTGTAAGAATACGTATGTGAGCCTTACTGAAGAGATGCTCTGCCTTGGAATTTGTGGGAAATCTAGAGCTTCAGAGGAAGAGAAAGCTTTAAACCTGAATTATAACCAGTCACATCCTTTACTGGTGAAGTTTAGCAGCAATTGCGGCCAGAGGACTATTTAAATGCCAAGCCATGTGGTTATCTTTACTTGCTTTGAGTTATGTTTTAACTACATTTCTTTCATGTAAACCACTTCATTTCTCCCCATTTGAATTGAATAGGTTAAAACATCCTAATTCTGAAATTGTACATAAGTGTTGATATCCTGTGAGTGACAGAACATTGTGTGCATCAAATCCTGTCTTAAAAAGGGAGTAAATGTCTATAGTCTTTACAGAGTACGTCACATGTCTGAACTGTCTGATGGGGCTTACCAGAGTTTTGTTCTTCTCTTGCAGTCATTATGCTGCTCGAAGTGTTCCTGCTTCTGGGTTCAGTCATCATCTACTTCTTATTTTACAAGAAGAAAGAAGAAACATTGCCCTTCAAAGAGGGATGGTGGGGCAAGGGACAAAAGCCTGATGCTGAAGAAGATACAACTATTCGACCATTCAAGGTGGAAACTACAGAAGAAGAGCTGAGTGTAAGCAAATCTTTATACTGGGGAGATGTAAGAAATGGCCAAATAAATGCAGAACTTGTTCGGAAGTAATTTTTAAGTTGAACCAATAGTTACATTTATGAGAATGAGCAGTGATGTGTGGGACCTGGGGGAAGGGATTTGTCAGGACTTCCCAAGATAGTTATGTATAGACAGGTTTCACATATTGCTATGCAGTTTTACTCTCAGCTGGCTGTTTCAAGATTGCCAGGAAATAAACCCACTCTGTAAAGTCCAATAAACATAAAACTCATATTACAGATTACTCAGCTCTGTGTTTCTGTTTGTGCACCTCCCTCAGTTTGAGTGTAGATCAAAATATGAACAATATCTCTTCTTTTTTCCTTCAAAAGCAGTTACAAACATTTCATTTTCTTCCCTGCTTTATGTGTGCAGCTGTGTTGGGTGCTGCTTCTTCTGTAATTGATGATCTACTTTGATCAACAGCAGTACCACAGTGGTAATTACAGTAAACGCATACATTGCAGAATGTGTTAGATAGCAACGTTTTGATTCTATGTGTTTAAGTCGGGGATTGCAGAATTTCATAGGTCTGTCTGGAGTTGTGGTTCAAACAGGGCACATTGGCTTGTCCATATTATTCATTTATAATGGATTCCTATTCTCTCAGTAAGGCCTGAGACAAAACTTGTGTTTGCCCTTCTTAGTAGTATCAGTGGGCATTAATCTCCAATATGTTTCCTCCTTATACTGCAGACACAAAGCTAGATAATTTCTAACTTACAGATGGTTTTGAAACATGCCATTCTGTATTATGGCAGCTATTGCAACATAGTCCATTGGTAGAAAACTCTCTTCCTAAATGTATTCTTGCCTAAACCTGGAGCTGCAGTTACGCCAGCGTATGTTACTAACACATTTTTAAGAGGTGTTGTGCATGGACAGAAAGCACGTATGTAAAGACATGGTAAAAACTTCATTTTAAAATCCATGCTTTCTGTACACGTGTTAAATGCCCAAACAGTGAGCTTCAGTACTAACATCTTGCCTAGGCTTATATTGCCTGTTCACTTTGAGTCATGCATACACCTAAGTCAGAGTCAGAGCTATCTCTATTGCTATATTAGAAAATGCTGTTCAGGTTTAAACCCCACAGAGGCTTGAGTAGGATTAGATTTCCAGACCTGCCTTCCATCCTCAATTCTGTGGTTCTGTATGCATTGGGAAGGGGCTCTTGGCTGTTCTTCCCTGCCAAGTGTTTTTGGACTGTTGTGGAGTATCATCAGTATCCCCTGTAACCTTGAAGTGCAGTAGGAAGGTGATTTTCGTAGTTATTCTATATTGGGAAACTTTCATTCCAGTCTAGTTTCACCAGCTTTGTGGCCGTGCAAAATCCCTCAATGTTTCCCAGTGAAGATATCCAGCCCCTTGGTTTGGGAAGGAAGACAAAAGGTTTGGGCCAGATCCATGCATTGATTGTGCGGTTGGGCTCACAAGTAACCTGGGGAACAGCACACCATGGAAAGGCATAAAGACTGAAACTGTGAAACCACTGTACTGTCAGATGAGTGTATTGTCCTCTGTGGTGACAGTGTTAAGAACACCTGTAAATGGAAGAGGAAGGAGGCCATCTGGAGGAGAAAAAGAACTGGAACAGCTGATGGAGTATCAGCAAAATGCACAGGTGTCATTAGAGATGTTATTTCCATTGTTCTCATTTCACTTGGAAATAACTAGAAACCATACACAGCAGAGCTAGAGCCTGAGATGGCACACACAAGTGCTTGTAATGTCTCTTCTTTCTTTTTCCCTGCAGGACTTGTATAGGAGACTTGACCAGGCTCGATTCACTGAGCCACTGGAGGACAGTTGCTTCCATTATGGGACTAACTCGGTGTACCTCAAGAAGGTTGTCTCCTACTGGAAAAACCAGTTCAATTGGAAGAAACAAGTTGAAGTCCTCAACAAGTACCCACAATTCAAAACTAAGATTCAAGGTGCGTGGCTTTTTCCCTTAAGAAAACCCCGGCAATACGTAACCTGGTCTGCAAGGGATCTTGGTGGCAAGAGTGCTGTGGTTGTGTTGTGTCATGTCGTGTGGGCCTTCCCTTCCTGGCTGCTGTAGCGTAGATTATTGGCATTGTTGCTGAAGCAGCAAGAAATTCCTTCATCACAAGCCTTTAGGACATGGAATGACAAATGGAATTCCCTTGTGCATGGATGGGTTGTCAGCTGGTGTTAACAGGAGCCAAGCACAGGCATTTGGAAACAGAACCGGGATCTTAAGATGTACACATGTTCCCTGGCTTGCATGCAGTCATGCAAAGATCCCCACAGATGTCTCCTCTTGCTCCATGTAATTCCCCAGCTGCTGCTGTCACGGTGATGCCATCAGCCTGGCAGCCCTCCTCAGCTGGGCATGCTGCCTGCTCAGGTTGGCCCTGTTTGCAAGGCAGATGTGCTCTGCTGCACCATTTTAAGCATTCCTGTGCCCAGGAAGGCAGGATGTGCCTTTCGCTTCCTTGATGTGCTGCCAGGTGTGAGCGAATGGTGTGGCTTCTCCTCCAAAGCATAGACACCTTTTGAAAGAGGCTGTTCAGCACAAGGGCTGCTTGTGCTGGAGCTTGGTCAAACTGGATGTTTCACATGCTTGAATGAAGGTTGTGCTTGGGTAATCTGGGGGTACAGGTGTCCATTTAGAGCACAGCAGGCAATTGTCTTGCATGATGGCAAAATTTAAGATTATGCTCTTATGTTTTCAGTTGCACCCGTAATCGTATGTTATTCCATAATATTTAAAATTGATTTTGGACAATAAACGGTTGTTACATAGGGGTTAAAACATAAAGATTTTATTTAAAGTGGAAAAACCATCATGTGAGACAAGAAAGGGAAAAGAAGCAAAAGACCGTGCTCTATGTATAGCAATAGGAAGAGAAATTTCAACACTAGGAATGATTACAGAGATGAGACATGAAAAGGCAAGATCAAACATGCTGCACAGCAGATTCCCAGCTTCTGTCATCACTTGAAAGTTCTTCAGAGAATACAGAAATCCACAGAGTTGTCAAAGATGGGGAAATCTGTCAGTGAAAGGGTGGGATTGCTGGTGAGCTGGAGCTCAGGAGAGCAAAATGTGCTTAAATACATCAAGAACTGAGGCATTCAGGCTCTACTAAGAGCAAATTACTATTTCCTGGAAAGCAAAGCCCTGAATAGGTCTGAGGAAGAGCAGTTCACCTCAAGCAACTAGTGCAAGCTGTGTGAGACCTACTGGTTGTACTGTGATGATCACAAAGGAAATGGGTCTGCAATTTTTACCTTTTTACTTAACAATGAGGAGACTGGAACTAGAACACAGTTTCCTGTTTTGGTTTATACAAAGAGACACTGAAAGCTTTGGCCAAAAGGTGGAGAAGAGCTACAGAATTGAACACTTTAACTCTCTTTCAGCATGGCATTGTTTCAGATCCTTGATTCGGCATGGTTGGTTTATCAAGCAGTTGTGTGATTTGATTACAGGAGGCCTCCACAGGCAGAGAATACTTGCTGAAGGCTTTTTACATTCCTTTTGCTGTAAAGCTCAGATCAATGGCTGGAGACAGAATCCAGACACGTTTAAATGATGCACAAAACAAGGGAAGTGATTAAGACCCGAAACAAAGAGCTGCTGGTTATGAGGAATTCTCTGTCTCTTGGTGCCTCCAAGTTGCAACCGAGTGCAAGAAGTGTAATCTGCGGTGGGCTGAAGCCTATCTGGTGCCATAGAGCAACATTCGGGTAAAATTTAAGGGTGCTTGGACTAAATGATGTTATCACCTCCTCTGCCTTTAAGCTGTGTGAGTCACTGTGTTACCGTTAGGAGATTGCTTCACTTCTATGCCTTAATTTGCCAATTCATTTTAAAACAGAAAGATGCCGACCTCATTTGGCTGCTGTGGTGCTTAATTCCTCATTATAAAGTACTTTGAGGTCCTTGGCTAAATGGATCCAGAGAAGCACAGTGTCTGGATACTCACCAAAAAAAAGGACTTCAGAGAAGCTTTATTCATGCTCTGTTCTGTGCTGAGTTTCAGTGTCATGGGAAATCTGGGCATGTTAATGACTTACTTTCTTTATACAGGCATTGATATCCATTTTGTTCATGTGAAGCCTCCTCGTCTGCCTGAAGGCCAGTCTGCAAAGCCACTGTTAATGGTTCATGGCTGGCCCGGCTCATTCTATGAGTTTTACAAAATCATCCCTCTCCTGACGGATCCTGCCAGCCACGGCCTCAGTGACGAACACGTTTTTGAAGTCATTTGTCCATCTATCCCTGGTTATGGTTTCTCAGAAGCACCCCACAAAAAAGGTATGATCTGTGAGAAGAAACTGAACATAAGCCTAGTCTCACAGTGAGATAAACCCCATTAGCAGAACAGTAACTCCTGGCACTTGTTTTTTTTCCCAGTCTAGAAACAAAGATCCTGTGTGCCCTGTGGGAAGAGGGAGATAAGAGTGTGATGTCAGGTGACATCATTACTTAGTTTCAGGAGCACTGTATAGATAATTTACAAAGGACTATAAAAAGTTATGAAGTGACAACTCATGAATTGAAATGGAGTCAATGAATTGTGTAGGGGTGAGCAGGAAGAGTAAATTTAATTTGTTACTGTTCCTCTTGGGTGTTTCGAATCCATATTCAACAGCATTATACAGGTAGGTGAGAAGCAAGGGTTGAAACAAATCAATTCATGTATTTGCATGGTAGGTTGCAGCCAAATGCCTGCTTGTTCAGCTTGTGCTCTGGTTTATACAAACATAAGCTGCAGCTAATTGGAGCAAGGTAGTATTTAAAGTGAAACTGAGGTTAGTATTTCGTTATGTGTGCAGGTGAATGATGTGGGGAAGGCTGGTTTTCTCTGCTTCCTTGGTTATGATTTATACAGTCACCATTTAGTGGAGAAGTGCATTACTTGTGGCAACTTCAAGCTTTTCATCATTAAGATGAGACTCTGCTCACTGTACACAAAATGGGAACACATTCCTTGTGCAGTGCTCACCGACAGGGCTCCGCTGGAGTATGATTACAGCTTAAAGAACTCTAGGAACCCCTTGGTGTGGCAGTTGGGGGGGTTAGGAGAACATGAGTCTGCAACGAAGGCCTTGTGGTTTCTGCTTGCTCCCTAGACCTTGCTGTTAGGCAGTCAAGGAAAACCAGACTTTGAACTTAAACTTTGCCTGTATGGGGAGAATAAATGCTGCACAGGCAGCAGCACAGCTGGAATTACTGCAACAGTGTTGTTCGTTTGTTTTTAACACAGACTTCAATTCTGTAAGTGCTGCTTCTGTTTTCTATGAACTGATGCTCAGACTGGGATTCAACGAGTTCTACACACAAGGAGGTGACTGGGGCTGGCTCATCTGCACAAATCTGGCCCAGATAGCTCCTAAGTGAGTACCCTGCTGGTGCAGTGCTGCATGATTGACATACAGAGCTGCTTTATTCTCTGAATAGCTATTTCTTGTGCACTTGAGAGCTTCTGTCCAAGTCCTCATCTGTAGTTTCCATCTCCAGTGCTCAGAGTTAAGCAGTGATCCAAAATTACGTACCTTAGTTTACATTGTATACCTGTTCTTTCAACCAGTAGTGCAGTAGTTTTGCAATGGCCCCACTGGCTCTGGAGTGGTAAATGTAATAGAAGGAGGATTTGTGGCTTAGTGCCCAGGAGTGTGTGCTGATTAGCGACAGTTGCCCCTTTGACTTGTCATTTTGGGGTGAAAAGCCACATTGCAAGGTACAGACAAGGACATGCTGTAATTAGCAGGTTGGAATTTAAGTACCTGTTAAGTGTCAATGTCTGGTAATAACATTTTAAATATAACAACTTTGAATCACATTTTACTTGTTAATTTATGGGGACTTTTTCTGCTTTGCTTTTCAGCCATGTGAAAGGTCTCCATTTAAATCTCGCCTCAGTTTCCAACATGGGGTTCACTCACCTGCTCTCCATCCTGCTGGGCCGCTATCTTCCAGGGCTCTTCGGTTTCCAGGATGAAGATGTCAGGCGGATGTTTCCCTTCTTAAAGAAAGGAGTCTACAAGATCTTGATGGAGTCTGGCTACGCTCACATACAGGCTACGAAGCCTGATACTGTTGGTAAGAGAAAGACTCCATTTGAGCTCAGCATATTTAGTCTGGTCATTTCATAGAAACCAAACATAGTGCTTAAAGTATGCAGAAAATCAGGTTTTGTCAGGGAAGCTGAAGTAGGAGGTTTGAGGGTTTAAAAGGTTCTGTATCCAAGTCAGAGAAGGTTGCATGGGGGTATATGGCATTACACTTGCTTTTGAATGCAGAAGCAAGTAAATCTGCACCACAGAACTGAGCATGCTCTAAGTGCCACTGACCTCATTTTCAGTTTTCATTAATAAAACAGTTTATTTAATACTTTCCCACTTCTGCTATCACTGGGGACTGTAATTCTAGTTCAGATGCAGCTATGCTGAGAGCAAAAGATACTTCACAGAGAATGGATCACATTCAAATGATCCATTGTAATATTTGATTTGGTATCATTATGATGGGGCCTACAAGGATGCAAGAGAGGGACTCTTCATCAGGGACTGCAGTGACAGGACAAGGGGTAATGGGTTCAGACTGAAGCAGGGGAAGTTCAGGTTAGATATAAGGAAAAAGTTCTTTACTGTGAGGGTGGTGAGGCACTGGTACAGGCTGCCCAAAGAAGTGGTGAATGCTCCATCCCTGGCAGTGTTCAAAGCCAGGTTGGACAGAGCCTTGGGTGACATGGTCTAGTGTGAGGCATCCCTGCCCATGGCAGGGGGGTTGGAACTGGATGATCTCAAGGTCCTTTCCAACCCAAACCAGTCTACGTAAACTACAAGAAGCTTTAGCTTTTAGCTGTCTCAGCACACAATGTAGCTTCTTTTTAGGGATAACTGATACCTGAAAAGTAGAATCAAATTTAATTTTCACGCAATCACTTGCAGACTTTCAAGGAAAAAAAAGATGTACCTATGAATGTGCTATCTAGATAAGCTAATCACTCAGATTGCCTAACTGCTAAAGTATCTGAGTTTTAAGTGTTTCTGTTTTAAGAACATCCTTTGCAACTGGACATACTGAATATATTTTAATTTAGTGCAGCAGCAATTTATTTGTGGATTTTATTAAGAACATAGCTAAGGAAAGTATTTCTTTATGTTTTTCTATAGCTTACCTGCAGAAACTTGTATGTTCTTAAAATCTGTAGGCAAAATGGGAATTTTATTGATTTTAAGTAATTTTGAGTTTTGTTTTCTAAAAATTACTAGCCTCTAATTGTGTTTGTGCTTTAAGATGGGAAGCTGGTAGCTGGACAGTGCCAAGCCATGTGCCTTCTGCTGTGGTTTCCCATTTGACTCTTGTCCCTACCAGTAACGTGGTCTGTCAGAGTGGACTGTGCTGACTGGCAACCAAGAGCCAGCTCATGTTTTGGGAGCTGGAGCATTCCTGCAATTCTGAGGACAAAGAGGAGAGGAGCATGGCAGGTGGCAGGTTCCCACAGGGAGAAAAACACTCTGAAGAAAGCAACATAAGGTGGCTTGAAGAAGCACAGCCACGGAGGCTACCACAGTCAGGAAGACTTCTGGTAGTACAGGGCTACCTTGCAAGCTGCTCTAGGCGAGGAAGTTGTCGCTGGCTATTGAGATAGCCAGATACAGATATACACATAGTGTGTGTGTGTGTGTATGTATTACACACACACTGTGCTTCCTAATACTATACTCTTGCTTGCCTCAGAGCTGGCTTTTCATCAAACTGCCTTGCATGGATTTGATTTTACACATACTCTTAGGGAAACCTGCATGGAGCATGGATTTGTTTTCACCTGGCTGGAATAGGCAGTGCCTGTATTCCAAGTACTGTTAGGATCAGTGTCAATTTTCCCTTTGTGTAAACAGATATACATATTGTGAACAAAGAAGGGTACATGAGAACAGGCTATTGCTTGTCAAACAAGTCAGTACAACTTTCCCAAACACTTGGTATTTCAGTTATCAGTATTAGTTGTTTGATAACTGAAACTCAACTATCATGTTTAAATAGCAGTTACTGCTGAAATTCTGCTAGCTCTAGCACTAGGCATCTTTCAGGAAGGTTGGGTTGCATGGGTGGAACTTCAAATATATTGCTGCTCCTTGGGGAAAAGCTTTTTCTAAGGCTTTTCCTAGCAGCTGAAACAGTTTATGGTCCCTGTATTTCACAGCACAAGGATTAGCAAAGTTCCAGGTGCAGGTGTGTGTTTTCTGTCCAAGCAAAACAAACTATAAAAAGTATATTAAGCCTTGTTATATGTTAAGGCAGTTGGTGGTTGTTAATTCAGAAGAAGGACCTTTTAGTAAAGCTTTGCTCTTCCTTAATGACTTTCTAATAATCCTTAAAATGTTTTTGCTGTTAGATAATGTTGCACATTCTCCCTGTCATGTGCAGGCTTGTGGGGTTTGTCCCTGTAATGCTGTTTAATACATGACAACTTCCAGATTAATGGAAGCAAACCCTACTTGGCACACAGTCCTTAATCGTATTAGCTTACAAGGGGTGGGGAGAAAAAAAGCCTGCAGAAATCCAATACTGTTACATCAGTTCAAAAAACATATGGTTTGAGCTAATGTGGAGCCTGTTGGTTTGCAGATACTATCAGACTATGAATCAATAATAAATAGCTCCAACTTGTTCTACTGTATTTATTTAGGAATACAGCTGCTGGAACAGCTTTGTAAAGTTATCTACCCTGTGTTATAGCTCCTGTAACAGTCTGAGTTCAGTAGTAAGGTATCACAGTTCTAGTGAACTTTTCCTCCTTTTCAGGCTGTGGTTTGAATGACTCTCCTGTAGGACTGGCTGCGTACATCTTGGAGAAGTTTTCTACATGGACTGATCCAGAATTCTGTAGTTTAGAGGATGGAGGACTAGAGAGGTAAGCTGTTCCCCCTGTGCCACTTTGGACAAGGTGATAGAGTTGTAGCCAAGAAAGTTCGTCTGAATTGATCACCTTCCATCTCACAGGGAGCCTGTAGAGACCACAAGAAGTGCAGTGCTGTGCTACAGCATGCAGAAAAGCAAACAGGCAATGAAGGCTGAGGTACTCCCTTCCCAGTTTGATCTGCAGCTTCTGGGTATTGAAAACTGACCTAGGTGGAAGAATCTCATTAGGACAGAAAAACAGAATTTCAGTTCTACATTAAGAGGCTGGGAAACAGAACTTATGACTCATTTTAATACTAGAAGTTAGCACTCCATGAATTTGCTTTAGATTCATTCATAGTGGCTTCATCTACGTACTGTTTGCTAATAAAGGATAATTCTTGGTATGCAAGAGATGACTTTGAAGATTGCTGGGTACCTGGCAGTAATGGAGTAAAGGGGCACATTATGAAAAGGACCAGTGACCTATTCAATGGATTTGAATAGAGAGTTTGCACTGCATACAGCTAATTTGATACGAAACACACTCTGTTTACAGTTCATGTTGTGATGGTTCTACTGAAGGCTCACGGTAACATTCCACATTATGAACAGTAAATGGCACAAGCTGTTCCATGTGCTTGTCTGCTCCTACTCTCCCAGTCTATGGACAGTACAGTGCTTGTTCTGAGTCTGTCTTCCATGTAGGAGTTAAGATGTCACTTCCCTGTTTGTGTCTGAAAGCCTTTAACACGCCTGAATGTTAACGTGTCAGTGACAGGCAGAGGGGGAGCAGCTTCCCCTCTGAACTCTCTTCTTAACCAAGTTAACTGTTTTTTTCCTGAAACTTTTTTTTTTGCAACTAAACCAAAGTCAAGTTCCTTTACAGTACTGGTATTCAGTTCTAACTAAGCAATCAATCTCTGGGCTTACCTATTCAGGAAGTTTCACCTGGATGATCTGCTCACCAATATCATGATCTACTGGGTGTCAGGCTGTATAGTCTCCTCCATGCGTTTCTACAAAGAAAATCTGCAGAAGGGGATAGGTACACAGAAACATGAAAGGTAAGTGTTCTGGTTGCACACAGGTTGCTTATGCCTTATGGCTGCTGCAAGTTTCTGAATGCTGAGGAAAAGCACTGCTGTATCACAGTGTTCCTCTGCAGGACAGGTTGTTAGTTATACCATCACGTGCTTGGAAAACACAGTAGTTAGGTAAGAATCCTGAACCATCAGTAAGGACACGTGACTGGAGGCCCTGCCTGAAGACCTCCCATTCTTGGTGTATCCAACTGGGGAAGACTGCCTGCGACTGAGGCACGCAGTTTTGTTTATAGCTTATCTGTATGGTAGTTCTAGGACTTTTCTGGATGCAGTTTGCCTATTTCTACAAAAGATTTAAGTGCTCTGGAAGCAACTTCAGCATACTGACAAACTGCACAATTTGGAAGTCACCAAGACTCGTGTTCCTGCTGTGCAGACGCTTAAAACAGGAGCTTGGTTGCATATACTTGTGTCAGCTTGAGTATTAGTGAAGGCTTAAACCTGCCCTGAGGTATTTGCAACCACAGCTCAGTGATGTGGTATTTAGCTGTGAAATGATGCTCCCAGGAAGGTGACTTGGTTCTTGTAGCAAGTACACAGTGAGTGGTATTCTGTTTCAGTCCTGCTGACATGAGATGAGCTATATGAACTTCTGCGTGCCCAGAGGAAAGAGTCTCAAAGACTTACGCAAAATCAGGCACCCTGTTTTCAGGCTTCCAGTGGTTATGTGCCCAACAATTCTTTTATCTAAATTTTAAAATCTGTTTCTTCTGACAATGCAGCTTAAGTGTATGGGATATTTAAATCTAGGAATGTTGTTCAGTTTGTAACAAGCAGGGATCATTCCAATTTCCAAGATACTTTTCTCCTCAAATCCAGCTGCTTTCCATCACTTAATAACGTGCAAAATGTTGTGTAGAGTGCCTTCATGCTAGTTAAAAGCAAGAGCTACTTTACAGGGTGAAGTCTCTCATTAGGAAATGTTTCCTCTGAACTAGTCTTGATTTACTATTATTCCTCCCCTCTCCTTTCCCTTTGCAGCAGTTCAAGATAACTCTTCCCCTTCCTACCCTGCGGTTGTCAACATGTTCTAGTTGTAACCTTCACTGTAACTCTCTCTCCCTTCACATTATGTGCTTTCCCCTCAATACATGACTCTTGAGCCCTGAATGGAGCATGTGGAACCTTGATCCTCCCTCTCGTCCTGGGGTTCTCTTCTCCATTCCCATGCTTTTAACTCATGCCCTCAGTCTCTTGCAAAAGGGCCTTAATATCAATGTATGGATTTTCATTTTTTTTTTCCCCCAGGGAGTGTTGTCTTCAAATGTAGGATGTGGACATCAAATTTTGATTACCTAACAGCAGTGTGCCCAACTGTTTTACGAACAACACTTCCCTATGACTTTCCATTTCTTGCAGGGCTAAGTGTTTGTTTGAAAGATCAAACCAATTCTCTCTCCTCTCTCAGGCTCACAGTACAAGTACCTACTGGCATTGCCTCCTTCCCTAATGAAATCATGCACACGCCCCAGGCTTGGGCCCAGAAGAAATACACCAACATCGTTTCCTTCCATTTCATGACTCGAGGTGGCCACTTTGCAGCATTGGAGGAACCTGAACTTCTTGCTGAAGATATTCTGCAATTTGTTGGGAAAGTAGAGAAAGAGCAACTTTGGAGAAAGAAAGAATAACTCTGCTGACAAACAGCAGGGTAACTGCTTATAGCTTAGCACATGTACAAGCCTTACTAAGTACTGTAATCCATGCAGTTACATCTTATTCTTGACCAGATGTGAGAGGACAGCAAGAACAATGCAGTATATCTCTATGAGATACTGCCATGGAGACCTATTGATTGTGGGTTGGGTCTCTTTGTTCAGCTAAGCTGAGACAGTAGCATGAAGATCACTTGGTTATCTTCTCCCTCAAGCAGACTTCTAAAATCTGTAGTTCCGTAGTATTCCTGACCCTTGCTTTGAAATTGAAAAATAGACCTTAAACATCAGAATTAACTAATCGGTTTATTAGAGGCTTTTTTTCACGGCAGCAGTAAAACTTGAGTTTGTGTGAGGCACCTCACACCTACACCAAGACTGGGAACAGCAAGACCCAACTTGTGTGAGTGCAGGGGTTAGTCAGCATCGATGATCTGCAGCACCCTTACACTAGCCAGCTGGCTGCCCTTCCTATCCAGCCTGGGCTGTTGAGCAGCTTCCTGGCTGGGAGGAAGCTCTGCTCCCCTCTGCCTGGCTCCTTGTACAGCAGTGTGTGAAATGCACCAGCTCAGACCAGAGGGAGGGACTGGGTCTGAGTAAGTGTAGCCCAAACTCCCTCTGCACTGAATTTGTACTCTTAACCAAAATCATGGCCCTGGACAGGCTCAAGACACTGTGGCTTTGCACTGCTGCTGCAGAGGATTGTAAATACCTCTTCCTTAAGAATAAAAGTGTGGTTAATTAAAAAATAAAAGACCTGTATTAACATTTTGAATACCTGTATGCTTCTTTTAGATGTTGTAATAGCTGAGACTTTGCTTGGTGATAGCTGAGAAGCAGCAGTTCAGACCCTCTGTACTGCATCTGTTACAAAGGTCAGATTGAAGGCAAACTGCTCAAAGAAAATTGTATTTGAAGGGCTGCATGGTTTTGCCAGCAACAGTCCCTAGTGTAAGCAGTTGAGCTTCAAACACTCTCAAACTCTATCCAGATGACTGATTTCAGTATGGTTTTGTTCTCCATTCGCTGCTGACATACTTCCCTACCCCTGCAAGCACAGGGAAATCTAATCCACCACTAACACTTGCACGGATTAGTATCATTTCACAATATTAATTGAAATGGAAGCTGTTAAGTAAGAGTCACTCCACCAGAGCCCTGCTCCATCCCACAGGGCTTTATGCTCAAGAATACCACGGGGCTTGCTTCACAGAAGGCAAGTCAATGTTCCTGCTGGCACGTTTGAATCTTGGTGCTAAAAGCCACCTGATGCCCAATGATAGAAAATCACTTGGGCAGATGGGTGGCAACCCAGCCCAGATGTTTCTGAGCAGAGCCTGGGACCTCCAGCCCCCTTTCCTCTCTGCCTCCTGTGCTTCTGCCCCTGGGCACCAGCAAAGGAAGGCACAGCAGCTTCTGCTGCCTCAGTCCTTCAAGCTGTACTTGAGTTCTGTAGGATAGCTAACTGCTTCCACGTTAGCAGTGAGCACTAATTCCACGTTTACTTCTGAATGCTTTCATTAGTCACAATTTGTGTTCTCATTTGCAAAATACTGTGTGGTACAGACAGGAATAAAATACATAATGATTCACTTCACCTAAAAGAGGCTCTTCTCAGAGAAAACCATCCCCACACTTGTTTTAGGTCCAGTATGTTGAAAAACATTGCTTATTCAAGAGGAATCAGCTCACCTCTGACAATAGCAGCTGTTCACAGGCACCAGCCACTCTGCTCCTTGTACCAGGCTGATCTCTGGCCCCTTGCTTTTGCCTTACTTCTGTCCCCAGTGTGGCCTTATGTTTGAGAGCTACAGCTCATCCTCTCTCATCTTCAGTACACAGGCGGACATCTGCTGTGGTGCTGGGGAACACTGCCATACACCAACAGAAGCCAGCACGGTCACAGGGACTGCTCAGTCACAGCACAGATCGAGTTGGGGGAAGACAGTTTGCTACATTATCTGTGCCAAACAGTTTTTCAGATGTTAGTAGAAGGCTTGAAGCATTTTCCCCTCTCCCTTCTGGAGCAGACCTGCTTGAAGGGGCCCAGTCTCAATGAAAGGAGGAACATCAGGGCTCTGTTTTGTGATGATACATTACAGCAGCTCATCAAGGCTCAGGCACCAGTGAGACTGGACAGAACACAACCACCTTTCTATTTTTAAATACACCTCTCGGCGCTCAGCAATCCAAGACAATGATAATGAACAGAGGCAGTAAAGGAGCACATCCTCACCCTGCTCTGCATGCCAAGTCAGCACCCTTCAGCCTACCAAACATGAGCTGTCCACATTATCAGTTCTACTGAGGATAAAAGACAGGCACTGAGGCACGAAACCCAACACAAACATGGGTTTGATCAGCTGCTGTCTGAAAGAGAGAAAAAATCTGGACCTAGAAGCTTAAAAATTATGATGAGACACCTGTTCTATAGCAGAGGTTATTCTCATGTCACACTTCTCAAACCTTAAGCCCACAGCTAACAGCAGCTGTTGTTCAGCACCTACTTATCTACACTTAAAGATACAAAGATTGAGTGAAATGCTATGACAATGTGAAAGAGCATAAAGCTGGCCATGGGCCAGCTGTAAAATCTGCTGTCACTTCCCTTCCCCTTCTTCAAAGTAATCACCTGCTTTTAGCAAAAGGCACCCAATCCCACTCCTACAGTGCTAGCTTTAGTGCTAATGAGGTGTTTGCAGGCTAACCATGGCATCTGCATCTCCTCCTGCAAGGAACAACTCCCCCAGGAGCCCAAGATTTGGACTGATAGCCATCCTGAGTGAATCCAGACTCACTTCTGATACACTCCAGCACTTGGAGCACGTCCAAACTGTTAGCTTCAGTACTACCATGAGCAGTGTAGAAGTCAGATAATCAGAAATTTTTACCATTTCTGTTAGCAAGTAACTGCATATCAGATTATTGCAGTAGTAATCAGCAGGAAGAAGGGACTCTGCTCTATTCTACTTGTTCTTACCAAAGTGAGCCACCCGAGTACCTGCCATTCGGACAGCAAGTCTCCTCTAACAAGGCCAAATGCACTGCTGTTGGGCTGGCTGAGCTGCTCCTTTGGAATAGTAGCTTCAGCCTTCAGGAGAACGCAGTGGTGGTTTGATGCTCAAAACATTTTGTTTTGCCCCAGAGCCATTTCATGGTGAAGTCTCTATTTCCAGACCAAAGCTGCCTGAAAGTCTCTGCTCAAAGAAACTGCTCTTCCCTAAGTTGCTCCAAAACATGCATTTATCCCACACCAAAATCAGAAGTGGCTGACCTAAATCCTGCTTTGTAATTAGTTACAGCCCATGAGGAGGCTGAATAAGCAGTTCAGAACCATGGAGATGCCACTGGAAATAACCAGAACTTATACTCTGCTCCCGTCCTTCCTCCTCCTGTCCTCCCTGGCCTTCCCAACTGAAGTACTTGGGTAAGTATCTGTTTCTGGCATGGAAAAACACTAGTAAGGTCATCATCGTCTCATACAGCCCAGCTAAAATGAATTTGACTTCTGATTTTTAAACTACAAACCATAAAGTCTGTGAAATCTAAGCTGTTCTGTGTAGCCCATGGACATCTTGTACAACCAAACGACAAGACTTTATGTACATGAAACAAAATAGTCAGGCATTACTCAGATTATGAATGAAAAAATATGACTAGAAATCACACTTTCATATGAAAAAGGAAGTTAAGCCATCATTCAGTGAAAAATAGAATCTGTTAAGTATAGAGTTAGATCTAGATCTGCAAGGGCACCACTCATCACCACTGAGTCAGCTGGAACTGCTTGGGGGCAGTTCTGTTTTACAGCAGGTGCAATACATAATATGCATTAGATGAAGATACGTTTTTGTCTGAATGAGCCATGGAAGGAGCCTTCTGGATACAGTGGGAAGAGACAAGGAATAAATACATATTGATTTCAGGGTAGCTTATTTTAACACACTGAGAAATGATGCCACTTGTTTTACTTGCTGTAATAGCACTTTAAGTAACATAACTCACACTAAAACCGTCTTGCTTAGGATTAGTTTTCTTTCATGAAAGAAATACCCTGTGCAGTGCCAGACAGCCCTGATGGTGTTATGGCAATGCTGCTAGAAGAATTAGCCCCATTACAATTGTCAGTTGTCTTCTGGAGAGCAGTATTTATGAACAGATCTGTACTGAGTGACAGCTCTTTCCCCTTGCAAGATGTAGTCCAAACGTCAGTCTTCAAAATACCTTCCTGATTGGATTTGAAGACATTAAGGATGCTCAGGCTCTTGCCTGTGTTTAATAACTGAATGTCTGCAGTTCTGAGGATAGGAACGATAAATGAGATTTAAGTGATGACTTTCCAGCTTCTTAAATGGAAGATAATCCCCTTTGTAGCAATAGTTCAAACCACTGCAGATGATCAGCGCAAAGGAGTACAGTGCAGAGAAAAGAACAGAAACACAGAAAGGCAAAACTCATCTCAACAACCAATACAACAAAAGATACCAACAGAACAAACTGAATTGTATGTGAAGACTGACTCAACGACGGTTTTAACAGCACGAAAGAGGTGCAAGATGGCTCTCCACATTGCCTGTGCTTCCCATCCAGCACCCTGTTTGCAAAGCCTTCTGCCCCTTGTTCCATCTGCTCTGGGCCAAAGGAGGGCCAGGCCCTGGAGGTGAAAAGAGAAACTGCACCCTCTGCTCTGAGGTTCCTCCCAGTCCCTGACTTGCCCCCCACTGGTATCTGCATCCAATGGGAAACCAGCTTGTGCCTCTCCTGCTGATAGGGGCTTCCTTCCTTCCTAACAGAGCCCACCAACCGTTCCTTCATTCCCAGTTATCAACTACACAGGAGTGCGTGGGTATGTCCCACCCCAAGGACTTCAGGTAAGTGACAGATGTCACCATTTTCCTCTGCAGAGAGGAACATCTTAACCCAGCCAACATTCTTCCCACTATGTCTGTATAGCATCCCTTGCTCAGTGTGATTTCCTGAGCTCCAACTGAGCCCAAGCAGTCCCACTCACTCACTTTGGGACTAGAGCCATGCTCCTTCGTAGGATCTCATCTCCGCTCAGAGTGCGCCTACTAACCTTTCAGCTTCCCCACATGGAGGGAAGTGTTAAGAGCAGCTTTATTTCCCAGCAGCTCTCAAGCTCTTTTGCAACCAAGCCTGCATTGTTGGGGTGGGTTTGTACGTAAATACACGTGTATCTCTTGAGTTCTAGAAAACCTGGTACAGCCTCAAGGGAACTAAGGATGCTACAATTCTCTCAACTTCATCACTGTGTCTTTTCCCTTTTGAAGATAAATAGCAGGAATAATGGTTTAAATGATTCCTGTTAAAAGTGCACAACTGATTTATTCCTCAATTTTTGCCCTTCCCAACAGATTCTGACTTCTGGTCATAGAAGGGAATGAATTATTCCTGTTTTAGGATCAATTTTTAAGTTACAGATGTCAAATATAAAGGAATAAGAAGAAAACCCTACTCCATTCTATAAAGCTAGAACCCTGTCATAAAAGAATTCAATGCCTGCAACCAAATTATGGTACTTAGCAATTCTTCATATTATTTCCTTCTCCATTTCCCTCTGTGGAGAGAGCTGCTGGTTTTATTTCTCTGTGTCTATAGATGGAGGGGAAAAAATACTGATAATAATACTTAGGGAAAAATTATATAGAATTCAAACTAAGTTTTGACATGGAACATCTTCAACTGAAAGAAGCAACTTGATGCTTTCCACTTCAGGAGAGCAGGCTGTAATAAAGCTAATTGATCTGAAAAGCCACGTATAAAACACCACTAAATGCATGAAAGATTCATGCAGAAGGGAGGCGAGCTGTGTACAAAAATACATCTATCTCACATTCCCTCTGCTCTCAGTCTTCCTGCAATGCAGCTCTTTTTATGTTAATAAACGGCTAAGATGCACAGCAGAGAGATGCCTTTCAAAAACAGTCACTAATTTCCATCACAAACCTTCACTCTTTTGCAGCACTACATGAAAACTGAAGGTTCACAACCACACAGCACTAATGGTAAGAGACAGCAACAAGTTGTGGCTCCTGTTTTATTTAGGAGATAGCACACATTAGAGTGATATCCACATGTGATATGTGGACATATCGCACATTAGAGTTCTAGAACTCTTTTATTTGAAACATCACTTTTGGTAAGTGTCTTCATTAACTATTAACCAGCATTTAACTAACCACTAAATATAGCAGCAGACATGAAAATTCACCCTCTCTTCTTCTTGGCTATTTCCAGTCCCACCCATTCCCACCTGAATATCATGCACAGACCTGGTACAGAGCATTCAAGGACATCAGACCTTCCAACCAGATCTTCCTGTGACACTCTGGAAGATGAAGTGTATAAAGGCCCTAAAATGACACTATCATATCCATATTATACTGCATGTACCATGTATCTCTCACATCTCAGGGGAATGATAAAATGGAATGAAGCTCTAGACTGCTGAAGACCACAAACGTACCAGTAGACATTTCCAAACTAGAACTTTAGTGGAAAGGGAACTCCATCCAGAAATGAAGCTGGAGATTTATTTAGTTTTAAGTTAAGTGAAATTCTTACTTAAAACACAGAATTATTACTTTCCACTATCCATAAACACTGGTCTTGAGGTGGGACTTCCAATCCATTCAAAAGGGAGAAGATCAGATGCGTGTTACACTGGAACTCACCTAGGAAGGCAGGAAACAAACGGCTTCAGCAGGGAACAAATCCTCCTCTAGGAAAGCAACAACATTTGCTTTCAACCAGGAGTTCAGAGTCCCCCAGTAATGGGGACTGCAGGCTCCTGGTTGGAAGAGATTAGTAATAGGGGCACACTGAGTATGGAAAAGCACCTTCATATGCTACAGCAGTCAATTCATGGGACCACATTTGTCAGTTCATCAAAGGAACAGAAAGGTACTTATGGTACATGCAACAAAGACGGCTGATCTTAATACCCTTTCTCTCCAAGCAACAAATGCTTACAGACTGCTGACAAAGAACAAGTGAAGATAACCCAGGAGCTCTGTGTCTGACCACAAAACAGTTGGGAAGCTGCACTTGCTGCAGCCGAGATGCTATGGCCTAACCAATGGAACATCAGAAACAAAGCAAGAGCCAGGAATTAACCCAAGAACCAAAAAATTAAAGGGAAGAATGTTCTGTTATAGTGACCCAGTCTCAAGTCTCTCCACTTTGTGATTTCCTTTGTTTTGATCTGTCAGACAGCTGTCCTCAGAAAGAAAGAACAACTTCTGTACCTCTGAACTATCTGAAACAGGCACTCACAGCTGTTACAGACAGGTGACATGCAGAACCATTTGAGATGCCTTGTCTAGATTAGAGAGAGAAGGAATTTGCAAGACCACTTTAAGAAGTTAAGCCATGTCCTCTTTGAAAGTTATGACCCTGCCCATCATTTGAAGTTAAAAGTGTGTATTCCCTTGTATTTTTTTCAGTTTAGAGGAATAAAGTGTGTCTTTTCTCTGTACTTGATGGACTTCTGCTTGTGAGACCCCTCCTCCCGAGCTCTCCCTGTGCTTCTCACCTCACTTTTGCTAAGAGCCAGGAAAACAGCTCTGTGGTCCCCTGCTTCTAGCACAATCCCACCTTCCTGAGAAACACACAAGGCTTCAAATGCTAATAAATGGACTATCTGTGGATCATATATGAGGAAGCTTCTAGTTGTGCTGCTAGGATGTGTCAATAAGCAGAGCTGGGACTATGTAAAGAAACAGAAAGAACATGGTCAAATGCTGTGCTGAAGCATTTAAAACCTTAGCCAGCACAGAGATCTACTTTTGGCTCAGGGCATGGGAAAAGCCCAAAGGAAAACAGAGCATGAACGTGTGCACCTAATGCAAACGAGAAACCGCAATCATTTGGGTGTTGAGGATGTAATAGGGTTGGAGGTGAACCAGACTGGGCATGCATATAGAATAAGCTCTAACTAGCACAGAGCTGGATGTATCCAAACAAGCCAAAGGTTATTTTGGGACTCAGCATACAATATAGCACTCTCTTCGCTATAGAAGAAAATCAGCTAGAGTGAAGAAAGATCTTTGCAGAGTGTACCAAAATGCACAATATCAAATGAGCTCTGTTCTTCAGCTTTTCAGAGCTGGCCCTTCAGTTGTGTCACAGAGAACCTCACCACAGACCACAGAGTAGGGCTTACTTGTGCTTAATGGCCTTGTCCAGATTCCCATTCCACAGGAGCACTGCTGGTCGAGGCTGCCAGAAAACAAGTAAGGACTGAGCAAGGAGTGAAATGGGGGGGAGTTGTTCCAACTGAGCAATGCAAGGCAAGCAGCAGGCACTGGATCTCAACAAATATGGCTTCTGGGAGCTACAATCAGTAACTCCAGCTGGGCCATTTGCTCAGGCTTCCTGCCAGAAGATTTATAAAAAGAACAGTAAAGAATGTGCAATAGCTTTAAGTATGTCAAATACAGCACAGCCAATATCCACATTTGTTAAGGCTTCCATCCCTCAGCTTTTCTGTAAGGCTCAGCAAGGAATGCAAGGAGTTTCTCCTGCTGATCTAATTTTATCCTCTCGGAGACATCCACCAGCAAGAAGGAATGAACTAGAGCCAGTGCAGGTCCTAATTACTTCCACATCTCAGAGACACCCAGAAGATAGTAGGGCAGCAAGCACAACTTAGCAAAGCTGATAAACCAGCCTCTAATCTGTGTGCTGCTATACATGGAGATCTTGTGATAATTCACTAATAGGTGATTCTAGCCTTTACTCTAACTAGTGCATGTCCAAGTACCACAGGCATTTCTATACACTAACTGCAACAAAGAACAGTGGCAAATGAGAATGGGTTGTTCACTTGTACATGACAAGTGAAATATACAGGTGGTTTCTCCATCAGACACATGGACTGGTTCCTCAAATACCACCAGTGGCTATTTAGCAAGAAGCATGCTCTACACCTGAAGCATGTTAGCACGATGGAGGTGGGTTTATTCAAGTTCACAGAAGAGCTGGCCTTGTCTGTACCAAACCTGTGCTGGTTACAAGGAGCTTCATTACCAAGGTTCAGCAGCCTTCCAAGCATGAAAAAGGAAATCCAGCGAGCAAAAGAGATTTTTCCTTGCTATGACAGATAGAACCTCACAGTGAATATCAAAAGTCATTTGTTCAAAATAACAAGTTATACCACAGAGCACAAAAATCCTGCAGAGCCAGTGCTGTGAACAGGTCAAGTTTACAGGGAATGGAGTCATTTGATTCCTCAATTAGTATACACATAACGTCCACTGCTTCTGCAGTCACCTGTGTGAGATGGGTACCCAGCTAGAAATCCGTTAGAACAATCACAGGCTTCTGATCTAATTAATGCAACAGGCTCTGTCTCCTCCTTCCATCCCCACATCTGTATGAGAGACCCAGAGACAAGTGAAAAATGTGGAGTTGGTTGTTTTAATTTCTTCTTGGTTTGAGTATCAATCTTAAGCAGCAGTTTGTACCTAGGGTACAAACCACCTCTAGTCATACCATGATCAATAAATCCCCCTCAATGTTCAGTGCACAAACCACCTCTAGTCATACCATGATCAATAAATCCCCCTCAATGTTCAGTGCACAAACCACCTCTAGTCATACCATGATCAATAAATCCCCCTCAGCGTTCAGTGTACAAACCACCTCTAATGATACCACAGATGCTGAAATCAAAACACATGCAACCCCCTCACTAAACTGCCACACTGAAGTGATAACATAAAGAAGCTGACATAAATCCATGTCCCCCCACAAATAGACAAGGCCTTTTAAGCAGCACGTGTACCTTCCACTAACAGGATGGGCTTTTCAGCAGGGTTTTGAAGCTCTGCAAGGTCCTTCTTGCAGCAAGGCAGATCTCCTGCTCAGCATTCATCCAAGGTGCTGGTCTCAGGAAGCTGAAGGCAGTCCTGCAAGACACTGAACATCTGCACACACTTATTTACGGCACAGGTTTTACTCCCACCTCAAGATGCTGCTGCTTTACAGGCATGCTAGAAAAGGTCAAGTTCGGGAGCTAAGGGTTTAACAATGAGCAGGCAATGAGAGGGCTTGGGGGACGACGACAAAACCTTCTCCTACCCAAAGGTCACCAAGATGTATCCCCAGGAGAAACCTGAAAGGATTCAAATCTCTCATGGGACACACTGTCATTCTGAGCCTTATGACAGTGCCCTTATGAAGAGTTCATGACACAGCACACTGTGAGGCAGGCAGCAGCAGAACTGTTTCAATACACAAAGAAAACACAAATTTCAGCCTGAAATTCCTCTGAACTCAGTGTTTTATTGCTTCAGGATTATTAGTTGCACTTTGACACTATGTACTTCGGAGTAAATCAGCACCTACTGCATAATTTAAAATCTTAGTATCTTGCAGCTCATATAGTTGGCACTATAGAGAAATCCCAGAGTTCTGTCATTTCGACCCAAGATTAAAAGAAAGGTAAAATTATTACATCCTTTATTGTTGGCAGGTGAACTTTCACTGTGAAAGGCCCTTAAAAAGAGTGAACAGAAACTAACAACGTAAAGACCCTCCAAAAATATATAAAACTAGTATCACATAAAGCATTCCCATCTCCACACCAGTCTCTTTGCTTTGGTACCTGTAGTACCCGAGTGCACAGTAACCCACCCAGTGCACGCTGAGTAACTCCCTCATCTCTTTTAAGGAAAAAGAGTAACATGGTCAAGTCTACACTGACTACTTTGGGTGATGAGAGACTCCCACACACCATCCTCATACCCATGCAAACATCATTTTCATCAGCAGTGACACTGCCTGAGGATTTAATGCATCCCAGGAGGTTTATAAATACCTTTTTCTTTTAAAGCAATAATTATTTTGAATAAATAAATTACAGCTGCATTTGCTTTGGTGACCAATTATTTATACGCAGCATAAGTTATCTTCATAAGGCAAGTGATGAGATAGCGTAAGTGAAGTCCCTGAGGATGAGCATCCCCGTGTTCAACAGGTTTGTTTCCCAATGTGCACAGACAGCCTGGAAAACAATCAGCCCCGAGGCATCTGCTTTTTAATCTCCAAGCACAGCTGCAGACCGCACAAGGAATTATTTCTGAACCTCTTCAGCAGGCAGGAGTACGCCAATAAAACAGAATACTTAGCAGACGGTGAGAATCGGTTCTCCTAAACCTGGACCAAGTGCTCCACCTTGTGTTAGTCCTTGGCATTCAAACCGAACTTCTCGTTGCCTGCTCTGTAACTACAGGTCCAGCGGAATAGCTCATGATTCCTTCGGCCTGTGAGGAAGTGTTGTCCATGGTGCCATACGACTGCTGCTCCTTATGGGCGAGCACCGTTCTTTCCGTAGGATGAGGATGCAAGACTTGGGGCACGTACATCTGAAATGACAAGCAATAAGGATTTTACTAGTCGCTCAAATGTTGTTGGGATAATTCTCCCCAGATTAATGTTGGGATATTCACCCTGGATAATTTTTCCCCTTGCAACTCTTCATCCACTTTCCATTCTTTCCCTTTACACATAAGGCCTTTTTCACCCTAACAGAGGCTTCCTGATGCAACTCTCACCTGTACTTGCAGACTGTTGCACAAAGGCCTCTGAGCCTTGCATCCTTTTTAGTGACTTGGCAGATAAGACATGATGCACGTCACAACTTTCAAAGTCACAAAGCTGTGGCAACTGACTGCTTTTGGCAGATGTGCAGATGTAAGGATCTGCCTCATGTAAGGCCCAGAACATAGCATACAGAGCTGCTTAAAGTATTGTCTCAGCTACTCCAAACACATATCCAAGGGTACTTCTGGAACACCACCTGGGAGCAGTCAAGGAGCTCAGCTGCAGAACTCTCTGGTCCCACAAGGAAAGTCCCACAGTCCATTCAGATTAATACATCCTACACAAGCTCTCTGGTTAGCAGGGTGAGAAATACAGTTTTTCTAGGAAGTGTAAGAGAGTATTAGTAACTCTTAGCTTCTTACAGAAGATGTGGTGATGGTTGGTACATCTGTGTCGTTTCCTCTTTCACCTTGTGTGTCTTCTACCTGTAACCAGTAATAGGTGGGGAAAGGAAGGGAGGCAATATCAAGTTAGTAAGTCAAAGCAATGGTAAGAGATGGTAAGAGCCCCAAAACCTGCACAGACAGAACTCTCTTCTCATCCTTTTGCATACTTCTTCCATACTGTTCTTCCCCCCCCAAATTCAGTTCCTGCTAACACTGTGCCTAGCAGCCTACCTCTACTATCAGCCCTCTTTGCCGTCTTACTGGAATGAACCTTTATGAATACATTGCTAGTGAGAAGGCAGAAAGCATCCAGCAGGAATAGCTGGTGCTACACCAAGCACATAGGTAGATGCTGAAAGATGTTGGGTATCCATCACTTACTTTGTAATTCAGTGGGCTCAGGTACTTGAAACAGCCAAAACAAGTATAAGCCAAGCAAATGGCAATTGTGATGTTGACAACTAGGAAGGTAAACATGGTTGTAGGTGCTTTAAAGCCTAGAAAAATATCCAGAAAATACAATATAAAAACACATGGCAAAAAAAAACAAACTAAACCCAACAAACAGAACTTCAGCCTCCCCATTTTTAGAGGCGAGGAAAGGTGGCTGCAATACTTGAACTAGAAACAAGACTCAGAGCAGCTCTTCTCCTTCCTCAGTCTATTGACCTGTGAAATGTCACACACAGAGTCCATTTATTAATTATTACGATGGCACCAAACTGGATGGCTTGCAAGTAACCCAAAGGATAGGAAATATTTACCTTGGGGGGGTGGAAGAGGAAAAGATGAAATTGTATTTAGAAAATGTAAATAAGGGGAGATTTAGATCAGACATTAGGAAGAAATTCTTCCCTGTGAGGGTGCTGAGGCGCTGGCACAGGGTGCCCAGAGAAGCTGTGGCTGCCCCATCCCTGGCAGTGTTCAAGGCCAGGCTGGACAGAGCTTGGAGCAACCTGATCTAGTGGAAGGTGTCCCTGCCTGTGGCAGGGGGTTGGAAGTGGATGAGCTTTAAGGTCCCTTCCAACCCAAACTGTTCTGTGATTCTATGAAGTAACTACAATTCGGAATGAAATACGAAATGTAGACGTGAGGGATAACAAGCCTGTAGAATTGCAGAATACAGGTGATGATTACAGGCTGGAAAGCAGTCAATAGTGTGATGCTATCATAAAATATGGGCAGGAAATGGGGGAAAAGGAGGGGAAACAAGTCTTTAGTACCTATACAAAATAATTTAGCGCTACTAAGCCTTCAACTTCAGCAGCTTTGTCTGTGTAGGACACCGTGACAAAATAGGGATGTACTGGGAAGAATCCAAGGAAAAGGAGCATGAGAAGAAACTGAGTAAACATGAACTAAGCTGAAAGGTAAGTTTTTCTTTCAGGGTGAGGACTGCATGTGTGTGGTTGATAAGACATTAGTGAATGAGAACAGTATTATCACTGTACTCTGCAACCAGACTGAAATGTCCACACCAGGCAAATCATACAAAATCAATGACTAAGCAATCAAGCCTTACACACCACAACTGATTTATTTTGCAGATTAGGAAGCAGAGCACTCTATCCCTTCCTTCTTTTGCTTTGGCACAAGAAGCAGCAGTGAAATCAATGGCTATGAAATCAAAATCTCAGGTTCCTACCCCTCAGACTCATACTATTTGGCTGGACTGCCCTATGCACTGACAAATCATTGAGCAACATCCTGAAAACAGGATCCTCTATACTGACCAGTAATCCAGACTGTATTTTCCATTACTAAGGTCCATCACAGATGATGGTTTTACCACAGATGCAAAACAAAAAAGCCCAGTATAATATAGATTTATTTTTTACTATATCAGGATTTCCTTCGTAACAATTAAAGAGGCACATCAACTGCTGTGTGTTTGAGATGATTTTTCTAAAGCATGCTCTAGCAATTTTGCTGTTATTTTAAAGGGCATAGATTTGTTGGTCTTCCTGGTTACAAAGACATCTCTCAAAGCAAGGGGAAAAAACAAGCTCTCAAATATACAAGTAATACAGGGACATCTGCTTAAACCCAAGGACAGCCTGAAGCAACAGTTTTGAGGGCCTCTTACCTCCACAGGGAGCTATCTCTAACGTTAGAGAAGAGTCTGCCAACATTATTATTTCACTACTGGTATGCTAGCAAAACACAATGCACAGCCAATCATTTGTCATCACTGCTGAGAAAGCAAAGAGGAAAATCCAGCTGGACAGCAAGGGCCTCCTTCCCAAGAAGGGAAACCCAACTCCTCCCAGCATCACTGGCATCCCTGTTCCTTGCTAAATGCTTCCTTCCTGTTTCATGGATAAAAAGCCATAAGCTATCACCTACCTTTTCTGATGTCAAAGCTACTAGTGCACCACAGCCAATATTATCAATGCCACGTGTTTGCAAGATACAGAACATCCCTATTTTTACAATAAATTACACACAAAACATGGTTTTTTATGTTACAATATGGGGAGGAGAGTCACCATCTCACTGCAGTCTGCTATGTGAAGCTTAATGGCTGATGGAGAGCATAGATCTACCCAAAATTTTAGTGTTTTAAGGTTTTTTCTAATGCCAGCTGTACCACAGAGGCAGTAGCCAATTCACCCAGGCAAATTAAACTTATGCACAGAATACATCAATGCAGGTAGTGAAAATAGAGCCCATCTTACTAGAAACAGCTAATTCTGAATTGATTTGGGGTTGGGTTTTTTTTACTGTCACTTTATAGCCCAAATGGCCAAATCAAACTCTCCAGATTTAGGGAACACATGATCTCTGGTAAAATGAAGAAACATAAAGCTCCATGCTAACAGTCTGGAGTGGACATTATCAGCCGCCTCTATCAAAGTATCTTATACAAGCTTTTGTAAGCTGCAAATGTTGGATAATTCTGTGCCACGGGTAACCACTATGACTTCCCATGTAGGGAAAGAAGAAGAAAAGCCCACAAAGCCTCTGAAACTTCACACATCATTCAGGTAAGTTGGCAAGCTGGGAGCAGCTTTTGCATGGGAACAGGTAATACTTACTTACCTAGCCGCAAAAAGGAGAAAAAATAGAGCCAGAAAAGGCAGAGAATCGGAGCCGCAAGGGCCTGATTCACAGCTGCAAAGTGCATCTTCTTCTCCAGCTTGGCAGGCAGATATGCATAGTAAAGGTTGTAACGGTCAACCATGTGCTTCAGGAGTATGTATATTAAACCTGGAAGGAAAAAAAGGAGAGCCAAGGAGAGGCTGTGAAAGAAGACTTGATAAAAAGCAGAAGACTTGGTAAAAGAAGACTTGCTAAGAACCTCACTACTGGAGGAGTGATGTCTAGATGTCAGTCACTAATCAAGTGACTGAAATCTAGATACCAATGGCAGACACAGCTGAGTGGGGCACAGCTGCATGATGGTATCCTGCTACTGAGGTTGTTGCATCCCCAGCCCAAGACCCCCAGGGTCTCCCCATCTCTCCTCTCCACATACTTCTCTGTGGCTCTACTTGTCCTCCCAGAGAGGACCCAGAGCTTCTTCCTAAGCCTGGCACATGAGGCCAAACCAGTAGGGAAGACTTGGTAACTCCTCCACCACCGCACTGGTAAGCAAGAAAGGTCTAACAGTGGCTTCGCGTCTCCCCTTAGCTTTCAACAGATTCATGACTGGATTTCAAGTCGGCTATTTCTTATCCTAAAAGAAAGCCAGTTTCTGCTGTGACAGCTACGAATTGCAATAGCTCTGGTGTGCAGCAACACATTCGGATATTTACAACTGCACTTTGGGATTAGAAAGGGAAAATACCAACTCTATAAAATGGTTTCAGTACTACTTATGCCTGATAAATGGGTTTTCAGAGTGGAAATATCTGTAGCTGCTGAAATGATTCCTTATACATAATTCTTATGACAGTCCAGAATCTCTGTGAATAAAAGACTCAATAAAATAAGATGTAGATCATGTCACAGTCACTAAAGATGGACAACTGTCCATGACTTGTAGACAGATTGCTAAATTTCCTGCACACCCACACAGCATTTAGTGGCTATACAGGAAGAAGAAAGTAGCCAAGTCAATGGACAACTTAGGGCAGAAATGTTACGTTTTGTTCATGGGACAGAGATAAACCAAGTGAAATAGAAAAAGGAGGTCTGTGCCTCAGATCTGGAGACCTTCTCAGGGCACTGTAGGACTGCAAGCTGCATCTACACCACAGAGCAGCTGTATTCCATCCGCATGCCCTTATCTCCTAGTGACCTGATTCGTTTTACACACATCATTCCAACTTCAGGACAAAACTCATTTCAAACGTGCCAAAAGGATCTGGGGATCAGAATGTCTCAAGTCAAGTTCAGCTCCTTAAGGTGGACTTCTGGGCTTGGTATTCTCTTGCAGCTTGCTTCTCCCAGCCCTCAAGAACCCAGAGATAAAGACAATCCTCTCATTCCCAAACTGACCTAAATTCTTATGTTTAACTATTAAAAAGCACCACCAGAGCCAATAAGCTCAAACCTGAGAAATAAAATAATCTAACAGACTTTCAACTTCTAAAGCACTACAAGAGCTACATCAGTCACCAGCTTCTGCCCTGTTTTTTCCCCCAAGAAAGAAAGTTGGAATATTAGCATTTTTGCTGGAATAAGCACGCAGAACTGGGCCTTCCAGACCTCCCACATGCTCCCATCTTGCTCTCAACAGTGCCCACAGCTCACTGGAAAACTTACCAAACGGGACAATGATGGGACACGTAATGCTATAGGCCATGATGACAGTGAACACACACAACATCCAGGCATACATTGCTCCAAATTCGTATTCAAACGCTTGTTGCTAGGGACAAAAACAAAACACTCAAAACTCTCATGTCATCTATCAATGTGTCAGGAGTTCAGAACAGATTCACTAACACAACAATTCACCTTCTCTTAATCTCTCCCCATGAGAGATCAGTGATTTCCCCCAGAGGAATAAATGATGTAATTACAGCAATGAAGTATTCTGCATTTTAAGCATCCTACTTACAAAAAATACACTGCTTCTTTCATAGCCTTAAAGTAATTCCTCAGGGAATCTGTTCTCATCTACCAGAAGCAACTGCTTCAAAGCACAAGGCAGAAAATAATCATGCCAAACTCAGAACCTCCATCTTGCTGCAGATTCTACTGAATCTGTACTGTTCCTTGTGTTGGCTTTCCCAGGAAAGTCAAAGGTATCAAAGCTTTGATGCGGTCAGTATTCCCACTTCTTCCTCTTGTGATGAGGAGAGCAATGTAAGTAATTTCAACCACAGCAAGGGGTAATACACAACAGTTAACAGAAGTGAATACCTAAAAGCATCTTTTAAAAATGGAACCCACCCACCCATAAAAAGAAGAACACGGGCAGCTGTAGACAGGCTTAAATTCCCATTTTAACACCTCTGATTTCAATTTGCAAGACAACACACCACCTGCAAGTGGAAGTGCACCACTTAAAATGGAACACAGAAAGTAAGTGTACATTTCGATAGGTGTATGTTCAGATTAGTGCAAGTTACACATGTCTGCAGCTTGACAGAAGGAACTAACTACAGACAGGTTGGAATTTCAATCCCCCCCCCGAAGTTGAGACTCTAAAATAATTATCATAATTCTCCTATAAAATCCAAATCATAAAACTCCGACTTGGAGCTATGAAGAGAATAATACCTGAAGTTCAGAGCTTGGCATTTGCTTATTGCCCATCTCTGACTTGAATAAATACCCCCTCATTATCTGTGCTGCAAATGAAGGGAATATGAACTTGTCATGGCTGAGTGAACAAAGACCAAAAAACCAACCCCAAAACGACAGGAGATGGCAGTTAATGGTGTGAAGGATGGAGGCTCCCACTACTTCTGATAAGGATCAGTCATTTAACTGCCTCTTGCTAAGGAGGTGCTCTAATACCTGTTTAATGTTTTTCCTTTCTGCTGTGGACTTGGCCATTATCATGCGTATGGTGTAAAGGATGAGGCCAGGCAGACGAAGTAGCTCCATCCCATTGCCAACAAAAGCAGAGGCTATCACATAGTTCACAAAGAAGGCTCCCTGGTCAGGCAGAAAGACACATCTGCAAGGAAAGACATCAGACACTGACTGGAAAGCAGACAAGTAAATATAACATATAGGCAATGGAGCCCTATTGCCTTTGGAAATCTCTTATGATTAGAAGTGGCTAGAAGACTCCTAATAATTTAGTTGAAAAAGGGTACTACATGGCTATGAGTGCACTAAGTGGAGTACACTGTACAAGCCCGGCTGAGCTGCAGTTTGGATGAGGAATAAACTCTTTATGAAAAGATACAGCAGTCTGATGGGTGGCCTGATAGCAGACAAGAGCATCATTTGATGTCTGCAACCTGAGACACGGTAAGACTGCAACAGAATAATTGTCTCCTAGCTGAGTAACTCCTAATTGTATTCTTGCTACTGATTTTGAAACATTTGGAAACCTATGTCCCAATAATAGCATTCTATTCTTTCCCTCCAGCCACAGTCACAAGAGCTTATAATAACCAATAACTGCAACTTCGCAAGGCTGATGTGAAAACATTCACGTTACTTAAAAACAAAGAGTCAATGGATTTCAGAATGAGAACTGCTGCAGCAATTTGGTCTCACTGGAATCCTTGGAAAGATCCCCTTGTCCATGATATGCTTCAATCTCAGCACATTTTCTGGTCCCCACTCACCTACCCCATATCATCCTGTCCTTTCTTCTATAAAACTTGTGAGGTTTGGGGAAAATAACTGTCTCTTTATTGAATGACTGCATGCATTAGCTAGCAGGAAAAAAGTATGGATTTCTTCAGAGCAAAATCACTTGCATTCTCCCCGCCCCATTCAGAAGCTCACCACCAACCCACAGGGCACCAACCCCAAGCAAATTTTAATATACACTAATCAAAGTTAGTCAACAGGAAAGAAAAAAGTCCTAAGTACTCCTTTAGCAAGGAGTTGTTAATACTTACTCCAGCCTAACTGCAGAATCAGATGATTCTCTGTCAAACAGCCAACGGAAAAAGAAATCCAGGCTGAAAGAAAGATGCTTAATGTAATTCAGTCTCCAACAGCTCAGTACTGTGTAAAACTGCTTCTCTTTTTAAGCAGCTCAGATCAGGAGAGTGGATAGAGAATTTAATCAAATAATTTGACCACTACTTTAGTTTTATCGCAATAACTAATAGTCATAAATAGGAAAAAAGATACAGAATCAAACAGAAATGTCTACTTCACACTAAAGTTTTAATGATTCATTTTTAGTAACTATTATACAGAGGGATCAAACACATGTTACCCGGTCAGCCAAGAAAACCTACTATAAAGGTAGAAAGAAAAGGACAGCTACAACTGAAGTATAAGACATAGGCAGGAAACTGGGTTCTCACTATGATAGGGAGTTTGGGTGACTTTCAATTAGTCACTGATATTACAAGGTCTTAAATTTCTCTGTTAAAAGAAAAAGTCAGCCTTTGTAAACTATAAGGGCTAGGAGGTCCTCACATGAAAGGTGAACACTGAAATCTAATGTGTAATGACAACATAACCATACAAACTGGAGGGAGTGGGGGTACATCAACTATACCTTAACTAGCAACTAGAAACCAGAAGTAAGTTATTGCATGCAACAAAAATACTCAAACACTGCAACACTGAACTATGATTCTTTACCTGGTCAGACCAAGGGAGGGCAGAATCAGTACCATGAAAATCAAAAATATGTAGACTTTATGCATCATTATTCTGTTCTCTGCAGATCTACCAACATAAAAAAAAGTTATTAAGAAACTCATATGAAAGACTTCCACACATGAAGGATCTTGCCTGGGGAATGTCAGTACTCATCAGACTTCCAGCTTCCCCAACCATATCACATTGCTACAAGATACTCCCAAAACAAATATCGAAAGATATTAATATTTGATAATATCTTTCAGATATTCACTAATTTGGACCAAAAAGGTTCTCAGTACCTTCTTAGGCAAAGGAGGTATTTCTGAACATTAATCCAGACCCTGGATTAGCACCATTACAGGTCTGCACCACAAGCAGGAGGATTTGTGACAATCTTGCCTGGTCTCTCATCCAATGACACTCACATCTCACAAGAGCTTGTAAACAGTTCTTCAAGTGTTATGCCAAGAGGGATCAGGCCGTTTGAAAAGGGTACCAGTGCCAAGAAACTTGACACTGAGACAAGCTACTTGACTGTCCTTACCAAGGGTCAAGTCTTCGGGAACAACATGACACTACTAATGCTAGATCCCTCCCCTACAGTAGCAGGAACATCTATCTAGTGAATGCTGGAGCCAGAAAAGTGCAGTGACTGCTACAAACAACTCTGACTGTTAAAGGTGGTATCTCACAGGGCATTAAAACCACAGGGTCTTATTATGGACTCGATGATCCTTGTGGGTCCCTTCCAACTTGAGGTATTTACTCTATGATTACAGGATCACGAAGCCCTTGGGCACTGTGGGACAGATCAGTGTAACTATACTGAGGCTTGAAATCAGATCTGTGATAACTAGACTTCAGAAAACTATTTCAGCTGATTGAGAAGGGCTCAAAGTTCATGTGCCTACTGCAAGCACCAAAAAAATAAAAAGGTGATGAAAAGCATACAACGTTGATGAATAAACAGTACATTCTGGATATGATGGCTTACAAGGGAATGATGCAAGTAATTCAGAAGTAAAAAAACCAAAATTGTTCTTAGAATATAAAAAAAAACAAAACCAAAAACTGGCTGCAGGGACTGTGGAAGAAGATTGAGTGAAGCTGGGTTTCAGTGTGCAGCATCGGGCTTTTATGTAACTGCAGGTAAACTGGGGATGAAATCTGGAGTGCCAAACCAAGCTAGGCTGAGTTCAGATAATCTGTCAATGCAGCATGTCAATCTCTGCAGTCATACCTGAAAATCTGCTGGCCCTTGGTCCCATAGATCTCTTATCACCACTACTAATATTCAACAGCATCCAAGCTGTGTATCAAGAGTTAAGCTCAGACCATCTTTTTCCACACAAAAATAACAAACAGATGGATGCCCTTTCTGTAAGTAGCATGAGCAGTTGGAGCACTTCCTGTTGAGATGGGACTCTGGGGTTCTGCGATGTTCTCAGCCTGGAGGGGATCCAAACCCACATCTCCTTCACAGAGAGAGAGCTAGTTACGGAATCAGAGGCACTTCCCATGTTCCTGTTGAAGCTACACTCCCTGAGCCTGCTTATGCACTTTGTATTGATTAAACACAAAGAGGGGGCGAGCATGAGGTCAGGTAACACTTGCTGTGCCGACAACAAGTTAAACTCCAGGGTGCTGGATATAACATTAGCAACAGACAAGAACATGACATTCCTTGCTACAAGAGGGTCTGTGGATTTAAAGCTCCATGAAAATAAGCACTTTCTCAATTTATCTTAGTAATTCAGCTGATAAGGCCAAAACAGAGGAAGATCTTCCTTACTTTGTCCAGTGGCACTCCAGTAAAGTTGAATAATAGACAACTGTTGGTAGTAAAGCTGAGAAGGACCAGAGCAAGAGCGTTGGGAAAAACTGACTGACAATAGGATTCTAGAGGGGGGCAAAAAAAGGTAAAAGTATTACAAACATTTTAATGCAGTTGTGGTTGAACAGAGGCTGCAATATTTTGCTTTTTGTAAATTCTAAGAGGTTGGACTGTGGAAATTATATTCAGATACAGTCTTAAAATGAGTGGGTGCTCAGCACCAGTGTGCAAGGCAAAAAAGAGTGGGATTGGGAATTAAATTCCGTGAGAGTGAAGTGTCACAAGCAGCTTATATGTAGAAATAAAATCATGGTATTATATTTCAGAGTTTAAAATCTGACTTCCCCTATTCTCTTATAAAAAAAAAAAAAAAAAATCAAACTACAAGTTGGACTTGAAATTCCGTTTTTGGCAAAGGTTTTTGATTACAGAATTTAGAATTATTTAAATCTAGAATGCAGCTTTTTCCAACAAACAAGATATAATAATATAAAGTCTCAAATTACTTCAGCCTACTATCGAAGCACAGAAGACCTGATTCTGATGCTGCTTTTTAATCAGCAGTTATATAAAGCAATACTGATAATTTCAACTGAATTAAGTTTATAGACATTATTTCATTGTCTTACTATTCACCTGATAGTTTATCAGCATTTTGGTCTGATACACAGCTCTATCCAAACATATGGTGATACTCACATTGAGGTAGTGAATAGGTTTAGTGACATTGAACTTGTCCATAGTTGAGATGATGATGGAAGGGGTAGTAAGAAAAAATAGCACAATAAAAAGCAGCAAATTAATGCAAGCCCATCTGAACCACCATTTCAGTCCACGCACCGAAAGATTCTTCCTGAAAAGACATAAACCCAAGCAGAACAAGCAGAAAGCATTTGCTGTTAAAAACATATATATACACACACACGCTGTCAAGTAACAGGTGGAACTGCTTTTTCTAACTTGAGCTTTCATAGCCTCAAAGTTATATAATAAAGCACACAAGTTTCAGTTGCTATTAGAAATAAAGAAAACTGCAAACTTTCTCCACTGTTTGATAATACGGAAGTACTAAACAAGTTAGGACAAGAAAAGACAGAGATAGAAGACGATCCAGAGAATTTCTGCAAGGAGAACAGCTATCAGAGGCAGAACCTACCAAGAAATTGTGACTAGAGAAAAATGAAAACCCCTTTATCCCTTCCCGCTATACTAAAACAGCATTAAACACTATAAAGAGCATTAAACCACCTTATTAAACAGGTAAACTTCTTAAATACCATCTGCAATTGTTCCCAAAGGACTGGAATAATTTGAACCCCAAAGCTAACTGTTTAGAACAGATCAAAGAGGGCCAGATCTCCAATCATGGCAACTTTTTGTGAACCTAAGTAACTAACTTGGCAAACCCCTGTGCCTCCTCTTCTTCAAAACATTGGAACGCTAAGGTATAGACATTGATAAGTTGATACTTTTTAGCTTTAGTTAACAGAAACAACAGGTACCAGAACTCTGGGGTGGCAAAACTCCAAGAAGCCTCCCCAAGGTCAGTGACGCACATCAGTAATGGAAATAAAGATGCAGATTAGGCACATCCAAATACTAGATAATGTTCCAGTTTAGGGTTAAAGAAAAATGCACTCAGCCCCCTTCTCCAGTCCCCATTCTAAACCTACATTATCATAAATAAACGGAGGCAAGGTGGGAATCTTACCAACAGATATTCTCAGGGTAAGGAGCGTATGTAACCTCCCAGCTTGATATGCACAGCTCCTTGCTATAAGGTGATGGCTGAGGCTCTCCTTTACACTTAATACTCTGACATTTGCAGGCATTGAAGTCCTTAAGGATACTGTAAGAGACAAAAAGAAGAGGAGGCTTTTTCCAAATAATTACAGCCAAAAATGCTGCATATGTATTGAGAAGACTGGGAAGAGTAATAACGTGCTTCTGCTTTTAATAACAGAGATCAAGGTAGCACTGAGGTAACAATATATGCGTAACAATGTCACAACCTGGCAAAGTTTGAAACTACAAGCAGTTCTGAACTATTCAGTGCTTCTACCAACACTAACAACAGGAGTAACTCAGTAAAATAAATACCTAAAAAAATAAATGAAAATCTGAGGGCACTGGAAAAAAATCAAGATAAAGACTGCCAGTTCTCCAAACTCTTCTTTATGGAATTACAGCTGGTGTTTTCAAATCAAGGCAGACCACAGGATCAGTCTGCACTCTCTTTTCATTACACCAGTATCAAAACCAGCCAATTTGGCCTGGAGTTCTCAGTAAAAAAAACCTGTACCATGCTGGTATTCTCACAATTCAAAATGTTACCTTCATTTACCCACTCCTAAAATAATCACAGTACTCAATTTTATCTTCTGATGAGTTGATTGACAATCAATGTATTTAAACAAAATTTAAACATGCCCCGAATTAATGCTTTCAAAGACTTCTAAAAACACAGCAACAGTAGTTATAGGCATATATTCAGAGACAGTACAGCTCTGGCTGTGTTACTGTGCAAAAGAAGTTCCATATAGATAAGCACAGAAACAGTATATATTATGCTTGAACAGGCAGACTCTGGAATTCCTGAACATGCTTGTTCCTCAGTTGTGTTCTTAACATAAAGAAAAACACACACACAAACACCAAACAAACAAATATAACCCCCCAGATCTTTACCTTACCAGAACTCTAGTAGTGGTGTCAAACTGCCAGCATCTTGCAGCAGCAAGAATTTAAGAAAGTTAATGATACTTTTTGACAGTTTAGTTAAAAACATATATACAGAGCAAGCTTTAGCACTACTATGCTACCAAGCACTATCATTAACCCAGCTTCTACTGGGTTGATTAATGATGGTTACATTAACCTGACTCCATGAACCTCAGTCCTGGCTTCCCGTTTCCCCCATCTTATTTCAGGGTTCTGTGGAGCAAAGCCTAGTAAGGGCACCAAATAACTTCCTCATTTGCTGGTAGCCTCAGCTTCACACGTCATCAAATCTAATTTTCCAGAGACTGGAGTCCACTGCATCAGTTCCAAGCTAAACTAATTAAAATCTTTTCAGTTCTTGCTAATTGAACTGCAAAGACGCCTGCAATACAGCCCAAGGAGACTATCCCAACAAAATTGTATATGATAAATCAGTAGCTAGAGAATTAACTTCAGTGCTTATTTCTTCTTTCAGTTTCACATCTTAAAATGTCATTTCATGCTTTATATTCTCTAAAAGTGGTGTGTAACATCACAAAATCAGGAGGGAAGCAAATTTTACCACACAATTATACTTGGGTAAAGAGCAGCAAGCGAAATCTTCTGCAGCATCTCAAATTTTTGCAAGGAATTCTATACCCTAGACTTCATGGAAAAGAAGCCTGAAAGACTGGCTCTCCAACATGACTTGCGGGTCAAAAGAATGCAGACCATTTAAATGAGAGGCTGTGTTATTTTTGTAAGACAAATACAATTCTGCTTCCCTTTGCCCACTTTGTGTCAGTAAAAGATGCTCACAAAGAGCCAACAGAAAACAAGAGGCTACATGCATTTTCTCTACAGATGACCAAGTAAAAAGCACTGAACAACTTCTGATAGTAGGCCTACATATATATCTGTAATAACAGGTAAGAGAGATACATAATGAGTATCTATCACCTATGACCAGGTCAGTCCCTGACTCTGCTTGGTTGAGATGACTAACTAGCAGTGTAATTTGTACCCACTGTGATCATTAAGTAATTGGACCATCTGCACAGTAGAAATGGAGAAATCAGTAACTTGTATTCAAGAGCCAATTAGTCTGGCCTACTATTAACCTACACTGAGGGACTGTATACAGAGAAGAGAAAGGCTCCTTACCCCAGTAAGTGTCCAGACCCATTTAGTCCCTTAGATACATTTCCCACTCAACGCACAGATGCTAAAAGCACACTTACAGGAAAACTTACCAAAAAATAAAGCAGCCCAAATCCACAGGATGGTGGAGAAGAAGAAAGGAAGAAGAACCAACATAAGCACACAAGCGACACAAACAGGAGATCAGTTCTACTATTACAGTTCAAAGAGAATAAACAAGACAGCAGACAAAACTTACTAGGTTGCCATGGATTTCTCCTGAAATGTTACAAAAGCCATTCCCAGAGGGTTATTGTGAACAGCTTGTTCCTCTTTTGAATATTCTTCCATCAGTTCGTTTGTAACTTTGGTATAATAATCTACAGCATCCTCCTGTTGGGAAATTGACGACTGTTACATCCGAATACCAGATGGCTAATATCTTCATTAAAATACAGCTTACACAAACCATAGTCTGTCGTCCTCTTATTACTTCATAGTCTCTCGTCCTGAAATTACTTATACAAGTACACGCTGGGCAAAGAGTAGATTAAGAGCAACGCTGAGGAGGAGGTGTAGGCTGACAAGAAGCTCAACATGACACAGCAATGTGTGCCTAAAGCTCAGAAAGTCAACCGCGTCCTTGGCTGCATCAAAAGGAGCATGAGCAGCAGGTCAAGGGAGGTGATTCTGCCCCTCTACTGCGCTCTTGTGAGACCCCCCCCTTGCAGTCCTGCATCCAGCCCTGAGGACCCCAACACAAGAGGGATGTGGAGCTGTTGGCATGAGAACAGAGGAGGGACACAAACATGCAATGAATGCTGGAGCAGCTCTGCTATGGAGACAGGCTGAGAAAGCTGGGCTTCTGCAGCCTGGAGAAGAGAAAGCTCCTTAAGAGGAGACCTTAGAGTGTCTTCCAGCGCCTAAAGGAGGCCTACAGGAAATGTGGAGAAGGACAGCACAAGGGGGAATGGCTTTAACCTGCCAGAGGGGAGACTGAGATGAAATCTTAGGCAGAAGTTCTTTACTATGAGGGTGCTGAGGCACTGGCACAGGGTGCCCCGAGAAGCTGTTGCTGCCCCATCCCTGGCAGTGTTCAAGGCCAGGTTGCATGGGGCTGGAGTAACCTGGTCTAGTGGAAGGTGTCCCCCATAGCAAGGGGTAGGAACTGGATGAACTTTAAAGTTTCTTCCAACCCAAACCATTCTGTGATTCTTCCACAAATTACAAATCACGTCACAACGAGAAGACAAACAGGAAGTTTTTCTTGTACTTCAATTTTTACACTAAGATTACATTTCAAAACTGGGGGGGGGGGATTCCTTTTCTGTACAATGCAAGAACTTGAAGGACAAGCCATCTGCAACAACTGAATAAAGAATTTTCTGAAGCTCAACAAGACATCACACAAAACCTGCTCTCTACTCTTCTAACAATCTACCCAGCCATAACTAAAAACGAACATGATCTTACCCTTTCACATCCTCTAATTTCACAGCAGCAGAACTGACCACATGGCTTAGGGTTGATCTGGACCCGTTTGCCATACTTCTGATGCAGATGTTCATAGTAAGTCAGGCTTTTTTCTGCCTGTTTTCTGGACAGAAAAAACATTCATAACATTTTACAGGAAAACAGTATCAACATCAACCTTAAGAAGATTATAATCCCCAAGAGAGAAAGTAATGTCAAGGACTGATAGCAAATTAATCAATCACCAAAGATATTCACATACACCTTAATTTGACTACTTAGAATAATCTATTTTCAAGTCTAATAGCATTATACAGCCAACATTTGTGGTGAGGCTCCAGAAAAAAAAATCCTGACCAATGCTATTCTTGTATAGCCCAAAAGTTAACACTCTTCCCTCCTGTGACCAGCATCTCTTCCAAAGAAGCAGAGCCCCTGAGTTATTAATTCAATAGTTGAGTTTTCCACTTTGCACTGCCTGACAATAAATACACACATAAACAAAGTCAGCAAGTCAAAGCTTATCTTACGCAACACACAATGTATCACACAAGAAACTGAACACCACAACTCACTTTAAAACAGAGCTGAATCTAACTGAAGTACAGACTAGGACTTGGAGAGCAGAATTCATTTCTAGTGTGTGCAAGCTTAGCACTAGTGGTATATGTTGATTAAGGACTGGCAAAGCATTCATGAAATTATGCTGAACTTGTGTAGCTTACAGAAACAAATACCTTTTTTTGAATAGATGGATAAGCTTGGCTACATCGTAGCACAGCTGCACCTCCAGCACAGTACAAGTTGGGTAGGCAGCCCTGAAAAGGAAGCAGTACAGGAGAAATATAAGAAAGTACAATGAAGAAACTGTTCCAAAGAGCATCACTGATGTCTAACCAATATCTCAGTCATTTCATTTCTGAAGGAGGTATCATACAGGGGAGACTTCCAAAGAGACAGTTGCTAAAAATTAATGTGAGATGTGCAGCATTATTCCCAAGTAAAGGCTGTGTGGGAGCCTGGATGGAAAGCATGGATACACAAGACACTTCCTCAGATTCTCATTTTAAGATCAGCTAACTATTGAAATATTCCTTAGACAGAATTGAGAAAAGATTACAAGACATGCTTTTAGAAGACTGATAATACAGTATGAATTTTAAACGTGCCAATGGTCAAAAAACCGTTTCTGCATGGGCAGACAAAACTAGTAGGACAATTTTAAATCTCTTATTCCTAATGATTCTACTCAAGTACGGACTTTCTATATGGGCATATAGTCACAGGACAAGGGGGAATGGCTTTAACCTGACAGAGGGGAGATTTAGATTAAACGTTAGGCAGAAATTCTTCCCTGAGGATGCTGAGACGCTGGCACAGGGTGCCCAGAGAAGCTGTGGCTGCCCCATCCCTGGCAGTGTTCAAGGCCAGGCTGGATGGGGCTTAGAGCAACCTGCTCTAGTGGAAGGTGTCCCTGTCTGTGGCAGGGGGGTGGAACTGGATGAGCTTTAAGGTCCTTTCCAACCCAAACCAGTCTGGGATTCTATGAACTTACGTGAAATGGCCATGTACCGTCTCTTCTTTTGCATCTTTTGGAAGACCAGTTATAAACAATGTGCACTTAACCTGCAGGAGAAATTGCAATTCCAATTCCAATTTAAAGAAACCACAAGCATACAAAGGCAGCAGTGACACAGCACAAGCAGGTGTGTTGTAGAGGGGAAAAAAGGTAGGAAATTTTGATTTTGATGGGAGCTGCATCTATTCAAGACAGCACCAGGTTCACCTTCTACTCTGGCAATAGGGTACACCAAAATTTCACAAATCCCTCCTCAACCCCCTTCTCTCCACTTATTTTCACAATTAATTCACTCAGTGGAGCTTTGCTTTCAGTGAGTTTCTTCACAGTTACATCACATTCTAGCAAGCAGGAGGCATGTTAGCAATTTGGGGGTTTAGCATTACCCACTTGCAAACATGCTGTATGATTTTTTTTCCACCCCAACAGAGAAACTTACTATGTTTTCTTCTTTATAGGTGACATACTTCATGTGATGTCTCATGAAGACAACAGTCAGAATCAGGTAAACAACAGCAAAAACCGTGTGCAGCCAAAGAAGATTATTACTGTTGGACAAAACATTATGAATATGAAAATTAGGAAGAACTAACTGTCCAACTGATACAAGTAGCCATCAAAATGCTAAGCAGATCAGAGCCTCTCACTGAACACAAAAATAAAGTTAGTTACTGGTAGCCAGTTACTCCTATGCAGAGGCACTGGACAGTCATTCGGGTTACTGGCTTATCATAAAATTGTATGGGTAACAGGCTTACAGAGAATTCTGTGACATGGACATTTTCAGGCAGCATTTGCCTTGTGCCTTGTTCTTCAGATGACCAATAGCCCACACCATGTCAATTACCAAAATGTTTTCTATTGGCCTTATTATTTACTGTGCTGAGTGCAGAACTGAACTCTCCTTGAATACAATCCTTACTCCAATTGATAACAGCCTAATGCAGGGAGTAAATTCTGCTTCTCTGACAGCTCCTTCCTCAGAGCTTGCAGGAGTTCTGTTCTGCAAACACCTCTTCAATTTTGCAAGGAGCATTAAGAATTACAAATAACCTAAAATACAGGAACCTGTTTTACAGATAAATAACCCAACCAAGCAAGAAGTCTCCATCAGTTACTAGGCTTTGTAACACGGTTAAAAAAGCCCCAAAGTGCATTGGCAGAAACTCTGTGAGAAATAGGGTCATGGATAGATGTGATCAAAGTAATAAAAGAGAAAAAATGTACAGCTTTGTACTTCAACTATTTTAAAGACTGTTTTAAAACACATATAAGTAATTTTAATTGTGATCTCAGATGGGAGAGAGATGCACATGCATAAATCTAATATATGGGAATTGAAATCATCTGAGTTACACATTCTAGTAAAGCTGTCAGCCTTATTTTCCAATTTTCCTTCTCAAGTATGGTTTCTTTTAATGTGGAAATTTCTGAAATTTCTAGATGTGCAGTCATGAGCCAAAAAAAACATGTGGTGTAAGAAGTAAGAGCTGAGAAAGAAGGAGCCAAGCCTCTAGATTTCTTATCAGCACTGTAACTGCATAGCCTGAAGCAGAACGTATCCCCAGTTTCAGTTGATGAAGCGTGAATAAGTAAATTCTACCCCATAAGCCATGCTGCAAGCATCAATTCATGTGCTAGAGACTATGGCAGGAAACACACATAAGCATAAAGGTACTCTGAAAGATCTACTCACCCAGTTTGCAAGTTTACTATAGTTGTTCTTCCAAAACTATAGGGATCTTTATCTAAGAAGGACAAAAATAAGCAGCATAATTAACTGGTGCAACATTCACATTAAAATTAGAAAGGCAGCTTTTATTCTATTTTCTTAAAAATATTGATATGCTTCTTTTTAACGCTGAGCATATTCATTATTAAAAAGATGCGGAATCATAACCAATGCTGGTTTCCTGTATTGCGCTTTAAAGTTGGGAAAAAAGCCCCAGGATTATACCACATTCAACTCATCAAGAGAAAGATTAGTTTATTTTAAAAGCCTAAATGCTACACCTTTTCAGGGTCTCCCTTTCTCTCTCCGATCTCCGTTGATGCCCATTAGCAACACTACTCCGGGACTTGAACATATTTCCTTCACATTTTTATTTCATCTTGACTGATTTCTTATCTCAGGTTTTTATATTGCATTAATTCAGTGTTGACAAAATGGCACTGATAACCTTACTAAGGTCAAGGAGGAAAGAGCTGATATGACATTGTTTCTCTAGACTGTCAAGTATTTAAAGAAAATGATAACATGAGTGGAAACTGAGTACATGTTCACAAAGGAAAAAGAGCTAAGTGTATCTGGAAAACCAAACAGTCTTTTAGCACAGTCTGTTGAGCCACATTGCAAGTCATCACAACAGAAAGAAACTGCAAATGCACAAAATCAACATATGGTGGAAGGGGAGGAAGAAGGGGAGAAATACTAAAACTTCATCTTTGATTTTCAGCTGTATTTCCTACCATCATAAAAGTTAATGCAGGAAAAGAGAGGCTGTATTATCCTGCTTTAGAAGGCCAGACATGCTCTGCCATTTGAATTAACAGAGAGCATCTACTGGTATCCAAAATACAACTTTTACAAATTGTAGTTAGAGAAGGACAGTGCACACAAATTTATGTGTATTACAAAATCTATTTTGGTGTAAACGTACAGGCAGAAACTAAACCAGAAGAGAACTACATCCTGTAAGTTCTTTGAGGGCACTGGCATTTCCCTCTTTACAAATGACATAAGACAGCAACCAGGGCTAGAGCTGTGTTGCATTCGATCCTCTACAACTAGGCTGACAACACAAAGATGTAAAGCAGGGAAGGAGAAGTGACTGTGAAGTGATAAAGTGTTCTTTGAAAGAACAAAAAGAGAAATAAAATTCAAAAAAGAAAAAAAAAACCAAAACCAAACCAACTCGGCAACAGTCTTTAAGAAAGCAGATCTCAATATAAACAGGAAATTGATAAGAAAGAGCTTATAAAAAGGAAGTCAGAGATGGCAGTTCCACAAAGAAAGTGTATTAAAGGCACAGGTACTAAATATTCCATTACAGATGAGGGCTAAGTCACAAAGCTCTTTAAAACACAGGTAGAAGTAAACCGAAAACAAGAACTGAGACACATTATTAAGGACAATAGAAGAGAGTAAATTATAGAGACAAAGGTCAGCAAGATCAGTACAAAAAATAAGATGCAACTGTTGTGGTATAACAACAAACAACACAGGTAAGCACTCTGTTTGAGAACCCCTGGGGAAACCAAATGAATTAGTGCTTTTTCTTTGTATCACTATTCACCAAGATGATTAATTATGAACAACTCTGCCAACATCATCTTGACAAGACAGTCAAAATAAGCAGATTCATACCAAAGCCATCTTAATGGACTTGTAAGAGCTCATTATAAAAAAAAAATTATGGAAGAATGTTTAACAGACTTTAACAGCATTCTGTCCACCAGTATTCTCATTAGCAACCTGAATGGCAGACTAGAGGACATATACATTGTATTTGTTGTGAGTTTATAGTGCAAAGAGGTGTCACATTTGCAGACGTAACCAGGACTAGATGGCAAGAAACAGGAAATAAATCTTTGTCTAGTCAGCACAAACACAGTCTCAGCAAGAAGATTTATCCAGTTTTGGGCTGCAAACCAAGACAGAAAGGAACAACAGGAGACAGCCTAGCTAGATTTATAAAACTTCACAGGATGGATGATTATTTTATTGATCTTACAAGCAGCCAAATGGAAAGTATTTCTCATTAATGACCAAATTAACTGGTCTGATTTATCAAAAAGATGATGACTTCATAATCCTTAAGCAGTTTAAAGGACATTCAAAGAGGAAATGAATAATCTATTCTCCCCAGTGACAGGTCAAAAAATAATGATCTTAAGTTGCAGCAAGAGATTCAGACTGGACACCAGAAAAAGATTTCTCAGCTGTGAAGTCAGTTTCCACTGGCAATCATCACCACCAATAAAAATCCTAAGGAGTGCCTAGATAAACACCAGTTAAAGAGCGCACAGGTAAAGTTAACCCTGACTTGAGCCTTCTAGGTCTAGCTGTCCATGTCTGCATGTGGTTTGCCATCTAAAAGCTTTTACCATTGTATAAACCACAAAATTCTTTTCAGAATACAAAATAAAACTTCTTACCAAGTAGATCACCCGACAGGTTGACAGGTAATATAACACACACAGACAAAATGCTGACAGCAATCAACAAACAGATGATGTGCCGCTGGAAGGCAAGGTAATGTATGGCATCTTCACCACATCTCTCATGGATCTCATCATCACTGCATCATAGACAGAAAAGTACATGATCAGTCTACTTGGTATCTTTAAGGTTCTAGGGGATGGTTTCTGAATATATACTACTTTCTTAGTCTACCCAGTGACATCTCCATCAATCCCTATCAGTTTTCAACATGGTTGTGTTCTTCCACATAAAAATTTAACTTCCAAAAGTGTTTTTTTTCCTTGTGCAGTATCACCACCCAAAAATTAACATGGGGAAACTGAAGACGGAAACAAGTAATCTGAAAAACAAATAAAAATCCAAGGTCTTTTTTATCAGCCTGAAAGAGAACAAAGTAATTTGCTGTGACCTCTTGCTTTATGACAGTCACAAGGTTGAACATCTAGCTCTCAGAATTTAAGATCACACTGTGATGGGTGTTCATTCATCTCCATAAAGGCTCCCCATGAGGAAAATTACTATACAATCACCCTACTCTTATAACATCCAATTAACAGAAGATATGAACAGGCTTCAGAATGAACTCTCATCGTCTACCCTTTTTCAGCAGGACAGATCATTAAAGTAGGAATTCTTGGAAAAGGAAGGAACTGAACTAGCAAAAATGGAGAAAGCCTCAATCTCCACTCCTTCTTGTTCCAATGTACCCAAGCTGGAAACTGATTTTTTAAAATCATGATTTACTAAACCCTAAGAGATGTAAAGAAAGAACATTACATGCCTAATGCTCAGTTTCTGGGAAACAGTGGGATGGGTTTTTCCTCGTCAGTCACTTCCAGCCTCAACTAAACCACCTATTCTCCACAGAAATCCTTGCAGGGAAACCCCACTTGCTGCCTGAGGCCCTGCTGGCTTCAAACAGGGGAACACCCACACAGTACTCTTTGAAGAGTGAAAGCCTAGAGCCTAGTTATTAGCTCAGAATCCATATAAATGCCATAGATTCACACACTGTCACAAGATCAGGAAGTCCTTGGGCTGCCAGGAGGATAACTGCATCCTGAAGAAGTATTCCCATTAGCTGTGTTTTTTATATTCTTTTGCCAGCCCACCAGAGGCACCTGTATCACTGTTTGCATTAAATCTTATCTACTAAAAAAAAATCCACCCCAAACCATTTTTGAATGCAACCCCCCTTTTCTAATTAAAAAGAGCAAAGCCCAGGACAGCTCACTATTTCTGTTTCATATACTTACTGCATCCGAAAAGCAGCTGTCATCCAAGAACAAAACCCCTGTAAATTAAGAAGGAAGTTTTTAGGAACTAACATACAAAAAAACATAGTCTCTACACAATTAAGAGAAGTGTTGCCATTAAGCCAACCTCTTAGCTAAAAACCTGGCAGTCAGTTGCTCCAAAGTCATCATTTAGACATATATAGAAAAAATACCTAATAGTCTACGTATTTTTCACAGGGTACTTCATATGTCTGTTTTCAGAGAATATTTAAGGGTTGTTGTTTTGTTTGTTGTTCTTTCTCTCATTACTTACGTGTTTGTCACTTGGGCTTCTTAAATTTATACAAGCATGCCCAAATCCCAGTGAATGGAAGTCAAGATGAGGCTTCTAAAGATTTATTTTTAATGGATTGTTTTAGAGCAGGAAAGGTGACTATCTTTTCCAAAACCATTTCCAGATACTCTCCAATTTTAAGGATAAACTCCATGAAAGTCTAATACAAGTTAATGAATTAAATAGCAGTTAGAAACAACACTGTGATGACATTAGCAGAAAAGCTTCGTATATACATTTATAAATCCTCCTCTGAAACTGTGCAGCAGAGATCACAACTCACTGAACGTTCCAGTACAGCTCAAAGAACACCCAAAACCTTCTCTCTCAAAAGACCTCTTCTTTCAAGCTAATAGGAGCCAAGTAAAGAGACATTTTTATTCAATAGCTTCAGTGACAAAGTTGCTTTAGGGTTTTTCAAAAGATGAAGAAAACTACACAAACAGCAGAGCAATCCTGATCAAACGCTAGTGTGCTTTTGATGCTCACACAGTTATTTAGTTGCAAAGCTAGATATTAAGTCGATGAATATATAAAAGGTTAAAACATAGGCTGCCACAATTGCACAACACTTGCATGGCTCACTCTGAAGCTGCAACACAAAATGATAGAGGTACATGAATTCAAAGACTCCAGAGAGACCAAGGAAGGAACCAATTAAAAGTCTGGCCACAAAACTATCTTCCACTCCAAACCAGCCTTAATATTAAGAGTACATGGCACTATTACTGGCCTGACATTTGCAATCCAGTTTCCTCAGCATTGTGAGGAAAACAATGTATTATAAAGACCAGCTGGGTATTATTTGCAATAATGTAACATTGAGCTGTTAAGTACAAAATATTTACTAGATATCCTTCGAAATAATAATCATAATAATAAAGATACTTAAAAACCATGAGGTAAGACACCAGTTTATGATATAGGAATAGTCTGTCAGGAAACAGAAATAAATTACATAGGGTCCTGTAAAAACACAGTAAACAATGCACTATTTATTTTTGCATATAGATGGCCTTCCAGTTTAATGACTAGTTCATTGGGCTAGCTGGAACAGCAAATTACAACAGATTCCATTAAACAGCTTACATTTGAAAAAATGTATCAAAATTCTATAATACTTACTTTATCGTATTCAAGATCTTCAGGTACTGATGAAGATGTTGACAATCTGTTGTATCTTGATTCACTAAAATATATTAAATGCTGCCTTTAACTATCTTTAATAACAGATGATGGAATTCCACAGAATTATTTCAACTTTAACAATTCCGAAGTAACTACAAAAACACTTTTTCACTGTATTTCACAACTATGGTTTTCACCTTGCAGCATATGCTTAATTACAGAAATATGTGCTATGTCTGATCTTGAAAAGGGAGGATGCGAGCTCCTGATGTGAGAGTGTATAATTGAGCTAGAGAGAAAATAATGTTTTATTGGGCTATTAAAACCACAGTAACATAGAGGAACGTAACATGGGTTTGGAAGCCTGGCAAGGATCAGATTTGCAAGCTAGCTTCCTGTTCAGATATCCCTCATTAAAAGACATCACCTCTTTTCCTTCCACCTTTCTTCCTTCATCTTACAGCCACTGCTTGGAATTTCCCCACACAATTAAATCACTTACCTGCCAAGCCACTTCCTCACATAAAACCAAGTCCTGCAGCAAGGCTAGACTCTGTAGCCCTCAAAAACAGCAGAGTATCTGTTTTCAGTTGTTGCTAACTAGAAATGTTGCAATGGTGATGTGCCCATAATTACAGGATGATACATGTTAAAATGGAGTGTATTCATAGGTGTATCTGTGATAGTTTTGACCTAGTGGCTCAAATCACAGACCAGCAGGGACAGTAACATAGGCTCCTGGATGCCTGACTGCTCAAGGATCTGTTTGTCCCATGCAGGCCTTTACAGACTACATGGAAGCCTATACCAGAGCATCTTCATTCTTCCTGACTGAGCTACCTGGATTGAAGCCATCTCAGTTGCCATTCCTTTTTAATCCCCACCATCTTCATTTCACAGCTGTAATAGATTACACCTAAAACCACATTTTGAGTTTTTTCCTGATGCTTAGTTGTGAATTTACAACTTAGTTACACGACTAATACCAGGAAGAGGCTTGCTGTTAAAGTTCACCCACTTCATAAACAGACAGCTAGCTTTTAAACACCCTAAGACATCATCCTGCAAAAATAACATTTAAAAATAAATAATCAAAAGCTTATTTACAGTAATACTGAAAATCAGCAAAGAATTCCAGAAACCTGCAATGATACATTTCTTTATTTAAAAAATAGCAGAGGCTGCAGGGAGCTCTGGAAAGACACTGGGCTTGAGCCAAGATAAACAAAATAGTCAATATCCTTCTATCACAGAAACACCTTTAAGACATCAATGTGTGGGTATGTGACATGTTAGCAGACAAGCAGCCTGTTTTCTTACCTCCACTTCCTCAACCCACAACTGTAAAACGAAATTTATGATGATGCCAAACACACAACTCTATTACTGAAACCACAAAGAGTAACTTTGAGTGGGGCCTATTTCACACAAAGCAGCACAAGGACATTTTTAACAAATACGTGCATGTGGTTCCAACCATATCTGATACAAATGCACTTCATTTAAGCCATATTTACTGTACTTAGTTACACATTCCCCAGTTTCAACAAATCAGTCTGACTGCCTATCTTTTTTACCTTTCAGCTTCTGACACCAGAGCAACACGACCGTAGTCCCAGAATCTCTTTCTTATAACAGAAAACAGTAATATTAAAACCTAGAAAAGAAAAATAAGAATCTTTGAATATTGATTTTTCCACTTCATAATAATTTTTTAGGTGTGTAGGAACCGTCAAAAAATGCTGTCCTGGCTCCTAAACCAATTGTCATATGCTAACCAACCCAATGGTGGCCATGCCACAAAGAACACTGGGACCAAAGGATGAGAACACCTGTCTTCCTCTTTTAATTTATAGAGGAGAACTGCATGGAAAAGTACTTCTGAACTGCAAGTGTATGAAGGTTGGTGACAGGAAAAGAAGCAAGCAGCACTTGAGGGGAAATCAGAACTTTCATAAATACACCTTTACACATTCACGACTTAATGACCAGAACTATGATGGAAGACAGTGATGTAAACAGGCTGCAGCGGGTTCAGCTACTTTCTCAAGTATGTGACTTATTTTTATCCCTAAAAAAGTAATGTATTATTACAACTCATAAACCCCAGAAACTTGTATTTGATTTCTGCAATGTATTTTTTTATCTCCCCCTGTATTTTTACTTTTTAAAAGATGACAATAAACCAAACACTGTATTTCACAGATGCATTTCTTTCTTTAAAAATAAGTTGCTTTGTACACTGAGGCAATGAAACAGAAGTAACAAGGCCTGTTTTCTATGCATATGCATCATATGCCTTCACCTTCCAGCCCCTCCTACATCCCATACCTGTTTGGCTAGAAAGTGGTGTAACTTACCTGGATCTATGCAAACACCAACTAGCCAGCTGGGATATGCGTCAAGATTATCTATGTGTCAGGATTACACAGCTAATTTACACATTTCACAATAAATATAATCTTCTTATAAAAGCCTTCGCCCCAACAAGGGTTATTAATTTAAATCTTCCTTCTTCAACTTGCCATTAAGCTTAATGTAAGCAGGAAAGCCTCTGACAACTTTGGTTGAAATTGCATAACATGATTTATGGTTATGAGGAGGAACTGACAGGCAAAAATGGGAAGAGAACATAATATATAAACTTCACTTCCGTAGGAAGCCAGCCTAGAAATAATATTCAGAAACCCATCAACTGACAGTTACTGAGGGGATCTGCAGTAAACATGTCATGAAAACAGGAATACAGGAGTTGCTCAATAAATTGCAGTATTTGGCACTTGAAGAAGAGAGAAGCCTTCTACACTGCATCTAACTACATAATGCTGCTTGATAGGAGAGTTCAACAGCAAGGAACTCAAAAGCAGAGACTCAGTATCTTAAAAACCAACCACAGCTTAAAAATTAAAGTTGTCCCAAGCACTCCAACTAAATCTTACCAAATGTTGTGCCATCAGTCACAAACAGCAGTAAACATTGCACATCCTCCAAAAATGGGTTTATGGTAGCATGCTGCATACACCAGATCAGTAACACTTAATGCTACTCCATGACTGTTAGGAACATACTCTACATTCCCACAGAACTATCAGCTCAGATCTTAAACAGGTAGGTTTTTGTTTCTCCACAGAGGCTTTCTAGAACTCAGGAACTATGTCATCCCTTCAGTCTCATTTTACTACCACAAACCTCACTTATCAGGCCAGTTTGGAGGTCTACAGCTTTTTCATGTGGCTTAAGACCATATAGATCACAGAAATAACTAAGTTTTATTGGAGTCTCAGGCCTGTCCTGAAGCCTCCAGAGCAGCAACTAATCCTCCTTTTGTCAGGACTGAGCTGATCAGAACATTATTTCCTTAACAGCTTCATAAAATCTAATGTTTAAAAAGTCTGTGAAATGACCAATTTTCCATATAGTATTCCCTTTGGAAAACCAATCAAGTTATTAATGATGTTCCCTTCCTGAAGAGGTACCTACTACTTAAACCCAGAGTAAGGAAAAAATGTTGCTGCAGTTAAGACAAAACATAGGACTTTGAGCTACCACTATAAAGCTTACCATAAATCCACATACAGGCCCTCTCTCTACATCTACACACTGAACATCCAGTGACACAGCCATCCCACGTATATGGGATCCTTTATCAATGCTTGTTAAAGTGTTTTGATGCTCCCAGGATGGCCCTAGCACATTTCTTATGTTGAAGATCCTCAGAAACAAATTTCCTGATAAATAAGAGAATTCTGAAGAACTTCACTTTTGAGAAGGCCACAGATATTTTCAATACAAGAAACAGAAACTGGACTTACAAAAAAGAAGGTTACATCAAGCAGCAGTACAGTTGGGATTCCACCAAAAGTTACGCCTTGGAGCACTGTGCTGCCCTGGGCAGTGCTATAGCAGTATGTCTCATTTGTTGAGTTGAAAGGTAGACTTCTATTCCAGAAGTAGACTAGATGAGAATGTCCAAAACCCAGGAAAAAGAAAGGGTTCATTTTGTGTTTCCTTTAAAAAAAAAAACAGAAAAGAGAAACAACCATGTGAAAAGCCTGCCTGGTATTTGTGAGATATACTAATACTGCAAGTATAAAAAGAGCAGAAAGATTCAACCAGGAAGCTACTTTGGAAAAGAAGTTATATTTGACAAACTTTCCCCTTCACCTGTAAAATATTACACAATACCTGACAGCCCCAGTTACTAGCAGTGCCCAGTGTGAGTTCCAGGCATCCAACCAACCATGTTCTGTACACACACTTGAGGAAGATGACTAAAGACCTACACAAACTAAATTCTCTGTCTTCTGAGCTCTAGTATCAAACTACTTATCCCTGCCTGGGTTCCGATTTTAGGAGTAACATGGGACATCAGATATTCCAACAGTGGCAAGTTGAAGATTTTACTCCTAGTTGATGAGCATGTGTTGAATACACCAGCTTGTGAACGTTGTATTAAAAAAATGTCAAGACCTTGAGATTATTAACTAATTTCCTACTAATCCCACAGGAAAGAACTACTACACAAACATTCATCTCTGCTGTTAGGATACTGTGTGATTTTCCTTTGTTAATGGTATTCAACTGAAAGAAGTGCACAGTGCACCACAAACAAGAAAGAACAAAGAATATTTCTAAAGAGAACAGCCATCTACCTCATTTTAAGTCAACTGACCTGCTCAGATAATGCGGTAACATAAAAGAATGAACAAGATTTGGCTGCTGATACAAACTTTTTTTATCAGCGCAGGCAATTGCTCACTTATTTTGGGGCTTTCCACTTCAAGCATTTCTTTTCTTGTATCTTACTAGCCTGATGGCTTCAATGTAGTCTGGACAAAAGCATGTTTCATACATAACACCCTTCTGACTGACAAATTCATGAAAAAAGCATACTCCAAAAAAATACCCTTTGAAAGCAAATAAGGCACTCATCCACACAGGTCCAGGGACACTGCTTTTGGGATACCATGCCTTTGTAAGAGGAACACACGTGTCTGATGGGAGCACTATTCTGGATGCTGAAAACAAAACCAAACCAAGATTATTTATAACTGCAAGTTCTCCCTTTAAACAGCAGGAAATCAGCGTGGAGAATACTCCTTCCAAACCAGCTTTTACTAAAGACTGGACTGTGTGACATGGTGGGAAAGAAATTCTGTCCCAACTGACACGTTTCATCACAGGGAAACATATAAACAAACCAATGCGTGCCGGGAATCTATACTTGCTTTCCAAGAATGCAAACTGCTGACAAAAGGTACTATTGAACACACTTCCGAAACCTTCACCACAAGTGCACAGACAGCACACCAAGTTTCACGTAACATACGTATCTTATCAGACACAGTTTCTAGTTCTTAAAAGCGATTATTTTAAAGATATTTTTAAGCTATATTTATATTATTATCCGGCTGTCAGGAAGATAAAGAGAACGGCAAGACCTGCCACGGGTGGATTTGTGCTGCAGCAACCAAGAGGCACTTGGCCACGTTTCGAGGCAAGGCGAGCACCGGTGCGGGCTCCATAAACGAGAACCCACCTCCTTTCAAAGGGCTGGGACCCCGATAGTGTCTCCTGCCCGGAGAGGGTGTGAAACGGAGGTGTCAAGGCCCGTTTCTCGGGCGGCACACGGAAATCTTGCAAGGAGCCGACCCCTCAGTTCCCCGCTCGCCTCAGGGCAACGAACATGCGGGGGCAGCCCCCGCCCCACAGGGAGGAGACGCCTCCAGGGCCGCCCGCTCCCCGCCCCGAGCCCGCCGAGGGTCCCCTGCGGGCACTGACGAGGAAGCGGGGAGGCGGCCCTGGGAAAAGGCCGGGTCCCTCAGGAGGGCCGGGCGGAGTGGAACCGGCAGCCCGGCCACCCGTCAGGGCTCACCGCAGCCCTATCCCCTCCCCGCGGGCACCTCAAGTAGCCTCTGCCCCGCCGGTGCCCGCACAGCGCAGCTGACAAGGGCTGCCCCCGCCCTCCCTTACCTGCACCGCAGCTTCTCCCTTCCCTCCCGTCCCGTCCCCACACGGGGCGCCGCACCACAACACCCGTCCCAACCCCGAAGTTACGAGCTTCAGCAACAAGTCCCGGGAGCTGCGCATGCGTGACAGGTCGGGGCGGCGGCCATAGCTCGCCCGCCTTCTGTCTTCCTGACGGGGTGGTATGGCGCCGCAGAGCAGCTGTGTTCGTGGTGGGGAAATGGCTGCTCCGCTGTACCCTTCTTTTCCAGACCCTGGAGTGTTCTCCTTAGGGAAGGGACCATGTAGTGAAATAACCGGCGGCGACTTGCTGTCGTTTTTCGTGTTCCATCTCATCTGTCACCAACATGGCGTGGCAGGGGGGAGATGTGATCACCCGGTTTTAGTCAGCGGAGTTTTGCTTCAGACACCCAGAGCCGTGGTGGGAGCTGGGTTTATTCCCCATACCACAAGCAAGAGCTTCAGGTTAGAGGCCTGTGTATGCCAAAGAACCTGCCTTTAAAGCATAGAATCACAGACTGGGTTGGAAAGGACTTAGTCCTAGCCCCCTGCCATGCACAGCTTGAGCCAAGCATTCCCTTGATGAAACAATGTTGAAATGGCATCTACAATGGTTTACAACAGTTATTTCTGATGTTCATAGCTAAGAAGGTTTTATGCCAGATCCTACCGATAAAACCTTTGGTAAAGAATGAAGGATTTCAAAACTACTTTGTGGTTTCTCAGTGTGGGCTACAGTGCTGTGGTTTGGAGGAAGCCATTTTGTGCCTCTATGACTCGTTATCCATTAACATTGAAAAAACCTAGACCCAAACAGAGCTTTTTATAGAAAAATGATAAATAAATAATAATAATAAAAAAGAAGAAGATACGTGAGATTTCAAGAGAGACTTCATAGTTCCAATCTGGTGAAGTGGACAAGCGTGCAGGTACAAATGGAGCAGCCCATACACTAAGGTAACTCTGAAAGAGATTAAGTTATAATAGTAACATGGCTGTTCCACAAAATATTTGAAGCCTTTTGTCTCCACACACCTGAGAAATAGCATTCCAGTGTTGTAAATTGGAAAAAACAAAACCTAGGGAGTTTTATCTTAATGTGCCTATGACAGATCTGGGAGGAAACTGATTCCCAGCCCATGGGATGCTGGGGATCAAGGCATCTCTAGCAGCAGAGATGAAGAAGTCAGGCCACACTTGGAATGTTGGGTGCTTAAGGACTGAGCATCGCAGCTGCCAATAAGCCAGTATCTCCTCCAGTTGACAGTGTTGCCCATGCCTCTCCATCTTCAGCTCTTTATGTTCATGTCTATTCAGACTATATTTCTTAGGGCCCTGAATGCATACCTGCTATTCAGTTCCCTGCCATTTTATTAATCCACAACTGTTTCTCTCCGTCAAATTCTTGTTTCACTTTTCAGGGATGGCTGCTCAATGGAGAGCAGCATTTGGCTGTACATGTTACCTGCCTTCGTTCAGTCTATCCCACAGAAGGGGAAAAGTACTATTTACCTGCAGTAACTGAGAGACATTTTAAGATACAACTCCGTAATTTATCTAGCAGCTGCATTGTAGATAACCTGTAATTTTACACTGTTAGTTGGAAAATGGCATAAAAGTTCCAGCTCAAAGCAGAGTGGTTCAGATTCACTGCTGGAATAAAGAAATTCCACTGTTGTTGAATGATACTGATTATTTTAGCTCTGTGCTTAGGGATATGTTGGTGCTAAGGTTGTTTGGTGTGAGTGTAGTAATTACTCCATCTTGGCTTCTCTGGAGTAACTGTTCCTGTGGACAGTGTATTTTAAAACAGAAATCTAAAGTGGATTAGTTGTAATTGCTTTCTTTTAAATAAAGATTACTGATGTAGCTGCAGCAGAGTAGACCTATCACATAGGTGAAGCCTCAGTGTATGCTCACAGCTCTTACGCTGCTAGGACCAAAATCCTTTTGGTTGATTTTCTCAGTGATTTCCTTAGCTGTTTGTACTTTTGAGTCTTGCCTTATTTTTTCAAAATTAAGAAGGCCTTGCTGTGGATAGATTATCTTCCTTTGGAGTGTAAAATAGGTGATATTCAATGATCTTGACATTATAGTCTTGATGTTCTGCATTCTGAAGACTTTTGCCTGGCTACAAAATCATTTTCCCCTCTTTCTCACAAGAGTAACATCAGGCTTTTGTCATTTGGGTTTTTTTTTCTTCCTCTGTCTAGACAGGCTCTTTAGCTAAGTGGTGTGATTTTGTTTATCTCTAATTTCAACAGCAGAGTCACATTTCCCTCTTCCCTACCTCTTGTAAATAGGGTTTTGTTTACCACTGTCTGTTCTTTTGGTGACAAAAGCCGCATACTGTCATTAGTTGGCAAACGTTTCATTCTGTTGCTCAAGCAGATGGAAGTCCAGCCTCAGCACCTGGGGAGCAGGCCAACAGAATTTCAAATTCTTCCATCTTTCTTGTATTTTGCATGTTCCATATTCACTTCAACAGCTCTTTAGCACCAAGCTGAACAAGTGTGCTGGGTGTTTACACTTACGTGTGCGACTCTTCCCTTGCTTTATTAAATGACCTTATGTCTGAAGAACTCCTCTGTCACTTTAGTTTGATTTATCACAGCAGGACTTCCCTTGATGGGTGCACTCCCAACAGGACATCAATAGTCTCTGGACGCGAGTAGCAGGTGGCCTGATGCTTTACCATGCGTGGCAGCTCTCACTGTGGTTTCTTCTCTCTGAAGAAACTCGTTAGCCCAGATTGCTGCTCCTTACTTATCTGCCTATTCAAATATATCTTAATGGATTTAATTCAGGCTTCTAGCCTGGCAGCCCTTTGCTAGCTTTTTCTCCTTCATCTAGCAGTCTGTTTACAAGGCTTGATATACCCAAGGATTTGGTGTGGGCGTTAAGGAGTCTGCCTTTGAAAAGCCTGAGCATTAATATGTGTCTAATAAAAACAAACCAGTAATAAAATCTAGACAGATAGATTTAAATGAACTATAATCATAATACAAATCAGCAAGCAGCAATGTTGATTTAAATTAACAATTTACAGTTGGTTTCTTGCTATACTTATTTTTGTAGTGCTGCTTCACATTCATAGATAACATGTTGATTTTCAAGGTAGAAATAGCCTTGCATTAAAGTTGGAATGTATTTCTAGTAAGAGAATTCATTATTTTACAAAATATTTAACCTACTATAGCTATCAATATATGATAGAAATTTGTCTTGCTTTGCTTTTACATTTTGTGTCAGGAAATGGTGAATGGAGTGTTAGTATTGATGCTTGAGCATGATTGATTTTTCTCATGAGCTTTGTCAAGATAACAACTGGAGTTTTGTCAAAATGCACAAGTAGCTGCAGTCAGAAATAGCAGCACTGAAAAGTGCAGGAGAAAAAAAAAAAGCTTATTTCAACATATTTTGCATTTAAGCTTGATTTATGAAATGGTGAATTATTGTCCCTACTTTGTGCACTGAGCTCAGTGGTTTTGATCATCCTGGTTGTGCCTGAAGAGGCATCCCAGTGAGTGCTTCTGTACAACACCCCAGCTATGAACACTGCCAAACCTTGTCATAGGCTAAGCCAGGCCTGTGCCTTACCAGGGGACAATGCATGGACTTCCTCACCCCTGTGCATGGTGTGAGGTTTTATGCCTCTGTTCTGTGGCTGTGGAGGATCTCTTGCTGATTTTTAGGTTTATTACTAGCTCGTTGAAATGCAGCCGCTGTTGATGTGACACACTTCGGCACAAAACTAGGACAAGGTGATGTGAAACATGGATGACTTCATGATTTTCTGAATATACCTATTATCTTAATGCCTATCCATGTGTTAACCGTGTGTGTATAGAACCTGAAGGGAGTTAATGTATGAGTGGCGTAGCACTAACTATAATTAAGGCAGCTCTCTGAGAGAGAGGGAGATGGAGAAACCATCTGTCACAATGTGGTCTCTCCCAGTGGAGAGGACAGCACCTGGCTGCATGACCCCTTGGATTTAGGTGAATCAGGGAGCAGGTGTGTTTGTCACCAGTATAAAATACAAACCACTTACAGCTTGCTCTTGGCTGCAACAGATGTTAGTTTTAGTGAAGAACTCTGGTGTCCTGTAGAGCCTCTGTGCTCCACAGCTTTCCTGACCATAAATAGTAACTCTCGTTGTACCAGTACCAGGGTGAAAGCAAACCTGGACAGATATTAAGAACATCCTGCCTTGGGTTCTGCTTTCCTTGGAGCAGAAAGCTGGGTGATTGCTTTTGCAGGAGCCACAGAACGCCCCAGGAGATCTTGCAGTCTAAGCTATTGGAAGGTGAAGTCAGCAGGGTTTGCTGGAAGCTTGAATTCAAAGTACGTATTTGTTACCCAACCTCTCAAATCTTGGTTTTAATTAGAAAAGATTGGAAAAGGGAAAATAGGGTTTAGTTTTTTTTCAAATACTACTCATTCTGAGCAAACTAGTTATTCCATTGATTGGTCTGCTTTATCCACTCTCTACTAAGAGTCCAGTGAGATTCACAGCTTTTAGACTTAAGAACTGGGTTTCAAGGCTTTGGTGATGGCTCTTCCTTGTTCACTGGCTTGACTTCCCTTCAGGTATCAGCATCAGACACATTACTTGAACCTTTATAAATGTAATTCACAGTATTTTTAAAGTGTCAAAAGCTTAAGCCTTAATATAGATTCATAGAATGGTTTGGGTTGGAAAGGACCTTAAGATCATCCAGTTCCAGCCCTCTGCCGCGGGTAGGGACACTTCACACTAGACCATGTCACCCAAGGCTCTGTACAACCTGGCCTTGGACACTGCCAGAGATGGAGCATTCACCACTTCCCTGGGCAACCGGTGCCTCACCACCCTCACAGTAAAGAACTTCCTTACGTATTTGAATAGAGATCTGGATTAAATGATTTTTAAAGGACTTCTAAAACGAGTAATCTTTTTTCCTTTAGGCAGGAAATCCTGCTTCCCACTTCTGGACTTAGGAACAAAAAATCAGAGTGCAGACTATGAGGATTTCAAAGAGCTTTGATTTTATTTGAATCCCAGGTTCACTCAAAGCAAACCTAAAGCAGCAGAAGAGTTATGCTCATTAGCTTCTGTGTTCCACCTAGGAGCTTGCACCAATAATTACCTCTGTAGATTTATGTGTGTTGGCCTTTAGATCTGTTAAATTCAGATTTTGGCTTTGTGAAGAGCTGAGAAGATCTCTGTTACATTTTCCACTGCAGCAGTGACTTGGCTCCTTTGCAGATACATGCTGTAGCAGGCGAGTGCGGGGTGCCACTAATGACAGCAGGATGAGCAGGATCCTGGTGAGCCTATGCAGGGGGTCAGGTGCCAGGTACGCCAGGCGCTTTGGTGACAGGATGCAAAGTGGCTTAAGCAGGAGGCCGTGAAGAGCCATTGCAATGGCAAACAGCCTTGACTAAAAGAAGTGTGGCTCTTTCCAGCAAGGAAAATCCTGCACCCAGGGCCTGGCTTTACTGGAGCATGGCTGGAAATGGTGAGGTGCTGAAGCATCCATGCTGCTTGAGGCATGCTGCAGGCATGTGAGTTCTCCCTGGACACTTCATGGGACCTGTGCTATAGGGGAACGGTAGAGTTACCTAAATACTAGCCATTCCTTAGCGTGTGATCACCTTTTGGACATGTTATCACCATACCTTCTGATTTTCCCATTCTCATCCCTCCCTATGCATTCTTTTGTTCCTTTTTTCTGCAGTAGTTTATTTCCTCCTTCCATTCATTCTTTCTCATGTTTGCTTTTCTGTGATGATTTTATTTTCTCTGAATCCCTTGTTTTTCTTTCTGTTCCATCTTTCTCTTCTCAAACAGTTGCAGAGGGTATAAAAGTATCCATGTGGCCTGATTTGTGTAAAAAAGTAATGTAGTCACTGCAAGCGGAGCTTAAAGACATGGGTGATCTGAGGACCAATGGGGAGAACTTTCTTCCCTGTACATAAGCAGTAACAGATGGCAAGAGGGATATCTCTTGTTTTACTGAGATACTCTATGTACAGTTACTGTTAGAGTCTACTGGTGATTAGGGTTTTGTTTATAGAAGCTGTGGTTGGCTGGTGCCTTTGAAAATCAGGTTATTTATTTTGGTGTCTAAATATGGACTTGAAAATTTTGGCCAGGGAGATTTGCTCAAGGTCATTATTCTGACTCAGGGACAGAACAAGGAAAAGGAAACAAACCTTTTCAGCTCTGCCTTCCTATTGATACTCTATACAGTTTCAGTAAAGTAGATGTTTAGATACCCAGATTCAGTAAAGCAGATGTTTATATATCCAGATTATATACCAGATTATAATGAAGTGAGTGATCAGAATTGATTTGGGAGGAGTTAAAAGCCCATCCTGTAAAGTGGCACAGTCACTTTGTGGAGTTTCTGGAGTGAGATGGACCCTAGAGCAGGAGAAATGCTCCATGTTGCATGGGAGCATCTAGGCCAACTATTCCTGCCTTCACAACATGGTGCACCTTTTCTTCTACATCCTGTCTGGGTCAGTTTCTGGGACTGTTTGGGCACAGCTGAGAGGGTAGGTTGAAGCTGTCACTGCTGCACTTGGAGCCCTGAGACGAGCAGACTTGAGGTTTAAGACCCTGATTTGCCAACTGCTCCGGGGAGCAGTGAGCCAGGTTGATCATAGTCCTTTTGCGCTGTAATTCCTGTGAAGATCAGAAGGGTTTCATACGTCAGTGTAAGACCTTGAACTTACTATTCAGTTGATCACAATGAGAGCATTTCTCAGAGGACATGAAATTATGTTAAGAAACCAGTTTCTTCCACTATCCTTAGGAAACAAGACAACTATGTCTTGTAATTGCTGCTGTTTCTGAATCACTTTCGAGGGAAACCCAGGCAATAGTATATTTTCATATTCTGTTGTGAATTGGAGCATTTTCTTCTTTAGGACAGCATGTGTTTAAAAGAGTTACCAGCCTGGGAACACAGTGAAGTCCAGAGGTAAACTTTCCTATCACAAGGGACTGAGAACAAATCAAGCAGTGCAGCCTCCGAAGAGATTTAAGAGCCAGTCTTCCAAGTCTGCTACACATAGTGATTTTCAGATTCCTTCCACTGGATTTGTAGAACCTGAATGTCATTGAAAACACCGTTTTGCTGTAGTCTGAGGTGTCCTAACAGATCTGGTCAAACTAAGTAAGAATCTCAAATTCATTCCTGGGCCATCTAAGTCTCCTCCTTGATTGTAGTAATTTATTTCTAGTTTTCCTGTCGCAGAGGTAAAAAGATTCCTCAGGTTTAGAATAAAAGCAGAGAAGAGGGACTAAGCACCCAAATTTTGTCCAAATAGAGAAAAAATGGATTCTGAATTCCTTTTGGGGCATTTAAAAATCTTCCCCACATGTATGATTCGTCCAAAGATCCTGGATTCTGTACTGGCAACTGCTGTACTGGTGCTGCGTAAGTAAAACAGATTTTAGTCACTATGTCTTTACTATAGTTATTCAGCCTGGAAAGCTGACAAATACCAGCTTCAAAGGCATGGCATTTCCTACAGGACCCCATGTTGAATCCAAAAGTAAGGTTCAGAAATGCATTTGGTTGCTATGAGGAAATGTTGGTAATTCCTGGATTAACGCTTGTGAATAAGCAAATGGCTAGGTAAGAAAAGAAGAGACAAAAGCAACTGAAGTTTGTGTTTCACGCTTCAAGTGACTTGGCCAAGTGTGGTTACATTCCCTTTTAAAATCAAGTGGCCACGGTGCATCTCCCAGGGTCCTGTAGTATGAATGCTAAAAGGATTAAAAGTAGCCAGGTCACACAGCTTTATTTTACTCTTTACAAGGGCCACGTTAAATCCAAGACTTTATACCCCTTGTTTACATAGATATGAGTACATAGCAGGAAATTACATCATTTGACCTGTGTCATGAAGTAAAATACCCCTTTGTGTTCTGTTTTGGAGTCAAATACGTAAGGAGGTGTGTTTTATCCAGTGCTTTCATCCTGAAGTCTTTTTCACTAACAAGTAGTAACATACCCCAAAACGTTACAAAAGCAATGCAGTGATAATATAAGTATTTAAGTGAAAACAGCTTTGTAATAACTGCTTAAGTGGTCTATACACACACCCTCCTTCCTGCACATTGCAGCATTGTTTGAAGGCAAAAGAAAAGTAGGGGGATCTTTTAATACTTGTTATTACGCACTTCTCAAAAGTGTAATAGGGTACCCAATGTAGAGTGAAAGGTAATGGAATGAACAAGATAAATAATAAAACAGTGTAAGTAGGAAACAGCTCACTAGCGTCAAAAATGAGTTAATGATCTGAAATTTTATAACAGGTCTAAAATCTTTTAAATGCATATCAAATACCCTGTCGCCCTTGAAGACCATTCTCAGAACTCTGAAGACGAGATGCCTGCAAAGTTCAATTCAGTGTTTACAGCAAGTTAAGCCTGCATCTTTCTGTTTAAAACCAGTGACTATGAGGATGAGGGATTATAGTCTGATTCACATCACCAGTTCCAAGAAGACTGTTTTGTACCTCTTGAATCTCCTGCACCCTCTGAAGCTTCTCAGACATTCTGCCCCAGCACCACCCCAGCTCACCCAAAGCTCGGGCAGGCAGATCTGGTGCTGTTGCTGCATCCATTCAGAATTCCATTTCATCATCCTTCCGATCATGGCACTGATGTGCTGTTAACATCAAGGAAAACAGCCATGTGCAAGTAATTCTTTGAAACTGAATACATCTATGTTCCACGGTGTAAAACCCACTGACACACAATAGCCCCTGAGTCACTTTAGCAGCAGATGTTACAGATGGAAGACAACCATACAAGTAGTTTAGCTCATTTTCCTGCTGTTGCAGGTATCTTTTTTCCTATCAATGTGTTTGCTAAGGCGCTGCCCAAGTTAATGTTAAGTATCTCAGTGAGGTCTAACGGAAGCCTTTAGGCAGTTACTCCACACTCCATCTGATGCACCAAATTAGAGAAGTCTAAAGTATTTATCAGGTCTATCTTGTAATCTCTGTGCACGTTATGACTTCATTTTGTGTTCTATGATCTTGCAGTATTTGTTGTAATTTTCCATGCAAGGAAGAGCCTTTTTTTGCACTACACTAATATTACTATACTGTATAACAGCTCACAGGGCTTAACAGAAGAGGTTCCTTTTAAATCTCACTCATCTTGGCCTTTCATCTTTATTTTTTGCCTGCAGAACAAAAACATCTTCCAGAAAAGTTAGTAATGCAAATTATTCGACTTTCATTAACGTTACTTCATAATCTTTCTGCTTTTTCAGCTTCTTTTGGTAATAGAAATAAATTACAGCTGCTAAAATACAGTGTTATTCTTTATCTGACTTGGGGAAAAAATGGTTAATTTGCATGGCAAAAAGAGGGAATTCTGTTCAGTGAAGCAAAAGTTACTAGAGTTAAAATTAACTGGAGGCAATATGATCCAGAATTAAGCCAGGCTACTTGCTGCCACAGATGAAATATGAATAGTGTTCCAAATGTATTAGCATGACAGGAAAATGGGGGCATTTCTCAGTCAGTGGAAGGCCACTCAGTACACAAACTTGGCACAGAATCTGTAGAGGGATTGGGACAGTGTTGTTTAGGTTGGAAAAGATCTTTACGATCATCAAGTCCATTTGTTAGCCCAGAATTGCCAAGTCCACCCATAGAGATGGCAGCTGACAGGGTCACACACTGAGCCCTCATGGTGACATTCACTGGAGTGTGTTGGTTAAAGGCCAACTCAGCAGCACGCACCACCAAGAGCAGGGAGAGCCTGTGCAGCCACACCAGCCCTGCCTGGCCCAGAGGTGGAGTCTTAACTTCCATCACCAAGGCAGGAAAAACATACTCTTAAAAAAAGGCTGATAAACTTTTAACAGCATCAACACACAGCTGCAGAGAGAGGAGAAAAGATGCAGCATTTTAACTAGGCAGATAAATGGAATCTCATTAGAAAATTAAATGGTGCTCCTAAAAAATACAGCTATTTCTCAGTAATGGAGACATTCCTTAATGAAGTGGACTGTGGTATAAAACAGGCCATTTAGGGACATATGTTTATTTGTCTGATTCAGCAGTATTTGCTAAATGTCAGTGGTTTTGCCTTTTCTGTAGCCATCAGAGTGGTAACAAATCCTGCTTCCCCAGCTCCAAACAAGGCACAGATAAGGGCAGTGGGGAGGAGACTGCAGAGGGGACGGAAAAAGCTGTATTTAAACAGTTGTGTTTGCTTTTCTGTTAAAAAAAAAGTCTTGGACATCTCTTTTCTGCCAGAACACTGGTACTTTGCAAATGCTGCCAACACAAAGTCTGTGAGCAGGCCAGCTGACATCAGCTGACCAAGGACATAGTGGGACATTGGATGTTATATCCATTCCTCTTCAAACAAGCAGCCTTTTGTCTGGGCTGTTTGACCAAAACAAGCCTGTGAGTAAAAGCAGGAGCCTGCCTATGGAAGGCATGCTGAAGTCAGTGCAATCTGAGATACATAGCACCAGGAGCTGCATGAGCTGAGTTTAAGATTAGACCAGGTTTGCAAAATCTCTCAAATAAAATGGGGGATTTACTATGCTGGATGCATTACAGGATAAGTGCATAAGGAAACATTATTCCTGTTGCTGCCTGGGGCTTCATCATCAGCATTTTGTGAGAGGAACCCAACAGGACATGCAGTTTGTAAGACGTTTCATTGGAGATAGCCAGTGCAGTCTAGCGTACGCAGGTGTTGAGGAAAAGCAGGCTCCTGTCCTAGCCTAGAGTAAATGAATTGGATAATTTCTGTATAGCTCAAGTAGATGATTTCTCCACAAAACTTGGTACTGGAATTGGCTCCTTAGCTGTCAGGCAGAGCAAACGTTAAGAACTGAGGCTGTGGTTGCAATGGTATGAGTTTTGTGCACTGTCAGGTCGGAATGAACGTGGTTCAGCTCAGAGAAGGGGCACAACGTTCTATTTCCCAGAGTCCTATTAGCCGGAGTCCACAATGCAGATGTAAAGTCCATATTTATGCACCCACTCTGGGCATGGGGTGATGGTGCATGGAAATGCTTAGATAAGGACAGGCAAGTCAGGCACAAAGCCTTTTGGCACAAGAATTAACACAGCCAAATTCTGGAACAAATCATGACCAGCAGAAAGGATTTAGTGCAGATCAGTGCTCTGCATTGAGTGGCTTTGCTGTTTGGAGCCTGGCCCTGGGAGCCAGATAAAAGTTGGATGTCTTGTGCTATCATGCCATGTCTTATGAACCTTTTCCATGCCAGGTTCTAGCAGAGTGGGCTGAAGCCATGGGGAGCAGACGTGCAAACTTATGAGCTATGCTGGCCTCACCAAATTTCTGGGTGCTGTTCTTCTGACTCTGCACACTGAGCAAGCTATTCATGCTCTGATGAAAGAGCAGCTTCTCTAGAGGTAGAGGAGGACTGAAAGCCACTGCCCCAGCGAGATGGTTTCCCAGTACCTTTCAACAGGCATATCCCATTTTCATTCATCCCTGTCATGGCGGTGATGCCCTGGCATAGGTTGTCCAGAGAAGCTGTGGCTGCCCCATCCCTGGCAGTGTTCAAGGCCAGGTTGGATGGGGCTTGGAGCAACCTGCTCTAGTGGAAGGTGTCCCTGCCCATGGCAGGGGGTTGGAACTGGATGAGCGTTAACATTCTTCCAACCCAAACCATTCTGTGATTCTATGAATTAGCGCTAGTTGTTCTGCATCATCCCTGGAGCTACACAGGCTGGATGGAGTGAGGCATATACTGCCCTTCTCCTTGCCTAAAGGCAACATCAGCATACAGGTTTGCCTCTTTGCTGGGGGGTGGGACAAGTGTTGCACTGTGTTACACCTCCAGCCATGCTTGCGCTGAGGGCAGGCTAAGCCATGAGCCCTCAGACAGTATTCATGAGTGAATACTGCCTGCTGCACTTAGTGACATCTCTCACTCTCATCCTGCACTGAAGCTGTTGTGCAGCTTGGGAGGTGAGAAATGGAAATGCTTTTTGCCTTGGTCACTGTTTAGAAATTAGGCTTAAACCCAGACTGAGAGAAGTGAAGCTGCTGTGTGCTGGCAGTGGGGTGGCTTTCCAGCTTGGTGAGCTCCATGTTCTCTGTCTGGACTTGCTTGATGCAGGGCAGGTCTCTGCAGAGGAGTGGGGGTTCCACCGCCAGCACAGACTATGCCAGTCAAGAAAGAAGCCAAAGATGCCTGTGAAATCCCACTTAAAGATGTGTAACCTGGGTTTAAAATGGATATCAAGATTGAAGCACTGGCTGGCGGCTGTCATGGTGTGTTAGTGAGGCAGCACGAGAAGGGCATAATTTCATGCATCAGCTGCAGTTTGCTCCTACTTTTGAAACCCATAACCCAGCACTTCACATGACCAGCTTATTTTGTGGTGGTGTGTTTGTTAGTTATGTAAACCTCAGTGTGCTTCAGACTGGAAAAGAACATGAAACAGAACATCTACTTGAATTCCTTTCTTAACTTGGCAAGTTTATACCTGCATCTTAACTACTACTGTTTTTACTTCCACACTCCTGGATTCAAAAGACCCTGATCTGGGGGCATATCAGACCAAAATCTACATAGAGATGCGCTCCCATCTCTGTGCAACAAACCTGTTGCACAAATCAGGGCATTTCTTGGAGCACACAAAAGCTGCTGCCTTTCACACCACTCAGGCAAAGGCTGTTCTGCAATTGCAATGCGAAAGAATTGTGTCCGTGGAAATTCAAATCTTGAAAATATTTAGATCCTCGCTGACATACTGCAAATACATTTGAAACTTTCTTGTATCCCAGGATAAGGGCTACATAAGTAGGCTAAGACTTTCACACTTTCTCTCTGAACCTGTTGGATTTATTTGCCAAACCCCATTGTATAGATATAGCCAGCAAATGTCACGGGGAACCATTTGTAATGAAATTAAAGCTTAAACATAAAGATTCTCTCTTCCCTAAGCACTGGCTTCTATTAAAACTGGAAGTTGTTCATATTTAATCCCTTGCAGCCTCTGCAAATCCTCTGTTTGACATTTTGAATGTGCCATACAGGTTCTAATACACATTACACAAAAAGAGCTATTATAAAATTCCTGACTTTTTCTTGTTTGTGTGACAAAGGGGGAATGGCAAATCCTCCAATTGGACCAGATAATCACTCTCCTGTGAAAAGCCTACAATCCACATCCTCTGTTTTCTTCTTAGCTGAGCTTCAACTGTGTTTGGTCAATAATTTTGTGTGTGAAGCCCATAAATCACCTTCCAATACACACTGGACAGTGGAGAGTCCTGGTGGATTAGACATCAGCTGCAGGAGAAATCACGTCACGTCCGGATCCAGGAAAGCCAAGTGCTGCTGGAACATTTCCATTTCATGTTATGGTTTTCTGAAGAGCCCTCTTTACACAGTAGGACCACTCTCTGGAGTGAAAGATGGATAAAGGTTTACAGGATCAGGTCTTCTGACATGACAGACCATTACAAATCCATGAATTGCAGTTTTACTTAGGTGACTATCACTGTATAAATAAATTCATTGCTGGAACTGAGTTATCCAACACTTACAGAGCAGATCTAAAGAAAACTTTGTTAGCCACCCAAACATTACTTAGGTGCAGTTTGTGCCCCAAGTCTCTGAAGTGGTTCATGGTGTGACTGCATTGGTTTCATGCAATGAGAAGCAGCCGTGCTGTTTAGCTGGGGAGGCAGTACAGGGGGAAAAGCCAGGCATACTGAGCCTTCCTAAGGGGCTGAGAGTGTCACAAAGATATCACATAAACCCCTTCCCTCCTCTTGCTTGCAAGAGCAGGAGTTTCTGACATGAGTTGAAGTTGAGGCAGTCAATGAAGTGGATATTTTTCACTGCTATTTGTGTCTTGGGAATGAATATAACAGAAAATATGGAATTGTTCAGAGGAAGAGGCTCTACAAAGGAAAAGATTAAAGAATGTACTGCCTTGGGCTGTGCACAGACTGTTAGTTTGTAGTCTATGTTTCCATTTTATCCTTAAAACTCAATTCAGCTAAATAAGGTGCCCCTTTAACATTTAATGGAGGCTTTATCATGGGTAAGGAGAAAAGTTTCTTGCAAGGTTATAAAGACAAAATGTTCACTAACGCAAGTGTTTAGTTACGCTCTTTCAGGCCACTTTGTTGCCTTCCTCTGTGTACAAACCATGCTGCCTTGGCCGATGCTTGTTTTAAGGAGGGATAAACCCCAGTGGGCTGCTTTTGTACAGGTTCTTCTAGCCAGGCTTTTCCCAGGGCACACTGTTCAGCCTGGACACTGGATCAAACTGGACAAATTTAAAACCATTTACAGAGACATTTAATCCTGAAGACATTTGTATGTATGCTCAGGCATGTCACTGCTGCAGAGCATGAGAATTTGCCCAAGTGCCATGCTCCATCACTGTTATCAGTTATATTTTATTCTTTTCCAGTGTGCTGCTCCTGGGATTTGTTTCAAAACCAGACTTCCACATCTTATGCCAGCAAAGGCCAGGGAAGCAGAGAATGTGAGCTTCAAGTTTAAAGGTTGACTTCAGGGCAAACATTTGTACACATCCCCCAGCCTCCAGGCCAGCTCTCCAGAGACTGAACAGCATTCAAAATACCAATATTCCTCATCCATGCTGTGGAAAAGCAGAGTGGTTTCTCATGTTCACTGAAAGGTGATCTGCCTTTATATAAAGCCTTCTTCTCTTAAGCACAAGTATTATGAAACCCACAGGAATCCATAAAGAGTGATGGGACATTTTTCTAAAATGCCAGACCTGTACATCTTCCACCTTCTGTGATTCAGGAGCAGCATAAAAGGTCATAAACCATTCAGCTCCTGTGATTCACTGCATTGATTCATGTGCTTAGTACAAATATTCAGAGATCAAAGCAGCACCTACCCCCCAAAAAAAAAGATTTTAAATGATTTTTTAATGCTTGCCATAAAGATGGACTTCCAGCTAAAGCATTATTCTCCTGATTGATAGTGGATATTTTAGGTAGCAAGTCCCCTACGGTAAAGATTGATGCTTCCTTTAAGAATCATATGGTGTGGTACCTAAAGCAATGTACTCTGCAGATGTGTTTCCTCCCTGACCTAGCCTGAACATGAGACACTGATCACACAGGGGTTTTCTGGGCAGAAGTTTACAGGGAGTTAAAAAAGAATGGAAACTTCTTCCCTGTGAAGGAATCTGGAAGCTCCCCTAAACCGTTTTGTATTAACTTTGCAGTGGATGAAGGTGTTAAACTGGCATGTGTCTATTGATGGGGAAGTGATCCTTTCAAGTTCTCTGCTTCATCCCCACTTGTGGAATTTGTTGTGCCAGTGGGATGAGGCTGGCTATAAAACCCCAGCATCCCGCTCAGGCAGCCTGCCACCACATCTCTGCTGAGAGACATCCCCCCTTCATCTCTGCTGGGCAGGCAGCTCTTTGCTGACAGAGGAGGATGGATGTGAGGTTCACCCGGATGCTCTCCTTGCTCTGCCTGGTCATCACAGTCCGAGCATTTACCCAGGAGGGGTTCAAGGAGGTGTTGCTGAAGCAGCTGGGGCTCTCTGGGGTCCCTACACTTCATAGGAGAGACTTGGTGGATCTGGTTATCCCAGACCATGTGAAGAACAAATACATCTCTATGCTGAAGCGGCAAAGGGTGAAGCGCCGAGCTTTGCCGAGCCTGGCCGGCATCCTCAGGGGGATCCCTGGCAACGCAGGTAATGTTTCTGCTGGGAAACTCCTCACTGTTGGGAGCTTGGGAAGCGTTGTGCTGTTGCCATGGGAGGCAACAGGATGGGCACAGGCAAACCCACGTAGGGAATGAAGTTTGGGTCTGGCTCCAAACCTGAGCTGAGTAGAAGAGGGGCAAGTAACACGCATGAGTAAGACCTTGCACCTGGAGAGCGGGTCCCAGAGCGGGGCAGGCTGCTGCTGGGGCTTAGTAGAAGGGAAAAGCTTTGGTACCCAGGTAACATTTTGGGCAGGTGGAAAAGTGATGTTAAAAAAAAATCAGTACAAAGTGCAGATCTGGCAGGTTTTGGGTCAAAAGTCTAGAAAGTCCTCTGATAAGAATCACATCTCTTTGAGGATATTTCATTCTCCCCTGTATTTTTGTTTTGATTTGTTTTTGTTTGCCTGGGAAGAACATCAAAGAGGAAATCAGCTCTGCAGACACCATGGGGTTTGCACAAGGACACTTGTTTCAATTCCAAAAGGCATACATAGCACCCTATGCAGCAAGTGAAAGCACTTTTTCATTGCAAGTGGGGCAATTTCCTGCTCTTGTGCCCAGTGCTGGCACAATGCGATGTGAACCTTTTGGGGTTTACTGGATTTGGCGTCAAATGATATAGGAGATTTCTTTCCTTCAGATTACAGAGGCTCAGACATAGAAGAATTAGGGCATTTGCAAGACATTGATTTAAGTATGCATTAGAAAAGGTATGTTTAGTGGCTGTCTCTGCCACAAGGGCTGATGTGGAAGCATGGAAAGAGTGTGTTGTGATGATAATAGTGGATGATGTGTGGGGGCATTGCTCACTGGGATGGCAATGACAGGCTGTCTATTTTGTTCCTTGGCAGGAGAAGCCCTCTACTCTGACACGACCACACGCCAGAACCTGATCTTTGACATGGAGGGCAGAATACCTCAGAACAGTGAAGTGACAATGGCTGAGCTGAAACTCTTCAAAAAGCCTTGGGACAGAGCAAACCTGCCTGCCAGGCAGTCTCACAGGCCCATCTCCAATGCTAGAGTCAGCGTGTACTGGGTGCAGCGGCAGCACGATGGCACCAACAGGACCTCCCTAATAGACTCCAGGTAAGAAAGGGACCTCTCCTGAAGGCAGGACTCTAGTTACAGGGTATGGGTCCTCTGGGCTGGGTTTGGTTGTCATGTGTTTGTGCCTGCGGTCAGTCTGATGGGGTTACATCTGTAGAATCAGGCTCTATAGCCTCTAAACCCAGAATGAGTTTGTAAGAGCAGATATTAGGTTGAGACTGCAATATATGATGATTCATTGAAATGATCGGTTTCTGTGTGAAACTATGCCATGTACTGCCAGATCTTCCCCTTTAAAACACTTCACCTGGTTCACTTCTGTCTCACTCTTAACTCACATGGGTTACTGGCAGCTGATATGCTTTCAATTGGCCATCTCATTGCCTGGTTTCAATAAGTAAACTATGCAAGAAGCATCTGATTCTGTAGCCTTGAGCTCTGTGGAAGTTTTACAACCCTTGAAGGCAGAATTAGACATCAAACCAATTTTCTGGATGGGTAGAAACTTACAGCCCTGATGCAGCCAAGACAGGAGCAGAGGGGAATGCTGTGGTGTTTAGCAGCCTCACTAATCCTGAGGCTGCATGTAACCCTGTACTGCCATATTTCTGTATGAGCACGAAGTAATACCTTAACATGAGCACACAGAGTTTTATTTGGCCCTTCAGTGTCTGTTAGATCCCCATGCTCCTTTCTGAGGTGTGTGTTAATTGCTGTTGTGTTCATCAGAGTGCTCAGCAAAAATTACCATGTAATCAAGGCATGTGATAATCTATGGGGAGCAAATTATTCTGCTGCAGTGACAGTGCTGCAAGCCCAGGCTTTGTGTGATGGGCTTTTCTCTAATGCCAAGCTGTTGTCGTGCAGGCTGGTTCCTATACGTGAGTCGGGCTGGAAGAACTTTGATGTGACACAGGCCGTGCATTACTGGCAGCGGAGCAAGAGGCAGGAGCCAATGTTCCTGGAGGTCTGGATTGAGGGAGAAAGGGTAGGCAGCTATGCCTCAGAAATGGCCAAAGCCGTGCATTTCACCTCTCAGGACCCCAGGGATAAAGCCTTAAGCAAACCTGAACTGGTGCTTTACACCCTCGACTTGGAAGACTATGGGTACGTATGAAAGGTAAATCTGTACTGCCTCTGGTATAAGAGCGCCCCTGAATTATTGTGCTTACAAAAGGTGTGCAGCTCTCACCCTCACAAGTAAACTGGAGGAGTTAGAGAGAAAGGTGCTGAATCGCACCTCTCCTCTTCCCATATTTGTTGCCTGCCTATTCAAATAAAACCCCATCACAGCCCCAGTTTCACATGGCAGGGTGCTATTAACAGGGAGGGTTATTTCTCTTGCATCCCGCTTTCCAGTTACAGCATCAGTTCTTGTTTCTCCCTTGGCACACAGGGGCCCTGGGGACTGCAGGGAGGAGGCAGTGAAGGGGAAATCCACCTGCTGCCGGCAGAGGCACTACGTGAATTTCCGTGAGCTCCCCTGGGCGCAGCACTGGATCATCGAGCCGGCAGGGTACCAGGCTTACCGGTGCTCGGGGGGCTGCCTGCAGGCCCCCAGCGCCCTGCGCCGCTTCGCCTATGGGGAGCGTGCTTGTGCCGGGGTGGAGAGCTCCCCACTGCCCATGATGCTGCTGGTCAAGAGGGGCAACCGCACAGAGATCGAGGCGGCCGAGTTTCCCAACATGATCATCGAGAAGTGCGGCTGTGTGACGGATGGCATGGCACTGGTGTGAGGTGTGGGGCCAGTCAGGGTGCTACCCAGGCCCTGGCTCCTCACAGCCCTTCCCAAAGACACCCCAGGCTGCAGCCATGCAGTGATAAAGGTGCTGGGGGACCCCCACATACCTGTGTGCAAGGGACAGCATGCGCCCCACTACCCTGCAGAGAGCTTGCACTTAAAGCCATTGTCCATATAGATGGGCTCAGAAGAGCATCCATCTTCATGTATAACTGTGTGAGGGGTACCTGTGGAGCCTAATGCTTCTTAGGACCCTCTTGGTGCTAGCCAAATTTCACTGAATTTGATGGGCCTGCATCCAGTGTATTTCAGTCCCTACCCTGGAGTATTGCAAGCAGCTACAGGCAAAGGAGGAATGATCATCACCAGATAGAGAAGTAGTACATGGGTTCAGCTTTTCATTGTTAGACTCCTGGTTTTGGTCCTTGTCTGTCCAAGTCATGTTTATGATGAACTGGAGAGCAGAAGCACTTACATGTATATATTGTATACACACACACACGTGTACATATATATAGTATAAGAATATATGTATGTATTGTCTACATACATATTGGATATATACGTATTGTCTACATACATATATGTAAATAAAACATTGTCTAGAGCTCAAAGGAACATAGATATGCACGTATGTATCATATACATGCATACATGTACATAAAATATTACCTGGAACACAAAGGATCGTATTTTTGGCCCCTGCTCCATGAGCTTTGGAGAATTTCAAACAGAATTTAGAGTTCTGAAGTCAATGGGAATATTAGGACTTAGGTTTGCTCACACAAGTAACAGTTTGTAGAATCGTAGAATCACAGAAGCAAGTAGGTTGGAAAAGAGGTTTTAAGATCATCAAGTCAAACCATTACCCTAGGAAATCAGACCTTTATTTTTCTGGTTATGTCTTGCAGTTGTTTCAATTTAGGGATATTTTTGTGTGGTTACAAACTCAAGGCAATAATAAACCACAATTAAAGTAGCCATGTGTTTGCTTATATTTATTCTTAGGTATTAAAGTGGAGGGGAAGAAAGTCTCTCATGTTTCTGAATGCACCCAAGTGCCCAGCTCGTGTGAAGCTGTTACACACAGTAACAGCTCTTCTCGGTTACCTGTGTGATCCTGCCCGCTTCTGGCAAAGCTCATGGACCCAGGCGGGGACTGGCACTGGGCTGGATCTGCAGGTGAGCAGAGCCCACACCACCTGAGCTGCTGCAGAGGTTAAGCCAAGGCTTTCTTAAAGAGAAAACCTAGAAACGTACTAGTGTGTGGTGTCCCTGCCCGTGGCAGGGAGCTGGAACTAGATGATCTTAAGGTCCTTCCAACCCACCGCATTCTATGATTCTGACAGGCAGGAGAGGATGCTCTGGGTGTAAGCTGCAGCAGTGCAGTGCCAGAGCCCGCAGGCAGTCACCTGGAGCTGTACTGCAGGAAGAGATTAGCTGCTCGTGCTCCTCCCTTCCCAGGTGAAGTGCTTTAACCCTGACTGTTCCTTACGGAATGACATCTGACCAGCACATCCCCTGGAGAGATGCAATGACAATGGCTTTTGAACTGTAACAAACTGTTGGCCCGGGTGTCACCAATGATAATGATTTCCATACTTCGTGTCAGACTTCTCAGTAGGCAAGTGGCTCTGGGGATGAAGAGGTCACTGCCATCCATCTCTGTAGGATGTGGTCTCCGAGGCCCTGACTGAACCTCATGGGAGGACTCTGAAATGAGTTTGTCTGACTGGACAGGGTGGCCATGGGCTAGGTGAAAAGAGGGACCTGTTGGACCCTGTGGTGGCTTTAAGTCTCTCATCGGGAAGGCTGGATGTCAAGTGTCCCTGCTGCCCCGCAGGACCCTGGCTCTGAGGTCACCCAGGCATCTCTGCAACCACCATCACCTTGGCCTCTTGGTAGGCAGGCACCTTCCACTTGTGTAAATGTCTGTGGCAAAAGAAGAGCTTTAAGGGGAGAGAAGAAGGCAGAAGCACAGACTCACCAGTCACCAGCGCTGGGCTACAGCACCATGGGTTACTGGAATCAGAACTGGGCAAGCCAGATTGATCCCGGGCCATTTCTTCCTCATGACTAAGTAGCATCTATCTTAATGGCATTGGCATTCAGTCCCAGTTCCTCTCCTGGAACAGGGCATAGCCTGAAGGCCGTGAGCTCAGCTATCTTTTGAAGAACAAAGCCGGTGATTTACCCGCACTGCTCCTGGGGAAGAAAGTGTTTGAACTGGTTCCTGCCTAAGAATTAAGAACATTAACCCTGGCTGCCCTCCAGCACTTGGACTCCGGACATCACCCCCCAGGCCTGGGAAAAATCCCATCCAGTGCAGTCGGCACCAGGCTGCAGGGAGCAGAGCACTGCACCAGGGATGAACAGTGGGACCAGAGGGGTGGACAAGGACTGAGCCCTCTTTTTCTGCCCTCCATGAGGATTCTGCACCTTATCTGGCTCCCCTTGCTTTACTTCTGGCTCCCTTTTGCTCTGCTGTCCTGTGGACACAAGGTACCTAAAAGCGAGCAGTGGGTCTGTGTGAATGTGGGTGATGGGTGGCTGGGGAGGGGGATGCAGTGGCAGAGGAGACCCATTGTTACTCTGGGGCCCCATCCAGGACCATGAGGCTGGTGGTAAGCACAGAGCAGAGGCCTGGGGAGGAGATGATTTATAGAGAGCTATAACCATAGATAGCCTGGGTGGCTGCACAACAGGCTGGGCATCACTAACACCCATGTCCAGGGTGTGGGGAGGACTCCAGAGATTTCTACAGTACAAACCCCTCAGCCAGATGCTGTGGATGCAGCACTGCCACCCAGACACCAGCCCGTGCTGTGGGAAGTTATCTCTTGTCACCTTCCATCCTGGCTGCGTTTGCTGTGATACTTTCTGCGTGCTCCTCACTGCTTACGTATCGATACAACCTGTCACACGTACAGAGGCTGTGGAGCTCTCATGTCATCCTTTCTGTCTGAGCAGCACCCACCTGAGGGAAGGCAGAACATCTTACGTACCTGGCAGCAGTGTGGTTCAGCAGTAACATCTATGCTGTGCTGTAACATAGAATCATAGAATGGTTTGGGTTGGAAGGAACCTGCAAAGCTCATCCAGTCCAGTCCCCTGCAGTGAGCAAGGGATGTCTTCAACTAGATCACATTGCCCGGAACCACATCCCGCCTGGCCTCAAAGAGCAGTGCAGCGGTGTAGTGGACCATACATAGGCAGAAATGATGTCCAAAAATGTAAAGGTGTTTTAAGGCAAACCCAGTGTTGGAACACTGAGCATTCTCCTGTGCTACTGACAGTGCAGAGCACACACACGGCACTCAGGAGGGGGTGTGTGCTGCTCACAGCAAGGCCTTCAACAGCCTGTGAGTCCCAGGCTTTAAGTTAAGCTCTTGGGTAGGTGCTGGCAGTGGCAGCATGTCTGAGTTACAGCTTACAGCAAGCCTGAGCTCTGACCTGCCTTCACAGCACTGCTCACAAGATGATCTGTGATGTCCTGCAATGTTCAGTGGAGCTGGACATGAGGAAATCTGTTGGTCTTACAGGAGCTTTTCTCATGAGGGAGGCTTGGGCAGGGCAGCAGTGCTTTCTCTCCGTTATCGTTACATTTTAGGAGAGATAACAGAAGATTCAAGCCATGTCAAACACCACTGCTGGCTGGCTGACACTACCCTGTCTAATCCTCACATGGTTCCATTTGAACCAGGGTTGCTCTCCCATTTTCTTTCACAATCCAGGTGAAGTGACAGCTCTACCCTGCTGCTGAGACCTTATTTCCTCTCCTCTCTTTTTCCCCGACCCCTTTGCATTTCACAAGCCCCTACCAAGAGTGTCTGACACTTTGCCTTTCAGAGCAGCCTTCTAACTGCTGGTGTAAGTGGAAAGTCAGATTCCCAATCCACATCCCAGCAAGGGTGATAATCAGTGCAGCTCCTCCGGCTTTGGCTGGGAACAGCTGGAGTCTGGGAAAGGGGAACCCAGGACAAAGCAAACAACAGCACAGGCAGAGATCCCACAGGACTTCGAGGTCTTTAGGGTTGTCCCTGAACAGTCTCAACATCCAGTTCTTGCCATCTAATTTAATGTGAAGTTACTGTGCACAGTGCTGTGCCTGCCTTTAAAAGTTTCTCTGCTTGTTGAAAATCACAGAATCACGGAGTGGTTTGGGTGGGAAGGGACCTGAAGGATCATCTCCTGTGGGCGGTTCATCATCACTACTTCCCAGATGACTGCCAGCTTCCAGCCCAGCAGTCAGTAACTCTGCCACCCTTACGAGGTCTCACTGGTTACCTTATGCTGACTACAATATCACACAGGCCATAAGGTGCCATCTACAGCCACCAGACATAGTGTTTCCACTGACGTGTGGTATTGCCAGCAGATGTCTCACAAGCTAGCTTCTGCCTCCTTACAAACACTGCCCTTCTTTCCATACATCCCAGGTAGGAATGCTTGTTGCTCCTTTTTGCGCTCCAGGTTTTGTGCCAGTTCAGTTCCTTGTGCCTGGTTAGAGGCATGGAGTGAATTCTTCCCTGTGAGGGTGGTGGAGCACTGGCACAGGGTGCCCAGAGCAGCTGTGGCTGCCCCATCCCTGGCACTGTTCAAGGCCAGATTGGCTGGGTCTAAATCCAGACTAAGCATCCTGGATTAGCCAGCCCCTGGCCCTGGCAGTGGCTGGAAGCTGCGGTGCCTGGCCAGCACCTCCTGGGCAGCTGGAGGAGCCAGGGCAGTTGTCACCTCCCTGCCTCTGGTGCCATTAGGTATGTTAATCTGCAAAGCCACCCTCATTGCTCAGCTGGAACTGAGGGCAAAGCCGTGTTAACTAAGCAGGGTGCAGTCCTTAACAACTCAGAGTAAATGTCTTGGAGGAACCTTTAAGGTTTAAAAATAGCACCTTCCTGAGAACAAGGCACCGCTATGAACAAACCTTTGAAACACCAGCATTCTCCAGGAAGCAAGACCTTGGATAAGAATGAATTTCACTGGGGGATCAAGGTGGTTAATTTTGGCTGTTCCTGGAATAGGCAGAATGACATAAACGTGACCTAATACCCCACTGCGCAGCGGCACCATGCCCATGGGGCAGGGAGGGCCTGTGTGTATTTGATCACAGGGTTGTGGATTTCATCTGCTGCTGAAACCGGACACAGCCTCTGCTGTCAGCTCAGTGCCACCTACAGCAGGAAGTGGAAAACTAAAGGAAGAAATACCTGTGTGCTCAAAGTGGTGTTCAGGTCAGGACACCAAAGTAACTCGTGTATTTGTACACAATGGCGTGGGCTGCACAGCAAGGAAAAGGGAAAGGAGCCTTCTGGCTGGAGGTTGCCAGCTGTGTCTGCTTTGGGATGACCATTCTAAACTTCCACAGCTTATTTCTCTCTATCACTCATTCCCTGCTGTTTTCCATGTATTACATGTACTTGTATGTCTTTGCAGGGTGTAGATGGATCCGTTATGAGCTGAGGAAAAGCCCTTCCGCAGGTTTGTGCCAGTGTTTTTGCTACTTGATTTTCCTCAGTCAGTAACTCTGACATGCAACAGGAACACGAGGCAGCACTCTGGATCTTATAGATGTCTTTAATAACTGCATTTAAGTGACACTTGAGAAGCATTCTGTAAGTCACACACTTGGGGAAGTGTTTGCGTGGGAGCACAAAGCTTTGCTCTTGGAAAGATGTTCACAGTTTTGGTGTATTTACAACCAGAAACACTTTGGGTATCCAAAGCTGCATTAATCCCTGGGAAAAGAAAAGTACCAGCAGGGTACTGCAAACTCTGCTTTATCCCTTGGACTAGAAAGATCACCTGTGCTGTTGTAGGCTAACCCTTCCTGCGGATGTATCCCTGGGCACACGCTTGTCTCTATCCCTTTTTCCACCCATTTTTTCCCCAGATATTCCAAGACTCCCTTATAGGTTAAAATTTCAGACATGTCAAGCACTTTACTCCCACCAAGCATCCCCTTATCCTACTGTATCATTTACTGTGTTTAAGTCACTGCTCATCATATAAACTAGATTTTACCAACAATTGTTACATTTTAGCTGCAAAATGCCGAGTTCGTCACTTTTGGATCCCATATGCAGATAAACAGGAAGAGTTTGTTTGTGCTTTCATTTAGCCCTCAAGTGCCACAAATTTACGTTTTCAGGACACTGTCCCAAAGAGATCCGAAAGTGCTGGGTTTGTGTACGATGGTGCAACGGTCACCACTGCAAGTACCTGCCCCTGCTTCGGATGCTAACAAATCTGATCTTGTGGATGCGGGTTTAGAAGCTGGGGACACTCAGTTAAAGGGATACCATGGACTTCAATTTAACCCCATCAAGTAAGCCTGCAAATAGGTAGTCTCAAATGCTGCAGTACACGCAGCGCTGCTGGCTTGCTCAGACATCGGCTGCTCTGTTAGAAATGAATTCCGGGCTTCCCAGTTCCCAGCGCTGCGCTCAGCAGGGCCGAGCCCCGTCTCCTAGAGCCAGGACCCGTGCGGAACGAGAACCGCTCCGGACAGGCAGAGGGGAGCATGGAGAGGGGGCAGCCCAGGGCCCCGGAGCCCAGGCCCGCAGCGACACCTGCCGGTACCGGGACCCGCACCGGGGACAGGACACGGAGCTGCTGGGGAGAACCCAGAGGCGGCCATGGTACTGCGAGGGCTGGAGCAGTTCTGCCGTGGAAACAGGCTGAGAGAGCTGGGCTCTGGGCTCTGCCTGGAGAACAGAAGGCTCCTTAAGGGGAGGCCTTAGAGCAGCTTCTAGTGCTTAAAGGGCTGACAAGAAAACTGGAGAGGGGCTTTTGATACAGGCCTGTAGGAACAAGACGAGGAGCAACGGCTTTAAACTGACAGAGGAGGGACTGAGATGAGCTCTTCGGCAGAAGTACTTCCCTGTGAGGGTGGTAAGGCCCTGGCACAGGGTGCCCAGAGAAGCTGTGGCTGCCCCATCACTGCAGTGGTCAAGGCCAGGCTGGATGGGGCTTAGAATTAGATGAGTTTTAAGGTCCTTTCCAACACAAATCATTCTGTGACTGTATCACACACAAACCTGCAGGGCATTGAGCCTTCCAACATCATTGTATAACACAGCCTGCCTGGAAAGCCATGGTGGTGCAGGATGAACTATCAGGTTAACCAGCATTTCAGAGCAGCTGCACCAACCCAACTGTTTAGCAGCTTGCCTGTGGAGTTCATCAGGAATAAATCCTTGAGCTTTTAACACCCTCTCACAGTCCAAAACTTCCACACATCAACAAAATGACTTCTGAAGAAAGAGGTTTTAAGACTGCAAAACTGACTGAAGCATCAGATACAAACTGCTCATGTCAGAAACATCCAATACTACAGGAGTGAACTGACTTCCCAGCATTTGAAGCACATTTCTTGCCAGTACTGCACTTCAAAACCCGATGAGCCAAACGGATGGTGTGACATCAGGGGAGAGAAGCTTTAATTTTTCAAGTGTCTCTACAAGACAATCTGAGAGCAGATCACAAACACAACATTCTCCAGCATATGGTGGTAAATGTGAGATCTGAGGCACTGAACACTTTAAAGCCTCTCAAACCAGAGCTGTGGCAGCTGCACCTATGAGGGGCCCTCACCACTGCATCGAAGGCTCCCAGTGCTGGGGAGAAGATAGTGCTCTGGGATAAATGATTGCAGTGGTGGTGCTTTTAGTCTTTCGAAGTCTATTCCACTGGTTTTAGATAGCAAAGGAATTAAAAAGAACATCCTGTATTTCCTATTCAGCTCAGACGATCACTCTGTATCTTAACTCACCTTCAGCAGCCAGCCAGTGTACATTACTCTTTTTAATTCCTTAAGGATGTGATTCTCTTTTTCCCTCACTCAGATACTTTTCCAGAGTAAAATAAGTAAATACCCTTGTTTAACTTCTTCTAAAAGAAACATTTACTCATATTAAGAATTTACATCATGCCTGACATCCCACAGAAAAGCAGTTATTTATACTGACCTCATCCATATAAAAATGTTGGGTTTATTCAAAGAAACTTCAGCTTTTAAACCTAGATCATAAGTTCAGTATTTCTCATTTGACAGTTGTATCTGTGGTAACTGCAATTCACATTAAAGGTGATTCAATATAAAGCTAAGAAAGGATTGCTATTTTTCTTAAAATAGGTGATGACAGTGCCATAAAACCACTTTCCAGAAAACATTAAGGCTATTTCTGTCCATATACAGAGAGTTTGTTTTACCTGTTGCATTAAGACTTGTTACAACCATTTGCAAAGCTGATCAAAAGAGAAGTTTCACTCCCTTAATACTGAACATACTGAATGCATGACTAACTCCCTATCTAGCGACTCACTGTTACATCACTCAAACTTCACTGAGAATAGAAACCAAAACTATCCAGGGACGCCAAAGAATTACATGTGGCCATACAGAATTTCAACAGAATAAGAAAAAACAAAAAGCACATGGATAGAAAATTGAAAAAAAATCACTTTTTTTTCCCTTTGGAGGGCTTTGCAAATAAAGCAGGATCGATCTGGTCTCTAGACAGACCTCGCACTGAGAACAGCCTTGCTGCTCTTTCCTTTAAAGTGCCTCCACATTTCAGTCCTAAAGACATCAATACCATCTTCAGTTTGTCTAAACCCAGGGCTTCCATTTCAGCAGCAGAGTTGAACACTGTCAGGTCTATCGGTTCCACCTCCTGCAAAGAGAAAAACATCCCATCAGACTATTATTGTTGTCTTCCTGATTGGTCTGGGGAAGAATAAGCACAGACAGAATGCTTCATTTTATAGAAGACCTTCAATTAGCATTGTCTCAACCTCCTAATTACTTACTATAGTTGAGCAATGTCTCAATGTGTATCATGCTGCATATTATTAGAGGTACTTATGCCACCCAGGCAAAGTATTACTGCATCGCTGTAGTAACTGAAGCTAGCCAGCAGTAAGTAAGAGCTACAGAAGTACTCCCCAAAAACATGACTTAAGCCAGGCCCCCATCTCACCTAGCACTTCAGTATCTTACTCTTGGCTTCCACAGACATGGCAAAGCCAACAGCCCCTTCTGAGCCCAACCAATATACCCCAGCAGGAGCAGAAAGGAGGATGAACAGTTATTTCTAGTGCAGTTACACTGTAATTATAGAAATATATATAAACCCACCCTCTTTTTAGTAAGATTAATCAAAAGCAAGTTCTGAACTTCACATCTCATCCTGCCACAAGAAAATGGATTAAAATCACATCTTAAAAGGCAGTTAGTATATCTGCAGAGTAATCGAGGGTGAAAGGGACCTCTACAGATTGTCTAATCCAAGCCCAGAGCCTTGTCCACAAAAGAACATGGACAAAGACTAGATAATTCAAATGCTGGAAAACACAAAGCATGAACACTCTAAAAAGGACACAAAAATCTATGCCTATTTCACTAGATACTTAAAAGCATGTATTAGTTTTATGGTACGTATCATGATGGAGTTATCAAAGAGACCTCAGACAACATAATGCCAGCAGTGGGAATAAGACCACTCCATTATGCACTCAGCAAAAACAATTAGCTCTAGCAGAACTGGAACCTTTGTCCTGCTAAGCATACAAAAAGAGACTGGTTGCCTCATTATTCTCATCCTACTTGAAAGAAAATATCCATCCAGGGCTATTATAAAAGTATTTCCACCTGCAATAGCAATCTGCCACAGCATTGGTGGAGTTTCCTGTTCTAGGAATAGAGTCTCACAAATACTGAGCAAAAGGTAAACAGTGAAGAATGGTAAACATCCTGTTTAAAATTTGCCAGCTCTAATAGGTACAGTAGATGACAAAGTTCTAATTTATCTCATTACATCCTTGGTTGGTTTTCCGTTTAACTGTATTAAACTTCCACTTATCAGAATTCAGTCGTTGGCAGCGGTAGCTGATGGTAGGCTTGAATCCAAGCAACTCCTTAGCCCGAAAAATGAAGCCACATTTTGTTTTACTGCTAGAATAACTCTAGATTCACTACCCCTAAAAATGTTTAGTAGTAATATCATGCAAGGAGCAACAAAGTACAAGTATGGACATCTTTCACTGCCAAATATTAATTGGGCTTTCATCAGTTCAGTGGGAAAAGCCACAGTCTCTCTTGGCTGGAAGACTGATCCAAAGCCTCTTCAGCAAAAGAATCCCAGCCATCCTCCTGTCAGAGGAGGATGCTCCTGTTCCAGAGAAGGAACTTCATGGTCAGCCCTTCTCCTGATGTGGCTGAGGGCTGTGACACCAACCCAGACTGCCAGCGTGGATAATGGTACGGCAACAGTACAGACCTGCTTCCAACACAGATATAGCAGATGATTAATTTTAAAACCCCTCTTCCCCCACCCTCTGCAGTTCAGATGAAGCCCATCATTTTACACTAATCCTGTCTCTCTAGTGAAGGAGCTGCTGCTTCCAGACCTTCAATGATCAACAAAGAACTGAAGTTGGCACAAGACCACCACAGTTCTCTACGAACTAGACTCAAGTCTTTTCATAATAAAAACTAAGAAAGATTGATCAGCCAATTGGTTTAGGGGATGTCTACTTAGAATAAGTTCTAACTTAAACAATGAGGTCAACTATAAACATTAAATTCAAATTATGTTATAAATAAGATTAGCCAAATTGGACTGTGTTTGGCAACATGCAAGAAGTATTTATAAGAGCTTTTCATTCTACAGAAGGATTTTATTTTCCTTTTTCCCCATCCATGAAGAATTTTGGATCTAGAGTGTAACTTTTTATGTAGAAGAAGAAAAACCAAAAACAAAACTAAAACACCCCCAAGGAAACATGGATCTCAGGAAAGACAACACTAGACAACCAAGAGCAACTGCATCTTAGTAGAAACTCTAGACTATTACAATCTTAATAACATTTTTCCTTGACCAATTCTACTTAGCATCTTTCAAGACAATGCTACTACCCTACAACTCAACCTTCTCCATGGAGACACTGTCAATGAAGAACGTTCTTTGGTTGCAGTTTCCATTAACTTGCTACATTCCCTTGTCCTGATTTGTAGGATGCATCTTCAGTTAAGCTGGTTTTCCTTTTACCTTTGGGATTTTTTTGTGCTCTGAAGCAAACTCTGGAGATTCCATTAGCTTCTTAGGGAAACTATGATCATTCAAGCACATGCATCTAATGCACTGAAGTCATAGATACAAATTCCCTCCCCTTTTATCCAGTACACAAGGGGCAAAGTGACTGAATAAAAGCAGCTGAAGAAAACTACATGACACATTTTGTACTGCTTCATACGTACTGTGCTCTGTAACTGGTTTGTTTCCTGTGCCTTCGGAGGAACACTTGCTTGCTCCTCTTCTTTTGGAGCTTGGGCTACTTCATTCTTTTCTTGGGTCTCTTCCTTCAGGGGCTTTGTCATTGTACTATTTCCTTCAGCTGGAATTTCAGGTTGCCCACTGGTGCTTGTCTCTCCTTGCAGATCTCTTCCACTACATTCCGGCTGCTCCAGAGGCTTCTCAGTTGCACTGGTAGCTGGACTATCCTCTGCCGGCTCCACAGAGCTGCTTGAACATGCACTTGAATTTCCAGCATTTTCATTACATCTGCTGCCTGATGGACAACTTCCATCAGATGCATGAGGAGAATCATCTTCACTGTCATCCTCAGAGTCCAAACTGTCAGAGTCATCCAGTCCTTCCAGCCCCAGCCTGGCACAAACAGTATGTTACACATTAACGTTCATCTATTTTGTTTTAAAGAAAAAGGTTAAAATAATTATTTTTATTGTCACTTTTCTCTTCCCAAACCTCACTTCAGAGAGATCTTGTGAACTACTCTAGTTAGGAGAGTTTAGTAAATGGAACAGCTGTTAATACTGAACAGGACCCAAGATACCCCCAAAAATAGGCTTTTTTTTTACAGCATTCCCAATACAGAAATGTGTGCTACCTATTGCTACTTGAAACACTGAAATCACTAAGATTCCTCTTGCATGTTACATTAGGTGAAAGATGCCAGGAATAAAAAAAGAAATCTTTTTTTAATTCATTGTAAATTGAATTCATTAATGAAAAAAGGACAATGGGAAGGAGCAGAATATAACTGTATTAGAAGAGTTTAGTTCCAATAAAGTTTTCCTGCTCTAGCTGGGACAGAACTGTATGAACACAGCGTTTACTTTGAGTTCTCCAATTTAATCAGTTCAATTTCCCTATTCCTACTGAAGTCTACATCTAAGACATTGCTCATTTGTATGTACCTAACCTTTCATCCTGTTCAAGGCTTAATACTAGAGTATGAAAACAAGGCATAATGCTTACCAAAAACACTTTCTTTTTCGAGGTTTGGTTCCATTCTTTCCAGGTTCACCTGCACGCTTCCGAATACTGCTGCTCTCTGGTGACACCATTTTGCTTGAAGAGGCCTGCAATCCTTTAAAACGGAATTAAAAGCCTACTTCGTCAGTACACAATTCATATCTTACGAATTCTACTTTCCATTTCAGATGCAATTTAAAACACTAACTGAAAACAACTGCTATTGATGCACATGTGAAGCACTCAAAGATTCAAGACTCAGCAGCAGCAAAAGCTTTTCTACATGGCTATACTAAGGCAAAGAGTGAATTCAGCTTGGAGTCCTCAACTGAACTCTCAGGTTCTACATCCCATTCAGCCTCAAGTTTCACTATCAAGCTGCCAGCAAGGGAACAATCCATGGATAAATAAAGTAACTACAAAGAACAGTAAAAGAAATAAGGTATTTTCTAGTTGGATTCTATTTCTAGCTTTTACATAAGACCCGTTTATGTTTTACCATGTCACTAAAAATGACTGCAGAATTCTTATACCTGAAGTAGCAGTACTTACAGAATTTTGCTTACAAGCAAATAATAAATAGTGAGGTAACACCATATCACAGCAAGACAAAGCACCACTTGTATGTGTGTTACGCTGTTCAATAAGAGAGCCAGCAGGCAAAGGGGAATAAACCAAGTTCAACAAATTTTACTGGAAGTTAACATTTCATTCAATTGACAGAGTTACTGTCAGAATCAGGGTTTATTTTCCATTTTCATACTGGAGTGAGGCCATAGGGACTTTGCCTTAATTTTTGAGGAGAGGAAGTGAGGTTAAACTATAATACCTTTAAGGACTGAATCTTCCAGTCTCTCAGCCATTTCATGACACTGCTGCTGGTAGTCTGGGTTGGTGAAAAGGTGCTTTGGCTCCGCAAGTTTCCGCTGCAGCCTTTCCAAGCGCCTCTGCTCCTTCTCTGCTTCCCGTTCTGCTTGCTGCTTCACCCATTCAGCCATCCTGCACATGACAGAACCATGAAAATGAGTGTTTCCAGCATTTAATGCAATATCAGTTTGTTGCTTGGCAATTACTGAATGCTTCTACCACCTGCTAGGATGGGAAACAATGGGAAAGGACAACTAACAGCGCCCAGGGGAATTACTGAAGAAATATATACAGATTCTGCCACAGAGAAGAGAGTAAAGTTTATTTTGGAAGCTAGAAACATCAGTAAGGTCACATATCCCCAATACCACAGTCTGCAGCTTCCGAGAGAACTGTGAGAATTCCAGATGAGAATCTCAGAGGTGCACATCAGCCTCTCAGAAGCAGGCTGCAGTAGAACCACTCCTACTCTGCACTAATATACTTATAGTCAAAGAATCCTGTTGGCTTCCAGTCCATTTGTGCTTAAGATCTCACTTTTGCTCTTCTGTGTTATTCAAAATAAAATGTCATTTCAAAAAAAGGCTCTCATTTAAGCTCTTCTTAAGTGAGCTACATGGCCAGTGTATTTTATAGTTTGAGCCCCTAAGAAAATGCCTTACGCTTTCTCATGGTTGACATCTCGAAGTCTCCTTCCACTGAGATCTCTGCAAGCCTCTCTGTTTGTTGTCTTCTCAATCTGGGCACCAAGTGCTCGCAGCATAGACCCAAACCCTGAGAAAAGAGACATCAAGAATTAGCTAAGCAGAAAGAAATGGAGACGAGCTATTACACAACAAAAGAGTTAATTATGGATAAAGAATACAGTAAATTCAATACCTTCCTCTCCCTCAATGCAACTGAAATAAAGGGTAGGTTGAAAGCTGGAACATGTCAGAGAACTGTCATTGGGTGAAATGCTGAAAGACTAAGTGGAAAGAAAAGGTACCCAGCATTTACCACTCATCTCAGTTTTGTACTCCTGGTATCGCAAAAGACGGACCCCAGATTTACTAGAACCTGTGCAGCACTTCTAACACGAAAGCCTATTTCTGGACACACACACACACACCCCCCAGCAAAATGTTTTGAAACCTTTTTTGTCTCAAGATAACATTTTGCCAGGATAGACCTCCCCCTTAAGCCCCTTCAGACTCCACCAAACTTAAACCACCTTTCAAAAACCTAAAAAAACAACTTTTTTACAAGATAGCTTTAACCACTTCATCAAGGTGGTCATGACGTACAATATTATGCTGGAGAGCCTCCCAAAACAGATTTATATACACTACTCAGCCACTAATTACTTACAGGCAAGAGAGCTGATTTCTCTCACTTGGTCCCACCTTATGTTGTCTCCAGCTGGAGAAAGACACTTGTTCAACTACCTCAAAGAAACACACTGTGGATCAATACTAATATAATCCAGCCAGCAATTTGGAAGTGCCAAGCACGGTTTTTTAACTAGAAGATGAAATCTGTGCTTTTTAGCGCCCCACAAGTACTTTTAAGGAGTATTACAGTCACCAATCCAAACAGCTTACTGTATCAGGAAGCAGAAAAAGCTTTGTGTTCAGCTAATAAAACCAATGGCTGTCATTAGTGAGGAGAATTTTTGTAGCTCAAGAAACATGCTATTGAATTTTACATTCTGAAGAACGTGGACCTAGCTGCTACACCTAGCCAGCTGTGTTCCCAAAACTCAGCTAAGGTCACAGGTGATAATAAAATACTCAGTTCACTTCTAAGCCTGCAAAATCTGTACTCTGCTGAGATCATACAACAAGTCCCAATAGTTTTGACCTGGTTTTGTTTGCCTGGTTTTATCAGGCTTTTAAGTTACAAAGTCAAAACAAAAGGAACCCTTTAGAAAGCAAACAAAATTGTTAGCAATTTCAAACTGACCCCAGTGGCACATCAGTAACACCAAGTGAATCACAGAATGCACATCCTATGTTGCATTCTGTCATCTGTTATCCCAGGATAACTGAAGCTGAGGGACAACAGGTGAGGAAGAAGCATTTTGTATTATGAACTTCTACCATATGCACCACTTTTAGGGCACTTAAAGAAACCACACCACCTCCTAAGCTATAGCAACAATATTTTATTTCCAGTTCTATCCAAAACTGAAGGCAGCAAAGTAAACTGAGCTGCAGTCTGATGCAAGGCTGACCAGGTATTCAGCACAGCTGCAACAGCTGGAAAATTCCAAAACTGGATTCAGAAAACAAACATGACTCCAATTGCACTCAAATACTTTGCTAAATTTGCTTCACCCATCATATTCCATTGTGGGGAATGCCCACATTGCCAGCAGCTGTACTGCTTATATGATTGATGTACATCCTCAGTAACACAGTTTAAATATTTTATCAATATAAGGAGTCTAGCTTAGATTGAATTCTTTAGTTCTTAGGCTACAGAGAGCTTGGAATTTATATGGGGCTTTTTTTCCAAATAAGAGAAGACAATTAGGTCATCTAACATACTCAAATCACAGACTACTCACACCTGGAATATTTGTCCTACGTGACCACGAATGAAACTTAGCAGCCTAAGAAGCCAGGTACTTTTAAACACAATTTCAACTCTGAAGTCACTCTAAGGCACTTTACAGATGTCTATTAGTAGAGCTAAGCTGACCAGGGATGCACAGAAGAGCTATGCCAGCTACTCAATTCTCAGCTTTGCATGCAGACTTTGGTTTCAGCTCAGAGACATTATCACATTCATCCACATTACAAGAGATCTAATATATCAGGATTGCTACTATCAGCATAGACTACACTATGAGAAGTTTTCCAGCCTCAGAATCTAATAGATAACAAACAGTTAAGCAACGAACCTCCTTTGCCACCACAAAGCCTTGGCTCCAGACTATAAACGGCTCCATTTTGCAACACATCCTCATCACTTGCCAGTCGTCCATTACATTTCACATACAAGCTTTCTTCAGGAATGTTCTAAAAAACAACAAAATTGAGTCACATTATGGCTGAAATCAAACATTCTTACGAAGAAATTCAGTAAGGAGTAGTGGTTGTTTCCTTCCTACAGGAACCGAGGGGAAGGAAAAATCAGATGATCTTAAAAGCATGAATATCCTCTATGGTGCTTGTTCTAATTCTTCAGAAAACAGGAATGAAGCACAGCCTGAATCAGCTGATTGTAAACATGAACGAGCAACCCCTCACTACAAGACAGACATTGAGGTGCTGGAGCAGGTTCAGAGAAAGGCAAGGGAGCTGGTGAAAGACCTGGAGCACCAGTCTCACAAGGAAAGGCTGAGGGACCTGGGGGGGTTTAGTCTGGAGAAGAGAAGGCTCAGGGGGACCCTTATCGCTCTCTGCAACTGCCTGACAGGAGGATGGAGCCAGGAGGGGGCTGGTCTCTGCTCCCAAGTAATAAGTGACGGGACAAGAGCAAACGGTCTCAAGCTGTGCCAGAGGAGGTTTAGACAGATATGAAGCACAATTCCTTCCCCAAGGGTGCTCAGGCATTGGAACAGGCTGCCCAGGGCAGTGCTGGAGTCACCGTCCTTGGAAGCGCTCACACACCGTGCAGACGAGGCCCTCCGTGCCGCGGGTTAGTGGTGGCCTTGGCAGTGCTGGGGAACGGTTGGATGAGCTTAAAGGTCTTTTCCAGCCTTGCTGATCTACGATTCTAAAAGCTGTGCTTTGGGAAAACGTACACTAAGTGTTCAAACACTCCGCATTTAAAACAAGCCAACCCCGCGTTTTCTGAACTGCAAAGAACTTAAGATTGACGTCTTTTATACACATACACTACCCACATAAGCGACCACAGCGCTGTTACAGCAAACCCTCCCGCTCTGCTGAGCGACAGCCACCAGAACCAGCGCGCCCACTGCGCTGCGAACAGCCACAGCCGCCAGCCAAACCTCACAGCGCCCGGTGGCGAGCAGCCGGTGACCGGGGCCTCCCACCACCACCCCATTCCCCACCACCACCACCACCATCGAGGCCTGAGGTAACGCCGCTCGCTCACTCACCAGCTCCCGAGCGCGGTGGCGGAGGAGGCCGCGCACGGAGCCGTCTCCGCCGGGTGGGGGCAGCGGCCACAGCCGCGCCCGCGCAGCCAATGGATCCCGCACCAGCGCCGCCATTACCGCTGCCATTGCCGCCGCCGCGCCTGCGAAGGCTCGGCCCTGGTCTCGGCCTCCCGAGGTCGTGTGGTGGGAGTGAGGAACCGGCCGCTTTTCTCCGTGGTTTAACCGGGCTGTTTAGTGCTCCTGAGCTGAATTGAGAGTTGTGAAGATTTCGGGGGGGGCTTGGTGTGTTTTCGTTGGGTTTTGGTGGTGGTTTTTTAAGTGCTGGAGGCTCACACTGCATGTAAAGCAAGCTATATTTCTAGGTCAGTCTGATGTTTCAGTCATTTTAGGGACCCAATTTATCATTTTTACACCTGCATTTTGTATTTTTTTTTTTTTATTTTTTTACATTTTAAATTTCGGAATCAGTCTGATGTTTCAGTCCTTTTAGAGTTTCGGTTTATAATTTTTTAGACACATACAAGTTAAATGAGAATCCAGGTATATTTATCAGGCATTCTTTGGGAATTGAAATGCTGGAGCAACTTTTGCCTAGGATCCCACAGGATAACTCTGATCATACCATAGTCTTACACATGGTGTCCTGGTATCTTGTTTTAGGAAATGGCCCTGAGCACTGTTTGTCCACAGTGTGATGCTCAGAGAAATGTCCCTGTCACCCAGCATGATACAAGAAGCCATCCCAGGAAGCAGTTTCCTTTTCTCCATGAGAGAGCATCATCGTTCTCATTCGGACAGCCATGTGCAGCCTACCACGGTTTTTACAGCCTGTAATGTTCACTCTGCAAAGATGTTACAGTGAGCAAAATGGACCATGGCTCAATGGAAATGCTCATGCAGCTGGGAAGGGGCAGTGCTGCTATTGCAAAGCACTGCAGGTATAAGAAATGTGATGGAAATGTGCAGCTCTTAATTGTCCCGTCACGTATGGTACAAATTTCATGTAAGGACTTGCTGGATGATGGACTCTGGTTTCTTTGTCCTGCATATTCCTATGTGCATTTTAGCATATGGGTGGGGAGAGGCTCCAGATGCTGATATTTGGGGGCAGATTTGGTTACACAGTCACAGATGTTTGTAAATGAGGGTGAAAGTTGCGTTGGAGCAGGAGGCAACACTCAGCTCTTCACAACATGCGGGGACTACCAGTAAGCAGGAGCCTGGAGATTTGGTTAGAAGAAAATGCATGCCTCTACCTCTCCAGGAAAGGACACACACTGAGGTGTGAGATGGCAATCCAGGTAGTGTCATTATTGTGTTCTTATGGAGGCTTCAAATCCTCCTCCATGTCTTCAACATAACCATCCTGCCAGAGGATATTTGAAGGTAGGTCGCTCTTGCGGAGACTGTTGCAAGCACTAGTGAAGACCTAGGTGGGCTGCCCTGCGATCTGCAACCTGATCTAGTTGAAGATGTCCCTGCTCATTGCACGGGGTTGGACTGGATGACCTTTGAAGGTCCCTTCCAACCCAAACTATTCTGTGATTCTGCAGCACGATGCACCTCTCACCTTACTTCCAAATAATGACATTACCTTCAGTGCCTTTTTCTTTAGCAGCAGCTTGGCCATGGATTACCGCTTCCAACATAATCTGCCCACTTCAGCTCTGTCCTTACCCAAGAGGGAGTCCCCTGGACAGGAGGGCACCTGGCACCCAGAAAATCCCCTGTTGGCAAGTGAGATAAGCACTTGTGTCAAAGCCTGCAGCTAAACTCCGGTCTTAAGAATCGGCGCTGCTTTAAAAGAATGGGGATTGAGTGTGAGCTGCTTGGCTGTTCAGAAAGCCCCACCCTTTTTGCTTGCAGAAGAGCCGGGCTGCTTGGCAAGGCCTGTGTGAGCATGGATAGGTAGCTTTAGTGCCTGCTCATCTTAAGTCAATGTGGTAAAAAAAAAGAGGATGATGGGAAACAAGGGGGTGGAGAAGTGATTTGACTCGGAAGTGGGGACCTCACTTGCAAACATAAACAAATTAGTAACAATTTAATGAAGGGGATTTCCCCAAGGGTTTGTTTTGGCCAATTCACAAATCAAACTTGGTTCACCCTTTCTTGCACTACGTTCATTTTAGCTAAAATATTTTCATAAAGCACTTTGACCCACTCTGGACAACCCCTTACTGTCTTTAGTTTCTATAACAACTTAGTATTTCTGAATTATGTGTCATGTTGCCACAGTGTGACCATTCAAACCTGATGCCTGTATAGCCTGGAAAGGCTGTGGTTATTCCGTGCTGCATCGGGCCCAAATTCAGTCAGTGTTGTCTTTTAAATCACATGGTGCTGCTCGTTTCATTTATCGATCACATGTGGAGTGCCACCTAATGTTAAATTCCACTAGATCCAGGGTATTTTTATTTATATGCAGTATCTGATTGAAATGTAACTGGCAATATATGAGGTATGCACATGTATGTATGCAGATGAATAAGTATTTTCTTACATCTGTGGGATTTCAGTTGCATTCCAAGGGTATGATTCATTTCCTCCTCTGAGGCTCCTGCTATTGGCTGTGAGGGTGTGGAACTTGTAAGTACTGGCCAAATAGGTGGAGTTGTTCAGGAAGGAGTTGGGCCACAGGACTGTCCAGTGGATGTGCTGAATGGGTGTAATTCACCGGTCATTTGATCCACATCCTTTCTGAAGGTTTTGAACTGTTTTATCTGTGGTGATGAATTCCTAGCTCTAATGAGCACCAGCTGAATTAGAAATTCCCAATGAGGAGTACCATAGCTAACACAGATTCATTGTACGGAAAGAGGACCAAAATAGAGAGCCTAGTGCACCCTGGGAGATGTGTGTCAATGACAGCTGCCTGTCATTCATAACTCTGACACCTGGATTCTGCCTGCAGGTACATGCTAGAGCTGTGATACACCTGCGAGCATGAGAGCTGACAGCAGTGGAGACCTACTGACATAAATCAGGCCTTTTGTAGATCATGCATTGCCACTTCACAGGTACTTTTGGGCTACTACTGCCATACTCCCTCTGTTTCTGGGTGGCTCTATCTAGGTGACCTGTGCAGATCCTTATGCGTAGTCAAGCTACAAGCAAGTGACATCTAATAGGCAGTGGAGTAGTTTTCTTCCAGCTTGTTCCTACAGCAGTGCTGAGCATATAGTCTCCATTCTCATGATTTATTCAATGCCATTTAGCTGGTGCCATGTTAATGTCAGTGGGCAAGTGTTTGTGTATCTCTTGTTCTTGATTACACTTCTATTCCTAGAACCCATCAAAAGTGTATTGCCTTGCTCCTCAGAAAAAATGAAATAAGTCAAAAAGGCGCTTGTTATGATTTCCCATCTGTATTTTACTAGGAATGTTATTCTCTTGATAAAACAATTCTCAACCTCTAATTCTGTAGTGGTGTTTTAGACTTAGTTAATAAATCATACTTGCCACTTTTTCATTTAGAAAAGTTTACAGACATAATTAATTAAACCTGACAGTATCCTTCTGGGATAAGTAAGTACTCTGACGTTTTAAATAGTGACACTCAGGCAAACTGGTTATACTACTTTCTTAAGTCAACGGAAGGACCAAGATTAGAATTTAGAATTCCCTGCTATCTTGACATAATATAAGAGATGAAACTACCCATCTTTTTCTTACTTCATTCTGATACCTGTGCTTGTGATGCCTGAGTTATTTGGTGTGCTTATAGTATGCAGTGTGGTAGATGAGACTATTTCCTGCTTAAAATCTACACAGAACACTTTTTTTTCAATATCTTTATCTAGAACCACCAGATGTGTAAATGTCATAATGCTGCTATTCATTCATTCACCCTTATTGTTTCCTACAGTATATTCTGTTTTAATAGTAGTAGTGTCAGTGCTTTGTAGTGCTTAATAACTGTGGTCAAGACCAAGATCACATTATGCAAGACTCTACTGAGGGATCTGTGAGTTACTTACTGGCCCTTGACTTCTAATCTGCACATGAAAGATGCCTGTGGGAGTGAAGAACACAAAACCAGTTGTTCCCAAGGTACCCAGAATAACAAAAGATGGATCAAAAGTTGCTCTGGTAAGAATTCAGTGATTCTGACTTCTGAAAATGTTCCTAGACGCAGGCGAGAGAAAGGATGAAAGATACCACTTAAAATGTGAAACAGATGTCTGCTCCTTTTAGCATAGTCTTAAGTGTACACACACTAACCAAGGTAAATTTTGTCCACTGAGGTTACTTCAAGAATTTGAAAACATTTCCCATCTGCCAGTCGATTGGTCATGTACTATCCTACACATGGAGACTGGCTCCTCTGGATCTATTTTCATATACATTTTAATGGTATCCCAAAGCACAAGTTCCAGATAACATATCTGCAAGACTTCAGTAGGTTACATGCTTTCATATTATATTTGCATGGGTGATCAGGACAGGATGAAAAGAAACCTTTGTATGCATGTTCTTAGGACAGTAGTGAAGAGGCTATATGACATGAGGGAACATTTTTTTGCTTCAGATACCATGACATCATACTGTGTGACAAAAATGTAATTAACCGTAACGAATCTTAAGTTCATATTTGCAAGTGCAGCTTCCTGCCAAATGTCAATAGGCATCTGCTTCAGTTTCTGTGTCATCAGCACAATGGGTACAGAGTGTATTAAGATACCTGATACTGGGTTGGGAGCAAGGGGGGGGGGGAGAGATACAAATGTGTTACTTCTATTACCCTTGTATTAATACAATAGCTACTGTTAAATATACTTATTGTCTCTAAGTGAATGCCCAGATCTCAATCTCCCAACAAGTCTGTGGTGAATAACTGTATTTAACTCTTCTTATAGCCCACAGTTGGTAACAGTGCAGATACTTAGACGTAATCAAGGTTTAAAGACAGCTGTAAAACTGGTTTTGCCCTCACATTAGTCTCTTCGTTGTGCTCAATCTTTGTCTCCATCCTATGCAAGGATATTTAAACTGTGAGTCCTTTCAAGAAGGAACTCGGCAGTATATATGTAATGAACCTGAGAAACCAAAGACCCTTTTTGTTTGGTCATTAGCATCAGCAGCACAGTCAGACTTGTTTGTCTTGCTAAAAAGAAGTTTAAATTTGGCAGCAATAATTTGAAATGAATTGGCTGATTAGACACCCAGGTAATATTGTAGAAACTTTTACTTAAGATTCCAGGATTTCCTTAACCTTGTGTTTCCTCTGATTTGCTAGCCTTAATGCTTAGATTTGGTCTGTTCTGATTAATTGTAACTGAATCCATCTGGAGAGCAGTGAATGGGTGGCTTGTAGTGTACAATATATTTTATAGGAAAACAATACCAAAAATAGGTCTTTGCCTCTTTACTTTTGCTCTCCCTGTAATGAAACTAACTGCTCTTAATTACAGCTTTCAGAGACACTGTGCTAAATTACTTAATCTCTGTGTAAGGACTGGATCCCAGTTTCCTAATTGTCATCTGAATGTTTGGCAACTTCGCAAAAATCCGAGGCTAAGAGTGCATATGTGGTACCAGATGTGCATTATGTACATGGGAGACCTCTATTATCTGTCAGACCCCTTTGCCTTGAAGTTTTTAAGAAAACAGGAGAGAGTGAATTTTGCATATACTTGCAATGTGAGCTTTTCATTCCATTGTGATGCTGTTTGCAGTAATTTGAAGTTCCTAGACCAAAGCAAGTTATACTCTTCTTCAGATGAGCTGAAGGAGAAAAGAGTCAGGTATCCTTATTTGTTTTTCAACTGAGATTAAAGTTGATTTGGAAATGTTCCTTGATGAAACTGAAGCTGCATTTCCAGTAGTTGGGAGGAGCTCCCAAATTACATTACCCCACCCACATCTGCTTGCTTTCGGTTTACCTGGGGAGATTCTACAAAGAAACTGAAGGAGAAAGGGAGGACAAAAGGGAGAGCAGGCAGTGCAGGTCTAAAAAGACAGAAATGTAAAGCAGAGTACCTCAAGCAGGTAAACCTTCAGTTTGGGTTATACCCAGTGAGGTAACAAGTGGTTAGCAGTCTGTGGTGAGTTGTTGGTGTTCATAAATCCTTTCTAAAGCAGATCATGTCACTGATCATTCAACCCTTGATAAAATATGAGTCAGATGCTCAGCTAGTGTGAATTTTCAAAGCTTCATTGGTTAGAAGGAGAAATGTCTTAAGGATCCAGCCTGTAGTGTAGAGAGGCCTCATTCTTTGGGTGCTGAGTTTGACGTAGCTTCCTTTTGACTGGCTCATTATAGCCCCACTTATGTTCAGACAACATTCTTGTAATAGTAATATTTATCTCCTTGTGTAGGGAATGTTCTGCTAGCTTAAAGAGGAATTACAGATGAATAATAATGGATGCAGGTTTTGATTTGTTTCCTTTTAAGAGAAATAATACAAATATTTTTTAGGGAAAATGCTTGGGGTTTGTTTTGTTCTATACAGTAAGTTTAAGTTGGAGAATACTGACATTATAACACTGCAGACGTGTGGCCTCTTGTTGGCTTGATACTAGAATGATTTACTATTTTGTTTAGACAACATCTTTTCACAACCGTGTAATTGAAATTAAATTGTTCATATGGTGTTTAAGGAATGTCACTGGTGTATTTTGGACTCCTCTCCAGTGTTTCTTCTAGTCCTTTCCAAAATAGAGGTAACTATGTGTCATCTGTGAGGAATCTGTAATACAGCCTGCTATGTCCCTAGAGGATCTTTCTTAAGTCGTATGTATGAGAGGCCTGGAAAAATCATGTCCTCACATGGTTATATTTGAATATTAGCAACATGACAATGATACAGCTGTGCATTTGTTCCTTTGTGTGCCTGTCTGACTTGGACTGTGGCCTAGAAGTGATGTCGGTGTCAGAATATGTCATTGCTTGTTTCTCAAAGCAGGGCTATGAAGAAGTCTTGCCAGTGTGTGAAAGACACAGTTGGAAAATCTTGTAGATGTTGGTTGTTTTTTTTCCTCCTTGTTGTTCTTTTATAGCGGAAGTTACAGGAACAGTTTGTCTGGATAAGCCTTCATGCCACTGGAACTGTCCTACATCTGTAGAACGGGGCATGACACTGGAGTGTGTTCACTGCATGGTTTGTGCAGGCAGCCCTTTACCTGTAAAGGCTCCACAAGTGATTTTGTGGCTCTCATAACCAAGAATATTAAATATTGTAGATGTGGCATGACCAACCTGCCAGGCCCTCTGAGTCACATACCAAAATCCAGACAGCCAGCTCGTTCTTCAGTGACCCAAGGGAGAAGGGTGCTGTGTGCTTTTTCGCAGGTGGGAAATGACAGTGGCACCTAGGAATGTTAGCTGTCCATTGTGGGTCAGGGCTAGGCTGAAGGGTGTAACTTCCAAGATGTAATGAAGTGTGTAATGTCAACTTCAGTAGCACCTGATAAATTACTCCCTCTCACAGTAGGGATTTATCCTATATAAGCACAGCTCCTCCACTGGATGTGGGACAGAGTGCCAGCGTGGGAGCTCTGCTTGAAATCTTTGTAGCCCAGGGGAAACAGGCTGGAAACCTTCCTGTAGCTCTTTGTTGCTGGGGTTTCAAGTGGTGCTGCTTCTCTGTCTTCAGATGCGTGCTCTGCAGTCTGTGTTAAACTCAGGTGATGTTCTCCACTTCCATTGCCTGGATTGTGGCTTGTATTTTATCACCACTTATACACTTCAAGTAGGAGTGCCAGGACTCAGCATGCAAAAGTCATAGGGAGTCCCCACACAACATAAGATTTGCCATAATCATGCAATGTTAGCACATGCTAAATTTGTGCATTCTCACTTACCTTCTGCTGCTTGTTTGTTTTCATGGGTATTGAGCTGTTAGGGGATCAAGCTTGTCTCTGCAAGCACAACTGCCTGACACTTTCTTCAGCATTCAAATCCAAAGATGAGATTTTGATGTTATAATGCGTCTGCAGAGATTTGGAGCTTTTACTTCTTTTCGTACACCAAGAATCATAGAATGCTTTGGGTTGGAGAGGACCTTAATATCATCTAGTTCCAACCCCTCTGCTATGGGCATGGACACCTCCAATCACTGGACTCCTTTAGCTGGGCCCCATGAAAGCAGCTTTGCAGTGCCCATGAAGACAGCAAGGTTTGGCAGGCAGCGTTTGATCAGAATGAACTGCCTATTGCCACATCATTCTTTTGCACCCTTGCTTCCAGCTCTCTGTCACAAGAGATGTGTGGTCACAGCATTTTCAGGAGCCATGAACTTTGAGCTGTGGCTCTAGCACTGTCTTTATGGTGTGAAAGCAGGTATTTGGGCATTTTCAAATTTAAAAAAAAAATAGCCTCTGATTTGGGGTGTCCACATCTGGGGACATAGTCAAGGTCACACTAGGCCTGATTTTCAGAAGTGGTGAGTACCTGTGAATCCTTTTATTCTCATCTGGGACTGTAGATACTTAATTTGCCCTGTAGGGCAAATTAGGTATTTAGAGCTTAAACATGAATTGTGTTACATAAGTTTCTAAGCACTAAGAAACTAATGAGCAGCACTACTGTTAAGCACTGTTCTTAATAGCAACTGCAGTTTTCATATTGAGATGCCTTATGAGATGTGAATTTGAGAAGAGGAGGAGGAGAAAGGAAGAAAAATGTTCTAAAAATGTGGTAGAGTCCACAGAGTGTGTGACTTACCGAGGATGTTGGGGGAAATAGGAAGCTTTCATTTATTTAATAAACGAGCAAAAAACCCCCAAACAGAAAACCCCACAAACCCCCAAAATCTAGTCTCGGAAGACTGAAAATAATTAATGTTCTTTGCTGTCACTTTAAGATATACTGTCTGCCACTTCATCTTCTCTTTCCCTTTTCTACTCTCAGGAGACTAGTTCTCCCGAAAGTGGGGTTTGAGATTTGGGAGTGCTTGTTAAGAAAGATGGGATATGGCAGAACACTTCACAGCTGTGTTAGGGTCAGACCTCAGAATAGTAATTTCATTTCCGAGACCCTTCCTTAGCTGGCGTTCACAAATGAGGCTCCATGCCATTTCAAGATAATCCTACTCCTGTGCTCTTACAAGGAAGAAGCAGATCTAATTTTAAAAGTAACCAGTCTACAGAAGATTGTTCCAAATAAATTACAATGCTGGGCATCATACTTGGTATTTCGTTCTGCTGTTCCCTGTTGAAGCCTGAGTACTGTGGTCTGTGCTGTTTGCATTGTACTAAAGTATAGCTGAGTTTCACTCTGATTGCAGCCCCCAGGGCCCTCATGAAGAAGAGATTCATATCTCATGAGATTACCCCACTGAGCAAAGAAATGAAATAAATAATATTACTCTTAGTTCTGTCAAGTATAGTGGCTCATAGAGCCTTTCAAGGCAGTGTCAGCATGGGCTGGATACTGCCTCAGTGCATAAAAGGACATCCTTTACAAGAACAACACTGCAAAATGAGGCCAATGTGAACCTAATGGGTGGTGGAAAACAGGGAGCCTTTTTTTCTTTTCCCTTCCTAATGCAAGCCTGCAGGGGGTTATTTTGTAGTGTGTTTGAGTCTTGGGGCAAATCAAGGTCTGAAATTCGTCTACAACAGAAGCTCCCTGTAAATCACTGTAGTAGTAGGGATCTTATTTGGGAACCAATTAGAGCTTGTGCTGGTTGTTTCTCCTTGGCAGCTTTAATGAATGTATTGACACAGAAGTACTGGAAATAAAAGATTTTACAGTAGTCTCCATTAGGATGAAGCCCACGGGCTCTCCAGTTCCTTCCACAGTACAATGCAATGCCTCAAAAAGACAGAAAAGGTTGTTATGATAACTTAGTCATGTGTGAAGAACCAGGAGAGCTAAACTGAGTTGAATAATTCTATCGTACTGTAACTTCAGGAAGAAATACTCCCAAGAACAATTGTTCTTCCCCATACTGCATAAAATCTTGCAAAAGCCCACTTGAAATGTGTCTGTCAAAGCAAACTAACTGAAGCAGGTATGGTAAATTTCAAAATCTTGTCTTATTGTTACAGAGAATAAACTCCCTTTTCTTTTTACTTGTCTACCAGTCCTTTCACCCAATGCCTTAGACATATTGTTATAATTAAATTTCACAGCATATCTCCAAAATACATTATGACATTTGATCATATTTTATCTAAAAATCACAGCTATTCCGTGTCGTCTCATATAATTCCTAGTCTTTGGCAAGGCTGTACAATAACCTCACAATTATCTGTTGTACCCTATTCCCTATCTCCTGCTAGGACTCGGGTTCTGTTTCAGTTAACCCTGCAGTGCACTCCAAACTAAGAGTGTCTGTGTAAGAAAAAAAGTGTAACACTGTCCTGAGACCTGCAAGAAGAAAAGGCATAAGCTTAGAGAAGTCAGTAAGAAGCTGAAGCTCTTCTGACAAGCAGAGGTCTGTGACTCTGTAAACATGTAGTGCTGTTTTCATTGTCATTTTCCTTTATCACCCCCGTACATTGAAACAAATGAGAATATAATTATTCCATAATAGGCAAAATGGAAACACGGTATCATACAGAATAAAGCTGTTTAAAAAGCCACCTCTGTTTCTACTCAGGATTTTTCTAGTGTCAGTGTAACAGGAGTACTGGTTTTTGGTGTAATATTTCAAGTCCTGTTTCCACCTTAAGAAAATGAGCTGTTGCATGCAAGCTCTTCAAAGGTGATAAGAAAAATAGAGACTGGTTACAGCTACGATGCGTCTTACGGACCTGAAGCTGTTCTTAGCTGTGTATCAGGCAGTTAAAGATATTTTTAATTTCCAGTCTTTAAAAGGTGATGGACTTTTTTTTTTTAATATAAAAAGCATATTAAAATATTAAGCATATTTAAAAGGCTATCATGAATAACATGAATTAAGCAAACAAGACAGGAATAGGAGTGGAGCTTTGGGATGTTATGCTAGGTGTTCTTACACATTTTCTGTGTAGCACTCCTTCCACCAGAAGAAACTCACTAGCCCATGGAGAAGAAACAATTAGGGCTGGTTTAATGTAATGTTATTTACTCTTTCATATTCTGCAGGACCTCATTAGAAGGATGAGAGATGAGTTCCAGCCGTGCATGTATGTTAATAATAGGCAGTACAAACAAGATTATATTAAGAGAATCCCGGATGATACATAAGGAATTAGAGACAGGAGTCTCTATAAAAGCAGGCATGCACTCAGTGAAAGTAAGTGCTTGTAAGTCTTTGCAGAAGAGGAACCACAAAGGTAGAGGCTGGGTCAAACTCCTTAAGCTTCCTAAAAATTTGTGGTAATCCAAACAGTGAAGTGAAATCCAGGAGTCCTCTGAGCTATTGTTGGCTTATTTTCACTATCTTAGAACTTTGTCCTTGAAATTCCTTTTGGAAGAAACTTAAACCAAAACAGATTTACTGCACTGGGGTTGTGAGACAGTAGAAAAATGCAGTTTGTCTCCAAAATAGATTGTTCTAAATCCCCTGCACACGTGATGCTCAAAGTGTGATCAGAAGGACCTCTGAAGGACTGGTAATCGTGCATTTTAAAATAGCTGCTCCTTTTAAGACTTCCTAAAGAACCCAGGAATTCCAAGATGTTTTTCATGTGGCACAAGTACTTTTTCCTTATTATTTAACCAGGGGGACTTTCCTTAGAGACCAATCTTCAGGAAGACACTTTAGCACGTGTGTACATTTAAGAGAATTTATCTCCTATTGAAGTCCACGGAGCTTGAGAGGTGCCTAAAAGTAAACAGGAGTTTAAGAGTTTTCTTTAAGCAGCAGGGTCGTGATGTCTAGTATGTGTGAAGTCTTTTAGAGAACTGTAAAGGGCAAAATACATGATGAAAAGACCAAATGATAATAGATGAAAGAGAGGAACAAGCTGTGTCCACTACTATTAAACAACTTCTTATCAGTATTTCCATTAGGTGCCAGTCTCTGAAGATAAGTGCACCATTCAGCTGCTAGTTTGGGATGGTGTATATTTTGCCTATATATTGACAGTAAAAATCAAACGATAGAAGTGTGCAGTGTGTGGTGTCATGGTTCAGTCCAGCGGATCAAACCACTGTGCATCACACCAGATGCTATTACAATGCTGTAATTTCTGTGGGATACAAATCAATGACAGAAAACTTCAAAACAAAGATTAAAACTATTTACACAGAGACAAAATCACTTTGAGGTTTTCAATGACTTGTACTTTCTAAGCACCAGTGATTCCTACCCCTAGTAACTTCCTAGTAAAAACACTGTAACTACTGTATTTTCACCTTGTATGTAGATGATTATTTAGGAATACATTTAAATCTGTACCAAAATGTACTGGTCATACAAAGTTAAGGTTACAAACGTCTTCATTCTCTCAAAATACATCTGAAAAGGAAGAGAGTTGACAAACTTGCCAGCATTTTGTACTGACATTTTAGTTTAATTTCCAGGAGACGTTTTAACTGCATAGCAGCCACAGCCAGAAACTGGGTGGTAGGCTCGCCAGGACTGGAGAGAGGATGAAGCAACACTGGGCTGGACTTGCAAGGATGGAGTTGGAACTGGCTAGGAAAGGCTGTCCAGCCTGGAAGCTGCAGAAGGAAACACAGCAGGTATGGGTCTGGGACTGGCTGACAAGCTAGGGGAAGGTGGGAATGGTTTGGCATGAAAATCAAGAGGATGCAAGCTAGGGATAGGAACAAGAAAAAAAGGGGAGAAAGATGAAACAGCTAAGCAAATGTATTGAATTAAGGAGGGTGAACAGGGAACATGAAATCACAAAATGGCCATAGGCTGGGAGCTGGGACAGGGAATTGGAGTGAGGGTGTAGAGCTTGAGGGCAAAGCGTGGCAAGGGTTTGATGTGTGAGAAGAGAGATGGATCTGAAGTAGAACAAGGAAGTGAGAATTTGGTCTGGGAGGAGATATGTGAAAGCAGGAGTCAAGGAGTGTTGTAGATAAATAAAGTTAGTCTTTTATACTCCCTATGCACCAAAATGTCTGAGTAGCTTTTTGCATAAAAATAAGTAATGCCCCCAACTGCCCTTTCTCTGAGTTGGAACTAGACTGAGTCTTCTGGTCTTCTAGTCTGTGCCTTGGGGTGGGGGGATTGGAAAGAAACATTTCTTCTTTGGTCAGAGTCAACTTGGAGTTTGGTGATAAACAGTCATTATCTCTTGTGGTGGAAAGACTTTCTGTTTCTGAAAGATATCTGCAGTGTTGCTTAGAACCAGCCATACTCCAGACTCACTTGTTGTTCTCTGGTAGGATAACCTCGGAACAGGCCCACTTCATCTGCTCTGCCATGTTTTGTTCTGGGGCTTGTAACCTCTGCTGCTGCTGCATAGGGAGCAGCTGCTGTAGTTGCTTGTTGAGTCTGTCACAGGCTGGGTAAAATCTTAGAATCAATAGAATGGTTTGAGTTGGAAAGGACCTTAAGATCATCTAGTTCTAACCGTCTGCCATGGGCAGGGACACCACATGCTAAACCACATTTGTGGGGCTGATCCCTTAGCTTTTTGACCAACAGGGCCAGTGCCTCACACCCATTAAGCTGACCAGGAGCTGTTTGGGGGACTTCATCTTGAAGCCTTAGCTCCAAGGAAAGTTTATTCTTTGTATTTTCAGCTTGATAACAGTGAATTGAACTAATCCAACCTGATGTGAGGAAGGCCTGTCTTCCTCTGCCCAGAGTCTCCTGGGCAAGATGACAGTTTCCCAACAAGGTGAAGGTGACGGAGAGTAGTTCAGAAAATGTGTGCTACTTGGACAGCCCCAATGAGTTGTGGAACTCTGCCTCTCTTTGCTGCATGAGAGCTGTGAACTTTCTGTGCAAGGTGCTAAAAACATCTCTGACAGCCTCTGATGTGGATGTTCCTCTTTTCTATCCAGTCTTATTTGAGTCTTACTTGGCTCCAACCCAGACCAGCTGTTTTCCATCCTAATCTTCTTTCCTGCAGCAATCTGGACATGTTCACAGCAGTGGTGTTACGTGGGGTGAGGGTGAAGCACTGCGGTTGTCCTTGCTGTGTTATTGTCAGTTAAACCAGTGGAATCTCATTAGGCTAGATTGCTTCGTAGCAGCTAAAGGGTGGAAGATCCCTGTGGTCCGCAGAGATAAAGGCCTTCGGAGAGGGGGAGCAAAGGCTTATCAGCGCTGCCGGTGACAGAGGAACGTCTGGAGCCATGCTGGTGTGGGGCCAGCTCTTTCTACAGCGTCCCGTGGGCACGCAAACAGCGCTTGCTTACAGCTGAAAGGGCTGCCCCGGGCTCGGGCCTCTCCCTGTAGCCCTGGAAAAGCGTGTTTATAATGGCGTTAATCAGCGAGGATGAAACGAGGCTGCGAAAGTTGATAACGTTGGAACAGTTTTTCTTCAGGGGGTCGTTTCGGGCCCGGCGTTTGGCAGGCAGCACGCCTTGGCCCTGCCCCCTCAGCGGCCGAAGGGTGCCAGAACCGCTAGCGGCGGGGCAGGCGGCCGCGCAGGAGTCCCGAAGAAGCGGAGAACCTCGCTCAGCCCTCGCTTCCTTCGCTGCGGGAGAACGGCCCCGCGCGGGCACCTCGGGACAGCCCCGCGCTCCGCTCCGCCCCGCCGCCACGTCACGGGATTCCAGCGCACTTCCGCCAATGGTGGCGCCGCGCCTCCGAGCCGCCCGCGTTCCTGCGCCGCCGCCGCCCGCCGCAGCCCCGCGGTGGTGATGGGCGCGGAGAGGAGCTCCCCGGCGGTCACCTCACAGGCATCCCCCACCCCCCGGGGAAACCGGCTGCGGAGTGCTCCCGAGCGTGGCCGGGCTTGAAGCTAGAAGAGGGGCAGGCCGTGAGTTGTTAACGTCCGGGCAGCTGCTGGCAGCCATGAAGTAGCGCTGCCGGCTATCGACTTGTCCAGCTGGTCAAGGTGGGATGAGCCTGTTACGGTGGGAACCGGTGCCAGCCTCAGCGCCTGCATTTTGGAGCTCTCCCACTGTCCAGTGAGGTACCATTCTCTTGTAAAATGCTGTTGCTAGGTACAACTACTCCACTAATTCGTCTGTAAGCGGAGCAAAAATCCTTTGTAGTTTCTGTTTCCCGACAGCCCTCTCTCATAAACGCACTGCCAGGTCAGAGGTGTGTGTCTGCATAGTGCAGTTGTATCCCTCTGAGCACCGCAGGAGCTGACATAGATTTCAGCAGGGTGTCCAGCCCACAGCAACAACGCCCTTTTCCTCAACAGGTTTGGTTAGCCCCAAGCAAACTGCTCTGCTCACATAGCTGAACTGTGTCTGCTGCTGGAGGCAGCTTGGATGTATCTGCACAGAACTGTGTTACATCATCATCCCTAATAAATACTTGGCAAATCAAATGTAGCTCCTCCTTATACCTAAATGACAGACAAGATGGTGGCACCAGTTTCCCTGAGTACAGAATTTGGCTCTGTAGTTGAAATGTACTTAAGGAAATAATAGAATCATAGAAAAGTTTGGGTGGAAAGGAACCTTAAAGCTCCTCTAGTTCCAACCCATGTTCCAAACAACACCTTCCAGTAGACCAGGTTGCTCCAAGCCCCATTCAACCTGGCCTTGAACACTACCAGCGATGGGGGAGCCACAGCTTCTCTGGGCAACCTATGCCAGGGCCTCACCACCCTCACAGGGAAGAATTCCTTTCCAATAATAATGTAAATCAGCCCTCTTTCATTTCAAAGCCATTCCCCCTTGTCCTATCACTTGTAAGAAGTCCCTCTCCACTTTTCTTATCAGCCCCTTTTTTAGGCACTGGGAGCTGCTCTAACCTCTCATTGGAGCCTTCTCTTCTGCAGGCTGAACAAGCCCAGCTCTCTCAGCCTGTCTCCATAGCAGACTGAACAGTCACTGGAGCACCTCCAGCCATTACCTTTCCCACAGGGCATCTTGTTCCTGATGTTAACAGCAAATGAGGGATGAAGTTGCTTATTAAGCAGCATGGCAGCTGATACTACTGCATGGGGATCCATGGTGATGACAGTGCTAAACTCACATTGCATTTCCAAGAGCTGCATTTAAAAGTTGAGAGTTTGAAAGCATTGATACAGGGAATGAGACTTCTCTGCCCTCCCAAAATTGGATTTTCATTGTGAACCATTGTGTCAGCAGTTTATTTCCAAGCCGAAATAATCCCCTTGCAACATTTAGCTCTTATTTTGTGTAACAAGGAGTATGGCACTTCCCAGCACACCCTTACGGCGAGAATGTCGGCATTGCTTCTGTGTAAAGAGAAAACCAACCCAAACCCTCAAATCCCACCAGATCCCACCCAAAGGCCGCAGGACTGACGCATTCCAGGGCACGGAGACGTGCCTCATCCGGTGGTGGTGGCGGTGGCGGTGGCGGTGGGAGCAAGGCCTGCGCGCCCCCGGCCCGTGTCAGGAGGGAATCCCCCTCTCTCTCGCCGCGGCGTGTCTTTTGTGTTTGTACACACGGCGCCGCGGGAGGAGGCGTGGCCGCGCGCGGGGCGGGGCCGCGCCTTCCCTCCATTGTGCCCCATTGGCTGGCGGGCGGCCGGGGGGGCGTGGCCCGCGGTGGTACCGCCCCTCCCGAGTCAGCCATCTTTCAATTGTGCTCCGAGCCGCCGACAGCGCCAGCAGCAGCAGCAGCAGCGCCGGCTCCTCCTAGCGCCCGCCCGCCGCCCGCCCACCGCCCTCCTCCCGTCTCTCCTCTCGCTCTCCCTCCCGCACGGCAGCCGCGCTCGCCCAGCGGACGGGGTAAGTCTGGCGCCGCGCCCGCCGCCCCCCGCGCCCCGCCGCCCCCCGGGGGCACCCCGCCGCCCTCCTCAGGGCCTCCCCGCAAAACTTTTGGGGTGCTGGGGACGCGGCGGCAGCTCCCGTCCCTTTCCCCTGCGCCGCTTTCCCGGAGCGGCTCCCTCCGCCGGCACCCCCCGGCCCCGCTTCACGTCGCCGTTGCCCCCCTGTGCCCCCCTCGCCCCGGCTCCAAACCCCCCCTGGCAGACTCCCGGACCCCTTAGCTGTCCCCTCGGCCCCGCATCCCCCGGATCCGGGCCCGGGAGCGGGCGCGGAGCGGAGCCGCTCGCCAGCCCCGGTAACTCTCCTGCTTGCCTTCCCCTGCTCCCCACAGTTGTTGCTCGGCTTCACCATCTTGTCTCTTTTCTCTGGTCACCGACCATATTTTTTTTCCTATTGCATAAAAAACAATAAAAAGGGAAAGAAATTCGCTGAAGAAACGACCCAAACCTAACGCAATTTTTCGGTTTTTGAGTGCAAACTTTTCCGTTGCCTCCCCCTTCATCTGCACCCACCCGGTTCGGAGTTCCAGCGATTTTTTGGGGCGTTATTTTTCGCAATTTATTTTTCCCTTCCTTTGCAAAAGGACTAGGGCTGCATTTCGTGATTGTTTCCATTTTGTTCTGGGGCTGGGAGATGAGTTTGCCTGTGAGAGGCGCTTGGGAGCGAGGCAGCTTTGGGGAAGCAGTTACACAGAGAGAGGCGGACGGCACCCGAAAAACACCACCTCCCCCCCAAATTACATATATATATTTAAAAGAAAGTTTGTTGCTTTATTGCACTTTCCCGGACCTTTTCCGACCGGTAACGCCGGTTTCCCCGCGGCTGCCGCCGGCCCGGGCAGCGCTGCCGGGAGACCCGGGCTCCCCGGCGGGCCGGTGGGGGCCTCTCCGGCGGCGGTTGTGGGCCCGGTTGGAAGCGGCGGGTGGGTGCCAGCCCCCCGGGGCTCGCCGGGCGGTATTGCCGATCTCTTGGCAGGTGACGGGCGGCCTGTTGGGGGGGAAGGCGGCAGCCGCTGCTGCGCGCCTGCTGCCGGGCGGGTGGCTCCGCTTCGGCCGCTGACTCCTCGCTAGCGAATTAGTGGGCAAAAACCCCGTTTTATTTCTCATATTCTGCGAGGGGCGGATGTTTAATTTTTACGGATATGTATATTTTGATTTAATATTTCTTCCGTTGGCGTTCGGTCCGTTGTGCGGCCGCGGGCTCCAAGGCTAACGGCTCGCTCCCGCGGACAGGGGCGCGGGGCTGCGCTCCCTCCCGCGGGGGGCAGGTGCCGGCGGGGCGTGCGCTGAGCAGGGGGGACCCCACCGCTGTTACCCCGCACCCCCCCACCCCGCACCCCTTTCTCTCTCTCTCTTTACCCCTTACCCCGTGCCTCCCCCCCATCGTTGTGCAGGTGTAAGGCAGCGTCGTCGGCAGGAGCATGGCCCGTACCAAGCAGACCGCCCGCAAGTCCACCGGCGGCAAGGCGCCCCGCAAGCAGCTCGCCACCAAAGCCGCCCGCAAGAGCGCGCCCTCCACTGGCGGGGTGAAGAAACCGCACCGTTACCGGTACGAGCGCCGCGCAGAGGCCGCGCAGGGACCCATCGGGAGTTCCCCCCCCCCCCCCCCCCCAAACCATTATCTCTCCCCGCGGTGCCGGGAGGGGCTGGGAACCGGGAGAGGTTGAGGGGTTTCCACCGCACCCGCCCGCCTTCTTCGTGCCGGTGTATAACATCAGCGCGTTTCGGTATCGGTGCCTAAAAAAATCAACACCCCCCACCCCACCGCCCCCCCGGTGAACGCGGCTCTCCCGGTTGTGTTTTATTGTTATTTTTATTATTTTAATGGTTTTATTTAATTTTAATTATTTTTTAAATTTATTTGTACTTGTGGGTATTTCAGTGCTACGGGAGGGCTGTGGCGCCGCGAAGTTTATTGTTACCTTCCTATCTGAATTTATTTGAAGGGGTTTGATCCGTCCCCGGTGCCTTTTGGGCGCCGCTGGACACGGGAG